>NC_092055.1:63060212-64432977 GCF_003086295.3 Arachis hypogaea
CTTGATGGGGAGTTGGGCCAAGAGTCATTCTGTACGCAGTTATGGCCAATCCAGGATATAGCAATTAGGTCTTTCATCCTCAAGTGGTACTTGGGCATCGATGCAAGTCTAATGATGGTGCTAGGGAAGTGGAGCCAGGATTCAGGGTCACTTTTCTCACTAAACTCTTGTATCTGTTCAGCAATGAGTTTATGAACTTTGATCTCCCCTCCCACCATAATGCAATGTAGCAAGATGGCTCTTTTAGGGACTATTTCTGAAGAGTTTGCAGTGGGTAGGATGGATCTCTAACTATTGCATACCACCCTTTAGCTTCAGGTGTTAGGTCTCCCCTTCTCAAGACTCTTGAGCCCTCTTGTTTTCTCACCCATTCGGCTCTGATGGCACAAAGATTTCAGCAATAGTCGTGTAGTCAGGTTCTCCTATCATCCTTTCCTCATAACTCGCTTGGCTGAAATGTATGTTTTTCAGGCCAAGAGTTTTCATGATTGCCTTGGGGCTGAAGTCAACTTCCACCCCTCTCACATAGCTTTTGTATGTGGGTTTCTTGGTTGAGTCTTCCCTCACTGCATTTGCATAGAACTCCTTCACCAAGTTGATGTTGATTTTTGTGATTGGCTTAGTCAGGAGCTCCCACTTCCTCTTTTTGATCTTCTCCCAAACACCTGGGAACTCATCCTTTTCAAGGTCAAAGGGAACTTCAGCTAGTACCCTTTAGGTCTCATCCATTCGGCTGAATCTCATGGAAAACTGATTTGTATCTCCTTGCATCGAATTCCCTGTTTTCCTCCATTGGCTGCTTGTCTTTTCTTCTTTTGTGGCTAGATGAAGCTGCCATTGGTTCTTTAGTTTTGGTAAGTGACAAGCTAAAGTTGACAAGGTGAAGCAAGAAGTGTTGTTGGAAGTGTGGGGAGGTTGTTTTCGGCAAGAGATAGTTTATGCTATGATGAAGGAAATGTGCATGAAGGAGATTTGGTGGTGTTGAACTTGTTCCCCAAGTGGTTCTTTATAGTGCCCGTAAGTGCAAAATGGACGGCTAGGGTGATTTGTGAAGGGTGGCTTGATGGTAAATATATGAATTAGGGAGAAGGACGAATTGCTTTCATTTTCTTGGAAGTATTCTGGGTGCATTAGGTTGTACATGTAGCTATCGTTTCTTGCAGAACTTCCTTTTCCCATGTGTTAGTTTCAAAGACTTGTGATTTTCTTTTTGACCAAGCACCGTACCTCCCTTTGTCTTTTCCTCCATTTTTGTCTTTTCTTTTGTACCTGCACAAACAAACAAGTTTGCTATCATTTTTCGGTCCATGTGAATTATGAATAGTACTTGCACATGTAAATCAATGATTGTCTTTATGAGCTTATAGCCGTGACTTCTACATGTATGCACACTTATTATTTGGACACCAAACTTAGTGTTTGGTCAAGTCTCCTGATGACATGAAATCCATATTGGTTGTCCTTAATGAATGTGCTTAATTCTAATAAATCATAGTCACCTTGGCTCTTTGATTCTAAACAAATTTACTACCCTAAGTAATTGAAACCAAAGCATTAAAACATGCGAATGGTATACTTGTCATGAATTTCGAAATCCAGAGGAACTTCGTGCTTTTCATGAACCGTGTTCAAAGAGGAACACCAAACTTAATCTTTGGTTGTGCACTAAAAATTGAATGCATTTTGAATAAATTTGGGGTGCCTTCAGGCACACCAAACTTAGAGGCAAATTGCATTTCACATGCAATGTTTAGTGGCACTCTTTCAGCAGTTGTCCTGAGGATTCAAGTTCATGCATAAGAAACCATGCTTTATTAGATGCACAACAAAACAAAAAAGTAAGGATATTAAAACATGGGTTGCCTCCCTGAAGCGCTTCTTTAACGTCACTAGCTTGACGGTTGTCCCTTGTTAGGGTGGATTGTAGTGCTTGACGTCTTCTCCTCTCACTATGAAACGTCCCCACTTGATTCATTCATGACCTCTAAATGTTCCATAGAAAGAACTTTCCTGATTGTGAACACTGAGGGAGTGGAAGGAATGGTTTTGAGGCCAGGTGGGATTGGCAGATAATGACTTATATCACATTATCTCCCGGAGAAAAACCTTCAGTGGGAATTTTCTTGTTTCTCCACCCTCTTGGCAATCTCCCTATCACTCTTCCCTTTCTCTTGAGGATTTCTTCATTGACCTTATGTCAGGAGGATCCTTCTGATCTGTTTCCACTGATTCTTGTGGCTTAACTCTTGCAACTCTTGTTTGCCTTCCAAGGACTGTTTTAGAGTTTCAGCTGCTGGATTACTTTCCTCCAAACACAGATGGCTACTATCATCCTTAGGCTTTTCAGGTTCTGGTTCAGGCTCAGATGCAGGTTTGAAAACTTTGAAATGAGCTGTTCATCATGTATTCTCAGAATTAGCTCTCCTTGTTCTACATCTATGAGCGCTCTAGTAGTGGCTAGAAATGGTCTGCCCAGAATGATAGGGTGTAAGTAGCTTTCCTCCATGTCCACAATGACAAAGTCTGTGGGGAAGTAATAATCCCCACTTTCACCAGCACATTTTCAACTACCCCTTCAGCTGCTTCTGAGTTTTGTCAGCCAGTTGTATGATTACATCAGTGGATCTCACCTCATTCAGTTGTAGCCTCTTCATAAGAGTTAGAGGCATCACATTTATGCTAGCTCCTAGATCACAGAATCCTTTGTCAATTTTTGTTTCCCCTATGATGCAAGGGATATGAAAACTTCCTGGGTCCGTTTTCTTAGAGAGTGTGTCCTTCTTGATGAGAGCACTGCATTCTTTGTTCATTGTTACGTTTGTCCTCCCTTCAAAACTCTTTTCTTGCTTAACAATTCCTTTAAATACTTGATGTGTGTAGGCATTTGATGGAGAATCTCAAGAAAGGGAATATTGACATGGAGAGAGTTAAATGTCTCTAAAAACCTTGAATAGGTTTCCCTTTTTCACCTCCTCCTAACCTCTGAGGAAATGGTGCTTTTGGTTGGTATATTTCCAGCATGCCTTTTTGCAGTTCCTTGGCTTGCTTAGTTCCACTTTCCTGCTTAACTTCTTCCACACCTTCCTTCAAGATTTCTGGCTCCTGCTCTGAGGGCCTGATTCCTTCTTCTTCTGAAACTTCCTTCAATATGGTGATGGCCTTGCATCATAAACTGAACCAACAATTAGGATAAGCACGAAAATTAAAGCTTCTATAAATACGGATATCCCCAATATATCAAAACTATTGCCCAGGGATAAAGAAAAACCGTTTCAACATCAAAAACAACAAAAACTAGAGCAAACATATAATAACGGATTCGAAATTGTAATCCCATCTCACTCTTTTGTTCCCCTTTAGGATTCTTTTCTGTGTCACTAGGGAACACTGCAGTTGATTTGACGGCCTGTTGAGATAGCTCTCCTACTTGAGACTCCATCCTCTTGAGTTTTTCACCATGGTTTCTTAAGGTAGCTCTCACATCATCCCTGAAGCTTTTCAATTCGGTTATGTCTTGACTCATGGTTGCCATCATTCCTTCTATCCGGTTTAATTGATCTTGAAATTGTTGGTTCGGATTAAGTTGGGTAGGTTGATTATTTTGGCCATGATATGATGGTTGGGGGTAAGTGTTTTGTGTGGCTTGGTATGATCTTTGGTTGGAGTTTTGGTATGTGGAATTGTTATGTTGGTTGTGGTTGTAAGGTTTGTGGTTTTGTGGTTGGGTTTGTTGGTTCCCCCACCCAAAGTTTGGGTGATTTTTCCATCCTGGGTTGTAAGTGTTGGAATGTGGATCATATGATTGCCTTTGTTGGTTTCCCACATAGTTGGCCTCTTCCCAATCACCTCCTTCAATGCTTACTTCCTCTTGATCTTGTGTGTGTATTGCAGCCACTTGCTTTGTTTCTAATTGCCTGGTAAGCTCTGCTAGTTGCTTGGCAAACACTTGTTTGGGCTAGAATTGTTCAACATGTTCAGCTCCATGACTCCTTAGTGTTGTGCCTTTCTGATGCATAGTAGTACTCATTCTCAGCCACTGTCTCAATCACTTCATGGCCTCTTCCACAGTCTTTTTCCTGTTCAATGAACCTCCTGATGAATGGTCTATAGCCTTCCTTGATTCATAAGAGAGTCCATCATAGAAAATATGCAATTGCACCCAATCATGGAACATGTCTGGTGGGCATTTCCTTGTCAAATCCTTGAATCTCTCCATGCCTCGTAGAGAGTTTCACCATCTTGTTGTCTAAAAGTCTGAACCTCAGATCGAAGCCTATTGACCTTTTGTGAGGGGTAGAAACGTGCCAGAAACTTGCTTTCCACCTCATCCCATGTTGTTAGACTCCCCTTGGGAATGATTCCAGCCACTTAGCTGCTTTGTCCCTAAGTGAAAATGGGAACAAAAGCAGTTTATAGGCATCTTCCTGGACTCCATTGGACTTCACAGTGTCGCAAATTCTCAGGAATTTGGTGAGATGTTGGTTTGGGTCTTCATTAGCACTTCCACCAAATGAACAATGATTCTCCACAAGTGATATTAGCTGTGGTTTGAGCTCAAAATTGTTGGCCTGAATGGGTGGTTTCTGGATGCTGCTACCACAATCCCAGAGGTTGGGTTTATGTATGAACTAAGAACCCTCCTCTCAGGAATGGCATTGTTTCCATCAGCTCTCTCATGGTTGTGAACTTCTCTATCCATGTTGAGATCTAGAGCTTCCTCAAAATTGTCCTCAGATTCTCCTTCAGATTCCTCTTCTCCCACTACTCGCTTCCCTCTTGCTTCCCTTCTCAGTCTATGAAGGGTCCTCTCTGGTTCGGTATATGGAGGAGTTGATGTCTCTCCTCTCCTACCTGTCATACAAGAACACAGCACAGGCACAAACAAGTGAAATACTCTTGGTTAATGGAAGAGTATGGTTAGAGCAATTGAGGAATTAATTCAAACAGTTAGTGAGTCAGTGAGTTAGTTGCTTGAATTTAAAGGCATAAAGAAAGAAAGCATGTAACCGAGTTCAGAAATTAAAATTCAACAAGTAACTTGAACAGAATTAACAAAGCAAGAGAAATTACTCAATCTAGTTAGCTTCCAATTGGAGAATTGTCAATCGAAAACCAATCCCCGGCAACGGCGCCATAAACTTGATGCGCATAAACTAGTTATGCTACGATTTAGGAAATTGCACGATCGGCGAAATTCCTTCCGGCAAGTGCATCGGTTATCGTCAAGTAAAAACTCACAATAGAGTGAGGTCGAATCCCACAAGGATTGGTTGAATGAGCAATTCAGATTAGAAGTGTGTTCTAGTTGAGCGGAATCAAGATTTAGATGAGAATTGCGGAATGTAAAATTGGCGGGAAAAGTAAATGACAAGAAATTGAAATGGCAGAATCTTAAATTGCATGAATTAAAGAGCAGAAGCTAATTTGCTGAAATTAAAAGGAATGGGGGTCATTGCATGAATATACTTGCAGAATGTAAAGAGAAAGTGGAAATCAGAAATGGGGAATTCATTGGGTTATAGGAGATATTGAGATCTCCGAATCAAAACATGTTTATCTCTTCCTCAACCAATGCGTTCATTGAATTTTGCTTGGCAATCTTATATGATTGGATCCCAATCCCTTGGCTCACCAATTCTCTCTAAAAACAAACAAATTCCCAATCCCTTGGTTTAAATGTTCATAAGAAGAGATGATGCTCGATCACTGATTATACCACACAGTTTCATGAACCACAATTTGGTAGGATTACATGTCACAATATCCATCCAAACCCCAATCCAATTCACTGTGAGAAAGCTTCTCTAGCATGAATCCTCCATTCCTTTCCCAAGGTTCCGAAGGATTCCAATTATTGGTAGTTTTTTTCCCAAGACAACTACCCAATGGAATTAGATCGAGAAGCTTTCTAACAAAATTCAAGAGAAAAGATTGAAGAAGAAGATAAACTATTATTGATTCATTGAATTACAATAGAGCTCCCTAACCCAATGAAAGGGGGTTTAGTGAGTCATAGCTCTGAATTCAATTACAAAGATATGAAAACTAGCTAAAAGTGAAGGTAAAAGTCCTCCCTAACTTAAATTCTATCCTATTTATACACTTTCTATATTGAGCTTCTGTTGTGTTTCTTGGGCTTTGAGGCCTCTCCCTGCTTTCCTTTTGCCTTGGGTTTATGATCCATAATCTTGATGAGGCTGTTGATCCAAATTCTGTAACATTCATTGAGCCAACTTAGTGATAATCAAATAATGACACATGACTCAATAAATTGAGATTTCAAACTCATCAATCCTTCAGGCCCAATCCCATAAACCATGATATTCAATTGGGTTTCATACCAGAGTAAGTTTAAGTTAATGTTTGTGCTCAAAGACTAACTTAAACCGCAATATTTTTGGCCCAGAAACCTTTTCCAAGAGTGGCGTTTAAGTTGCAGTTTAAGCTTAAACTGCAGCTTAAACGCCAGACACTTCCAGTGAGGCCTTTTTGTAGAAGCACGTTTAAGCTTCAGTTTAAGGTTAAACTGAAGCTTAAACGTGGAAATGGAAGAAGGCAGCCCTGGAGAGTCATGTAGTCGAACACGTTTAAGCTTCAGTTTAAGGTTAAACTGAAGCTTAAACGTGGAGATAGGAAGAAGGCAGCCCTGGAGAGTCATGTAGTCGAACACGTTTAAGCTTCAGTTTAAGGTTAAACTGAAGCTTAAACGTGGAGATAGGAAGGGCAGCCCTGGAGGTCGAACACGTTTAACCTCCAGTTTAAGGTTAAACTGGAGGTTAAACGTGGAAATAGAAGGAGGCATCTTGGAGGTCGAACACGTTTAACCTCCAGTTTAAGGTTAAACTGGAGGTTAAACGTGGAAGCTTAGAAGGGTAGCCCTGGAGGTGTCGAACACGTTTAAGCTCCAGTTTAAGGTTAAACTGGAGCTTAAACGTGGAATGGAGAAGCAACCCTGGAGGAGAAAACTTGGTCGAACACGTTTAAGCTCCAGTTTAAGGTCAAACTGGAGCTTAAACGTGGAAATGGCTCCCTGGTGCACTTCCCATTTCTGGCGTTTAACCTCCAGTTTAAGGTCAAACTGGAGGTTAAACGTGGACATGCTTCTTTGGTGAGACTTCCATTCTGGCGTTTAACCTCCAGTTTAAGGTTAAACTGGAGGTTAAACTTCAATTCCAGCATTTCTTAGCCTTCATGATTCTGGCGTTTAAGCTCCAGTTTAGGCTTAAACTGGAACTTAAACTCCACATGTGATATTCAAGCTTCCTTTATTGATTTTGTTGCTTCCTTGCTTAGCCTCTTCTTCCCTGAAATCATCCAAACAAATGCATCAAAGTCTTGCAAAATTTCATGAGAAATCTTCCATTCATAGCATTCAAGTAATATAACTAAAACTCATGGAATTTGCATCAAAATCATATTGTTTGGATGGTTCATTGCTTTGTTATTCTTTTAACCATTCTTGGTTACTTTAAGCTCAAGAAAATGCATAAAACCACTAAAATTAACAGAAAAATACTAGTGAAACTAGCCTAAGATGCCTTGGCATCAGTCCTCTAGACAGAAAGGAGTTCCCCTTTGTGGAACCACATGAATCTGAGGCTCATACAGAGACCATAGAGATTCCATTGAACTTCCTTCTGCCATTCATGAGCTCCGATGAATATTCTTCCTTTAAAGAGGATGAAGATACCATTGAGGAGCATGTTGTTAAATATCTAGGAGCAATCATGAAGTTGAATGCCAAGTTGTTTACCAATGAACTGAGAGCATTAATGAGGGAGACATTACCTCAGAAGAAACCGGATCCCAGAAAATTCTTCATACCTTGTACCATAGGCACCATGACCTTTGAGAAGGTGATGCGGGGAAAACTTGTCTCTCAACAAATCTTCCTTCGGCAAGTGTACCGAAGTTGTCGTCAAGTAAAAACTCACAATAGAGTGAGGTCGAATCACACAGGGATTGATTGATCAAGCAACTTTAATTAGAAGAATGTTCTAGTTGAGCGAATCCAGAAATTGGGTTGAGAGTTGCAGAAAATAAAATGGCAGGAATGTAAATAACAGAAAAGTAAATGCTAGAATTAAAAGACTGGAAGTAAATGACTGAAAATAAATTGTAGAATTATAAATGGGAATGGGGGATTTGCTCATAAAAGTAAATCGCAGAAATTAAAGAGAATGGGTAAGATTAGAGATGGGGAGTTCATTGGGCTTAGGAGATGTTGCAATTCTCCGAATCAAGTTCATTTTCATCTCTTCCTCAATCAATGCACTCATTGATCTCCTTGGCAATCTTAAGTGATTGAATTGCAATTCCTTGCAATTCAATCTCTCAAATCTTGATCAATAGCCAATTCCTTGGTCAATTGCTCATGAGAAGAGATGAAGTGTGGTCACTGATTATACCACATGCATTTCCCAAACCAAGTATTGAGAGGGTTACAGTCACATACCCATCCAAACCCAATTTGGTCCAGCATGAGAAAGCATTTCTAGCTTGATCTCTTCATTCCTCTTCCAAGGTTCAAAAGAGATCCAAGTTTGAATAGCTTCTCTTCCAAGATAACTACTCAGTTGGATGAAGATCGAAAGCTTTCAAGTAAAATCAAGAGGAAAGATAGAAGAAGAACAATGAAAATTAGTATTGATCCATCAAATTACAACAGAGTTCCCTAACCCAATGAAAGGGGTTTAGTTGTTCATAGCTCTTGAAAATGAAAACAAAGATGGAGAATACATCATAAAACTAGAAATTGCAAAGAAAGTAAAATACAGAGAGTGGTTCTTCAGCCTCCAGAACTCTTTTACAATTCAAAGCTACTCCTATATATACTACTCTTCTCAGCTTCTAGTTCACTCTTCAAGTCTTGGGCCTTTGGATCTTGAGTTTGAAGCAGTTCCTTTCTTTATTTGGGCTTGGCTTTGCTTGCAGAGAGAAAGTGCGGAGTGGGCAGAGACTTAAGCTCAGGGCGTAAGGAGTGTTAATCATTTAGTGAAAGTCCAAGTTCGGGAACGTTAGTGACACTTAACATTGTCACTAACGTTCCAATGCACCCCTTTTGCCTTACGTTAAAACCCACGTTAACTAGGTTAACGTGGCTTTTAACGTTGCCTTGTCAACCTTCTAGAACGTTAGTGACACTCAACATTGTCACTAACGTTCCAGTGTGCCCCTTCTTGCTTCACGTTAAAGCTCACGTTAACTAGGTTAACGTGGCTTCTAACGTGGCCTTTGCCATCCTTCGAGAACTTTAGTGACATTCAACATTGTCACTAACGTTCCAATGTGCCCCTAGGTCTCACGTTAGAGTCCACGTTAACTAGGTTAACGTGGCTTCTAACGTGGCCATCTTTTAGCCATCCCAACGTTAGTGACAATGTTGAGTGTCACTAACGTTGGCTCATCCTTCATTTCTCATCGTTAGCTTCCACGTTAACCAAGTTAACGTGGAAGTTAACGTGACTCTTGGGGGTTGTGTGGCTGCTTCAACATTAGTAACAATGTTGAGTGTCACTAACGTTGTCGACAACTCTTCATCTTCTACGTTAGTTCCCATGTTAACCAAGTTAACGTGGGAGTTAACGTGGTACTTAGCACCATAGGCCAACGTTAGTGACAATGTTGAGTGTCACTAACGTTGGCTTCTCTCCCTCCCCCTTAACGTTAGAGGCCACGTTAACTAGGTTAACATGGCTTCTAACGTGGCCACTTATAAGTAATTGCCAACGTTAGTGACAATGTTGAGTGTCACTAACGTTGGCTCAACTTCTTTTCTCCACGTTAGAGTTCATGTTAACTTGGTTAACGTGACTCTCTAACGTGGGCATTGATGGCTTTTTGAGAGTGTTATTGGCAATCACTTTTCTCATTAATCTTGCAAGTTACCTCCCTTTTTCTTGCTTCTTTTTGGTCCTGAAATCAAGCAACAAAGTGCATCAAAGCTCTAGTCCAAGTCATGAATAATGCAACATAATATTTGTCACTAAACTTATGCAAAATCCTCATGAAATCATGTAAAATGCACAATGTATGCTTGAGTCAAGGCATAAGTGAATATTTACCCAAAACTAACTTATTTCCTAAAGAAATGCATGAAACTAACCTAAAAACAGTAAAGAAAAGGCCAGTGAAACTGGCCAAGATGCCCTGGCATCACAACACCAAACTTAAAGCTTGCTTGTCCCTAAGCAAGTACTGGAACAAGAGAATGATGAATGGAATATCCAGAGGAATGAGTCATCCTTGTGGAAGTCATATTACTGATTTTATGGTGGTTTCATGCATAGCAACTTCGGTTCATTCCATTACTGGCTTTCAGACTTTTATCATGTCCCTAAACACTTACTTTGTTTATATCTCATGAGACTTTTATTCATTGATCCTTTTATTGTTATTTCAAGGGTTATTTGTGTTTTTTAGGCTAAGTGCTCTGTAAGGGGGCAACTCTTTAAGATAAGCTTTCAGCCAACACTCCCGAACCAGTTGGTTCAAGGTGTTAGGTGTTGAAGCACCCCCAAGGACTTACTCCCTCAAGTCTCTGCCCCATACATACACACCACAGGCATATAGTTTATTTATTTTCTTTTCTTGAGACCTTGGTGTCTAGCACCTCTTTGGGTTACTAAATGCTTTGTAGTGAGGGTTACTCTTGATAGTGGATTTTCAGCTGATAATCCCGGGTTAGTTAACCCAAGTTACCAAGTGATAAAGCACCCCTAAGAGCTTATTCATCCAAGTAGATCCCTCACACAGGAGCACCACAGACACTTGCCTCAAGATTAAAACCATTGATGCCTAGCCTTGCTGCTTACTCTTTTTCTTTTGTTTTTCACTTCCATTGTTCTTTCCCTTTTCTTTTCTTAGGATCTTGTTATTATCTTAGTCTCATGAGTATATCCAAAGTCAAGTTTTCAGGGTAGATAGTTGTCCTCCTAGCCTTGTGGTTGAACTAACTTAGCTAACTTATGACTACCCCAAAGATTCATGAATGCACTTCCACAATATGAACCCTACTCTGGTCTTTTAAAAACATAAACATTCTCTTCTTCATTTGATAAAAAGGGACAAGCTTACAAGTAAATAAGGGAATGATGCAGTGACATTTAAACCAGAAATCATGGACCTATTCAGAAGGAAAACTTAAAAGACAGAATTTTAAAAATTTTAAACATAACATGGAAGCAGGTTCTATTTCATACAAGATCTTCCTTATTTAAAGCATATAAAACAATGGACTAAAAGGAACTCCACCACCTTTCATTCATGTGGATGCCCGTGCTCCCCTCCTTGCTTGTCTTCATTGTGTCTCTCTTGAGTGCTTGTGCTCCCACTTCCTTTGCCTTTTCCAAGCAGCTTCTTCCAGAAACCACTATCTTCCATCTTCTTCTTGAGTGTCTCCTTTTGCTGTTTCACTTTCCTCTCTTCTTGTTCTACAAATTCTTTTTGGACCTCATCATATGTGGGGATGGCATAGTGTAGATGATGCATATTAGTGGTCATGTAGTTCAACTCGGCTTGAGTGTTTACATAGAACTCCTCCCTATGTAGTTGCCTTCCTTCATTGAGTACACTGAACTCATTGAAAGTTTTCATTTGGGCTATCTGCCGCTGGTTGAGCTCTTGCAAGTGCTTCTCTTGAATCTCTTGCTTCTCATTCACTTGGTTGATGGCTTGAGTGAGCTGGAAGTATTGTTCCTGCTGCTGCTCCATTTGTTATTTTTGCCATGCTTCTTGTTGACTCAGCCGGTTCAGTATTTGCTCTTGTCCTTCCATATGTCTCTGTCCTAAATCTTCAATGGCTCTTAGAAGGTGAGTCATATTCAAGTTGGCTGGGTCATGATGCTCTTCTTGTTGATATTCTTCCTGATGGTATTCTTCTTGATGAGCTCCTTCCTGGGCCCTTTGCCTTCCTATTTGTGGCCTTCTTAGTTGCTGAGCCGGTGTGGTATAGACCATTCGCTCGAGTGTGACTGGCCTCCCTGGGTTCACCCAGTCTGGGCTGCTGTCCTCAAATATTACCTTGGCCTTGTTGCACAAGCGGAGAATGGTGCTGGGGTACCAAAGTCTGGCACCTGAGTCAGCTTTCTCAGCTGACTCTTGAATCCCTTCGGCAATGAGCTCATGCACTTTGATTTCCCCACCTTGTACTAAGCATTGTACCATAGTGGCTCGATTGATGTTGACCTCTGAATTATTAGCAGCTGGTAGAATGGACCTCCTTACAAGCTCAAACCACCCTTTAGCTTCAGGGTGAAGGTCTCCCCTTTTTATGAATTTTGGTCTCCCATCTGAATACCTCTCCTAGTCAGCGGCTATGACACAGATATCTGATGCTATCTCTGAAAGCTCATCCTTATCGGGGCTTCTACTTATCCTTTCCTGATAACTCTCCTCATCAAAATGAGGTGATTTCAAGTGAAGAGCTCTTGTTATGGCACTTGGGCTGAAGTCCACCTCCCTTCCTCTCACATAGCTTTTGAAGGTTGGGGCTTTGGTCTTATCCTCTCTAACTGTATTTGCATAGAATTCTTTGATGAGGTTTCCATTGATCTTCTCCTCTGGACTGGTGAGCAATTGCCACCCCCTCTGTTCGATTTTTCTCCAAATCTGTGGTGATTCATTGGCATTGATTTGGAAGATTAATTCTGGAAATATCCTTCTGGCACTTATCCGCTCAAATTCATGCTCATGAAAGGTAGTCTTGAATCTTTTGTCATCAAAAGGAGTACTCATCATAGGTTCCTTCCTCTTTTGCCTCTTTGAGCTTGATGACGCCATGACTTGAGTTGTTGTTTGAGGGGGTTTGAGGCTTTGGATAGATGAAGAGTGGGTTGGTTAAAGCAATGTGTGATGAAGGGTTTAATGTGCCAATAGAAGTGTGGAGAGTGGGGATTTGAAAGTGAGGAGTGAGCATGCACTAAGGTTCACTTATATAAGAAAATTATGAGTGAATGAATGGTGTGGATTGCATGAATGTTTACTAAATGGACGGATGGGGTTGTGTATGAAGGAAAGACAAGGATCATCACTTAATGAGAGTGATTGGTTCGGTCTTCAAGGGTCTTCTTTCTCCAATGTTGCATGGCAGCGTTTCTCCATGCATTCCCTCTTGAGACATGTGTGTAGTGCTCTTCATTAAGTGGCGAAATTTCCCCCATTTAATTGTCTAATCAATCCCTTTTCATACGTCTTTTCCTTTCCTATAAAGATTTGAATTAAGGAAATTAATATCATAAAAAAAATTAAACTCTACGGCTAGAATAAAATGAAAGAAAGGATTTGATTGTTTATTTATGAATTCCAACTAACTAACTAACTATTGGTGGTTCCTTATATGCATTTTGGTGGCACCATGGGGTGACACCAAACTTAGTTTGAAGCACTGTGATGAAAGTTTTGTGTTCAAAGCTCCCAAGACTAGCATGCAACTTGGTTTGCTTTGAACACCAAACTTGTTCCTCACTATATTCTGCATAAGAAGATTTTCACCAATTGTTTGTTAAGTTTGGATTGAAGCTCATAAAGATTGACTTATTCATTATCATCTGAAAGCATATAAAACATGGGTTGCCTACCATGAAGCGCTTCTTTAGCGTCACTAGCTTGACGTTTTTCTTTCATCACGGTGGTTGGTAGTGCTTAAAGTCTTCCCCTCTTGCTGTGGACTTGTATCCATTGGTTGGATCAATGATCTCCACATGTTCCAGGGAAAGAACTCTGTTGATAGTGAAGACCTTGGGTAATTGAGATGGCACAGTAGGGAGATTAGGGGGAATATCTGGGAAGTAGGCTGAGACAACTCTATCCCCTGGAGAGAAGTCTTCCGTAGGGATCTTCTTGTTCCTCCATCTCCTTGGTACCTTTTTCTTTATTTCTTTTGAGGTTGCCTTCCCCTTGGTGACCTCTTTTCTCCAAGGAGTTGTGATGCTGTCTTCACCTGCCTCTAGAGGTTTGGGTTCCTCCAACTTTTCCTTGAGCTATGGCAATTGTTGTTTTCCTTGTTTGTCAGTTAAGGGGGTCTCAGATCGAACTGGCTGTGCTTCAGTGTTTGTTTCCTCCTTCAGTGTCTCATTATCATTTGTGCTTAGTTCCTTGTCCTCTTGATCTGTTTCTTGTGAGAGTTTGAAAACATTGAAGCTGAGTCGTTCATCATGGATTCTCAATATTAGCTCCCCTTTCTCTACATCGATAAGTGCTCTGGCCGTAGCTAGAAATGGTCTTCCCAATATGATTAGGTGAGTGTGACTTTCTTCCATGTCCAGAATGACAAAGTCTGTTGGGAGAAAGTACTTCCCAACCTTTAGCAACACATTTTCCACCACTCCTATTGCTTGCTTTTGAGTTTTGTCAGCCAGTCTGATAATGACATCTGTAGGCATTATCTCATTGATCTGCAGCCTCTTCACCAGGGATAAGGGCAGTAAGTTGATGCTAGCCTCTAAATCGCATAGTGCTCTATCGAACATATTTTCACCTATGGCACAAGGGATATAAAAACTTTATGGGTCTCTTCTTTTTGTAGGCAACTCAGGTTGAATAAGGGCACTACATTCCTTGTTCATCACTATAGTCTGCCCTCCCTTGAGTGAGCTTTTCCTGGGAAGAAGTTCCTTCATATACTTGATGAATGCAGGCATTTGTTGAATTGCCTTGATGAATGGTATGTTCACATGCAGAGATGCAAACAAGTCTAGGAACCTTGAGTATATTCTTTTTCCCACAGCACCATTGAGCAGTTGAGGGAATGGTGCATAGAGCTTCAGCAGCTCTTGTTGTGAGATTTCTGGTTCTTTGTGATCTCTATCCTCCTCCTTTGTTGAGTTGTCTCAGGTTGTTTGCACATTTTGCCTTGCTTGTCTTCAATCTCTTGATCACTTGTAGTGACCATTTTGCAATCTTCCCATCTTACTTTCTTTGCTTCTCCCTTGGGGTTTTTCTCAGTGTCACTTGGGAAGCTATCAGTAGGTTTGGGAATCTTCTCAGCTAAATATCCCACCTGGAATTCCATCTTCCTAATGGTTTCTCCCTGGTTCTTAATATTGGCTCGCACCTCCTCTTTGGACACCTTATTTTCTTGAATCTCTTGGCATATTCCTTCAAGTAAGGCTTCAATCTTAGAGAGCCTGTCATCAATTGATGAGTGGTTTGGAGCAGATGTGCTGTTTTGGTTTTGATAAGTATGTGGAGAAGTGTTGTTGTGGGGGTGTTGAGATGTCCTCTGGGTGAATTGTTGGTGAGCTGCATTGTCGTTGGAGTTGTAACGTCTCTGGTCTTGGATTTGATCTTGCTCACTTCCCCACCCAAAGTTCGGGTGGTTTCTCCATCCAGGGTTGTAAGTCTTGGAGTATGGATCATAGTTTTTCCTTGGTGAATTCCCAATGTAGTTGGCTTGCTCCTGACTCCCTTCTGCTTCTTGGTTTACTCCTTCTTGTGTTGTTGATGAAGTGGAGATTGCTGCTACTTGGTTCATCTCCATCTTCTTGGTGAGGTCAGCCAGCTGCTGGGTAATGAGCTTGTTTTGGGCCAACAGAGCGTCTACATTGTTTAGCTCCATCACTCCTCTTGTGTTCCCTCTTTCGGAAGCATAGAAGTAGTCGTTTTCTGCTACTGTTTCAATAACATCTATGGCTTCTTCAATGGTCTTCTTCTTGTTCAAGGACCCTCCAGATGAATGGTCTACTGCCTTCTTTGACTCATAAGAGAGCCCTTCATAGAAAATGTGCAGCTGGACCCATTCGTTGAACATGTCAGGTGGACACCTCCTTGTTAAGTCTTTGAACCTCTCCCATGCTTCATACAGAGTCTCACCATCCTGTTGCCTGAAAGTTTGAACCTCAGCTCTCAGCCTATTGATTCGTTGAGGAGGGTAGAATCTTGCTAAAATTTTGTTCACCACATCCTCCCAAGTTGTCAAGCTCTCCCTTGGGAAGGATTCCAGCCACTTAGCTGCCTTGTCTCTGAGTGAGAAGGGAAATAAGAGCAATCTATAGGCGTCAGGATGAACACCATTAGATTTCACTGTGTCACATATTCTCAGGAAGGTGGTCAAATGTTGGTTGGGATCTTCTTGAACACCTCCTCCAAACGAACAGTTGTTCTGAACAAGGGTGATGAGCTGTGGTTTAAGTTCAAAGTTGTTGGCATGGATTGTTGGCTTTTAGATGCTACTTCCACAATTGCCTGGGTTTGGATTAATGTAAGAGCCCAAAACTCTTCTATCCTCCCCAGCATGAGTTGCTCCACCTCCTCTGCCATGGTTGTGAGTCTCTTCTTCATGATGATTTTCCATGTTTTCTTCCATGTTTGGTTCAAAGTATTCCTCAAACTGTTCCTCCTCTTCTTCAGCACCAACTACTCATTTTTGTTTTGCCTCCCTCCTTAGTCTAAGGAAGGTTCTCTCTGGTTCAGAATCAAAGGAAGTTGAAGCCCCGCTTCTTCTCCCTGTCATACAACCAACAAGTACAAGCAAAGAAAATAGGTGCAGACAGTATTTGTGTCAGAGTTATTATTAGTTGTGGGTGATGCAATATATCAAACAGTTAGTGGGTTAGCAAACAGAATTGAAAATAACAAAGAAAAATAAACGGGTAGAGGGAGAAGGGAAGAAGTTAAGCTAAAATAAAAAGTAAATCACTCAAACAGAAAAATGAAATTCACAAAATAAAAATGCTCAATCTAGTGATCTTCCAATCTAATCATTGTTGATGCACAATTAATCCCCGGCAACAGCGCCATAAACTTGATGCGGGGAAAACTTGTCTCTCAACAAATCTTCCTTCGGCAAGTGTACCGAAGTTGTCGTCAAGTAAAAATTCACAATAGAGTGAGGTCGAATCCCACAGGGATTGATTGATCAAGCAACTTTAATTAGAAGAATGTTCTAGTTGACCGAATCCAGAAATTGGGTTGAGAGTTGCAGAAAATAAAATGGCAGGAATGTAAATAACAGAAAAGTAAATGCTAGAATTAAAGGACTGGAAGTAAATGACTGAAAATAAATTGCAGAATTATAAATGGGAATGGGGGATTTGCTCATAAAAGTAAATCGCAGAAATTAAAGAGAATGGGTAAGATTAGAGATGGGGAGTTCATTGGGCTTAGGAGATGTTGCAATTCTCCGAATCAAGTTCATTTTCATCTCTTCCTAAATCAATGCACTCATTGATCTCCTTGGCAATCTTAAGTGATTGAATTGCAATTCCTTGCAATTCAATCTCTCAAATCTTGATCAATAGCCAATTCCTTGGTCAATTGCTCATGAGAAGAGATGGAGTGTGGTCACTGATTATACCACATGCATTTCCCAAACCAAGTATTGAGAGGGTTACAGTCACATACCCATCCAAACCCAATTTGGTCCAGCATGAGAAAGCATTTCTAGCTTGATCTCTTCATTCCTCTTCCAAGGTTCAAAAGAGATCCAAGTTTGAATAGCTTCTCTTCCAAGATAACTACTCAGTTGGATGAAGATCGAAAGCTTTCAAGTAAAATCAAGAGGAAAGATAGAAGAAGAACAATGAAAATTAGTATTGATCCATCAAATTACAACAGAGCTCCCTAACCCAATGAAAGGGGTTTAGTTGTTCATAGCTCTTGAAAATGAAAACAAAGATGGAGAATACATCATAAAACTAGAAATTGAAAAGAAAGTAAAATACAGAGAGTGGTTCTTCAGCCTCCAGAACTCTTTTACAATTCAAAGCTACTCCTATATATACTACTCTTCTCAGCTTCTAGTTCACTCTTCAAGTCTTGAGCCTTTGGATCTTGAGTTTGAAGCAGTTCCTTTCTTTATTTGGGCTTGGCTTTGCTTGCAGAGAAAAAGTGCGGAGTGGACAGAGACTTAAGCTCAGGGCGTAAGGAGTGTTAATCATTTAGTGAAAGTCCAAGTTCGGGAACGTTAGTGACACTTAACATTGTCACTAACGTTCCAATGCACCCCTTTTGCCTTACGTTAAAACCCACGTTAACTAGGTTAACGTGGCTTTTAACGTTGCCTTGTCAACCTTCGAGAACGTTAGTGACACTCAACATTGTCACTAACGTTCTAGTGTGCCCCTTCTTGCTTCACGTTAAAGCTCACGTTAACTAAGTTAACGTGGCTTCTAACGTGGCCTTTGCCATCCTTCGAGAACGTTAGTGACATTCAACATTGTCACTAACGTTCCAATGTGCCCCTAGGTCTCACGTTAGAGTCCACGTTAACTAGGTTAACGTGGCTTCTAACGTGGCCATCTTTTAGCCATCCCAACGTTAGTGACAATATTGAGTGTCACTAACGTTGGCTCATCCTTCATTTCTCATCGTTAGCTTCCACGTTAACCAAGTTAACGTGGAAGTTAACGTGACTCTTGGGGGTTGTGTGGTTGCTTCAACGTTAGTGACAATGTTGAGTGTCACTAACGTTGTCGACAACTCTTCATCCTCTACGTTAGTTCCCACGTTAACCAAGTTAACGTGGGAGTTAACGTGGTACTTAGCACCATAGGCCAACGTTAGTGACAATGTTGAGTGTCACTAACGTTGGCTTCTCTCCCTCCCCCTTAACGTTAAAAATATCTTTCCCTTATTTCACTCATAAATTTCGAAAATTTGAATTGATTTAGTCATAAAGTTTTAAAATTTAATTGATTCTTATGAGTCAAGTCAAATTTTCAATTTAGAAATCCTATCTTTTCAAAACCTTTTTCAAAAATCAAATCTTTTTTATTTTTTCTTTCATATTTTCGAAAATTTTAAAATTTGATTCTCAAAATCTATTTCTTATTTTTATTTCATAATTTTTGAAATTAATGCTAACATTTGATATGATTGATTCAAAAATCTCAAGTTGTTACTTGCTCATTAAGAAAGGTTCAATCATTAAATTCTAAAATCATATATTTCAGTTTCATGTTAGGCAAGTAATCAACTTTAATTTCAAAAATCAAATCTTTTTAAATTTCTTTTTCAAATATTTTTCAAAATAAATTTCAATCATATCTTTTTCAAAATTTAATTTTCAAAATCTTTTCTAACTTCTTATCTTTTCCAAATTGATTTTCAAATCTTTTTCAATTAACTACCTGACTTTTTGTTTGATTTTAAAATTTTCTATTTCAATCATATCTTTTTCAAAACCACCTAACTAATTTTCTCTCTCTAATTTTCGAAAACTCCTCCCCACTTTTTCAAAATTCCTTTTAATTAACTAATTGTTTTAAATTATGATTTAATTTAATTTTATTTCTCTTTTTAATTTTCGAATTATAACCAATATTTAAAATAAAAACAAAAATATTTTTATTTTATTTTATTTAATTTTTGAATTTTTCCCCCTCTCATCTCTTTCTATTTATTTATTTATCTACTAACACTCCTCTTCCACTCAAAATTCGAACCCCCTCTTCTTCTCTGTGTTCAAATTTTTCCCTTCTCCTTCTTCTATTCTTCTCTTCTTCTACTCATATAAAGGAATCTCTATACTGTGACATAGAGGATTCCATATTTTCTGTTCTCTTCTTTTTCATATGAGCAGGAACAAGGATAAGAATATTCTTGTTGAAGCTGATCCTGAACCTGAAAGGACTCTTAAGAGAAAACTAAGAGAAGCTAAAGCACAACCCTCTGGAGAGGACCTGACAGAAATTTTCGAAAAAGAAAGAGACATGGCCGAACCCAATAACAATGCCAACAATGCAAGCAAGATGCTTGGTGACTTCATTACACCCTCTTCTGACTTCTGTGGAAGAAGCATCTCAATTCCTGCAATTGGAGCAAACAACTTTGAGCTTAAGCCTCAATTAGTTTCTCTAATGCAGTAGAATTGCAAGTTTCATGGACTTCCAATGGAAGATCCTCATCAGTTTTTAGCTAAATTTTTGCAAATCTGTGACACTGTTAAGACCAATAGAGTTGATCCAGAGGTCTACAGGCTTATGCTTTTCCCTTTTGTTGTAAGAGACAGAGCTAGAACATGGTTGGATTCACAACCTAAGGATAGCCTGAACTCATGGGATAAGCTGGTCAGTGCTTTTCTGGCAAAATTTTTTCCACCTCAAATGTTGAGCAAGCTTAGAGTGGAAATCCAAACCTTCAGACAGAAGGAAGGAGAATCCCTCTATGAAGCTTGGGAAAGATATATGCAACTGATCAAAAGGTGTCCTAATGACATGCTTCCAGAATGGAGTATCATATATATATTCTTTGATGGTCTGTCTGAGTTGTCAAAAATGTCATTGGACCATTCTGCAGGAGGATCTCTTCATCTGAAAACCCCTGCAGAAGCTCAGGAACCCATTGTAATGGTTGCAAATAACCAGTTCATGTACACCTCTGAGAGGAATCCTGTGAACAATGGGACGCCTCAGAAGAAGGGAATTCTTGAAATTGAAACTCTGAATACCATATTGGCTCAGAACAAAATATTGACTCAGCAAGTCAATATGATTTCTTAGAGTCTGAATGGATTACAAGCTGCATCCAACAGTACTAAAGAAGCATCTTCTGAAGAAGAAGCTTATGATCCTAAGAATCCTGCAATGGCAGAGGTGAATTACATGGGAAAACCCTATGGAAACACCTATAATCCTTCATGGAGATATTACCCAAATCTCTCATGGAAGGACCAAACGAAGCCTCAACAAGGCTTCAATAATAATGGTGGAAGAAATAGGTTTAGCAATAGCAAGCCTTTTCCATCATCTTCTCAGCAACAGATAGAAAATTCTGAACAGAGCCATTCTGGCCTGGCAACCATAGTCTCTGATCTATCTAAGACCACACTAAGTTTCATGAATAAAACAAGGTCCTCCATTAGAAATTTGGAGGCACAAGTGGGTCAGCTGAGTAAGAAAATTACTGAAACTCCTCTCAGTACTCTCCCAAGCAATACAGAAGAAAATCCCAAGAGAGAGTGCAAGGCCATAACCATGACCAACATGGACGAACCTGGAGAGAGTGAGGAGGTCATGAGTCCCAGTGAGAAAAGTCTCATGGGACGTCCTCTGGACAGAAAGGAGTTTTCATTGAATCTGAGGCTCATACAGAGACCATAGAGATTCCATTGAACTTCCTTCTGCCATTCATGAGCTCTGATGAATATTCTTCCTCTGAAGAGGATGAAGATACCATTGAAGAGCATGTTGCTAAATATCTAGGAGCAATCATGAAGCTGAATGCCAAGTTGTTTGGTACTGAAACTTGGGTGGATGAACCCTCTATGTTTTCCCATGAACTGAGTGCATTAATGAGGGAGACATTACCTCAGAAGAAACCGGATCCTGGAAAATTCTTTATACCTTGTACCATAGGCACCATGACCTTTGAGAAGGCTCTGTGTGACCTGGGGTCAGGGATAAACCTCATGCCACTCTCTGTAATAGAGAAACTGGGAATCTTTGAGGTACAAGCTGCAAGAATCTCACTAGAGATGGCAGATAAATCAATGAAAAAGGCTTATGGATTAGTAGAGGATGTGTTAGTGAAGGTTGAAGACCTTTACATCATTGCTGATTTCATAATCCTAGACACTGCGAAGCATGAGAATGAATCCATCATCCTTGGCAGACCCTTCCTAGCTACAGCAAAAGCTGTGTTTGATGTTAACAGAGGAGAGGTGGTCCTTCATTCGAATGAGGACTACCTTTTATTCAAGACTCAAGGTTCTCCTTCTGTAACCATGCAGAGGAAGCATGAAAAGCTTCTCTCAATATAGAGTCAAACAAAACCCCCACATTCAAACTCTAAGTTTGGTGTTGGGAGGCCATAACCAAACTCTAAGTTTGGTGTTGAGAGGCTCCAACCCTGCTCTAATTATCTGTGAGGCTCCATGAGAGCTCACTGTCAAGCTATTGACATTAAAGAAGCACTTATTGGGAGGCAACCTAATGTTATTTAATTATATCTATATATTTTCCATTGTTATTTTATGTTTTATTTAGGATGATGATCATGTGAAGTCACAAAAACAACTGAAATATCAAAAACAAAATGAAAAAAAGCATTAAAAATAGCTCACCCAGGAGGAAGAACTCACAAGCGTTTAAACGCTAGTAAGAAGCATCAAGCTAGCGTTTAACGCCAGAAACAAGCACCAAACTGGCGTTAAATGCCAGAAACAAGCAGCAACCTGGCGTTTAACGCCAGAAGTGTAATCTAAGGGTGTTTTGCACGCCTTAAAGGAGCAGGGATGCTAAGTCCTTGACCCCTCAGAATCTGTGGACCCCACAGGATCTCCACCTACCCCACCTCTTCTTCTCTCCTATGCACACCCTTTCATAACACTCTTCCCCAAATTCCCCTCACCAATCACATCCAAAACACTTCCCCAAAAACCCCACCTACCTCCAAATTTAAAATCCTTTCCCTCCCAAACCCAACCCTAATACATAAAACCTAACCCTCCCACAACCCCTATATAAACCCCACAACACTACCTCATTTTCACACATTAACACCACTTCTTACCCCCTTGGCCGAATACACACTTTTGATCATTGATCACGTTTTGGAGGCTGGCCTCACGGCCATGCCTGGACCTTCATCACTTATGTATTTTCAACGGTAAAGTTTCTACAACTTATAGATTAAGGTGTGGAGCTCTGCTGCTCCTCATGAATTAATGCGAAGTTGATGAGCGGATAATTTATACGCTTTTTGACATTGTTTTTAGTATGTTTTTAGTAGGATCTAGTTACTTTTAGGGATGTTTTCATTAGTTTTTATGTTAAATTCACATTTCTGGACTTTACTATGAGTTGTGTGTTTTTCTGTGATTTCAGGTATTTTCTGGCTGAAATTGAGGGACTTGAGCAAAAATCAGATTCAGAGGTTGAAAAAGGACTGCTGATGCTGTTGGATTCTGACCTCCCTACACTCAAAGTGGATTTTCGGGAGCTACAGAACTCGAAATGGCGCGCTTCCAATTGAGTTGGAAAGTAGACATCCAGGGCTTTCCAGCAATGTATAATAGTTCATACTTTGGCCAAGAATAGACGACGTAAACTGGCGTTCAACGCCAGCTTTCTACCCAAATCTGGCGTCCAGCGCCAGAAAAGGATCCAAAACCAGAGTTGAACGCCCAAACTGGCACAGAAACTGGCGTTCAACTCCACAAATGGCCTCTGCACATGCTACACTTAAGCTCAGCCCAAACACACACCAAGTGGGCCCCGGAAGTGGATTTATGCATCAATTACTTACTCATGTAAACCCTAGTAGCTAGTTTATTATAAATAGGACCTCTTACTATTGTATTAGACGTCTTTTAGACCATCTTTCGATTACCTTATGATCCTTTGATCACGCTTCAGGGGGCTGGCCATCTCGGCCATGCCTGGACCTTCACTTATGTATTTTCATACGGTAGAGTTTCTGCACTCCATAGATTAAGGTGTGGAGCTCTGCTGTTCCTCAAAGATTAATGAAAGTACTACTATTTTCTATTCAATTCATCTTATTTCGCTTCTAAGATATCCATTCGCACCCAAGAACGTGATGAAGGTGATGATTATGTGTGACGCTCATCATCCTTCTCCCTTATGAACGCGTGCCTGACAAACACTTCTGTTCTACATGAAATATGCTAGAATGAATATCTCTTAGATCTCCTAACCAGAATCTTCGTGGCGTAAGCTAGAATGATGGCGGCATTCAAGAGAATCCGGAAAGTCTAAACCTTGTCTGTGGTATTCCGAGTAGGATTCAATGATTGAATGACTGTGACGAGCTTCAAACTCGCGATTGTTGGGCGTTAGTGACAGACGCAAAAGGAGGGTGAATCCTATTCCAGCATGATCGGGAACCGACAGATGAATAGCCGTGCCGTGACAGGGTGCGTGAGCATATTATTCACTGAGAGGATAAGATGAAGCCATTGACAAGGGTGATGCCTCCAGACGATTAGCCGTGCCGTGACAGGGCATTGGATCATTTTCCCGTGAGATGACCGAAAGTAGCCATTGACAGTGGTGATGTATCACATAAAGCCAGCCATGGAAAGGAATGAGACTGATTGGATGAAGATAGCAGGAAAGCAGAGGTTCAGAGGAACGAAAAGCATCTCCATTCGCTTATCTGAAATTCCTACCAATGAATTACATAAGTATCTCTATCCCTATTCTATTATTTATTATTCGAAAACTCCATGATTATTTTATATCCGCCTGACTGAGATTTACAAGGTGACCATAGCTTGCTTCATACCAACAATCTCCGTGGGATTCGACCCTTACTCACGTAAGGTATTACTTGGACGACCCAGTGCACTTGCTGGTTAGTTGTATCGAAGTTGTGACAATTATGAATTAAGATCAGAGCACCAAGCTCTGGAGCCATTACCAGGATTTGTTCGAGCCTGGAGATCACAATTTCGTGCACCAAGTTTTTGGCGCCGTTGCCGGGGATTGTTCGAGTTTGGACAACTGACGGTTCATCTTGTTGCTCAGATTAGGTAATTTTCTTTTTATTTTATTTTCTTTTCAAAAATCTTTCAAAAATATTTTCAAAAATCTCTCATATGTTTTCGAAAAAAAAATAAAAATGTTTTCAAAAAAAAAAAATTTTGTATTCAAAATTTTTAAGAATGAATTCTAGTGTTTCATGAAGCATGTTGAAGCCTGGCTGGCTGTAAAGTCATGTCTAAATTTATTTGGACTGAGGCTTGCAATTTGCTATCAAAGATCAATATACTCTCGTGTTAAAGGCTGAAGCTTGGCTGGCCATTGGCCATGTCTAGTGTTTTGGACCGAAGCTTTCATTGAAAGCTTGGCTGGCTAGTGAGCCATGTCTAATTCCTGGACTGAAGCTTTAGACTAACATGACAAGATTCCTGGAATTCATATTAAAAATTTTGGAATCCTTATTTTTCTTTTTCATATAATTTTCGAAAAATATAAAATAAAAATCCAAAAAATTTTTAGGAAATCATAAAAATCAAAAATATTTTTCTGTTTCTTGTTTGAGTCTTGAGTCATGTTATAAGTTTGGTGTCACTTGCATATGCATCTTGCATTTTTTGAAAATTCTCATGCATTCATGGTGTTCTTCATGATCTTCAAGTTGTTCTTGGTAAGTCTTCTTGTTTGATCTTGATGATTTTTTGTTTTGTGTCTTTTCATGGTTTTCATGTGCATTCTTGAATTCTTAGTGTCTAAGCATTAAAGAATTCTAAGTTTGGTGTCTTGCATGTTTTCTTTGCATTAAAAATTTTTCAAAAATATGTTCTTGATGTTCATCATGACATTCATAGTGTTCTTGGTGTTCATCTTGACATTCATAGCATTCTTGCATGCATCACATGTTTTGATCTAAAAATTTCATGCATTGCATTTTTTTTGTGTTTTTCTCTCTCATCATAAAAATTCAAAAATCAAAAAAATATCTTTCCCTTTTTCTCTCATCAAATTCGAAAATTTGGATTGACTTTTTCAAAAATTTTTAAAATCAAATTGTTTCTCATGAGTCAAATCAAATTTTCAATTTGAAAATCTTATCTTTTTCAAAATCCTTTTCAAAGATCAAATCTTTTTCAAAATTCTTAGTTATTTTCGAAAATTCCAAAAATATTTTTCAAAAATCTTTTTTTTTACCATATTTTCGAAAATAACAATAACAATTAATGTTTTGATTCAAAAATTTGAAGTTTGTTACTTGCTTGTTAAGAAAGATTCAAACTTTAAGTTCTAGAATCATATCTTGTGATTTCTTATGAATCAAGTCATTAATTGTGATTTTAAAAATAAAATCTTTTTCAAAAACTAATTTCTATCATATCTTTTCAAAAATATCTTCTTATCTTATCTTTTTCAAAAATATCTTTTCAAAATATCTTTTCTAACCTCCTAACTTCTTATCTTTTTTAAAATTTGTTTCAACTAACTAACTAACTTTTTGTTTGTTTCTTAACTTTTTCAAAACTACCTAACTAACTCTCTCTCTCCAATTTTCGAAAATATCTCCCCTCTTTTTCAAAAATTTCTTTTTTTTATTAACTAATTATTTTTATTTTTAATTTCAAAAATTTTCGAAAAAAAATACTAACAATTTTCAAAAACTATTTTCAAAAATCACTAACCCCTTTTCAAAATTAATTTTCGAAAATTCCCTCCTTCTCTCTCATCTTATTCTATTTACTCATTCATATCCTAACATCTCATCTCACATCTCTTCTATTCGTACAGTTGTGTTTCTTCCTTTACATCACATTCTTTATCTCCTTCTCTTTTCTTCCACTCACAAAGGGACCCCTATACTGTGGTATAAAGGATCTCTATTATTATTATTATTTTTCTGTGCCTTCTTCTTTGTCATATGAGCAGGAGCAAGGACAAGAACATTATTGTGGAAGCAAATCCAGAACCTGAAAGGACTCTGAAGAGAAAATTAAGAGAAGCTAAAATACAACAATCCAGAGATAACCTTTCAGAAATTTTCGAACAGGCAGAGGAGATGGCAGCCGAAAATAATAATAATGTAAGGAAGATGCTTGGTCACTTTACTGCACCTAATTCCGATTTACATGGAAGAAGCATCTCCATTCCTGCCATTGGAGCAAACAATTTTGAGCTGAAACCTCAATTAGTTTCTCTGATGCAGCAGAACTGCAAGTTTCATGGACTTCCATCTGAAGATCCTTTTCAGTTCTTAACTGAATTCTTGCAGATATGTGATACTGTTAAGACTAATGGAGTAGATCCTGAAGTCTACAGGCTCATGCTTTTCCCTTTTGCTGTAAGAGACAGAGCTAGATTATGGTTGGATTCTCAACCCAAAGACAGCCTGAACTCTTGGGATAAGCTGGTCACGGCTTTCTTAGCCAAGTACTTTCCTCCTCAAAAGCTGAGCAAGCTTAGAGCTGATGTTCAAACCTTCAGACAGAAAGAAGGTGAATCTCTCTATGAAGCTTGGGAAAGATACAAACAGTTGACCAAAAAGTGTCCTTCTGACATGCTTTCAGAATGGACCATCCTGGATATATTCTATGATGGTTTATCTGAGCTATCAAAGATGTCACTGGACACTTCTGCAGGTGGATCCATTCACCTAAAGAAAACGCCTGCAGAAGCTCAAGAACTCATTGACATGGTTGCTAATAACCAGTTCATGTACACTTCTGAAAGGAATCCTGTGAGTAAGGGGACGCCTATGAAGAAGGGAGTTCTTGAAGTTGATACTCTGAATGCCATATTGGTTCAGAACAAAATATTGACTCAGCAAGTCAATATGATTTCTCAGAGTCTGCATGGAATGCAAGCTGCATCCAACAGTACTCAAGAGGCATCTTCTGAAGAAGAAGCTTATGATCTTGAGAACCCTGCAATAGCAGAGGTAAATTACTTAGGTGAACCTTATGGAAACACCTATAACTCAACATGGAGAAATCATCCAAATTTCTCATGGAAGGATCAAAATCCCCAACAAGGCTTTAATAATGGTGGAAGAAACAGGTTTAGCAATAGCAAACCTTTTCCATCATCAACTTAGCAACAGACAGAGAACTCTGAACAAAATGCTTCTAATTTAGCAAATCTAGTCTCTGATCTATCTAAGGCCACTTTAAGTTTCATGAATGAAACAAGGTCTTCCATTAGAAATCTGGAAGCACAAGTGGGCCAGCTGAGTAAAAGGATCACTGAAATCCCTCCTAGTACTCTCCCAAGCAATACAGAAGAGAACCCAAAAGGAGAGTGCAAGGCCATTGACATAAGTGCCATGGCCGAACCTGTGAGGAAAGGAGAGGATGTGAATCCCAAGGAGGAAGACCTCCTGGGACGTCCAGTGATCAATAAGGAGCTTCCCTCTGAGGAACCAAAGGAATCTGAGACTCATCTAGAGACCATAGAGATTCCATTGAACCTCCTTATACCCTTCATGAGCTCTGATGAGTATTCCTCTTCTGAAGAGAATGAGGATGTCACTGAAGAGCAAACTGCCATGTTTCTTGGTGCAATCATGAAGCTGAATGCCAAATTGTTTGGCATTGATGCTTGGGAAGTTGAACCTCCCTTGTTCATCAATGAACTAAGTGATCTGGATCAACTGACATTGCCTCAGAAGAGACAGGATCCTGGAAAGTTCATAATACCCTGTACCATAGGCACCATGATCTTTAAGGCTCTGTGTGACCTTGGTTCAGGAATAAACCTCATGCCCCTCTCTGTAATAGAGAAACTGGGAATCTATGGGGTGCAAGCTGCTAAAATCTCACTAGAGATGGCAGACAGCTCAAGAAAACAGGCTTATGGACAAGTAGAGGACGTGTTAGTAAAGGTTGAAGGCCTTTACATACCTACTGATTTCATAGTCCTGGATACTGGAAAGGAAGAGGATGAATCCATCATCCTAGGAAGACCTTTCCTGGCCACAGCAAGAGCTGTGATTGATGTTGACAGAGGTGAAATAGTCCTTCAATGGAATGAGAACTCCCTTGTATTCAAAACTCAAGGATCTCCCTCTGCAACCATGGAGAGGAAGCAGGAAAAACTTCTCTCAAAGCAGAGTCAACCAGAGCCCCCACAGTCAAACTCTAAGTTTGGTGTTGAGAGGCCACAACCAAACTCTAAGTTTGGTGTTGAACTCCCATATCCAAACTCTAAGTTTGGTGTTGGAGAGTCTCAACAAAGCTCTGCACATTTGTGAGGCTCCATGAGAGCCCACTGTCAAGCTATTGACATTAAAGAAGCGCTTGTTGGGAGGCAACCCAATGTTTATCTAACTTTTATTTTCATTGTTTTTCATGTTTTCTTAGGTTCATGATCATGTGGAGTCACAAAATAAATATAAAAATTGAAAACGGAATCAAAAACAGCAGAAGAAAAATCACACCCTGGAGGAGCATCTGTCTGGCGTTCAGCGCCAGAACAGAGCATGGTTCTGGCGCTGAACGCCCAAAATGGGCAGCTTCTGGGCGCTGAACGCCAGAACAGGCATGGTTCTGGCGTTCAACGCCAGAAATGGCACACAAATGGGCGTTGAACGCCCAAAATGGCCACCAACCTGGCGCTGAACGCCCAGAGTTGGGTACAAAGGCATTTTTATATGCCTAATGGGTGCAGGGATGTAATTCCTTGAACACCTCAGGATCTGTGGACCCCACAGGATCCACTCAGGATCTGTGGACCCCACAGGATCCCCACCTACCTCCACTCACTTCTTCCCACCACTCTCTTTCACAAAACCCCATAAACACTCTTCCCTAAAAACCCCTCACCAATCACCTCAAGCTCTCTTCCCCACTAAACCTTCACCACTCACATCCATCCACTCTTCCCAATAAACCTACCTCATAAACTCCACCTACCTTCAAAATTCAACATCTCTTTCCCACCCAATCCCACCCATATGGCCGAATACAAACATCCATCCATCTCCTCCATATCTTCTTATTCTTCTATTCTTTCTTCTTTTGCTCGAGGGCGAGCAACATTCTAAGTTTGGTGTGGTAAAAGCATAGCTTTTTTGTTTTTTCCATAACCATTGATGGCACCTAAGGCCAGAGAAACCTCTAGAAAGAGGAAAGGGAAGACAAAAGCTTCCATCAAGGGTCTATAGCTCAGTGGTAGAACATTTGACTGCAAATCAAGAGATCACTGAGATACCTCAGGGGATACATTTTCTTCCACACAATTGATGGAAGCAACTAAGGGTGGAACATCAAGAGCACTCCATCATCCTTCATGAAATCAGAGAAGATCTAAAAGCAATGAAGGAGGAGCAGCAAAGACAAGGAAGAGACATAGAAGAGCTCAAGGACATCACTAAGGTGGATTAATTCCTTGTCCTTACTTTCTCTGTTTTTCGTTCTATATTATGTGCTTATCTATGTTTGTATCTTCATTACATGATCATTAGTAGTTAGTAACTTTGTCTTAAAGATATGAATGTCCTATGAATCCGTCACCTCTCTTAAAAGAAAAATGTTTTAATTCAAAAGAACAAGAAATACATGAGTTTCGAATTTATCCTTGAACTTAGCTTAATTATATTGATGTGGTGACAATGCTTCTTGTTTTCTGAATGTATGCTTGAACAGTGCATATGTCTTTTGAAGTTGTTGTTTAAGAATGTTAAATATGTTGGCTCTTGAAAGAATGATGACTAGGAGACATGTTATTTGATAATCTGAAAAATCATAAAAATGATTCTTGAAGCAAGAAAAAGCAGCTAAGAACAAAGCTTGCAGAAAAAAAAAAAAAAGAGAGGCGAAAAAAAATATATATATATATAGAAAAAAAAATAGAAAGAAAAAGAAAAAGCAAGCAGAAAAAGCCAATAACCCTTAAAACCAAAAGGCAAGGGCAAATAAAAAGGATCCCAAGGCTTTGAGCATCAGTGGATAGGAGGGCCTAAAGGAATAAAATCCTGGTCTAAGCGGCTAAACCAAGCTGTCCCTAATCATGTGCTTGTGGCGTGTAGGTGTCAAGTGAAAACTTGAGACTGAGCGGTTAAAGTCAAGGTCCAAAGCAAACAAAGAGTGTGCTTAAGAACCCTGGACACCTCTAATTGGGGACTTTAGCAAAGCTGAGTCACAATCTGAAAAGGTTCACCCAATTATGTGTTTGTGGCATTTATGTATCCGGTAGTAATACTGGAAAACAAAGTGCTTAGGGCCACGGCCAAGACTCATAAAGAAGCTGTATTCAAGAATCATCATACTAAACTAGGAGAGTCAATAACACTATTCGAAATCTGAAGTTCCTATAGATGCCAATCATTCTGAACCTCAATGGATAAAGTGAGATGCCAAAACTATTCAAGAGGCAAAAAGCTATAAGTCCCGCTCATTTGATTGAAGCTATGTTTCATTGATAGTTTGGAATTTATAGTATATTCTCTTCTTTTTATCCTATTTTTAGTTGCTTGGGGACAAGCAACAATTTAAGTTTGGTGTTGTGATGAGCGGATAATTTATACGCTTTTTGACATTGTTTTTAGTATGTTTTTAGTAGGATCTAGTTACTTTTAGGGATGTTTTCATTAGTTTTTATGTTAAATTCACATTTCTGGACTTTACTATGAGTTGTGTGTTTTTCTGTGATTTCAGGTATTTTCTGGCTGAAATTGAGGGACTTGAGCAAAAATCAGATTCAGAGGTTGAAAAAGGACTGCTGATGCTGTTGGATTCTGACCTCCCTATACTCAAAGTGGATTTTCTGGAGCTACAGAACTCGAAATGGCGCGCTTCCAATTGAGTTGGAAAGTAGACATCCAGGGCTTTCCAGAAATGTATAATAGTCCATACTTTGACCAAGAATAGATGACGTAAACTGGCGTTCAACGCCAGCTTTCTACCCAAATCTGGCGTCCAGCGCCAGAAAAGGATCCAAAACCAGAGTTGAACGCCCAAACTGGCACAGAAACTGGCGTTCAACTCCACAAATGGCCTCTGCACGTGCTACACTTAAGCTCAGCCCAAACACACACCAAGTGGGCCCCGGAAGTGGATTTATGCATCAATTACTTACTCATGTAAACCCTAGTAGCTAGTTTATTATAAATAGGACCTCTTACTATTGTATTAGACGTCTTTTAGACCATCTTTAGATTACCTTATGATCCTTTGATCACGCTTCAGGGGGCTGGCCATCTCGGCCATGCCTGGACCTTCACTTATGTATTTTCATACGGTAGAGTTTCTGCACTCCATAGATTAAGGTGTGGAGCTCTGCTGTTCCTCAAAGATTAATGAAAGTACTACTATTTTCTATTCAATTCATCTTATTTCGCTTCTAAGATATCCATTCGCACCCAAGAACGTGATGAAGGTGATGATTATGTGTGACGCTCATCATCCTTCTCCCTTATGAACGCGTGCCTGACAAACACTTCTGTTCTACATGAAATAAGCTAGAATGAATATCTCTTAGATCTCCTAACCAGAATCTTCGTGGCGTAAGCTAGAATGATGGCGGCATTTAAGAGAATCCGGAAAGTCTAAACCTTGTCTGTGGTATTCCGAGTAGGATTCAATGATTGAATGACTGTGACGAGCTTCAAACTCGCGATTGTTGGGCGATAGTGACAGACGCAAAAGGAGGGTGAATCCTATTCCAGCATGATCGGGAACCGACAGATGAATAGCCGTGCCGTGACAGGGTGCGTGAGCATATTATTCACTGAGAGGATAAGATGAAGCCATTGACAAGGGTGATGCCTCCAGACGATTAGCCGTGCCGTGACAGGGCATTGGATCATTTTCCCGTGAGATGACCGAAAGTAGCCATTGACAGTGGTGATATATCACATAAAGCCAGCCATGGAAAGGAATGAGACTGATTGGATGAAGATAGCAGGAAAGCAGAGGTTCAGAGGAACGAAAAGCATCTCCATTCGCTTATCTGAAATTCCTACCAATGAATTACATAAGTATCTCTATCCCTATTCTATTATTTATTATTCGAAAACTCCATGATTATTTTATATCCGCCTGACTGAGATTTACAAGGTGACCATAGCTTGCTTCATACCAACAATCTCCGTGGGATTCGACCCTTACTCACGTAAGGTATTACTTGGACGACCCAGTGCACTTGCTGGTTAGTTGTATCGAAGTTGTGACAATTATGAATTAAGATCAGAGCACCAAGCTCTGGAGCCATTACCAGGATTTGTTCGAACCTGGAGATCACAATTTCGTGCACCAGAAGTACTATTATTTTTTTATTCAACTCAAGCTTGTTCCTATTCTAAGATATTCGCTTGCACTTGAACATGATGAATATGATGATCCATGACACTTATCACTATTCTCAACCTATGAACGCGTGCCTGACAACCACTTCCGTTCTACCTTAGATCGAGCGTGTATCTCTTAGCCTCCATTCCAAAAGATCAGAGTCTTCGTGGTATAAGCTAGAATTATTGGTGACCATTCCTGAGATCCGGAAAGTCTAAACTTTGTCTGTGGTATTCCGAGTAGGATCTGGGAAGGGATGACTGTGATGACTTCAAACTCACGAGTGTTGGGCGTAGTGATAGACGCAAAAGGATCATTGGATCCTATTCCAACATGATCGAGAACCGACAGATGATTAGCCGTGCGATGACAGCGCATTTGGACCATTTTCACTGAGAGGACGGGAAGTAGCCATTGACAACGATGATGCCCAACATACAGCTTGCCATAAAAAGGAGTATGAATAATTGAATGAAGACAGTAGGAAAGCAAAGATTCAGAAGGAGCAAATCATCTCCATACGCTTATCTGAAATTCTCACCAATGAATTATATAAGTATCTCTAACTTATTTTATATTTTATTTATATTTTAATTATCAAATCTCCATAACCATTTGAATTCGCCTGACTGAGATTTACAAGATGACCATAGCTTGCTCCAAGCCGACAATCTCCGTTGGATCGACCCTTACTCACGTAAAGTATATTACTTGGACGACCCAGTGCACTTGCTGGTTAGTTGTGCGAAGTTGTGAAAAAAAATTAAGATTATGAACGTGCGTACCAAGTTTATGGCGCCGTTGCTGGGGAATGAACAATCACGATTTCGTACACCAAGTTTTTGGAGACATTCATAGCTTTTAATAAAATATAAAAGGAGCTTATATCCAAAGTTTTTCAAATCTTCTTAATTAAGTAATTATTTTAGTTTTCAAATTTATTTTTCTCTTACTTTTCGAAATTTACAATTTAATTTCTAATTATTTTATTTTGTCTTATTATTTTTATTTAATTTTAATTATTCGGTTTGATTCTATTTAAATAAAATAAAAACAAAAAATATATTTTGTTTGTAATTCATATCAATTTCATTTTATCCATCATGGACCTAAATGGAAATGAACAGTCCAGAAGGACTCTGGGGTCATATGCTAACCCTATTACTGCTGCATATGGGGAGTAGCATTTGTATACCTCCCATCAAAGCAAGCAGTTTTGAGCTAAATCCTCAGCTCATTGTCATGGTGCAGCAAAATTGCCAGTATTCCGGTCTTGCACAGGAAGAACCTACAGAGTTTCTGGCACAGTTCTTGCAAATTGCTGACACAGTGCGTGACAAGGAAGTAGATCAAGATGTCTACAAATTATTACTGTTTCCATTTGCTATAAAAGGTCAAGCTAAGAGGAGGTTAAATAACCAACCTACAATAAGCATAAAAACATGGAAACAGTTATCAAACAAATCCTTGAATCAATATTTCCCTCCAAAAAGGATGACACATCTAAGGCTGGACATCCAAGTCTTTAAACAAGAGGATGATGAATCCTTTTATAATGCCTGGGAGAGGTACAGATGGATGCTAAGGAAATGCCCCTTTGAAATGTTTTCAGAGTGGGTGCAATTAGATATCTTTTACTATGGGCTTATAGAAAAAGCTAAGATATCTCTAGACCACTCAGCTGATGGATCTATACACGTGAGAAAGACTATTGAAGAGGCTCAAGAGCTTATTGATATAGTTGCTAGAAATCAGCATCTGTACATAAGTAATGAGTCCTCCATGAAAGAAGAAGCTAAGGCAGTATCAACTGACTTTAGTCGTCAGGAACAAGTTGCTGAACTCAATCAGCAATTATCTTCTATAACAAGGCAGTTAGTAGAATTTAGGGATATGCTACAAGAAACCAAAATTGCTAACAAGGATATGGAATCACAATTGAATCAGACAAAATAGCAGTTATCAAAACAGATAACAGGGGAGTGCCAAGCAGTTCAATTAAGAAGTGGAAAAATATTAAATGTCTCAACTCAAAGCAGTAGAAAACCAAGAAAGGAACAGCTGACAGAGGATGAGTAACCTGCTACCCAAAATCCCTCTGAGAATAGTAAGAGCCCAGAGAGGAATAGGTCTGGCGTTCAAATGCCAGAAACGGGTGAAAAACTGGCGTTAAACGCCCAATCCATGCCCAGTTCTGGCGTTCAAATGCCAGAAAGAGTAGGAATCTGGCGTTAAATGCCCAATCCACGTCCAATTCTGGCGTTCAAACGCCAATGAGGGATCAGACACCTGCAAGTACTGATAATAACTCCCTCAAGAAGGCTTCTCAACCTGCCTCTGTAGGAAATAAACCTGCAGCAACTAAGGTTGAAGAATATAAAGCCAAAATGCCTTATCATCAGAAACTCCGCCAAGGGTTGAAGAATGCAGTGCAGTGATCCTAACAAGCTTACTAGAAAAGCTTAAGGATCCCGGGAGCTTTATGATACCATGCACATTAGAGGGTAGTTGTACCAAGATAGCTCTATGTGACCTTGGGGCAAGTATCAATCTAATCCCTGCATCCACTATCAGAAAGCTTGACTTGACTGAAGAGGTCAAACCAACCCGGATATGTCTTCAACTTGCTGAGGACATGATTGTCAAGGTTGGGCCATTTGCGTTTCCCACCGACTTTGTAGTGCTGGAGATGGATGAGCACAAGAGTGCAACTCTCATTCTAGGAAGACCCTTCCTAGCAACTGGACGAACCCTCATTGATTTCCAAAAGGGGGAAGTGACTTTGAGAGTCAACGAGGATGAGTTCAGGCTGAATGCTGTTGAGGAAATGAAGCATCCAGACACATCAAAAAAACTGCATGAGTGTTGATATTATTGACTCTCTGGTAGAAGAGATCAACATGGCTGAGAGCCTCGAATCAGAGCTAGAAAACATCTTTAAAGATGTTCAGCCTGATCTGGAAGAAGCAAAGGAAATAAAAAAGCCTTTGAAAATTCTTCAAGAACAGGAGAAACCTCCTAAACCCGAGCTCAAACCACTACCACCATCCCTGAAATATACATTTCTGGGAGAAGGTGACACTTTTCCTGTGATCATAAGCTCTGCTTTAAATCCACAGGAAGAGAAAGCACTACTTCAAGTGCTAAGGATACACAAACCAGCTCTTGGGTGGTCTATAAGTGATCTTAAGGGGATTAACCCAGCAAGATGCATGCACAAGATCCTATTGGAGGACGATACTAAACCAGTGGTTCAACCACAGAGGCGGCTAAATCCAGCCATGAAGGAGGTGGTGCAGAAAGAGGTCACCAAGTTACTGGAGGCTGGAATTATTTATCTTATTTCTGATAGCCCCTGGGTGAGCCCTGTCCAAGTTGTCCCCAAGAAGGGAGGCATGACAGTGGTTCATAATGAAAAGAATGAACTGGTTCCTACAAGAACAGTTACAGGGTGGCGTATGTGTATTGATTATAGAAGGCTCAATACAGTCACCAGGAAGGATCACTTTTCTTTACCATTCATAGACCAGATGCTAGAGAGACTAGCAGGTCATGAATATTACTGCCTTTTGGATGGCTATTCAGGTTACAACCAAATTGCAGTAGACCTTCAGGACCAAGAGAAAACAGCATTCACATGTCCTTCTGGAGTGTTTGCCTACAGAAGGATGCCTTTTGGTCTGTGCAATGTACCTACAACCTTTCAGAGGTGCATGCTCTCTATCTTCTCTGATATGGTAGAGAAATTTCTGCCAATGTTAAGGCAATCAGAAGCTTTCTGGGGCATGCAGGATTCTATAGGAGGTTTATAATGGATTTTTCGAAAATTGAAAAACCTCTGAGCAATATGCTAGCTGCTGACACACCATTTGTGTTTGACACAGAGTGTCTGCAGGCGTTTGAAACTCTGAAAGCTAAGCTAGTCATATCACCAGTTATTTCTGCACCAGACTGGTCATTACCATTCGAACTAATGTGTGATGCCAGTGACAATGCCATTGGTGCAATATTGGGACAGAAGCATAATAAGCTTCTGCATGTCATTTATTATGCTAGCCACGTTTTAAATGATGCACAGAAAAATTACACAACCACAGAAAAAGAGCTGCTTGCAGTGGTTTATGCCATTGACATATTTAGATCATACTTAGTAGGATCAAAAGTGATTGTGTACATTAACCATGCTGCTCTTAAATATCTACTTACAAAGCAGGATTCGAAACCCAGGCTCATAAGATGGGTATTGCTTCTGCAAGAGTTTGATATAGAAATAAGAGATAGAAAAGGGACAGAGAACCAAGTGGCTGATCATTTGTCCCGGATAGAACCAGTATAAGGGGCGTCCTCTCCCTCTATTGAGATCTCTGAAACCTTTTCGGATGAGCAATTATTTGCTATTTAGGAAACACCATGGTTTGCAGACATTGCAAACTATAAAGCTGTAAGATTCATACCCAAAGAGTACAGCAGGCAGCAAATAAAGAAATTGATTTCTAATACAAAGTACTACTTATGGGATGAACCATATCTCTTTAAGAGATGTGCAGACGGAATAATCCATAGATGTGTGCCCAAGGAAGAGACACAGAAGATTTTATGGCATTGTCATGGATCACAATATGGAGGCCATTTCGGAGGTGAGCGAACAGCCACCAAGGTTCTCCAATATTGCTTCTACTGGCCTACTCTCTATAGAGACTCCCGAGAGTTTGTACGTAACTGTGATAGTTGCCAGAGAGCTGGTAATCTGTCTCATGGTTACACCATGCCCCAACAAGGAATCTTGGAGATTGAGTTGTTTGATGTATGGGATATTGACTTCATGGGGCCATTCCCACTATCATACTCAAACACGTATATTCTGGTGGCAGTAGACTATGTATCTAAATGGGTAGAGGCAATTGTAACACCCACTAATGATACTAAGACAGTGCTGAAGTTCCTCCATATACATATCTTCAGTAGGTTTGGTGTCCCTAGAGCACTAATCAGTGATGGGGGCACTCACTTCTGCAATAAACAGCTTTACTCTGCTATGGTCAGATATGGAATTTGCCACAAAGTAGCAACTCCATATCATCCACAGACAAATGGGCAGGCTGAAGTCTCTAATATAGAACTAAAAAGAATCCTGGAACGGACTGTGATTATCCGTAGAAGGGATTGGGCAAGAAGCTTGGATGAGGCTCTGTGGGCATACAGAACAGCATTCAAGACTCCTATAGGGACCTCTCCATACCAGCTTGTGTATGGTAAGGCCTGTCATTTGCCAGTGGAACTGGAACATAAGGCCTACTGGGCAACCAGATTCCTAAACTTTGATGCCAAATTAGCTGGAGAGAAAAGATTGCTCCAGCTGAATGAGCTAGAGGAATTCAGACTCAATGCTTTCGAAAATGCTAAGATTTACAAAGTGAAAGCAAAAAGGTGGCACGATAAGAAACTGTCACCCAGAGTCTTTGAACCATGACAAAAGGTTCTGCTGTTCAACTCTAGGCTCAGATTATTCCCCGGGAAACTGAAATCCCAGTGGAAAGGACCATATGTGATTACAAGTGTGTCACCATATGGCTATGTGGAGCTTCAAGACATTGATTCTAATAAGAAGTTCATTGTTAATGGACAAAGAATTAAGCATTATCTTGAAGGAAATATTGAGCAAGAATGCTCAAAACTGAGGCTAGATTAAAAGCTCAGCAAGGTCCAGCTAAAGACAATAAAGAAGCACTTGCTGGGAGGCAACCCGGACATTAGCAAAGCTTATTTGTTATTTAAATAATAATTATATGAGTTTAAGATAAATAATCTTCAAGGTAAAGTATCAATTGCATGAGTTCACAGAGTTACAGAAGAATTCAGAGCATAAAGCAGAGAAAAGGAGCTCACTGGCACAAAAACGCTAGTAAGGGAAATTATGGGCATTAAACGCCCAAAAGAAGCATCTACTGGGCGTTTAACGCCAGTAAAGATAGCTTTCTGGGCATCAAACGCCATAATGGGTACCATTTTGGGCGTTTAACGCCAGAATTACAGCATCCTGGACGTTTAGAAAAATGCCCAGTGACAAAGGATTCCTGGCGTTTAATGCCAGCCAGGGCACCTGGCTGGGCGTTAAACGTCCAAAACAAGCAATAAATGGGCGTTAAACGCCCAAAACAAGCAGCAGTTGGGTGTTTAACGCCAGGATTGTAGAGGAGAGGAAGTTTTGTTTTCCAACTCAATTTTTTTAAATTTTCATATTTCCATCCATGATTTTTTGCATGAAAATGTTACAAATTCTCATTTTTCAATGTCAATTTCAAAATCTCAAGCCTAAATATCTTTCTTCATTCTTCTTCAACTTCTTTTCAAATCTTTTTGAAAACTCATCTATCTTTTTAAATTCCTTTCAAAACTTTTTCAAAACTCATCTATCTTTTTAAATTCTTTTCAAATCTTTTTCAAATCATCATACTATCTTTTCAAAAAATTAGATTTACCTTTTTCAAATATCCCTCTTATCTTTCCAATTTTAAACTACATCTTTTGCATATCATAATTATCTTTTTACAAATCATATCTTCTAGCATATCTTTTTCAAAATTTTCAAACTCACCCCCTCCTCTTTAAATTCACATTCGGCCACCACCTCTCCTCCACAATTCGAATTTGTCTCTCCTTCTATTCCTCTCCTTTCCTTTCTTTTTCTTGAGGACAAGCAAACCTCTAAATTTGGTGTGCTTTGCGTGATCATTGAGATAAGACTCACTAAGATCATGGCTCCTAAAGGAAAACAAACCACTTCAAGAGGCAAGAAAGAGAATATTCTAAAACCACTTTGGAATCAATAGAGGTTCTTAACAAAAGAACATGGAGACCATTACTACAAAATAATGGGTCTAAGATCAGTAATCCCGGAAGTTAAATTCGATCTGAAAGAAGACGAATATCTAGAGATCCAAGAGCAGATTCAAAAAAGAGGCTGGGAAATTCTGGCTAATCCTGAGACAAAGGTGAGTAGAAACATGGTTCAGGAATTCTACACAAATCTATGGCAAACAGATAAGCAGAGATTAACTGGAGCTGCCTTCTATACCTTTCGAACCTTGGTCAGAGGGAAGATTATGTACTTCCACCAGGACAAAATAAGAGAGGTCTTCAAGCTATCTCAACTACAAGATGATCCAAAATTCTTTAATAGGAGAATTGTGAGATTTGATAAGCGCTTAGACCAAGTTCTAGAGGACATATGCATCCCTGGAACCAAATGGATAACCAATACAAAGTGTGTCCCAAATCAACTCAAGAGAGGAGATCTAAAACCAATTGCCAGGGGCTGGCTGGACTTCATTGGCCATTCTATGCTGGCCACCAGCAACCGCTTTGAAGTCACTGTCAAAAGAGCAGTGATGATCCATTGCATTATGCTGGGAAACGAAGTGGAGATTCATCATCTGATTTCTTGTGAGCTCTACACAATTGCAAACAAGAACTCCACTGACGCCAAATTGGCTTACCCAAACCTAATCTCTCTACTATGTAAAGATGCTGGGGTGAAGATGGGAGTGGATGAGTATATCTCAGTTGAGCACCCAATCACCAAAAAGTTAATGAAAGGACAAGTATAGGATAACTCCATCAAAAGGAGGGCACAAGAGTTCCTCCCAGAAATCCCTCAGATTGACTACTGGACCCGCCTATAAGCATCTGTCACCAAGTTGCAAGAAGCTATAGATCAACTGAAAGAAGAACAGCAAGTTCAAAATAGCATGCTCTGCAAACTGCTGAAGGAACAAGAGGAGCAGGGGCGTGAGCTACAGAGCTGAAGCGCCAGAAGCTATCTCTTGAAGGGCCAAGCACCCCACAGACTAAAGGAGCATCCATCTCCCAAAATAAAGGTTGTTGAGTCCTAACTCTGTGATAACCTTTTATCCATTTTAAGAGTACATGAGTATTAGTATTAGAGTCATTTGTCTTTATGTCTTTAATTTCCTTTCTTTTATTACTAATTGTCTGCTTCTATGCCTATTGTATATTATTTCTATTAAATCATAAATAAAGATTAGAGTCTATGCCTTAATGTTGTGAATATCCCATAAATCCTTCACCTCTCTTAAATGAAAAATGTGCTTAAAGTACAAAAGAACAAGAAGTACATGAATTTCAGATTTTATCTTGAAATTAGCTTAATTATTTTGATGTGGTGGCAATACTTTTTCTTTTTCTGAATGAATGCTTGAACAGTGCATATGTCTTTTGAATTTGTTGTTTCTGAATGTTAAAATTGTTGGCTCTTGAAAGAATGATGAAAAAGAGAAATGTTATTGATAATCTGAAAAATCATAAAATTGATTCTTGAAGCAAGAAAAAGTAATGAATAACAAGGCTTGAAAAAAAAGAGAAAAAGAAAAAGCAAGCAGAAAAAGCCAAGAGCTTTTTAAACCAAAAGGCAAGAGCAAAAAGCCAGTAACCCTTTAAACCAAAAGGCAAGGGTAAAAAGGATCCAAGGCTTTGAGCATTAATGGATAGGAGGGCCTAAAGGAATAAAATCCTGGCCTAAGCGGCTAAACCAAGCTGTCCCTAACCATGTGCTTGTGGCGTGAAGGTGTCAAGTGATAAAGCTTGAGACTGAGCGGTTAAAGTCGTGATCCAAAGCAAAAAGAGTGTGCTTAAGAACCCAGGAAACCTCTAATTTTGAACTCTAGCAAAGCTGAGTCACAATCTGAAAAGGTTCACCTAGTTATGTGTCTGTGGCATTTATGTATCCGGTGGTAATACTGGAAAATAAAGCGCTTAGGGCCACGGCCAAGACTCATAAAGTAGCTGTGTTCAAGAATCAACATACTAAACTAGGAGAATCAATAATACTATCTAAATTCTGAGTTCCTATAGATGCCAATCATTCTGAACTTCAAAGGATAAAGTGAGATGCCAAAACTGTTCAGAGGCAAAAAGCTACTAGTCCCGCTCATTTAATTGGAGCTAAGTTTCATTGATATTTTGGAATTAATAGTATATTCTCTTCTTTCTATGATATTTGAATTTCAGTTGCTTGGGGACAAGCAATAATTTAAGTTTGGTGTTGTGATGAGCGGATAATTTATACACTTTTTGGCATTGTTTTTAGGTAGTTTTTAATATGATTTAGTTAATTTTTAGTATATTTTTATTAGTTTTTATGCAAAAATCACGTTTCTGGATTTTTCTATGAGTGTGTGTGTTTTTCTATGATTTCAAGTATTTTCTGGCTGAAATTGAGGGACCTGAGCAAAATCTGATTCAGAGGCTGAAGAAGGACTGCAAATGCTGTTGAATTCTGACCTCCCTGCACTCGAAATGGATTTTCTGGAGCTACAGAAGCCCAATTGGAATGCTCTCAATTGCGTTGGAAAGTAGACATCCAGGGCTTTCCAGCAATATTTAATATTCCATACTTTGCCCAAGTTTTGATGACGCAAATTGGCGTTTAACACCAAGTCTTTACCCTATTCTGGCGTTAAACGCCAGAAACAGGTTGCAAACCAGAGTTAAACGCCAGAAACAGGCTACAACCTGGCGTTTAACTCCAAATAAAGTCTCTACACATGGAAGCTTCAATGCTCAACCGAAGCACACACCAAGTGGGCCCCAGAAGTGGATTTCTGCACTATCTATCTTAGTTTACTCAATTCCTGTAAATCTAGGTCACTAGCTTAGTATAAAAACTACTTTTAGAGATTTATTTTGTATCTCAGGACATTTTCACGTTTCACCTTGTATCTCTACAACATGAGTCTCTAAACTCCATAATTGGGGGTGCGGAGCTCTGCTGTGTCTCGATGAATTAATGCAATTACTTCTATTTTCTATTCAACACGCTTGTTTCTGTTCTAAGATATTCACTCGTACTTAACCCTGAAGAATGTGATGATCCATGACACTCATCATCATTCTCAACCTATGAACGCGTGCCTGACAACCACTTACGTTCTATCTGTAATAGCTTGAGTGTATATCTCTTGGGTTCTTGGTTCAGGAGTTTGATTCCCTCTCCTAACAACAGAGCATTCAATTCCATGAATCCAGAGTCTTTGTAGTAAAAGCAAGAATTAATTGGTAGCATTCCTGAGATCCGGAATGTCTAAACCTTGTCTATTGTATTTTGAGTAGGACCTGGGAAGGGATGACTGTGACGAGCTTCAAACTCACAAGTATTAGGCGTAGTGACAGACGTAAAAGGATCAATGGATCCTATTCCAGCACAAGTGAGAACCGACAGATGATTAGCCATGTACATGGATCTTTTTCACTGAGAGGACGGACGGTAGCCATTGACAACGGTGATCCACCAATATACAGCTTGCCATGGAAGAAACCTGCGTGCGTGAAGAAGAAGACAGTAGGAAAGCAGAAATTCAGAAGACAGAGCATCTCCAAAACCTCAATCTGTTCTCCATTACTACATAACAAGTATTATTTATTTTATGTTAATTAATCTTCATAAATCCTACAATTTTTATTATTAATTTCCTGACTAAGAATTGCAAAATAACCATAGCTTGCTTCAAGCCGACAATCTCCGTGAGATTGACCCTTACTCACGTAAGGTATTACTTGGATGACCCAGTGCACTTGCTGGTTAGTGGTACGAGTTGTGAAAAGTGAAATAATAGGAGAAAAACTGGCATTAAATGCCAGAAACAAGCAGCAACCTGGCGTTTAACGCCAAAAGTGTAATCTAAAGGTGTTTTGCACGCCTTAAAGGAGCAGGGATGCTGAGTCCTTGACCCCTCACATCTAAAGTTTTTCAAATCTTCTTAATTAAGTAATTATTTTAGTTTTCAAATTTATTTTTCTTTTAGTTTTCGAAATTTACATTTTAATTTCAAATTATTTTATTTTATCTTATTATTTTTATTTAATTTTAGTTATTCGGTTTGATTGTATTTAAATAAAATAAAAACAAAAAAATATATTTTGTTTGCAATTCATATTAATTCCATTTTATTCATCATGGACCTAAATGGAAATGAACAGTCCAGAAAGGACTTTGGGGTCATATGCTAACCCGATTACTGCTGCATATGGGAGTAGCATTTGTATACCTCCCATCAAAGCAAGCAGTTTTGAGCTAAATCCTCAGCTCATTGTCATGGTGCAGCAAAATTGCCAGTATTCCGGTCTTCCACAGGAAGAACCTACTGAGTTTCTGGCGCAGTTCTTGCAACTTGCTGACACAGTGCGTGACAAAGAAGTAGATCAGGATGTCTACAGATAATTACTGTTTCCATTTGCTGTAAAATATCAAGCTAAGAGGTAGTTAAATAACCAACCTACAACAAGCATAAGAACATGGAAATAGTTATCAGACAAATTCCTGAATCAATATTTCCCTCCAAAATGGATGACACAGCTAAGGCTGGACATCCAAGGCTTTAAACAAGAGGATGATGAATCCCTTTATAATGCCTGGGAGAGGTACAGAGGGATGCTAAGGAATGCCCCTTTGAAATGTTTTCAGAGTGGGTGCAATTAGATATCTTTTACTATGGGCTTACAGAAAAAGCTCAGATATCTCTAGACCACTCAACTAGTGGATCTATACACATGAGAAAGACTATTGAAGAGGCTCAAGAGCTTATTGATATAGTTGCTAGAAATCAGCATCTGTACATAAGTAATGAGTCCTCCATGAAAGAAGAAGCTAAGGTAGTATCAACTGACTTTAGTCCTCAAGAACAAGTTGCTGAACTCAATCAGCAATTATCTTCTATAACAAGGCAGTTAGCAGAATTTAGGGAGATGCTACAAGAAACCAAAATTGCTAACAAGGATATGGAATCACAATTGAATCAGAAAAAACAGTAGTTATCAAAATAGATAACAGAGGAATGCCAAGCAATTTAATTAAGAAGTGAAAAAACATTAAATGTCTCAACTCAAAGTAGCAGAAAGCTAAGAAAAGAACAGCTGACAGAGGATGAGCAACCTGCTACCCAAAATCCCTCTGAAGACAGTAAGAACCCAGAGAGGAATAAGTCTGGCATTCAAACACCAGAAACGGGTGAAAAACTGGCGTAAACGCCCAATCCATGTCCATTTCTGGCGTTCAAACGCCAGAAAAGGGTAGGAATCTGGCGTTAAACGCCTAATCCACGTCCAATTCTGGCGTTCAAACGCCAATGAGCGATCAGACACCTGCAAGTGCTGATAATAACTCCCTCAAGAAGGCTTCTCAACCAGCATCTATAGGAAATAAACCTGTAGCAACTAGGGTTGAAGAATATAAAGCCAAAATGCCTTATCCTCAGAAACTCCGCCAAGCGGAACAGGATAAACAATTTGCCCGCTTTACAGACTATCTCAGAACTCTTGAAATAAAGATTCCGTTTGCAGAGGCACTTGAGCAAATACCCTCTTATGCTAAGTTCATGAAAGAGATCTTAAGTCATAAGAAGGATTGGAGAGAAATAGAAAAAGTTTTTCTCACTGAAGAATGCAGTGCAGTCATCCTAACAAGCTTACCAGAAAAGCTTAAGGATCCCGGGAGCTTTATGAAACCATGCACATTAGAGGGTAGTTGTACCAAGACAGCTCTATGTGACCTTGGGACAAGTATCAATCTAATCCATGCATCCACTATCAGAAAGCTTGGCTTGACTGAAGAGGTCAAACCAAATCGGATATGTCTTCAACATGCTGATGGCTCCATTAAACACCCATCAGGCATAATTGAGGACATGATTGTCAAGGTTGGGCCATTTGCCTTTCTCACTGACTTTGTAGTGCTGGAGATGGATGAGCACAAGAGTGCAACTCTCATTCTAGGAAGACCCTTCCTAGCAACTGGACGAACCCTCATTGATGTCCAAAAGGGGGAAGTGACCTTGAGAGTCAATGAAGATGAGTTCAGGCTGAATGCTGTTGAGGCAATAAAGCATCCAGACACATCAAAAGACTTCATGAGTGTTGATATTATTGACTCTCTGGTAGAAGAGATCAACATGGCTAAGAACCTCAAATCAGAGCTAGAAGACATCTTTAAAGATGTTCAGCCTGATCTGGTGGAAGCAGAGGAAATAAAAGAGCCTCTGAAAATTCTTCAAGAAGAGGAGAAACCTCCTAAACCCGAGCTCAAACCACTACCACCATCCCTGAAATATGTATTTCTGGTAGAAGGTGACACTTTTCCTGTGATCAGAAGCTATGCTTTAAATCCACAGGAAGAGAAAGCACTACTTCAAGTGCTAAGGACACACAAGACAGCTCTTGGGTGGTCCATAAGTGATCTTAAGGGCATCAGCCCAGCAAGATGCATGCACAAGATCCTATTGGAGGACGATGCTAAGCCAGTGGTTCAACCATAGAGGCGGCTAAATCCAGCCATGAAGGAGGTGGTGCAGAAAGAGGTCACCAAGTTACTGGAGGCTGGAATTATTTATCTTATTTCTGATAGCCCCTGGGTGAGCCCTGTCCAAGTTGTCCCCAAGAAGGGAGGCATGACAGTGGTTCATAATGAAAAGAATGAACTGGTTCCTACAAGAATAGTTACAGGGTGGCGTATGTGTATTGATTACAGAAGGCTCAATACAGCCACTAGGAAGGATCACTTTCCTTTACCATTCATAGACCAGATGCTAGAGAGACTAGCAGGTCATGAATATTACTGCTTTTTGGATGGCTATTCAGGTTACAACCAAATTACAGTAGACCCTCAGGACCAAGAAAAAACAGCATTCACATGTTCTTTTGGAGTGTTTGCCTACAGAAGGATGCCTTTTGGTCTGTGCAATGCACCTGCAACCTTTTAGAGGTGCATGCTCTCTATCTTCTCTGATATGGTAGAGAAACTTCTGGAAGTCTTCATGGATGACTTTTCAGTATTTGGAGACTCTTTCAGCTCCTGCCTTGACCATTTGGTAACTGAAGGAATTGTCCTTGGGCATAAAATTTCAAACAAGGAAATAGAGGTGGATCAAGATAAAGTGGAAGTAATTGAAAAATTACCACCACCTGCCAATGTTAAGGCAATCAGAAGCTTTCTGGGGTATACAAGATTCTATAGGAGGTTTATAAAAGATTTTTTGAAAATTGCAAAACCTCTGAGCAATCTGCTAGTTGCTGACACGCCATTTGTGTTTGACACAAAGTGTCTGCAGGCGTTTGAAACTCTTAAAGCTAAGCTGGTCACAGCACCAGTTATTTCTGCACCATACTGGTCATTACCATTCGAACTAATGTGTGATGCCAGTGACCATGCCATTAGTGCAGTATTGGGACAGAGGCATAATAAGCTTTTGCATGTCATTTATTATGCTAGCCGTATTTTAAATGATGCACAGAAAAATTACACAACCACAGAAAAAGAGCTGCTTGCAGTGGTTTATGCCATTGACAAGTTTAGATCATACTTGGTAGGATCAAAAGTGATTATGTACACTGACCATGCTGCTCTTAAATATCTACTTACCAAGCAGGATTCGAAACCCAGGCTCATAAGATGGGTATTGTTTCTACAAGAGTTTGATATAGAAATAAGAGACAGAAAAGGGACAGAGAACCAAGTGGCTGATCATTTGTCCCAGATAGAACCAGTAGAAGGGGCGTCCTCCCCCTCTATTGAGATCTCTGAAACCTTTCCGGATGAGCAATTATTTGCTATTCAGGAAACACCATGGTTTGCAGACATTGCAAACTATAAAGCTATAAGATTCATACCCAAAGAGTACAGCAGGCAGCAAATAAAGAAATTGATTTCTGATGCAAAGTACTACTTATGGGATGAACCATATCTCTTTAAGAGATGTGCAGACGGAATAATCCGTAGATGTGTGCCCAAGGAAGAGGCACAGAAGATCTTATGGCATTGCCATGGATCACAATATGGAGGCCATTTTGGAGGTGAGCGAACAGCCACCAAGGTTCTCCAATGTGGCTTCTACTGGCCTACTCTTTATAGAGACTCCCAAGAATTTGTACGTAACTGTGACAGTTGCCAGAGAGCTGGTAATCTGCCTCATGGTTACGCCATGCCCCAACAAGGGATCTTGGAGATTGAGTTGTCTGATGTATAGGATATTGACTTCATGGGGCCTTTCCCACCATCATACTCAAACATGTATATTCTGGTGGCAATAGACTATGTATCTAAATGGGTAGAGGCAATTGCAACACCCACTAATGATACTAAGACAGTGCTGAAGTTCCTCCAGAAACATATCTTCAGCAGGTTTGGTGTCCTTAGAGCACTAATCAGTGATGGGGGCACTCACTTCTGCAATAAACAGCTTTACTCTGCTATGGTCAAATATGGAATTTGCCACAAAGTAGCAACTCTATATCATCCACAGACAAATGGGCAAGCTAAAGTCTCTAATAGAGAACTAAAAAGAATCCTAGAACGGACTGTGATTTCCCGTAGAAGGGATTGGGCAAGAAGCTTGGATGAGGCTCTGTGGGCATACAGAACAACATTCAAGACTCCTATAGGGACCTCTCCATACCAGCTTGTGTATGGTAAGGCCTGTCATTTGCCAGTGGAACTGGTACACAAGGCCTACTGGGCAACCAGATTCCTAAACTTTGATACCAAATTAGCTGGAGAGAAAAGATTGCTCCAGCTGAAGGAGCTAGAGGAATTCAAACTCAATGCTTTCGAAAATGCTAAGATTTACAAAGAGAAAGCAAAAAGGTGGCACGATAAGAAACTGTCACCCAGAGTCTTTGAACCAGGACAATAGGTTCTACTGTTCAACTCTAGGCTCAGATTATTCCCCGGGAAACTGAAATCCGTGTGGAAAGGACCATATGTGATTACAAGTGTGTCACCATATGGCTATGTGGAGCTTCAAGACATTGATTCTAATAATAAGTTTATTGTTAATGGACAGAAAATTAAGCATTATCTTGAAGGAAATATTGAGCAAGAATGCTCAAAGCTAAGGCTAGATTAAAAGCTCAGCAAGGTCCAGCTAAAGACAATAAAGAAGCGCTTGCTGGGAGGCAACCCAGCCATTAGCAAAGCTTATTTGTTATTTAAATAATAATTATACGAGTTTAATATAAATAATCTTCAAGGTAAAGTATCAATTGCATGAGTTCACAGAGTTACAGAAGAATTCAGAGCATAAAGCAGAGAAAAGGAGCTCACTGGCACAAAAATGCCAGTAAGGGGAATTATGGGCGTTAAACGCCCAAAAGAAGCATCTACTGGGCATTTAACGCCAGTAAAGATAGCTTTCTGGGCATTTAACGCCAGCATTACAGCATCCTAGGTGTTTAAAAAAACGTCCAATGACAAAGGATTCCTGGCGTTTATCGCCATCCAGGGCACCTGGCTGGGCATTAAACGCCCAAAACAAGCAACACATGGGCGTTAAACGCCCAAAACAAGCAGCAGTTGGGCGTTTAACGCCAGGATTGTGGAGGAGAGGAAGTTTTGTTTTCCAACTCAAATTTTTTAAATTTTCATATTTACATCCATGATTTTTTGCATGAAAATGTTACAAATTCTCATTTTTCAATTTCAATTTCAAAATCTCAAGCCTAAATATCTTTCTTCATTCTTCTTCAACTTCTTTGCAAATCTTTTTCAAAACTCATCTATCTTTTTAAATTCTTTTCAAATCTTTTTCAAATCATCATACTATCTTTTCAAAAATTAGATTTATCTTTTTCAAATCTCCCTTTTATCTTTTCAATTTTAAACTACATCTTTTGCATATCATAATTATCTTTTTACAAATCATATCTTCTAGCATATCTTTTTCAAAATTTTTGAACCCACCCCCTTCTCTTTAAATTCACATTCGGCCACCCCCTCTCCACTACAATTCGAATTTGTCTCTCCTTCTATTCCTCTCCTTTCCTTTCTTTTGCTTGAGGACAAGCAAACCTCTAAGTTTGGTGTGCTTTGCGTGATCACTGAGCTAAGACTCACTAAGATCGTGGCTCCTAAAGGAAAACAAACCACTTCAAGAGGCAAGAAAGAGAATATTCCAAAACCACTTTGGAATCAAAAGAGGTTCTTAACAAAAGAACATGCAGACCATTACTACAAAATAATAGGTCTAAGATCAGTGATCCCGGAAGTTAAATTCGATCTAAGATCCCGAGATCCAAGAGCAAATTCGAAAAAGAGGCTAGAAAATTCTGGCTAATCCTGTGACAAAGGTGGGTAGAAACATGGTTCAGGAATTCTACGCAAATCTGTGGCAAACAGATAAGCAGAGATTAACTGGAGCCGCCTTCTATACCTTTCGAACCTTGGTCAGAGGGAAGATTATGTACTTCCACCAGGACAAAATAAGAGATTAACTGATTTCTTGTGAGCTCTACACAATTGCAAACAAGAACTCCACTGATGCCAAATTGGCTTTCCCAAACCTAATCTCTCTGCTATGTAAAGATGCTGGGGTGAAGATGGGAGTGGATGAGTATATCTCAGTTGAGCACCCAATCCCCAAAAAGTTAATGGAAGGACAAGTACAGGATAACTCCATCAAAAAGAGGGCACAGGAGTTCCTCCCATAAATCCCTCAGATTGACTACTGGACCCGCCTATAAGCATCTGTCACCAAGTTGCAAGAAGCTATGGATCAACTGAAAGAAGAACAACAAGTTTAAAATAGCATGCTCTGCAAACTGCTAAAGGAACAAGAGGAGCAGGGGCGTGAGCTACAGGAGCTGAAGCGCAAGAAGCTATCTCTTGAAGGGCCAAGCACCCCACAGACTAAAGGAGCATCCATCTCCCAAAATAAAGGTTGTTGAGTCCTAACTCTGTGATAATCTTTTATCCATTTTAAGAGTACATGAGTATTAGTATTAGAGTCATTTGTCTTTATGTCTTTAATTTCCTTTCTTTTATTACTAATTGTCTGCTTCTATGCCTATTTTATATTATTCTATTAAATAATAAATAAATATTAGAGTCTATGCCTTAAAGTTATGAATATCCCATAAATCTTTCACCTTTCTTAAATGAAAAATGTGCTTAAAGTACAAAAGAACAAGAAGTACATGAATTTCAGATTTTATCCTGAAATTAGCTTAATTATTTTGATGTGGTGGCAATACTTTTTGTTTTTCTGAATGAATACTTGAACAGTGCATATGTCTTTTGAATTTATTGTTTCTGAATGTTAAAATTGTTGGCTCTTGAAAGAATGATGAAAAAGAGAAATGTTATTGATAATCTAAAAAATCATAAAATTAATTCTTGAAGCAAGAAAAAGCAGTGAATAACAAGGCTTGAAAAAAAACTTGGTGCACGAAATCGTGATTGTTCATTCCCCAGTAACGACGCCAAAAACTTGGTACGCACGTTCATAATCTCAATTCTTTTTCACAACTTCGCACAACTAACCAGCAAGTGCACTGGGTCGTCCAAGTAATAAACCTTACGTGAGTAAGGGTCGATCCCACGGAGATTGTCGGCTTGAAGCAAGCTATGGTCATCTTGTAAATCTCAGTCAGGCGGATTCAAATGGTTATGGAGATTTGATAATTAAAATATAAATAAAATATAAAATAAGATATAGATACTTATGTAATTCATTGCTGAGAATTTCAGATAAGCGTATGGAGATGCTTTGCTCCTTCTGAATCTCAGCTTTCTTACTGTCTTCATTGAATCATTCATACTCCTTTCCATGGCAAGCTGTATGTTGGGCATCACCGTTGTCAATGGCTACTTCCTGTCCTCTTAGTAAAAATGGTCCAAATGCGCTATCATCGCACGGCTAATCATCTGTCGGTTCTCGATCATGTTGGAATAGGATCCAATGATCCTTTTGCGTCTGTCACTACGCCCAACACTCGCAAGTTTGAAGTTTGTTACAGTCATCCCTTCCCAGATCCTACTCAGAATACCACAGACATGGTTTAGACTTTCCGGATCTCAGGAGTGGCCGCCAATAATTCTAGCTTATACCACGAAGACTCTGATCTTTTGGAATGGAGGCTAAGAGATACACGCTCGATCTAAGGTAGAACGGAAGTGGTTGTCAGGCACGCGTTCATAGGTTGAGAATAGTGATGAGTGTCACGGATCATCATATTCATCATGTTGAAGTGTAAGCAAATACCTTAGAATAGGAATAAGCTTGAATTGAATAGAAAAATAATAGTACTTTGCATTAATTCATGAGGAGCAGCAGAGCTCCACACCTTAATCTATGAGGTGTAGAAACTCTACCGTTGAAAATACATAAGTGATGAAGGTCCAGGCATGGCCGAATGGCCAGCCCCCTAAACGTGTACAAAATGATCTAAAGATGAACAAAAGATATGAAATAAATCACTAAAAGTAGTTTTTATACTAAACTAGTAGCTAGGGTTACATAAGATGAGTAATTGATGTAGAAATCCACTTCCGGGCCCACTTGGTGTGTGCTTGGGCTGAGCATTAAGCTTTCATGTGTAGAGACTCTTTTTGGAGTTAAACGCCAGGTTGTAGCCTGTTTCTGGCGTTTAACTCTGATTTACAACCTGTTTCTGGTGTTTAACTTCAGAATAGAACAGGAAGTTGGCGTTTGAATGCGAGTTTGCGTCATCAAAACTCGGGCACAGTATAGACTATTATATATTACTGGAAAGCCCTGGATGTCTACTTTCCAACGCAATTGAGATTGTGCCAATTGGGTTTCTGTAGCTCCAGAAAATCCACTTCGAGTGCAAGGAGGTCAGAATCCAACAGCATCTGCAGTCCTTCTTCAGCCTCTGAATCAGATTTTTGCTCAAGTCCCTCAATTTCAGCCAGAAATTACCTAAAATCACAGAAAAACACACAAACTCATAGTAAAGTCCAGAAATATGATTTTTATTTAAAAACTAATAAAAATATACTAAAAACTAATCAAATCATGCTAAAAACTACCTAAAAACAATGCCAAAAAGTGTATAAATTATCCGCTCATCACTCTTTATCCTATTGTAAAGAAGTATCTTCTGAAGAAGAAGCTTATGATCCTGAGAATCCTGCAATGGTAGAGGTGAATTACATGGGAGAATCCTATGAAAACACCTATAATCCTTCATGGAGAAATCACCCAAGTCTCTCATGGAAAGACCAATCGAAGGCTCAACAAGGCTTCAATAATAATGGTGGAGGAAATAGGTTTAGCAATAGCAAGCCTTTTCCATCATCTTCTTAGCAACAGACAGAAAATTCTGAACAGAGCCATCCTGGCCTAGCAACCATGGTCTCTGATCTATCCAAGACCACACTAAGTTTCATGAATGAAACAAGGTCCTCCATTAGAAATTTGGAGGCACAAGTGGGTCAGCTGAGTAAGAAAATTACTAAAACTCCTCCCAATACTCTCCCAAGCAATACAGAAGAAAATCCCAAGAGAGAGTGCAAGGCCATAACCATGACCAACATGGCCAAACCTGGAGAGAGTGAGGAGGACGTGAGTCTCAGTGAGAATGGTCTCATGGGACGTCCTCTGGACAGAAAGGAGTTCCCCTTTGTGGAACAAAGGAATCTGAGGGTCATACAGAGACCATAGAGATTCCATTGAACTTCCTTCTGCCGTTCATGAGCTCTGATGAATATTGTTCCTCTGAAAAGGATGAGGATACCATTGAAGAGCATGTTGCTAAATATCTAAGAGCAATCATGAAGCTGAATGCCAGGTTGTTTGGTACTGAAACTTGGGAGGATGAACTCCCCTTGTTTACCAATGAACTGAGTGCATTAATGAGGGAGACATTACCTCAGAAGAAACCGGATCCCGGAAAATTCTTTATACCTTGTACCATAGGCACCATGACCTTTGAGAAGGCTCTGTGTGACCTGGGGTCAGGGATAAAGCTCATGCCACTCTCTATAATGGAGAAATTGGGAATCTTTGAGGTACAAGCTGTAAGAATCTTACTAGAAATGGTAGACAAATCAATGAAAAAGGCGTATGGATTAGTAGAGGACGTGCTAGTGAAGGTTAAAGACCTTTACATCCCTGCTGATTTCATAATCCTAGACACTGGGAAGGATAAGGATGAATCCATCATCCTTGGCAAACCCTTCCTAGCCACAGTAAAAGCTGTGATTGATGTTAACAGAGGAGAGTTGGTCCTTCAGTTGGATGAGGACTACCTTGTATTCAAGACTCAAGGTTCTCCTTCTGTAACCTTGGAGAGGAAGCATGAAAATCTTCTCTCAACACAGAGTCAAACAAAACCCCCACATTCAAACTTTAAGTTTGGTGTTGGGAGGCCACAACCAAACTCTAAGTTTGGTGTTGAGAGGCCCCAACCTTGCTCTGATTATCTGTGAAGCTCCATGAGAGCTCACTGTCAAGCTATTGACATTAAAGAAGCGCTTGTTGGGAGGCAACCCAATGTTATTTAATTATATCTATTTATTTTCTATTGTTATTTTATGTTTTCTTTAGGTTGATGATCATGTGAAGTCACAAAAACAACTGAAAAATCAAAAACAAAATGAAAAACAGCATTAAAAATAGCTCACCCTGGAGGAAGAGCTTACTGGCGTTTAAACGCCAGTAAGAAGCAGCAGATTGGCATTTAACGCCAGAAAGAAGCATCAAGCTGGCGTTAAACGCCAGAAACAATCACCAAACTGGCGTTTAACGCCAGAACAGAGCATCTACCTGGCGTTTAACTCCAGAAATGGGAGAAAAGCTGGCGTTAAACGCCAGAAACAAGTAGTAACCTGGCATTTAATGCGAGAAGTGCAATCTAAGGGCGTTTGCACGCCTAAATGGAGCAGGGATGCTAAGTCCTTGACCCCTCAGGATCTGTGCACCCCACAGGATCCCCACCTACCCACCTCTTTTTCTCTCCTCTTTACACCCTTTTATAACACTCTTCCCTAAATACCCCTCACCAATCACATCCATAACTCTTCCCCAAATACCCTTCACCACTCACATCCATCCATACTTCCCCAAAAACCCCACCTACCTCCAAATTCAAAATCCTTTCCCTCCCAAACCCAACCCTAATACACAAAACCTAACCCTCCCACCACCCCTATATAAACCCCTCAACACTACCTCATTTTCACACATTAACACCACTTCTTATCCCTTGGTCGAATACATACTTCCCCTCCATCTCCTCCATTTTCTTCTTTTTCTACTACTCTCTTTCTTTTTTTGCTCGAGGACGAGCAAACATTTTAAGTTTGGTGTGGTAAAAGTGTTGCTTTTTGTTTTTCCATAACCATTAATGGCACCTAAGGCCAGAGAAACCTCAAGAAAGAGGAAAGGGAAGGCAATTGCTTCCACCTCTGAGTCATGAGAGATGGAGAGATTCATCTTAAAGGTCCATCAAGACCACTTCTATGAAGTTGTGGCCAAGAAGAAGGTGATCCCTGAGGTCCCTTTCAAGCTCAAAAGGAGTGAGTATCCGGAGATCCAACATGAGATTAGAAGAAGAGGATGGGAAGTACTCTCCAATCCTATTCAACAAGTCGGAATCTTAATGGTTCAAGAGTTCTATGCAAATGCATGGATCACTAAGAACCATGATCAAAGTATGAACCCGAATCCAAAGAATTGGCTTACAATGGTTCGGGGGAAATACTTAGATTTCAGTCTGGAAAATATAAGGTTGGCGTTCAACTTGCCAATGATGCAAGAAAACGCACGCCCCTACACTAGAAGGGTCAACTTTGATCAAAGGTTAGACCAAGTCCTCATAGACATATGTGAGGAAGGAGCTCAATGGAAAATTAACTCAAGAGGCAAGCCGGTTCAACTAAGAAGGCATGACCTTAAGCTAGTGGCTAGAGGATGGTTGGACTTCATCCAACGCTCAATCATTCCCACTAGCAACCGGTCTAAAGTTACTATAGACCGGGCCATCATGATCTATAGTATCATGATTGGGGAGGAAGTGGAAGTTCATGAGATCATACCTCAAGAACTCTACAAGGTGGCTGACAAGTCCTTTACTTTGGCAAGGTTAGCCTTTCCCCACCTCATTTGCCACCTCTGCAATTCGGCTGGGATTGTCATAAAGGAAGATATCCTCATTGAGGAGGACAAGCCCATCACTAAGAAAAGGATGGAACAAATAAGAGATCATGGACCTCAACAAGAGCATGAGGAAATTCCTCATCATGAAATCCCTGAGATGCCTCAAGGGATGCACTTTCCTCCACAAAACTATTGGGAGCAAATTAATGCCTCCCTAGGAGAATTAAGTTCCAATATGGGACAACTAAGGGTGGAGCACCAAGAGCATTCTATCCTCCTCCATGAAATTAGAGAAGATCAAAGAGCCATGAGGGAGGAGCAACAAAGGCAAGGAAGAGACATTGAGGAGCTAAAGCATTCCATAAGATCTTTAAGAGGAAGAACTAGCCGCCATTACTAAGGTGGACCCGTTCTTTAATTTCCTTGTTCTTTATTTCTCTGTTTTATGGTTTTTGAGCCTTATGTTTTATTTATGTTTGTGTATTTACTATATGATCATTAGTGTCTAGTAACTATGTCTTAAAGCTATGAATGTCCTATGAATCCATTACCTCTCTTAAATGAAAAATGTTCTAAAAACAAAAAGAACAAGAAGTACATGATTTCGAATTCATCCTTGAAAGTAGTTTAATTATTTTGATGTGGTGATAATACTTTTTGTTTTCTGAATGAATGCTTGAACAGTGCATATGTCTTTTGAATTTGTTGTTTATGAAGGTTAAAATTGTTGGCTCTTGAAAGAATGATGAAAAAGGAGAAATGTTATTTAATGATATGAAAAATCATAAAATTGATTCGTCAAGCAAGAAAAAGCAGTGAAGAACAAAGCTTGCGAAAAAAAATGGCGAAAATAAAAGAAAAAAAAAAGAAAAAGAAAAAGCAAGCAAAAAAAGCCAAGAGCTCTTTAAACCAAAAGGCAAGAGCAAAAAGCCAGTAACCCTTTAAAACAAAAGGCAAGGGTAAAAAGGATCTAAGGCTTTGAGCATTAATGGATAGGAGGGCCTAAAGGAATAAAATCCTTGCCTAAGTGGCTAAACCAAGCTGTCCCTAACCATTTGCTTGTGGCTTGAAGGTGTTAAGTGAAAAGCTTGAGACTGAGCGGTTAAAGTCGTAATCCAAAGCAAAAAGAGTGTGCTTAAGAACCCAGGAAACCTCTAATTTGGAACTCTAGCAAAGCTGAGTCACAATTTGAAAAGGTTCACCTAGTTATGTGTCTGTGGCATTTATGTATCCGGTGGTAATACTGGAAAACAAAGTGCTTAGGGCCACGGCCAAGACTCATAAAGTAGCTGTGTTCAAGAATCAACATACTGAACTAGAAGAATCAATAACACTATCTAAATTCTGAGTTCCTATAGATGCCAATCATTCTGAACTTCAAAGGATAAAGTGAGATGCCAAAACTGTTCAGAGGAAAAAAGCTACTAGTCTCGCTCATCTAATTGGAGCTAAGTTTTATTGATATTTTAGAATTTATAGTATTTTCTCTTCTTTTTATCCTATTTGATTTTCAGTTGCTTGGGGACAAGCAACAATTTAAGTTTGGTGTTGTGATGAGCGGATAATTTATACGCTTTTTGGCATTGTTTTTAAGTAGTTTTTAGCATGATTTGATTAGTTTTTAGTATATTTTTATTAGTTTTTAAATAAAAATCACATTTCTGGACTTTTCTATGAGTTTGTGTGTTTTTCTGTGATTTCAGGTAATTTCTCGCTGAAATTAAGGGACTTGAGCAAAAATCTGATTCAGAGGCTGAAGAAGGACTACATATGCTGTTGGATTCTGACCTCTCTGCACTCGAAGTAGATTTTTTGGAGCTACAGAAACCCAATTGGCACGCTCTCAATTGCGTTGGAAAGTCGACATCCAGGGCTTTCCATCAATATATAATAGTCCATACTTTTCTCGAGTTTTGACAATGCAAACTGGCGTTCAAACGCCAACTTCCTGCCCTATTCTGAAGTTAAACGCCAGAAACAGGTTGTAAATCAGAGTTAGACGCCAGAATCAGGCTACAACCTGGCGTTTAACTCCAAAAAGAGTCTCTACACATGAAAGCTTAGTGCTCAGCCCAAGCACACAACAAGTGGACCTGGAAGTAGATTTCTACATTAATTACTCATCTTATTAGTGATTTATTTCACATATTTTGTTCATCTTTAGATCATTTTGTACACGTTTAGGGGGCTGGCCATTCGGCCATGCCTGGACCTTCATCACTTATGTATTTTCAACGGTAGAGTTTCTACACTTCATAGATTAAGGTGTGGAGCTCTGCTATTCCTCATGAATTAATGGAAAGTACTATCATTTTTCTATTCAATTCAAGCTTATTCCTATTCTAAGATATTCGCTTGCACTTCAACATGATGAATGTGATGATCTGTGACACTCATCACTATTCTCAACCTATAAACGTGTGCCTGACAACCACTTCCGTTCTACCTTAGATCGAGCATGTATCTCTTAGCCTCCATTCCGAAAGATTGGAGTCTTCGTGGTATAAGCTAGAATTATTGGCGGCCATTCCTGAGATCCGGAAAGTCTAAACCTTGTCTGTGGTATTCCGAGTAGGATATGGGAAGGGATGACTATGACGAGCTTCAAACTCACGAGTGTTGGGCGTAGTGACAGACGCAAAAGGATCAATGGATCCTATTCCAACATGATCGTGAACCGACAGATGATTAACCGTGCGGTGACAGCGCATTTGGACCATTTTCACTGAGAGGACGGGAAGTAGCCGTTGACAACGATGATGCCCAACATACAGCTTGCCATGGAAGGGAGTATGAATGATTGAATGAAAGCAGTAGGAAAGCAGAGATTCAGAAGGAGCAAAGCATCTCCATACGCTTATCTGAAATTCTCACCAATGAATTACATAAGTATCTCTATCTTATTTTATATTTTATTTATATTTTAATTATCAAATCTCCATAACCATTTGAATCCACCTGACTGAGATTTACAAGATGACCATTGCTTGCTTCAAGCCGACAATCTCCGTGGGATTGACCCTTACTCACGTAAGGTTTATTACTTGGACGACCCAATGCACTTGCTGGTTAGTTGTGCGAAGTTGTGAAAAAGAATTGAGATTATGAACGTGCGTACCAAGTTTTTGGTGCCGTTGCTGGGGAATGAACAATCACGATTTCGTGCACCACAACTCAAGAAAGATCTTGAGTTGGTAATCCGTCTCCAAGAGAGCATATTGATGGGGGCCAATGAAGCTCCTAAATGAAATTGCCACCCACTCAATATGTTCTTGGTTGTCAACTCCTTCCTCACCAACCTCTTCCTCCTCTTCCCCATCACTTACATCATAACAGGGAGGTTGTGAGAAGTCTACCTCCATGTCTTCCTCAAACTCAATGGGAAGAGGCTTATTAAGATCATTAAGGGGATTGACTAAGGAAGACAAAAAATCATCAATGGTGGAATCCTCATCTTGATCAATCTCCCTCAATTCTCCATTTCTCTCCTCCGATTCACATACTCCACTTTCTCCCTCTTATTGCGCTTCAAACCTTCGCTCCTCTTCATCCACTTGACATTCCATGCTCTCCTCTTCACTACAAGCTTCAGTTGACCCTCCACATTCCTCAAGAGGAATGCCTTGATCGGATGAGTGTAGTAGGAGCAAGTGGTCCACCGCCTCGGCTATGGTAGCCATGAATTGCCCTTGTGTCCTTTGGAATCCTTCTTGCTCTTATAGAAAAGCTTGAAGGTCTTGATGGTCTTGGTTCAAGGGTGGAAAACTTCACATTGGGGTGAAAGTTGATGTTCATAATTTGGGAGAAAAGTTGTATATGTAGGACATGACTCATGTTGGCAAGTGTTTTGAAGTGGTGTATAAGGAGGTGGATGATGGTATTGATGTGGTTTTTGAAAATATGGTGATTGAGGGTTATGTTAGGAGTATGGGTCATAGGCATATAGTGGTGGCGGTGCATAATCAAAGTGAAATCCACCATATCCTTGGTTTGGGTATGCAAATTAGGAAGGGTATGGTTTATTGTAGTGTGGAGGAGGTTGCTCCTTGATTAGGGAAAAACGATTCCACACAAACTCACCATAGTGGTGGCGGTGCATAATCAAAGTGAAATCCACCATATCCTTGGTTTGGGTATGCAAATTAGGAAGGGTATGGTTTATTGTAGTGTGGAGGAGGTTGCTCCTTGATTAGGGAAAAACGATTCCACACAAACTCACCGGCAAGTGTACCGGGTCGCATCAAGTAGTAATAACTCACAGGAGTGAGGTCGATCCCACAGGGATTGATGGATTGAGCAACTTTAGTATGGTGATGAATTTAGTTAAGCGAATAATTGATGATTTGAGTGAAATTTGATTAACGGAAGTGAAATTGCAAGTAAACTAAAGTGCAGAATGAAAATTGGCAAAATCTTAAAGTGCTGAAAGAGTAAATTGCAGAAACTTAAAGTGCAAGAAATTAAAAGAGTTGAAACTTAAATTGCAAGAAAGGTAAAAGACTAAAACTTAGAGTGCAAGGAATTTAAATTTCTGAATCTAAATTGCCAGGAAATGTAAATTGCATGAAGAGTAAAGGGATTTGGGTACTAGGAATTATAAGAGAACTGGAAAATGTAAAGTGCAGTAAACTAAAGAACTTTCAGATGACAGAATTTAGATCAAGATTTCAGAACCAAAACATTTCAGAAGAATAACAAAAACAGAAAGAAAATTTAGATCCCAATTGCTCTCTTAACAGAACAGAAAAGAAGAAATTTGCAGAAGAAAGAAAAATAGAATGTAAACTCTGATCAGATCTTCAACTCATAAAACTATCAAAGGAAAAATAAAAGAAAACTCCAAGATGAAGAAGTTTAGAAGAATTCTTCAATCCGAAGTCAAAAGACCCAAAACAGAAGGCAACAGTTGCAGAAAAGAGAAAGCAAAACAGAAAGAAAAATTTAGATCTGATCTCAATTCAAAAATTTTAAAAACTGAAAACTAAAAAAAAAAAGCTCTTCATGAAATCAAATTCCTATCTATTTATACACTTTCCAATTGTGGCATCCAGTACTTGGAGTGGGCTTTTTGGCCTGTGAAGAAGTGGATCAAAATAGCACTTGGATGCTGCTTCCAGGGGAACATTGCGTTCTCTAAGTGAGCGCAGCGTTCATTCATCCATGCGTACGCATCCCTGACGCGTGCGCGTCCTTTTGCGCCTTTTGTTCATCGACGCGTACGCGTCATCTACGCGTGCACGTCAATATCAACTTCAGCTCCAAACATGCTTGCGTGCCCCTTTCACGCGTACGCGTCGTTGATAGTGTTAACTTAGTGAGTGCTATGTTGGCTTAGTGAGCGCTGCCCACGCATGCGCATCCTCTGCACGTGCGCGTGGGTGGTAAAATCTCAATTTCAAGCTTCAGCTTCAGTCACGCGTGCGCGTGCTTCATCACAGGTGAACCATCGATGCGTGCGTGTCAGGAACGCGTACGCGTCGTTTGCAAAACTTTGCCTGTAATTTTGAAAATCTAAGCCAAGAGTGGGGAAAAAATAACTGAAAACTAAGCCAAGCATTTTATCAAACACTTGGTGTGCATGAAAATAAAATAATATTAAAATGCATTAAAATAAATTCTAAAACTACCAAAGCAAGAAGATAACAATAACAACCAAAAAAAGCAATAAATGTCATGGAAACATAAATTTTCATTAATTAGAATTAAAATAACAAAAGTTTCTATAACATGAAAATTACAAAAAATGAGAAATTAAGAAGAAGTAAGAGAACTAAGACAATAAAGTAAAGAAACATAAATGAAACTACATTAAAACATGAATTAAAGACAGAAATTAAAGAGAAATTAACTAAACCTAACTTAATTCTAGAGAGAGGAGGGAGCTTCTCTCTCTAGAAACTAGGAGAAAAGCATATAAAATCTAACCCTAATTGCCCCCTTCATTCAGCTTCACTTTGGCCTCATATAGCTTCAGAAATGAGTTGGACTGGGTTCTGGAGTTCCAAAAATCACCCCCAGTGATTTGCAGTAATGAGCTAACATAATTCGGGTCACGCATACGCGTCCCTGCGCAAAATTTACTCCCATGCGTACGAGTTGCTCGCAAATTCTCGTTATGCGTGCACAAGCACACTTGTGCATACGCACGCATGCTGAAACTCCCAAACTTCATTTTTTCATGGTTTCTTCCCTTTTGCGTGCTCTTTTCCTCACTTCTTCAACCCATACTTTCCTTAGAAACCTGAATCACTTAACAAATACATCAAGGCACTAAATGGGATTAAAGTGAATTAAAATTGACTAAATTAAGCACAAAAGAGCATGTTTTCACTTTCAAGCACAATTTAGGAAGAAATCTCAAAAGCATGCTATTTAGATGAATAAATGTGGGTTTATTTGATGAAATCCACTCAAATCAAACCAAAATATATCATAAAATATGGACTCATCAATTCCCCCACACTTAAACAATAGCATGTCCTCATGCTAAACACAACCAAAGGAGATGAATGAAAGGGGTAAATGATTTATTCAATGCAACTACTTATATGTATGTAACTATACTAAATGCTAACTATCTATATCTATACTATGGTTCCTATAGAGTTTGGCAAAAACAAACAAAAGACTCTTAATCAATCCAAAATAGAACTTAGGGCCAAGACAAGAAAATATAGCAATATAATTAATGTCCAAATATTTGATTTGAAATTTTCACAAACTAGCAAGCAACTTGCAAGAAGATACAATATAAGGCATGGAAACATAGAATTGAGTGCTTGAAACCCTCACCGGATGTGTTTACATTCTAATCGCTCGGTGTGTAGGGTTTGATCACTCAATCCTCCTTTAATCATGTTTTCAAAGATTTGCAAGTCATCTAACAATCAACTAATATTTGATGAATGAATGCAAATATCATGAGGTCTTTTGTGGGTTGTAATGGGGCTAGGGTAAGGGTAGGATTAATATGGTTAAGTGGGCTAATCGATTGGATTTTTGATTAGCTCAAGTATCCCACCTAATCCTATATCATCCCATATACATAACAAAAAAACCTAATTACCCATTTATCCTCTTTCTCACACTCACTCATGCATCTTCTTTCCAATTCACACACATATGCATCCTTTATTTACATTCTTATTATCATTTTTTTTCAAGAGGTATATACACCAAAATTTTTCTTTTATCAACAAAAAGGGATGCATATGTTTTAAATGATAGATGCATGAGTGTTTACCCATTTTTCAAATTTTCTCAATGAAAACCCAAACTAACTACCAATGTTTTCCCACAAATTCCCCCACACTTGATTAACACACACACTCAAATCCAAGCTAATCAAAGATACAATTCAACGACATTATTGGTTTTTCACTTAGGAAAAATGATGTGCTTAAAATTAGAATAAAAGGGGAATTAAAGGCTCAAAAAGTGGCTTACAATAGTAAATGTAAGGGTTGGCCATATGGGTTAGTGAGTTCAAATTCAAAAATGGCCTCAATCATACTAAATGCAATTCAAAACAACAAGTATAGGACATATAGATTAAAGCAAATCTATGATTACAATCATAAAAGGAGTTTATCATACAAGAATAAAATTTTGTGGTTGATAATGTGCAACCACACAATTAAAGCTCAAAACTCACTAGGTGTTTTTGTTCAAGCTCTTTTCTATGTTCCACAATAGAGAAATACTTCATGCAAGTTCAAAAATAATTTTCAAATCTAATCAATGGAATGCTCCAAAAGAGATTTTTTGAAATTTCTTTGTTGTTTCAACCAAACTTATTCAATCTAACATGCAACATGCAAGTATTTACTATCATATAACTATAAGCATTAAAGAGATATATACAAACAAACCAAACAAAATACAAACAAGAACAAAAATTGCAAAAATTGAAGAAAAAGGACAAAAAGAGTATTGCAAAGTGTTTAAGAAAAGAAATTTTACCCCCCTTGAAGTTAGTGATCCTCTTCCACACTTAAATAATACACGGTCCTCTGGGCATGCGCATGATCTGGGGGATGAAGGACTGTGAGGCTCCACCTTCAGCTGGTGGGTTCCAGGGGCTCCGGGTTGCTTTATAGACAAAGAAACAACAATTGAGGAACGGTAAGATGTGTGGTATGATAAAAGGCAATGTGTGTGTTCTAAATGCGCGCACAATTTAGAACACAACACATTGATCGGGTAAAACAATAACCACAAAAGCAAAAGAAATAGGATGTTCCTCAATCAAGTAATCCTAGGTTGTGAATGGAGAATAAGCAAAACATGAGGCACAAGTAACCCTAGGTAACTACAACTAAAGTGAATTGAGTATATGAGACATTGGTTATCGAAATCGTGCAAGTGAAAGCACATGGTGAATAGAAAATGGCACAATCAACAACAACGAATTCGATGATGAAAAGAGACTACTTATTCACCCTTAGGAATAAGGAAATAATCACATGTATAAGGTGCTTGTTACAAAAAGTGACAAGTCTTGATATGAATCAAGTCAAGTCAACTCAAAAAAAATGCAAAGCATTAACAAGGAACAAATACCTTGTTATGTGATTATATTCACTTAAGAACTATGATGACTAAGTAGCTTAACTCAATTCACTAAAGTAAAAGTGCACAATTCGTAATGCCAAGCAAGGATAAAGTCTGACACATATGGTAGCTACAACATATGAATCAAACTAGCAATTCATCTAGGCAATCAAATAAAGAGTTAATGTTCAGTGCACATATTAATCAAACTTGAAACCAAATTCAAGCAAGAAGCAACCCAATCAATGTCAAACAAACACTTTCAACTTATTTGATTGACAAACAACTAAACTAAAACTAAACTAATTACCAAAATAAAAATGAAATGCAAACAAAACAAAGTGGAACAAGTAGAGAAGAGGGCTAAAGCAAGAGGAGAGAGAGGTGGAAGGGAGAAGAAGAGAAGAAGTAGAGAGAAGAGAAGAAAAGAAGTAAAGTGGGTGAAAACAGGGGCGTGCGTAGGCACAGCGGGCTGTGCGCACGCACAGAGGGTCACGCGTACGCCTAAGGGACGCGTGCGCGTAGTTTGGCAAAGAAAAGAGATTGACGCGTATGCGTAATGGACGCGCACGCGTGAAATGACGAAAATGCAACATGACGTGTACGCATGATATACGCGTACGCTGTGGATGAAAAAATGCAAAAGGCTTGTGCATTTGCACTGTATTCCAAATTTTTTTTTATGGGTTGGATCATGTGTGCGTGAGCACACAGGTCCGTGCGCATGCACAGAAGCATAAGAGGGCAGGGGTTCATACGCACAAGCTGTGCCAACGCTCCCACCAGAAGGGAAGCAAGTTGGCGTGCGGGCGCACACGTATGTACGTCCACACAAAGAGTGAAAAGGAGCATGCGTGCGTACGCACAGCTACGTGCGCACACACAAGTCATAGAAAATAGGGGAATGTACGTGCACAAGGTGTTGGCACTGCGAACAGAGAGCAAAATCATGCGTGTGCATGCGCACAGGTTGATGCACACGCACAAGAAGTAGAAAGTAGAAGTTGTGTGCGCACGCACAGGTGTATGCGTACACACAAGTGCCTAGTTTTTCAAAAAATTTTCTTCAAAATCTAAGGTACCAAGCCTTAGTTCAATCAAATCAAACACCAAAACATGCAATAACCTATAAATTCGTGATCCAAACCAAAATTAACCTATCTAAGCTCAAAATTAAACTAATCCTAAGTCAACCAAGCATAACAAACATGTAATAAACCAAAATATATACAAAAAAGAGAAGAGTTAGAACAATGTTACCAAACAATTTTATTTAATGAATTTAAGTTAGACAATTAGGAGAGCCTCTGCTATGGTGGTTTGTGCTTGACTTCCCCACCAAATGCTTGAATCTTCAATGTCCTCCGAGATCCCAAATCCTAACAAAAGACAACCAAAAAGCAAGCTATTTACATATTAACATATATACAATAGCCAACAACAATGCCATTGCAACTCCCCAGCAACGGCGCCAAATTTGTTAACGAGAATTTACCGTTGATCTAGAATTTCAAAATATAAAATTTCGTCGTTAAAAGTATAGTCTAAATCAACAATTAATTCCCAAATCAAATGTCAATCCAAAGGATATCACAATCAAAACACAATATATTAACCGAGAGTATTTAGCTTCCGGGTCGTTCTTCCCTAGGAGTTGCAATGAAATGTCATGTTATTGGCTATGTGAGAGAGCATGGGGGATTGGGAATGAAAGCAAGAGATGTAAATAGCAAGAATTGAATGAACATGCAAGAAAGTAAAGGAAAGCAAGTAAAGGCAATGCAAGGAATGTAAATGGCAACTCTTGGGAAGAATTGGAGAATTTAGGATTCCTATCCTAGTTGTGGACCACAAACATGGCAATTGTGTGGAATCAATCCAAATTAGTCAATCCTCCTTGAGAATTAGTCAAAAGGCATAATTAATCTCAATCCATAAGTCTTAGTCAACTCACTAATTACTTAGTGAAGGACTAGCGTCAATGGAAACCAAACCAATTAACCATTCTCACACAATGCGGAATGGACATCCACAACTCAATTCCACCCAAACACCCAGTTTTTCAACCAAGAGTGAGAAAACTAAACATGCAAGAATTTAAACATCAAAGCAATAAAATTCAAAGCAATTAAATGCAAGGAAAGGAGATAACAAGAAAGTAACTTAACATGTAAGAAATTAAATGAAAGCAAGTAAAAGTCAAAGCAATAAAACTTCAAATGCAAGAAAACTCTTGGCAAGTAATTGAGGACTAAGGCTACCTATCCTAGTCATTGACCACAAACACATGATGATTGTGAAGAGTTAATCCTACTTAGTCAATCTTACATCAAAGATAAGTCAAATAGGCATAGTTAATTCCAATTCCTAAGTCCTATGTCAACACTAAGGGGTCACATAGAGTCAAGGGAGACCAAATCAACTAACTACTCTAATATATCAAACAAGAATGGACATCAATGACTCAAAGATCACCAAAGTCAACAATTTCAAGCCAAGAGTGGGGAAAAACTAAGTGAAAACTAAGCCAAGCATTTTATCAAACACTTGGTGTGCATGAAAATAAAATAATATTAAAATGCATTAAAATAAATTCTAAAACTACCAAAGCAAGAAGATAACAATAACAACCAAAGAAAGCAATAAATGACATGGAAACATAAATTTGCATTAATTAGAATTATAATAACAAAAGTGTTCATAACATGAAAATTACAAAAAAATGAGAAATTAAGAAGAAGAAGTAAGAGAACTAAGACAATAAAGTAAAGAAACAGAAATGAAACTACTTTAAAACATGAATTAAAGAAAGAAATTAAAGAGAAATTAACTAAACCTAACCTAATTCTAGAGAGAGGGGAGCTTCTCTCTCGAGAAACTAAGAGAAAAGCATATAAAATCTAACCCTAATTGCCCCATTCATTCAACATCACTTTGGCCTCATATAGCTTCAGAAATGAGTTGGACTGGGTTCTGGAGGCCCAAAAATTGTCTCCAGTGATTTGCATTAATGAGCTCACATAATTCGGGTCACGCGTACGCGTCCCTGCGCAAAATTCACTCCCACGCGTACGCGTCGCTCGCAAATCCTCGTTATGCGTGCGCACGCACACTTGTGCAGCGCACGCGTGCTGAAACTCCCAAACATCATTTTTTCATGGTTTCTTCCCTTTTTCATGCTCTTTTCCTCACTTCTTCAACCCATACTTGCCTTGGAAACCTGAATCACTTAACAAATACATCAAGGCATCAAATGGGATTAAAGTGAATTAAAATTGACTAAATTAAGCACAAAAGAGCATGTTTTCACTTTCAAGCACAATTTAGGAAGAAATCTCAAAAGCATGCTATTTAGATGAATAAATGTGGGTTTATGTGATAAAATCCACCCAAATCAAACCAAAATATATCGTAAAATATGGACTCATCAGTATGTGAAATTGAGCTTTGCATCGTGTATGTATAATTTATAAGGTGTAATTAATTATTAATGCGAAATTGAGATTTGCATTGTATATTATGCGAAATCGAAAGTGTAATTAATTATTATTGTGAAATTCAATGTATAGCATTTGAGAAGCTTCGGCTTGACTGGGCAAACTAGACTGAACCTTTTAGTGCAGATCTTTTAAGGTTTGTGAATTGTGAGTCTCTTTTCGCCAAGTGCATGATGAGGGGATATTTTATACGCTTTTTGGCATCATTTTCATATTGTTTTAGTTATGGTTTGTTTAAGTTTCATTATATTTTCATAGGTTTTAGTGCAAAATTCACATTTTTGGATTCTACTTTGAGTTGTTGTGTTTTCTGATGATTTCAGGTAATTTCTGGCTGCAATTAAGGAGTTTTGGCAAAGTCCGATTAATGATGCGCTCTCAACGGCGTTAGAAAGCTAACTTCCACAGCTTTTCAGCAATATGTAATGGTCTATACTTTTTTTCAAAGGAGCCTGCCCATATTGGACATTGAACGCCAAAGAACTACCCCCTTTTTGGCAATCAATGCCCCAAAGGAACTCAAGCCAGTGTTGAACGCCCAAACACCCCCTTTGGGGCGTTCAACACCCACCAAGAAGCATAAGGCAGCGTGGATCAACCCCCTAACGGGCATTCAACACCCATTCCTCAAGTTGGACGCCAAGCTCAGCCCAAGTACTCAACCAAAGTGAGCCCAAGAGTGGACTCTCGCACCTTTAGTCTAGTCTATCATACTTTTGTACTTCTTAGTTATTAGGTTATTATATATTGAACAAAGATGACCACTGTTAGAGATCTTTGCCCCTTTGCACCTTTTACTATTACTTTCTGTAAGCTATGAGCAACTAAACCTCCTAAGTTAGGGTTAGGAGCTCTGCTAATTCTCATAGATTAATAATATTACTTTTTCTATTTCAATACATGTTTGATTCCATTCTCCTGTGCATTTTCGGTCTTCATCTCATGAATTGAGGATGAACCGTGACATTCATCCTTGTTCTACATGGGTTCCGTGTGAGTCTTGACCTGGATAGCATTGAATCACATCTAGAAAGTGCACTGCGGATTCAAAGAGCGTACCTGGGTGACTTTGGATAAGTGACATAAAATTCTGTTGACTGTGGGTTACTGAGGTCTCTATGGCATTAAGGCTAGAGTCAGAGAAGCAGCATTCCTTGATCCGAAAGATCCAACCTTGTCTGTGGCGTTTTGAGTAGGATCATGAAGGGGAGTGGATTGCTTAGGGTGTCACCTTCGGCCATAGTTAGAAGCCATGAGTTAACTTGATGAGAGGACATGAGTTGCTCGGATATGGTGGACTACTATGGTTTATAAGAGATTAACTTGATGAGAGGACACGAGTTAATCACTTACGGTTGCCATTGAATGAATCATTGCTTATTAAAGTAGACAGTAAAAAAAGTTAATCCGGAAAGAATACGCATCTCCGAAGCCTTAACTATATCTCTATCACTGTTTTCACACCAACCTTCTATTTCGTTCTTTACTATTTTTATTTATGCTTTCAAACAAACAACCATCTTTTCTAATCGCCTGACTAAGATCTACAAGATATCCATTGCTTGCTCAATACAACAATCTCCGTGGGATTCGGCCCTCACTCACCTGAGGTATTACTTGGACAACCCGGTGCACTTGCCGGTTCATCTGAGTGAAACTTGCGAAGTTTAATTTCGTGCACCAAGTTTTTGGTGCCGTTGCCGGAGATTGTTCGAGTTTGAAAAACTATCGGACTATCTTGTTGCTTAGATTAGGTACTTTTTACGGTTTAGTTACTCTTTTGATTGTGTCTTTTGTTTTCTTTTCCAAATTTTTTTTCAAAACCTTTTCTTTTCTCTAGTAATCTTTATCTTTTGTTTGAGTCTTGTGTCAGTTTTTAAGTTTGGTGTCCCCCTGGTTTTCTTTAATTTTCGAAATCATTCTTGGTTGTTTTTCTTGGTATTCGAAGTGTTCTTGTTAATTTCTTTGTTTGATCTTAAAATTTTTAAGTTTGGTGTTTTTTGGTGTTTTTTCTTTCAATTTTCGAAAACTAGTGTCATTTGATCAAAAATTTTTAAGTTTGGTGTCTTTTAGTTGTTTTTATTTTTTTTCTTTAAAAGTTCAAAAATCCAAAAAAAAATTCTTTTATCTTTATTCAAATTTTCGAAATCCTAGCAATCTTTTCTTATCTTGATTTAAAAATTTTAAGTCTGGTGTTTCCTTGTTAGTGAAGTTTAAATTTTAATTTCAAATATTTTCAAATCTTTATCTTATCTTTTGTGTATCTTTCTTTAAATTTCATATATCTTATTTTATCTTATTTTAATTTCAAATTTCAAAATCAAATCTTTTTCAAAATTCAAAATCTTTTTTTTATCTTTATCTTAATCTTTTAAAATTTGATTCTCAAAATTTTAATCTTATCTTTCTTAATCCTTTTAAATTTTTATCTTATCTTTCTTTTTAAATTTTAAAACTTACTTATCTTATCTTCTTTTTAAATTTAAAGCTTTTAAATTTTAATTCTCTACTTTCTTTTAAAATTGAATTTCAAAATCAAATCTTTTATTTCCAATTCTTGTATTCTTTTTTAAAAACTTTTCAAAACCTTTTCTTTTCTTTATCTTTTGTTTGAGTCTTGTGTCAATCTTTAAGTTTGGTGTCTTTTTGGTGTTTCTTGGTTTTCCTTTCCTTTGGTTTTTCGAAAATTTCCTCTTATTGTTATTTCTTGGTAATCGATATGTTCTTGTTGATTTCTTCATTTGATTTTAAAAATTTTAAGTTTGATGTCTTCTAGTTGTTTTTCTTTTAGTTTTCGAAAATTAGTCATTTGATCTTAAATTTTAAAGTTTGGTGTCTCTTAGTTGTTTTCCTTTTTCCTTAATAATTGAAAAATACAAAAACTATCTCTTTTATCTTTATTCAAATTTTTTAAATTTTTTACTATTTTTTCTTATCATGATTTGAAAATTTTAAGTTTGGTGTTTTCTTGTTAGTAAAGTTTAAATTTTGAATTTCAAATCTTATCTTCTCAAATCTTCATTAAATCTTTATCTTATCTTTTGTTTATCTTTCTTTAAATCTCAAATATATTATCTAATCTTATTTTAATTTCAAATTTCAAAATTAAATCTTTTCAAATTTCAAAATTTTTTTAAAACTTTATCTTATCTTTCTTTTTAAATTTCAAAACTTACTTATCTTGTCTTCTTTTTAATTTTAAACTTTTAAACTTCAAATACTTTTCAAATCTTACCTTTCTTTGTTTGACTCTTTCTTTCAACTTTTAAATTTCAAAATCCTCCTTTCAACTTTCTCTTTTTAATTTCAAAAATCAAATCTGTTATCTTGTTTTCAAATCTTGTTAATCAGTTAGTTACTCGTTTTATCTTTTATTTTCCTTTCTCTTTCTTCTTTTTCAAAAGCCTCCTAACTACTTTCTCTTTCTTCTTTTTCGAAAATTTCATCTCTATTTTCGAAAATATCTCCTCTTTTCTCTCTATTGATTTTTGAAAACTATCCTTATTAAAGGACATCTTCTTTTCTTTTCCTCTTGACCTATCTCTCTAATGAAGAACCTCTATACTCTCACATAGAGAATCCTTTCTTCTTTTCTTCTTGTGTTCTTTCTTTTTGTTTATGAGAAAGAATAGGGATAAAGAATATCTCTTTGATCTTGACCCAGAATCTGAGAGGACTCTAAGGAGGCGTTTACAACAAGTTAGAGCATAACACTCTGGAGGAAACCTCACAGAGCTTTTTGAACAAGAAGCAGAGAATACAGACATGGCAGCCAACCCTAATGACAGAGGAGATGCAAGGAAGGTCCTAGGTTACTTTACTACACCCACTTCTGAGCATAGCATCTCTATACCTGCCATCGGTGCAAATAATTTTGAGCTGAAGCCTCAACTAGTCACTTTGGTTCAATAGCACTACTAGTTTCATAGACTTCCACAGGAAGATCCCAATAGATTCATCTTTGATTTTATACAGATCTGTGATACTGTCAAGACAAATGCAGAAGATCCAGAGATTTACAAGCTTATGCTTTTCCCTTTTGCTGTAAGGGACAGAGCTAGAGTATGGTTGGATTCTCAGCCTAAGGAAAGTCTAGACTCTTGGGAGAAGGTGGTCAATGAAGTTTTGACCAAGTTCTTTCCACCTCAGAAGCTGAGCAAGCTTAGGGTGGAAGTTCAACCTTCAGACAGAAAGAGGGTGAATCCCTCTATGAAGCATGGGAGAGATACAAGCAACTGATCAAAAGGTGCCCTTCTAACATGATTTCAGATTGGACCATGCTAGATATCCTCTATGATGGCCTTTCTGAATTGCCCAAGATGGCGTTGGACCACTCTGCTGGTGGATCACTCCACCTGAAGAAAATGCCTGAAGAGGCACAGGAACTCATTGAACTGGTTGCCAACAACCAATTCATGTACACTTTTGAGAGAAACCCTGTGAACAATAGGGTGGCTCAGAAGAAAAGAGTCTTGGATGTTGACACTCTGAATGCCATGTTGGCTCATAACAAGATCTTGACCCAACAGGTCAACATGATCTCTCAGCATTTGACTAGATTACAAGATGCAGCTGGCAGCACTAAAAAACCCTCCTATGAAAGAGATGCCTATGATCCATATCAACCCATGATGGATGAGGTTAACTATTTGGGAAATCCCTCAGAAAATCCCAATAATGAGCCTTATGGAAACACCTACAACTCATCATGGAAGAATCATCCCAACTTTTCATGGAAGGATCAACAGAAGCCTCAACAAGGCTTCAAAAATAATCAAGGTGAAAGGAACCAGAATAGGCTCAATAACAGATCATTCCCACCTTCTCAGCGACAGATGGAGACATCTAAGTAGAGCCTCTCTGACTTAGCTACTATAGTCTCTGATCTCTCTAAGACCACTCAAACTTTCATGACTGAAACAAGATCTTCCATTAGGAATCTGGATATATAGATTGGTCATTTGAGTAAAAGGATCCCTGAGATCCCTATTAATACTCTTCCAAGTAATACTGAAGTAAACCCAAGAAAAGAGTACAAGGCCCTCACCGTAGCAGCTGAGACTAAATCTAAAGAGGAAGTGCTAGCGTTGAACGCCAGCCAGGGAGTAGATGCTAGGCATTCAATGCCCAAGAAGGAGTAAGTTGTGGCGTTGAACACCACAATGGGAGTAGATGGACGTTCAACGCCCACTAAGACACCCTTGTTGAAGAACTAAAAGAAATCAGCATGCATGAGGAAACCATAGGGGTTCCCTTGAATACCTTGTTGCAGATTATAGACTTTGAAAAATACTTCTCCTCTGATAAGGAAGAGGAAACTAGGGAAGAGCAAGTTTCTCGGTACTTAGGAATTATGATTGATTAGTGGATATTTTATACGCTTTTTGCCATTATTTTCATATAGTTTTTAATATGTTTTGTTTATGTTTTATTGAGTTTTCATAGGCTTTAGTGCAAAATTCACATTTTTGGATTTTAATTTGAGTTTGTGTGTTTTTATGCAATTTCAGGTATTTTCTGGTTGAAATTGAGGAACTGGAGCAAAAGTCTGATTCAGAGGCAGAGAAAGCACTGCAGATGCTGTCCGAATCTGACCTCCTTGCACTCGAAAGAGCTTTTTTGGAGCTACAGAAGTCCAAATGGAGCATTCTTAATGGCTATGGAGAGCTAACATACAGAGATTTCTATCAGTGTATAATAGTTCATACTTTACTTCAGAATTGAAGGCCCAAAACTGACGTCCAACGCCAGCCTCTTACCCTATTCTGGCATCTAGCGCCCAAAGGAGAAGAGACCAGTGTCCAACGCCCATAAAGGACCCCTAGCCAGGGTTCAACGCCCTAGAGGCCTCCTAGCACGTGGATCTCATCAAAGCCTAGCCCAAACACTCACCAAGTGGGCCTTGGAAGTGGATTTTGGCACTAAAAGACTATTTTACCCTTTTTTATGTAATCCTTAGTCATTAGATTAGTATATATAGAACAAGGATCACCCTTGTTAAGGACCTTTAGACACTTTACACGTTTTTCATATTGTATTCTTTATCAGTATGAGTTTCTAAACCTCCTAGGTTGAAGGGAGGAGCTCTGCTGAGTTTTATAGATTAATAAAAGTATTACTGTTTCGTTTCAATCTGTGTTTGATTCTCTATTCTAAAATGTATCTTCGTTCTTCATCATTATGAATGCATTGAATTGGAATAAGGTTATCTCATTCTACATGGGTTCAGAGTGCGTCTTTCATTGGACAATGATGAACCACTAGCTTGATTATACATCTCTTAGACGGCTAATCCACGACTTCGTTGGGGACTTCTCGAGACATCAGTTCAGCCAAGGCATGAGGAGATTAGGGTCTTTGTGGTAGAGGCTAGAACCCAAAGGCACAACATTCTCTGATCCGGAAGATTCGACCTTGTCTGTGGCATTTTGAGTAGGATCATTAAGGAGAATGGACTGCAGGAGCTTCACCCTCAATCAAAATGGATCCACACTAAATCTAGGGTTCAAATCTGGAGGAGCATTGGTGACCTCTCAACCGGCGTTGATCATATACAGCCTACCATAGAAGATATTATTCAGAGTTGAAGAAGACAGTAAAACCAAAGTTATCCAGAAGAACAAAGCATCTCCAAGCCTTCACCATCTTCTTATCATTGTAAAAATATCAACCTAGTTAAGTTCTCTTTATTTCCTTTTATGCGTTTAAACAACATACCTACATCTCCTATTCAACTGACTAGGATCTACAAGATAACCATAGCTTGCTTCAGACCACAATCCTCGTGGGATCGACCCTGAATTGCTCAGGTGTTACTTGGACGACCCAGTGTACTTGCTGGTTCAGTTGTACGAAGTGTGGGAATTCGTACGGCTACCAAGTTTTTGGTGCCGTTGCCGCTGATTGTTCGAGTTTGGACATCTGACGGATTATCCTGTTGCTTAGATTAGGTAAATTTCCTTTTCTTTACAGGTTTAGTTTTATTTTGTCTGAGTCTTTTATTTTCTTTTAAAAAAAAAATTTCAAAATTCAAATTTTAATTTCAAAAATTTAAAATTTAAATTTCAAATTTCAAATTTTAAATTCAAATCTTTTCTAATCTTTTATCTTATCTTGTTTTCAAATCTTTCTTAATTAGTTAGTTGTTTTCTCTCTCCTATTTTCGAAAATTCTCTTCTATCTTTCTCTTCTATTTTCGTATTGCATTAATAAATAAAATAAAAATAAAAAAAATTTAATTCTTATTTATCTTTTTACTTCTAATTTTCGAATTCTTCTTTTCTCTTATTGGAATTCTTCTTCTCTCCTCTCTATCTTCATTCTTCTTTCCTTTCTTCTTTATATCTCACAAGGAGTCCTCTGTTCTTGAACATAGAACTCCCATTCTCCTTCTTTCTTGGTTTCTTTTTCTGTTTTATGACCAGGAACATGAATAAAGAGCCTCTCTTTAATCTTGATCCTAAACCTGAGAGGACTTTAAGGAGAATCTTACAACAAGTTAAAGCATAACACTCCAGAAGAAACCTCTCAGAAATTTTCAAACAAGAGGCAGAGAACATGGCAGCCGAACCTAATCATGAAGGAGAGGCAAGAAAGGTTCTTGGTGACTACACCATACCTACCTCTGACTTTTATGGCAGAAGCATCTCTGTACCTGCCATTGGAGCTAACAACTTTGAGCTTAAGCCCCAGTTAGTCTCTCTTCTACAACAGAATTGGAAGTTCCATAGACTTCCACTTGAAGATCCACATCAATTCCTGTCAGAATTCTTGCAAATCTGTGACACTGTTAAGACCAATGGAGTGGATCCTGAGGTCTACAGACTTATGCTCTTTCCGTTTGCTGTTAGAGACAGAGCTAAAATATGGTTGGATTCTCAACCTAAATAGAACCTAGACTCTTGGGAGAAGTTGGTCAATGCTTTCTTTGCCAAATTCTTTCCTCCTTAAAGGATGAGCAAAATCAGAGTGGAAGTTCCAACCATCAAACAAAAAGAAGGTGAATCCCTCTATGAAGCTTGGAAAAGATACAAGCAACTGATCAGGAGATGTCCTCCTGACATGCTCTCAGAATGGTCTATCCTAGGAATTTTCTATGATGGTCTGTTTGAGATGTCCAAAATATCATTGGACAGCTCTGCAGGTAGAGCACTGCACTTGAAGAAAATGACTGCAGAAGCTAGAGAACTCATTGATATGGTTGCAAACAACCAATTCATGTACACCTCTGAGATAAATCCTATGAACAATGGGGTCTCTCAGAAGAAAGGAGTTCTTGAAATTGACACTCTGAATGCCATTTGTTCAGAATAAGATCTTGACCCAGTAGGTCAATATGATCTCTTAGCATTTGACTGGAATGCATGCTGCAGCTGGCAACACTCAGGAAACTTCCTCTGAAGTGGAAGCTTATGATCCTGATCAACCTACCATGGAAGAGGTGAATTATATGGGAGAACCCTATGGAAATACCTACAATCCTTTATGGAGGAATCATCCTAACCTTTCATGGAAGGATCAACAGAAGCCTTAGCAAGGCTTCAATAACAATCAAGGTGGAAAGAACCAAAATGGGTTCAACAACAGGCCACCACTCCCATTTTCTCAAGGGAGTATAGAGACTCCTAAGCAAAGCCTTTCTGACTTAGCCTTGCTAGTCTCCAGCCTCTCTAAGACCACTCATAGTTTTATAACTGAAACAAGATCCTCCATTAGAAATTTGGAGATACAAGTTGGTCAGTTGAGCAAGAGGATCCCTGAGACCCATCCTGACACTCTTCCTAGTAACACTGAAGTGAACCCAAGAGAAGAGTGCAAGGCCATCACCACTGAGGCTGAGGCCGAATCTGGAGAGACTGGGAAGGCATTGAATGCCAGTGAGGAAGATCTCACTGGGCGTTCAACGCCTAAAATGGCTAAGAGCCTGGCGCTGAACACCAGTGAGGAAGCCCTCACAGGGCGTTCAATGCCCAAATAGGCAGGGAAGCTAGCGTTGAACGCCAGCAAGGACAGCCCTGTTGGGCGCTCAACGCCCAACTTAGTAAGGAACCTAGCGTTTAATGCCAGTGAAGGGGTGCATGATGGGCATTCAATGCCCAAAGAGCCACTAGAGCTGGCCTTGAACACCAGTGATGGCACACCTCCCAAATGTTCAATACCCACTCAAAAAACCCCTATCCAAGAACTAAAGGAAGCCAAGGCTATTTGGATGAGGATGAGGATGAGGAAACTTGGGAAGAGCAAGTTGCTCGGTACCTAGGAGCTCTCATGAAGTTGAATACCAAGCTATTTGGTACAAAGCCTTTGGAGGAAGAACCTCCGGTGCTTTCTGGTACAGAGAGAGATCTTTCTTGGTTTAGAATTAAGAATCAATGCGTTTGTAGTATAGCCCAAACCAATCATGAACTCTCAAGATCAAATATTAAAATTCAAATCAAAACAAATAACCGAGAGTAATAAAACCTCGAGTCGTTCTCCTTAGGAATACAAATGAAATGTTTTCTCTTTCGGTTGTGAGGAAAATGGGTTTTCAAGCAAGAAATGAAAGATTAAAAGAAATAAGGAATGCTCAAAATTGTACTTTATGCAAGTGAAGAGGGAATGAGATCAAAAATAGTGAAAATGCTGTAAATGCACTGAAAGAGCCTTGACTTGAGAATGAGAATCCAATGAATCCTATCATTGCCATAACCACAACTATGGTAATTATGATGAGTCAATCTCGCCTAGTCAACCCCAACCATCGAGGAGTAAGTCAACCAAGCATAATTGACCTTAATCCATAAGTTCTAACCAACTTACCAAACTAGTTGATAAAAGGCTAGTATCAATAGAAACAAGAGTCAACTAACTACCCAAGAATTACCACTAAATGTCGGACATTATGACTCTAGTATCCTAGGAACTCAAACCACAAGCCAAGGTGGGAAAATCTACTCAAAATCTAGAGTTGGCATTTTCACAAACACCTTGTCTGCATAAAAGTAAAGCATGAGAAATTGTAAAGGAAATTAGAAAAAACAATACCCCACTATCAACAAAACCAAACATAAACAAGCAATCAAACATAAGGAGAGCATGAAACATAAAATTCATTAATCAAAACTTCAAGAAACACAAAATTGCAATATAAACAAAGTAACTTAAACCAAGGAAATGAAAATGCTTTAATTGAGAGGAATTAAAGAGTACTTTCAATTAGAGATGCAAAATCCAAGAGAAAAGCTTCTATAAAATGTTACAATGGAAATGAAAATTAAACCCTAAGAGAGCAAAGCTACACTACTCCTACTCCTACTCCTATGGAAGCTTCCAAATACTAAGAAAAACTAAACTAAAACCTAATGTCTTCAAATGTGTTGATATCCCCTTTATATAGCCTTCCATCCTTCCAAAATAGCCCAAAAGGCCTCAGAAAATGCAAGTCACGTGTTTCATTAATGAAATCACATTTTGGGACCTGTGTGGATGCAAGTCTGTGCGCACGCACACTTCGCTGTGTGTGCTTTTCCTTGTTTTCTTCATGTTTTCTCCCTTGCACATGCTTTCTTCCACTTTTATCCTTCCATTCTTGCCTTCAAGGCCTGAAATCACTCACAAACCATATCATGGCATCGAATGGCACAAAGGTGGGATTAAATTGCTCTATTAAAGCACAAAATTGCATGTTTTCACATTTAAGATCAAATTAGGGATTAAACACAAAAATATGCTATTTTGGCGCTTAAGTGTGAGTTCATGTGCTAGAATCCATCCAAATTGAGTCAAAATATACCATCAAATATGGATTCATCAACTCTCCTACACTTAAACAATAGCATGTCCTCATGCTAAACTGACAAGGATAATGGTCAAAAAGGGGGTAATCAACTTATTAAATGCAACTACATATATGCATGCAAGTATGCAAATACTATATATCTATCTATCTATGGTATCTATATGAAATTGGTGAAAACAAACAATCAAATTCCCAAGCAAGTATAGACAAGTAGGGCCAAGCAAGGAAATGATCCAATGCAATCAAAAAATCTAAAGAGTTGATTCCACTCATCAGAGTAAAGCAACTTGCAAGAATACATGATAAGGAGTATGGAAACATAGAGTTGAGTAATTGAACCCTCACTAGGTGTGTATACACTCTAATCACTCGGTGTTTAGGGTTTCAATCACTCAAGTTTCCTCTAATCATGCTTTCAAGGAATTGCTTTTCATCTAACAATCAATACAAGTGATGCATGAATGTAATTATCATCAGGACTTTATATGGTTATAATGGGGTTAGGGTTAAGGTGAGATAGATATGGCTAAGCGGACTAAAATCATTGAATCCTTGATTAGTTTAAGTATCCACATCAACCTATATCAATCAAATCAAAACAAAATGCAATGCTAACCTTCCAACAATTCTTATTCATTAACATTCATGTATGTTTTTCTCACAACACGTCACATATGCAATTCTTTATTCATTTCTTTTTACCTTAGGGTGACTTTGCGCCCTTTTATGGTAAAGGGATTTTTTTTTTTAAAGAGAGAATTGCATATTGTTAAGTAGTTCATACATGAATGTTCCCATTCTCCAAAGTTTTCAATGAGATACCCAAATTAAACAATTCCATTTACTACCAATGCTTCCCAAAATTCCCCCACACTTAAATGAGATACACTCCCTCAACCTAAGCTAATCAAGGATGCAATCCAAGGTCATTCATGATTTTCCGCTTAAGGTTGTGATGTGCTAATATTAAGAACAATGGGGTAAATAAGGCTCAAAAGGGGTTAACAATAGTAGATGCAAGGGTAAGGTTATATGGGTAAAGTAAGCTTTTATCAAAGATGGCCTCAATCATGCTCAATGCAATTCAATACATCAACCAATGGAAATAAAGAATTAAGCAAAACTAAGATTACAATCATAAAAGAGATATATCACACAATGAACAGAGTTAGTGGTTAAAATGTGTAACCACTCAATGTAGCTCGAAAACTCACAAGGTATTTGTTCTTTACACTTCTATGTTCCAAAAGAAATCATTCAAGCAAGTTTAAAAATAGTTTTCTCAATCAACTCAATAACATGCCCTTGAAATAAAATTTCTTGGTAAATTTATAATTTTTCACCAAAATTATTTCCTATATGTATGTATGATGTGATGGATGCAAAATTTTTCAAAATTTCCTAGTTCTTTTCCTAATTTTCAACAAGCAAAAAGTAACATGAATAATTAGGATCAAGATAACTAGGCATAAGCTATTCACATCATCCAATCACAATCCATATCTATACTATGTACCAAGCAATATAAAGATGCAATATATATATACCAAAACTAGAAATGTAATACTAAAGATAACTAAAGGCAACTAATATATACCAAAAGTACTAAACAGCAGTGCATAAGTCAAAGTACTATAAATATCCACAAAAAGCATAATAAAAACTCAAAATAAACTAAATAGAAGTGTTCAGGAGAGAATATTTACACCCAAAAATAGAAGATCCTCCCCCACACTTAAGTCATGCACTGTCCTCAGTGCTAAAGTAATGAATCTGGGGAAGTCATCTGTGAGAAGGTGATGGGTGATGATGATGACGGTGATATACAATTAGCTCTCGGGATGTCACTAGGACGGTCTCAGCTCTCGGCTGCTCAAGCGTCGGGTTAGGTGTATCAACTACCATCTCTACTCTCGGCTCAAGTTCAGTGATAAACCCCAATTTTGTGTTTTATATTGTGTAGAATTTGGGGGGTTTTGTCAATATTTCTCATACTTATTCGCGAGAAATGTATGATTTTGTGTTCGCTTCCTAATATTGCTCCATGATGAAAAATATGCTTGTTTTGCTTTAAAATTGCCATATTTTAATCATCTTCTATTTCCATTCGATGCCGTGATGTATTTGTTGAGTGATTTCAGGAATTATAGGGTAGAAATAGCCTAGAAGAGAGAAAGAAAGCATGCACAAAAGGGAGGAACATGAAGATTTGAATTTTGGGAAAAGCAGCATTGGCGCGCACGCGCACTCCACGCGCAAGCGTGGATGAGGATGGTTGGAAGCGGCGCGCAAGGATGGATGCATCTGCGCGGATCAGAAGATTCTTATCGACGCGCACACGCACATGGCGCGCACGCGTGGATCACAAAGGCAATCGGCGCACACGCACGCATGGCGCGCACGTGCGGGAAGCTGCAAGTGACCTCATTAAAGGAAATCGTGCCTGGCAATTTCTGAGGCTCATCAGGCCCAAATTCAAGCTGTATCTGCATGGAAAAGACCCAAGGATGCTAGGGGAAAGGGGGGATCAATCATTTGACACTAAGACACATTTTTAGCTAATTTTTGGTTCTTTGTTCTTCTAGAGAGAGAAACCCTTGTTCCTCTCTAGATCTAATTTTAATTTGATCTTCCCTTGTTGAATTGTGAATTGGATCTTGTTAGTTACTAGTTTTAATTGTTCAATTTGAATTCCTTAGTATAATTTTGTTTAGATCTTGTGTTAGTTTTATGAATTCTTGTCAATTGTCATTTTATACCCATTTCATGAATGTTGTGAATCTTGATTTGTTGATGTTACATTGATAATTTCTATGATTAATTGTGTTGTTTGGATGATTGTATGTTGACGATTGTTGGTGGGTACTTGTTGATTTCAATTTAATTGCTATTTGGAACATGTCTTTTGTTAATACTTACCATGTGTTTGATGAATTGTTTACTTTGATTATGGAGTAGTTCTCTTCACTCTTGGCCTAGGCTAAGGGAATTGGGTAAACTTGAGTCATTGGGTCTAATGGATTTGATGATTTGGGAGCCCTTAGTGGTCAATTTGATAACCATTGACGCTAACCTTCTATTAAGTCAATTAGTAGTGAGGTTAGAACTTATGGATTGATGTTGACCAAACCATTTGACGTACTTCAAGTATAGAAGTAGACTTAATGAGTTTGGTTCCTCATAATTTTCAAGATATGGTTATTGGACAAGGATGGTGACCCCAATTCCTATGCCTAGCCAAGAGTTGCTTTTATTATTCACATTTGAAAACTCAATTTCTTGATTACTTGTCTTAGTATTAGTCATTTGCTTAGTTTAGAATGGAATTATATTGGATGTTACTTGTTAATTTGGAATTACTCATATTTTGCTTAGTTATTTGAATTAGTTTATTGCAATTTAAGATTACTTGCTTGTTAAGATTCCCATTTATTTTTGTGCTCATGACTCACAACCCCGGATTTCTATCCAATGTTGAAGCATATTTTGCCTATTTCTTGTGAGACGACTCGAGGTTTGAATACTTCAGTTATTTCTATTGAGGTTGAACTTGTGACAACCAAATCCCTCTCTAAATTTGATACCCAAGGCTTGTTGTTGGTAGAGCTATACTTGCAACACGATTTTATTGAGAAGAAGGAAGACAAAAATAGAATACAACTCAGGGAATAGATAAAATCACAGAAAGAAGAAGGATATAATCAAACAATTCAATTACGAGCCAATCAGATAAACAAATGCCAATCAGGGAAAAACATGTGTAAACAGTAGAATGTTCCATAGAGAATCCATTTTCCCAAAATCAAGCAACCTAAGTGACAAATCAATGAGTAAATAACAGTTGGAAGCATAGATGGGACTTAGGTGCATGATGTATGTAAATTGAATGGAGGGAAATTGATTATCGCCATTGTGCCTTAAAGGTTGAAAAATTTTGTTAAAATTGGCACAATGGGAACAAATCAGATTCAGAGTGAAAGCCTATGCATATTCATGTTTAGAAGATAGGAAATCACCACATATACACAATCTGTTGTCCAAAGCAATGCTCGAGTGAAAAACAAGGTTGCGTTGCTCAAAAACTTAAAGGAACAAGTTATTATGTACATGACTTTGATGTTAAACACACATGAATAAGCAGTTATTCAATTCATCAAATAGACATTATATGTACTACTGCAAAGAGGGCACCAAACAAATTTCCAAAGGTAATTTTGAATGTTAATTTGGTGCTAAAGCAAAATGGCAGGGCAGTTAGTACGTGAAGCATTAAATTAGCAGGCTATGCACTTTAAAGGTACCAAATAGAATGGTTAAAGTTGTAAAAATTCAATCCAAGTTGGTTTTGAGAACAATTCCAGTAAAGAAGTGCATAGCTGGCCAACTGATTAGTAAAGGATGATATGCACCACAATTTGACATCAAACAAGACAATATGAGCACACAGGTAAAGGCAAGTTCAGTATGATGTTCATATAGGAATAGTGGTAAGTGTATCCAGAAACTCAGTCTTAACCATCATCCCTAAACTGCACATATATGAATTAAAAATGTGTAATGGAAGGGAAATTAAAAACCTATGTTGATCAGACATGGAAATTGAATCAAAAATTTCATTTAAGAAATTTGTCAAGCATAACAGGTGCAACAATTCTGAGCAGCAATCACAGTTTCAATATATATTGCAGTAAGTGTTCAAGCAAGAACAGCAACATCATCCAAACCAGAAAACAAACCAAAAAGACTTAGCCAGCATCACATACATTCAATCAAGGACACAAAAGTCATCTATCCTAATACCACCTAGTAACTAGAACGGAATCAAAAAGCGGTAAAGACGGAAGTAGTAAAGAGAATCCAGCAGAAAAGAAGTGGAACAGGGGGAAGGAAAACTGCGCTCAAACCTGCAATGCTTGAGAGAGAAGAGGATGAAGGCAGGTGAGGGCGAGGTGGAGAGGGTTGCAGTGGCACAGGGGTCTGCCGCTGCTAGTTGCTGCTTGGTGCTGGAGAGGCACGGCCTAGGGCTGCGATGGCGAAGAGTACTGAGACAGGGAAAAAAGAGAGAAGGGGAAATGTGGGAGAGAGAGAGAAGAAAAAAAGAGAATGAGAGAGTGGGAGAGAGTGTGGCGGCGATGGCAGGGCGGTGGTTGGTCTCAGGGTGGAGGGAGAAGAGGGGGTTGGCTGAGTGTGTGTGTTCAGAGGAAAGAGAGGAAGGGTTTGGGGTAAGGTAAGGAAATGAAGCGCAAGCCCCTGATCTTTTCGAATTAACGTTTGAAAAGGGACCTGTGCGGATGCACAAGGTCGTGTCCAGACGCACACAGGGAGAATGAGGAAGGCATGCACGCGCACAGAAGAGTGCGGGGGCTACGAGCAGGAGGTGAAACGCAACCTGTGTGGGCGCACAAAGGGTGTGCGGACGCACAGAAGAGGGAAAAGGTTTGGTTGCATACGCACAGCTTGTGCGTGAGCTCCAGGGGGTGTTGTTCAAGCTGTGCGGGCGCACAGAGGGTGTGCGATCGCACAAGGGTTTTTTTTTTTGAACCGTGCGGCCGCACGCATGGTGTGCGGTCGCATAGAAGGGAAAAGAAGGAAGTGTGCACACGCACAAGCCGTGCGCGTGCTGCGAGCAGAGGGAGCTTTTGGGGTCGTGCGTGCGCATATTGCTGTGCGGACGCACAGGGATGGGAAAACAGGGAATCTGTGCGAACACACAGGTTTCTGTTCCTGCAATAAAAATTTTGGCTCTAAGGCTCCAAAATTGACATCTTAAACATGTTTTCAAGCCCCAAAAATATCATAAAACTCCCAAAAACACCTTATTTTACTAAAACTACTCAACAAACATCAAAATAAAATAACCAACCAAGCAAACTAACCAATTATTCATGAAACAAAAGCTAAAAGAGAGAAGGTTAGAAGGATATTACCATGGTGGGGTGTCTCCCACCTAGCACTTTGGTTTATAGTCCTAAGTTGGACTTAGTGAGGAGATCCTTGTTAGGGCGGCTTATGCTTCCACTCCTCCTTGAATCTCCAACCAAGTTTGATATTGATTTGACCTCCAGGGTCCTAATTGGGTTGCATCAAACTCTTAAGAGACTTCAAGCTAGCATCTAGGATCCTCAAGTATTGACTCTTAAAATTAATTCCCGGATCCCATACTTGAGTTCCTCTATCACCATTAACATACTTGTGTACCCCATGAAATCCGCTAAATTGACTCTTGCACCAAAATTGAACATCAAATGCTACATTGGCTCCATGAATGAGCTTTCCATTCCCTTGCCAATCAACATTCTTCTCTGCACCATCCACTACTCCAAGAAGGTTCCAAAGTTGATCATCCATTTCCAAAACAGCATATTGATGTGGGCCTAAGAAGCTTGTTAGAGAAGTCTTCACTTCTTGGGAAATAGAATCTTCCTTAACCTCTTTTGAATCTTCTTCACCATCACTCAAGTCAAAGATCGGAGGTTGTATGAAATTCACATCAACATCTCTTTCCAAATCTAATGGTAGAGGTTCATGAAGGTCATAGAAGGAATTACACAAGTTGGACAAAAAATCTTGAATGATGGAATCCTCTTGATCAATTCCTACCAATTCTTCAATTATCTCCTTTTGCACTTCATGTTGGGACTTGGTGTCTTCTTCTTGATTTTGCAATTTTTTGCTCACTCCACTCTTTTCACTTGGTTTTGCACCTTCGTCCACTCGAATTTCTTGCTTGTGGCATGAACACAGTGAAGTTAAATGATCCAAAGCTTTGGCTAAGGTGGACATGACTTGCTCTTGCTTCTTTCGGAACTCTTGTTGTTCTTGAATGAGCATGAAAAGTACTTTTTGTGCGGCTTGATCCATATGTGACGATGAAAGTTGACAATCAAACTCATGAGGGTAAGGGTTTTGTATGTAGTGAGGTGATGGTGTATGAGATTGGTGACTATAAAGGTAAGTGTTTGGGTTCCATTGGGGTGCATTGTGGTGATAGTGTGAAAAAGTCATTAAGAAAATATAAATAAAAATCTACTAACAAAAACAAGCAAGCAACCAAAAAAAAAGAGCAATTTACACTATTAACATATTCACAACAACCAAAAGATATAACATCGTTTGCATTCCCCGGCAATGGCGCCAAATTTGGTACAGAAAGAGATCTTGCTTGGTTTAGAATTAAGAATCAATGCGTTAGTAGTATAGTCCAAACCAATCATGAACTCTCAAGATCAAATGTTAAAATTCAAATCAAAACAAATAACCGAGAGTAATGAAACCTCGGGTCGTTCTCCCTAGGAATGCAAATGAAATGTTTTCTCTTTCGGTTGTGAGGAAAAGGGGTTTTCAAGCAAGAAATGAAAGATTAAGAGAACTTAAGCAATAAAAGAACTAAGGAATGCTCAAAATTGTACTCTATGCAAGTAAAGAGGGAATGAGATCAAAACTAGTGAAAATGCTGTAAATGCATTGAAAGAGCCTTGACTTGAGAATGAGAATCCAATGAATTCTATCATCACCATAACCACAACTATGGTAATTATGATGAGTCAATCTCGCCTAGTCAACCCCAACCATCGAGGAGTAAGTCAAGCAAGCATAATTGACCTTAGTCCATAAGTACTAACCAACTTACCAAACGAGTTGATAAAAGGCTAGTGTCAATGGAAACAAGAGTCAACTAACTACCCAAGAATTACCACTAAATGTCAGACATTATGACTAGTATCCTAGGAACTCAAACCACAAGCCATGGTAGGAAAATCTACTCAAAATCTAGAGTTGGCATTTTCACAAACACCTTGTGTGCATAAAAGTAAAGCATGAGAAATTGTAAAGGAAATTAGAAAAAACTATACCCCAATATCAACAAAACCAAACATAAACAAGCAATCAAACATAAAGAGAGCATGAAACATAAAATTCATTAATCAAAACTTCAAGAAACACAAAATTGCAATATAAACAAAGTAACTTGAACCAAGGAAATGAAAATGCTTTAATTGAGAGGAATTAAATAGTACTTACAATTAGAGATGCAAAATCCAAGAGAAAAACTTCTATAAAATGCTACAATGGAAATGAAAATTAAACCCTAAGAGAGCAAAGCTACACTACTCCTACTCCTACTCCTACTCCTATGGAAGCTTCCAAATACTAAGAAAAACTAAACTAAAACCTAATGCCTTCAAATGTGTTGATATCCCTTTTATATAGCCTTCCATTTCAGCCTTCCATCCTTCCAAAATGACCTAAAATGCCTCAGAAAATGCAAGTCACGTGTTTCATTAATGAAATCACATTTTGGGACCTGTGCGGACGCACAGATGTATGCGTCTGCACACGCAACTAAAAATCGACCTATGCGTACACTCACATGGAAATTCTTGTCTGTGCGCGCGCACGCAAGTCTGTGCGCACGACACTTTGGTGTGTTTGCTTTTCCTTGTTTTCTTCATGTTTTCTTCCTTGCACATACTTTCTTCTACTTTTATCCTTCCATTCTTGCCTTCAAGGCCTGAAATCACTCGCAAACTATATCACGGCATCGAATGGCACAAAGGTCGGATTAAATTGCTCTATTAAAGCACAAAATTGCATGTTTTCACATTTAAGATCAAATTAGGGATCAAACACAAAAGTATGCTATTTTGGCGCTTAAGTATGAGTTCATGTGCTAGAATCCATCTAAATTGAGTCAAAATATACCAGCAAATAAGGACTTATCACTTTCCAAAGAACTCAATGCTTTGGTTAAGCAGAAACTGCCTCAGAAGCTTCCGAATCCCGGACGCTTCCTAATTCCTTGCACTATAGCCACCAGAACTTTGAGAAGGCTCTGTGTGACCTAGGGTCAAGTATAAACCTCATGTCACTCTCTGTAATGGAGAAGCTGGGCATCTTTGAGGTACAAGCTACAAACATCTCACTTGGGATGGCAGACAAATCAATGAAGAAAGCAAATAGCTTAGTAGAGGATGTATTGATGAAGGTTGAAGACCTTTACATCCCTGCAATCTTCATTATCCTAGATACTGGGGAAGAAGAGGATGAATCCATCATCCTTGGAAAACCTTTCCTAGTCACTGCCAATGCTATCATTAATGTAGTAAAGGGAGAACTGCTTTTGCAACTAGGGGTGGAACACATCTTGTTCAAGATGCCTTACCCCAACTCTCCCTCTGAGAACAGAGAGAAAACTATGCAACAGTTAGTGTTCCAACCATGTCTTTCAGTGCAAAACTGTACTAAGTCCCCAAATATCAATTCTAAGTTTGGTGTTAGGTAGCCATTAACAAGCACTAAAAACAAAGGTACTAGGAAGAAAGTACCTAAAGGCTGGAGGGACAATAAAGTCCCCACTAAAGGCCTCTCACCTGGCATGAGAGTTGTCTTTACCAAGAAGCCAATGACACCACATACAATGAGCCGTGTCTTGTCTCTAGAGCATATGGAGTTCATTCATGAGAAGAGAGGAAGAAAGTTCACTATAAGGGGCGAAGTTCTTAGCCGATATCAATCTCCCTAAGGAGCTAACTGTCAAGCTAATGGCGTTAAAGAAGCTCTTGTTCGGAGGCAACCCAATCTTATTTAGTAATTTCTATTTCTTTTAATTCCTTAAGTTTATTTTCTTTAAGTTATATTTTTAGGTTCATAATCATGTGCAGCAGTCGGAACAGAGACGGAAAGGTTCAGCAATGAAAACAGAACACTCTGGATGGAGTGTCTTGAGGGTGTTGAACACCAGCCACGGAGCACTAGCTGAGCATTCAACGCCCAAATCGGTAGACTTGTTGGTGTTGAACGCCAGCCAGGGAGCACTGGCTGGGCGTTCAACACCCCAATTGGCAGCACAGCTGGCGTTGAACGCCAGCAAAAGCATAGTGCTGGGTGTTCAACACCCAAGAAGAAGGACATGGAATCTGAACTCCCTAGTCTCTCAGGATCAGTAGGTCCCACAGCATCTTTACCTACCCCACTTCCTCACTAGTCCAATCACATCCATATCACTTCCCTAAAACCGTCTAACTCCCTGATGACTTGCATTATCCACCTCTTTCTCTTATCTAAAAGAGCCACAGAAATAGTTCAATCTCATTCAATTAATGCAATTTCGTGAACTAAATGATGAATTCTATGGTACATTGCTTTGAAATGAGTTTTGTTTGAATTTCAGGTGAAAAGAGCAACAAAAGAAGAAGGAAACAAGAAGAAGAAGCTGGGGGTGGCACGCCAGTTAGCAAGTCCAGAGAACAAAGTGAAAGAAATTCAATGGATGTGGCACGCCAGCTGAGGGCGTGGCACGCCAGTTATCAAATCCAGAGAAGAAGTCCATGAAGCTTTCAATGGGTGTGGCACACCAAGGCCAGAGAGATGAAGCACAATGGGCGTGGCACGCCAAGGCCAGGCGTGGCACGCCAGCTGTAAACTCCAGGGAAGGGACAATGAGCTTTAGTATGGGCGTGGCACGCTAGCTATAATTTTCAAAGACGCATCCTTGAAAACCCACAAGGGGCGTGGCATGCCAGGCTGGGCGTGGCATGCCAACTGCATCATCTACAAGGGGAGTGCCACTTGAGATCGAAGGCGTGGCACGCCAAGGCATTTGAAGAGAAGAGCATGAAGGAAGCACCAACAAGGGCGTGCCACTTGAGACTTGAGGCGTGGCACGCCAAGTCAAATAATGGATGGGCACGCCAACCTTATGGAACCCAATACAATAATGGACGTGCCACTAGAGCTCGAAGGCATGGCACACCAACCTTGTTCATACCCTGGGTGTGCCACTTGGGCTCGAAGACGTGACATGCCAGTTCATTGGTCCAGAAAGGATGTAGCCCCCACAATGGGTATGCCACTTGGGACTTTTGGCGTGGCACACCAAGGCAACATGAATAGGGATGTGCCACTTGATGACTAGGGCGTGGCACTTGACTGCTAGGCGTGGCACGCCAAGTGTATTTTGTAGAGGAGAAGGCTAAAGAGTTTATAGAGGGCGTGGCACGCCAATTCTAGGCGTGCCACGCTAGTTCAACATTCCAGAGGAATATGATCATGCCTTGCTGAGGGCGTGGCACGCCAGTTCTGGGTGTGCCACGCCAGTTTAAATATCCAGAGAGGAAGAAGAAGGAGATCATATTGGGCGTGTCACTTGGTCTCAAAGGCGTGGCACACCAAGACAAACTGAGGAGCTTGGTGTGGCACGCCACTCACACGCCAGGCACATGGTTCATTTTATTAGAGTTTTCGTTTTATTTTGAATTGTAATTTTCTTTCCCTTTTTGTAATTTTCCTTTTCTAGTAATAGGAGTAGTATAAATACTCCCTGAGAGTACTAAAAATGGGGGTTAGAAAGTTAGAGTGGCTGATTAGTTCTAGTTTCACATTTCACTTCTTCTTCCATCTCTTGTACTTTTCTCTAAGCTATGAGTAGCTAAACTCCCTCTCATTTGGGAGAGGGAGATCTGTTGTACTTGATGCATTAATGATAGTGAATTTCTTCTTCTGTTTATCTTCTCTTTGATTTGCTAGAAGGGATTTTGTTCTTCATGCTTAGTGTTTAATCATCTTGGAAAATAGGTTGAATGCAACATGGGTTTCATGGGAACTGAAGAGAAAACTTTTGCGTGGTCTAGAATTCAGAATAAATTCCTATTGCAAGTATAGCTTCTAAACCAACAAAAGTCCTTTCTTACAAACGTTTTGGTTGTCACAAGTAACAAACCCCTTTAAAATTGATAACCGAAGTATTTAAACCTCGGGTCGTCTTCTCAAGGAACTGCAGGGAGGTATGTTCTTATTAATGGTTATGAGTTTTGTAAATTGGGAATTTTAAAGGTAAGGAACAAGTAATTTAAATGACAAATAAAATAAATAAATAACTGTAAAATAAACTCTTGGCAAGGTATGAAAATTCGGAAGTCATATCCTAGTTACTCCTATGAGAATGGAAGTTAATCCCACTTAGTTAACCCTTATGAAAGCAAGGGAAAGTCAAGTGAACTAATTAGTTAGATTCCCAAGTCCTAGCCAACTCCTAAGGAAAGACTAGAGTTAGTGGAATACCAGTCAATTTAGCCGACATAACAACCAATCACAGATAGTTGATAACTCAAGGGCTTCCAGTTAATCAATTAAAGCCAAGAATATAAAAAGCTAAATGTTAATCGTAAATCTGAAATACCTCAAATTATTAATTAAGAAAATTCTAACATGAAGGGTTTATAAGCCAATTGGGCAACATAAGTCAAATACAAATAAAAGCATTAGAGTATATAAAAGTAAAAGAGAAACATAAATTAAAGGAACATTGAACCTGAGAAGAAGTTGAAATAATAAGTTGAAATAATAAGAAATCCTAGTTCCTTTAAAAGGAATCCTAATCCTAAATCCTAAGAGAGAGGAGAGAACCTCTCTCTCTAAAAACTACATCTAAATTATGAAAAGTGAATAATGGAAGCATGATAATGAATGGATGCATTCCCCCACTTTATAACCTCTAATCTGTGCCTTCTGGACTTGGATCTGGGCCAAAAAGGGTTTCAGAAATCGCTGGGAGCATTTTCTGTAATTTCTGGTGCGTGGCATCTATCACGCGTCCGTGTGGGTCACGCGGTCGCATCATCTGGAATTTTCCTTGTCACGCGTTCGCTTCAGTCACGCGTACGCGTCATCTGTGTTCTTCTTACGGCGCGCGTCTGCGTCAGTCACGCGTTTGCGTCGCTGCCTTTTCGCGCTGGGCATGCGACCGTGTCGTCCATGCGTTCGCGTCGCTGCCAGTTTCTTCAAAAACTCCATTTTGTGCTTTCTTTCCATTTTTGTATGTTTCCTTTCCATGCTTTAAGTCATTCTTGCCTTAGAAGATCTGAAACTTCTCAACACACAAATCACGGCATCGAATGGTAATAAAGGGTAATTAAAATAAATAATTTCAAAGCATAGGAAATATGTATTTCACATATATCACATAATAAGGAAGGGAAAGCGAAACCATGCAATTTACATGAATAAGTGGGTGAAGGGTTGAATAAATCACTTAAATTGAGCACAATATATATCATAAAATATGGGTTTATCAACCTCCCCAGACTTAAACAATAGCATGTCCTCATGCTAAGCTTAAGAGAAGCTATAAAGAAGTGAAGAAGAATGATAGAAAGTATGAGATGCAACCTATCTATATGAATGCAACTACATGCTAAGATGTTTCTATCTACTTGATTAAAAGTAAATAAGCTCTTCAAGACAAACATAAATCAGATTTCACTAATTCAAATCTTACAATAAAAAGCAAGTAAACTTGTAAGAAGATAGCTCATGAAAGCAGGGAACATAGAATTGAGCACTAAACCCTTACTGGTAGTGTATATCACTCTAACTCTCAAGTGTCTAGGGTTAATCACTCTACTCTTCTCTAGTCATGCTTTCTAAACTTTGTTCTTCATCTAACCAATCAACAAAAATTTAATGTACCAATGCAAACATCATGAGGTCTTTTCAAGGTTGTAATGGGGCTAAGGTAAGGGTGAGGGTATGTATATGGCTAAGTGAGATATAAATTGAATCTTTAATCAACCTAAACTTTCACCTAACATACATATACTCTATATAATTCTAATTCATGCCTAGCTACCCAAAATTCCCATTTTTGCATATCATACTCATGTATCAATTTTTCTTTAATTTTATCACATATGCATTGATTTTTCATTAACTTAACATTGGGGCAATTTTGTCCCCTTATTTATTTACTTATTTATTGAATAATTTTTTTTTTGGATTTTTTTATAGAAAAATAAACATAACTTATCAATGCACATGGATTTTTAATTTTTCTAGTCTCACATCCCGAATTCCTAATATTTTATCAAAGTAGAAAAACATAACACATTCCCTTATTAACCCATGTTCTCATAGTTTTTGCACACTTACTTGTTACACAATCTCTATCTTAAGCTAACCAAAGATTTAATTGGGGTATTTAATTATTTTTCTGCTTAAGGCTAGTGATTATAGAACAGAATAAATGGGGATAAAAGGCTCAAGGTGGCTAACAAGGGTGATGTGAGAGGTAGGCTTATTTGGGATAAGTGAGCTAATAACAAATAGTGGCCTCAATCATATGCAAGCATGTAAATACACTAAATATTGGACATATAGACTGAAACAAAGCAAAGATTGCAATCATAGAGAAGAAAACACACAAGAATAAAAATTTATGGTTAAATAATGTAACCATATAAATAAGCTTAAAATCTCACAGGTTGTGTGTTCTTAGCTTTTTAAACTATGTTCCAAATACAACTTCAAACAAGTTTTAATAGAAAAGTTTAATTTAAATTAGTGAAGTTCTATAAAAAGGGTCTTGAAAAGAAACTTATTATTTTTCAACCAGGTAGAATATGCATAAAATCAAACAAACATGCAATTAAACATGCAAATGCAACAATGTACTAAATAAAATAAAATATTGGTGTTGAGAAGAAAATAACTAACCCATGGAGATCAGTATCGACCTCCCTACACTTAAAGATTGCACCGTCCTCGGTGCATGCTAAGATGTGCAAGTGGACGGGTTGCTTCAACTGATGCTTTTTTCTAGAGATTAGGCAAATGGACTTGTTTGTTGCCTCATTTAGAAGCTTTCCCTTTCCCTTCTTTGGTGGCCATCCTGAAAGAAGAGGAAAAGAAGAAAAGTAACCCAGAAATAAAGATAAGAAAATAAATACAGTATGGGTGGGTTAATGCCAAATAATGGGGGTCTCTATTACATGGTAGCTATAACATGCAAGTGAGAGAACAATAGAAGCACATGGCATACCAATGGTGCAAAATTTGCAATAAAGGAGAGGAGAATGTGGGTAATGCAAGATAGTATAAGTTCATATCAATGCAAGAGAAGTACAAGTATCATAAAAGATTAGCATTGATTTAAATAATGTTACCCAATCAAAATAAAACAAGTCATAAGCACCAAGATAATACCAGAAAAGATATAACAGTTGAATAAGAACATTTGAACACCAATGGTAAACTAAAAAATTTTAGAAAAGAAAATAAAAATATGCACAAAATTAAAATGAAGTGAATGAAGATATGCAAATAAATTAAATAAAATAGAATGGAGGTGAAAAAGGATGAGAAGTTAAAAAGATGAAGAAGAAGAAAGTAAGAAAGGAAGAAGAAAGAAATAAGAAGGGAAAAGAAAAATTAGGATTAGGAAAGAAAAGACAAGATTTTTGGCACTGATCTGGATAAGCTGTGCGCCGCATGTGACGCGGACGCGTGAGTGACGCGTTCGCCCGGATAGCTCTTTTATGAAGTGACGCGGTCGCGTCGGTCACTCGGACGCGTGACTCATTTTGTGCTACTGGTGCGAGGGCAGCCTCGTTCTCACACAACTCTCTGTTCGAAACTCATTGTTGCCAAATTCCAGGGAGACACGTTCGCGTGGTGGACGCGATCGCGTGGGTGGCCGATATTGGAAGACGAAGCGGATGCGTGAGGCACGCGTTCGCGTGGTAAGGCTTGTGCGTCTAGTGCCAGCCCAGCACCACTCCAGCACAACTTTCTGTCATGCACCCTTTCTTACGTCGATTTTCAGGGCACGCGTTCGCGTGGGTGACGCAGACGCGTGGGAGGCATGTTTCGCAAATGACGCGGACGCGTTAACGACGCGGTCGCATGGGTCAATTTGTGCCAAAGGCATGCCTCCAGCCATGCTTTTGCGTGACTCTCTGTTCATTCTTGCTTTCTTCCCAACGCACTGGTGACGCGGACGCATCGGCGACGCTGTCGCGTCGGGTGCGATTTTTTTTTATGTAGGATGCAAAATGCAATGATAGTGTGGATGCTATGAATAATTCCAGGTTCAATGAAGATAGAATAAAATAAAACTCAAAAACAAACAAAACGAAGTAAAATCAAAATTGAAAAAGGAACAATCATACCATGGTGGGTTGTCTCCCACCTAACACTTTTAGTTAAAGTCCTTAAGTTGGACATTTGATGAGCTTCCTGTTATGGTGGCTTGTGCTTGTATTCATCCAAAAATCTCCACCAATGTTTTGAATTCCAATGGCCTCCGGGATCCCAAACTAGGCGCAGAAAGCCTTCAAGTAAGTTAAAGCAAGTGACAAGGCCCCAAGAGTGTTGATTACCAGAATGAATTCCGGGGCCCCAAATCTTGCTTTTGCACCCGTCTTCTTGTTGATCATTATGATTCCATCCGGGTAGCAAGCAATCTAAACTCTCACTAAAGCGGCCAAACAACTTCCTAGACCCATTCAGTTGAGCTTTACACCAACCCTTGTACCTCAATTTGGGGCATGCAACCATATTGAACCTTGCATGACATTTCCTATCACTAGCCATCTTCCTCTTACTCTTAATGCCACAAAGAGCTCTAAGTTGACCATCCGTCTCCAGTAGCCCATATTCAAGTGGAATTAGAAAGCTAAGGGATATGAATTTTACCCACTTGAATGTTGTGAAGGATGATGGCAACTTAGGCGGAGGTATTTCTAACGAATTTGCAAGCTCCACTCCCTTGTGCTCTTCTCTGACAACTTCCACCTCTTTGCAAGTTTCTTCAATATCAACCTCTTCCTCTTGGTAGCTTTCTTCCAATTCAATCTCTTCTTCATTGCTCACCAAGGGCATGAGAGGCTGTGCTTCTTCTTCTTTAATCTCCATCTCTTGACAAACTTCTTCTAAGTCTTCAATCATGATATGCCTTGGAGGTTGTACACCCTCCTCAGCATCAATTTTAATCGCCTTGGAAGGAGGTTTTATAACCTGACTTTCCCATGGAGGTTCAGCATCTCCTAAGTCTGCAACTATTTCTTCCTCTGCAACTATTATGGCTTCCTCCACTTGTTCCAGTACAAAGCCATGTTCTTCATTGTCCACCGAAGTTTCTAGTGTCTCTTTCATGCTTTTCTCTTCTTTTGATTCTCCACATGTAGCCATGGGAGTTCTTTGAGTGCTCAGATGTCGGGAAGCTATTATATTTACTACCTCGGTTAAGGCAGTCGTGAGTTCCAGTATACTCCTTTGCATTTTCGCTTCCCCTTGAAGAAGAACACGAAGTCTATCATCCATTGGAGGTTCGGGTGGATATGAGGGTTCATTGGTTGGGAGAGAGGGTTTATAATAGGGAGGTGGTTCTTCTTGATAAGGATATGGAGATGGAGAATATTGAGGTGGTGGTTCATGAGAGTAGTTGTGTTGGAATGGGGGTGGTTCTATGTATGGTTCATTTGGCTCAAAAGGTGGTTGGTATGGTGGATACGGGTTAGGGTCATATGGAGGTGAATGGTGGTAGTTGGCTTGTGAGTGTGGTGGTTCAAAGTTGTGTTGAGGAGGTTCACAGGCATATGATGGGGGTCCATCATATCTATCATCTTGGTATGCCCCCTGGAATGGCTATTGACTATAGTAATTTGGTGGATGTTGGTTGTCAGGAAGGGTCCACCATAACTATTGTCTTGGTATGCATCGTGGAATGGTCTTTGTCTGTGGTACTATGGAAGGAGTTGTTGTCGGAAGGGTTGATCAGATCTTCGTGGCTCCTTCTATCTCTGATTGTTTTGACTTTGATGCATGTTCCTGTTATAATTTCCATTCCTTGTAACAACATTGGAACCAAACTCAAAGCGAGGGGGGTGAGAACTCATAATAGTAATTAAAAACGAAAATAAAAACAAATTTTAAATTAAAAGGTTATTTGAATTTTGAATTTGAAAATTAAATTTTGAAATTTGAATTCTAAATTTTGAAATTTGAAATTTTGAATTTTGAATTTTGAAAAAGTCAACAATATGAGATAAAAATTTGAAAAAGATTTAAATTTGAAAAGTTTTGATTTTTAAAATTTTAAATTTCAAAATTTTAAATTTGGATTTTGAATTTTGGAATTTAAATATTGAAATTTGAAATTTGATTTTGAAATAAGATAAGATAAGATTTTGAAAAAGATATGATTTTTGAAAAAGATTTGAATTTTGAAATTTAAAACTAAGATAAGATAAGATAAAATTTTTAAAATCAAAATCTGAAATTTTTTTTAATGCAAATTTCAAAAATTCAATTAAAATAAAGAGAAAAGATATTTTTGAATTAAATGAGGAAAGAGAAAAACAATAAAATGACACCAAACTTAAAATTTTTAGATCAAAATGAAGAAAACAACTAAGAACAACTTTGAAGGTCAAGATGAACACGAAGAACAATTTTTTTGAAAAAATTTCTTTTAATAACTAAATAAAAACCAATAACCTCTTAATTTATGAAAAAGCAAAAATAAAAACAAATAAACAGCTAAAAAAAAATTTTTACAATAACCAATAATAAGGCACACGTTTGCAATTCCCCGGCAATGGCGCCATTTTGAAGAGAGAACTTTTGCGTGGTCTAGAATTCAGAATAAATTCCCGTTGCAAGTATAGCTTCTAAACCAACAAAAGTCCTTTCTTACAAACGTTTTGGTTGTCACAAGTAACAAACCCCTTTAAAATTGATAACCGAAGTATTTAAACCTCGGGTCGTCTTCTCAAGGAACTGCAGGGAGGTATGTTCTTATTAATGGTTATGAGCTTTGTAAATTGGGGGTTTTAAAGGTAAGGAATAAGTAATTTAAATGACAAATAAAATAAATAAATAACTGTAAAATAAACTCTTGGCAAGGTATGAAAATTCGGAAGTCCTATCCTAGTTACTCCTATGAGAATGGAAGTTAATCCCACTTAGTTAACCCTTATGAAAGCAAGGGAAAGTCAAGTGAACTAATTAGTTAGATTCCCAAGTCCTAGCCAACTCCTAAGGAAAGACTAGAGTTAGTGGAATACCAGTCAATTTAGCCGACATAACAACCAATCATGGATAGTTGATAACTCAAGGGCTTCCAGTTAATCAATTAAAGCCAAGAATATAAAAAGCTAAATGCAAATCATAAATCTGAAATACCTCAAATTATTAATTAAGAAAATTCTAACATGAAGGGATCATAAGCCAATTGGGCAACATAAGTCAAATACAAATAAAAGCATTAGAGTATATAAAAGTAAAAGAGAAACATAAATTAAAGGAACATTGAACCTGAGAAGAAGTTGAAATAGTAAGTTGAAATAATAAGAAATCCTAGTTCCTTTAAGAGGAATCCTAATCCTAAATCCTAAGAGAGAGGAGAGAACCTCTCTCTCTCTAAAAACTACATCTAAATTATAAAAAGTGAATAATGGAAGCGTGATAATGAATGGATGCATTCCCCCACTTTATAACCTCTAATCTGTGCCTTCTGGACTTGGATCTGGGCCAAAAAGGGTTTCAGAAATTGCTGGGAGCATTTCTGTAATTTCTGGTGTGTGGCGTCTGTCACGCGTCCGTGTGGGTCACGCGGTCGCGTCATCTGGAGTTTTCCTTGTCACGCGTTCGCTTCGGTCACGCGTACGCGTCATCTATGTTCTTCTCACGGCATGCGTCCGCGTCAGCCACGTGTTCGCGTCGCTGCCTTTTCGCGCTGGGCTTGCAACCGCGTCGTCCATGCGTTCGCGTCGCTGCCAGTTTCTTCAAAAACTCCATTTTGTACTTTCCTTCCATTTTTGTATGTTTCCTTTCCATCCTTTAAGTCGTTCCTGCCTTAGAAGATCTAAAACTTCTCAACACACAAATCACGGCATCGAATGGTAATAAAGGGTAATTAAAATAAATAATTTCAAAGCATAGGAAACATGTATTTCACATATATCACATAATAAGGAAGGGAAAGTGAAACCATGCAATTTACATGAATAAGTGAGTGAAGGGTTGAATAAATCACTTAAATTGAGCACAATATATATCATAAAATATGGGTTTATTAGGAACCTTTGAAAAGGAAACATGAAACCATACTTGAAATCCCTTCTCACACTTGAGTAGATCTGGGTTTGGGATTGGATATGGTGATATAAAATCCACCCACTATTTGGATCTATGAGGATGTGTGATATAATCAGGGACCAAGCATATCTCTCTTCATGAGAAATTAGACTAAGGAATTGGCTGATTATCAAGATTTGAGAGATTGGATCACCAAGGAATTAGGGTTCAATCAATCATGATTGCCAAGAGGTCAATGAGTTGCATGATTGAAGATGGGATGATCTAGATATAATCCAAAGAGAGCAACATCTCCTAATCCCAATGAATTTCCCCTATTCTTATCTTCCCCATTCTATATAGCTTTCTTTAATTTCTGCTATTACCCATTCCCCATTTACAATTCAGTTATTTATGTTCCAGCACTTGACATTCTTGTTATTTACTTTTCTGTACTTTATTGCTTTTCTTTACCTTTAAGTCATTTACATTTCTGCTAATTTAGAATTCTACAGTCAATAATCTCTATTGCTTAGCTTGATTAATTCACCCATTGATTAAAGTTGCTCAATCTACCAATCTCTGTGGGATTCGACCCCACTCAAAGTGGGTTTTTACTTGACGATACTTTGGTGTGCTTGCCAAGGAACGGATTCATTATATAGTGAGTGAATTTCGGTCATCAAGTTTTATGGTGCCGTTGCCGGGTATTGGTTTGAAATTGACAATGACTAAATTGATGGGTAATTAGATTAAGCATTTTTTATTTACCTTGTTAATTCCTTTAATTTTAGTTTCTTATTCTCTTCGTTCTTTTAGCATTTGAGTTTCCAGTTCTTCATTGTATATATTTCCATTTTAGCATACTAATCCACTAATTGTTTGATCAATTGCACCAATCAATCTAACTATAAGTCCTGACAAGAGTGATGATTCCTTCACTTGCCTTTTGCTTGTTTGTTTGCTAAATGTATGATAGGTTGAAGAGGAAAAACTTTATCCTCTTTTGATAGTGAACCTGAGAGGACCCTCCTTAGACTAAGGAGGGAAGCAAGAGGTAAAGGAATAGTTGAAGAGGAAGTAGTGAAGGAAGATCTAGACGTTACTATGGAGGAGGAAGTGTATAATCATGTTGAGGAAGGTGCTAGTAACCATGTTGGGTAGGAGAGAAGAGTTCTAGGCTCTTATATCAACCCAAACCCAGGAAATTACGCTGTATTCTAAAACCAACCATTGATTCTAACAACTTCGAGTTAAAGCCTCAACTCATCACCCTTGTTCAAAACAACTTCTCATTTGGTGGAAGCGCACAAGAAGATTCCAACCAACATTTGACCATATTTTTGAGGATCTGTGATACAGTGAAGGCTAATGGTGTCCACCCGGATACCTATAAGCTGCTGTTGTTCCCCTTTTCTCTTAGGGATAAAACATCTAAGTGGTTAGAATCATTTCCTAAGGAGAGTTTGACAACTTGGGAAGAAGTGGTAAATAAGTTCTTGGCAAGATTCTACCCTCCCTAAAGAGTTAATAGGTTGAGAACTGAGGTGCAAACCTTTAGACAATAAGATAGGGAGACTCTCTATAAAGCTTGGGAGAGATACAAAGAGTTGACAAGAAAATGCCCTCTGGATATGTTCAACGAATAGGTCCAGCTGCACATATTCTATGAAGGTTTGTCACAAGAATCAAAGAAGGCACTAGATCACTCTTCAGGAGGCCTTCTCAACAAGAAGAAGACAATTGAAGAGGCCATAGACATAATAGATACTGTGGCCAACAATATGTACTTCTATGCTTCTGATAGAAACTCAAACAAGGGAGTAATGGAGCTCAACTCTATGGATGCTTTGCTTGGTCAAAACAAGGTGATCACAGCTCAACTAGCAGCTCTACCCAAGCAAATAAAGAAGAATCAAGTCTCAGCCATCCATGCTCAAGCACCTATGCAAGAAGGAGATAGCCTAGAGGATGAATGTGAATGGGAGCAAGCCAATTATGTGAACAATTTCTCAAGACAACCATATGACCCTAGTACTAAAACTTACAATCCAGGTTGGAAGAACCACACAAACTTTGGGTGGGGAATCCAACAAAACCATACCCAAGACCACAAGCCATATAACTCTTACCAATACCAATACAATAACCCCAGCCATCAATCAAACAACCATAAACCCTACCACAATTCACATAACACCCCAACCTATCCAATCAACAACCACACAACAACAACAATCAAGATGTATCATCCTCAGCCCGACAACAATGTGATAACAGCAACAACTTGATTGGAGGCTACAATGTCACAATTGGCAGGGAGTATTGCCACTGTTGCATAGAGACAATTGCAAGCTGAAAAGAAGATAGATTCAATCTAAGAGGAGGCTAGATCCAATATAAAAAACCAAGGGGCAGCTATCTCAAAATTGGAATCATAATTAGGATATCTATCCATGCAAATAACAATGCCTACAAACACATTCCCAAGTGATACCATGACCAATCCTAGAGGGGAATGCCTGGCCATCACATTAAGAAGTGGAAAGGTGCTGAAGGAGACACCCTCAAGCCATAATTTGCAAGAAGAAGAAGTTGCAATTGACTCAAAAATCAAGCAAGAACAAGAGATACATACTCTAACCCCACCAAAGCAACTCTTAAAGCCTTATGCACCAAAAGCACCCTACCCACAAGGGCTGAGAAAAGATGGGAAGGACAACCAGTTTTTCTAGGTTCTTGGAGATCTTTAAGAGGCTTTAAATTAACATACCTTTTGCTGAGGCACTAGATCAAATGCCACTCTATGCCAAGTTCTTAAAAGAGCTCATGACAAAGAAGATAAACTGGGGAGAAAAAGAAACTGTAGTGCTCACTTAAGAATGTAGTACCATCATACAAAATAAGCTTCCTCAAAAGATGAAAGATCCTGGGAGCTTCCAAATCCCCTGCATCATAGGGAATATTAGCATTGAAAAAGCACTATGTGATATGGGGGCCAACATCAATTTTATGTCCTTAGCCATGATGAAAAGATTGAGAATTGAAGAGGTTAAACCAACAAGAATGGCTCTTTAATTAGTTGATAGAACATTCAAATTTCCTCATGGGGTGGTGGAAGACTTGTTGGTGAAAATGGGAGAATTCATATTCCCAGCAGAGTTTGTTGTGCTTAATATGTAGGAAAAGGCCAATGCATCAATCATATTAGGGAGACCATTTTTAGCTACAGTTGGGGCTATAATTGATGTGCAAAAGGGAGAGTTGGTCCTAATGCTACATGAAGAAAAGATGGTGTTCAATGCTTTCACTACAATGACCTACCCCAAGGAATCCATTGGAGAATGTATGATGGTGGACACAATGGAGAAGATAGTTCAAGGAGTCCTAGAAGAAGATCAATGTGAAGAAGTAATAGAGCAAGATCCTCAAATAATACTTAGCCTTTATCTTTAATTGTGAACACACTCTTGTAAGGGTCAAGTCTCAATCCATTAAGAATAATTCACATTGATTTGCTTGGGGACAAGAAAAACTTAAGTTTAGTGTTGTGATGACTTGCATCATCTACCTCTTTCTCTTATCTAAAAGGGCAATAGAAATAGTGCAATCTCATTCAATTAATGTAATTTCATGAACTAAATGATGAATTCTATGGTACATTGCTTTGAAATGAGTTTTGTTTGAATTTCAGGTGAAAAGAGCAATAAAAGAAGAAGGAAACAAGAAGGAGCAGCTGGGTGTGTATACTAGGCGTTCCACTTGGTGCAAACGCCAATGATTTGAATGGGCGTGGCATGCCAGTTAACAAGTCCAGAGAACAAAGTGAAAGAAATTCAATGGGCGTGGCACGCCAGTTATCAAAACCAGAGAAGAAGTCCATGAAGCTTTCAATGGGCGTGGCACGCCAAGGCCAGGCGTGGCACGCCAGCTCTAAACGCTAGAAAAAGGACAATAAGCTTTAGTATGGGCGTGGCATGCCAACTATAATTTTTAGAGAAGCATCCTTGAAGACCCACAAGGGGCATGGCACACCAGGCTGGGCGTGCCACTTGAGCTCGAAGACGTGGCACGCCAACCTTGTTCATACCCTGGGCGTGCCACTTGGGCTCGAAGACGTGGCACCCCAGTTCATTGGTCCAGAAAGGAAGGATGCAGCCCCCACAATGGGCGTGCCACTTGGGACTTTAGGCGTGGCACGCCAAGGCAACATGAATAGGGGCGTGCCACTTGATGACTAGGGCGTGGCATGCCAAATTTACTCGTTCCTGGCGCGTGCCACTTGAATACTGGGCGTGGCATGCCAGTTCACTAGATCAAAGGGGTTTACTCATGCTTTATCGTGGGCGTGGCACGCCAGAGTTGGGCGTGTGATGAGCGGATAATTTATACCTTTTTGGCATTGTTTTTACATAGTTTTTAGTATGTTTTAGTTACTTTTTATTATATTTTTATTAATTTTTATTCAAAAATTACATTTCTGGACTTTACTATGAGTTTGTGTGTTTTTTTGTGATTTCAGGTATTTTCTGGCTGAAATTGAGGGACCTAAGCAAAAATCTGATTCAGAGGCTGAAAAAGGACTGCAGATGCTGTCGGATTCTAACCCTGCTGCACTCAAAGTGGATTTTCTAGAGCTACAGAGGCCCAATTGGGGCGCTCTCAATTGCGTTGGAAAGTAAAATCCTGGGCTTTCCAGCAATATATAATAGTTCATACTTTTCCAGAGATTTGATGGCCCAAACTGGCGTCCAAAGCCAGCCCTAAACTTTCTGGCGTAAAACGCCCAAACTGGCACTAGAATTGGAGTTAAACGCCCAAACTGGCACCAAAGCTGGCGTTCAACTCCAGGAACAGCCTATGCACAAAAAAGCTTCAATGCTCAGCCCAAGCACACACCAAGTGGGCCCCGGAAGTGGATTTTTGCACTATCTGCACTTAGTTACTCATTTTCTGTAATTCCTAGGTTATTAGTCTAGTATAAAAACTACTTTTAGAGATTTATTTTACATCTTTTGGAATCATATGTAACTTTTATCATATTTTCACGTTTGGGGGATGTCTTCACGGCCATGCCTAGACCTCTTTCACTTATGTATTTTCTACGGTGGAGTTTCTACACCCCATAGATTAAGGTGTGGAGCTCTGCTGTTCTTCATGAATTAATACAAGTACTATTGTTTTTCTATTCAATTCACACCTACTTCTTCTCCAAGATATACTCTCGTACTTAATTCAGTTAAGTTAGAATGAAGGGGTGACCCGTGACAATCACCCAATCTTCGTTACTCGCTTAGCCAAGATCCGCTTGCCTGACAACCACAAGCGGTCTACATGATGTTCAACGTAGTCATTGGACAACAGCTGGAGTATATTTTCTTGGATATCTAATACACGGACCTAGTCTGTGAGATTAGTATCTTCATGGTATAGGCTAGAACAATTGACAGCATTCCTGGGATCCGAAAAGTCTAAACCTTGTCTGTGGTATTTCGAGTAGGATCCGGGAAAGGATGACTGTGACGAGCTTCAAACCTGCAAATGTTGGGTGCAGGTGACAGTGTGCAAATAGATAAATGGATTCTATTCTGACGCTAGCGGGAACCGATAGATGATTAGCCATGCGGTAGCTGTACCTGGTATTTTTCATCCGAGACGAGAAATCTGACAGTTGATTAGCCGTGCAGAAATCGTAGAGGACCATTTTCACTGAGAGGATCCTACAGCTTGACATGGAAGGGAGCACGCATGGTTGGAAGGAGGCAATAGGAAAGCAGAGGTTCAGAAGCAACAAAGCATCTCCACACGCTTATCTGAACTTCCCACCATTGAATTACATAAGTAACTTTATCTTATTTTCTGTTTTATTTATCTTTTAATTATTAAAACCTTATAACCATTTGAATCCTCCTGACTGAGATTTACAAGGATGACCATAGCTTGCTTCAAGCCGACAATCTCCGTGGGATCGACCCTTACTCACGTAAGGTTTATTACCTGGACGACCCAGTGCACTTGCTGGTTAGTTGTGCGGAGATGTGAAAAGTGTGGATCACGATTTCCGTGCACCAAGTTTTTGGAACCGTTGCCGGGGATCGTGCGAGTTTGGACAACTAACGGTTCATCTTGTTGCTTAGATTAGGTAATTTTATTTTATGTTTAAGCTTTTTATTTTTAATTTCGAAAAAAATTAAAAAAAAGTTTTTTCAGAATTTTTAAGAATAAATTCTAGAGTTTCATGAGATATGTTGAATCCTGGCTGGCTGTTAAGCCATGTCTAATCATTTGGACTGAGGTTTCCACTTATCTTTGCAAGAGCCTTTGAATTTCTATCAATTTGGCTGTTTTATGTAATGCTCTACTGAAGCTTGGTTGGCCATTTGGCCATGTCTAATTCTATTGGACCGAAGCTTTAGACTAACATTGCATGATTCCTAGAATTCTTATTAAAAATTTTGAATTTCTTTACTCTCTTTTTCCAAAATATTTTCGAAAAATACAAAACAATTTTAATAAAATCAAAAAACCAAAAATATTTTGTGTTTCTTGTTTAAGTCTTGTGTCAAATTTTAAGTTTGGTGTCAATTATATCTTTTTAATTTTTCTTAAAATTTTCGAAAATTCATCTCATCATGTGATCTTCATGATCTTCAAGATGTTCTTGATGATTTTTCTTGTTTGATCTTTAAATTTTTTTGTTTTGTGTTTTTTGTTGTTTTTCATATGCATTTTCAAATTCATAGTGTCTAAACATTAAAAAATTCTAAGTTTGGTGTCTTGCATGTCATTCTTTTCTTAAAAATTTTCAAAAATGTGTTCTTGATGTTCATCATAATCTTCGAAGTGTTCTTGGTGTTCATCTTGACATTCAAAGTGTTCATGCATGCATTTTTGTTTTGATCTTAAATTTTTATGTTTTGTGTCATTTAGTTGTTTTCTCTCTCCTCATAAAAAATTCAAAAATAAAAAAAAAAATATCTTTCCCTTATTTCACTCAAAAATTTCGAAATTTTGAGTTGATTTAGTCAAAAGTTTTAAATTTTAGTTGTTTCTTGATAGTCAAGTCAAAATTTCAATTTAAAAATTCTATCTTTTCAAATCTTTTTCAAAAATCAAATCTTTTTCAATTTTCTTCTCAATATTTTCAAAAATTTCAAAATTAATTTTCAAAATCTTTTTCTTATTTTTATTTCATATTTTTGAATTCACTACAATTAATGTTTTGAGTCAAAAAATTTCAAGTTGTTGCTTGCCTATTAAGAAAGGATCAATCTTTAAATTCTAGAATCATATCTTTTAGTTTCTTGTTAGTCAAGTAATCAACTTTAATTTCAAAAATCAAATCTTTTTAATTTACTTTTCAAATCTTTTTCAAAATAGATTTCAATCATATCTTTTTCAAAACTTAATTTCAAAATCCTTTTCTAACTTCTTATCTTTTCAAAATTGATTTTCAAATCTTTTTCAATTAACTACTTGACCTTTTGTTTGATTTTAAAAGTTTACTATTTCTTATCTTTTTCAAAACCACCTAACTACTTCTCTCTTTTATTAATTTCAAAAATCAAATAGTAAGAAAAAAATAAAATAAAATTAGAATTTCAAGCAATTAATTTAAAATAAAAATTTTCAAAAATCTTTTTAAGTAATTAATTTATTTAGTTTTCAATTTGTCTAATTTAATTTTATTTCTTTTCTTAAATTCAAATTGTAACTAACAATTAAAATAAAAACAAAAATATTTTTCTTTTCTTTTAAATTAAAATTCGAATACATTCTCTTTCTACCTCATTCTTCTATTCTTCTCTTCTTCTACTCACATAAAGGAATCTCTATACTGTGAAATAGAGGATTCCTATTCTTTTCTGTTCTCTTCTTTTTCATATGAGCAGGAACAAGGATAAGAACATTCTTGTGAAGCTGATCCGGTACCTGAAAGGACTCTGAAGAGGAAGGTAAGAGAAGCTAAAGCACAACACTCTGGAGAGGACCTAACTGAAATTTTCGAAAAAGAAGAAGACATGGCCGAACCCAACAACAATGGTGGAGATGCAAGGAAGGTACTTGGTGACTTTACTGTACCAACTTCTGACTTCTATGGAAGAAGCATCTCAATTCCTGCAATTGGAGCAAACAACTTTGAGCTTAAGCCTCAATTAGTTTCTCTAATGCAGCAGAATTGCAAGTTTCATGGACTTCCATTGGAAGATCCTCATCAGTTCTTAGCTGAATTCTTGCAAATCTGTGACACTGCTAAGACTAATGGGGTTAATCCCGAGGTCTACAGACTTATCCTTTTCCCCTTTGCTGTAAGAGACAGAGCTAGGACATGGTTGGACTCACAACCTAAAGAAAGCCTAAACTCTTGGGAAAAGTTGGTCAATGCCTTCTTGGACAAATTCTTTCCACCTCAAAAGTTAAGCAAGCTTAGAGTGGAAGTCCAAACCTTCAGACAGAAGGAAGGTGAATCCCTCTATGAAGCTTGAGAAAGATACAAGCAAGTGATCAGAAGGTGTCCTTCTAACATGCTTTCAGAATGGAGCATCTTATGTATATTCTATGATGGTCTGTCTGAATCGTCCAAGATGTCATTAGATCACTCTGCTGGTGGATCTCTTCATCTGAAGAAGACGCCTGCAGAAGCCCAGAAACTCATTGAAATGATTGCAAATAACCAGTTCATGTACACTTCTGAAAGAAATCCTATGAATAATGGGACAACTCAGAAGAAAGGAGTTCATAAGATTGATACTCTGAATGCTATATTGGCTCAGAACAAAATATTAACTCAGCAAGTCAATATAATTTCTCAGAGTCTGATTGAAATGCAAGCTGCATCAGGCAGTACTGAAGAAGCCTCCCCTGAAGGAGAAGCTTATGACCCTGAGAATCCTGCAATGGAAGAGGTGAATTACATGGGAGAATCCTATGTAAACACCTATAATCCTTCATGGAGGAATCATCCAAATTTCTTATGGAAGGATCAACAGAAGACTAATCAAGGCTTCAATAATAATAATGGTGGGAGAAATAGGTTTGGCAATAGCAAGCCTTTTTCATCATCTTCTGAGCAACAGATAGAGAATTCTAAGCAGAGCCTCTCTGACTTAGCAACCATAGTCTCTGATCTATCCAAGACCACTCTCAGTTTCATGACTGAAACAAGGTCCTCCATTAGAAATTTGGAGGCATAAGTGGGTCAACTAAGTAAAAGAGTCATTGAAACTCCTCCTAGTACTCTCCCAAGCAATACAGAAGAAAATCCAAAAGGAGAGTTGAAGGCCATAAGTATAACCAACATGGCCGAACCTAGAGAGAGTTAAAAGGCAGTGATTTCCAATGAGGAAGACCTCAATGGACGTCCACTGACCATCAAGGAGTTCCCTATTGAGGGACCAAGGGAATCTGAGGCTTATACAGAGACCATAGAGATTCCACTGAACTTACTATTGCCATTCATGAGCTCTGATGAGTATTCTTCCTCTGAAGAGGATGAAGATATCATTGAAGAGCAAGTTGCCCAGTATCTAGGAGCAATCATAAAGCTGAATGCCAAGTTATTTGGTAATGAGACTTGGGAGGATGATCCTCCATTGCTCATTAATGAACTGAATGCCTTGGTTCAACAGAAATTACCTCAGAAGAAACCGGATCCCGAAAAGTTCTTAATACCCTGTACCATTGGCACCATGACCTTTAAGAAGGCTCTGTGTGACCTTGGGTTAAGTATAAACCTCATGCCACTCTCTGTAGTGGAGATACTAGGGATCTTTGAGGTACAAGCTGCAAGAATCTCACTAGAGATGGCAGATAATTCAAGGAAACAGGCTTATGGACTTGTAGAGGATGTCTTAGTGAAGGTTGAAGGCTTTTACATCCCAGCTGATTTCATAATCCTAGACATTGGGAAGGATGAAGATGAATCCATCATCCTTGGAAGACCACTCCTAGCTATAGCAAGAGTTGTGATTGATGTGGACAGAGGAGAGTTAGTCCTTCAATTGAATGAGGACTACCTTGTGTTTAAAACTCAAGGATCTTCTTCTGTAATCATGGAGAGGAAGCATGAAAAGCTTCTCTCAATACAGAGTCAGACAGAGCCCCCACACTCAACTTCTAAGTTTGGTGTTGGGAGGCCACCATTAAGCTCTGAGTTATTGTGAAGCTCTCCAAGAGCACACTGTCAAACTATTGACATTAAAGAAGCACTTATTGGGAGGCAACCCAATGTTAATTAATTATATTTATTTATATTCTATTGCCATTTTATGTTTTCTTTAGGTTGATGATCATGTGAAGTCATAAAAATAGCTGCAAAATTAAAGCAAAATGAAAAAACAGCGTGAAAAATAGCACACCCTGGAGGACAGGCTTACTGGCGTTTGCGTTAAACGCCCAGCCTGGCAGCATTATGGGCGTTAAATGCTAGAATGGGCAGCATCCTGGGTGTTTAATGCCAGAATGGGGTGTCTGGCGTCTGAATGGCGTTAAACACCAGAAATGGCAGACAGACTGGCGTTAAACGCCAGAAAAGGGTAGCAGACTGGCGTTTAACGCCAGGAAATATAGCAGAGCTGGCGTTTAATGCCAGATTTGGCACACAGAGGGCGTTTGAACGCCAGAATGGTGCAGGAAGTAGAATTCCTTGACACCACAGGATCCCCACTGATGGGTTGAAACCGAAATTCCAACACCTAAAACTCACCGGCAAGTGTACCGGGTCGCATCAAGTAGTAATTACTCACATGAGTGAGGTCGATCCCACAGGGATTGAAGGATTGAGCAATTTTAGTTAGATGGTTGATTTAGTTATGCAAACAGTTGATGATTTGAGTGAATTGTAACCAACAGAAGCTAAATTACATGAAAATAAAAGGGAGAGGAGGAATTGACAGTAAATTAAAAAGCAGAAGAAGTAAAAGGGGTAAATCTTAAAGTGCAAGTAATGTAAATAACTGAAACTTAAATTGCAAGAAATGTAAATAGCTTGAATAATAAAGGGGTGTGGGATACTGGGATTCAGAATTCAACAACAACAAGTAAAGAAGATGAAGTAAATGCAATAGATCTAAACAGAATTGGAAAATTTCTTGAAGAACAAAATAGAAAGTAAATTCAACTCAGTTGCAAGAGCTAGGAAAGAAATTCAAGATCTCAGAGGCTCAATGAGACTAGAAAACAAGTCTAGATCTCAATTCCTTCCTTGATCCAATAGAGAACAATTTGTAGAAGAAAAGAAAATGAAAACAGTAAAGAAAACTCAGATCTACTTCTTGGAACACATGAGAAGAGAGGTAAGAGATGATTCTCAAACTTAGAATCAATAAAGCTCTTCAATCTCAATTTAAATTTCAAGAGTAGATGGCAAATATAGCAGAAGAAATGAAAACAAAATCAGAAAGCTGAATCCAATTCACAATTCCTTAGAATTATGCAGAAGAGAACAAAAATGAATTGTAGATCAAGGATTGAAACAGAATTCCTTCAATCTCTTTCAACAATTCAAAAACAGAAAGCAAGAAATGCAACAGTGAGAACAAGGAGGAGAGAACTCAGCTCTCAATCCCAATTCCCAATTCAAAGCTCAAAACTCAAAAATGAAAGTTCAAAAGTAAGCCAAAGGTAAAACAAAAAGGTTCAAAAAGGTTCAACAAAGAAAAGTCCTCTCTAAATCAAACTAAGTCTTATTTATACACTTTCTATTTTTGATCTTCAGAATTTGGAGTGGTGATGTGCGGAAAACGATTCGACACAAAACTCACCGGCAAGTGTACCGGGTCGCATCAAGTAATAATTACTCACATGAGTGAGGTCGATCCCACAGGGATTGAAGGATTGAGCAATTTTAGCTTAGTGGTTGATTTAGTCAAGCAGATCAAGATTTGGTTGAGGGATTTGTGATTAACAGAAATTAAATTACATGAAAAGTAAAGGGAGAGGGGTAAATTGCAGGAAATTAAAGAGAACAGAAAATAAAAGTGCTGAATCTTAAAGAACAAGAAATTAAATGGCAGAAACTTAGAACACAAAAAATGTAAATTACAGAATCTTAGAATGCAAGAAATGTAAATAACTTGAATTGTAAATGGATCAGGGATGTGGGATTGCAAAAATTAAACAAGAGAGCAGTAAATCTCAACAAACAGAAACATAGAAGATGGATCTAATTGAACCGGATCTTAAATGCAAATGAAAATAAACTTGGTGTAGCAATGTGATGACATGTCACCATGTCATGTTTTTCTATGCTTTTTCATTTGTTTTCAATAGGTTTTATGCACTTTCTTGAGCCATAAGCAAGCCAATTGGGTAGATTTTCATGTTTCCTTTGGTTTAATCAACCATGTATGAATTCATGCTATTTAATGAGGTTTTATGCTATAATTGTCACATATTATGAAAGAATGAATATCTCATGATTTTGAGCATAGCTTTGATGTGTTTGGTTGATTAATGATAGGTGAAGAAAGCTTGGAGAAAGGATGAAGCAAGAAGGAATGGCTAGGAGGAAGAGAGAACAAAAAGTTTGAGCAAAAGTTTGCCTCAAACTTTAGCTCAAACTTTTGGATTAATTGAAAATGAACCAGGAAGCAAAAAGCTGGACCAAAAGTTAGCCCCTAACTTTTTGGCTAACTTTTGGGCAAAAGCTGGAGCAAAAGTTAGCCCCTAACTTTTTGGCTAACTTTTGGCATGAAAAACACTCCCTGGATGAGCAAAAGTTTGCGCCAACGTTAGCCCCTAACTTTTTGGCTAACGTTGGCACATGAAAAACACTCCCTGGGCTAGCAAAAGTTTGCGCCAACGTTAGCCCCTAACTTTTTGGCTAACGTTGGCGCCATGAGTGTGCAAGGGGTATACTTCCAACAAGAATAACTTGAGCTACAGAGCTCCAAATGAGGTGATTCAAAAAGCAATGAAAAGTAGGAATCGAGAGCTTTCCAAGCATATATGGCACTGCATGGTGGACACTAAAATTGAGGGAGAAAACTGCCCTGCAATGAGCATAAACGAACATGGTGGCAACCTGCAGTGAGGCCAACTGACCTCTGCACCTTCGACGGAGTATAACTCGAGCTGTAGAGCTCCAAATTTTGTGCTCCCAACGGCATTGGAAAGTAGACATCCAGAGCTTTCCAACAATGTATAATAGTATGGGGTGGACAATATGTTTGAGCCTCCAGAACTGGCGTTTTCGACCACGTTTGAGGCAAACGTCGCCTCAAACGCTGCACACCAAAGCCAGCAACCTTGTCCTCTTCAAATGAGCATAAATTGAGTTGTAGATGTCCAATTGAGGTGATTCCAATTGGGTTAGAAAGCTGACATACATAGCTTTCCAACCATATATAATAGTCTATAGTTGGCATGAAATTGGCAACGTTGACAAGAGGACAAAGTAGCACCCCATACATGCACACAAGGGGGCCAACGTTGGAGCAAAAGTTTGACCCCTAACTTTTGCCCCAACGTTGGTATCAGCAAGGAAGGGTGCTGATGTGAAAAGTTGGAGCAAAAGTTAGACCCTAACTTTTACTCCAACTTTTACTCAAGCTTTCATGATTCCAACCCGGTTCAATTCGGTTCTCTCTCCAACTCCAAGAGCAATCAACCAAGGCCTCTATCAACCCAATTCCATCAAGAGCAAGGGCCTATTATCATCACTCAAAGGCAGAAGAGATAGTTAGAATAGAAATTTTATTTTAATTATAATTTGTTTTGAATTTCATTTTCATTTTGTAAAAATGCCTATATAAGGCATCATTCTCATTTTAGAAAAAAAGCCCGAATAGAGAGAAGGGAGGGTGACTCCACTAGAGAGCTCTCTCTCTCTGAATTTTCATTTTCTGTTTTGAATCTTGAATTGAGATTGGAAGGAATTCTATTTTCATTCTCTATTTGCAACTTCTCTTTACTTCTTCTGCAATCTTTCTTTTAATTCTCTGCAACTTTTCTCTTGTTGGATCAAGGAAGGATCCACCCCTGAGATCTTCAACTTTCCTTTAGTTATTGCAATTGAGCTGCATTTCATTTTCTGTTTGATTCCTCAATTCAATTTACATTAAGCCTGCTGCAAATCTCATTTACTTTCCTGCACGTGTGTTCCTCTGCATTTTACATTTGAGCCACTGTGATCTGAATTTACTTTTCATGAAATTTTAATTTCCTTGCAATTGTTCTAAGCTTTGATTTACTGCTTTCATTTAATTTCCCTGCACCCAGTCCCCTTTACTTTCATGCAATTTATATTTCTTGCAATTCAAGTTTCAGCTATTTTACATTTCTTGCCCCTTAAACTACTTGCCAATTTACTTTCTGCACTTTAATTTTCCTTGTCATTTACTTTCTGCTGCATCAATTATCTCTCAAATGTTAGCTTGACTAAACTAATCATCCACTAAAGTTGCTTGATCCATCAATCCCTGTGGGATCGACCTCACTCCCGTGAGTTATTATTACTTGATGCGACCCGGTGTACTTGCCGGTTAGTTATGAGTATTTTGGAAATTCGTTTCTCCGCGAAAATATCCCATCAAGTTTTTGGCGCCGTTGCCGGGGATTGAATAGATTGACAATGATTAAGTGAAGTGGATTCACATATGAGAATTTCTTAGTGAGGCATAAACTCAAACACCTTGGTTTCAATCTAAAACAGAGAACAAAAATAAAGAAAATGCTTGATCTAGACCACCACTTCACTTAATCATTGTCAATCTATTCAATCCCCGGCAACGGCGCCAAAAACTTGATGGGATATTTTCTCAGAGAAATGAATTTCCAAAATACCCATAACTAACCGGCAAGTGCACCGGGTCGCATCAAGTAATAATAACTCACGGGAGTGAGGTCGATCCCACAGGAATTGATGGATCAAGCAACTTTAGTGGATGATTAGTTTAGTCAAGCTAACATTTGAGAGATAATTGATGCAGCAGAAAGTAAATGACAAGGAAAATTAAAGTGCAGAAAGTAAATTGGCAAGTAGCTTAAGGGGCAAGAAATGTAAAATAGCTGAAACTTGAATTGCAAGAAATATAAATTGCATGAAAGTAAAGGGGACTGGGTGCAGGGAAATTAAATGAAAGCAGTAAATCAAAGCTTAGAACAATTGCAAGGAAATTAAAATTTCATGAAAAGTAAATTCAGATCACAGTGGCTCAAACGTAAAATGCAGAGGAATACACGTGCAGGAAAGTAAATGAGATTTGCAGCAGGCTTAATGTAAATTGAATTGAGGAACCGAACAGAAAATGAAATGCAGCTCAATTGCAATAACTAAAGGAAAGTTGAAGATCTCAGGGGTGGATCCTTCCTTGATCCAACAAGAGAAAAGTTGCAGAGAATTAAAAGAAAGATTGCAGAAGAAGTAAAGAGAAGTTGCAAATAGAGAATGAAAACAGAATTCCTTCCAATCTCAATTCAAGATTCAAAACAGAAAATGAAAATTCAGAGAGAGATAGCTCTCTAGTGGAGTCACCCTCCCTTCTCTCTATTCGGGCTTTTTTTCTAAAATGAGAATGATGCCTTATATAGGCATTTTTACAAAATGAAAATGAAATTCAAAACAAATTACAATTAAAATGAAATTTCTATTCTAACTATCTCTTGTGCCTTTGAGTGATGATAATGGGCCCTTGCTCTTGATGAAATTGGGTTGATAGAGGCCTTGGTTGATTGCTCTTGGAGTTGGAGAGAGAACCGAATTGAACCGGGTTGGAATCATGAAAGCTTGAGTAAAAGTTGGAGTAAAAGTTAGGGTCTAACTTTTGCTCCAACTTTTCACATCAGCACCCTTCCTTGCTGATACCAACGTTGGGGCAAAAGTTAGGGGTCAAACTTTTGCTCCAACGTTGGCCCCCTTGTGTGCATGTATGGGGTGCTACTTTGTCCTCTTGTCAACGTTGCCAATTTCATGCCAACTATAGACTATTATATATGGTTGGAAATCTCTGAATGTCAGCTTTCTAACCCAATTGAAATCACCTCAATTGGACATCTACAACTCAAGTTATGCTCATTTGAAGAGGACAAGGTTGCTGGCTTTGGTGTGCAGCGTTTGAGGCGACGTTTGCCTCAAACGTGGTCGAAAACGCCAGTTCTGGAGGCTCAAACATATTGTCCACCCCATACTATTATACATTGTTGGAAAGCCCTGAATGTCTACTTTCGAATGCCGTTGGGAGCACATCATTTGGATCTCTACAGCTCGAGTTATACTCCGTCGAAGGTGCAGAGGTCAGTTGGCCTCACTGCAGGTTGCCACCATGTTCGTTTATGCTCATTGCGGGGCAGTTTTCTCCCTCAATTTTAGTGTCCACCATGCAGTGCCATATATGCTTGGAAAGCTCTCGATTCCTACTTTCCATTGCTTTTTGAATCACCTCATTTGGAGCTCTGTAGCTCAAGTTATTCTTGTTGGAAGTATACCCCTTGCACACTCATGGCGCCAACGTTAGCCAAAAAGTTAGGGGCTAACGTTGGCGCAAACTTTTGCTAGCCCAGGGAGTGTTTTTCATGTGCCAACGTTAGCCAAAAAGTTAGGGGCTAACGTTGGTGCAAACTTTTGCTCATCCAGGGAGTGTTTTTCATGCCAAAAGTTAGCCAAAAAGTTAGGGGCTAACTTTTGCTCCAGCTTTTGCCCAAAAGTTAGCCAAAAAGTTAGGGGCTAACTTTTGGTCCAGCTTTTTGCTTCCTGGTTCATTTTCAATTAATCCAAAAGTTTGAGCTAAAGTTTGAGGCAAACTTTTGCTCAAACTTTTTGTTCTCTCTTCCTCCTAGCCATTCCTTCTTGCTTCATCCTTTCTCCAAGCTTTCTTCACCTATCATTAATCAACCAAATACATCAAAGCTATGCTCAAAATCATGAGATATTCATTCTTTCATAATATGTGACAATTATAGCATAAAATCTCATGAAATAGCATGAATTCATACATGGTTGATTAAATCAAAGGAAACATGAAAATCTACCCAATTGGCTTGCTTATGGCTCAAGAAAGTGCATAAAACCTATTGAAAACAAATGAAAAAGTATAGAAAAACATGACATGGTGACATGTCATCACAACACCAAACTTAAACCTTGCTTGTCCCCAAGCAAGAAAAGAATCATGCAATAAAGATTGACAATCCAAGGCAAGAAGAATAGCAACTCAATGTTCATGGTAAGCTAGTTTTCTAAGCATGCTACAATCACAAAAGAAATGTAAATGATTGATGCTTCCATCTAGCTCAATTTATGAAATCTTTTTCTTATATTTCTTCCTTGAAACAAGCTTTTGATTTTCTTATTAGCTTCTCCTTTTGGGTGCTTTGCCCCATGAGTTGATAACAAAGCTACGACTTCTAAATGCTTTGTTTTCAAGTATTACCACTTGATACATAAGCACCACAAGCATTTGATTAGAGGACTTCATTAAGCTCATTTTTTCTTTTCTTTTCTTGACTCTCTAATCATTGATGCTCAGAGCCTTGAGCTTTGAGGGAGTGCTTTTGCACTTTGAGCCTAACCTTGACTTCTAAGTGTTTTGTTTTCAAGCATTTGGCTTGATACATAAACACCACAAGCACTTAACAAATAAATTGCCATTGGTACTCAGAGCCTTCAGCTTTTTCATTCTTTCCCTTTTTCTTTTCTTGCTCTTTTTTGCTTTTTCTTTCAAGGTTTTCATGATTTTCAAAAAATGTACTAGATGAAAACTTCAATTAAATAAAATCCAATGCAATTGAGCAACAATTAATCATACTAGCTTTCCAATACTTTTATGCACATGCTAAAATCTTCTTTAATGCCTTGTTTGTTTATGATCATGATACTTTGTTGCTTTTGAATTCACAAAACTCAAGTTGGTAATCATAATGACACAGCACCATGTTGCAAATTAGAAATCAAACTATGCCTTTTCATACACACATACATACAGAGAAGGTAAAGACAATCATGCAGTTTATAGTGCTTGAAACAAATGAGAGGAAAAGGAACTTTACAACCTTGTAGTTCATCTTCTCTATTGTTGTCATTTTCCTCTCATTCTCCTCCTTCCCATACCAAACTCAGAATGCTTGCTCATCCTCAAGCAACTATTAGAACCGTGGCTATGGGGCTAAGATGGATCATGAATGTCTTACACAAGAAATGTTAGTAGTACATGTGTTTCAAGCAAGCAAAATTAAAGATAATAATCAAGGCACAAGAGACAGAGACATTGAGATTGCAAGCTTAAGAAGGTGAGCATAATACTTTGCATAAAGAATAAGTGGCACACCAAACATAGTGTGACACTTTCACTTGGAATCAATGCAAGTATCCAGTAAAGATTTGAAGCAAATTGTGTTGCATAGCAACACCAAACTTAGAATGCAATCCTATGTCAATTTATTTGAACTAAAACTAAACAAAAGAAACTGTTATATGTTAAATACAATCACCAAATGAAGAATCTGTTATGAATAAGGATGTCTTGGTGATGTATGAACAAAAACAGTTAATGAAGGAAAGCATTAAAAACAAGTAAATAAATGAAACAAAGAGAAAACAAAAATTATCCAACTAAGAAGAAAAATAACACTGTAAAAAGCAATATGATTATGCAGACAAGTGATGTTGCTGGATTCATTGCATAGAAAATTAAGTGGCACACCAAACTTAGAATCTTAGCGTGACACTTCATGTAGAATTGATGCAATCATCCAAACGGGATTGAAAACAATTTGTTGCAAGGCAACACCAAACTTAGAATGTGATCATTTGCCAATTTATTGAAATTTAAACAAAGCAAGGAGAAGAAATGTACCTACTGTCTACCTGTTCTTTACTTTCTTCCTTTTCTTCCAATTTGTTAAGAGAAATGACTGCAAAGGAGGAGAAGTTTCAGCTATTGTCCCTTGCCTTGGCCTTTCCTCAACAAGCTTCCTTTTGCAAATGGCTTGATTGATCTTGCTTGCTGGATCAGGGACAGGATTGGTGCTCTTGTTAGTTACCTTCACTTCTTTGAATCCAAGTCTTGGTTGCTGTGTGATTATTGGAGTTTTGTATTCATCCAGAGCCTTTTGAACTGATGGTTCCATGAACTCCTCCTTCATGTACTTCTCTGCCTCACTTGAGTTTGGAATGACTTCCTCACTTTCTTGCTCCTCCACTTCCTCTTTTACACTCAACATTTGTTTTAATAGCTTTTTCATTGAGGAGGTTTGTTGATCTTCCCAATATTTCTTCATCTCCTCTTCATATTTTTCGATCACAGATTCAAGGGAAGTTTGTGAGGGTTGTGAATGTTCATGTTCCTTTATCACCTCAAGAGCAGTTTCAGGTTCCACTACTTTCACCACCTCTTCCTTTTTGCAATTTCACTTGACACAGGGACCTTGCATTCTTGTTTTTCCATTTTCTCCTTCCTTGCATTCAACAATTGGCCTGCCATCACTTCCATGTTTTTGAGGGAGTTTTCTAGTTCTTTATGGTATTTCTCTTCCTCCTCCGCAAATCTTTTGAGCATGGACTCAAGCTTTGAGAGGCTTTGGTTCATGGAAGTTTGTGTGGGTGGTGAGTTTTGACAGAGGCTTTCTGTTGAAGCGTGGTCAAGTGATGATATCTTCGGATGAATATCATGTGGAGCATTAGAATTCCCTTCCCAGCCACAATTAGAATCATGACTTGCATCATTTTGTGGTGGAGGGAAATATCCCATATGATTTTCTTTCTCATCTTGTGGTTCTGAAGCATAGCTCCATGAATTGGAGTGCCCAGAATTTGAAGTTTCTTGGTGATATTCCCAACCACCATTAGAGATTGGTGATGGTGGGTGATATCCCATAAAATTTTGTTTGACCATAAGATGAGTTGAACTCCATTTGTATTTTGTAAACATCAATGAAATTTGAAATTCATGTCATAGAGAAAGAATTTCTTAGTGAGGCAATAACTCAAACACCTTGGTTTCAACTTAGAACAGAGAACAAAAATAAAGAAAATGCTTAATCTAGACTTCTCACCCACTTAATCATTGTTGATCTAATCAATCCCCGGCAACGGCGCCAAAAACTTGATGGGATATTTTCGTAGAGAAACGAATTTCTCCAAAACACCCAAATCTAACCGGCAAGTGCACCGGGTCGCATCAAGTAATAATAACTCACGGGGTGAGGTCGATCCCACAGGGATTGAAGGATTGAGCAATTTTAGTTTAGTGGTTGATTTAGTCAAGCGAATCAAGAATTGGTTGAGAGATTTGTGATTTGCAGAATTTAAATTGCATAGAAAGTAAAGGAAATGGATGAATTGCATAAAATTAAAGAGAACTGGAATTTAAAGTGCTGAATCTTAAAGAGCAAGAAATTAAATGGCAGAAACTTAGAACGCAAGAAAAGTAAATTGCAGAATCTTAAAGTGCAAGAAATGTAAATGGCTTGAATTGTAAAGGGAATTGGGAGTTGGATTTGCAGGAATTAAACAAGGAAAAGTAAATTGCAACAAACAGAGAAGTAAAGGATGTCTTGAATCAAACCGGATCTTAAAACAGAAATGTAAATAAGCATGAAAACAGTAAACAGGGAATGGAAAATGGGAAATCCGGATCTCAGGACCCAAGAGACTAGAAAACCAAGTCTAGATCTCAATGCCTTCCTAGATCCAATCAAGAACAATTGCAAAGAAAATGTAAATTGCAAAGAAAGTAGATGAAAAGCAATTAACCGAAACTGAATTCAATTGTGCAGTAAAATTAAACAGAGATATCTTAGGATGAGATTGAAACAGAATTCCTTCAATTCTCCAACCCAAGATCCAAGACAATTGTAATTGAAATTGAAAGCAAGAAAACTAAGAGGAAGGGAATTCAATTCTCCTTCCCCGAGACTTAGAAATTAAAATTCACTCAACACCAAAAGCTCTCCGAAAACTCTCTATGAAAACTAAAAGGGAAAGCTCTTTTCAAAACATAAATTCTAATCTATTTATACACTTCCTTCAAATGGTCTTCAAGCCTTCAATTGGGCCTTTGCTCTTGGTGGAATTGGGTTGAGAGAGGCCTTGGTTGATTGCTCTTGGAGTTTGGAGAAGAACCGAATTGAACCGGGTTGGAATCATGAAAGCTTGAGTAAAAGTTGGAGTAAAAGTTAGGGGTCTAACTTTTGCTTCAACTTTTCACATCAGCACCCTTGTTTTGCTGATACCAACGTTGGGGCAAAAGTTAGGGGTCTAACTTTTGCTCCAACGTTGGCCTCCCCTTGGTTATTCATGGCGCCAACGTTAGCCAAAAAGTTAGGGGGCTAACGTTGGCGCAAACTTTTGCTAGTCCAGGGAGTGTTTTTCATGTGCCAACGTTTGCCAAAAAGTTAGGGGGCTAACGTTGGCGCAAACTTTTTGTGCATCCAGGGAGTGTTTTTCATGCCAAAAGTTAGCCAAAAAGTTAGGGGTCTAACTTTTGCTCCAGCTTTTACTTCCTGGTTCATAATTAATCCAAAAGTTTGAGCTAAAGTTTGAGGGCAAACTTTTGCTCAAACTTTTTGTTCTCTCTTCCTCCTAGCCCTTCCTTCTTGCATCAACCTTTCTCCAAGCTTTCTTCACCTATCATTAATCAACCAAACACATCAAAGCTATGCTCAAAATCATGAGATATTCATTCTTTCATAATATGTGACAATTATAGCACAAAACCTCATGAAATAGCATGAATTCATACATGGTTGATTAAATCAAAGGAAACATGAAAATCTACCCAATTGGCTTGCTTTTGGCTCAAGAAAGTGCATAATTCAGTTGAAAACAAAAGAAAAAGGCTAGTGAAACTAGGCTAAGATGACTTGTCATCACAATGTAACAAGGAAATTGAAATTGAAAGATGTAGATCTCAGGACTCAAGAGACTAGATAACCAAGTCTAGATCTCACTGCCTTCTTAGATCCAAATTTAGAATTCAATTGCAAAAGATTAAAAATCAAAACAGAAGAAAACTTGGATTCAAATCTCAATTCTCCAATGGTGCAGTGAAAGAAACAAAAAGAGATCTCAAGGTGAGATTGAGATAGAATTTCCTCAATTCTTCAACACCCAAAACTCTAAATCTCCAAATAGCTCAAAACCCAAAGGTTCTCTACTGTGAATACTATGAAAACTCTTAAAGAAAACTCTAAACGAAAAAGCTTTTTAAAACTTCAAATCCTAAGCTATTTATACACTTTCTTCAAATGATCATTAAGCCTTGAATTGGGCCTTTAGTCTTGATGGAATTGGGTTGATATTAGCCTCCGTTGATTGCTCTTGGTGTTGGGAAGAAATCCATTAGTGAACCGGGCCATGAACCATTCACGTTTGAGCCAACGTTTGAGGCAAACGTTGACTCAAACGTCACTTGTGTCAAATTATGCAGCCAAGTCCATTTGCTGTCCTCCACGTTTGGCTCAACGTTTGGGGTCAAACGTGAGCTCAAACGTGGATCACCCCAAGCTCTCTTTTTGGCCAACGTTTGGCCCAACGTTTAAGGCAAACGTTGGCGCAAACGTGGCTCATCTAACTCATCAATCAGGGGTGCTCTTCCATGCTCTTTCTTGCCAAAATGTAGCCAACGTTTGACCTAACGTTTGAGGCAAACGTTGGCTTAAATGTCACTACCCAGAAGCTCCAACTCTCCTTTTTTAGGCGCCAACGTTTGACCTCACGTTTGAGGCAAATGTTGGCGCAAACGTTGCCCTTCCAGAAGTGCCATTTTTCTTCCTTTTAGGCGCCAACGTTTGACCTCACATTTGAGGCAAACGTTGGCGCAAACGTTGCCTTCTAGGAGCTTCTTCTTCAGCCAACGTTTGCCTCAACGTTTGAGGTCAAACGTTGGCTCAAACCTTGGCTCTTCTCCAGGGTGTTCTTCATCTGCTTCTCACGTTTGAGTTAACGTTTGAGGCAAACGTTAGCTCAAACGTGAATCCCTCTTTTCAAGCCATTCTTGCAACCTTCTTCCAAGCTTTATTCCACCTATCATCAACCAACATTTGCATCAAAGCTATGCTCTAATCATGAGAGTTATTCTTTTTCTTGTCATATAAGTAATTATGGCATAAAACTCATGAAAATGCATCAATTCATCCATAGTTGATTGAATCAAAGGAAAAATGAAATTCAATCCAATTAGCTTACTTGTGGCTTAAGAAAGTGCATAAAACCAAATAAAAACAAAGGAAAAAGACTAGTGAAACTAGGCTAAGATGACTTGTCATCACAACACCAAACTTAAAACTTGCTTGTCCCCAAGCAAGAAAAGAGTTATTAAGAAGAAAGAATGAAAACAAAAGAGAATGCTCATGTTAGCAGAGTGTTATTGGTAGTTCATGGGGTTTTATGCAGATGTGTAACTACTCACTTCTTATTGACAAGTAGGCCTAGAAAATTCTCTCTAAGCATCAAGCAAGACACTGCTATGACCTCTCATTATTCCTTTGTCCTTGTTTACTGAATTTTTTTTCTTTATAAGCTTTAGTTCAGTGTCATGTGTAACAAGCTCTTTTCTTTATTTATGCTTGACACATTATTCACTTTAGACACTTGGCTGACATCCCTTCTCAGAACATTGATGCCCAGCACCTCTTTGGGTTACTAAATGTCTTGTAGCTAGGTTGCTCTTGATAGTGGACTTTCAGTTGATAATCCCGGGTTAGTTAACCCAAGTTACCAAGTGTTGATGCACTCCAAAGAACTTAATAATCCAAGCAGATCCTAGTACAAAGACACCACAGGCATATATTCTAAGGTTCAAGCTATTGGTGTCTAGCTTTATTTCTTTTTTTTTTTGTTCTGCTGCTACCTTTGGATTTTTCTTTTCTCTCTTTGATTTTTCTTTTCAACCAAGGACTTTTATTTGATTGAGATTCATAGACAGTGAGCTACTTTCTACTTAAAAGGAGACAGTCTAGTTCTTTTATTCACTAAAAGTGAGCTATCATACAATCATACATTCATACCACCACTCACTATTATTGTACTTCCAGCTAACAAAGAACTATCTTACTTCACATTCCAAACATTTATTTTATTGAATTGAGGATGCAGGGGACAAAGCATGCATTTAGTTAGGTGAAAGTAAACACACAAGCACACACTTAGACTAGCTTACTTATTGCAAAGAGTGATTCTGCCTATACTAGATGAACACTTTAGCAAGACATAAATCAAAGCATTTCTCAACAGTAGAAGTTAAGTATAGATACAACCTATTGGTTTGCAGTTCTTTTGTCCTTCCTTCTGTTGTGCCCCTTTTGAGCTATGATGCATAATGTCTTCAAATGGTGGTTAGTTCCCTGCACAATTCTCAAAAGTTGCTTGCTTCTTAAGCCCTTAGGTGACTAGTTAGTATGCATGAATTGAGTGTGGCTTTTGGATTTAATTTGGTGTGGAAACACCAAACTTAATTCCTTGCCACTGTCTCTAATGCAACAGGTTGTCCACTTATGAATTCTTTTGGCCTTGCTAAAGGTTATGGAACCAAAACTAAAAAGCAATTAAATGGTTGAATAATTTGTCTAATTGCTTGGAGCTAGCATTATGCAGGAGGTGAGAGTATGCTTTTAAATGAGATTTTGGTGGAACACCAAACTTAGAATCCTTCATTCTCCCTTAAATTGTTTTGGTGTGCAACACCAAACTTAGCTCCTTGCAATACATACTTAATTATTCAACATTTTTATTGAAAAAGCTATGAAAAGAAAACTACCTTAGGTTGGGTTGCCTCCCAACAAGCGCTTCTTTATTGTCATTAGCTTGACATTGATCCCCTTAGGGTGGTTGATGACTGAAATGTCGCAGCTTATCCCCCCTCACTGTAAGCCTTCTTTGTGTGCCTTGATGCTCAATTTCAATGTGCTCGAGAGAGAGTACTTGGTTAACAGTGTAGTGATCCTCATTTCCCAGCTGTTGATATATTAATTGCACCTTGTCGCCTTTAGAGAATCCTTCAGTTGGGATTTTTTTATTCTTCCACCCTTTGTGAGCCTTCTTCTTGTTTTTCTTCCTTTTTCTTGTTAACCTTTCTTTCTTGACAGCAGCTTTGGTTGTGGTACTTTCCTTCTTGTTTATCATCCTAATTCCTTTTTGAATTCCTTCTCTTCCTTGCACATGCTCATTCTTCTGCTTCCCTGTGTTGTTGGTTTCTTGCCTCGGAAAGCAGTCGCTGACTACCTTGCTTCTCTCTTCACTAATTTGTGGTTCTGGAAACACTTTCAGGATAATGCTTTCCTCGTGCATCCTGAGAGTTAGTTCTCCCTGCTCTACATCTATGATGGCTCTAGCAGTGGCCAAAAATGGCCTTCCTAAGATGATTGAATTGTTTCCTTCCTCTTCGGTATCCAAGATAACAAAGTCTGCAGGAAAAATGAACTTATCAATCTTAACTAAAAGGTTTTCAATCACTCCTTTGGGATGTACTACTGACTGGTCCACCAATTCTAAGGACATTTGTATTGGTTTCACCTTCCCTATGCCAAGCTTTTTCACTAAAGATGATGGAATTAGATTTATGCTTGCTCCTAAGTCACACATCCCCTTGTTGATAAATTGACTTCCAATGGTGCAAGGTAGGAAGAAACTTCCAGGATCTTCCAGCTTGGGAGGGAGTCCTTTTCTGATGAGCGCACTACATTCTTCAGTGAGAAGCACAGTTTCCTTCTCCAGCCAACTTCTTTTCTTGTTGATGATTTCCTTCAAGAACTTGGCATATAAGGGCATCTGTTCCAATGCTTCAGCCAAGGAAATGTTGATTTCTAGCTTCTTGAAAGTCTCAAGGAACTTATGAAAGTGTTGGTCCTTAGTCTCTTTGTTGAACCTCTGAGGGTATGGTAGTGGAGGTGTAATGCTCTTCTCCACTTGCTGCTGTCCCTGAATCACTTCCTTTGAACTATGTGGCTGGTTGTCTTTCTCTTTGAGCTTCTCTGGGGTACTTCTTCTTGTTGTCATGTCTTCATTGCTAGCTTCCCCTTTCTCTGATGATTCTTTGTTGCTATCCAAAGGCTTCTTGGTTACCTCCTTGTTGTTGTCTACCAATGTCTTTCCACTCCGTAGTTGTACAGCTTTGCACTCTTCTTTTGGATTAGGAATGGTGTCACTTGGTAGTGAGCTTGAAGGTCTCTCAACAGAAATCTGCTTGGAGATTTGCCCAATCTGCCTCTCTAGGCTCTTCATGGAAGCTTCATGGTTCTTGGTTGTCCTTTCTTGGTGTTTCCACATTTTGTCTATCAAGGTTTCCAAGTTAGTGATTCTTTGAGATTCTGGTGATGCTTGTGGTGGGTTGTGAGGTGTGGATGGTGGATGGTAGGCATTTTGGTTGGTGGGTTGGTTATTGGATTGTTAATGGTTGGGGTTGGAGTAGTTGTTTTGAGGTTTTCTGTAAGGGTTTTGGTTAGTTTGCTGCTGGTTGTGGTTTTGGTTATTTCTGGAAGTGTTTTGGTTTGAGTTCCTCTGCCATGGTTGTTGGTTCTGGTTGTGATTATCTCCCCATCTGAGGTTTGGGTGGTTCTTCTAGGATGGATTGTATGTGTCACCATACACTTCATTCTGTCCAGAATTTTGGTTGTGCATGTACTGGACTTGTTCTTGCTGCTGCTCCTCTTGAGTTTCTTCATTTTGCACCCATGTGGATTATGGTTGGCTTGTGTTAACTGCTGCAACTTGGAGGCTATCAATCCTCTTGGCTATTTGCTCAAATTGTTGTTGAATTTGCTACTGCATCATCTTGTTTTGAGCCAAGATTGAGTCTACTCCTTCTAGCTCCATTACTCCTCTCCTTTGTGATGGTTGGCGGTTTCTTTGATGAGCAAAGAAATATTGATTGTTGGCCACCATGTCCACAAGATTCTGGGCTTCCTCAGCAGTTTTCATTAGTTGTAGTGAACCTCCAGCAGAATGATCTAATGCCTCTTGAGATTTCAATGTCAGGCCTTCATAGAAATTTTGCAGCACGTCCCATTCATTGAACATCTCTGGAGGACACTTTCTGATTAAGGCTTTGTACCTCTCCCATGCTTCATACAAGGATTCAGCATCTAATTGTGTGAATGTCTGCACCTCGGTTTTCAGCCTGATGACTCTTTGGGGTGGATAGAATTTGGCTAGAAATTTAGTCACCAAGTCATCCCAACTAGTGATACTTCCTTGGGGAAAAGTTTCAAGCCATTGTGCGTCCTTGTCCCTTAATGAGAACGGGAACAGCAGAAGCTTATAGGTTTCAGGATTCACGCCATTGGATTTGACAGTGTCACAAATCCTTAAGAAGGTGGATAGATGTTGATTTGGATCCTCCAATGGTCCTCCCCCAAATGAGCAGTTGTTTTGGACCAATGTGATGAGTTGTGGCTTCAGCTCAAAGTTATTTGCATTGACATTAGGGGTGAGAATGCTGCTCCCACAATGTCTAGCGTTTGCAAAGGTATAGAAGGCTAGTACTCTCCTCTGCTGTGGGTTATTGTTAACCCCTCCTCCTGGATTAGATGGATCTCCTTCCATCTCGTGATATTCTTCCTCAGATTCTTCCTCTCCAACAATATTTTTCCCTCTTTCAGCTCTTCTTAACCTTCTAAGATTTCTCTGGTCAGTTTCAGATAAAACAACAATGGATCTCCCTGTACCTAACATACAAACAAAACAAAAGAAACACCACCAATAGCACTTCAATCTATTGCTAGAATGAAGTTTAGTTTAAGCAAAATTTCAAACAGTTAGTGTGTCAGTCAAAAATTAGAGAAACAGAAAAGAAAAAGTGCTTGATCTAAACTACCACCTCACTTAATCATTGTCAATCTATTCAATCCCCGGCAACGGCACCAAAAACTTGATGTGCGGAAAACGATCCGACACAAAACTCACCAGCAAGTGTACCGGGTCGCATCAAGTAATAATAACTCACATGAGTGAGGTCGATCCCACAGGGATTGAAGGATTGAGCAATTTTAGCTTAGTGGTTGATTTAGTCAAGCAGATCAAGATTTGGTTGAGTGATTTGTGATTAACAGAAATTAAATTGCATGAAAAGTAAAGGGAGAGGGGTAAATTGCAAGAAATTAAAGAGAACAGAAAATAAAAATGCTGAATCTTAAAGAACAAGAAATTAAATGGCAGAAACTTAGAACGCAAGAAATGTAAATTGCAGAATCTTAGAATGCAAGAAATGTAAATGACTTGAATTGTAAATGGATCAGGGATGTGGGATTGCAAAAATTAAACAAGAGAGCAGTAAATCTCAACAAACAGAAACGTAGAAGATGGATCTAATTGAACCGGATCTTAAATGCAAATGAAAATAAACTTGGTGTAGCAATGTAACAAGGAAATTGAAATTGAAAGATGTAGATCTCAGGACTCAAGAGACTAGATAACCAAGTCTGGATCTCACTGCCTTCTTAGATCCAAATTTAGAATTCAATTGCAAAAGATTAAAAATCAAAACAGAAGAAAACTTAGATTCAAATCTCAATTCTCCAATGGTGCAGTGAAAGAAACAAAAAGAGATCTCAAGGTGAGATTAAGACAGAATTTCCTCAATTCTTCAACACCCAAAACTCTAAATCTCCAAATAGCTCAAAACCCAAAGGTTCTCTACTGTGAATACTATGAAAACTCTTAAAGAAAACTCTAAACAAAAAAGCTTTTTAAAACATCAAATCATAAGCTATTTATACACTTTCTTCAAATGATCATTAAGCCTTGAATTGGGCCTTTAGTCTTGATGGAATTGGGTTGATAGTAACCTCCGTTGATTGCTCTTGATGTTGGGAAGAAATCCATTAGTGAACCGGGCCATGAACCATTCACGTTTGAGCCAACGTTTGAGGCAAACGTTGACTCAAACGTCACTTGTGTCAAATTATGCAGCCAAGTCCATTTGCTGTCCTCCATGTTTGGCTCAACGTTTGGGGTGAAACGTGAGCTCAAACGTGGATCACCCCAAGCTCTCTTTTTTGCAAATATTTGGCCCAACGTTTGAGGCAAACTTTGGCGCAAACGTGGCTCATCTAACTCATCAATCAGGGGTGCTCTTCCATGCTCTTTCTTCCCAAAATGTAGCCAACATTTGACCTCACGTTTGAGGCAAACGTTGGCTTAAACGTCGCTGCCCAGAAGCTCCAACTCTCCGCTTTTAGGCGCCAACGTTTGACCTCACGTTTGAGGCAAACGTTGGCGCAAACAAGTATTTATTTCATGTTCTTTTACTTTTTACAATTAAATCTGAGAATTACTGATATCCTGACTAAGAGTTACAAGATAACCATAGCTTGCTTCAAGCCGACAATCTCCGTGGGATCGACCCTTACTCACATAAGGTATTACTTGGACGACCCAGTGCACTTCCTGGTTAGTTGTGCGGAGTTACAAAAGTGTGATTGTAATTTCGTGCACCAAGTTTTTAGCGCCGTTGCCGGGGATTGTTCGAGTTTGGACAACTGACGGTTTATCTTGTTGCCTAGATTAGGACTAATTTATTTTTGTTGGTTTAGAGTTTTTTATTTGAGTTTAGTTTTATATTTTAAGTTTGGTGTCAATTTCATGCTTTTACTTTCTTTTATTTTTCGAAATTTGCATGTGTTTAGTACTTTCTTGATTTTTAAAATTTTAAGTTTGGTGTCTTCTTGTTGTTTTTCTTTAAAATTTTCAAAAATTTGTGTTTGGTTTTCTAAAAATTTTAAGTTTGGTGTCCCTTGTGCTTTTATTTACTTAAATTTGTTTTCAAAAATTTGTTCTTGGTGTTCATCTTGATCTTCAAAGTGTTCTTGGTGTTCATCTTGACATTCAAAATTTTCTTGTTTGTTTTCATTGTTTTGATTTAAAATTTCTAAGTTTAGAGTCATTTTGTTGTTTTTCTCTTTCCTCATTAAAATTCAAAAATAAAAAAAATATCTTTTCCTTATTTTACTCATAATTTTCGAAATTTGGCATTAAAGTAGTCAAAGATTTTCAAAATCATTTTTTTTTTCTTTTTAGTCAAGTCAAAATTTTAATTTCAAAAATTGATCCTTTCAAATCTTTTTCAAAAATCAAATCTTTTTAATTTTTTCAATCATATCTTTTTAATTGCTAATTTCAAAATCTTTTTAATTGATTAATTAATTTAGTTTTCAATTTGTTTTTATTTTCTCTTTTCGAAATTTTATTTTATTTTCCATTTATTTCACTTATTATTTTCGGTTACTTTTTTAAAAAAAAATAATAATAATTCATATCAATTCCCTTTTCTCCATCATGGACATAAGTGGAAGTGAACAGTCCAGAAGGACTCTAGGGTCATATGCTAACCCCATTACAGCTGCATATGGGAGTAGCATCTGTATACCTCCCATCAAAGCAAGCAGCTTTGAGCTAAATCCTCAGCTCATTATCATGGTGCAGCAAAATTGCCAGTATTCCGGTCTTCCACAGGAAGAACCTACTGAGTTTCTGGCACAGTTCTTACAAATTGCTGACACAGTACGTGATAAAGAAGTGGATCAGGATGTCTACAGATTATTATTGTTTCCATTTGCTGTAAAAGATCAAGCTAAGAGGTGGTTAAATAACCAACCCACATCAAGCATAAAAACATGGAGGCAATTAACAGACAAATTCCAGAATCAATTTTACCCTCCAAGAAGGATGACACAGCTAAGGCTGGACATCCAAGGCTTTAAACAAGAGGGTCATGAATCCCTTTATAATGCCTGGGAGAGGTACAGAGGGATGCTGAGAAAATGCCCTTCTGAAATGTTTTCAGAGTGGGTACAGTTACACATCTTTTACTATGGGCTTACAGAAAAAGCTCAGATGTCCCTAGACCACTCAGCTGGTGGATCTACACACATGAGAAAAACAATTGAAGAGGCTCAAGAACTCATAGATACAGTTGCTAGAAATCAACATCTGTACTCAAACAGTGAGTCCTCCATAAAGAAGAGGCTATGACAGTAACTACTGATCCCAATCCTAAAAAACAGATTGTGGAACTTAATCAGCAATTACTCCTTATGACAAAACAATTAGCAGAATTCGAAGAGATGCTCCAAGACACTAAAAAAGCTAACAAGAATATAGAAGCACAATTCAATCAGACAAGACAGCAGCTATCTAAACAGATAACAGAAGAATGCCAAGCTGTCCAACTAAGGAGCGAGAAGACATTGAATAACTCAGCCCAAAGTAGCAAAAAGTCAAGAAAGGAACAAATGATAGAGGATGACCAAACCACTGCCCAAAATCCCTCTGAGGACATCAAGAGCCTAGAGAGGAATAACTCTGGCATTCAAATGCCAGAAAAGGGGGAAAAGTTGGCGTTAAACGCCCATTCCTTGTCCAGTTCTGGCGTTCAAACGCCAGAAAAGGGTGGGAAGCTGGCGTTAAACGCCCATCCAGCACCCAATCCTGGCGTTCAAATGCCAATGAGGGATCAGACACCTGCAAGTGCTCATAGTAACCCCTCTAAGAAGGCTTCTCCAACCACTCCTATAGGGAATAAACCTGCGGCAACTAAGGTTGAAGAATATAAAGCCAAGATGCCTTATCCTCAGAAACTCTGCCAAGCAAAACAGGATAAACAATTTGCCTGCTTTGCAGACTATCTCAGGACTCTTGAAATAAAGATTCCATTTGCAGAGGCACTTGAACAAATACCCTCTTATGCTAAGTTCATGAAAGAGATCTTAAGTCATAAGAAGGATTAGAGAGAAACTGAAAAAGTGTTTCTCACTGAAGAATGCAGTGCAGTCATTCTGAAAAGCTTACCAGAGAAGCTTCAAGATCCAGGAAGCTTTATGATACCATGCACATTAGAGGATGCCTGTCCCAAGACAACCCTATGTGACCTTGGAGCAAGTATCAATCTAATACCTGCATCTACTATCAGAAAGCTTGGGTTGACTGAAGAAGTCAAACCAACCCGGATATGTCTTCAACATGCTAATGGCTCCATTAAATATCCATCAGGCATCATTGAAGACATGATTGTCAAGGTTGGGCCATTCGCCTTTCCCACTGACTTTGTAGTGCTGAAAATGGAGGAGCACAAGAGGGCAACTCTCATTCTAGGGAGACCTTTCCTAGCAACTGGACGAACTCTTATTGATGTACAAAAAGGGGAAGTGACCCTGAGAGTCAATGAGGATGAATTCAAGTTAAATGCTGTCAAAGCTATGCAGCATCCAGACACATCAAATGACTGCATGAGCACTGATATTATTGACTCTTTAGTGGAAGAGATCAATATGACTGAGAGTCTTGAATCAGAGCTAGAAGACATCTTTAAAGATGTTCAGCCTAATCTGGAGGAATCAGAGGAAATAAAAGTACCTTTGAAAATCCCTCAAGAAGAGGAGAAACCTCCTAAACCTGAGCTCAAACCACTACCACCATCCCTGAAATATACATTCCTGGGAGAAGGTGACACTTTTCCAGTGATCATAAGCTCTGCTTTAAATCCACAGGAAGAGAAAGCACTAATTCAAGTGCTAAGGACACACAAGACAGCTCTTGGGTGGTCCATAAGTGACCTTAAAGGCATTAGCCCAGCAAGATGTATGCACAAGATCCTATTAGAGGATGATGCTAAGCCAGTGGTTCAACCACAGAGGCGGCTAAATCCAGCCATGAAGGAAGTGGTGCAGAAAGAGGTCACTAAGTTACTAGAGGCTGGGATTATTTATCCTATTTCTGATAGCCCCTGGGTGAGCCCTGTCCAAGTTGTCCCCAAGAAGGGAGGCATGACAGTGGTTCATAATGAAAAGAATGAACTGGTTCCCACAAGAATAGTTACAGGGTGGCGTATGTGTATTGATTACAGAAGGCTCAATACAGCCACCAGAAAGGATCATTTTCCTTTACCATTCATAGACCAAATGCTAGAAAGACTAGCAGGTCATGAATACTACTGCTTTTTGGATGGCTATTCAGGCTACAACCAAATTGCAGTGGATCCTCAAGACCAAGAGAAAATAGCATTCACATGTCCATCTGGAGTATTTACTTACAGAAGAATGCCTTTTGGTCTCTGCAATGCACCTGCAACCTTTCAGAGGTGCATGCTCTCTATTTTCTCTAATATGGTAGAAAAATTATTGGAAGTCTTCATGGATGACTTCTCAGTATTTGGAGACTCATTCAGCTCCTGTCTTGATCATCTTGTACTTGTCCTAAAAAGGTGCCAAGAAACTAACCTGGTCTTGAACTGGGAAAAATATCACTTTATGGTGACTGAAGGAATTGTCCTTGGGCACAAAATTTCAAGCAAGGGAATAGAGGTAGATCAAGCCAAGGTAGAGGTAATTGAAAAATTACCGCCACCTGCCAATGTAAAGGCAATCAGAAGCTTTCAGGGGCATGCAGGATTCTATAGGAGGTTCATAAAGGACTTTTCAAAAATTGCAAAACCTCTGAGCAACCTGCTAGCTGCTGACACGCCATTTGTGTTTGACACAGAGTGTCTGCAGGCGTTTGAAACCCTGAAAGCCAAGCTGGTCACAGCACCAGTCATCTCTGCACCTGACTGGACATTACCATTCGAATTAATGTGTGATGCCAGTGACCATGCCATTGGTACAGTGTTGGGACAAAGGCATAACAAGCTTCTGCACGTCATTTACTATGCCATTCATGTTCTAAATGACGCACAGAAGAATTACACAACCACAAAAAAAGAGCTGCTTACAGTGATTTATGCCATTGACATGTTTAGATCCTATTTAGTAGGATCAAAAGTAATTGTGTACACTGACCATGCTGCTCTTAAATATCTACTCACAAAGCAGGATTCAAAACCTAGGCTCATAAGATGGGTGTTGCTTCTGCAAGAGTTTGATATAGAAATAAGAGACAGAAAAGGGACAGAGAACCAAGTAGCTGATCACCTGTCCCGGTTAGAACCACCCGGTTAGAACCAATGGCTGGGGCGTCCCTCCCCTCCACTGAGATCTCTGAGACCTTTTCGGATGAGCAACTCTTTGCCATTCAGAAGGCACCATGGTTTGCAGACATTGCAAATTATAAAGCTGTGAGGTTCATACCCCAAGAGTACAGCAGGATGCAAATGAAAAAACTAATTTCTGATGCAAAGTACTACTTATGGGATGAACCATATCTCTTTAAGAGATGCGCTGATGGAATGATCCACAGATGCGTCCCTAGAGAAGAGGCACAGAAGATCCTGTGGCATTGTCATGGATCACAGTACGGAGGACATTTTGGAAGTGAGCGAACAGCCACTAAAGTCCTCCAATGTGGCTTCTATTGGCCTACTCTCTATAGAGATGCCCGAGAGTTTGTGCGTAACTGTGACAGTTGCCAAAGAGCTGGTAACTTGCCTCATGGTTATACCATGCCTCAACAAGGGATCTTAGAGATTGAGTTGTTTGATGTATGGGGTATAGACTTCATGGGTCCTTTCCCACCATCATACTCAAACACTTACATTCTGGTGGTAGTAGATTACGTATCTAAATGGGTGGAAGCAATTGCCACACCCACTAATGATACCAAGACTGTGCTGAAGTTCCTCTAGAAACATATTTTCAGCAGATTTGGTGTTCCCAGAGTACTAATCAGTGATGGGGGAACCCATTTCTGCAATAAATAGTTTTACTCTGCTATGGTTCGATATGGAATTAGCCACAAAGTAGCAACTCCGTATCATTCACAGACAAATGGGTAGGCTGAAGTCTCTAATAGAGAACTAAAGAGAATCCTAGAACGGACTGTAATTGCCCGTAGAAAGGATTGGGCAAGGAGCTTGGATGATGCTCTGTGGGCATACAGAACAGCATTCAAGACTCCTATAGGAACCTCTGCATACCAGCTTGTATATGGCAAGGCTTGTCATCTGCCCGTGGAACTGGAACATAAAGCCTACTGGGCAACCAGATTCCTAAACATGGATGCTAAGTTAGCTGGTGAGAAAAGATTGCTCCAGCTAAATGAGCTGGAAGAGTTCAGACTCAATGCTTTTGAAAATGCAAAAATTTATAAGGAAAAAGCAAAAAAGTGGCATGACATGAAATTGTCATCCAGAGTCTTTGAGCCAGGACAAAAAGTTCTACTACTCAACTCTAGGCTCAGATTATTCCCTGGGAAATTAAAATCCCGGTGGAGGGGACCATATGTGATTACAGGAGTGTCACCATATGGATATGTTGAGCTTCAAGATATTGATTCTGACAAAAAGTTCATTGTCAATGGACAGAGAATCAAACATTATCTTGAAATCAATTTTGAGCAAGAATGCTCAAAACTGAGGCTTGAATGAAGCTCAGTAAGAGTCCAGCTAAAGACAATAAAGAAGCGCTTGCTGGGAGGCAACTCAGCCATTAGCAAGTTATTTATTTTAATTAATACTTGTAGGGGTTTGATATACATTTTCATCAAAGGCTAAGCATCAAAATTGAAGGAATTCACAGAGTTACAGAAGGATTCAGTACAAAAAGCAGAGAAAAGGAGCTTGCTGGCAAGAAAACGCCAGTAAGGGGCATTTTGGGCGTTTAACGCCAGTAAAGGTACCATTTTGGGCGTTAAACGCCAGAATGGGTACCATTCTGGGTGTTTAACGCCAGATTTGTAGTATCCTGGGCATTTAGCAAAACGCCCAGTGATAAAGGAGTTTCTGGCGTTTAACGCCAGCCAGGTACCCTGGCTGGCGTTAAACGCCCATAATGGCCAACAACTGGGCGTTTAACGCCAGATAGACAGGGGGAGGAGATTTTGTTTCCAACTTCAATTTTTTTCAAATTTTCATGTTTTGACTCATAATTTTCTGCATAAACATGTTTTAAACTTTCATCATTCACCCTCAATTCTCATCATTCAATAATTTTCTAAATTATTTCTCAAAATTCTTTCAAATCCTTTCCAAATCTTCTTCAAAAACTCAAATATCTTCTCAAATTCTTTCCATATCTTTTCATATCTCTCTCACATTTTTCGAAAGCCATCCCCTCCTCCTATAAATATAGTTTCGGCCATCCCCTCCTCTACACCATTCGAATTTACCTCTTCTCCTCTCTCCTCCCTTTCCTTTCTTTTGCTTGAGGGCAAGCAAACTGATGAGCGGATAATTTATACGCTTTTTGGCATTGTTTTTAGTATGTTTTTAGTAGAATCTAGTTACTTTTAGGGATGTTTTCATTAGTTTTTATGCTAAATTCACATTTCTGGACTTTACTATGAGTTTATATGTTTTTCTGTGATTTCAGGTATTTTCTGGCTGAAATTGAGGAACTTGAGCAAAAATCAGATTCAGAGGTTGAAGAAGGACTGCTGATGTTGTTGGATTCTGACCTCCCTGCACTCAAAGTGGATTTTCTTGAGCTACAGAACTCAAAATGGCGCGCTTCTAATTGCGTTGGAAAGTAGACATCCAGGGCTTTCCAGCAATGTATAATAGTTCATACTTTTAACGAGTTTAGATGACGTAAAAGGGCGTTGAACGCCAGTTCTATGCTGCTGTCTCGAGTTAAACGCCAGAAACAAGTCACAAACCAGAGTTGAACGCCAGTAATACGTTACAACCTGGCGTTCAACTCCAGAAAGAGCCTCTGCACGTGTAACATTCAAGCTCAGCCCAAGAACACACCAAGTGGGCCCCGAAAGTGAATTTATGCATCAATTTCTTACTTCTGTAAACCCTAGTAGCTAGTTTATTATAAATAAGACTTTTTACTATTGTATTGTTCATTTTTGGATTATCTTTGGACGCCTAGTTCTTAGATCATGAGGGCTGGCCATTCGGCTATGCCTGGACCTTTCACTTATGTATTTTTAACGGTAGAGTTTCTACACTCCATAGATTAAGGTGTGGAGCTCTGTTGTTCCTCAAAGATTAATGTAAAGTACTACTGTTTTTCTATTCAATTCAACTTATTCCGCTTCTAAGATATTCATTCGCACTTCAACCTAAATGTGATGAACGTGACAATCATCATCATTCCCTATGAACGCGTGCCTGACAACCACTTCCGTTCTACCTTAGATTGAATGAGTATTCTCTTTGATGGCGGCATTCATGAGAGTCCAGAAAGTCTAAACCTTATCTGTGGTATTCTGAGTAGGACTCTGGGATTGAATGACTGTGACGGACTTCAAACTCGCGAGTGCTGGGCGTAGTGACAGACGCAAAAGGAGGGTGAATCCTATTCCAGTATGATCGAGAACCTCAGATGATTAGTCGTGCTGTGACAGAGCATTTGGACCATTTTCACGAGAGGATAGGATGCAGCCATTGGCAAGGGTGACGCCTCCAGACGATTAGCCATGCAGTGACAGCGCATCAGACCATTTTCCAAAGAGGATCAAAAGTAGCCATTGACAACGGTGATGTCCTTACATAAAGCCAGCCATAGAAAGGAGTAAGACTGATTGGATGAAGACAGCAGGAAAAGCAGAGGTTTAGAGGGACGAAAGCATCTCCATGCATTTATCTGAAATTCTCACCAAGGATTTACATAAGTATTTCTATCCCTATTTTGTTATTAATATTCGAAAACTCCATAACCATTCTATATCCGCCTGACTGAGATTTACAAGATGACCATAGCTTGCTTCATACCAACAATCTCCATGGGATCGACCCTTACTCGCATAAGGTTTATTATTTGGATGACCTAGTGCACTTGCTGGTTAGTTGTGCGAAGTTGTGATAAAAAGTTGAGATTACAATTGAGCGTACCATGTTGATGGCGCCATTGATGATCACAATTTCGTGCACCACAAACCTCTAAGTTTGGTGTGCTTTTCCGTGATCACTGAGCTAAGACTCATCAAGATCATGGCACCTAAGGAAAAACAAACCAAATCAAGAGGGAAGAAAGAGAATACTCCAAAGAGTCTTTGGAATCAAGAGAGGTTCCTAACCAAGGAACATGCAGACCATTACTACAAAATAATGGGTCTGAGGTCAGTGATCCTGGAAGTTAAATTCAATCTGAAAGAAGATGAATATCCGGAGATCCAAGAGCAAATTCGAAACAGAGGATGGGAAATTCTAGCCAATCCTGAGACAAAGGTTGGAAGAGACATGGTTCAGGAATTCTACTCAAATCTGTGGCTGACAGATAAGCAGAGAACGACTGGAACCACCTTTCATACCTACAGAACCATGGTCAGAGGAAGAATTATTTACTTCCATTTGGACAAAATAAGAGATGTCTTCAAACTACCTCAACTACAAGATGATCCTGAATCCTTTAATAGGAGAATGGTGAGAGTAGATAAGGGGTTAGATCAAGTTCTAGAGGACATATGCCTCCCTGGAACTAAGTGGACAACCAATTCCAAAGGTGTCCCAAACCAACTCAAGAGAGGAGATCTCAAACCAGTTGCAAGAGGCTGGCTGGACTTCATTGGGCGTTCTATATTGCCTACTAGCAACCGCTCTGAGGTCACTATCAAAAGAGCAGTGATGATTCATTGCATTATGCTTGGAAAAGAAGTGGAGATTCATCATCTGATTTCTTGTTAGATTTACACAATTGCAAACAAGAATTCCACTGAAGCCAAACTGGCCTACCCAAGCTTAATTTCTCTGCTTTGTAAAGATGCTGGGGTGAGGATGGGAGTAGATGAATTCATCCCAATTGAACACCCAATCACCAAGAAGTCAATGGAAGGACAAGTGCAAGACAACTCCATCAAAAAGAGGGCGCAGGAGTTCCTCCCAGAAATTCCTGAAATTGACTACTGGACCCGCTTAGAAGCATATGTTACCAAGTTGCAGGAAGCTATGGAATAACTTAAGGAAGAATAGTAGAATCAAAACTGCATGCTCTGCAAGCTGCTGAAGGAACAGGAGAAGCAGGGGCGTGAGCTACAAGAGCTGAAGCGCCAGAAGCTCTCCCTTGAAGGACCAAGCACCCCACAAAAAGAGGGAGCATCAACTTCTCAAAATCAAGGTTGTTGAGTCCTAACTCTGTGATAATCTTTATTATTAAGAGTCTATTTTAAGAGTCATTTATTTTTCTGCTTTTAATTTTCTGTCTTCTATTATTATGGGTCTGCCCTTATATTTATCTTTGAGTCTTATTTTTATTCCATAATCAATAAAATTAGAGTTTATGTCTTAAAGCTATGAATGTCCTATGAATCCATCACCTTTCTTAAATAAAAAGTGTTTTTAACTGAAAAAGAAAAAGAAGTACATGAATTTTGAATTTTAAAACAGTTTAATTATTTTGATGTGGTGGCAATACTCTTGTTCTCTGAATGAATGCTTGAACAGTTCATATTTTTGAATTTGATTGTTTATGAATGTTAAAATTGTTGGCTCTTGAAAGAATGAAAGAAAAAGGAGAAATGTTATTTGATGATCTGAAAAATCATAAAATTGATTCTTGAAGCAAGAAAAAGCAGTGAATAGAAAGCTTGCATGAAAAAAAAAAGAGAAAAGCAAGCAGAAAAATCCAATATCCCTTTAAAACAAAAGGCAAGGGTGTTAAAAAGGATCCAAGACTTTGAGCATTAGTGGATAGGAGGCCCTAAAGGAATAAAATCCTGGCCTAAGCGGCTAAACCAAGCTGTCCCTAACCATGTGCTTGTGGCGTGAAGGTGTCAAGTGAAAACTTGAGACTGAGCGGTTAAAGTCGTGGTCCAAAGCAAAAAAAAGAGTGTGCTTAAGAGCTCTGGACACCTCTAATTGGGGACTTTAGCAAAGCTGAGTCACAATCTGAAAAGGTTCACCCAGTTATGTGTCTGTGGCATTTATGTATCCGGTGGTAATACTGGAAAACAAAGTGCTTAGGGTCACGGCCAAGACTCATAAAGTAACTGTGTTCAAGAATCAACATACTTAACTAGGAGAATCAATAACACTATCTGGATTCTAAGTTCCTATAGAAGCCAATCATTCTGAACTTCAAAGGATAAAGTGAGATGCCAAAACTGTTCAGAGGCAAAAAGCTGAAAGCCCCGCTCATCTAATTAATACTGATCTTCATAGATATTTTTGGAATTCATTGTATATTCTCTTCTTTTTATCCTATTTGATTTTTAGTTGCTTGGGGACAAGCAACAATTTAAGTTTGGTGTTGTGATGAGCGGATAATTCATACGCTTTTTGGCATTGTTTTTAGTATGTTTTTAGTATATTTTAGTTAGTTTTTATTATGTTTTTATTAGTTTTTAAATAAAAATCACTTTTATGGGCTTTACTATGAGTTTGTGTGTTTTTCTGTGATTTCAGGAATTTTTTGGCTGAAATTGAGGGACCTGAGCAAAAATCTAATTCAGAGGCTGAAAAAGGACTGCAGATGCTGTTGGATTCTGACCTTCTTGCACTCAAAGTGGACTTTCTGGAGCTACAGAAGCCCAATTGGCGCGCTCTTAATTTCGTTGGAAAGTACACATCATGGGCTTTCCAGCAATATATAATAGTCCATACTTTGCCCGAGATTTGATGGCCCAAACAGGCGTTCCAAATCAGCTCAAGAATTCTGGCGTTTAACTCCAGAACTTGCACAAAAGCTGGAGTTAAACGCCCAAACTGGCATAAAAACTGGCGTTTAACTCCAGGAAATGTCTCTACATATGAAAGCTTCAATTCTCAGCCCAAGCACACACCAAGTGGGCCCCGGAAGTAGAATTTTACAATAAACACCCTAGCTTACTCATTTTCTGTAACCCTAAGTCACTAGTTTACTATAAATACTACTTTCAGTGATTCATCTTGTACCTCATGACACTTTACACGTTTCTTGTTGTGTTCTCTACGGCATGAGTCTCTAAACCCCATTGTTGGGGTGAGGAGCTCTGCTGTTCTTCATGAATTAATGCAATTACTACTGTTTTCCATTCTATTACGCTTGCTTCCATTCTAAGATATCCATTCGCACTTTAACTTGATGAATGTGATGATCCGTGACACTCATCATCATTCTAACCTATGAACGCGTGCCTGACAACCACCTCCATTCTATCTTAGATTGAATGCATATCTCTTAGCCTCATGATTCAAATCAGAGTCTTCGTGGTATAAGCTAGAATTATTGGCGGTCATTCCTGAGATCTGGAACGTCTAAACCTTGTCTGTGGTATTCTGAGTAGGATCTGGGAAGGGATGACTGTGACGAGCTTCAAACTCGCGATTGTTGGGCGTAGTGACAGACACAAAAGGATCAATGAATCCTATTCCGACATGATCGAGAACCGACAGATGATTAGCCGTGCGGTGACAGCGCATTTGGAATATTTTCACTGAGAGGACGGGATGTAGCCATTGACAACGGTGATGCCCAACATAAAGCTTGCCATGGAAGGAGTCTTGCGTGCATGAAGAAGAAGACAGTAGGAAACCAGAGGTTCAGAAGACAAAGCATCTCCAAAGCCTCAACATGTTCTTCATTACTGCATAACAAGTATTTATTTCATGTTCTTTTACTTTTTACAATTAAATCTGAGAATTACTGATATCCTGACTAAGAGTTACAAGATAACCATAGCTTGCTTCAAGCCGACAATCTCCGTGGGATCGACCCTTACTCACGTAAGGTATTACTTGGACGACCCAGTGCACTTGCTGGTTAGTTGTGCGGAGTTACAAAAGTGTGATTGTAATTTCGTGCACCACTTAGTTGGATTTTAGAGTAGATTTTAGTGATCTTGGATTGGGAAGGTAACTTAGGAACTCTTGAGTTACTAATGTCTAAGTGATTGACGGTTGGGAGCTATTAAATCTAGATCTCACTAATTGATTTGGTGTAGAACTAGGACTTTTAGTCTTGGATTGACATAGCTCACTTGACTTTCCTTTATTAGTTAGAGGATGACTTAGTGGGGTTGATCCTTGCCAATTCTCATGTTGTGGTTAGTGATTAGGATAGAGATCCTTGACCACCAAACCTTGCCAAGGCCTTTGTTAGTTGTTTGTTATTTTCATTGCATTTTACATTTCTTGTCTATAATCCCCAAAAACCCCAAACATAACTCATAACCAATAACAAGATACTTTATTATAATTCCTAGGGAGAATGACCCGAGGTTCAATACTTCGGTTTATAAATTTAGGGATTTCTACTTGTGACAAACAATTTTTTGTATGAAAGGACTATTGTTGGTTTAGAAACTATATTGCAACGAGACTTCATTTGTGAATTCTAAACCACACAAAAGTTCAATCATAAAAAATGGAACCGTTGTCGGGGAGTTACAATGGTGTTATATTATTGGTTATTGTATATATGTGAATATTGTGAATAGCTTGATTTTTTTGGATTGCTTGTTAGTTTTTGCTAGTTTAGGACTTTGTTTCATTCTTTCTTATTAGCTTTTGTTTCTTATTTTCTCTTTTCATTATGAATTCTCACTTTGGCTATGAGTGCGATTCTAACTATGTTGTAGGAAATGAGGACTATAATGAGAATGTGTATCAAAGATGGGATAACCAAAGGTGGGAGGAGCCATATGCATATGATCAATTTTCATGGCAACAACCTCCACCATTGCACTATGAAGAAGAGCCATTTCTTGATGCATATCAATCCAATGGCTATGGTGAGCAACTGGTGCACGAAATTGTGATCAACAACAATGGCACCAAAGACTTGGAGCTCTCAAACGTGAATTACACTTTGTCACAATTCTGCACAACTAACCAGCAAGTGCACTGGGTCGTCCAAGTAATAAACCTTACGTGAGTAAGGGTCGATCCCACGGAGATTGTCGGTTTGAAGCAAGCTATGGTCATCTTGTAAATCTCAGTCAGGCGGATTCAAATGGTTATGGAGTTTAAGGTGATGAAAATAAATATAAAATAAAGATAGAGATACTTATGTAATTCATTGGTAGATTTTGGATAAGCGTATGAAGATGCTTTGTTCCACTTGAACCTCTACTTTCCTATTGCCTTCTTCCAATCATTCATACTCCTTTCCATGGCAAGCTTTATGTTGGGCATCACCGTTGTCAATGGTTACATCCCATCCTCTCAGTGAAAATGGTCCTGATGCTCTGTCACAACATCGGCTAATCAGCTGTCGGTTCTCGATCATGTCGGAATAGGATCCATTGATCCTTTTGCGTCTGTCACATGCCCCACAATCGCGAGTCTGAAGCTCGTCACAGTCATCCCTTCCCAGATCCTACTCAGAATACCACAGACAAGGTTTAGACGTTCCGGATCTCAGGAATGGCCGCCAATAATTCTAGCCTATACCACGAAGGTTCCAATCTTAGATTAGAAACCCAAGAGATATGCATTCAAGCCATTGCTAGTAGAACAAAGGTGGTTGTCAGGCACATGTTCATAGGTGAGAATGATGATGAGTGTCACGGATCATCACATTCATCAAGTTGAAGAACGAATGAATATCTTGGAGAAGAAATAGACTTGAGTTGAATAGAAAAACAATAGTACTTTGTATTAATTCATGAAGAACAGCAGAGCTCCACACCTTAATCTATGGTGTGTAGAAACTCCACCGTTGAAAATACATAAGAACAAATAGTGTAAGCATGGCCGAATGGCCAGCCTCAAAGGTCTAAGGACTAAACGTCCCAAGATGTGTGTCCAAATACAATAATAAAAGGTCCTATTTATAGAGAACTAGTAGCCTACGGTTACAGAAATCAGTAATTAATGCAGAAATCTTCTTCCGGGCCCACTTGGTGTGTGCCTGGGCTGAGCATTGAAGCTTCCATGTGTAGATACTTTTCTTGGAGTTAAACGCCAGTTTTTGTGCCAGTTTAGGCATTTAACTCCAGCTTTTGTGCCAGTTTTGGAGTTAAACGCCAGAATTCTTGAGCCAATTTGGAACGCCTGTTTGGGCCATCAAATCTCGAGCAAAGTATGAACTATTATATATTGCTAGAAAGCCCAAGATGTCTACTTTCCAACGCAATTAAAAGCGCGCCAATTGGGCTTTTATAGCGCCAGAAAATCCACTTTGAGTGCAGGGAGGTCAGAATCCAACACATCTGCAGTCCTTTTTCAGCCTCTGAATCAGATTTTTGCTCAGGTCCCTCAATTTCAGCCAGAAAATACCTGAAATCACAGAAAAACACACAAACTCATAGTAAAGTCCAGAAGAGTAATTTTTAAATAAAAACTAATAAAAACATAATAAAAACTAACTAAAATATACTAAAAACATACTAAAAACAATGCCAAAAAGCGTATAAATTATCCACTCATCACAACACTAAACTTAAATTGTTGCTTGTCCCCAAGCAACTGAAAATCAAATAGGATAAAAAGAAGAGAATGTACAATGAATTCCAAAAACATCTATGAAGATCAGTATTAATTAGATGAGCGTGGCTTTTGGCTTTTTGCTTCTGAACAGTTTTGGCATCTCACTTTATCCCTTGAAGTTCAGAATGATTGGCATCTATAGGAACTCAGAATCCAGATAGTGTTATTGTGTCTCCTAGTTAAGTATGTTGATTCTTGAACACAGCTACTTTATGAGTCTTGGCCGTGGCCCTAAGCACTTTATTTTCCAGTATTACCACCGGATACATAAATGCCACAGACACATAACTGGGTGAACCTTTTCAGATTGTGACTCAGCTTTGCTAGAGTCCCCAATTAGAGGTGTCCAGGGTTCTTAAGCACACTCTTCTTTTTGCTTTGGACTTCGACTTTAACTGCTCAGTCTCAAGTTTTCACTTGACACCTTCACGCCACAAGCACATGGTTACGGACAGCTTGGTTTAGCCTCTTAGGTCCGGATTTTATTCCTGTGGGCCCTCCTATCCACTGATGCTCAAAGCCTTGGATCCTTTTTATCACCCTTGCCTTTTGGTTTAAAGGGGTATTGGCTTTTTCTGCTTTCTTTTTTTTTCTGCAAGCTTTTCACTGCTTTTTCTTGCTTCAAGAATCAATTTTATGATTTTTCAGATCATCAGATAACATTTCTCCTTTCCCTTTCATTCTTTCAAGAGCCAACAATTTTAACATTCATAAACAATCAAATTCAAAAATATGCACTGTTCAAGCATTCATTCAGAAAAACAATAGTATTGCCACCACATCAAAATAATTAAACTGTTTTAAAATTTGAAGTTCATGCACTTCTTTTTCTTTTTCAATTAAAAACATTTTTCATTTAAGAAAGGTGATGGATTCATTTTCATAGCTTTAAGGCATAGACACTTAGACACTAATGATCATGTAATAAAGACACAAACATAAATAACATAAGCATAAAAATTCGAAAAACAGGAAAATAAAGAACAAGGAAATTAAAGAACGGGTCCACCTTAGTGATGGCGGCTTGTTCTTCCTCTTGAAGATCTTATGGAGTGCTTGAGCTCCTCAATGTCTCTTCCTTGCCTTTGTTGCTCCTCTCTCATGGTTCTTTGGTCTTCTCTAATTTCATGGAGGAGGATAAAATGCTCTTGGTGCTCCACCCTTAGTTGTCCCATGTTGGAACTTAATTCTCCTAGGGAGGTGTTGATTTGCTCCCAATAGTTTTGTGGAGGAAAATGCATCCCTTGAGGCATCTCAGGGATTTCATGATGAAGAGTTTCCTCATGCTCTTGATGAGGTTCTCTTGTTTTCTCCATCCTTTTCTTAGTGATGGGTTTGTCCTCATCAATGATAATGTCTCCCTCTATGTCAATTCCAACCGAATTGCAGAGGTGACAGATGAGATGAGGGAAGGCTAACCTTGCCATAGTAGAGGACTTGTCCGCCACCTTGTAGAGTTCTTGGGATATAACCTCATGAACTTCCACTTCCTCTCCAATCATGATGCTATGTATCATGATAGCCCGGTCTATAGTAGCTTCGGACCGGTTGATACTCATTCTTTTTTAGTTTGAAAGGGACCTCGGGGATCACTTTCTCCTTGGCCACAACTTCATAGAAGTGGTCTTGATGCACCCTTGAGAGGAATCTCTCCATCTCCCATGACTCGGAGGTGGAAGCTTTTGCCTTCCCTTTCCTCTTTCTAGAGGTTTCTCTGGCCTTTGGTTCCATAAATGGTTATGGAAAAACAAAAAGCTTTAGCTTTTACCACACCAAACTTAGAAGGTTGCTCGTCCTTGAGCAAAAGAAGAAAGAAGAGAGTAGAAGAAGAAGAAATAGAGGAGATGGAGGGGGCTTTGTGTTTCGGCCAAGGGGGAGTAGTGGTGTTTAGGTTGTGTGAAAATGAAGGAGTGAAGATGGGTTTATATAGGGGTGAGAGGGTGTGTATGGTTCGGCTATAGAGGGTGGGTTTGGGAGGTGAGGTAGTGGGGTTTTATGAAGGATGGATGTGAGTGGTGAAGAGAATGGTGGAATTTGATAGGTGAGGGGTTTTTGGGGAAGAGGTATGGAGGTGATTGGTGAATGGTGAATGGGTGAAAAAGAGAGAGAGTGGTGGGGTAGGTAGGGATCATATGGGGTCCACAGATCCTGAGGTATCAAGGATATCTCATCCCTGCACCAAGTGGCGTGCAAAACGCCCCTTTCTGCCAATCCTGGCGTTAAACACCAGGCTGCTGCCCATTTCTGGCGTTTAACGCCAGCTTCTTGCCCATTCCTGCTGTTAAACGCCAGTCTGGTGCCCTTTTCTGGCGTTAAACGCCCAGAATGGTGCCAGACTGGGCGTTTAACGCCCATTCTGCTACCTTTACTGGCGTTTAAACGCCAGTAACTATCTCCTCCAGGGTGTTCTATTTTTCATTCTGTTTATCACTTTGTTTTTGCTTTTTCAATTGTTTTTGTGACTTCACATGATTATCAACCTACAGAAAACATAAAATAACAAAAGAAAATAGAAATTTAACATAGATAAGTAAAAATTGGGTTGCCTCCCAACAAGCGCTTCTTTAATGTCAATAGCTTGACAGTAGCTCTCATGGAGCCTCACGGATGTTCAGAGCAATGTTGGAACCTCCCAACACCAAACTTAGAGTTTGACTGTGGGGGCTCTGTTTGACTCTGTATTGAGAGAAGCTCTTCATACTTCCTCTCCATGGTTACAGAGGGATATCCTTGAGCTTTAAACACAAGGGAGTCTCCATTCACTTGAATGATCAATTCTCCTCTGTCAACATCAATCACAGCTTTTGCTGTGGCTAGGAAGGGTCTGCCAAGGATGATGGATTCATCCATACACTTCCCAGTCTTTAGGACTATGAAATCAGCAGGGATGTAATGGTCTTCAACCTTCACCAAGACATCCTCTACAAGTCCATAGGCCTGTTTCTTTGAATTGTCTGCCATCTCTAGTGAGATTCTTGCAGCTTATACCTCAATGATCCCTAGCTTCTCCATTACAGAGTGAGGCATGAGGTTTATGCTTGACCCTAGATCACACAGAGCCTTCTCAAAGGTCATGGTGCCTATGGTACAAGGGATTGAGAATTTTCCAGGATCTTGTCTCTTCAGAGGTAATCTCTGCCTAGTCAAGTCATCCAGTTCTTTGATGAGCAATGGAGGTTCATTCTCCCAAGTCTCATTACCAAATAACTTGGCATTTAGCTTCATGATTGCTCCAAGGTACTTAGCAACTTGCTCTTTAGTGACATCTTCATCCTCTTCAGAGGAAGAATACTCATCAGAGCTCATGAATGGCAAAAGTAAATTCAATGGAATCTCTATAGTCTCAGTGTGAGCCTCAGATTCCCATGGTTCCTCATCAGGGAACTCCATGGAGGTCAGTGGGCGTCCATTGAGGTCTTCCTCAGTGGAAATCACTGCCTCTTCCTCCTCTCCATGTTTGGCCATGTGAGATGTGGTTATGGCCTTGCACTCTCTTTTTGGATTCTCTTCTGTATTGCTAGGGAGAGTGCTAGGAGGGAGTTCAGTAATTTTCTTACTCAGCTGACCCAATTGTGCCTCCAAATTTCTAATGGAGGACCTTGTTTCAGTCATGAAACTTTGAGTGGTTTTGATTATATCAGAGACAATGGTTGTTAAGTCAGAGGGGTTTTGCTTAGAATTCTCTGTCTGTTGCTGAGAAGATGATGGAAAAGGCTTGCTATTGCTAAACCTGTTTCTTCCACCATTATTGTTGTTGAAACCTTGTTGAGGTCTCTGTTGATCCTTCCATGAGAGATTTGGATGATTTCTCCATGAAGGATTATAGGTGTTTCCATAGGGTTCTCCCATGTAATTCACCTCTTCCATTACTGAGTTCTCAGGATCATAAGCTTCTTCTTCAGAGGAAGCTTCCTTAGTACTGCCTGTTGCTGCTTGCATTCCAGACAGACTCTGAGAAATCATATTGACTTGTTGGGTCTATATTTTATTCTGAGCCAATATGGCATTCAGAGTATCAATCTCAAGAACTCGTTTCTTCTGAGTTGACCCATTATTCACAGGATTCCTTTCAGAGGTATACATGAATTGGTTATTTGCAACCATTTCAATGAGTTCTTGAGTTTCTGCAGGCATCTTTTTCAGATGAAGAGATCCTCCAGCAGAGCTATCCAATGACATCTTGGATAGTTCAGACAGACCATCATAGAAGATTCTAATGATGCACCACTCTGAAAGCATGTCAGAAGGAAACCTTCTGATCAATTGCTTGTATCTCTCCCAAGCTTCATAGAGGGACTCACCATCCTTCTGTCTAAAGGTTTGGACTTCCACTCTAAGCTTACTCAATTTTTGAGGTGGAAAGAACTTTGCCAAGAAGGCATTGACTAGCTTTTCCCAAGAGTTCAGGCTTTCCTTAGGTTGTGAATCCAACCATGTTCTAGCTCTGTCTCTTACAGCAAAAGGAAAGAGCATAAGTCTATAGACTTCAGGGTCAACCCCATTGGTCTTGACAGTGTCACAGATTTGCAAGAACTCAGCTAAGAACTGATGAGGATCTTCCAATGGAAGTCCATGAAACTTGCAATTCTGTTGCATTAGAGAAACTAATTGAGGCTTAATCTCAAAGTTGTTTGCTCCAATGGCAGGGATAGAGATGCTTCTCCCATAGAAATCAGGAGTAGGTGCAGTAAAGTCACCAAGCACCTTCCTTGCATTGTTGGCATTGTTGTTGCTTTCGGCTGCCATAGTTTCTTCTTCTTTGAAGAGTTCTGTTGGGCCCTCTAAAGAGAGATGTTCTTTAGCTTCTCTTAGCTTTCTCTTCAAGGTCCTTTCAGGTTCAGGATCAGCTTGAACAAGTATGCCTTTATCTTTGTTCCTGCTCATATGAAAGAGAAGAGAACAAGAAAGTAGGGAATCCTCTATGTCACAGTATAGAGATTCCTTGAGGTGTCAGAGGAAAAGAAGAATAGAAGGAGGAGGTGGAGAAGAGGGAATTCGAACTTATCAAGAGGGACAGAGTTCGAATTGCACCTTGATGAGGAATCTTAGTCCTTTAAATAGAAGGATGTGAGAAGAGGGGAAGAAATTTTCGAAATTAAAATAAAAGATTTTGAAATAATTAAAAGAAATTTTGAAAAATTGATTGATGATTTTCGAAAACTAAAATTGGGAAAGAAATTAAGTAATTTTTAAAAAAATTTTGAAATCAGAAATTAAAAAGATATGATTGAAAATTAATTTTGAAAAAGGGTGTGATTGAAAAGATATGATTGAGAAGATATGATTGAAAATCAAATTAAAAAGAGAAAGTTTTAAAACTAAAGTTGATTACTTGACTAACAAGAAATTAAAAGATATGATTCTAAAATCTAAAATTTGATCCTTTCTTAATAGGCAAGTAACAACTTGAAAATTTTTGAAGTAAATCTTGAATTGAAGCAAGGATTTTTGAAAATAGTAAAAATAAATATAAAATGGAAAGACATTGATTTTGAAAGAGATATGATTGAAAATATATGATTTGAAAAAGATTTGATTTTGAAAAATTATGAAAACTTGAAAAAAATGTGAATTAAAAACAAAATCTTCCTTCTAGTGTCATCCTGGCGTTAAACTCCCAGAATGGTGCCCATTCTGGCGTTTAACGCCCAAAACTCTACCTTTTAGGGTGTTAAACGCCCAGCCAGGTGCCCTGGCTGGCGTTTAAACACCAGTTTTCCTTCTTCACTGGGCGTTTTGAACGCCCAGCTTTTTCTGTTTGATTCCTCTGCTGAATGTTCTGAATCTTCAATTCTCTGTATTATTGACTTGAAAAGACATAGTTTTAAAAAATATTTTTGAATTTTTGATGATGGGAATCAATAAAAAAATGCAACTAAGATCAAATAAACAATGCATGCAAGACACCAAACTTAAAAGTTTGTTTACTAAGGACTATAACAATGTAAAAATGCATGTAAGAAACGACAAAACATACAAAACAAGAGAATTTGAAGATCAAAGCAATGAAATCATCAAGAACAACTTGAAGATCAATGAAGAACAATATGTATAAATTTTCGAAAATTAGAAGGATAAAGACATGCAATTGACACCAAACTTAAAATTAGATACTAGACTTCAAACAAGAAACATAAAATATTTTTGGTTTTATGATTTTAAAATTTTTTTGTATTTTTTTCGAAAATTATATAGAAAAGAAAATAAAGAGAATCAAAACTTTTAATAAGAATTCCAGGAATCATGCAATGTTAGTCTAAAGCTTCAGTCTAAAAAGATTAGACATGTTTGGCTAAGCTTCAGCAGGACATTACATTCAATAGCTAAATTGATGAGAATCAATCAGCCTTTGTGATGATAAGAACATCACCTTGAAACTCTAGAATTCATTTTTAAAAATTCTGAAAAGTACCTAATCTAAGCAACAAGATGAACCGTCAGTTGTCCAAACTCGAACAATCCCTGGTAACAGCGCCAAAAACTTGGTATGCGAAATTGTGATCATCAACTATGGCGCCAAAGACTTGGAGCTCTCAAACGTGAATCACACTTTGTCACAATTCTGCACAACTAACCAGCAAGTGCACTGGGTCGTCCAAGTAATAAACCTTACGTGAGTAAGGGTCGATCCCACGGAGATTGTCGGCTTGAAGCAAGCTATGGTCATCTTGTAAATCTCAGTCAGGCGGATTCAAATGGTTATGGAGTTTAAGGTGATGAAAATAAACATAAAATAAAGATAGAGATACTTATGTAATTCATTGGTGGATTTCAGATAAGCGTATGAAGATGCTTTGTTCTCCTTGAACCTCTGTTTTCCTATTGCCTTCTTCCAATCATTCATACTCCTTTCCATGGAAAGCTTTATGTTGGGCATCACCATTGTCAACGGCTACATCCCGTCCTCTAGTGAAAATGGTCCTGATGCTCTGTCACAACATCAGCTAATCAGCTGTCGGTTCTCGATCATGTCGGAATAGGATCCATTGATCCTTTTGCGTCTGTCACACGCCCCACAATCGCGAGTTTGAAGCTCGTCACAGTCATCCCTTTCCAGATCCTACTCAGAATACCATAGACAAGGTTTAGACGTTCCGGATCTCAGGAATGGCCGCCAATAATTCTAGCCTATACCACGAAGGTTCCAATCATAGATTAAAAACCTAAGAGATACGCATTCAAGCCATTGCTAGTAGAACAGAGGTGGTTGTCAGGCACATGTTCATAGGTGAGAATGATGATGAGTGTCACGGATCATCACATTCATCAAGTTGAAGAACGAATGAATATCTTGGAGAAGAAATAGACTTGAGTTGAATAGAAAAACAATAGTACTTTGTATTAATTCATGAAGAATAGCAGAGCTCCACACCTTAATCTATGGTGTGTAGAAACTCCACCGTTGAAAATACATAAGAACAAATAGTGTAAGCATGGCCAAATGGCCAGCCTCAAAGGTCTAAGGACTAAACGTCCCAAGATGTGTGTCCAAATACAATAGTAAAACGTCCTATTTATAGAGAACAAGTAGCCTAGGGTTACAGAAATCAGTAATTAATGCAGAAATATTCTTCCGGGCCCACTTGGTGTGTGCTTAGGCTGAGCATTGAAGCTTCCATGTGTAGAGACTTTTCTTGGAGTTAAACGCCAGTTTTTGTGCCAGTTTGGGCGTTTAACTCCAGCTTTTGTGCCAGTTTTGGAGTTAAACGCCAGAATTCTTGAGCCGACTTGGAACGCCTGTTTGGACCATCAAATCTCGAGTAAAGTATGGACTATTATATATTTCTAGAAAGCCTAGGATGTCTACTTTCTAACGCAATTGAGAGCGCGCCAATTGGGTTTATGTTGCTCTAGAAAATCCACTTTGAGTGCAGGGAGGTCAGAATCCAACAGCATCTGCAGTCCTTTTTCAGCCTCTGAATCAGATTTTTGCTCAGGTCCCTCAATTTCAGCCAGAAAATACCTGAAATCACAGAAAAACACACAAACTCATAGTAAAGTCCAGAAGAGTGATTTTTAAATAAAAACTAATAAAAACATAATAAAAACTAACTAAAATATACTAAAAACATACTAAAAACAATGCCAAAAAGCGTATAAATTATCCACTCATCAGCAACCTTCTGACTTTCAAGAACCACCACCATATGCCTATGAGTCATATCCTCAACATGAACCTCAACCACACTCACAAGCCTATTTTCACCAAACACCTCCATATGACCTTGATCCATATCCACCATACTAACCACCTTTTGAAACATATGAGCCATACATGGAACCACCATCCCAAGATCACTACTCCCAAGAACCATCTCAATACACACTACCACATCCTTATCAAGAAGAACCACCTTCCTATCATGAACCCTTTCTCCAAGACATTGAACCCTCTTATCCACCCCAATCCTCAATGGATGAAACCCTTAGCCTTATACTTCAAGGGCAAGGAAAAATGCAAAGGGAGACACTAGAATTTGTGGCTACCTTGACCAAGGTAGTAAGCATTTTAACCTCCCAATATTTGAGCACTCAAAGCACTCCCATGGTCACACGTGGAAAATTAATTGAAAAGTATAGCATGAAGGAGAGATTGGAAACTCCGGTGGAAAATGAGGAATGTCATTTTGTATTAGAACAATTGGAGGAGCCTATGATCATTGAAGAAGAGGAGGAAGTGGTTGAAAACTTAGGAGATGCGGAACCTCCTTGGGAACCTAGAGTTGAAGAGAACCTCTCCAAGATGATTGAATTTGATGTTGAGAAGGAGAGTGCACAACCTTCAAAACAATTTTTGAATGAAGACTTGGAGGGAATGAAGCAAGGATTGAGTTCCCTTGGTGATGAAGATCATGCATCCAACCTTCTTGGTGGTGAATCCTTTCAATTTGAAGAACCTTCTTCCAAAGAGATAGAAAGCAATGTGGAGGTAGATTTCTCTCAACCTCCCATTTATGAGTGACACATACAACTCATCCTGGAGGAATCACCCCAACCTGAGATGGGGTGATAATCAAAACCATTGGCAGAAGAATAACAACTCCAACCATTCCCGCAACACAAACAGCTAAAATCATTCATCTAACAACATTAACCAATACAAGAAACCAGAAAACACATACCAATCACCTCACAACAACTCACAAACTCATTAAAATACCTTCCTCGCACCAGCATCCAACTCACAAAGCTATCACCCCATCTCCCCAAATAACTTCCAGCAACAATAATCACACCCTATCATACCACCAATTGACCATCATGAACTAGGATCTTAAGTCTTGAAGCAGCCTTACAAAACCTTGCCCAAAGCACACAATCAATTGCTCAGACCACTCAAACTTTGCTCAAAAGACAAGAGAGATATGAATCCACCATGAGGAACCTTGAGCGACAAGTGGGACAATTAGCCAAACAAGCTAAACGGCCAACCAATGTACTTCCAAGTGATACAATCCCCAACCCAAGGGAAGAATGTAAAGCTGTGCAGTTGAGAAGTGGAAAGGTAGTTGGAAGAGAAGTCAACAAAGAAGCAACAGGGCATGAAGTGGAAGATACAATAGACAAGAAGGAGGATGAAAAGACATCAACATCTAAAAAGAGCAAAGAACTTGTGGAACCACTAAGCAAGTTGTCAACCCAAAACAACAATGCCAACAACAAGGAAATTGTGAAGCCACAGCAAGAGGAAAGAAATGAAGGGGTAAAATCTTATGCACCCAAACTCCCTTACCCAACAAGGTTACACAAAGGAATACGAGACAAACAATTCCCAAAATTCTTGAAAATCTTTAAGAAACTTGAGATCAACATTCCATTGGCTGAAGCTTTAGAGCAAATGCCATTATATACAAAGTTTCTTAAAAATTTGATCACCAAGAAGAGAAGCTGGCAGGAGAAAGAAACCGTGCTCCTTACTTAAGAGTGTAGTGCCATCATTCAAAAGGGACTTCCACTGAAACTTAAGGATTCAGGCAGCTTCCTCATACCATGCACAATTGGGAACATGGCCATTGATAAATCACTTTGTGACCTGGGAGCAAGCATTAACTTAATGCATCTTGCCATGATGAAGAAGCTAATGATAGAAGAGGTTAAACCTACAAGGATGTCACTACAACTTGCTGACAGATCCCTTAAAATACCAAATGGAGTAGTGGAGAACCTCTTGGTAAAAGTGGAAAACTTTATATTCCCAGCCGACTTTGTAGTGTTGGACATGGATGAAGAGGGGAGTAACCCGGTCATTCTTGGTAGACCTTTTCTGGCCACTGCTAGAACAATCATTGATGTGGAGAAGGGGGAGATGATCTTCAGAGTACATGATGAGCAAATGACCATAAATGTCTTCAAGGCAATGCAATATCCAGTTGAGAAAGAGAGCTGCATCAGGATTGATGTGGTGGATTCTTTAGTTGAGGAAATATTTGAAGCAAGCCATCAAGTGAATCAGGAGGAAGTCCAGGACATCCAAGAACAAGAAGAGAACACATCGCAGGCACTAGAGGAACCAATTGAAGCCAAGAAAGAAGAGGCACTACAACAAGAGCTGAAACCACTATCCCCTCATCTTAAATATGCCTTCCTTGGTGAAAAGAATAGCTTCCCAATGATTATCAACTCTATATTGAGTGCAGAGGAAGAAGAAAAACTCCTTGTAGTGTTGAGAGCTTATAAGGATGAATTGGGGTGGACCATTGATGACTTGAAAGGCATAAGCCCTGCCATATGCATGCACAAAATACTCTTGGAGGAAAATTCTAAACCAGTGGTACAACCTCAAAGAAGGTTAAATCCCACAATGAAGGAGGTTGTTCAAAAGGAAGTACTGAAGTTATGTAAAGCTGGGATCATTTACCCTATCTCTGACAGTCCATGGGTTAGCCCAGTGCAAGTAGTAGCCAAGAAAGGCGAGATGACTGTCATTGCCAATGAGAACAATGAGCTTATTCCAACAAGAACAGTGACAGGATGGAGGATGTGCATTGACTATAGGAGGCTGAATGATGCAAGGATCACTTCTCCTTCTCTTTCATTGACCAGATGCTCGAAAGGCTGGCTGGCCATTCTTATTACTGCTTCCTTGATGGATATTCAGGCAATAATCAAATAGTAGTTGACCCCATGGATCAAGAGAAGACCTCCTTTACCTGCCCTTTTGGAGTTTTTGCTTACAGGAGAATGCCATTCGGATTGTGTAATGCCCTAGCTACCTTTCAGAGATGCATGTTATCAATCTTCTCAGACATGGTAGAAAAATTTATTGAAATCTTTATGGATGACTTCTCCGTTTTTGGTGATTCTTTCAATGCTTGCTTGCACCATCTTACCCTAGTCTTGAAAAGGTGCCAAGAAACCAATTTGGTTTCGAACTGGGAGAAATGTCATTTTATGGTACCCGAAGGAATTGTTCTTGGTCACAAAATTTCAAGAAAGGGTATAGAGGTGGACAAGGCAAAAGTAGAGATTATAGAAAAACTTCCACTGCCAACAAATATAAAAGTTGTTAGAAGATTCTTGGGCCATGCTGGATTCTATAGACGATTCATCAAAGATTTTTCCAAAATAGCAAAACCACTAAGCAATTTGCTGGTGGTGAGCAATCCTTTCTCCTTTGATGATGAATGTAAACATGCCTTTGAGACTCTAAAAGCTAAGCTCACCACAGCACCAATTATCACACCCCCAAGTTAGGGATTGCCTTTTGAACTTATGTGTGATGCAAGTGACCTTGCAATTGGTGCTGTGCTGGGGCAGAGGAAGGACAAAGAAGCACCATGTCATCTACTATGCAAGCAAAGTATTGAATGAAGCTCAAAGAAATTATACCACAATGGAGAAAGAGCTACTAGCGGTGGTGTATGCTTTTGATAAATTTAGGCAATATTTGATTGGATCTAAAATCTTAGTTTACACTGATCATGCTGCTCTCAAGTATCTAATGTCAAAACAGGATGCCAAACCAAGGCTAATTAGATGGATATTGCTTCTACAAGAGTTTGACATTGAGATCAAGGATAGAAAGGGTAGTGAGAATCAAGTTGCTGACCACCTATCAAGGTTGCCACAAGGGACGAGTCAAGACACCTCTCAACCAGTGAATGAAAATTTTTCAGATGAGCACCTCTTGCAAATTCAACAAACTCTTTGGTTTGCGGACATGGCCAACTACAAAGCAGGAAGGAGTATGCCACAAGAGTATACAAGGCAACAAGTTAAGAAGATGCTACATGAGGCTAAGTTATTCTTGTGGGATGAGCCCTTCCTATTCAAAAGATGCCCAGATGGAATGATTAGAAGATGTGTGCCGGAGGTTGAAATGAAGGACATACTATGGCACTGTCACAACTCAAGCTATGATGGTCATTTTGGAGCTGAAAGGACTGCTGCAAAGGTTCTCCAGAGTGGGTTTTATTGGCCCTCTATCTTCAAGGATGCTAGAGAATTTGTGAGTCATTGTAATGAATTCCAAAGAACAGGAGGATTGACAAAGAAGAATGAGATGCCTCAGAAGTTCATTTTGGAAGTGGAACTCTTTGATTTATGGGGAATAGACTTTATGGGACCTTCCCTCCATCCTACACATTCAAATACATCTTGGTGGCAGTAGAGTATGTTTTAAAATGGGTAGAGGCAATAGCCACCACCACATGTGATGCTAATGTGGTATTGTAATTTCTAAGGAGAAACATCTTCACTAGGTTTGGAGTACCAAAGGGACTTGTAAGCGATGCGGGAAGCCACTTTTGCAATAAACAATTGAACTCTCTCCTCCATAGATATGGAGTAACCCACAAGGTAGCCACACCATATCACCCACAGACAAATGGACAAGCTGAACTTGCAAACAGAGAGCTAAAGAGAATTTTGGAGAAAACTGTGGGAGCAACAAGAAAGGATTGGGCGAGGAAGCTGGATGATGCACTTTGGGCATATAGGACAGCATTCAAAACCCCCATAGGAAGATCTCCATTTCAGATGGTGTATGGAAAAGCATGCCATCTGCCTGTAGAGCTTGAACACAAAGCTTTTTGGGCCACTAAACTGTTGAATTTAAATGCTCAAGCAGCAGGAGAAAAGAGGTTACTACAACTCAATGAATTGGAGGAATTCAGACTGGAGGCATATGAGAATCCCAGAATATACAAGGAAAGAGCAAAAAGGTGGCATGAAAAGAAGATCTCTCCAAGAACATTCGAACCGGGCCAAAAGGTGTTGTTATTGAACTCAAGACTGAAGATCTTCCCTGGGAAACTGAGATCTAGATGGACTGGTCCATACACCATCACCAAAGTATCCCCTCATGGTTATGTGGAATTACTTGATGAAACCTCAAAAGAGACTTTCACAGTCAATGGGCATAGGGTGAAACTTTATCTTGGTGGCCCTTGGAGCAAGGAGGAAAGTGTACACTTGTTAACATAAGCAAGGGAGCTGCAATGTCAAGCTAAGGACAATAAACAAGCGCTTCATGGGAGGCAATCCATGCACAGGAGTCTTTTACTTTCATGCTTTAGTAATTAATAATAAGAGGTTGAACCATATACATCTAAGGGAATAACGATTGAATTAGCATATAGTGTATGTAGGGTACTAAATTTGGTGTGGCTAATCTTGAGGCAAGTGCAAAAGTTATTTTTAACACTTAGTCACAAACTAAGTTTGGTGTCCACATATACACGAAATGCTAGATCATAGAACAAACATGTAGCCATTTCCCCTAGGCATATGGAAGCAACCATTGGATTTCAATTTTGTCTCTTTTTGCATAATAATCCTGTATTATTAGTCCAAACATTACAAGGAATTCTAAAGCCTTTATATTCTTGTTGCAGGAAAGTGAAAGAAAGAAATGATGGGAGAATCTTGAAGGGGAATCACGGACACACATACAAGAAAGGAGAAGTCACATGTGCCTTGGGTTTTGTGCATTCGGAAGAACACCTTCACATGCATTAGCTAGAAGATTCATGCTCCCCATAACTTGACCGAGCCATCAAGACTAACATTCCATCATCAAATTATGGCGTTCAAATGCCCATTCTGTGCCAATCCTGGCATTTAACGCCAGTTCTGCTACCTTTCCTGGTGTTAAACACCACTCTGCTGCCCATTTCTGGCGTTAAATGCCAGTCTGTTGCCCATTTCTGGTGTTTAACGCCAGCCAGATGCCAGACATCCCTTTTTGGCGTTAAACGCCCAGAGTGCTGATCATTCTGGCATTTAACGCCCAGAATGCTGCCAGGCTGGGCGTTAAACGCCCATTCTACTATCCTTACTAGCGTTTAAACGCCAGTAAGCCTGTCCTCCAGGGTGTGCTATTTTTAGTGCTATTTTTCATTCTATTTTTGATTTTTTAGTTCTTTTTGTGACTTCACATGATCATCAACCTAAGAAAACATAAAATAACAATGAAAAATAAAATAAATATAATTAAATAACATTGGGTTGCCTCCCAATAAGCACTTCTTTAATGTCAATAGCTTGACAGTGAGCTCTTAGAGAGCTTCACAGAGACTCAGCTTGATGATGGCCTCCCAACATCAAACTTAGAAGTTGAGTGTTGGAGCTATATTTGACTCTGTATTGAGAGAAGCTTTTCATGCTTCTCTCCATGGTTACAGAAGAAGATCCTTGTGCCTTAAACACAAGGTAGTCCTCATTCAATTGAAGGACTAGCTCTCCTCTGTCCACATCAATCACAGCTCTTGCTGTGGCTAGGAAGGGTCTTCCAAGGATGATGGATTCATCCTCATCCTTCCCAGTGTCTAGGATTATGAAATCAGTAGGGATGTACAGGCCTTCAACCTTCACCAAGACATCCTCTACAAGTCCATAAGCCTGTTTCCTTGAATTGTCTGCCATCTCTAGTGAGATTCTTGCAGCTTGTACCTCAAAGATCCCTAGTTTCTCCATTACAGAGAGGGGCATGAGGTTTATCCCTGACCTCAGGTCACACAGAGCCTTCTCAAAAATCATGGTGCCTATGGTACAAGGTATTAAGAACTTTCCAGGATCCTGTTTCTTCTGAGGTAATTTCAGTTGAACCAGATCATTCAGTTCATTAATGAACAATGGAGGTTCATCCTCCCAAGTCTCATTACCAAATAACTTGGCATTCAGCTTCATGATTGCTCCTAGATATTGAGCAACTTGCTCTTCAACAATATCTTCATCCTCTTCAGAGGAAGAATACTCATCAGAGCTCATGAATGGTAATAGTAAGTTCAGTGGAATCTATATGGTCTCTATATGAGTCTTAGATTCCTTTGGTTCCTCATTAGGGAATTCCTTGGAGGCCAGTGGACATTCATTGAGGTCTTCCTCACTGGAAATCACTACCTTTCCCTCCTCTACAGGTTCGGCCATGTTGGACGTATAGATGGCCTTGCACTCTCTTTTTGGATTCTCTTCTGTATTGCTTGGGAGAGTATTGGGAGGGAGTTCAGTAACTTTCTTACTCACTTGTGCCTCTAAATTTCTAATGGAGGACCTTGCTTCAGTCATGAAACTGAGAGTGGTCTTAGATAGATCAGAGACTATGGTTGTTAAGTCAAAGTGGCTCTGCTTAGAATTCTCTATCTGTTGCTGAGAAGATGATGGAAAAGGTTTGCTATTGCTAAACCTATTTCTTCCACCATTATTATTATTGAAGCCTTGATTAGGCTTTTGCTGATCCTTCCATGAGAGATTAGGATGATTCCTCCATGAAGGATTATAGGTGTTTCCATAGGATTCTCCCATGTAATTCACCTCTTCCATTCCAGGATTCTCAGGGTCATAAGCTTCTCCTTCAGAGGAGACTTCTTTAGCACTGCCGGATGCAGCTTGCATTCCAGTCAGAGTCTGAGAAATCATATTGACTTGTTGAGTCAATATTTTATTCTGAGCCAATATTACATTCAGAGTATCAACCTCAAGAACTCCTTTCTTCTGAGTTGTCCCATTATTCACAGGATTCCTTTTGGAAGTGTACATGAACTGGTTATTTGCAACCATTTTAATGAGTTCCTGGGCTTCTGCAGGCGTCTTCTTCAGATAAAGAGACCCTCCAACAAAGTGGTCCAATGACATCTTGGACAATTCAGACAGACCATCATAGAATATACATATGATGCTCAATTTTGAAAACATGTCAGAAGGACACCTTCTGATCAATTGCTTATATCTTCCCAAGCTTCATAGAGGGATTCACCTTCCTTCTGTCTGAAGGTTTGGACTTCCACTCTAAGCTTGCTCAACTTTTGAGGTGGAAAGAATTTGGCCAAGAAAGCATTAACCAACTTTTCCCAAGAGTTCAGACTATCTTTAGGTTGTGAGTCAAACCATGTCCTAGCTCTTTCTCTTACAGCAAAGGGGAAAAGCATAAGTCTGTAGACCTCAGGATTAACCCCATTGATCTTAACAGTGTCACAGATTTGTAAGAATTCAGCTAAGAACTGATAAGGATCTTCAATTAGAAGTCCATGAAACTTGCAATTCTGCTGCATCAGAGAAACTAATTGAGGCTTAAGCTCAAAGTTGTTTGTTCCAATTACCAGAATTGAGATGCTCCTTCCACAGAAGTCAGAAGAGGGTGCAATAAAGTCACCAAGCATCTTCCTTGCATCTCCACCATTGTTGTTGGGTTCGGCCGTCTCTTCTTCTTTTTCGAAAAATTCTGTCAGGTCCTCTCCAGAGTGTTGTGCTTTAGCTTCTCTTAGCTTCCTCTTTAGAGTCCTTTCAGGTTCTGGATTAGCTTCGACAAGAATGTTCTTATCCTTGCTCCTGCTCATATGAAAAAGAAGAGAACAGAAAAGAATAGAAATCCTCTATGTCACAGTATAGAGATTCCTTTATGTGAGTAGAAGAATAGAAGAGTAGAATGAATAAGAGAGAAGATGAGGAATTCGAACACAGAGAAGGAGAGAGGGTTTGAATTATAAGAAGAAGAGAAGGGTTAGTAAATAAATAAAATAAGTAGAAAGAGATGAGAGAGAGAAAATTCAAATTTTAAAATTAAAATAAAAAGAAAATATTTTTATTTTTATTTTAATTATTGGTTAGTATTCGAAAATTAAGAGAAGAAATAGAATAAAATTTGAAAACTAAATAAATTAATTAATTAAAAAGATTTTTGAAAAAGTGGTTGGTGATTTTCGAAAATTGGAGAGAGAAAAGTAGTTAGGTGGTTTTGAAAAAGATATGATTGAAATGGAAAACTTTTAAAATCAAACAAAAAGTCAAGTAGTTAATTGAAAAAGATTTGAAAATCAATTTTGAAAATATAAGAAGTTAGAAAAGGATTTTGAAATTAAAGTTTGAAAAAGATATGATTGAAATTAAAAAGATTTGAATTGGAAATTAGAAAGATTTGATTTTTGAAATTAAAGTTGATTACTTGACTAACAAGAAACTAAAAGATATGATTTTAGAATTTAAAGATTGACCCTTTCTTAATAGGCAAGTAACAACTTGAAAATTTTTTAATCTAAACATTAATTGTTAGAATTAATTATGAAATAAAAGTAAGAAAAAGATTTTGAAAATCAAACTTTTAAAGTTTTTGAAAATAAATAAAAAATAAAAAAGATTTTATTTTTGAAAAATATTTGAAAAAAATAAAGTTTTTAAATTGAAATTTTGACTTGACTAACAACAAACAACTAAATTTTAAAACTTTTTGACTTAATCAATTTAAAATTTTGAATTTTATGAGGAAAAAAAGGAAAGATATATTTTTTATTTTTGAATTTTTAATGAGGAGAGAGAAAAACATAAAAATGATGCAAAACATAAAAATTCAAGATCAAAACAAAAATGCATGCAAGAACACTATGAATGTCAAGATTAACATCAAGAACACTTTGAAGATCATGATGAACATCAAGAACATAATTTTAAAGAATTTTTAAGAAAAGAAAGATATGCAAGACACCAAACTTAAAAATTTTTAAACTATAGACACTAATCATTCAAAAAAATGCATATGAAAAACAAGAAAAGTCACCAAACAAGAAAAATTTAAAGATCAAATAGAGAAATTCATCAAGAACAACTTGAAGATCATGAAGAAACTCAATGCATGGATTTTCGAAAATTTTAAAGAAAAAATAAAGCATGCAATTGACACCAAACTTAAAATTTGACACTAGACTCAAACAAGAAACAGAAAATATTTTTGGTTTTATGATTTTATTAATTTTTTTGGATTTTTTGAAAATTAATTTGGAAAAGGAAAATAAAGAAATTCAAAATTTTTAATAAGAATTCCAGGAATCATGCAATGTTAGCTAAAGCTTCGGTCTAAAAATTTAGACATGGCTTAATAGCCAGCCAATCTTTATGTGAAAGCTTCGGTCCAAAAGATTAGACATGGCCAAATGGCCAGCCAAGCTTCAGCAGAGCATTACGTACAACAGCCAAATTGATGGGAATCAAATGGCTCCTGCAATGATAAGTGGAAGCTCGGTCCAAAAAAATTTAGACATGGCTTGACAGCCAGCCAGACTTCAACAGATCATGATAAAACACTAGAATTCATTCTTAAAGATTCTGAAGAACAAAATAAAATATTGTATATTTTTAATGAAAATTTTTTTTGAATTTTTTCGAAAATAAAAAGCTTTAAAAAATAAAATAAAATTACCTAATCTAAGCAACAAGATGAACCGTCAGTTGTCCAAACTCGAACAATCCCCGGCAAGGGCGCCAAAAACTTGGTACGCAAATTGTTTGTTCTCCAGCAATGGCGCCAAAAACTTGGTGCGCGTATCATGATCTCAACACTTCTTCACAACTCCGCGTAACTAACCAGCAAGTGCACTGGGTCGTCCAAGTAATACCTTACGTGAGTAAGGGTCGATCCCACAGAGAATGTCGGCTTGAAGCAAGCTATGGTCATCCTTGTAAATCTCAGTCAGGCAGATTCAAATGGTTATGGGTTTTGATAATTAAAATATAAATAAAATATAAAATAAGATAAAGTTACTTATATACCACTGGTGGAAATTTCAGATAAGCGTTTGGAGATGCTTTGTTGCTTCTGAACCTCTGCTTTCCTATTGCCTTCTTCCAACCATGCTTTACCTCCTTCCATGGCAAGCTGTATGATCCTCTCGGATGAAAACAAATCCATATGCGCTGTCACCGCATAGCTAATCATCTGTCAGTTTCCACTAGCATCGGAATAGGACCATTGTCCTTTTGCACACTATCACTGCGCCCAACATTCGCAAGTTTGAAGCTCGTCATAGTAATCCCATCCCAGATCCTACTCGGAATACCACAAACAAGGTTTAGACTTTCCGGATCTCAGGAATGGCTGCCAATAATTCTAGCCTATACCACGAAGATACTAATCTCACGGACTCGGTCCGTGTATTAGATATCCAAGAGAGTATACTCCAATTGTCGTCCAATGACTACGTTGAACATCATGTAGACCGCTTTGTGGTTGTCAAGCACGCGATCTTGGCTAAGCAAGTAATGAAGATTGGGTGATTGTCATGGGTCACCCCTTCATTCTGACTTAACTAAATTAAGTACGAGATTATATCTTGGAGAAGAAGTAGGCGTGAATTGAATAGAAAAACAGTAGTAATTGCATTAATTCATGAAGAACAGCAGAGCTCCACACCTTAATCTAAGGGGTGTAGAAACTCCACCATAGAAAATACATAAGTGAAAAAGGTCTAGGAATGGCCGTGAGGCCAGCCTCCAAACGTAACATCAAGTGATCAAAAGATAAGAGACTCCTTAAAAATAAACATCTAAAAGTAGTTTTTATACTAAACTAGTAACTAGGGTTTACAGAAAATGAGTAACTAAGTGCAGATAGTGCAGAACTCCACTTCTGGGGCCCACTTGGTGTGTGCTTGGGCTGAGCATTGAAGCTTTTTCGTGCATAGCTTGTTCCTGGAGTTAAATGCCAGCTTTGGTGCCAGTTTGGGTATTTTACGCCAAGATGTTTTAGGCTGACTTTGAACGCCAGTTTGGGCCATCAAATCTCGGGCAAAGTATAAACTATTATATATTTCTGGAAAGCCCAGAATGTCTACTTTTTAACGCAATTGAGAACACGCCAATTGGGCTTCTGCAGCTCCAGAAAATCTACTTCGAGTGCAGGGAGGTCAGAATCCAATAGCATCTGCAGTCCTTTTTCAGCCTCTGGATCAGATTTTTGCTCAGGTCCCTCAATTTCAGCCAGAAAATACCTGAAATCACAGAAAAACACACAAACTCATAGTAAAGTCCAGAAATGTGATTTTTGAATAAAAACTAATAAAAATATAATAAAAAGTAATTAAAACATACTAAAAACTATGTAAAAACAATGCCAAAAAGGGTATAAATTATCCGCTTATCACCGATTCATCTGTGCGAAACTTGTAGTGTTCAATTTCGTGCACCACTTGTTACATTTCTTGTGGCAGTATGCTTTTTTTATTATGTTTGCATTGAGAGAATAATGTGTAAAGTTCCTTGAACAAGAGGAATGTTGACTCTTGAGGAGCAAGAATTTAGAGAATTATTATGATACCTCCATAAATGAGAAGGAGGTTTATCCTTGAACCAAAAGAGATTGAAAAGAAAAATAAAAAAAACGAGAGAAAAAGAAAGAGCCAGAAAAAGAAACTAAATAATGATAAAAAGATAAAAAAATAAAGCTAAGTTGCAAACCTGATGAGCGGATAATTTATACGCTTTTTGACATTGTTTTTAGTATGTTTTTAGTAGGATCTAGTTACTTTTAGGGATGTTTTTAATAGATTTTGTGTTAAATTCACATTTCTGGACTTTACTATGAGTTTGTGTGTTTTTCTTTGATTTCAGGTATTTTCTGGCTGAAATTGAGGGACTTGAGCAGAAATCAGATTCAGAGGTTGAAAAAGGACTGCTGATGCTGTTGGATTCTGACCTCCCTGCACTCAAAGTGGATTTTCTGGAGCTACAGAACTCGAAATGGCGCGCTTCTAATTGCGTTGGAAAGTAGACATCCAGGGCTTTCCAGAAATATATAATAGTCCATACTTTGGCCAAGAATTGACGACGTAAACTGGCGTTCAACGCCAGGCTTCTGCCTAAATCTGGCGTCCAGCGCCAGAAAAGGATCCAAAACCAGAGTTGAACGCCCAAACTGGCACAGAAACTGGCGTTCAACTCCACAAATGGCCTCTGCACGTGCAACACTCAGGCTCAGCCCAAACACACACCAAGTGGGCCCAGGAAGTGGATTTATGCATCAATTACTTACTCATGTAAACCCTAGTGACTAGTTTATTATAAATAGGACCTCTTACTATTGTATTAGGCATCTTTTGATCATCTTAGGATCTTAGGATCATCTTTGGATGCCTGGTTCTTAGATCAGAGGGGCTGGCCATCTCGGCCATGCCTGGACCTTCACTTATGTATTTTCATACGGTAGAGTTTCTACACTCCATAGATTAAGGTGTGGAGCTCTGCTGTTCCTCAAAGATTAATGCAAGTACTACTGTTTTCTATTCAATTCTTCTTATTTCGCTTCTAAGATATCCATTCGCACCCAAGAACGTGATGAAGGTGATGATTATGTGTGACGCTCATCATCCTTCCCCCTTATGAACGCGTGCCTGACAAACACTTCTGTTCTACATGAATTAAGCTAGAATGAATATCTCTTAGATCTCCTAACCAGAATCTTCGTGGCGTACGCTAGAATGATGGTGGCATTCAAGAGAATCCGGAAGGTCTAAACCTTGTCTGTAGTATTCTGAGTAGGATTCAATGATTGAATGACTGTGACGAGCTTCAAACTCGCGATTGTTGGGCGTTAGTGACAGACGCAAAAGGAGGGTGAATCCTATTCCAGCATGATCGAGAACCGACAGATGAATAGCCGTGCCGTGACAGGGTGCGTGAGCATATGATTCACTGAGAGGAGGGGATGTAGCCACTGACAACGGTGATGCCCTTGCATACAGCCAGCCATGGAAAGGAGTAAGACTGATTGGATGAAGATAGCAGGAAAGCAGAGGTTCAGAGGAACGAAAAGCATCTCCATTCGCTTATCTGAAATTCCTGCCAATGAATCTACATAAGTATCTCTATCCCTTTTATTGTTTATTTTAATCTAATAAAGTGTCATGTTTAAATCCGCCTGACTGAGATTTGCAAGGTGACCATAGCTTGCTTCAAGCCAACAATCTCTGTGGGATCGACCCTTACTCACGTAAGGTTTATTACTTGGACGACCCAGTACACTTGCTGGTTAGTGGCACGCGTTGTGAAAAGTGTGATTCGCAATTCGTGCTACCAAGTTTTTGGCGCCGTTGCCGGGGATTGTTTGAGTTTGGACAACTGACGGTTCATCTTGTTGCTCAGATTAGGTAATTTCCTTTTTATCTTGTTTTCAAAAAATTTTTCAAAAATCTTTCAAAAATTCTTCCTTTGTTTTCGAAAAAAAAAATTTAATAAAAATGTTTTCAAAAATATATTTTCCTTTCAGAATTTTCAAGAATGAATTCTAGTGTTTCATGGAGCATGTTGAAGCCTGGCTGGCTGTAAAGCCATGTCTCAATTCTTATACTCAAGAGAAGAGCTTCTTTATCTTTCTTAGCCAATTGGCTGTTGAATGTAAGGAATGTCAGGCGTGTCATGTCTGAGTTACATACTAAAGCTTGGCTGGCTATTAAGCCATGCCTGACCCTTTGATTGGAGCTTTAGAGCATAAGATTCCTGGAATTCATATTAAAAATTTTGGAATCCTTATTTTCTTTTTCAAAATTATTTTTCGAAAAACATAAAATAAAAATCCAAAAAAAATTAGAAAATCATAAAAATCAAAAATATTTTTGTGTTTCTTGTTTGAGTCTTGAGTCATATCATAAGTTTGGTGTCACTTGCATATGCATCTTGTAATTTTCGAAAATATCATTCATTCATAGTGTTCTTCATGATATTCAAGTTGTTCTTGGTAAGTCTTCTTGTTTGATCTTGATGATTTTTTGTTTTCTGTCTTTTCATGTTTTTCATATGCATTCTTGAATTCTTAGTGTCTAAGCATTAAAGAATTCTAAGTTTGGTGTCTTGCATGTTTTCTTTGCATTAAAAATTTTTCAAAAATATGTTCTTGATGTTCATCATGACATTCAAAGTGTTCTTGGTGTTCATCTTGACATTCATAGCATTCTTGCATGCATCACATGTTTCGATTTAAAAATTTCATGCATTGCATCTTTTTAGTGTTTTTCTCTTGCATCATAAAAATTTCAAAAATCAAAAAAAATATATCTTTTCCTTTTTCTCTCATCAAATTCGAAAATTTGGATTGACTTTTTCAAAAATTTTTAAAATCAAATTGTTTCTTATGAGTCAAATCAAATTTTCAATTTGAAAATCTTATCTTTTTCAAAATCTTTTTCAAAAATCAAATCTTTTTCAAAATTATTAGTTATTTTCGAAAATTCCAAAAATATTTTTCAAAAATCTTTTTCTTATTTTTATACCAAATTTTCGAAAATAACATAATCAATTAATGTTTTGATTCAAAAATTTGAAGTTTGTTACTTGCTTGTTAAGAAAGATTCAAACTTTAAGTTCTAGAATCATATCTTGTGATTTCTTATGAATCAAGTCATTAATTGTGATTTTAAAAATCAAATCTTTTTCAAAAACTAATCTCTATCATATCTTTTCAAAAATATCTTCTTATCTTATCTTTTTCAAAAATATCTTTTCAAAATATCTTTCCTAACTTCCTATCTTTTCAAAATTTGTTTCAACCAACTAACTAACTTTTTGTTTGTTTCTTAACTTTTTCAAAACCACCTAACTAACTCTCTCTCTCTCTAATTTTCGAAAATACCTCTCCTCTTTTTCAAAATTTCTTTTTAATTAACTAATTATTTTTATTTTTTATTTTTTATTTCAAAAATTTTCGAAAATTACTAAATATTTTTCAAAAACCATTTTTCAAAAATCACTAACTCTTTTTCAAAATAATTTTCGAAAATTATTCCTCCCCCATCTCATTCTATTTATTCATTCATGTCCTAACATCTCATCTCACATTCCAATCCTCACAGTTGTGTTTCTTCCTTTACATCACATCCTTTATCTCCCCCTCTTCTTCTACTTACAAAGGGATCCCTATACTGTGGTATAAAGGATCTCTATTATTATTATCATTTTTCTGGCCATTCTTCCTTGTCATATGAGCAGGAGCAAGGATAAGAACATTCTTGTGGAAGCAGATCCAGAACCTGAAAGAACTCTGAAGAGAAAATTAAGAGAAGCTAAAATACAACAATCCAGAGATAACCTTTCAGAAATTTTCGAACAGGCAGAGGAGATGGCAGGCGAAAATAATAATAATGAAAGGAGGATGCTTGGTGACTTTACTGCACCTAATTCCAATTTACATGGAAGAAGCATCTCCATTCCTGCCATTGGAGCAAACAACTTTGAGCTGAAACCTCAATTAGTTTCTCTGATGCAGCAGAACTGCAAGTTTCATGGACTTCCATCTGAAGATCCTTTTCAGTTCTTAACTGAATTCTTGCAGATATGTGATACTGTTAGGACTAATGGAGTAGATCCTGAAGTCTACAGGCTCATGCTTTTCCCTTTTGCTGTAAGAGACAGAGCTAGATTATGGTTGGATTCTCAACCTAAAGACAGCCTGAACTCTTGGGATAAGCTGGTCACGGCTTTCTTAGCCAAGTACTTTCCTCCTCAAAAGCTGAGCAAGCTTAGAGCTGATGTTCAAACCTTCAGACAGAAAGAAGGTGAATCTCTCTATGAAGCTTGGGAAAGATACAAACAGTTGACCAAAAAGTGTCCTTCTGACATGCTTTCAGAATGGACCATCCTGGATATATTCTATGATGGTCTGTCTGAGCTATCAAAGATGTCACTGGACACTTCTGCAGGTGGATCCATTCACCTAAAGAAAACGCCTGCAGAAGCTCAAGAACTCATTGACATGGTTGCTAATAACCAGTTCATGTACACTTCTGAAAGGAATCCTGTGAATAATGGGACGCCTATGAAGAAGGGAGTTCTTGAAGTTGATACTCTGAATGCCATATTGGCTCAGAACAAAATATTGACTCAGCAAGTCAATATGATTTCTCAGAGTCTGCATGGAATGCAAGCTGCATCCAACAGTACTCAAGAGGCATCTTCGGAAGAAGAAGCCTATGATCCTGAGAACCCTGCAATAGCAGAGGTAAATTACTTAGGTGAACCTTATGGAAACACCTATAACTCAACATGGAGAAATCATCCAAATTTCTCATGGAAGGATCAAAAGCCCCAACAAGGCTTTAATAATGGTGGAAGAAACAGGTTTAGCAATAGCAAACCTTTTCCATCATCAACTCAGCAACAGACAGAGAACTCTGAACAAAATGCTTCTAATTTAGCAAATCTAGTCTCTGATCTATCTAAGGCCACTGTAAGTTTCATGAATGAAACAAGATCTTCTATTAGAAATCTGGAAGCACAAGTGGGCCAGCTGAGTAAAAGGATCACTGGAATCCCTCCTAGTACTCTCCCAAGCAATACAGAAGAGAACCCAAAAGGAGAGTGCAAGGCCATTGACATAAGCGCCATGGCCGAACCTCTGAGGAGAGGAGAGGACGTGAATCCCAAGGAGGAAGACCTCCAGGGACGTCCAGTGATCAATAAGGAGCTTCCCTCTGGGGAACCAAAGGACTCTGAGGCTCATCTAGAGACCATAGAGATTCCATTGAACCTCCTTATGCCCTTCATGAGCTCTGATGAGTATTCCTCTTCTGAAGAGAATGAGGATGTCACTGAAGAGCAAACTGCCAAGTTTCTTGGTGCAATCATGAAGCTGAATGCCAAATTGTTTGGCATTGATGCTTGGGAAGTTGAACCTCCCTTGTTCATCAATGAACTAAGTGATCTGGATCAACTGACATTGCCTCAGAAGAGACAGGATCCTGGAAAGTTCATAATACCCTGTACCATAGGCACCATGATCTTTAAGGCTCTGTGTGACCTTGGTTCAGGAATAAACCTCATGCCCCTCTCTGTAATAGAGAAACTGGGAATCTATGAGGTGCAAGCTGCTAAAATCTCATTAGAGATGGCGGACAGCTCAAGAAGACAGGCCTATGGACAAGTAGAAGACGTGTTAGTAAAGGTTGAGGGCCTTTACATCCCTGCTGATTTCATAGTCCTGGATACTGGAAAGGAAGAGGATGAATCCATCATCTTAGGAAGACCTTTCCTGGCCACAGCAAGAGCTGTGATTGATGTTGACAGAGGTGAAATAGTCCTTCAATGGAATGAGAACTCCCTTGTATTCAAAACTCAAGGATCTCCCTCTGCAACCATGGAGAGGAAGCTTGAAAAGCTTCTCTCAAAGCAGAGTCAACCAGAGCCCCCACAGTCAAACTCTAAGTTTGGTGTTGGGAGGCCACAACCAAACTCTAAGTTTGGTGTTGAACTCCCATATCCAAACTCTAAGTTTGGTGTTGGAGAGTTTCAACAAAGCTCTGCACATCTGTGAGGCTCCATGAGAGCCCACTGTCAAGCTATTGACATTAAAGAAGCGCTTGTTGGGAGGCAACCCAATGTTTATCTAATTCTTATTTTTATTGTTTTTCATGTTTTCTTAGGTTCATGATCATGTGGAGTCACAAAATAAATATAAAAATTGAAAACGGAATCAAAAACAGCAGAAGAAAAATCACACCCTGGAGGAGCATCTGTCTGGCGTTCAAACGCCAGAACAGAGCATAGTTCTGGCACTGAACGCCCAGAATGGGAGCATCCTGGCGCGGAACGCCCAGAACAAGCATGGTTCTGGCGTTCAACGCCAGAAATGGCAGCAAAGGGGCGTTAAACGCCCAAAATAGGCACCAACCTGGCGCTGAACGCCCAGAGTTGTGTGCAAGGGCATTTTACATGCCTAAATTGGTGCAGGGATGTAAATGCCTTGACACCTCAAGATCTGTGGATCCCACAGGATCCCCACCTACCTCGTCATCTCTCTTTCCATTCATGATCACCTTTTTCTTCCATTTACCACTTACATCCATACACCCACTACCTTCAAAAATTCAACAACTCTCTCCCACCCAATCCCACCCATATGGCCGAATACACACTCCCATCCATCTCCTCCATATCCTCGTCTTCTTCTATTCTTTCTTCTTTTGCTCGAGGGCGAGCAACATTCTAAGTTTGGTGTGGTAAAAGCATAGCTTTTTTTGTTTTTTCCATAACCATTGATGGCACCTAAGGCCAGAGAAATCTCTAGAAAGAGGAAAGGGAAGACAAAAGCTTCTATCAAGGGTCTATAGCTCAGTGGTTGAACATTTGACTGCAAATCAAGAGATCCCTGAGATACCTCAGGGGATACATTTTCTTCCACACAATTATTGGAAGCAACTAAGGGTGGAACATCAAGAGCACTCCATCATCCTTAATGAAATCAGAGAAGATCTAAAAGCAATGAAGGAGGAGCAGCAAAGACAAGGAAGAGACATAGAAGAGCTCAAGGACATCACTAAGGTGGACTCATTCCTTGTTCTTACTCTCTCTGTTTTTCGTTTTCTATGTTACGTGCTTATCTATGTTTGTGTCTTCATTACATGATCATTAGTAGTTAGTAACTTTGTCTTAAAGATATGAATGTCCTATGAATCCATCACCTCTCTTAAATGAAAAATGTTTTAATTCAAAAGAACAAGAAGTACATGAGTTTCAAATTTATCCTTGAACATAGTTTAATTATATTGATGTGGTGACAATGCTTCTTGTTTTCTGAATGTATGCTTGAACAGTGCATATGTCTTTTGAAGTTGTTGTTTAAGAATGTTAAATATGTTGGCTCTTGAAAGAATGATGACTAGGAGACATGTTATTTGATAATCTGAAAAATCATAAAAATGATTCTTGAAGCAAGAAAAAGCAGCAAAGAACAAAGCTTGCAGAAAAAAAAATAAATATAGGTGAAAAAAAAATTAGAAAAAAAATAGAAAGAAAAAGAAAAAGCAAGCAGAAAAAGCCAATAACCCTTAAAACCAAAAGGCAAGGGCAAATAAAAAGGATCCCAAGGCTTTGAGCATCAGTGGATAGGAGGGCCTAAAGGAATAAAATCCTGGTCTAAGCGGCTAAACCAAGCTGTCCCTAACCATGTGCTTGTGGCGTGTAGGTGTCAAGTGAAAACTTGAGACTGAGCGGTTAAAGTCAAGGTCCAAAGCAAAAGAAGAGTGTGCTTAAGAACCCTGGACACCTCTAATTGGGGACTTTAGCAAAGCTGAGTCACAATCTGAAAGGGTTCACCCAATTATGTGTCTGTGGCATTTATGTATCCGGTGGTAATACCGGAAAACAAAGTGCTTAGGGCCACGGCCAAGACTCATAAGGAAGCTGTGTTCAAGAATCATCATACTGAACTAGGAGAATCAATAACACTATCTGAACTCTGAGTTCCTATAGATGCCAATCATTCTGAACCTCAATGGATAAAGTGAGATGCCAAAACTATTTAAGAGGCAAAAAGTTATAAGTCCCGCTCATATGATTGGAGCTATGTTTCATTGATAGTTTGGAATTTATAGTATATTCTATTCTTTTTATCCTATTTTGATTTTCAGTTGCTTGGGGACAAGCAACAATTTAAGTTTGGTGTTGTGATGAGCGGATAATTTATACGCTTTTTGAATAAAAACTAATAAAAATATAATAAAAAGTAATTAAAATATAATAAAAAGTAATTAAAACATACTAAAAACTATGTAAAAACAATGCCAAAAAGGGTATAAATTATCCGCTTATCACCGATTCATCTGTGCGAAACTTGTAGTGTTCAATTTCGTGCACCACTTGTTACATTTCTTGTGGCAGTATGCTTTTTTTATTATGTTTGCATTGAGAGAATAATGTGTAAAGTTCCTTGAACAAGAGGAATGTTGACTCTTGAGGAGCAAGAATTTAGAGAATTATTATGATACCTCCATAAATGAGAAGGAGGTTTATCCTTGAACCAAAAGAGATTGAAAAGAAAAATAAAAAAAACGAGAGAAAAAGAAAGAGCCAGAAAAAGAAACTAAATAATGATAAAAAGATAAAAAAATAAAGCTAAGTTGCAAACCTGATGAGCGGATAATTTATACGCTTTTTGACATTGTTTTTAGTATGTTTTTAGTAGGATCTAGTTACTTTTAGGGATGTTTTTAATAGATTTTGTGTTAAATTCACATTTCTGGACTTTACTATGAGTTTGTGTGTTTTTCTTTGATTTCAGGTATTTTCTGGCTGAAATTGAGGGACTTGAGCAGAAATCAGATTCAGAGGTTGAAAAAGGACTGCTGATGCTGTTGGATTCTGACCTCCCTGCACTCAAAGTGGATTTTCTGGAGCTACAGAACTCGAAATGGCGCGCTTCTAATTGCGTTGGAAAGTAGACATCCAGGGCTTTCCAGCAATATATAATAGTCCATACTTTGGCCAAGAATTGACGACGTAAACTGGCGTTCAACGCCAGGCTTCTGCCTAAATCTGGCGTCCAGCGCCAGAAAAGGATCCAAAACCAGAGTTGAACGCCCAAACTGGCACAGAAACTGGCGTTCAACTCCACAAATGGCCTCTGCACGTGCAACACTCAGGCTCAGCCCAAACACACACCAAGTGGGCCCAGGAAGTGGATTTATGCATCAATTACTTACTCATGTAAACCTTAGTGACTAGTTTATTATAAATAGGACCTCTTACTATTGTATTAGGCATCTTTTGATCATCTTAGGATCTTAGGATCATCTTTGGATGCCTGGTTCTTAGATCAGAGGGGCTGGCCATCTCGGCCATGCCTGGACCTTCACTTATGTATTTTCATACGGTAGAGTTTCTACACTCCATAGATTAAGGTGTGGAGCTCTGCTGTTCCTCAAAGATTAATGCAAGTACTACTGTTTTCTATTCAATTCTTCTTATTTCGCTTCTAAGATATCCATTCGCACCCAAGAACGTGATGAAGGTGATGATTATGTGTGACGCTCATCATCCTTCCCCCTTATGAACGCGTGCCTGACAAACACTTCTGTTCTACATGAATTAAGCTAGAATGAATATCTCTTAGATCTCCTAACCAGAATCTTCGTGGCGTACGCTAGAATGATGGCGGCATTCAAGAGAATCCGGAAGGTCTAAACCTTGTCTGTGGTATTCTGAGTAGGATTCAATGATTGAATGACTGTGACGAGCTTCAAACTCGCGATTGTTGGGCGTTAGTGACAGACGCAAAAGGAGGGTGAATCCTATTCCAGCATGATCGAGAACCGACAGATGAATAGCCGTGCCGTGACAGGGTGCGTGAGCATATGATTCACTGAGAGGAGGGGATGTAGCCACTGACAACGGTGATGCCCTTGCATACAGCCAGCCATGGAAAGGAGTAAGACTGATTGGATGAAGATAGCAGGAAAGCAGAGGTTCAGAGGAACGAAAAGCATCTCCATTCGCTTATCTGAAATTCCTGCCAATGAATCTACATAAGTATCTCTATCCCTTTTATTGTTTATTTTAATCTAATAAAGTGTCATGTTTAAATCCGCCTGACTGAGATTTGCAAGGTGACCATAGCTTGCTTCAAGCCAACAATCTCTGTGGGATCGACCCTTACTCACGTAAGGTTTATTACTTGGACGACCCAGTACACTTGCTGGTTAGTGGCACGCGTTGTGAAAAGTGTGATTCGCAATTCGTGCTACCAAAACCTCTTAGCATCAATGGTTGAGACCCAAATATGTGCCTCTGGTGTTTATTGTCCAAGGATGCTTGGGTGATTAGACTGAGGAGTGCTTTATCACTGGACAACTTAGATCAACTGGTCCAGGATTGCCGATTGAAAACCCGCTACCCAACCCAACTTGAAACAAGACATTTAGTAGTCTAAAGAGGCTCTGGACATCGAGGTTTGGAATCAAAATCTCAACTATATGCTTGCGGTGTGACCATGTCAAGGAGAGGCTTGAGTCACTAGATCCGTGGCATGCTTTATCAACCATTAACTTGAACCAATTGGTTCAGGATTACCGATCGAATGCTCACCATCAAGAGTTGCTTTGGGACGGAGCATTTAGAGTTGTCAACAGAAAAATTTTCTCTAATGTTCAAATAAGGGAATTCAAAGATCAATTTGGACTTAATGGAAGCGAGTTTTCATTACATCATCCGAGTTTTAGTTCCTTTGAGGTGTTGAAATTCCCATGTTTCAAGGAGGAACGACGAATAAGGATGCATTCATGGTCACAAGGATCGAAAAATCCTACTCTTGAAACAAGTATGAGCTTTAATGGGACTTCAACTTCTAAGCAGACCCATTCTTAGTTTTCATTGTTCAAGTTGTTTGAGGACAAGCAAGACTTTAAGTTTGGTGTTGTGATGCGTGAGCATTATTTGTATCTTTTCTATGTGATTCATATGGTATTCTGTTGATTTGTTAGGGAATTTTAGTGGAGTATGCCCCCATTGGATGCTACTTTGAGTTATATGGCTCTTGATTGATTTCAGATAGCATTCTAATGAAGAATTCATGGAAAAGTGCATGAAGAAGTAAAAGAGGAAAATGCGTACGCATCATGATACGGGGAAATTTGCACAGCACAAATTCCTTCGGCAAGTGTACCGAATCGTCAAGTAATAACTCACTTTTTAGTGAGGTCGATCCCACAGGGATTGATGGATTAAGCAACTTTAGTTAGGTGATTTATCTAGTCAAGCTAATAGTTGATGATTTTGGTGAAATTGAATTAACAGAATGTAAATTGCTGGAAATTAAAGTGCTGAAAGTAAATTGTGAAATGTAAATGGCAAAAACTTGAATGGCATGAAACTAAAGAATAGAAACTTAAATGGCAAGAAATTAAAAGAGCTGAAACTTAAATGACAATAAAGTAAAAGAAAGAATGCAAATGACAATAAAATGTAAATTGCATGAAATGTAAATGGGTTTTGGGAGCTGGGAATCAAAGAAAGTAGATAACTCAAAGCAATTAAAGTGAAGAATAACAATGGAGAGATTCATTATAGATTGGAGATATCATAATCCATCATAAATCAATGGGTCTCAACTTCATTATCAATCATATGAAGTAGATCTATGGCGGATTGTAATTAATTGAGTCCCAATTCCTTGGCAACCCAATTTTTCTTAACACAATCAATTTGCCAATTCCTTGATCTAATTGTCATGCGAAGACGTCAAGTTCAATTCTCTTATCCATAAGCCACACAAGTTCTCAGGATCTCAATTAAAACCAAGAATTTATTGATCAAGAGAGTTGTGAGAGAAAGAGCTTCAAACTAATTTCTATGAATCCCCTTCTGAGGCTCACACAGAAATTCAAATGGATCTAAACCCCCTTTCGGCAGTGAATAGATAGATTAAGCACGGAAGTTATCTCTTAGCTACAACAAGCGGATTGAGAAGAAGAAGAAATTCACTAATTCTTTAGAATTACAATAGAGCTCCTCCCCTTAATGATTGGGGTTTAGTTAATCATCGCTCTAAGAACAATTACAGGAAATTGAAATTGCATCAAAGTAAACCAAAACTCAATACAAGCTAATGTAAAATTGCATAATGTAAAAGTGTATAAAACTAAAATCCTAAGCTAAGCTCCCTAGAGCATCCCCCAGTGTAAGCGTACTTATTAAGTTCAAAAACTCTCCTATATATACTATTCTTCTCATCTTCAACTGAGTCTTCAAGTACTTGGATGTAGACTTTTGGCCTTAGTTGAAGCAAGTTAGGAGTGGCCCTTCTTGAAGTTAACACTAACGTTAGCTCACTAACGTTCTTATGAGTGCCCCTAGAAACTGGCGTTGGTGCTGGCATTATCATGCTAACGTGGTCACTAACGCTTTCCCAGTCATGTGTATGCGTAACCTTCATCGCTGACATTAGTGACATAGCGTTAGCATGTTAATGCTCTTCTCACATGTGCGCGTCGCCTACGCGCACAGGTGGCTTGTCAATTTCCACTCTCACACGTACGCGTCGCCCTACGCGTACGCGTCACCACTGATTTTTCCATGCTTTTGTTGAAGACGAGTGTGCTAACTTGGGTAACATTAGCACACCATCGTTGGCACCTCTTCTTGTGTTGTGGCGTTAAGGAGCCAACTTAGGCCACTAACGTTGCTTCCTTCTTCCTTGAGTCACGTTAGTGAGCTAACTTTGGCCATTAACGTTGCCTTTTATCTTTGAGTCACGTTAACACTGGCGTTAGTGGGCTAACTTGGCCACTAACGCCAGCTTCTTCTCCTTGGCAATGTTAGTACTGGCGTTAGTGGGCTAACTTGGCCACTAACGCCAGTTTCTTGCTATAGAGCCAACGTTAACCATGGTGTTAGTGGGCTAACTTAGCCACTAACGCCACAGCCTCTGCTTCTTCTCTACTTCTCTTTACCTATCATCAACCAAACAAATGCATCAAAGCTTTGCTATAATCACAAGACACTGCATTATTCATTACATCAAGTAATTCTTGCATCAATCTCATGAAAATGTTTATAATTCACAACACTTGGTTGAATTAAGACATGCATACATTACTCATCCAAATGCTTACTTATTGACAAAGAAAATGCATGAAACTAACCTAAATATATGATAAAAATGGCTTGTGAAACTAGCCAAGATGCCTAGGCATCACAACGCCAAACTTAAATCTTGCTTGTCCCCAAGCAACGAAATGAAATATAAGAAAAGTGCTGGAAGTGTAAAGAAGCATAAGTCCTTATTGAAAAACTTCTAATTCTAGTTCATGGGGTTTTTAATGCATGGATTCCTTAGTGATTTTTCTTTGTGGCTAAGGTAGTGGCACTCCTTTGGATCCTTACTTTGTTTGCACCCTTTGAGACTTATTATTGTTTGGTCCTTAGTTTGAGCTTTTTGATAAACCCATATTTTATGATATATATTGTGCTCAATTTAAGTGATTTATTCAACCTTTCACCCACTTATTCATGTAAATTGCATGGTTTTACTTTCCCTTCCTTATTATGTGATATATGTGAAAAACATGTTTCCTATGCTTTAAAAATAATTATTTTAATCACCCTTTCTTACCATTCGATGCCGTGATTTGTGTGTTGAGTAGTTTCAGATCTTCTAAGGCATGAATGACTTAAAGGATGGAAAGGAAACATACAAAAATGGAAGGAAAGCACAAAATGGAGTTTTTGAAGAAACTGGCAGTGACGCGAACGCATGGACGACGCAGATGCGCGCCTTAAGCAGAACACAGATGACACGGACGCATGACCGAAGCGAACGCGTGATAAGGAAAACTCCAGATGACGCGACCGCGTGACCCACGCAGACGCGTGACAGATGCCACGCACCAGAAACTGCAGAAAATGCCCCCAGCGATTTCTGAAACCCTTTTTGGCCCAGATCCAAGTCCAGAAAGCACAGATTAGAGGTTATAAAGCGGGGGAATGCATCCATTCATGGGAGGCCTTCAATTATTTTACTTTTCATAGTTTAGATGTAGTTTTTAGAGAGAGAGGTTCTCTCCTCTCTCTTAGGTTTTAGGATTAGGATTCCTCTTAAGGATTTAGAATTTCAACTCTTCATCAGGTTCAATATCCCTTTTACTTTATATTTCTCTTTTACTTTCAGATGCTTTAATGCTCTCATTCAATTACTTATGTTGCCAGATTGATTTATGAACTCTTTATGTTTAGATTGATTTTCTCTTATTAATGCAATTGAGGTATTTCAGATCTAAGATTCTTATTCAGCTTTTTATATTATTGGCTTTAATTGATTAACTGGAAGCTCTTGAGTTATCAACTATCCGTGATTGGTTGTTATGTCGGCTAAATTGACTGGTATTCCACTAACTCTAGTCTTTCCTTAGGAGTTGGCTAGGACTTGGGAATCTAACTAATTAGTTCACTTGACTTTCCCTTGCTTTCATAAGGGTTAACTAAGTGGGATTAACTAAGTGGGATTAACTTCCATTCTCATAGGAGTAACTAGGATAGGACTTCCGAATTTTCATACCTTACCAAGAGTTTATTTTATAGTTATTTATTTATTTTTCTTGTTATTTAATTTACCTGTCCCTTACTTTCAAAACCCCCAATTTACAAAACTCATAACCATTAATAAGAACATACCTCCCTACAGTTCCTTGAGAAGACGACCCGAGGTTTAAATACTTCGGTTATCAATTTATTTAGGGGTTTGTTACTTGTGACAACCAAAACGTTTGTATGAAAGGATTTTCTATTGGTTTAGAAGCTATACTTACAATGCGAATACATATTTTTACATTTCTTTACCGATAGAAAAACCGATCGTCAAAATGGCGCCGTTGCCGGGGAACTGCAAACATGTGCCTTATTATTGGTTATTGTAAATATTTTTATTTTATTTGTTTACTTGTTTTTATTTTTCCCTTTTTATTTTTATTAGCTACTATGAATTCTCACCCCTCTCGCTTTGAGTTTGGTTCTAATATTGTTGAAGGGAACGGAAGTTATAGTAGGAACATGCATCAAGGTCAGAGCAATCAAAGATGGATGGAGCCAAGAGGATCTGATCAACCCTTTATGCAACAACACCCTCGAAGATATCATGGACGAGGACCACTATACAATGCATACCAAGCTAATAGACATGGTGGACCACCTTGCAATTACCAACAAGCCCCACCCTGTGCTTATAGACCATCCTCTCAACGTAGATTTGAACCACCACACTCACAAGTTCTTTTTCACCATTCACCACCATATGACCCCTATCCACCACAATCCCAATCTAATTACTCCCAAGAACCACCACATTCTTATTTTGAACCCTCTCCCCCAACCAATGAAACCTCACACCCACCCCAACCTCCAGTGAATGACAAATTTTGTGTTCTTCTTCAAGGGCAAGCAAAGATAGAAAAGGGCGTACTAGAACTCACTACTGCCGTAACTGAGGTAGTAAATTTAATAGCTTCCCGACATCTGAGAACTCAAAGTACTTCCATGGCTGCATGTGGAGAATCAAAAGAAGAGCGTAGCATGAAGGAGACACGAGAGACCTCAGTGGACAATGAGGAGCATGGCTTTGCACTGGAACGAGTAGAGGAAGCCATGATAGTTATAGAGGAGGAAGTGGTTAAAGATTTAGGAGATGCTGAACCTCCATGGGAATTAAGAACCGTAAAGGATTCCGCTGAGAAGTCCGAAATTGATGCCAAGGAGGACAGTGCACAACCTCCATAGCATATGCCTTGTGAAAAATTGGACGGAACAGACCAAGAAGTTGATTCCATGGGCAGTGATGATCTTGAATCAAGCTCTCCTAGTCACGAACTCACATCCGCAACTGAATTCCTTGAGCCTGAAGAACCTTACCCAAGTGAATACGAAGATGACGTCGAGGTAGATTTCTCTCAACCTCCAACGTATGACTTAAGTGATAAGGAAGACATAGAAGACTTTGATCAGGACACAGTTGCAGCTGAAGAATTTTGCAAAGAAGTGGAGGAATTCACAGAAGATTACAAGGGAGTAGAACTTACAGAACCACTGAAAACACCTATCCCAAGGCCATTACCACCTAATACAAGCTTCAAGTGGGTACAATCCTTAACCTTTATCTTTACTTTTCCACTTGAAGATGGTTTGCTTGAAACAGATGGCCAGCTTAGAGCTCTCTGCGGCTTTAAGAGTAAGAGAAAAATGGCTCGTACTCAGAGCTAGTGCGCAAGGTTCAATAAGGTTCCACGCTTCAATTCGAAGTGCACAGATTGGTACCAAGTTCAATTGAATGGGTCTCGGAAAACGTTTGGTCATCTTGGTGAGAATACAATTTCTAAACCGCCCGGATCGAAGAATATAGATCAAGACAAAGGCGGATTTAAAAGCAAGGTTTGGGATCCTGGAATCTATTCTGACATTCGCCACCCCGGGAGCCTGAGAACCTGTTTGAAGCTGCTCAAAAGCTTCACATGCCTAGTTTAGGACCCCGGAGGCTGCTGGCATTCCAAACATTGGTGGAGATTTCTAGATGAATTTAAGCATAAGCCACCATAACGGGAAGCTCATCAAATGTCCAACTTAAGGACTTTAACTAAAAGTGCTAGGTGGGAGACAACCCACCATGGTATGGTAGTTTCTTTTTCAATTTTTATTCCATACTGTTTGATTTTATGTTATATTATTTTTTGAACCTGGATGTTATTCATAGCATTTGCATTAGCATTGCATACTGCATAATTGCATACCTGCATATGTTTAAAAAAAAAGGGAAGGCGTGCGACGCGACTGCATTGCTAACGCGTTCGCGCCAGATGCGAAAACCACCTCCCACGCGTCCGCGTCAATCACGTGAACGCGTGATCTGGAAATCGGCATAAAAATCCAACGCCCAGAAATCTGGGCTGGAATCCTGCAGCTAGTATGCGTTTAGCACAAAATGGTCCACGCGTTCGCGTCCCTGACGCGAACGCGTCACTTGCACAACACCCATCCCACGCGAAAGCGTGAGAGACGCGTTCGCGTCGCGTGGATATTATGGCACCCCAACGGAGACAGAGAGTTGCGCTGAAACGATGCTGGAATTGTGCGTTTAGCACAATTCCCAGCGACGCGGTCGCATGCCTCACGCGACCGCGTCATTCATCCTTTTACCCATTCCGTGCGATCGCGTCACTCACGCGATCGCGTCAACCCCATTCCACCCCAACCACGCGATCGCGTGCCCCACGCGTTCGCATGGATTCAAATTCACTAATCCCAGTGATGCGAACCCCTACCCCCATCGCGCCCCCATTCTTCTCCCCCCAACCCCCCTCTGCTCCCTACTCCAACAACACCATCCCAACCACCTCCGACCGCCGCACCACCCCCAACAACCCGGACCCACCGCGACGCCCACCCCCCCTCCTTCTTCCTCCTTCTTCCTTCTCCCCTTCTTTTTCTTCTCTCCTCCCTTCTTTCCCTTCCACCACCGCGGCCAGCCACCGCCATCGCGCCATCACTGCCGCGACTCCCACCACCACCACGCTCACCCCCATTCTTCTTAAACCACCCCTGTACCCCAACCCTAACCCAGCACCTCCAAACCATCCCTACCGCCACCACGGTTCGCCGCCGCGCCGCCCTACGTCACTGCCGTATTGCCACCAATACCACCCCACTCCCACCATCTCTCTTAGTTCCATACTTGTGCCTCTAACCACCAGGTTCCGCCGAATGCCACTTTTCTTTCATTTGTAATTAGTTGCATATTTTTCAGTTTATGTTTAATATTAGGCTAGTTAGAGATGCGTGTTTGTAGTGGATTCTAGGTGGTTAGGTAGCTAGGATGTGGTTAGTGGATTTAGGCCTGATAATTGCGCTGTTCGTGCCTCTTATTTTATCAATATTCACAATTTTGATGTTGCTGTGATGTTAATACTGTTCATATGCTGTTTTTTACTGTTTCATGCTGCTTTTTACACTGCTTTTTCATGTTCATATTCCGTATATGTAATTGCAGCTTTATTTTAATTTATATGAACTATTCTGCTTGCTATTTATTACCCGGGAACATCCAATTTTAGCCGGAATGCTACCCAATTTTCTGTAAATTGTTTTGATTTTCATTCATGTTTTGGTTTTGGCAATTTGAATTTGGCATTACTTAGCTTTTCCCAAACCACTTCATGAATGCACGGGCCAGCATTCTCATTCCTTTCGATTTCCTGGTTAATAAATTGCACTTTTGATGATTCAATTTTAATTTTTTGCTATTTTTATATCTTTATGAATCATCATCACTAACCTGATATTTTTGAATATGAGTTGACTAGTCTTTCAATTTGTGTATTTCTTGTTACTTAGGAAACATTTCTCAACGCCACTTACTTTGACTTTTTCCTCCTAACTCACTGCTTTCCACTTTTTCACTTTTCACCACTTTTAACTTTCTAACTTCTCCCTTTGCTTTTTAACTAACTCCTTCAACTTTTTACTTCATGGCATGATTATTGTTTTTCCTAATTAACAGGTATTCTACTTATCATATATTTTGGATTGTAATTTCTCATATCAGCTTTTTAACTCCGAAACAATCCAAAATACACAATTATTCAACTCATTTCATAATTCTACTGCTCCTTTGCCACTATGTGCTTCTCTTGTTATTTGCCTACTTGTTTTCCTGTTTTTATTATATCCTAGATTTCTATTTTTCAGGATGTCTGACCCTCAGCGTAAGGGAAAAGGCAAAGCCACAACTAGCAAACAAAAAAGAGGTGAATCCTCTATGTCTATCCTGGACATTATGCATGATGACTCCTGGTGGGAAAAGCACTTTACCCCGCAGGAGAAGGCTGACCAGCTCCTCCCTACCAATGATCCCACTAAATTTGCCAACAGATACTGTGGGCTAAAGTATCCAGTATTTGCCACCTCCAGAAACCTGTACCTGGAGCAGACTCTGAAAATTCCAGAAGAACTATAGCAGTACACTTCCAATCAGATCAAACAAAAAGGTTGGTTCTTCTTGAAGAGAAACTTGACAGAGGTCAATGCTTCCTGGGTAAGAGAGTTTTACTGCAACTATTTCAAGACTTCCCTGGATGCAGTGCACCTCAGAGGGAAACAGATACTGGTCACTGAAGAAGCCATTGAGGATATTCTACAGCTTCCGCCTAAGTCAGATCAGCCTGACGGTTACCAAAAGGCTGAAGAGGACATGCGCTTTCTGAGATTTGACTGGGATGCTATCAAGCAAAGGATAGCTCTTGACCCTACTATCCCATGGGTCATGGGAAAGAACACCGCCATGCCTAAGGGAATCAAGCTGATGTATCTGAATGATGAGGCTTGGCTCTGGCACCAGATCCTGAGCAACTTTGTAATGCCAAGCACTCATGAGATGGAGCTGCCTGCTACTATGATCACCCTTTTCTGGTGTGTGCTGGAGGATAAGGACCTGTATCTGCCATGATTCATCCGGCACTTTATGGCCAGGGTCCATGTCAGAGGCACTCTCCCTTTCCCATATCTGATTACCCCAGCTAGGCCATCGAGCTGACGTGCCTCGGGAGCTTGCTGATGAGAAACCACCTGCTGCGGACTGCAAGCAGATTATCCCTCACAGCAGGAAGTTTCAGGCTTTAGGCTACAGACCTCCATTCCTGACCGCTTCTGATGAGACAGCTACGCCTTCAGCTGCCCCTTCTTCTTCCACTGCTGCACCAGCCCCACCCACTGCACCTCCACCTGCCTCAGAGCCCGTTTACCACCTCGTGCACCGCTTATTCCAGCAGCTGGACCAGATGGAACACTGCAACAAGCGGCGATATGAGAGATCTGAGCGTCGCAACAAGCGCCACTATGAGCACCTCAAGATGATGATTCGATCTGGCAGCGACTTCCCCTCCGAGCCTGACACACCATCAGGACCATCTGAGGACGAGGCAAACGAGCATGAGGAGGAGACCCATCCACAGAGAGAGGCCGAGCAGGCAGGCTCAGAGCAGGTTGTGCCACAGTAGGAGGAGCCACACCAGATACAGGCCGCAGATCCAGAGATTCCTATCCAGTCAGAGCCTCTACTGCAGCAGACAGATCCTCCTACCCTCATCCAGTCCGCAGACCCTCAGGCCACCACAGAGACTCCAGCAGCCCATCCTTCCGGTGATGACACCCCTTCACACCCAGCTTGAGTGAGCATCGAGGACGATGCTTTATTTTAATTGTGGGGAGGTAGCCATCCCTGGCATATCTTTTTGGTGAACCACTACACACTCTTTTTATCTTATTTTGTTTATTTTTCTGTATTTTTATCTTTATTTTTACTTTTTAGTACTTATACATCGTTCTTTTGCTATATTTTTACTTTATTTCCGCATTTTCCACTTTAGTTTATATTTTAGCCATTTAGTTTAGTTTGCAATTCTAAACTTATTAGTTATAGAATATGTGGATTAATTAGTATAGTTTACCCTTTTAGCATATGATAGTTTGGTTTAAATTGAAAATAAAAAGGAAGTAAACTAGAGACTTTAACATAATCAAAACAATCCACACACCTTGTATATATAGCATTACATGTTAGTTAGTTAACAACATTTTATTAAGGAACAACACTAAAACTTTAAAGGCACCCTAAAATTTACATTGAGAATAATGGGAACTCTTAATTTTTACTTGCATGACATGTATAACTGATATATGATTTTTGAGCTAGAGAACACACAGCCTGTGAGTTTTGAGCTTAACTGTATGGTTACATTCAAACCATAATTTTTATTCCTGTGTGTTTTACCCTTCTTTTTCATTCTGGTGTTCTTTACCATGTTTTAATCTATATGTCCAATTATAGAGTATAGATACATACTAAGAGATGATTGAGGCCATCATTTGAATTTTTCCTCACTTATCCCAAATTAGCCTACCTTTTACATCACCCTTGTTAGCCCCCTTGAGCTTTTTAATCCCCTCTTATTCTATAAACCACATTACTAGCCTTAAGCAGAAAAACAAAATAAAAATCCCAAGTTGAATCCTTGGTTAGCTTAAGATAAAAATTGTGTATTGTTTAAGTGTGGGAAACTTTATGGGAACATGGATGATAGAAACAAAGGTAGAAAGTTAAAAAGAATAAAGATGTTTCAAAATAAAAATTTGGAAAGCATGCTCATGTGAAATCAAAATGATTGAATTACCATGTGCATTAAAAAAAAAAAGAATCAATGCACATGTGACAAAGTTAAGTTTAATGCATGAGTTTGCACTACAAAGTGGAAAAATTTGGGCAAATAGGTTAAGAAACTTTGATTTATAAAATATATATGTTAGGTGAGATCTTAGACCAATCAAGGATTCACTTATTAGCTCACTTGGCCTTATACATATACCCTTACCTTTACCTTGGCTCTATTACAACCTTGGAAAAGACCTCATGATTCTTGTATGTCTGTATTCTATAATTGTTGATTGGTTAGATGAAGAACAAAGTTATAGAAAGTAAGGATAAAAAGAAAAATAGAGTGATTAGCCCAATAAACACTGAGTGACTAGAGAGTAAACACAAAATCCAGTGAGGGTTCAATAGCTCATCACCATATATCTCTGCTTAAATTGTTAATTGTCTTGCAAGTTTGTAAAATATTTTACCCATCTCAATTGTAAAAGTGCTTTAACAATATCTAGGGTTTGGCTATGTATATATGATTCCTTGAGGATGTGAATTAATTTAACTACATGTAAGTTTTATATACAAGTGAATAACAATTAGAATTGCATGATTCATTTAGGTAGTTGCATTTAGGATATATTGCATTGCATGAGATTCCACCACTTTAACCTTACCTTACTCTTTATCTTGGACTTAGCATGAGGACATGCTATTGTTTAAGTGTGGGGAGGTTGATAAACTCATATTTTATGATATATATTGTGCTCAATTTAAGTGATTTATTCAACCTTTCACCCACTTATTCATGTAAATTGCATGGTTTTACTTTCCTTTCCTTATTATGTGATATATGTGAAAAACATGTTTCCTATGCTTTAAAAATAATTATTTTAATCACCCTTTATTACCATTCGATGCCGTGATTTGTGTGTTGAGTAGTTTCAGATCTTCTAAGGCAGGAATGACTTAAAGGATGGAAAGGAAACATACAAAAATGGAAGGAAAGCACAAAATAGAGTTTTTGAAGAAACTGGCAGCGACGCGAACGCATAGACGACGCGGACGCGTGCCTTAAGCAGAACACAGATGACACGGACGCATGACCGAAGCGAATGCGTGATAAGGAAAACTCCAGATGACGCGACCGCGTGACCCACGCGGACGCGTGACAGATGCCACACACCAGAAACTGCAGAAAACGCCCCCAGCAATTTCTAAAACCCTTTTTGGCTCAAATCCAAGTCCAGAAAGCACAGATTTGAGGTTATAAAGCGGGGGAATGCATCCATTCATGGGAGGCCTTCAATTATTTTACTTTTCATAGTTTAGATGTAGTTTTTAGAGAGAGAGGTTCTCTCCTCTCTCTTAGGTTTTAGAATTAGGATTCTTCTTAAGGATTTAGAATTTCAACTCTTCATCAAGTTCAATATCCCTATCAAGACTCATCGAGTTTCGTTCTTAACTCCTCTATCAAGACCAATTATCACTATCACATCTCAATCTCAAGCATAACCTTCAAACTCACACTCCTATTTCCAAACCCTTGAATTTATAATTAATTTACTTCTTAATATCCTTAGCTAATTAACCAAATCTCTTCTCATTTCTATTAAATCAAATAAGTTAAAATCATAAATCCACTAAGTCATAAAAATTCGATTCTCTGTGAAATCCTTAAAAAAATTCAAAACTTGTCGCTTTTGACAATTAATTCAAATCAAAATCATTTTCGAAATTATAACCCAAACAACTCCAAAATCTTTGAAAAATTTTGGCATCACCACCCCTAAAAATTGGAATTTGCTACCCATCACGGTCCCCTCTTTTTTATCATCAATAAAACCAAAACCAGCCTCTCAATTTAACATTTCCAAAAATCAATGTATTCAATCAATTTTACCAAAAATTCAGAAACCAACCAAATAACCAACAAACAACCTTTCAATCACAGTAAAAATTCATTTACATCACAGACATTCATCTATTTACATTAATTTGCTAAACTTATCAGGTATTTAAAGCCCAAAACATTTTTACTTTAAAACAAACCCCTACCTCGAGAAATCAAGTCCGCAGTGACTTTAACGCGATAAATCCCTTTTTTTCTGGACCGCAGCAGTAGCAGTTTCTATCGCAACTCACAATAACTAGAACTCGATCCTGCGTTGTCAAACATTAGAATCTCTAGCCAAGCATAACGGAATACTAATCTTCAACGGTTCCGAAATGAAAATACTTACCATACAAAATGGCAGCAGCTCAAACAAAGGTTCTGACGGCCATAGTACCGTTCCCGGCGGCCAGAAGCTCGATGATGACAACTGTACAATCATACAGCGACAAATAATCTTTCCGGAATCCAAAAGAACATAAACTAAGCTCAAAACCCTTACCGGTAGTGGTCATTGGCGACGACAGTGGCATTTCTCAACAGCAGGAGTTTGGCAACACATCTCCAGAGCAATAATAAACCATAATTTTATGGTTTATCTTGTGTTAAATTTGGTGGATTTATCAATTTTTTCCACATTTAATTTGCTAAATTTGATTTACCTTAATTTCATTTGATGCCTTGATGTATTTGTTAAGTGATTTCAGGCTTAGAAGGCAAAGATTGTATTGAAGAAATGAAGAAAAAGCACACAAAGTGGAGAATTCATGAAGAAATGAGGATTTGGAGTAACACATGGCCATGCGTACGCATGACATCCCGTGTACGCGTGCATTGGATTTCTTCAGGTCATGCGTACGTGTGACATCCCGTGTACGCGTGACACTTGGCACGTGACTCACTTTAAAAAGACATGGCTGGCGATTTCTGGATTCCTAGAAGCTGAAATCCAACTCAATTCTGAAGTATTTGAGGCCAAATCCAAGAAGAAATAAGGAGAGAGCAATTGGGTTTAGTTAGAAACATACTTTAGGTTATATTCTTGAGAGAAAAGCTCTCTTTTCTCTCTAGAATTTGGGTAAATTTAGTTAATTTTCTCTTAGATTTAGGGTTTGATGTTGTCTTAATTTAGTTTTTCTTACTTGTTATTGTTCTAGCACTTTAATTCTTAGAGTTTTACTTGTCATTTTCTTTATTTTTCTACCTTTGATTTTGTGAACTCTTGTTGATTTTGATTTCTATTAATGCAATTTGATGTTTCTTTGTTTATTGTTGTTTAATTGAGTTATTATTATTGTTATCTTACATTTGGTAGCTTTAGATTTTATATTTCTTTCTATTTTAATATGCTTTTATTTTATGACTTCCAAGTGTTTGATAAAATGTTTGGTTTGGTTTTAGAATAGATTTTAGCACTTTTGGCTTGAGATTGAGGACTTAAGTGCCTTGATGTCATTGATGTCCAGCGTGATTGGTAATTTAGAGTTGTTAGTTCTTAACTCTTAATCCTTTCCTGGAGTTCCTTTTAGCATTTATATTATCTTAGTTGTTAGTTTTACTTTCTTGCAATTTACATTTCTTGTTCATCATTCCAAAATCCCAAAAAGAAATATCTCATAACCAATAATATGCACACTTTTCTGCAATTCCTTTGAGAGACGACCCGAAGAAAATTTTAAAAACGCAACACATCTGCCCAACCGTGAAGAAAGCCCTTCTCCGTTAAACGGAGCTTGGTGATGTGGAAAATAGAATTCCAACATGGCATCCGTTAAGGCCTTCAGTCTCGTTTCTCATTTATATGGAGATGAGAGAGAACATTTTCCCCAATTCACCAGAAAGATAAACCCTAACTACTGTCATGCATGGTGGAAACAGAGGCATGTCCAATAAAAATCGAAGGACACAATCAATGGAAAATAGTAGCGCTGAAGGGCTCGAAGAACACAGGAGCAAGCCCTATGACGGGACATGCTTCTGCCGTCTTCAGGTGGTGGCATTGAAGTCGAAGACGAGGAGAAACCCAGGGAGATGGTTTCTCAGGTGTTCTCTATGGAAGGTATGTATGAATTTTCTAGTGAATCTGTCCCCCTTCCCTATTGAGAATTGAGCTTGATGAATGGCTTTTGTACTGGGTAGATGAAGAACACTGGGTGCCGTTATTTTCAGTGGATGGACGAAACCAACGAGAAATTTGTTGGGCTAGAGGAATCATCCAAGAATGGAACACTAGTATGCAATGAATGTGGAGTCTTGAAAGGGAGATTTATCAGTGTTGAGACAGAGACCATACACAGAGATGGAAAGATGATGGTGAAGCACATGAAGAGAGTTGAATTGTTGCTATGCATCATTCTGTGTGGAATTGTACTGAGTTTGATTATGAGTGTGATTTGTTTGGTTAGATGGGAGAAGGGATGCATGCAGGACAGTTTTTATTAATGGATGTTATGTGTTATTATTTTGTGGAAGTTATGTTGACATTGTTGTAGCTATTTTTCTTGCTTGTTAATGAAGTGGATCTGTGTCTTACACTCAATTGAATACTGACAAAAGCATGAATGAAGTGAATACAAATAAGTGAAAAGGGCAACTCAGATATGTTAACTAAGTTGAGATGGGTTTAAGAAATCAAATACTGCCAAAGGAACAAGAATAATACCAAAATATTTGGTCTGCATAACATTTAGCATTAGCACAAATTGTCCAACTAAAATACTGAATACTCGCTAATTAGTCTTAATATCAGACACCAAAATACTTAAATTGTGCAACAAAGGCCAATAACCATCAATACTAATATCAACATATAACCCAAAAAGTAGAAAAAGTATTGCAACTAAACTTCAACTTATAACCCAAAAGAAGAACTAATTAGAGATCCAAATCTCCTTCAACCAGACTGATTTGGCATGAACTTAGAGAACCTAGAAGTGGTTGCTTTACTAGCTCCATTCATGGTTTCGTTTGACCAAGTTTCTTGCTCATATGCAGACAAGTATTCCCAAACAGATGTATTAATCCTCTTGATTGCAGCCTTTGCACATTGAAACAACAACTATTGAAACAGCAACTGTTGAAATTCCTCCACATATGCATAGTACAAAACCTGTGATTAACCCCTAGCATAACTTCTTGCAGAGCAGGAATTAGCCCCTGTCATTGACTTAGTTAGGCAACATATACCATAGCTTGAGGTAAGACTAGTTGAATAAAGTAATTGAATACACAGATTAAAAACTAACCTTCTGCTTCTTCAGGATGAGATTGCCCCTCTTTGCCTTCAACATGTGTCTCATGGTTGTCTCCTAAATTAGGTTCCTCATTTTCAACTGTTGCAGCTTGAGTTTGAATGGGTACGTTATCAGTAGCTACGTCATCTTTCTTCGATTGATCATTTTCCCCTTTACACAACATTGATTCACCCTCCTGTTCCTGTTGCTTCTCATACTGTGGGGGATCATCTTGATGATTTTTCTGATTTTCTGAAGAAGCTCCATCTACTTCTATATCATCTGGTCCTCCATGTTTCTCATGCTGTGGGAAATCCTCGTCATGATTTTGCTGATCTTCTGAAGGAGGTCCTCAACTTCATCAACTAACTCTGGATCGGCGTCAAAGACCAACACTAAGAAACTCTTCAGTTTTCGCGTTCTAAATTTGTCATAGTTAAATAGAGTGTTTCATTTAAGGTTAGCCTGGTCATTTACTTGGAATTGGGCAATTAGGGTTTCATGAATTAGGGATAAAGGAGAAACGGGACTGAAGGCCTTAACGGATGCCACGTTGAAATTCTGTCTGCCACATCACCAAGTTCCGTTTAACGGAGAAGGGCTCTCTTCACGGTTGGACAAATTTATTGCGTTTTTAAAATTTTTTAGGGTATAATTGTCGTTAACAAATATTAGGGTTATTATTGTCAGCGTTTTACAAATTCGGGGGCATAATTGGTAACATGTATTTTTTTAGAAAATAATATTATGAAATAATAAATTAAATTTCTGATTTATAATAAATTAAATTTTTTATTTATAATGACAATACCAGGAGTCTTTGTGTCTAAATTTAAGTTCTAATATTGTCCTTAATGAGAGAGATTTATTATTTAAAAAAATTTTCATGCACAAACTTGGGGGCATAATTGGTAACATGTATTTTTTTAGAAAATAATATTATGAAATAATAAATTAAATTTCTGATTTATAATAAATTAAATTTTTTATTTATAATGACAATACCAGGAGTTTTTGTGTCTAAATTTAAATTTTAATATTTCCTTTAATGAGAGAGGTTTATTATTAAAAAAATTTCTTATGTACATCCATTCAGTTACGTTGAATAAAGAAACTTCTACACAGTTTTCACGACAACTTCATTAAGAGTTTTGTATTAGATGTAAGTCATTCATGCGAATTTCTTTATTATGGATATGTTTTTGAAAGCATAAAAGTAAAATAGTTTAACAGTGCAATATTTTTTTTAAAAACATTTACATAGAATAATTTTGTACTAATATATCATGATTCATTTTACATAAAATATTCATTCATCTAAGTTCATTCATGGAGTACCTTACAAAAATTATATTTAAGTAATTTTTTTATCTTATAACTATTTTATATCTTGGAATTTAAAACTTTGTATTTTTATTTTTATTCAAGGTTTATTTTTATGTTTTATTTTAGTTATGTTAATAAAAAAGTATTAATATTAGTTTTGATTTTTAACTTTTAGAATAAATAAAAAGATGAGACCTTTTTATAAATTAGATGATTGAAAAATTTCTGATTAAGGAAGAAGTTAAGTCTATTCTTGACTATAAGAATACATATAATTCACTCTTGAATGTAATCAAAATAAATATAAATTTATCCAATTTTTTAAAATTTACATTAATTATTAAAATCATAATATAATGGATATACTCTTATAAAAAAATGAAAATGACTTCATATTTTTTTTTTTTGAAAGGAAACATGACTCAATAACTATAAAGTCTAATTTAAATAACTATAAATAAGTAAAATAAGTAATAAAAAATAAACATAAAATTTAACTTTTTTGTTATTTAGTACAAAAATAAATATAATAAAATTTAACTTTTTTGTTATTTAACATTATCCTTTTTTAGAGTCATTTATTTTATTTAGTTTTTTATCCTTATTTTTATGCTTTATTTTAATTTTGTTAAACAAAAAATTACTAATATCATTTACTTTTAATTTTTAATCTTTATCATAAATAAAAATATGTGACTTTGTATGCATTAGATAATAAAAAAAATACTCATAATAAAAAAAATTAAATTTACTCCTTCATACATCTATAGGAGTGTAGATAATTTGCATAAGAGTTACAATATTTTTTTTTTTACTTTATTTTTAAAATAATATTTACTTTTGAGTGTAATAATTATGAACTAATATATGGTGGTAACTGATTGCGATTGAAGAGAAAGTAGAAGGAGAATAAAAATGAAGAAAGGAAGAGAGAACAAGCCAATATAAAAGTGGCGGTGAGCCAATGATAGATATGTGGATAGATAATGGTAAAAAAAGAATAATGAAAACAAAAATTAAAAAGTTTAAAAGAATAATAAAACAAAATAATTTAAAATATTGAATATAAAATTATAAGAACTAAAAGCTTTTTAGCCATTAAAATTATGCGAGAGAAAGAGTGATTTAAATATAAATTTTTATATCTGCTTCAAATTAAATAAAATTGAGAAATAAATAAATTTACAAATGTTTATAAATTTTTATATTTATTGTTACACACAATAATAACGTAATGATTTTAGTATTATACCTAAATTAATTCAAATTTAATTATTCTATACAAAATTTTTGAATGCTTGATATCTTAAATTTTTTCTTAAAATGATAAAGAGATAAGTACTTTTTTCGTCCCTAAGGTTTGAGGTCAAAATCAAAATCGTCCCCAACCTTTTTTTCTTATTAAAATCATCCCCAACATTACAAAACGTTATAAAATCGTCCTTTTCTACTTCAATTATATTTTTTTGACCAAATTACCTTTCATTATTAATAAAAATAATATTAAAAAAAAAAAAGCAAAACCCCACCCCACCCACTCCCCAGCATCTCGTCGGTCTCTCCCCCCACCCCTCCCCAAATCCCCTTCCTTCTACTCTTCATCATCACCCTCTTCTTCTCACCTTCGCCGCGATAATTACCACTACCGGAGGACACCCACTCCTCTTCCCCTTCCTCTTCTCACTCTTCTTTCTTCTTCTCTTCTTCTCAAATTCAACGCAGCTTTATCTTCTTCACCATCATCATCAATCCAGCTCGCTCTTCTCCTCTCCGCCGGCAACCAAACCCAATCAAAGCAAACCAAACTACAGGTTTCAACAATTATAGCAGCAATCTGTCAGTGGAACCAGTTTTAATCCACAACAACCATATATTCAAGTGCGTACCCACATATTTAACACAATCCTCAGCAATTCGAATAACAAAATCTTCATAAGGCAAACATATACAATTCAACGGCAATACCAGAAACAATTCAAAAATCCAAACACATACAATCCTATTACCACTAGCAAGCCTAAACTAACCTATCCTAATAACCTAGTATCCATTAATAGAAAAATCTAATCTAACTAAACTAACCAAGCAACTAGAACTGATTAAAAAGTAAAATAAAATTCTAATTAAACCTAAGTTAAATTAAACAAAAATTAGAGGAACTAAAAGTGGGTTGGTTCATGAACCTGTAATGAAGAACAAAGCAAAAAGAAATCAGGGGAGAGGTGGATGTTGCAACGGCGGTGACTAGCAGCGGTGGTAAGGACAGCAGCTGCTAGAGGCATTTGAGGTAGTCGCTGGTGGTGGTTCAGCCATGGGTCAGTGGACAGAGGAGAAGGGAAAAGAGTAGAGGAAGAAGAAAAGAGAAAGGGTTGCGGCGGTGGGCTGAGGCAGGGGCAAGTGGCGACTTCGGAAAGAAGGAGAGAGAACTCGAACAGCGAACAGCGGAGGGTCGGGAGCTGGACGGCAGCGGCGGTGTCTCCATACAAGCTTGCGACGGCCAGTGGCTGCGGGTTGGACGTAGGGGCCGCGGTGGGTGCACGACCTCCCCTCTTCCCCTTCCCCTTCTTTTGCCTTGCGCCCCACCCTCTATGTGATTCCCCTTTCCCCTTCCCCTTTGTTTTCTTTCTTTTTTATTTTATTTTATAATTTTTTATAATTTTTTAATTATTTTTATTATTTAATAAGGGTAATTTGGTAAAAATAATAAAATTGAAGTAGAAAATGACGATTTTATAACGTTTTGTAACGTTGAGGATGATTTTAATAATAAAAAAAGGTCGGGGACGATTTTGATTTTGACCTCAAACCTTAGGGATGAAAAAAGTACTTATCCCAATGATAAAATATGACTTAACAAATAAGTATGAAAAATAAGTATCTATATAATAGTTATACATCAAGATATCTAAATCAAACAAAAAAAAAATTCTTTTAACAAATCTTTAACAACTCAAAAGTTTACACAATGTATAGTTATGGATTAAAGTAATAAACAAAAATAAGAGCTGCAATGATGGCATGGTGGTAATTGATTGCGGTTGGCGTTAATAAAAGAAGAAAACAAAGAAGGGGAATAAAACAAGGCAATATAATAGTGACGGCGAGACAATAATAATTATACATATAAAAAGAATGATAAGAAAAAATGATAGTGTATAATATGATGAGATGATATAATCAAAATAAAAATTAATATTTTTTTAAATAATAATAAAATTAAAGATAATTAGAGATGTTCAATATAAGATTAAAGAAATAATTTTTTTATCCATTAGAATTATGCATAAAGATAAAGAGTGTTTTGAATATAAATTTTTAAATTTGCTTCATATTAAATAGAATTAAAAAAATAAATTTAATGTATAAATAACTAATTTATAATTAATGTTAGTAAATCTTTATCTTGATTTTATTACACATAATAACAACATAATTCTTTCTTTTTTACTTTTTTAATTTAAATTTATTTATTTTATACTTTTTACATATATTAAATAACTTAAAATATGTTCTTTTTTCATAATTTATTTTTAATTGTGGATATTAAATTTATAATTTTAAAAATAAAAATATAAAAAAAATTTTTAACTCAATAGAAAAGCAGCTAAACAGCAATGCCTGTTGAGCCGCTAGTATATATATAGATAATAAGATTTTTATATAAAAATATGAAAATAAATTTATAGCTATTGAATTGATTTCAATTTAAGATTAAATGTACCTAATAAATAATATACAAGTAATGTATTTATTATAATCATTAAATTCATATATGAATGTATTTATTATCATTACATTTATAGCCATTGCTTTTAATTTTTATGAAAATACTAATAAATAAATTAAAATAATTAAATGCCTTTATCCAAATAAATTAAAGTATTTTTGATAATTGAACATATTTTTCAAAAATATGAAATAGAATTTCGTAAAAATATATATTTTTAAAATATAAAAATATTAGTATTTTTTAAAATTGATCCAAACTAACTTTATATTACGTAATTGATAATTCTTAAAATAATTTAATAATCTAAAATTTATTGGGAGGAATAAAGTTTTTTAAATAATTTTTTTAAAAAAATTAATATAAAAAGAAATGATAATATATATATATATATATATATATATATATATATATATATATATATATATCACAACTAGAAAATTACTTAATACAGATAGATTTAGTCTTTATTACAGACGGATTTTTCGGTACCGACAGATTTTTTACCAGTTACCGACAAATTTTTCCTCAGTAAATTCTCCCTTCCATTTCTCTGAATACAGACAGAAAATCCGTCTGTAAATCCATTAGTAATTGGAGCCTAGAAAACCATTCCAAACTCTGAATACAGACAGAAAATCCGTCTGTAAATCCATCAGTAAGACAAAATAGAATTTTTTTAAAATTTTTCTATTGTAAAATAAACCTGTTTTCATACAAAATAAATATAAATTTAATAAATACAAATTTGATCTAATTTGTATTCAAATATTTATAATATTTCAAAAAATAAACAAATTCATCATATTATCAAACTAAAAGAAAAGTACTATAATTCAAAACATAAACAAAGTGTATTGATACATCAACTATAATTCTCAGTAAATTATTCAACCATACTAAAACTATCAGCTATAGTCTTCAGTGTCATCTTCATCCTTATCATAGTCCTCATCCGAAGAGATTGAGGGTGGCGGCGGTGGCAGTGGTAGTGGAATAGTACTAGAACTACTTAACGCTCTAACCTACTAAGAACAAAATCTTTATCAGTACTGCCTAATGTTATTTCAATTGGATGTAAAGGGCACAAAGTTAAATCTGAAATCTTGTCACTTTCTGGATCTATCTTCCCTTCAATTAGAAGTACCTTTTTTCCCCAAGAAACCTGCCCAAGTTATCATCAACTATGAGAGAATTGAGGCAACAGAAATATTTTATTGATTGATTATCAATTTAAAACAAGTGTCCATTCAAAATACAGAATACTTAATGAGAATATACTGCGAACAGGGATAAAATTATGAATAATAAATGCATCAAGATGCTAATCAATTTAATGAAAATAGTAGACATAATAGCACTTGAATGCAGACCAATAAAACTCACTTCTTAATGCTTTTGTTAACCATTTTATGGTCAGTTAATGATTTCTTCATAGTGCATAAGAGGTAAATAACATCATATTTTTATTATATTATTAACTTGTATTTATAGTTAAGGAAACAAGGGAAAAAGTACTTTGAGCAGTACACAAAAAGCATTAAGATTAAGTCTTAAATTCGTAGTGTAGCTGAATACAGTTATAGCTATGTGCATGATATAATGGAAATGGAAGATCAATACACAATTTTTTTAACTTATTAGTTGTATATTGATCGAACAGAATAATATTACTTTCTTTGTTTGGATAGAAAACAAGTTTTTCTTTTGTGTCTATTATGACTACAGAAAAACCAATACTATATTACTTATTATTCATGATACTTACAAATGAATTGAAAAAAATAGGCGCTATGAAGACACATATTTCCAAGAGCACAACAAGCTTTGGCACGGAAATTAGGATCTCCATGTGAAAGAAAATCTTTTTAAGAATTCCAAAATAGAAGCACCTTGGTTACACTCATAGAATCGCTGGACACCACAAACAGAAAGTAATAATAAATTTGTGAAGTATCAAAGAGGGACATCCCAAAGCAATTAAGCAAAGAGAGATGAATAGACTATACACATCAAAAATAAAAAGCATAACCTGAGACATTGAATAGGGAGAACAAATCAAATAACAGAGAGTATCATTAGTGTGTCCAGTGTAACTTCTTTTGGGCTTGAACAATCAAATAACCTTCCAAAAGTCCTTTACTCACAAGTTGATAATAATAGGCACACCCACTTGAAAATTTAAAAGCAGTTAATATTTTCCGAGCATTTGACTAGAAATGAATATCTATTACTTCAAACAGTCACTAAAAGAAATTCAAGGTATGAGTTAAACTCTTAAGATAAATTTACCTCCACAAGGATCTTAATGTATTTGTTCATGTCTTCTTGTATTGCCTTAACCATATCCTTGTCCTCCAAGCAGACTCTCTGACCAAGTAAACCAATGTTGAGTAGAAACCCACTGTTCACAGAAGCAGTGGCTGATGATGGTAGGCCAAGGGAATTTTGTAGCACAACGAAAGGAAATGCTAAGAGATCTACTACTAAGGAAATGCTAAGAGACCTTTTTCAAGGATATCCAGAACCTAACACCAGCCTTTGGACATATATAATCATATTAGCTTCCTCTCCTCTTCTTAATTTTACACAAATACACAGAAAAAGAAAAAGAAGATTCCATTGTGTTGGTGTTTAATTTCCTAGTATAGGTGTGTGTGTGTGTGTGCAACCGTCCATCTCAAAACAAAATGAATTCAGAGTGTCACTCATAGCAAAGATATTATATTATAGCATAGATTGCTTCAATGGATAGATAAAGTGCTTCAATACATACCTTTGCTATCAAGTCTATGAGTTCAGAGGATTTCATGCTTAGAACACACCCAATGAATAGAAGAATTTCAGTTATAAGTTCATCCATTTTCCCATTAAGACTTAGCACACCAGCCACAACAAGATTTGAAACAATCCTTACTGATTGGTTTGCCTCAATGAGTAATTGATCATTATAATTCAAAACAATAAGTTAGATTTCATAGATGGAATATGTATGCAAAAGTTAAAAACCAAGAGATAGGACGATAGTATATCCATCACATTTCTTAGACAATATTTAAAAGAATTTATTCAGATGAAAATGAAAATAACTAAGATTTAGATAAATATTATACTAAACTATTAATCAAATATACAAGATGATCAAACAGTTTAATTTTCAGCAGAAAAAAAAAAACAAAAATACATTTAGAGTGTATATGTCACTTACACTGGTTTGCTTTTCAGCAAAAATACAACAATCCGGGGATTGGAGGCCCTTCTGAACACCTTCACACAGCACAATATCTTTTATATATTCATCAACAAGAACAACCAAATATACTACTTTAGTACTATGTTATGACACTGAAATTTTCTATCAGACCTAGAAAATTAACATTTATACTCACTTTCTCACTGTCTTGTAAACTTAACTCTATGAAATCCTTGTCATGCTACTCAGCCAAAGAAGAATGTTAGAGAGAAAAAAAGTTTCGACCCTTCAAATAACTATGGAGACAATAAGATCAAGTAGAATCCATCCAAGCAAGAAAATAATTACTTTTTGAATTATATATATCTCTAAAATTATGTATTGAAAAAATGGCAGAGACTAGAAAGGGTTACACAGTCATAGTGAAGAAACAAGGAAGAGAAGAATGAAGGGAGTTCCTTCACAGAAAGCTTGCCATATCTGTCACTGTAATAAAATCCTAAATTGTTTTTAGAACAGAACAGATACAATTGCAAGAAAATCAATGTAATATGAAGGAATGACGGAACCTACTTGAACCAACGGCGACGAGAAGAAGAGGTAGAAGCGTCGGCGACGACGCTGACGAGCTTTAGCGAGCAGCGACAGAAAACAGCGTCGAGAAGGTAGCAAAATTCATCGGCATCGAAACTGAAAGAGAGAGATTGGGAAGGGTGTGACGGAGAGTCGGAGAGATTAGGGAAGGGGTGTGATGGAGCTTCGAAAACGGCGGTGAAGGGGCGAAAGGCGCCGATGATGAAGGATTTGGAGGGAATCGGTGAGAAGCGGCGTCGACGAAGGATGGGGGTATTTTGTAAAATGAAGACACCGTCGAGGAGAAAGTGATTTTCATACCCTTATTTTAACGTGATTTTCTGTATGTAATAATATAATAAAATGTACTGTTTTTATTTGTTTAAATACAGATGAATTTTTAGTCAGTAATTATTTTTTATAAAATAAATTAATTTTTTTGATAGAATTATTGGTAGATTTTTTTTTTCGTCTGTAATTTATGCTAATTTATTTTTCTTTGTTTTTGACAAAAATTCTCTCATAAAATTTGTCTGTATTTTTATAGAATAAAATTTATCAAAAATATTTGTCTGTAATAAATAGTTTTCTAGTAGTATATATATATATATATATATATGAGAATTTTTTTAATTTCATTCTAAAGTTAAATCCATAGCTTTATGACTTTATCATTTCATCCTGTATACTTTACTCTTGCGTTACCATCATTCTGGAAGTACTTGATCGCATTTTAGGCTTTTAAAAAAGAGCGTAATGTAGGGTTAGTTTCGATTAGTGTTTCGATTAGTTTTAAAAAATACTTTTTTTTTAAAGATTATATTTTTTTAAGAAGTTTCATTTCATATTTGTATAAATTTTTAAAAAATACATTCAATTATCAAAAATATTTTTAATTTTATTTGGGTAAAGAAATTTAATTATTTTAATTTATTTATTCGTTATATTTTAATAGAAATTAAAAACAACGACTATAAATGTAATGGCTATAAATGCATTTACATATGAATTTAACGATTATAATAAATGTATTACTTATATATTATTTATTAGGTACATTTAATTTTAACCATTAAATGTACTCGGTTTCGCTTCATTTTATAATTTTCTGCATTATATTAAACTTGTGTCATCCTTACTTGAAAATAATAAAAAAATTAAACTCTAATTCACTCTTGTAGAAGTGTAGATATTCGTTCTGCTCTATTTCATCGTTACTCGTCTCTATAATAATTAAAATCTAACAAGCAATTAAATTTTAAAATATATAACCATATGACTACCTGCATAATATAAATTAAATTACAACCACAACAATAATGCAATGTCAAAAAATATATTATAAATTATTTATTTTACATATATTATGTATTAAAATTATATATGTATACACATACCGAAACGGATAGGAGCAGTATTTTATAAATCCGACCTTGCCCACCAAAAACTTATGCTGGATCAAGTAATTATTTCTCATGATCAGGTATGTGCGTGTCGAGTACCCACAGTGTCAAGTAGAGTTGTCGCTCCTATTGACAATTATCAATTACAAAAACATATCCAACACTCATTGTTAAAAGTCCATTTTATTCCTATTATTTGTCAAGGCAGATACGAACCATCTTGTCCCAATTTTTATTCAAATAGACGCAAGAGTGATGTCCTATTTTTACTTAGTCATTTTTCTCTACTCCCTGATTTGACTCATCAGTTACTCCCAAATCACTTTCTTTGAAAATTTTAAAAAAATCACTTTCCAACACTCCCATTAACCATTGTTGTTATCCATTTTACACCTAAAGGCGTGATTCGAGAAGAAGAGTCAAAGTGGTGCATCGACGAGCGAAGCTACAAGACAAAAAGAGGAGTCCACGGGTCGTGCTTTTCATCAACGGAAAAGTAGTTTCGGGTTCTCCATAGGCCGTGCTTTGTATCCATGGAGGTGTTGAGGATTTTCAACAGGTCGTGCAAGGCGGGGCGTAATTGAAGATTGTTGTGTGTCCATGAATCATGGTTGTATTTTCTATAACTTTGAGCTTGTAACTCCTTTTGAAAAAATTTGTACTTCAGAAAAAATTCTGTAACTAGAATAACTTTTTGAAAACTTGCCCAAGTTGGTTTGATGCAAAATTAAAATATAGACATGATTTTATTATTAGTTGACTTTTTGGGATTAGCCAAGATGAGTTTTAAGTGATTAAATGATGTAAAATGTTATTTGTTGTAAAATAACAAATATTGTAAAGCATCCTGTAACTTTAGAAAAATTCTATAACTCTCTTCGGAAAAATCTGTAATTTTAGAAAAATCATGTAATCATATTCACTTGTAAGAAAACTTGTCCAAGTTAATTTAATAGACAATTTAAACATGGAGTGATGTCATGGACTGATTGTGACTTGTTGAAATCAGTCAGGATCAATTTCAAGTGATAAAAAAAAAGTTAATATTCATATTTGTCCTTGATATTACACTCACATTTCAATTTAGTTTTCAAAATTTTGATTTAATCAATTTTGTCCCCCAACTGAGCATTCGTGACTTACGTTAGTCCCTAGCTTATTGTTGTCACCAAATCATTAACGCCATGCTGAGATGAAGTGATAGCTACCCCATTAGGCTTTCTAATGGCTATTCGAAGTCACAATTCAAACTTTCTTTTTACCTTAATTTTCTCTCCACGAAGCATTTAAACTCTAATTCTAATTTCACTTAAGGGTCTTAAAGGTTTCTTAGAGAGTAAATTGAAATAAAAAAAATTAATTGTCACATCAAATAGCCAATAGAGAGTAAGGATGGCAAAAAAATTTACACCCACCCGCAGAGATTACCCACAATGGGGAGACTAACGGGAACCGGCTCCTGCGAATAAATAACAGGAGCAGAGATTGAAATACCCACCCTATGGAGATCCGCAAAATCTACGCGAAGAGAAATTTACATAAATTCCTTTATATATATATAGTTATGTAATTCTAATTCATTCCAAGCATTTGTGGAAAACCTTTTTGTTTTATTTTCTTTTAATTTGTATGTTAGAGATTTTGTGTATGTTGATTATGTTGAATTTGTGTTAAGAATTAAGATTATATTTTAATTTGATACATTTAGCTGAATTGTATCGGATTTTATTATAGTTGTGTTAATTTTTTAAAAAAAAACTTCAAAGTTTAATATCCATAGATACGCGCAGATATCCGCCTTTCCTGAGGAAAAAAATAAACGATGACTTATGATGGGGATTGGACGGAGACTGCAGGCATTTTACTAAACAGAGACGGGACGAGGGAAGGGTCCCTGCTCCCATGAAGACTCATTCTCATCCTTAACAGAGTCTAGCATGGTAGCTATTTTTTGCCACTCTTCGTTTGTTGCAATGTTCATCACACACATGGTAAAGATTAGATGCTTATGGAAAGTAGGAGAGGGTTTCCAACTAGAAAAAAGTGTTTCCAACTACACATTGCAACACAATAATCATATCACCAACTCCATACAGCGATGAAGAAAATCTTCCATACCAAAGGCCTATGGTAAAATCTATGCCAATTCTTTGGCTCCTTTGTGTGTTCCATTCCGAAAATCCTCGTAGAGGAATTTGGATAGAAGGGCTGTTTCAAATACTCCAGCCTTGATAAACTAATTAGTTATTTCTGGAAGCAATTTCCTCATCGCCATGAAATGGCAATTCCATGATTATGCAGCAACAAATGCATAGACGATGAACCTTTTAACTTTAAAAAAACTGAAAAAAAAAGAAACAATGAAATACTATTTTATCGAAAATCTGAAACAATTAAACTAAAATCACATTGCTAATTGGGATTACTGAAAAAAGAAACAATAATTCAAATCGAAACCTAAGAGGCATTGGAAGGTGCGTGACAAATTAGTAGAGTCTTTGCCCTTCGACATGTTCAAACTCGAAACTTCAAAAAACTATGAAAAGAAGAAAAGGATTATGTGAGCTTCTTCAATACATTAGATTGAATGAGATGTGTGTGTGTGGAGAAAGTGAGAGAAAGAGAGAGAGTGAAAGAGAGAGAGAGAGATATAGTTGTAGACTAGAACTAATTTTGTTATTTCAACCTTTCATCCAAATTAAACAAGTAGTATGTAAAATCTAATAGGCATGTTTATCATACCTAAAAGATATATGCAAGCTTTAAAGGACGACGACGGAGGAAGAGATGCCTGAGGACCGAGACTGAGGCAAAAGGCTTAAGAGGAAGAGGTAAACGGTAGAGTTTGGTCGATTCGCCTGAGAGGACAGAGCACGGCACCATCAAGGAGCAGAGTAGAGGTTTCAAAACGGCAAAGCAGATCAAATGTTTCAGAACGGCGCGAGTAGAAGAACATCCAGGAGCAGAGCGGAACACGACGCAAGCTCGAGTAATGAGGAACAAGACGACGACTATAACACCCTAATTACCCTAAGCCTTACCTCTAGCCGTAAAACAAAGGTTAATCAAAGGTTACGATAATTCTAAGGCTTATACATATTTTTATAGAAAGAAATAATATATTCTAGAAGCCTGATGAAGGATTAAGCTCAAACACAGAATTTCAAAAGCGCGAGACGTTCACACGAAACTAACGCTCTCTAATAAACCCCAATTTTGTGGTTTATCTTGTGCTTAATTTAGGGGATTTTATCAACTTTTCTCACATTTATTCAATGAAATAGCATGGTTTTGTAATTCTCCCTTAATTTGTGCTTAAGTGTAAAAACATGCTTTTTAGGCCTCAAAATAGCTAAATTTAATTCACTTTAATTCCATTCGATGCCTTGATATGTTTGTTAAGTGATTTCAGGTTTAGAAGGCAAAGATTGGATTGAAGGAGTGAAGGAAAAGTATGCAAAGTGGGAGAACTCATGAAGAAATGAAGGAATCGCTAAGCTGTCAATCCTGACCTCTTTGTACTTAAATGATCATAACTTGAGCTACAGACGTTCAAATGAGGCGGTTTTAGTTGTGTTGGAAAGCTAACATCCGGGGCTTCAAAATGGTATAAACTTTGCCATAGTTTCACTGCAGTTAGGTGATGTGCACGCGTCCCCCATGCGTGCGCGTCGTAGGATCAGCGTGGGCCATCTTGAGCAACTCATGGCCAGCGATTTCTGAGGCATTTTGGGCCCAATCTAACTCATTTCTTATGCTATTGAACCCAAGGATTGAAGGGGGAATGAACCAAGTAGTCATAGTTTAATTTTCATCATATTTTAGGGTATAATTCTAGAGAGAGAGAGGCTCTCTCCTCTCTCTAGATTTAGGATATAAATTAGGGTAAAGTTAGGTTAATCTCTCTCAAATTTCTCTTTCAATTCTTGTTTTGATTTCAATTCTCTTTATATTTTAATGTTTTATTGTCTTAATCTTCTTAGTTTCTCTTGTTAATTTCTTATTTTGCTCTCTTTTATGTTGATGAATGATAAACCCATATTTTATGATATATTTTGTGCTTAATTTGAGTGATTTATTCAATTCTTCACCCACTTCTTCATATTAATTGCATGGTTTTACTTTCCCTTCCTTATTATGTGATGTATGTGAAAAACATGTTTCCTATGCTTTAATATTAACTATTTTAATTACCTTTATTTCCATTCGATGCCGTGATTAGTGTGTTGAGTAGTTTCAGATCTTCTAAGGTAGGAATGACTTAAAGGATGGAAAGGAAACATACAAAAATGGAAGGAAAGCACAAAACGGAGCTTCTAAAGAAACTGGCATGCACGCGATCGCATCGACGAAGCGATCGCGTGCCAAGCGCGAATCAGCAGCGACGCGGCCGCATGACTGACGCGACCGCGCGCCTTAAGCCGAACGCACATGACGCAGTCGCATTACTGACGCGGCCGCGTGGCAAGGAAATGCTCCGAATGACGCGACCGCGTGACCCACGCAGACGCGTGACAGAGGCCACGCACCAGAAATTGCAGAAAACGCTCATAGCGAATTCTGAAGCCCTTTTTGGCCCAAATCCAAGTCCAGAAGGCATAGACCAGAGGTTACAAAGTGAGGGAATGCATCCATTCAAGGGGAGCTCGCCAATTTTCACTTTCCATGATTTAGATTTAGTTTGAGAGAGGTTATCTCCTCTCTCTCTTAGGATTAGGATTAGGATTTAGGACTTCTCTTAGTTTGTAAGAGTGACTCTCGATCCAGGTTTAATATTTACTTTAATGCTTTTATTCGTATCTATAAATGTTGCCAACTTGACTTATGAACCCTTTCCATGTTATGATTTGAATTAATGATTATTTGAGGTATTTCAGTTATTGATTGCTTTCTCCTTGATTTGTGTTACCATTGCTTTCCATCTAAGGACATTTTTATTCCAACAATTTTACTTTTCCCCTTTTGGTCTTGGTTAAGAAATCAGTAACTCAACATTATTAAACTCAGCATAATTGATAATCGTTATCTTGCTAATTGAACTGAACTTCAATAATCCCAACTTTTTCTTAGGAAATAAATAGGATTCGAAGGTCAAACTAATTAGTCCCTTGACTTTCCTTTACTTTAGTAAAGGTTAACTAAGTGGAATTTAGATTCAACTTTCATTATTGTTGAGAGAGATAACTAAGTTGGACTTCCAATTTCTCTTACCTTGCCAAAAGATTGCTTTACAGAATTTATTTATTTTAAATTGCCATTTAAATTATTTGTCATATCTACTCTTTACTCTCAACCCCGATTTTACAACCTCCATAACCAATAATAAGAACATACTTCCCTGCAGTTCCTTGAGAAGACGACCCGAGGTTTGAATACTCGGTTAACAATTTTTAAGGGGTTTGTTACTTGTGACAACCAAAACGTTTGTATGAAAGGACTTTTGAAGGTTTAAAAACTATACTTGCAACGAGGATTTATCCGCAAATTTCTAGACCACGCAAAAGTTCTCTCATCAAAATGGCGCCGTTGCCGGGGAACTGCTAACGTGTGCTTTATTATTGGTTATTTTAAATATTTTTCTTTTGCTTGTTTATCTATTTTTGTTTTTCCTTTTCATCTTTATTTGCTATCATGAATTCTAACCCCTCTCGCTTTGAGTTTGGTTCTAACTTTGTTGAAAGAAATAGAAGTTACAGTAGGAATATGCATCAAGGTCAGACCAATCAAGGATGGATGGAGCCAAGAGGATCTAATCAACCCTTTAGGCAGCAACACCCTCCGAGATATCCTGGACAAAGACCATTCTACCGTGCATACCCAGCTGAAAGATATGGTGGACAACCTTGTAACTACCAACAAGCCCCACCCCGTGCATATAAACCATCCTTTCAACATAACCTCGAACCACCACACTCACAAGCTTCTCTTCACCATTCGCCATCATATGATCCTTCCCTACCCCAGTACCAATCCAATCACTTCCAATCACCGCCACTTTCCTATGTATCATGCCCAAGTCCGGCAACCCGAGAGGCAGAGGTTCGCCTAAAGGAAACAGTAAATAAACTTCAAACAACCATTCGACAACTGGAGCAAGTAGTAATTCAATGGGTTTCTAGGCGCTCAAATACACAAGGATCAGCCACAGTCCCATGTGAAAAATCTAATGAAGAGCGTAGCATGAAGGAGATACCAGAAACTCCAGTGAACAAGACAGAGAATGAATTCGCACTAGAACAGGTAGAAGAAGCTGTCATTGTTCAAGAAGAAGAGTTGGTTGAAGATCTAGGAGATGCTGAACCATGGGAATCCAGAACTGAGGAGAACTCCATCAAGGATGCTACAGTTGATGCTAAGGAGGATATTGTACAACCTCCAAGGTAAGTTGTTTATGACGAATCAGACGAAATAACCCAGGACACAAATTCCCTTGATGATGATAGTCACAAGTCAAATTCTCTTAGAAATGAACTTGCATCCGCAAGTGAATTCTCTGAGATCGAAGAATCTTCCCCAAGTGAATATGAAGATGATGCGGAGGTAGATTTCTCTCAACCTCCAATCTATGACTCAAGTGATGAGGAAGACATAGAAGACTTTGACCAGGACACAGATACAATTGTAGAACCTTGCAAGGAAGTGGAGAAATTCACAGAAGAGCACAAGGGAGTAGAACTTACAGAACCACCAGAAACACCTATCCCAAGACCATTACCACCTAATACAAGCTTCAAGTGGGTACAATCCTTAACCTATAACTTTACTTATTCACTTGAATATGGTTTGCTTGAAACAGATGGCCAGCTTAGAGCTCTTTGCAGCTTTAAGAGTAAGAGGGAAATGGCTCGTACTCAGAGTTGGTGCACAAGGTTCAATAAGGATCCACGCTTCACCTCGAAGTACACGAATTGGTATCATGCTCCATTGCATGGATCACGGAGAATGTTTGGTCACCATGGTGAGATTCTACTTTTTAAATCGCCCGGATGGAAACATGTAGATCAAGACGGAGGCGGATTTAATAGCAAAGCTTGGGATCCTGGAATCTATTCTGACATTCGTCACCCCGGGAGCCTGAAAATTTGTCTGAAGCTGTTCAGAAGCTTTACATGCCTAGTATGGGATCCCGGAGGATATTGGCATTCCAAGCACTGGTGGAGATTTTTGGACGAATTTAAACATAAGCCGCCATAACAAGAGGCTCCTCCGATGTCCAACTTAAGGACTTTAACTAAAAGTGCTAGGTGGGAGACAACCCACCATGGTATGATCGTTCCTTTTGCAATTTTAATTTTATTTCGTTTTGTTTGTTTTTGAATTTTATTTCTATTTTATTAAACCTGGAATCATGCATAGCATTCACATTAAGCATTGCATCCTGCATTCATTTCAAAAAAAAAAAAAGGATGCATGATGCGACCGCATGCTCCATGCGATCGCGTCATACTGCGAATACACTATCCACACGACCGCGTCATCCACGCGGCCGCGTGCCTTGGAGATCGACGTCAAAAATTTAACGTCCAGAGAGTTAGGCTGGAATCGTGCGGCCCTTGTGCGTTTTGCACAAATTGGCCCACGCGATCGCATGCCCCATGCGATCGCGTCACTTGCACAAAACCAATCCCACGCGACCGCGTGAGCGACGCGATCGCATCACATGGATTGCACAACACCCTAGGACGAGACAGAGAGTTGCGCTGAAACGGTGTTGGAGTCGTGCGTTTAGCACAATTTCCAGCGACGCGATCGTGCGACCCACGCGATCGCGTCACCCCCTCTCCTACCCCTCTCACGCGATCGCGCGACCTACGCGATCGCGTCACCCCATTATTACCCCCACCACGCGACCATATCCCCCACGCGACCGCATCCCCCACGCGATCGCGTGGATTTGAAAATATAACCCCCTCAGCCACGCGAACCCTATCAGTCGCGCAGCCCCCCGCCCAACCCTCTTCTCCCTCTCTTCCTCTTCTTCCCTCAGCCCACCACCACCACAGAGCCTCCAGCTACCATCCCTACCAGTGATGACACTCCTTCACACCCGGTTTGACTGAGCATCAGGGACGATGCTTCATTTTAAGTGTGGGGAGGTCGCCATCTCTGGCGTTTTATTTTGGTGAACCACTACATCTCTTTTTCTTTTATTTTGGATATTTTTTTGTATTTTTCTTTTTTCTGAGTACTTATACATTGCTGCTTTTATGTATTTTTATTCTATTTTTGCATTTTGCATTTTTAGTTCATATTTTTAGTTATTTAGTTTACTTTGCAATTCTGACTTATTAGTGGATTAATTAGTATAGTTTACCCTTTTTAGCATAAGATAGCATAGTTAAATTGAAAAATATAAAAAGGAAGTAAGCTAGGAAATTGAACATAACAGATTTAAATCCGTAAACCTTGTATATATAGCATTACATCATATAGTTAAGTTGACAACCTTTAATCAAGGAGGAACATTAAAACTTTAAAGGCTACCCTAAATAATTTTTTTATGAGAATAATGGGAATTTTTAACTAAACCTGCATAACATATAGTGAATAATATATGATGCTTGAGTTAGAGAACACACAGCCTGTGAGTATGGAGCTTAATTGTATGGTTGCATTCAAACCATAATTTCATTCCTGTGTGTTTCGCTTCTTTTTATTCTGATGTTCTTTACTTTGCTTTAATCTATATGTCCAATTATAGAATATAGATACATACGAAAAGAATGATTGTAGCCATCATTTGATTTTAGCTCACTTACCCCAAAATAACCTACCTTTCACATCACCCTTGTTAGCCCCCTTGAGCCTTTAAAATCCCTTTTATTCTATTTAGCCACACTACTAGCCTTAAGCAGAAAAACAAAATAAAATCCCAAGTTGAATCCTTGGTTAGTTTAAGATAGAAAATTATGAATAGATTAAAATGTGGGAAATCTATTGGGAACATGGATGATAGAAACAAAAGGTAGAAAAGTTGAAAGAAATAAAATAACTCAGAAAATTTGGGAAACATGCTCATGAGAAATCAAAGTGATCAATTACCATGTGCATTAAAAAAGAGAGTTATTTTTCAGCATTTAATAAAAGGGGATACAAAAGAATTCCCCAATGCAAAATAAAAGCAATGTACATGGGATAAAAATAAAATTGAAACATGAGCATGTAACAACAAGTGGGATAATATGAAAAAATTGGTAAAGAAGCTTGTTCTACTAAATATGTATGTTAGGTGAGATCTTAGTCTAATTAAGGATTCACTTATTAGCTCACTTAGCCTTATACATATATCCCTACCTTTACCTTGGCCCCATTACAACCTTAGTTAAAGACCTCATGACTTTTGGTATGACTGTACTCTATAATTGTTGATTGGTTAGATGAAGAACAAAGTTATCGAAAGTAAGAATAAAAAGAAAAGTAGAGTGAATAAACCCAATAAACACTGAGTGATAAGAGAGTAAACACAAAATCCAGTGAGGGTTCAATAACTCTATGTTTAATTTACTAATTGTTTTGCAAGCTTGTACAATATTTTTATTTCCCATCTCATTTGCTAAAATGCTTTATTATTTAAGGGTTAGCTATATATATATATATATATGACTCCTTGAGAATGTAAATTAATTTGACTACATGTAAGCTTTATATATGAGTGGATAAATTGGGATTGCATGACTCATTTAGGTAGATGCATTCAGAATAGGTTGCATTGCATAACATTCCACCACTTTAACCTTACTTTTTACTTTGGATTTAGCATGAGGACATGCTATTGTTTAAGTGTGGGGAGGTTGATAAACCCATATTTTATGATATATTTTGTGCTTAATTTGAGTGATTTATTCAATCCTTCACCCACTTATTCATATTAATTGCATGGTTTTACTTTCCTTTCCTTATTATGTGATGTATGTGAAAAACATGTTTCCTATGCTTTAATATTAACTATTTTAATTACCTTTATTTCCATTCGATGCCGTGATTAGTGTGTTGAGTAGTTTCAGATCTTCTAAGGTAGGAATGACTTAAAGGATGGAAAGGAAACATACAAAAATGGAAGGAAAGCACAAAACGGAGCTCCTAAAGAAACTGGCATCCACGCGATCGCATGGATGAAGCGATCGCGTGCCAAGCGCGAATCAGCAGCGACGCGGCCGCATGACTGACGCGACCGCGCGCCTTAAGCCGAACGCACATGATGCGGTCGCATGACTGACGCGACCGCGTGGCAAGGAAATGCTCCGAATGACGCGACCGCGTGACCCACGCGGACGCGTGATAGAGGCCACGCACCAGAAATTGTAGAAAACGCTCATAGCAAATTCTGAAGCCCTTTTTGGCCCAAATCCAAGTCCAGAAGGCATAGACCAGATGTTACAAAGTGAGGGAATGCATCCATTCAAGGGGAGCTCGCCAATTTTCACTTTCCATGATTTAGATTTAGTTTGAGAGAGGTTCTCTCCTCTCTCTCTTAGGATTAAGATTAGGATTTAGGACTTCTCTTAGTTTGTAAGAGTGACTCTTGATCCAGGTTTAATATTTACTTTAATGCTTTTATTCGTATCTATAAATGTTGCCAACTTGACTTATGAACCCTTTCCATGTTATGATTTGAATTAATGATTATTTGAGGTATTTCAGTTATTGATTGCTTTCTCCTTGATTTGTGTTACCATTACTTTCCATCTAAGGACATTTTTATTCCAACAATTTTACTTTTCCCCTTTTGGTCTTGGTTAAGAAATCAGTAACTCAACATTATTAAACTTAGCATAATTGATAATCGTTATCTTGCTAATTGAACTGAACTTCAATAATCCTAACTTTTTCTTAGGAAATAAATAGGATTCGAAGGTCAAACTAATTAGTCCCTTGACTTTCCTTTACTTTAGTAAAGGTTAACTAAGTGGAATTTAGATTCAACTTTCATTATTGTTGAGAGAGATAACTAAGTTGGACTTCCAATTTCTCTTACCTTGCCAAAAGATTGCTTTATAGTATTTATTTATTTTAAATTGCCATTTAAATTATTTGTCATATCTACTCTTCACTCTCAACCCCAATTTTACAACCTCCATAACCAATAATAAGAACATACTTCCCTGCAGTTCCTTGAGAAGACGACCCGAGGTTTGAATACTCGGTTAACAATTTTTAAGGGGTTTGTTACTTGTGACAACCAAAATGTTTGTATGAAAGGACTTTTGAAGGTTTAGAAACTATACTTGCAACGAGGATTTATCCGCAAATTTCTAAACCACGCAAAAGTTCTCTCATCAATGAACAATTGTTTGATCTTGATTTCTTCTAATGCAATGTTATGTTTCCATGTCTTCTTTTATGTTTACCTTCATTGCTATTTTTGATTTCTTGCTTATGATAGTTATGGGTTTTGTTAATTCTTGCTTTTTGTGATGTTTACTTTTATTGCACTCTAGGTGTTTGATGAAATGTTTTCTCTAGTTTTTGAGTAATTTTCTTGACTCTTGGCCTAGGCTAAGGGAATTGAGTGACCTTGAGTCATTGGATCTCATTGAATTGGTGATTTGAGAATCCTATGTGGTCAATCTGATGTCCATTGACACTAACCTACTATTAAGCATAGCTAGGTTAGGACTTGTGGTTGATGTTGATTAAGCCTATTTGACGTACTTAATGCATTGAGGTAGACATTATACTTACTTCAAGCATAGGAGTAGACTTAATGGGTTTCCCTCATAAGTATCAATGTATGGTTTGTAGACAAGGATGGTGATCTGAATTACCTATATCTAGCCAAGAGTTCTTTCCTTTATTTTATTAGTTCTTGTTGTTTACTTTCTTGCTTTTATATTTCCTTGCCAATTACAAATCAAACCCCCTTGTTCCTTCATAGCCAATAATTTATCACTTCATTGCAATTCCTTGTGAGACGACCCGATGTTTAAATACTTCGGTTAATTTTTATTGGGGTTTGTACTTGTGACAACTCAAATTTTCTATGTGAGAATTGTTTGTTGGTTTGGAGCTATGCTTACAACGAAGTCTTATTTCTACAAGAGAAATTCTAGACCGACACGACGATTCCTCATTATCAAAATGGTGCTGTTGCCGGGGAATTGCAATGGTGTTATGTTATTGGCTATTGTGAATATGTGAATATGTTTGCCTTTTTCTTATTTGTTAGTTTTTGTTAGGTTTAGGACTTTGTTGCTTATTTTGTTAGCTTTTGTTTTTTGTTTGCCACTATGAATTCTCATCCCTTTGGCTATGAGTTTGGTTCAAATTATGTTGTAGAAAATGGGAACTACAATGGCAACATGCATCAAGGATGGAACAATCAAGGACGGGAGGAGCCTCAAGGGATTGATCACCCTTCTTGGCAACAACAACCTCCGGTTTCTTATAGGTATAATTCCAATCCTAATGCATATCAATCTAATGGACGTTGTGACCCTTATTGTGATTGTCAACAACCACCACCATATGCCTATGAACTACCTCCTTAACATGGTTTTGAATGACCACACTCACAAGCCCCTTATCACCAAACACCTCCATATGACCTTAATCCTTATCTACCATACCAACCACCTTTTGATCCATATAAACCATACATAAAACCACAACAATTCCAATACAACTACTCCCAAGAACCACCTCCATATAAACCATCTCCATACCCTTACTAAGATGAACCACCTTCCAATTATAAACCCTTTTCCCCAAATAATGAACCCTCTCTTCCACCACCACCTTCATTGGACCAACCTCTCCAACCACTATGGCAAGAACAACAAGAACTTCTAATTCGTTGCCAAAAGCAAGGAGAGGTGTTGGCTAACTTAACCGAAGCGATGAACCAAATGGCATCATTTGCTCAACTATCAAAGACACCCTTATTGTGAGATGTGGAGGATTAGTTGAAGAGCACAATGAGAAGGAGAATTTGGAGCTTCAAGGTGAAGAAGGGGAGTTGAAGCAAGAATTGTCACAAGGAGAGGAGGTTAAGATAATTGAGCCAGAAAAAGTGGTTGAAGATCTAGGAGATGTTGGAAGTCCATGGGAATGTAGCATCATAGATCCCTCTTCCAAGAAGCTTGACATTGATGTTGAGGAGGGTGAGCAACCTCCAAAGCATATCATGGTGGAAAACTTTGAAGAAGTTGATCAAGAGATGGATTCAATCATTGAAAAATTCCTATCTACAATTGAATCCTCCCCCATTGGACATGAAATTGAGATCAAAGAAGAAGATGCACAACCTCCCATGCCCTTGGTAAGCAATGAAGAAGAGATTAAATTGGAAGAGAGCTACCAAGAGGAAGAGGTTGAAATTGAGGAAGCTTACAAAGAGGTGGAGGTAGTTGAAGAAGAGCATAAGGGAATAAAACTTGCAAGATCATTAGAACTACCCCTTCCTAAGTCACCATCCTACACAACATTCAAGTGGGTAAAATTCTTATCCCTAAGCCTTGCTTTCTCACTTGAATATGGTTTGATTGAAATGATGGTCAACTTAGAGCTCTTTGTGGAGTTAAGAGTAGGAGAGAGTTGTGTGATGATTGGAAACATCACTCTAAGTTCATGATGGTAGCATGCTCAAAGTTGAATAGTAATGGTTGGTGTAGAACCAAATTGCATAGGTCTAGGAAGTTGTTTGGTGGCTTCATTGAGAATTCGGCTTGTCTACCACCCAAGTGGAACCATGATGATCAATTAGAAGATGGGTATGAAAATAAGATATGGGATCCCGGATCGCAACATGAAGACCAATTTTGGGAGCTCATATCTTGGGAAGAACCTCACCCAAGCTTGGTAAAGGCGGTTGAAAATTCTAACAACCATTTGAGGAACAAGCATTCTTGGAGGTTCAAAGATGAGTACAAGCATAAGCCACCATGACAAGGAGCCTCCTAAATGTCCAACTTAAGGACTTAAACTAAAAGTGCTAGGTGGGAGACACCCCATCATGGTAAACTCTTTCCATTCTCTTGTATATATAATCAATGAATAAATTGAGTTACCATTGTAGGTAGCTTTTCTTATTTTCTATACTCCTATACATTTTGCTCTTATTGATAAATTATTTGTTAAATTCATGTTTTGATTAGAATAGTTGTTGTTAGATTGTATTTCACTTGTAGTGTAAGTTTTGTATTTGAAAATTTTTCAAAAACCAAAAGATTTGTTGTTAAATTTGAATTTTGGGTGATTTAGAATGTTTATAGGTTAGGAGAGTGTTAAATTCTGTTTTTGACTTCTTTAAAAAAAAGTGTCAATCCATGCTTAAGTGTGGACCATGCTTATGCGTGGATTGCCATATGAGGACTCCTGGTACAAAAACAAGAGAGTTGTGCTAAAGTTGTGCTAGAGTTGTGCTGCAATCCACGCATAAGCATGGGTCACGCTTATGCGTAGATTGTCCCTGCTGCAATCCACGCGTAAGCATGGGTGACGCTTACGCGTCGATTGTCCCTGCTGCAATCCATGCTTAAGCATGGGCGACGCTTAGGCGTGGATTGCACCCTATTTTTCTCCTTTCTCCTTTCTTTCTTTTTCCTTCTTCTTTTCTTCTTCTTTTTTTCTACCTTTCTTCTTCTCTCTTCTTCCTTTCTTACTTTCTTCTTTTCCCTCTCTTAAAAAAAATTAATAAATAAAAATAAATAAATAAATACTAAAAAAAATTAGTGAGAATCATGGGTAGCTAGGCATTGTATTAGAATTGTATAGGTTGTTATATGTGTTTGGTGAGACTTTAGGTTAATCAAAGATTCAAATTTCAAGCTCACTTGACCATATACATCCTTACCTTTACCCTAGCCCCATTACAACCTATGAATAAGTCCTCATGATGAATGTATGCATGCATCGAATAATTGTCGATTGTTAGAAGAAAAACAAATCTTGGAAAGCATGAGTAGAAGAGAATTGAGTGAATCGACCCTATACACTTGAGCGACTAGAGCGGATACATTTCCGGTGAGGGTTCGATGCTCAATTCCTTATTCTCGGCTTTCATGAGCTTTCTTCTTGCAAGTCTATTTGAACTTCATTGTGATATTTGAATTCATGGGATTCATGAATCGTCATATGATCTTAGCCCTACTTGTTCATATATGTTCTTGGAGATTGATTTACTTTTAACCAAGTATATAGATGCATTTTACATCTAGTTGTATTTATATAGATAGATGCATATAGCTTATTTGCATTGAATAAATGTTCATACCCCTTTTCTTGTCCTTCTTTATTCTTAGCATGAGGACATGCTTGGTTTAAGTGTGGGGAGCTTTGATAAACCCCAATTTTGTGGTTTATCTTGTGCTTAATTTAGGAGATTTTATCAACTTTTCTTACATTTATTCAATGAAATAGCATGGTTTTGTAATTCTCCCTTAATTTGTGCTTAAGTGTAAAAACATGCTTTTTAGGCCTTAAAATAGCTAAATTTAATTCACTTTAATTCCATTCGATACCTTGATATGTTTATTAAGTGATTTCAGGTTTAGAAGGCAAAGATTGGATTGAAAGAATGAAGGAAAAGCATGCAAAGTGGGAGAACTCATGAAGAAATGAAGGAATCGCTAAGTTGTCAATCCTGACCTCTTCATACTAAAACGATCATAACTTGAGCTACAGAGGTCCAAATGAGGCGGTTTCAGTTGCGTTGGAAAGCTAACATCCAAGGCTTCAAAATGATATAAAATTTATCATAGTTGCCTTGCAGTTAGGCAGCACGCACGCGTCCCCCATATGTGCGCATTACAGGATCAGCGTGGGCCATCTTGAGCAACTCGTGGCCAGTGATTTCTGAGGCATTTTGGGCCCAATCCAACTCATTTCTGATGCTATTGAACCCAAGAATTGAAGGGAGAATGAACCAAGTAATCATAGTTTAGTTTTTATCATGTTTTAGGGTAGAATTCTAGAGAGGGAGAGGCTCTCTCCTCTCTCTAGATTTAGGATATAAATTAGGATAAAGTTAGGTTAATCTCTCTCAAATTTCTCTTTTAATTCTTGTTTTGATTTCAATTCTCTTTACATTTTAATGTTTTATTGTCTTAATCTTCTTAGTTTCTCTTGTTAATTTCTTATTTTGCTCTCTTTTATGTTGATGAACAATTGTTTGATCTTGATTTCTTCTAATGCAATGTTATGTTTCCATGTCTTCTTTTATGTTTTCCTTCATTGCTATTTTTGATTTCTTGCTTATGATAGTTATGGATTTTGTTAATTTTTGCATTTTGTGATGTTTACTTTTATTGCACTCTAGGTGTTTGATGAAATATTTTCTCTAGTTTTTGAGTAATTTTCTTGACTCTCGGCCTAGGCTAAGGGAATTGAGTGACCTTAAGTCATTGGGTCTCATTGAATTGGTGATTTGAGAACTCTATGTGGTCAATTTGATGTCCATTGACACTAAACTACTATTAAGCTAATTAATAGCTAGGTTAGGACTTATGGTTGATGTTGATCAAGCCTATTTGACGTACTTAATGCGTTGAGGTAGACATTATACTTACTTCAAGCATAGGAGTAGACTTAATAGGTTGGTCCCTCATAATTATCAATGTATGGTTTGTAGACAAGGATGGTGATCTGAATTACCTATGTCTAGCCAAGAGTTCTTTCCTTTATTTTATTAGTTCTTGTTGTTTACTTTCTTGCTTTTATATTTCCTTGCCAATTACAAATCAAACCCCTTGTTCCTTCATAGCCAATAATTTATCACTTCATTGCAATTCCTTGTAAGACGACCCGAGGTTTAAATACTTCGGTTAATTTTTATTGGGGTTTGTACTTGTGACAACTCAAATTTTTTATGTGAGAATTGTTTGTTGGTTTGGAGCTATGCTTACAACGAAGTCTTATTTCTATAAGAGAAATTCTAGACCGACACGACGATTCCTCATTATCACTCTCATGACATAAAGTATAGATGCAAGAGAATAGAACATATATAGATATGAGAGTATAATAATCATAGGAAACTAGACGCAGCTTGCGGAGTTTAAGCCGACTAGTTATAAACAGAAAAATACAGAATTTTTGGAATTAAAACAGCTTATACAACTCATCTCTCAAGTAAGCCTCTAAGGCCATAAAGTCAAACAAAAAGGGTGAGAGAAAGTACTACAACAAAATAATACATAATTAAACCAGGAAGAAACCATACTCCGCTCTACCACCATGTCCGTAATTTCAAACGAGGGGAATTACAACCTACATCTGAAAAACAACAACAAAGTATGGAATGAGAACCGGAGGTTTTCAGTATGGTAATAGTGCTCAATATGTAAGATGTAAGGCTCCGGGACGCAGAAGGCAATCCTAGAGCTTCACATCAAATACGGATATTCAAGCTTAGAATAAAATAAATAAATAAAGAACTTAAAACCCAAACCGGGTTATCTAAACTTAGGGAAATTCTAACTAATACTAATCACACCGCTGTATCCTACAGCCTTTGCCAACCTAACCTCCGTGCGATCCCATCGCCACCGCCTACCTACCTCCTCAGCACCAGACAATCACAGGTAATACAAGCAAGTAAAACACAGATAGTATTCATATATAACAAGTAAATTCAAGAAGCAAGTAGATATACTATACAATTAGGCAAACTCAAGTAATCAAAGCAAACAAACACATAAGAGATGTATATGATGAATGCCTGTCCTATTAGCTCATGATATCGCTTGTCGGTCCGTAAATGCCAACTCAACACATCCCCCCGGATGTAGCCTTTTCTGCTACGCCAGAGATATAGTACCCTGCATACTCATGCACCAGCGAATCTGCTACGTCAGAGATATAGTGCCCTGCACACTCATGTAGTAGGGAGTCTACCACGCCAGCGATATAGGCCCCGCACACTTCATGCAGCAGAAGGAAACAACCACAACAAATCATGCAGCAGAAAAATCTGCTACGCGAGGGATATAGGCCCTGCACACTCTCAACAACATCTGCTCATGCAGCAGAGAGATCTGCTACGCCAAGGATATAGTGTAACACCCTAAGTACCGTAAGCCTTACCTCATGCCGTAAAGCAAAGGTTAATCAAAGGTTACGTCAATTCTAAGGCTTATATATATATATATATAGAAGCCCGATGAAGAAAATAAACTCAAATACGGAATTACAAAGCGCGAACGTTCACACGAAGCTACAAACTTAAGGCACAAGATAAAGGTATAAGATAACAAAATATAAGAGTATAATGATTGTAAGATACTAGTTACAGACCACGGAGTTTGGGTCGATTAGTTAAATACTGACTTATAGAGTTTTAAACAGATAAAATAGCTTATACAAACTTTCTCTCAAAGTGTAAGCTTTTAGGCAAAATTAAATAAAAAGGTGAGAGAAATAAACAAAATAATCCAAAAAGACTTCAAACGTATATCTAGGATCCTCTGCTCTGTCACCATCAAAGCAACTCACCGGGGTGGGATGCGATCTGCTTCTGAAAAACAACAACAGAATATGGTTTGCGAGCCGGAGGTTCTTAGTATGGTAACAATGCCCAGTGATATAAAATATAAGACTCCGGGACGCCAGAGGCAATCCTAGAACTTCATATCCATCACAAGATTCATCTTAAAGCATAACTAAAACATTAAAGCATAACTTAAAACCATAACATAATAAAGGGGTAATCTAACTTTGGGGATTTTCTAATCTAATAGTTCTCTGCTATCCCACAACCTTCACCAACCTATCCTCCATGTGATCCTATCGCCACCGACTTCCGAACCTCCTCAATCCCAGTAGAATACACAATTAATACAATACAAGTAAAACACAAGTATAGGCATATATGTCAAGTAATTCAATTAGGCAATTAGGCATGTTATACAATTAGGCAAGCAATACAAGTCGACAAAGCAATCAAACAGATAGAAGATGCACATGATGAATGCCTGTCCTATATGCTGTGATATCACATTGTCGGTTCAACTGCTAACCCGATACATCCCCATGGAGATGTCACCCTTCGGAATCATAATGGGAACCCCCGAGATATGGTGCTCGGAACACCTTCCAGGATTTTGTGCCTGCACACTCTAGTGATCCGAAGGGATGCGAGCGGGATACTATTGCCACGGTCCTCACATCTCAACATAAGCAGGATGAACCAGCGCCCTTACGCCGTCGTCGCTACCTCGACAGGTGGGATCCAACCAAACCGTCCCTGCCGGGCGCATAGCGTCTCAATAATCTCAGTATAAAACAATGATTCAGTGGTTTTCAAAAATTATTTTTCAATATATTATAGATCCATCATTCCATCTCGAGTTCCAGACTCATCTCAACCACTTCCAATTCATAATTTCCATTTCGAACTCATTATTTCATCAGTTTCTCAATTCATTGCCAGTAATCACCAAATTCACTACTCTTCCATCTCTCTCAACCAAACTCATCCTCAATACACCAGAAACCTAAGCCTCTATTTTCTAACTTTGCAAGGTAATACCCAAATAATTTCACCTAAGACCTTCTCTATGTTTTAACATCCAAAAACGAGCCAAAAATTCTTAAATAAGTGTCACAGAAGTTTACAAGCTTGTCAGGAAGGTGAAACAGTTAAAAACAAGATTTTAGTTGAAAAACAGGGCATGTGCATACGCACAGGAGTGTGCGCGCGCACGCCCAGGAGGAATTTCAAAATGTGTGCGTACACATAGAGGTGTGCATATGCACAGAGAGTAAAAATTTCAACTCTGTTCATCCACACAAGGCGTGCGAATGTCTCCAACAGATTGCACCTTCTAACGTGTGCGTGCGCACAGCTTGCAAAACTTCGTTGTTTGTGTGTGTGCATAGGGCGTGCTAACGCTTTCATGAGCAAGCCTTCCCCTGTGTGTGCATGCACACAAGACTGTGCATTCACACACTTTCAAACACACAGGATGTGCGTGCGCACAAGGCTGTGCGTGCGCACACAAACCAGAAATCACAAATTCTGCAACATTCATAGAATTCAGATTTTAACACCAAACTTTCAACTATTATATCTTTTTCTACAAAATTCATATTTCCAAAACATTTAAACCATTTTAAAGCTTGTTAAATTATCTTTCATTTGATATAAAATGCATTAATTTTCAAAACAGTAGCTCAAGATATGATCCGTTGAAGTTCATCAAAAACTGGTTTTTACCAAAGTTTACTAAGTTATTAAACCTCTAAAATTCTCTCCCAAACCAATTCAAAGCCTATTCAATTTCACCATAAAACACAACCAAATACTATACTTTACCTTTCCATCATAATTCAACCAACTCAACACCTATACCAATCAATTCCTCCTTCATGAACTCAACAACTCTACAATTTGCACATCAATATTCCACTATCACCAACTTTATAAAAATCTCATTACTCACAAGCATATTCCAACATCAACACACATAAAATTTCATTATCATCCCACACCATCATCATTATTCCACCCAATTTCATAATTCAACAACATCATTATTTACCACACTTAACACAATCATCAAAATCATCAAACATCACAATTATCAACAATCAATTTCAATCTTATCCTATGGTCAACTAGCCTAAGTGTCTAGAAATATTATATATTACATAGAAAAAACTGAAACCATGCCTTGGCCGATTTTCAATATGCACTAAATCATCAAATTGACCTTAACCAAGCTTCCAGAAGCTTTCAAACTCAATCAAGCCACCAATCAATCTCCAACAAGCATTAACAATCAATAGTCCAAGCTATACACATTAATGTACCACCAATTAATACCTAGGGTTCTTAATTATTCAATTTCACATGGGATAAGAGTGAGCCTACCTTACCCACAATTGATTAGGACAAAACCCACTGGAAACCAAGTGCTAAAGTGTACCTAAACACCCAAAACACAAGATTTTACTCAAAACCAAAATCCCAAAATTTGAATTTCACAAGGGCACAAAACTGGGCAGGGAATTTCGACTTCTTACCTACAGAAGTGGGATATAACTAACAGGCTCGGCAACAGTTTCGCGTAGACGCTGACGGCACGCGAATTGGAGCATCGTAGCTCGAGTTATGGCCACCGGAAGTTGTATGTGAATAGTAACCTTGCTCCTTTCTCCTCTCAACTCATTTCAGCATGCAAACTTGGGTTTTGTGATATTATGTGCTGAATGAGCTTCATTAATGATCTTATATATTGTTGGGCTTGGGCCCAACTTGGGCCCGGTCCAACCCATTAGTATTTTTGGCCCATTTGGCCCAACTTTGGGCCAAACCTTTAAAATTAGTGCCCAATTTTCAATTCTAAATATTTATCTAAGGTTTTCTACTGTTTTTATTATTCTCGCATAGTACCAGACAAACTTAAGCCGGTACTACAATTAATTTACCGATACGCATTTTTACGCAATTTTTCGAAGAAAATTACATTTTCCAACTCAGAAAAATCTATTGAATTCAAAAATCATATTTATATTTTCTAATTAATATTCTAAAATTTTGAACCTATTTCGGGCAATTAAATTATTATTTTACGTTAATTAATCGGTTAATTAATTCGCGATTCTTATGTATAGCCATGCACACTCTCATATAATCCAATGATTTCATCATTCCTCTCCAAGTTCTCAACTCATCATAACCATCCCATCACTGGTTTCCATCTTTTCAAATTCATCATAAGTGTTCTCTATTCTCAATCCACTTTCAATTATCATTTTTCAACATTCCAAGGTGATGACCGGATTTCACTCACTATATTGATGAATATAATCAATCCGTTCTTTGGCAAGCGCACCAAATTATTGTCAAGTAATAACTCACTTTGAGTGAGGTCGAATCCCACAGAGATTGATTGATTGAGCAACTTTAATTAATGGGTGAATTTAGTCAAGCTAATCAATAGAAATTGTTGAGTGCAAAATTCTATGTAGCAGAAATGTAAATGACTTAAAAATAAAGGAAAGCAATAAAGTGCAGAAAAGTAAATGACAAGAATGTAAAGTGCTGGAACATAAATGACTGAATAATAAATGGGAAATGGGTAATGACAAAAATTAAAGAAAGCTATAAAGAATGGGGAAGATAAGAATAGGGGGAATTCATTGGGATCAGGAGATGTTGTTCTCTTTGGATTAGATCTAGATCATCTCTTCTTCAATCATGCAACTCATTGACCTCTTGGCAATCATGATTGATTGAACCCCAATTCCTTGGTGATTCAATCTCTCAAATCTTGATAATCAGCCAATTCCTTGCTCTAATTGCTCATGAAGAGAGATAAGCTTGGTCCCTGATTATACCAACACATTCTCATAGATCCAAATTGTGGGTGGATTTCATGTCACCATATCCAAATCCCAAAACTCAGATCTACTCAAGTGTGAGAAGGGATTTCAAGCATGGTTTCATGTTTCCTTTTCCAAGGTTCCCATGAAACCCATTTTGCATTCAACCTCTTTTCCAAGATGATTGAATACAAAGCATGAAGAACGAAATTCCTTCTAGCAAATCAAAGAGAGATGAAGAGAAGAAGAAATTCACTATCATTAATCCATCAAGTACAGCAGACCTCCCTCTCCCAATGAGAGGGAGTTTAGCTACTCATAGCTTAGAGAAAAGTACAAGAGATGGAAGAAGATGAAATGAAGTGTAAAAGTAAAACTAATCAACCAATTCAACTTTCTAACCTCTTTTTCAATACTCATAGGGGGTATTTATACTACTCCTATTACTAGAAAAAAATTACAAAAAGGGAAAGAAAATTATAGTTGAAAAGAAAAGGAAAACTCTAATAAAATGAACCATGTGCCTGGCGTGTGAGTGGTGTTTGGGCGGCGTGCCACGCCCAGCTCCTCAGCTTGGCTTGGTGTGCCATGCCTACTCCCAAGTGGCATGCTCCCTTCTTGCAGCTAGCTTGGCGTGCCACGCCTTCGAGCTCAAGTGGCACGCCCATTGTGGTTTTTCCTTCCTTCCTTTCTAGAAATTAGAACTGGCATGGCACGCCCTCAATAAAGCATGGTCATCCTCCTCTGGAGACTTGAACTAGCGTGGCACGCCCAGGTCTGACGTGCCATACCCTTAGTGAACTCTTCATCCTTCTTCTCTGGAATGTTGAACTAGCATGCCATGCCCAGTAGCTGGCGTGCCACGCCCTTGATAAGGACTTCATTCTCTTCTCTGGTCAACTACACTGGCGTGCCACACCTAGGACTCAAGTGGCACGCCCTTGCTGCGAGTGACATTGGCGTGCCATGCCTCAATCATCAAGTGGCACGCCCATTATCATTTTAACTTGGCGTGCCACGCCTAAAGTCCCAAGTGGCACGCCCATTGATCTTCTTCTTTGGAGGCTTGTGTTGGCATGCACGCTTTTGATCTCAAGTGGCACGCCCTTGGTGGGGGCTGCATCCTTCCTCTCTGAACCAATGAACTGGCGTGCCACACCTTCAAACTCAAGTGGCATGCCCAGGGTATGAACAAGGTTGGCGTGCCACACCTTCGAGCTCAAGTGGCACGCCCATTATGGTATTGAGCTCTTCAAGCTTGGCGTGCCATGCCTAGAACTCAAGTGGCACACCCATCCATTCTTTGACTTGGCGTGCCACGCCTCAAGTCTCAAGTGGCACGCCCTTGTTGGTGCTTCCTCCATGCTCCTCTGGTCAAATGCCTTCGCGTGCCACGCGTTCGACCTCAAGTGGCACGCCACTTGTAGATGATGGAGTTGGCGTGCCACGCCCAGCCTGGCGTGCCACACCCCTTATGGGTCTTCACTAATGCTCTCTGGAATTTATAGTTGGCGTGCCTTGCCTGGCTTTGGCGTGCCACACTCATACTGAAGCTTGTTGTCCCTTCTCTGGAGTTTATAGTTGGCGTGCCACGCCTGGCCTAGGCGTGCCACGCCTGGCCTAGGCGTGCCATGCCCCTTATGCTTCATCTCCTTGGCATGCCATGCTTGGCGTTAGTGTGCCACGCCCATTGAAAGCTTCATGGACTTCTTCTCTGAGCTTGATAACTGGCGTGCCACGCCTACTAGCTGGCGTCCCACGCCCATTCATTTTGTTGGCGTTTGCACCAAGTGGGGCCCAGCACACACGCCCAACTCCCCTTTCTTGTTTCCTTCTTCTTTTGTTGCTCTTTTCACCTAAAATTCAAACAAAACTCATTTCAAATCAATGTACCATAAAATTCATCATTTAGTTCATGAAATTACATTGATTGAATGAGATTTCACTATTTCTATGGCCCTTTTATATAAGAGAAAGGGGTAGATGATGCAAGTCATCACAAGAATATAGTGCCTGGCACACTTTCCACATCCAACATCCATCAGGCTCGTAATAACCATCATCAGTTCTTAATTCCATTTCGAACTCGTTAGTTCATCAGTTTCTCAATTCATTGTCAGTAATCACCAAGTTCACTACTCTTCCTTCTCTCTCAACCAAACTCATCCCCAATACACCAGAAACCTACACCTCCGTTCTTTATCTTTTCAAAGTAATACCCAAATTAAATCTACTAGGACCTTTCTCATATTTTGATAACTGAAAAATAAGCCAAAGAGTCTTAAATAGGTGTCACAGAAGTTTACAAGCTTGTTGGCAAGGTGAAACAGTTAAAAACAATATTTTAGTTAAAAAACAGGGCATGTGCGTACGCACAAGGGTGTGTGTTTGCACGCCTAGGAAACCTTTAATATGTGCGTACACATAGAGGTGTGCATACGCATAGGTAGTAAAATTTTCAACTTTTTTCATCTGCACAAGGCGTGCGAACGCCCTCAACAGAGTGCACCTTCCAACGTGTGTGTGCGCACAGGTTGCAAAACTTCGTTGGTTGTGTGCGCGCACAGGTCATGCTAGCGCTCTCAACAGCAAGCCTTCCCCTGTGTGTGCATGCACACAAGACTGTGCGTGCACACAGATTCAAAAACTCACAGGGTTGTGCGTGCGCACACAAGCCAAAAATCACAAATTCTGCAGCATGCACAGAATTTCAGATTTTGACACCAAACTTTGAATGATCATAACTTCCTCTACAAGAATTCATTTCCTACAAACTTTACATCCAATTAAATATTTTTCCATGAACTTTAATTTAAAGTAAATTCCAACAAATTTTGAAAACTGAGGCTCAAGTTAAGATCCGTCAAAGTTCACCAAAAATCCGTTTTTACCAAAAACCTCAAAACCTCAATTTTAACCAACTCTCAATTCAAAACCTGCTCAATCATGATAAAACACTACCACACCCAACATGTTACCATTTCATATCATTCTCCTTAATTTCACACCTAAATTATTCAACCATTACACCATATATCACTACCAATCCATAATTTCCAATTCAATCATAAATCCACGCTCATAATCATCATCAACTAACAACAACCTCAACAACCAAAACAAATCCTCATCAATTCTAGTAATCATTACCAAACAATATCTAACATTAACCAAATCCATCATAAAACTCATCAGCACCAATAACCAACAATCAAAATCATCATCAACATCCATCTTCAAATCTCAACACCCACCAACACCACTAATCAATAATCATCATCTAACAATATGTATATCATCACATTCAAACCCATTCATCCTACATCCAAACCATCACCAAGCATACATTTATATACAATTAAACATACACCCAAACATTCAATCCTATCTTAAGGTCAACTAGCCTAAGTGTCTAGAAACATTACATATTACATAAAGGAAACCGAAACCATACCTTGGCCGATTCCCAATATGTACAAACACCCAAAGCTTGATTCCAACAAGATCAACAAGCCTCAAGGACCAACACCACCTCCAAAACTCATCAACTATCAAGCTATACACATAACATACCAAAAATCAACACTATGGTTAACCAAAACATTAAACCACAAGAGTTTGAAGAGACTTACCTTACCCAATGAGATTAGACGTAAAATCCATCAATTACCCGCTACTAGAGATCACCTAAACAACCAAAACCACAAAACTTACTCAAAAACCAAATCCCAAAAAATGTAGAAAGTTAGGGAAGGAAACTGGGGTGTGAGTTTCGAGTTCTTACCAGATTTTCTTAAATAGAAACGAAGAACTCAACAAGAGTTTTGCGTGGCCGCAAACGGCTCGTCAATCGGAGCTCCGTAGCTCAAGATATGATCAAAACAAGGTTGGGGTGAATAGTGAAACCCCAACCCTTCTCTTCTCTCTTCTCATTAGTGCCTCTCTCTCTCTCTCTCTTTATGATGGAAAATGAGCTCAAAGCTCATTAGTTAGGTCATACATATGTTGGACTTGGGCCCACTTGGGCCCGGTCTAACCCGCTGCGTTCAAACAAAGAACACCACGCTCAGTAAGCGACGCGCATGCGCACGGGACGCCTACGCGTCATTAGCAATTTTCGAAGATCCACGCGTACGCGTGGACGTGTTTGGCGCTCGTTTTCAAAAGAGAGCGCTACGTTAACTAAGCCAGCAATTTTGGGCAAGTTAAAATTTGGACGCAAAGTTTTGCAAACGACGCACACGCGTACTTGACGCGCACGCGTCGATGGTGCACCTGGGACAAAGCATGCGCATGCGTGGCTGGCGCAGAAGCCTGAATTGAGATTTTGCTACCCATGCGCACGCATACATGATGTGCACGTGTGGAGTAGCGTTCATTAAGCTAACGTAGCGCTCGATAAGAAAACGCTATCGACGACGCGTATGCGTGAAAGGAGCGCGCGAGCTTTGGGAGCTGAAGATTGATAATGACGCGTACGCGTCGATGGGAGAAAAATGCAAAAGCACGCGCACACGTGAGGGACGCGTACGCGTGGGTGCCGGAATGCTCCGTTCTCTAAATGAACGCTATGCTCTCCTGGAAGCTGCAACTCTGCTCAATTTGTCTGATTCCAAGCCCAATTGAAAATTCAAAGCAAGCAGAGCCCAGTATCATCACTCTAAGGCACAAGAGATAGTTAGAATAGGAATTTCATTTGATTTGTAATTTGTTTGTAATTTCATTTTCATTTTGTAAACCCTATATAAAGGCATCAGTTGCATTTCATAAGACACAGAGCTATTAGGCTGCAATAGTAGTAGGCAGCAGTAGGAGTAGGAATATGATAGAATAGAAAGCTCTCTTTGATACACTTTTATTTTTCTACACTTTTGCATCTCAAGTATTGAATTCAATTTGGCTTATACAATTTCAGTTTCTGATAATCATCTGTTACAATTTTCTTTTCTGCAATTTTAACTTTCTGTTACTATTGCTTCCAATTTACTTTCATGCAAGTTTAATTTTCTGCAATTGCTCTAAGTTCTAATTTACTGCTTCATTTAATTTTCCAGCACCCAATTCCCTTTACATTTACTGCAATTTACTTTTCTTGCTTTTTAAGTTTCAGTCACTTTACTTTCTGTATTCTACAATTCCTACAATTTATATTCTGTTGCTTCAATTTCATCCAATTCACCACTGTTAGCTTGACTAGACTAATCACTCACTAAAGTTGCTTGATCCATCAATTCCTGTGGGATCGACTTCACTCTTGTGAGTTATTACTACTTGATGTGGCCCAATACACTTGCCGGTAAGTTTGTGTGGAAATCTAATTTTCACCCATCAGTGGTGCTACCTAAAAGACCTTCTGGAAAAGGTGGCCAAACCCTAAAAGGGGCTCCAAACCTTTTCTTATCTGACCCTCTCAGCACCTATTCTCGTCTTTTTCTCCTCTCACTTAAGTTGTGCAATTCTCGTTGAGTATTCAATCATTTTCTCTTTATTTCGTTACCTCTTTCATGACCTTTTCACAGGTCCTAATGTAGGTGTGTCACAAATCAATTTTACGATCTTTGGTAACTATAATGATGCAACTCCCAATACTATTTTGTTTTACTTGTGCATAGTATTAATTTGTATTAAAAATTGATCTTTGTTATTGTTTTTATATTCGAGTAACTGCTGCTTGTATTTGTCCGTTATTAAATTAGCATTACAATCTTATTTTAATGGATCGAAGGAAAGATGTTTTTGTTGTGATTCTTTAGGTATAAATTGTGCAAATTCTGATGACTCTACAGGCTAGGACTTTGGACAACCTCTTGAAGGTCAAGTTCCCTGAGTTAAATCTCTTGGGACGCAGACCTCCCCTTGCGGAATGGAATCCTAAATTTGTTCTTGGAGTTCCTAATATGGGCAACTGGTAATGACATTTTCGAACTAAGTACTTAGTTAATTTGGTGTAAAATTAAGGCTATTAAATACTGTTTTCATTTAAACTTTGACTTGTACTTCTGTACCAGCTACAAGGATAAGTTATGGATCTTTCTATGGCTACCGATGGAACAAGCCTTCACGCTGAACCCTCCTTGACAGAAGAAGGTTTGTGTCATCTCTTGATCTAAACATTAATTACTTCTTATGGCATCTCATACTTCGGTAGAACTAATGTGTCGTGTTTCCTCACTCGATGCTTTGTCAGAACAACAACATAGACCTTCTTGGGGATAAGATCTGCATCGACACTGTTTTAGGCTTTGCCACAGAGCACTTCAACCATATGAAGGATGAATTTTTCCAGAGTACTATGGTGGACTAGAACAGCAAGTGGACCATGGCTGAAATTCTGCCATGAAGACATGTTGACTTTGTTATCTGTAATGTTATTAGTAGCCAGCTATGTAGTAGCACCATACTTTTTTGAGTGTCCAGCGTTGAACTAGGTAGAGGTATGGGTGGAGGCTGATGGTAGTACATAAGTGGCATTGTACATTTTTTGTGTGTCCGGCATTTTGGAGGAATTCGAAGAAAACCCATAACCTTGAAGGGCGGGTGCTATTTTGTTAGTTACTCACCCCTTTCAGCTCATGGGATTCCTCCAGACACTTTACTTTGGGTCTACGAGGATGATGAACATCCAAACGTGCATGCATGCATTTTTTGGTCAGATCATCAACTCATCACGATCTAAAACGAGGCATGCACATGACAAAGTTGTGTATCCAGGGGAACTTTTGATTGTTTGTATTTTGCACCCTATTATGAATAATAACTATTTACTAATTTTTAGCTAAACTCTATTCGTGTTAGATAAATGTATTGTGTGATGTGTATTAAGGGAAAGGCTTCACATTGAAACTTTTCACCAAAAGTTAGGCTTTCAACCGTGACCTAATTAATCTATATCTACTTTATCAACCTTCAATTAATTTAGACATTGTTCAAATAGCGTTGCTGCTAGATATTTATCACAATCAAGGTAAAATGCAACATACTTCCACATGGAGACCGTAAATTGAAATTGTAGGTAAGCATAAGTAAGCCATACATGAGAATGCCGTTGATGGCAGATACTAACCACAATGAAAATCAAATTCAACATACTTCCACATGGATACATTGGATACATAAATGTAGTTAAGGATAATTAACCCATACTTTGATAATTGTTGCTGACAAAAATTAAGAAAAATGAAAATCGAATTCAACAAACTTCTACATGGATTCCTTACTTTGAAACCCCAAATAGTCATAATTAGATATAACTATCCTCAATAATAGTATGGTCACAGATACAATTTCAGTGTCTCATACATTAGTCCCTCTGGGGAACAACAATGCAAAAGCCTGTCAACTTTTAGCACTAACGAGACAGTAAATAGTAAGACATCCATAATTACTAAGTCTACAAGTCTAAGCTTAAATGCATGGATCAAACAACACGAATATAAATTAGTTTCAGTAGCACCATAAACATCTAATACCAATTATATGTCTACGAATGACTCATGCATGATAATGCTAGTTGTCCTGGGGTAACCACACTGTATGCAGCATCCTCTGAAAATGATACACTGAAGTTCCCCTTATAAGTTAAATTCATCAGCATCCTGATATCAGAAAATTAAATACACACATCAAGCAACTATTAGCCATTCATAAGCTATGACTATGTACAACATGGACGACAATCACTTTTACGGACTTACATTTGCTTCAAGCATGTCGTCCTCCTCCTGGACCACATCCACGTTTTGCCAATCTGAGGTGGCCGCTGAAGCATCCCGGCTGCCATCAACAAACAAACTTCTGCACTTGCGAGAGTTGTGCCCAGCGTTGCCACACTTGCGGCACCGTTGCACCCTCCGACTCTTTCCCCTTGACGTCACTGCACGTCGACCGCATCGTTTGTACCTTGCGCACAAAGGATCTCTAACACCAAGCCTTTCACCCACGTCGACAGTCCCGGCTCGTAAGCGATGCTTTTCTCTTAAAGCTGCCCTTTCATTTGCAATCCTAGTCTTGAGCTCAAAATAATATTCAAAGTGTCGACATGACAATCTAATCAGGTCTCTGCAATCATCAAACATTGCTGCATGCATGCTCATGTAAGCAGCGTCCGGAATCTCTCCAACACGTGTAACAGTGTTTAGCGTCGGTTGTTTAGCTCTCTTTGTCCACCTTTCTAATATGAGCATAGCAGGGATAATGGTAATGTTCAGATACACCAAGACACCTACTATGTAAACACATGGAATGCCAAAAGACTCTATGTGCAAGCATGAGCAAGTAAATTCCTCTTCGGTTTTTGCCCATGCAACATTCCAGCACCTTTGCTGGCAGTACATCGTAACTTCAAATAGGGTGCATGAGGTTGTCTTTTTTCTGGAAACTACCCTAACGTTACTAGAAAATAGAAGAACCTCTCTGAAAAGAAGGAATACCTCCTTCGTGTAAATTGTCGCTGCATACCTTTCCAACACCTCCAGCTTGGTTTTCACCAAAGGTTCGCTATACGCAGACTTGTAATCTGCAACCAGGTCTCTCCTTCTCATGAACTCCAGGTAGTGCTGAAAATGCTCAATGAATTCCCTAAGGTTGTAACTGTTGCCAATAAATTTCCCTATCTGCATATTAAGTGCCTCACATTGAGATTTAGTCTTTAGGCCAGCAAAGAATTTTTCCCGAATATATGCATTGGACCAGATGTGCTTTTGTTCATAGAGGTCAGTAACCCATGCGTTATGCTCCAACCCAAACTCTTCCACCGTCTGACTCTATAAATTCTCAAATTCATCAATCTCAAGATCTCCCATAAGGCATAAACGAAACTTGCTAAGAAACCTTGGCAGTTGCATTTCGTAGCAGGTGCCAACTGTAAAGCCTATGATGAGCACTTGGAAAAACCATACTAATTGCATTTTTCATTGCGAGATCGCTGTCTGTTATCACTAACTTTGGTTCCTTGCCATTCATTGCTTCAAGAAATGCCCGCAACAACCACACATAACTATCCTAAGACTCATTACTAAGAATAGCGCACCCGATAACCAATGTCCGCATACGATGGTCCACTCCTAAGAATATCACCAACGGGCACTTGTACCGATTTCTTCCATACGTCGTATCAAATCCCAGAACGTCCCTGAAAACACTATGGTCATAACGACTAGTTCTGTTGCACCATAATATGATCTGCAACCTTCTCTCATCATCCAATGAGTACTTCCAAAAGGTACTTCCAGCGTTGCTCTTTAAGCATAACAAATACTTAAGAGCACACTCCCCTATCTGTTGCTCTAGCTCTTCTTTGCTTCTCTTTAGCATTATATATGTCTTTCATTTCAAATCCAACTGTCTCAAATCCACCGAATTGGTTGGCAAATGCACGAAATATGGTTGGAACCCGTATCCCAGCTCTTCTCATGTAGTTAATTTGGTGTAGTTCCCCTTCCTTAATTGCTCGATGAGAACGCAGCAATCCTCAGAACCTTGCATCCAACATGTCATGGTTGTGTTGGTCAGAAAAGAATTCAACGAACCATCACCCGGTTGTTTAGTCAAGGTGAACCTTTATACATGCATAACACCCACATTGTGTGATTGGTCTAGGAACCATTTTCCTATCAACTCGATGGGTGTGTTTACCCTCTCACTCGCCTTGTCTCGAACACACAAAGATTTGCCACAGCATTTCTCCCTCCGACCCAACCTTCATGCTTTGCCCAACTTTAGACCGCCGAACCGAGAACCCTTTGATGCGCCCATACTCATTGTAGAAGTCATAAGTCATCTGCAAGTCTACAAACTCAAATCCCTGCATTTGGTCCGACGTCAGCGATGTAAAATCGATTACGTCGAATGAGCCAATACCGTCTAGAATGATTTTTGACTCTTCTTCCCATGTGTGTCCTCACCAATGTCGATTTCTTCTTCCTCACCAGATTCTATTCCGTCATCTTCCGCAAACATGGTCTCGCTTGTGATCACCTGTTCCACCATATTACATGAAACAGCATAAATCATAACTGCCAATTCTATTATCCCTCTTCTTTTTGGAACATAGTTATTTTTCTACTATCTTAGTTCAAATGTAACCAAATTTATCATCTGATAGAGTCTTTATCTATTCAACATTGTACTATAGTCCCATACATGTAATTACTATAAGAAGATGCATGCTACTCTTAGAATAATAAACAACTTAGTTAGTTATGATTTGTTTATGGATATTAGTCTTAACTGGAAATTTGTGCTAAATGTTTCAACGGCAAAATAAATTTTAAAAATAGGAAAAAAAACTATGAATTTTGAAATAGACACTTGTGTAGCTATTATTATTACTGTCCTTGTACGCTTCAAGAGGAAAAAAAACGAGTTACATGGAGCCTGAAAAGTGAAAGCACAAAATGTGGTCATCTAAAGGAGTAAAGGGTAAGAATGATCAAAACAGAAGCTGAGAGAAATTACTCTATGGCCATACATTAGCTATATTTTTGAATTTCTTCAGCATGTACTACTAGGCTTTGTTTATTTAGAATTTAAAAAAAATTGGAACACTAAATGTATTGATTTGTATAAGTAAACGTCATCATATATATATAAATAATGGTGGGGGCTTTTCAAATAAATATAATCTTCTGAGTTAAATTTACATTTGATTCTCCATTTTCAGAATATAGTTTTTGTTCCGTTCTCTAAAGTGCTAGCTTGTTGAGATGATAAACAACAGTATTGAACATCAATAGAAGCACAACTTTAATTAAATTCTAGGAAATCATTTCTTCTTTTCCCTTTCCAGGTTAAAATATTTTTTTCAATTTGCATCTATCTTCATTTATATCTCATCACCTTAAAAAGTCTCTTATGTAATATTGCTTAAGAAGATATATGAAAAAGGAATATCAGAAGGCCTAGTAATGATAACAAGTACTGATAACAAACACTGATATATCTCATCACCTTTGAATTTGATAACAAGTACTGATGCAAAAGGGATATCATACAAATGAAACTAACTGATACAAGCAAAATGAGTGGCATATTTTATAATACCATACCCTGATTTAATTAGTGGTTAATTATTGCATAATGTAAACACCTGATAACTGACACATACAAAAAAAATTTCACATGGTGTACCTTTTCATTAGAGTTAAATCAAACCAACTCTAACTTAAAAACACAAACCAAGGCCTCACCCATGCTTTAAGCGCTCTTCCAAAATTAGAAGATACCGCATAGCTTCCTTCCGCCCCACCCTCACCCTGGAACAAACAGCATACTACAATTTATTTAAAAAAAATGAAACGGTTGCAACAACCACCACATCATACTTCAGAATGCATATATTTTAAGCTACGTGCATCCATATTATTAGAACTGTGATAAAACTTTGCGTGAGGTACTTAATTAATAACATTATCCCTGCGGTAGCCACTCAAATGGAAAAATCATATGTTAAGAGCCAATGTTTCTCTACACCTTATACACACAGACTCTTCAATTTTCTTGTCCATTTGTTAATATCCAATGTTTCTCCCCACATTATACTCACCGATAATCTTCCCAGATCCCCCAATCAAAAGGGCCACAACTAATCCAACACGATTCAGTTCAAAACTAACAACCGCAAAACCAATCATGGACATCAAAACTAATTTCATTAAGTAAAGGACGCAACAACCCTAAATCTAACACAAACGAATCACACATCAACTTCAACAATGGATCTCATTTGAGTACCCTAAACACCAACCGAAAACAGGGTCACAGGCAAAACATACCTCGATCGCGAGTTCCGTCATTGTATTCTTCGCTGGGTTGGGTAGTTAATCTTGCTCAAATTGTCACCGGATTTGCCGCAATATTGGTGCTAAGACATACGCATTCAACGATCCCTCCGCCTCAAGAGATGCCCCAAGCAGCAGCAACTTCGCCTTTGTCTCTCACTCTCTCTCCACCAAACTCCGTTACTTTCAATGTTTTCTCTAGACTTAACGCTAAGTTGGCTTAGTGTTGCAATTTTTTTGCCACGTCATTCAGAAGCAAAGGTTAATGTATAATTGCTATATTTTAAATTGACCCCAATTTCTTCAGAATTTAAAAAGCAATTCTGGTCCTTCAAGAACCATAATATACTTTCCCCACTATAAAAGCTTCCATCAATATTGATGTTTTCTTATGGAATTAGTTATGGTGAGAAAAGTTGAGCATGGTGCTGCAAGATCTTTATTAGAAGATGCTAATTCAGTGATGAGGATGAGATCCGTACAGTAGAGGCAGAGATTTTCCATTCTACCCATTTTTTTAAATAATTGAAAACATGTCCAGGAGATTAAATACAAGTATGTGTTCTTTTTTTGGTCAAGAAATACAAGTATGTTGAGCTGGATATTGTTAGTGTGGACAGTGAAGATGTTGAGCTTTGATTGAAAAGTTGTAGCGGACTGGGTATTTATTTGAAGCTGAGAGTTGGATTTGAAATGAAATAAATGAGAAAAAAATGTTTAATGTTAGTGGAGCTTTAGGTTGGTTTGGGCCTAGGTGGGTGGGGTTTAAATGATTTTCTGTCGAAAAAATTAGGTTTAATAGGTTAGAGTGTTGGGATGGGCCTGTCTGCATAGATTAATAATAATAATAATAATAATAATAATAATAATAATAATAATAATAATAATAAAAGTTTAATACTTCTACCCAAAAGAAAAAAAAAGTTTAATAATTTAATAAATATAATAGTAAAAAATAAAATAATTTGATTAACGTGTGTAATAAAATTAGAATCTTTATTTATATAAAACTAGAGTACTTCGCTAAATTTCAACACATAGAAAATGTCATTTTTATAATGTATATTTTTGTCCCATAAAAATTAAATAACATATACTTTAGTCGATATATATATATATAATTTTTATTATTATTACGAATATAATAATTTTAATTTATGTTTAATATTTTGATTTGTTACAAAATTTTAAATTTTAAATTTTCAACATATTTAATGATTAAGGATAAAATATTAAAAATTAAATAAAACTTATTAATTTAATAATAAATATATTGTAGAATTCATAAGCTGTCTGCAAGTCCACAAACTCAATTCCCTATATATGGTCTGATGTCAACGATGTAAAATTTATTGCGTCGAATTAGCCAATACCGTCTAGAATGATTACCGACTCTTTTTGCTCTTGTATGTCCTCACCAAGGTCGATTTCTTCATCCTCATCGAACCTCATTTCTTCATCTTCCGCAAAGATGGTCTCACTTGTGATCACATATTCCGCCATATTACATGAAAAAGCATCCATCACAACTGCCAATTCTACTAAACAACTGCTAAAACCCACAACTAAGTTAAAAACACACACCAAAACATCACCTGTACTAGAGGCGCTCTTCAAAAATTAGAAGATACGGCATAGCTTCCTTAGCTTCCATCCCATCGTCACCCTGCAACAAACACGATAGTTCAATTTATTTAAAACAATAAAAAAAAAGAAACGGTCGCAACAACTACTACATCATACTAGACCCAGAATAATCAATGAAAAATATGGTTTGGTTACACAACTAAAAGCAAATTCCAGCCATCATACACTACCAGTTTGCTACCCTTTCCCTTTCACCCCGTCCATTCATAACAACAAAAAAACATGGAGATAGACACAAAATAGCCCAATCAAATGCACATCAGCAATGGTCAAATTAAGTAGCGCACAACACCACAACTGGGGTCAACAATTATAACCTACATCATTAACCACAATCGATCTTATCGGAATTCCCTAAACCCTAATGTAACCTACATTCTACCTTATCGTTGTAATTTTTGTCATAGAATCGTTGCTTGGTTTATATAAATTACGTAAAATCAACTATTGAGAATTTTTGGATGACCTCCTTTCCACTGTTATAATCGCCGTGTGAGATTCTCCAATTTCTTTATCTCTCTCGTCTTTCCAATTTTTAATAAATAAGGTAACTCTCTTTATTTGCTCCGTTTTTTACTAATTATGGTCATGTTGATACTAATTGGACATTTAAATTATGATTAACAAACTACGTCAACTTTAAATGGAAGTTTATGATAAATTGCAATATTAAAAATGAGTCACCAAATTTTTTAAAATTCTATAAACTACTCTGGTCCTTCAAGAGCCAAAAAATTCTTTCCTCATGTTAGAAGTTTTTTTTTCTTATTTAGTGCCTCTCTCAGTCTTAATATTCTTCGCTTTGCCATAAAGGAATTTTGTTTGGCCAATACCAAAAAAAGTTAGGTTCCTAAACAATTTTGATTACATTGGTCAATATGCTAATATTACCAAACAAGAAAAGTTTTTAATAAATTCATTAGTAAAAGATAAATCTCCCAATATAATGATGAGTTCTCTATACTTTTTGTCTAATTATGCAAATAAATTATCATTTATATTAAAAAAAATTTAGAATGCTGATAAATTATTTACGAAAAATTAATTTTAAAGTTATATCCATAAAAAATAAAATCTAATTAAGAAAACTATTGAAATTCTAAAAAGATATCTAAAATTTTTAATCTATCCTTCTACCCGATCCAACTAACACTAAATTCTAACCCAAACTCACCCTTAATCTTCAATATTCACCACCACTATTCCACCATGCCTGTAGTCACCACCACTTGCAGTAAACAAATCCAACAAAATTGTTACCAAAACATTGTTGATCGGCCTAACGTATAATCATATTTGCTCTAAAAAAAAGATGACACAGTCAAATTGTGGAAGATGAGATGACAGTCAAAATTCTAGAAGAGAATGCATGTTCATTCACACACACACACAGAAAGAGAGAGAGAGAGAGAGAGAGAGAGAGACCCACAAACGATTGTCCAAAACAAATTACGCATTTGAAAGTCTTACATACACAGCTCAACTTGGTTGCATCTTTCTGCCTCATTAATCTCAATGTTTGCAACACTATATCTTCCAGCAACTGCTCCATCTTACCCATATCAGGACATCGGAGATTGGCAGTGTGGTGGCGGTGGTTGCAAGTGGGTTGGGGTGACGATGGTAAAGGATTGGAATTTTGGGTGCGTAGGGTTAGAGTTTGAATTAGGTTAGAAATGTAGTTTGTGAATTTTGTATACTATTATTTTAGGATTGTGACAATTTTTTCAACTGGAACCCATATTTCAAAAGTACAATGTCAATTTTATTTTTTTAATACAAATAGTCATTTATTCTATTTATTTTCATTACGCACTTTTTACAGTAGGCAAGAATACTAGTTCATACAAAATTTTAAGTGTCAATTAATTGTCATGTATTCGGAGTATTTAACCGCTGACTAATAACCTAAATGAGTGGTTGTGTTTTGATCGGAAGAAATTCTATCTGCAGTTGGATTGTTAGTGTAATGTTATGTTTATAATCGTTAGTAATAATTTATAAAGTTGAAAATAAGTTTATCTGAAAGTTTTGTTGACAATGATAAATGCAAGAAAATAAAAATTAAGATACGGTTAATTTTATGTCATAAATATTTTTGACAATTTCATTAATTAGTGGAGTTCTCTCATCAAATAGTTTGTCAAGTAAGGTAGAAATTTAAGTACAATTAACTTTATGTGAAGTTAATAATTAAAAATTATTAAATAATAATTTAATCAAATTTATCAAATTATTTAACGACTCTCAACTATTAATTTTATGTTACCGTTAAATAATATTGTGCATCCGAACCTGCGGCCGCGGATATAGACATATACCGTGACTATTATTATAAATGTGTTATTTATATTAAGGAACAATAATAATACATTGAGAGATATTATTATCTAATTAGTAAATATTTTGTGTGTTGACAAAATATAGGTTGGCACATGTTATTGAAAGGTTTGGAACGTTTTGTGCTTTCTTTGTTGTCGTAGGAATTATATTGATAGGTGGTTTATAAATATTTGCGTTAAATGTATGGGATAAAATATAATATAAAAAATTGTTTAGATTTTTTAGTTGTCCGGTTTGATATTAGGTTTTTGCTCCCACTAATTCAGATACGACCTGAGCCACACATTTGCATTGGCTATTAGGGGTGCACATGGGTCGGGTGAAGTCGGGTTTGATGTGACTCAGATTCGGTCCGAAATATACACCGGGTTTATTTATTAGACCCGAATCCGGCCCTAAACCCGATGAAACCAATACACTTTCGGGCCACAATTATACCGGGTAAAAACCGGGTGAAAACCGGGCCGTTAACATTACATTACGTTGATACCTTCTTGTAAGCTAGCATGTAAAAATATCCAAATTTCCAAGACTCCAATCATTAGTTAACATGGTAAAATTCACTTAGAAAAATATAACAAGAACCAACCCTTCTTCAAAATTAAAGCATAACCACAATCAATACTAAAGCATAACCACAATCAATATTAATATTGTCTAATAATACCAAATATTTAAATCAATACAAATAACATAATCTTATGTATTAGTCTAAAGTCTTATGCATTCTAAACATAAAACATTAATTTATAGTCTTATAATGACTAATAACACAAAATATTAAGGTTTACAATACTTAAATTCCACATAAGAATAGTCATGATCTATCACTAATAACACAAAATATTAATTGTGTATGATGACCGGGCCACCGGGCCGACTTCGGGTGACCCGAGCTATGGCCCGGACCCGACCCGAAATAATGACCGGGTCTATTTTTGAGACCCGTACCCGACCCTAAACCCGATGAAATCACACCAAATTAGTCCTTAAAATGTTTGGGACTGGGCCGGGGCTTCGGGCCGGGCCGGGTCTGTGCACCCCTATTGGCTATAATAAATGAATCTTCTTATGAAAATAGTTGTATTTACAAAGTCTCCTACATTATTTAAAAATAATAAATCACTTGCCACTCAAATGAAATCGTTATTTTTTTTTATAAATACAAAATCAAGAATATTTTTCCTTTTTCTTTTTATCTTATCTCAACTACTAAGTGTGTGTTTGGATTACAGTTTGTAAATGGGAGTTTGTATAGAATTAATTTTGCAAACTTGATTTTGATCAAAAGTAAGTTTGTGTTAAAGTGATTTATGTTTGGTAATTTTGTATCAAAATGGATTATAGTAAAATAAATATTGTTTGGCTTATACCATTCAAAATCACTTCTAGATAAAAAATTACTAAAATAGACATCAACTTAATTTTTTTTATATTATTCTATTATTTTAATTTAGATATTTAAATAGATCTTATTAGTTAATTTTATAATAAAATTAATATCTACTTACTAAAATAAAAATAACATATAAAAATAGATAAAATATATTTTTAAATAAAAATAAAAAATATAAATTTTAGATATATATATATATATATGTTACATTTTTTAAATATTAAATGTTACTTTAGTATTTTTTTACATCGTACTCTTATTTTAATACTCTCAATAATCTTATTCTTAATATTAATTTGGAATTCAACGTTTATAATTTTATTATTATCTATCATTAATTTTTTATTTAATTTATCTTTTTTAATGGAATCATAATCTATATTATAAAAATTACACTAAAACATAGTATATGAGAATTACAATTATAAAAGAGAGTACTGAAAATAATAAAAAAAATTAAATATTTACTTTATAGTGACTGAAACAAATTTAAAAATTCTTGATGATCTTTATATATAATATATTTTTAGTATTTTTAGTACTCTTTTTTTAGTATGTTATAATTTTTTACTATTATTATTATTTACAGTTAATTTTTTATTTAATTTACTTTATCTAATAGAATCAATAAATCATATTATAAAAAGATAATAACAAACATAATATACAAAAATCACAATTATAAAAGTGTATAATGTCAAACAAACAATTGAAAAAAATAAAAATAATAAATAATAGAAAAATAGAACTCATATAAATAGAAATAACAAGAATTTTATAAATAATACAATAACATATATGAAGGATAAAGTTAGTAAAAGGTAAATAAAAGGTTAGTATCTATGGCCAAAAGCGCGTTAAGAAAACGCAGAAGCTAAAATAGTTGCTTATTATAAATGTGGTTTTGGCAACAAAATCACTTCTGCGTTCAAGAGAAAAAAATTTGCCAAACCAAAAGTTGAAGCTTTCAAGAAACTTAAACGTGCTTCTTCCCTTCCAACGGTTTCCAAACACACCCTAAATACAATTATTCCGAGTTTGGGGGACAAGATCGATGATTTGGTGTTAATTGATTGAATAACCTTCATAGACACATGAAAATTTGTTGGTTATTGATTTAGTATTCGAATGATTTTAGTCGTGTAACATGTCACAAGTACGACAAAACCTCACATGGAAATACAGCAAAGTCCATGGTATTAATTTGTAGGATTATAGGCGCTTGATGCAGACCTGTGAGGTCCACACTCCTCATCAGCTGTTACGCTTTGTAACTCTTACTCACATCTCTTTTTTTTTTTTTTTTTTCGTCGTCTTAAAATCTCTAATTAATGAAACACAAACAAATTAAAGAAACCCCAATAACCACGTAAAGGATTAATAAGCTTTTTACACCTGTAAGAAAAGAATCTATCTCCAATTCTCTATCCATATATATAATTACATATGGACCCTATGAATAATTTCATTATGAAAACTTTTAATATATGTAACCTAACAATGTAAAATTAAATTGACCAAAAATCAAATTTCTAATAATAGTTGAAATTTGAAAAGAAGGAAGCGTTTGGAAGAAAAGAACTTTAATAAGTCACATTATAAAAATAAAAAAAATTATTTAAATTTGTTAAATAATTAATTTATTTTATCGCTCAAATAAATATTAAAAATTCGAATCTCATTATATATATATTTATTTATTAAACAACATATTTTTAAATGATATTTTAATTTATAACTAATTAATTATTAGCCTGTCAATAAAAAAGAAAAATAAAGAGAAATCTAAGATAGAGGCTGGCAATAATTGTTATTGTGCTCTTCCCATAAATGCTTATACGTGTGAATGCGATAGCATATATAATTGTCTGTATTTTTTTGGACGAATTTAGATCTTCTAAAATTTGAATTTCACTTTAAAAAATAAAGTGTAATTTTTTATTATTTATTTTATAGTTGGGATAAAAAATAATTATAAAAAAAATTATTCAAGAATAAAAGATCATACTTTATTCTTTAAAATAAAATTCAAACTTTAGAAAATCCAAATCTTTTTTATATGCATGCTACTTTGAAATTTGAACCTTGGTAATGACTTCTGTTAAGATAAATAATTTAAATAATTTTTTTTGAAAAAAGAGTTTAAAGTATAACAATTTTTATTAATAATAGTTTTTAAATAAATTATTTTATATTTAGATTTTTAGTTATAAAAGTATTTATTTTAAAATTGTAATATTTGAATAAATAACTTAAAAATATAATTTTTTTACACAAGAGAATGGATATTAAAATAATCGATAATAATAAATACTTCCAGCAGATAAATTATTACGTAAAAATAGTGGTAGAGGACTAATACTTTCGGTAGATAAAACATTGGTAGAAATAGTGGTGGAGGACCAGTATTTCTAGCAGAAACAGAAAATATTTTTCACCGAATCAAGAATGAAAGTAGATCTTTTTTGTTTTGAAGTTAATTTTTTTCACAGAAGTGATAGAATGATTTATCGAAAAGGAAAGAAGTCATACATTTCTACTTCTTTAAAAAGCTGTGAATTAACTTTTCGAGAAATTAAAAATTTTTTTTAAAATGGTGCCAAGCATATTTATTATGACTTTTGATAATTCAAAATTCAAGAAAAGTAGCATCTATTACTTCTCAAACGGGCTCTTAAAGTCTATAAAATTTTAGTTGAAAAGATGAAAATTAAATTACCAAAATTTTACCGTACTTAATAAAATTCTTTAATGTATTATTTATTGTAAAAACTTTTAAAAAAAAATCCATTTTTCTTGACTCCTAGGTCCTAAATTTAACAAGAAATTAGTTAAAGAATGTTTCAAAGTATCGATTAAAAGGCTTTTAAAAAAATTGATATAATTTTTAAAAAAAATAGCATTTGTTTGGTATTTTTAGAAAAAATTTCTATTAACCTAAAGTCCTTCACATTTATTAACAAGACTCATTTATAATTCGCAGTTAATTATTTTCGCAAATATTATATATCTTTTGAAAAACATTTTTTTATCTGTTTTCTTCTTTAGATTTTGTTTCGTCAATGTTAGAATATTTTGAGTTAGATTCTCATGATTAACCCTTTATTATTTATTTGGGCTATTAATTAAAATAGTCTTAAAAGATTACACGCATGTCAACTTATTAATTTTAAAAAGAGCAAACATTTTAAAAATTAATTTTTTTTTAAAAGGTAATTATTGATCTCTTAAAAACCATTTTAATTCAACTCTTATTTATTGGTAGGGATGGTAATGGAACGAGAGTAAAAGATACCTTTTCGTTTCTCATCCCCACTTTTAGATTTACTTTCTATTTTTGCTTCAATTCCAGTTGTAAAAGAATATTTTCTCCCATTCTTATTTTCTGCATATTTTCATTTTCCGCGAGGCCTTTCATCTTCTTATATTAATTATTTATATGAAAGTTCTAATAAAAAATTAAAGAAAATAAATCAGAAAATATTATTACAATATATAAGAATACAGTTACGAGCGACGAAAATGAAAAAAGACACTGAAATCGAAGACAATGAGGTAACGAGAGGGTGACGACACGATGAGCACTAAGCAGTAGTGACGAGGGGTATAATTGTGACGTTATGAGAGATTGGAATTTGCGAGTTTTAACTTTTTGAAGTGACTGGAGAGTGAGACGATAAAGTATTAATATTATGAAGAAAAGAAAAGACACTTTTAAAATTAGAGTTAAGTTTTTCTATATATATATATATATATACAGAGTATGTAAAATGACTAAAAATTTATATTAAAAATAAATTATTAAAAATATTTAAGTAAATTTAATAATTTAAAGATTAACGAAAACAGGGCCGAAATCCTTGTTTGAATCCCACATCTGTCTCTAGAAAAATTTTGGCCCCAGCTTCATTTTCACAAAAAAAATTCATATTTAAATTCTCATTTAGAGTAATTTCTACAAAAATTTCTGCACTTCGAAAAGTTTTGCCATCCCTGTTTGTTAGCTCTCTTTCTCTCTTTTGATGTGAAGTGATGCACAATCTATTCTAAACATATATATTACTCATCTAAATGCACAAACAAACTAGGAAGTGATGCCAATTACTAAGGACTAGGGTTGAAATTGTGAGCAATAATGGCACATGACCAAAACTTTGAAATGGGTCAAGCAAGATCATGCTGTATGGATTACGGAATATGAAGGAAGCGATAGATGAATGAACCCCACACCAAAGGCATCTAAAAACAAAAATTAAAAAAAAATACAATGTTCTTCCTCATCAATGCACATTTATTCAGTGCAAAACAAAAGTACATAACCCTCTCTCTCTCTCTCTCTCTCTCTCTTCAGACCCACTAGTCTTTCTCAAAACAAAATGTGACATCCAAACACACCATATACCACAGTGACTCTGAGCGAGTGAACGGTATGTGTTGTTTACCGTTCCCATTTCCCAAAACCAGTTAATCAAATCATCGAATTAATCATATTTCATACTCACATAAACATAACCCACTCTTTCATTTCATGTTGTGCTCTCTCTTCTTCTTCTTGTCTTTCTTCTCTCTCAGCTGCTCAACCAACATGCTCTGCTGCCTTCCCTTCTTTTTTGGATTTGCGGTTTTTCTTGGAATGCACTTCCCTCCATTAATGGCTGGTTAGTTTTCTATCTTAAAGTTCTTTCCTTTCTTAACTTCCATCCCCCCTTTCATTATTCTCCTACCCTTGTGTGTAGTGTCTGCTACCCATTGTTGAAAAAAAAAAAAAAATCAAATTTTGTGGCATTTTTCGATCTTGGGGAAAATTGAAGAAATTGTGGAGCTAAGGTCTACATGATGTGTTTGTTAGTTGTTTTTTGTAGCATTAACTAATTCCATATAGTTTGTTATGTTTGTTTGGTATGGCAATTTGTATTTATGACTTGGTCAAAAGGGTATTTATTATGAACGGATGGAGTAATATTTTCCTTAATAAAGTTGCTAACTTGCAAAACAGCTGGAAGAAGCATGTGATGGATTTCTGGCTATATAGCAAAGTCTTTTATGACCAGAATGGTAGTTAAATTGGTTGCAGAAACCAGTGTTGAAAAATGAAAGTAACAGCTAAAAAACTAGGTCTTCTAGTAGTGGTTGACTTTGAGTTACCATCTGAAAAGAAACCAGGACCATTTTATTTACCGCATTTATTATTGACCCTGCATGCCATGCTCTTTTGTACTACTTTTTTAACTGTCATACACGCTACATTAAAATGGAAGTGTTCCAAACTTGTAAAATTTGAGGCATTTGGTTAGAGAATGAATTGCAACCATATAAGGGCCTTAACATGATTATTAATTTATAGTTTGTTCCTTGCTTCCCCTCATTATTCTATGTAAATTTTAATTTTATAATAAGGTCTAAGAGGGATTGTGTTCTGTCCATGATTTAAATTTTGAAGCGGGATGTCAGAAATTTAAACCATTTCTAGTCCTCAGTTTGATTGCTCAAGATTTTCAGAACCTCGTTACTCTCTTGATTTGTTCTTAAGCAAATTCAAAAGCCATCTAGATTTCATGTTATAAGTTTATTTCAATCTTATGGGCTAACTTCCAATTCATTTAAGTGTTTGTGAGAACTATGTCAATATATATTATTGGCCTAAAAAGATATAAGCCTATGAACATCAGGATTAGAGTTTTGCTTACCTTATTAGTAACCCAGTCATTTAACTTGGTTTCTAGAGATAGATACATTTCTACAATATTTTCTCATATTTTAAGATCAACCAATGGGAATTATGAATAGAGTAGGTTACATAAAATTGTTCAAGTTGCATATATTATTGAATGGAAACAGAAGAGATAATCAAAGTAGCTTGTGCTCAAAACTAAGAACAATGGCAATACTGCATTTGCATATTAATTTGATTTAGCATGATTGTTCTGAAATAAAATAAAATAAAAGGATAAAAAAATAAAACAAGTTAACATGCTTGTTCATCTTTCAAATGTGCTCGCTGTCTTTACAGTCGTAGGAATACCGAATGCAGTTTAGTGATCTAATATGCTGATATGCTGCTTCTTTTGCAGATTGCCCTTTGGATTTTTCCGCTTCAAACTTTACACTGGCTTCCTCTCTATGTTCTAACCAAGGTGATAGGGGAAACTGTTGCCGCTACATTAATGCTAATGTTGCAATTTCTGTTGCTCGTTTCGCTAATTCAACGAGCATCCTGGGGGTCCCTCCAAATGACTCTGTTTCCTGCCTCCAAACTATATCTGATAAGTTACAACTTAATGGAGTTCCACAAAATGCAACAGCTTTCTGTGGTTTTGGGACCAAAATTCCTGTGAATTATGAATGTAAGGGACGGACTAGTGTCATGCAAATGCTGCAATCTCCTAGATTCGCGGAGGTCACAAAAAATTGCAAAGTGTCACTTGGAGAGGAAAGAAAATGTAGGAAGTGCTTAAATGCAGGCTTTGGTTATCTGCATCATTTGGGAATTAATGATAATATAACACTCAGTACTTGTCGTGATGCAACTTTTGCTGCACTTGCAAGCCAACTTGATCACCAATCTACAACTGACATTGCAAGCTGTTTCTTTGGTGTTCAAGGACTTCTTGGGCCTCCTGGTATGAACATTTTTAAATTATAAGTTTTTACAATAGAATAGTTGCAATGCTCTCCCCATTTGGCTCTCTTTGAATACATGAGATTGTACATGTGCTAATGCTATAATTACGTATATGAGTCTTAATATATTGTGAAGCAATATTCTAGATTCTCCTCATCTTCCCACTTTAATAAGCAATGATTGCAAAATCCCCTTATGGTTGGCATGTCAAAGGATGAATGGAAAACTGTAGGAAAACTTATTCCACAGCTGAATTAGACTCGAAAAATCTCGAGAAGGGCTAGTTTTATAAAATGTGCAACAGATGACTGCTTATATTATTCCAATTATATTGCTATTAAATATTTATTTAACATATACAATGAAGTCTGTGTACTGTTGTGATAGAGTAAAACTTACCATATTTTGCAAACACGATGCTAGTGTCATCGTCCCCATCCTTGCCGAGTCCCGAGGCTTCTCCAAGTCCAGTGGTTGCTGATAGTCCAAGCCAACTATTGTTAGGTGCACCTTTTAAGGGAAACCACCATACATATCACTTGACATTAGTTCCAGGTATTGCTATTGCCGTCACCGCTGTTGCTGTTGGGATGCTCATAGTCTTGATAGTTCTAATTCGTAAAAAAAGCAGAGAGCTAGACGATCCTGATGATTTCGGAAAAACTTCTTCAAAAACCATGCCTCCTTTTGCAACATGGAAGTTTCAGGAAGGTAAGTTTATGTTTTGAAGCTGCTGCTTCATTTCTGAAACTTTTCTTTATGAAACACATCATAACCAGCTCTACCTTGTTCTCCATTCTTCTACCAGGTTCTTCAACTATGTTCCGAAAATTTAGCTACAAGGAGATAAAGAAGGCAACAGAGGATTTTAGCACCGTCATCGGGCAAGGGGGATTTGGAACAGTGTATAAAGCTCATTTTAGTGATGGCCTGGTGGCAGCAGTGAAGCGCATGAACAGAGTGTCAGAGCAGGGAGAGGATGAGTTCTGCCGAGAAATCGAACTTCTTGCACGGCTGCACCATCGGCATCTTGTTTCTTTAAGAGGCTTCTGCATAAAAAAACACGAGAGGTATCTCTTTATCTGCTTGCTTGTGTTTCTTAACACCAGATATCGGTAAATCAAGCTCTTTTGCATCTCTAATGGCAGGTTTCTGATGTATGAGTACATGGGAAATGGGAGCTTGAAAGATCATCTTCATTGTATGCCTCTTAGTATCTATACATTGTTTTCAATGGTACATTTAAGAATATTATTTGGTTGGATTTAAAAGGACACCTCTATCTATATATTGTTTTCAATAATAGTACACTTTAAGATATTACTATTATGCTCTTCTGCATCTTTTTCTAATAACAATTATCTATTCAACAAAATAATAGCCTTAGAGAATTGTGGAATGCAGCTCAATCTATTAGCTTGTTCCCCCTAACGAACCAGATCTTACATTTCATTCTTTTTTTCTTGTGCAGCTCCTGGTAGAACACCACTAAGTTGGCGAACTAGAATCCAAATTGCGATTGACGTAGCTAATGCATTGGTACATATGATTGATTAGTTTAATATCAAGCTTTAATATCTTCTTGTTTGGTATTTTTATTGTTGAATCACACTTTGCCTTTGCATCGTCACATGCAGGAGTACCTTCATTTATATTGTGATCCTCCTCTGTGCCATAGAGACATTAAGTCTAGCAACACTTTGCTGGATGAGAATTTTGTTGCTAAGGTGGGATAACTATTCATCCTCTTTTTCAGAACTGAATAGTTCAAAAACAGCACAAATTTTATGATGCAGTAATATTTAGATAGCATAGACACCTTTTAAGCGTTAATTGATTCTTTTTTTTTATTTTTCCTGTGTCACATCGTTTCACAGATAGCCGATTTTGGCCTTGCACAGGCATCAAAAAATGGTTCGATATGCTTTGAACCTCTAAACACTGAAATCCGAGGAACTCCAGGTATAAAATTCTTCTGACCTTTCTTCCTCATCTTTCATTTACATGCTTTAGAAGATGGCTGTATGTCCCTGAAATTCAATATTTTCCCCACTGATGTCATGCATTCCAGGTTATATGGATCCAGAATATGTTGTTACTCAAGAGCTTACCGAGAAAAGCGATATCTACAGTTTCGGGGTGTTACTACTAGAAATCGTGACAGGAAGGCGAGCTATTCAGGATAATAAGAACTTGGTGGAATGGGCGCAACCGTATATGGAATCCGAAACCAGATTATTGGAGTTAGTAGATCCCAACGTGAGGGAGTCTTTTGACTTGGATCAACTCCATACAGTAGTGTCTATAGTAGGATGGTGCACCCAGAGAGAAGGAAGGGCAAGGCCTTCAATAAAACAGGTTCTTCGGCTTCTTTATGAGACGTCAGAACCAATGCACAGTGGTTTCCTACAATCCGGCGATGATGAAGACTGTCAGGGAAGTCAGCAGAGAGGCAGAAGAAGCAAGGGGAAAATGCACCGGAATGAAGCGATTTTCAACAGCGGCGATGGAAGATACCTTGCCTCGTCCTCAAGCACGTCTCGATCGTATTGCAGTAGGACCTTTTTACTCGAGAGTTGCTCTCCGCAGTCGCCGCCAAATATTTTCTCAGTTTAAGAAAAAATCATCAGGGCTCTTCATCATGTTGACAGGAATTTCTCATTTTTACTTCACACTAACTTCAAATGTTTGGATTTGTTAGTTCCAAGGGTCCATGTATAAAATCTTTGGAGATGAGGAATATAGTACTTTCATGGTTACCATAAATATATTATGCTTGTTAATTCTTTCTTTGATGACCAGTTGTGAATCTTATAATTTATGATAGAATTCAATCTACAACTTGAAAAATGAACTACTTGAATCATGCTTCAAATTCTAAGTTGATAATGAGAATGATAGGAAAAGGGAAGTACAGAAGATACTACTTTACATTTCTTCCAAGTAGCTGGTAGGTTGCAGAGTCAAGAACTAAAGACAAGGAAACTTTAATACAGATTCAAAATACATGCGGGACAGTGACAATAAAAAATACACACATGTTCCCAGCGTATCATCTTTACTATGTAGAAGGAAAATAAATAAAACTAGAATAAGGATGGGATTGCTAGAAAGAACAAGTTTTCCTTCTTTTTTAAAAATATTTTAAGTTAAAAACACATGGCAACAATTTGCTTTAGCATTCTAACCCCCCACTGGAGCAAGGAACTTCCTCTTGCTTCCTGGTTCCTCAACCAATACTACAATATCATTGACTTTCTCAAACAAATCCTCCAACTTGTTCACTCCAAGTCTCTGATATTCCAATTGTCTCTTGTACCTTTGTTGGTATATATCCTCAAAACAACCTAGGAATATTCGACACGAGTAGCTGACTAGAATCTCTTGAAGCTCGAACTTGAACTGCTCAAGAGCACGGTCATTGATAGCTGCTCTCCTTTGACTGCCCTTTCCTACACAATTTCTCTCATCATGTTCTTCCATGACTAGTCTTTCTTCATCTGAGAACTCATCTGAAGAGCCACCACCGTTGACAGTATTCATATTCTCTTCTGGAAGCCCCTTTCCTTTCTTGTCTTTCTTTGCTAGAGCCAATGGGGGAGCGCTCGGGCCTACCTTGAAGTTTCTGAGATACACAAATTTACGCTGACCTTTCCCTTCCACTGCCATTGTATCACCCATCTTCTTGAAAAGATTGACTAACTTAATTGCTCCATAATCAGATACATAAAGAGTTCTTCCATAAGCTTTCTGATACTCTGTTGGAACTCGAGCCAGAGGCAGGCACCCTCCAGAAAGTTCAAGCAACCTTACCAACTGGCCTTTGAGAACATTTAAATCGCTAGACATAGGGCCCCAAAGCTGGCCTTCATTATTGTCACTAGAAGGCATAGATATTCCTGAAACATCAATCATCCCAGGTGGAAGGCTGTGTGATCTCATAGTTGTCGGTAAGCCAGCCATGTTCGATGCGGTACAATTGTATTCAGATAGAGATTGTGAAACCATAGAGAAATCCCTTGAGTTATATAATCTCTGTGACATCCCTCTATAAACTATTGCTTCTTCCTCATTTTGTCCCTCGAAGTTGTCATTAATATGGCACCCCATCAAATATCCAGCAACCTCAACTGAACCTCCACGAGGTGGTACTAAAGCCTTTGCCGGGGGAACAAATCCTTCTCCACGAGCAACGCTAGGCCAATCCCAGACAAACTTTCCGGCATTGCATAAAGCAGATGAAACACCCACCCCAGAAGGGATGACAAGAATTATAGTGTATCCCCGTTGTCCAAGAATGTGAAGTGCTCGGGCAAAGTCCACGTCTCCAGATATTAGCATAATAGATGATGGGGGAGGGTTGTCAAGAGCAAATAAAAACATGTCAACCAAGATTGCTTTATCAGCAGCATCTTTTCTCCCATTAGGAACATCAATGAGATTAACACCAGTTCTTAGACATCCCTCTCTAAGTCGCTTAGGGAAAGCGTTGAAGTCACCATAAGCAGAAAATACCATAACAGTTCCTTGAATTACTGGATGCACTTGCAACGCCATCCTTATATTTCCTGCTACGTCTTCAGGGCGGACATCACTCGGAACAGGACAGTTTTCAATGTCCCAAAGAATAGCTACTGAACCATCAGAGGAGCTATGGGGCTGTTGACTTATAGGGGATTGAAGTATGTTACCATTTAATTCAGTGATATCCTTTCCCTTGTGTTCCAAAGATTCAGACAACATTATGGCCATTGGTTTAGTTGGAGTAGCCATCATTTTCAAAGAAAAAGCAATCAGAGGTTCCTGCACAAAATGGAGACAGTGAGATATCATTAAACAGAACAAGTCACCATAAACATATCAGAACACAGTGATATAAAAGGCCATTGCATAAGCCCCCAAAACAAATGCCCCCATTGCACAAAAGGTTAACAAGGAAATAAAACATGTTTTTTTTTACTTTACTTTTTCCAAGTCCCAAAAACAGTTAACAATCCGAAAATTGTAGAAACTAGTAAGCACTGCGGTATCATCAAAGACTACCTCCCTGTAACCAAAACCACTAAAGTGAAAAAGCAGAGCTGCGACAGTGCCAAAGCAAGCTGAGGCTGATTGATACATCATAAGTAACACAAAGCGAATCAATCGCTGTTAAGGAAGTAAAACTAGATCACTAACAAGTTTCTACAATGATTTCCCACCAACACAGCAACACTCATATGTATGCCATTAGTTCAGTTCAAGCATATATATAATCACGGAATATCAATTAGAACACTATGACGAAACCAACTCCACATTGAATATCCCAACCCTCACAATGAACAACATTATACATAAATTGGATAAGACCTAGATTAACCGTCTCCATTCCCCACAACAAAAAGACTTTACTTTATGCAACTTCTAAGGTCTAGTAGAACTTAATCCACACGAAAATCTGGCAGTCAAATTAAGAAGTTCTGCAAATCCAAAACCAAATCAAGAATGAAAAGTAACGCGTAAGAGAAATATTAATCCTTTTTTCCTTTTAAATTCTGTTCTTGAACAGAAATTGTAATAACCAGCAAGACGAAAAGAATTAAGCTTTGCTGGGAAAAGAACATAACTGAACACGCATAAACTATAAGCGAAAAGATGTAGGTAGGTAACTAAATAAAATAAAATAAGAAAATAACAAGAGAGAGTACCAATTAAGTAGGAGAATGATTGAGGTGAGTTGAGTAGGAGAATAATTGAATCAGAGGAGGTGAATCCTTGGGAAAGTGAAGATCTAATTGAAACCCTGATACAAATAATTAAATTGAACGATCAAACAATGAATCTCAATCAATGATGATCATTGTTTTGTCCCAATAAGAAGATGCAAAACCCAGGCAAGAAGAAACGGGAGATGAGAAACCTGGTTCGGAGACAGCAAGAAGAGTTGAAAGAGGAAAGAAATTACGGGTTTGGGTGGGTTTGCTTATATTCTCTTGATATTTTCACTCTCTTTCAGAATTCAGACCCAAAAAAGTGATACCCAAAAACAGCGCTCAAGATGTGTAGTGTATGCAGCCATTCATTACTCCCCACATTTAAAATGTAGCTTCTATTCGTCACGAATTGGTTTTTTTGTTGCACTTTAAATAATTTAATTAAAGAAAAAGTACAGATAGACAATAATATTACTTGACAATGTGAATAGGATTAAAAAAATAAATTAATCTTAAATTTAATTAATAGTATGATTAATTAATTTATAATAATAATTATATTTTAAATTTTAAAAAATTAGGGTTTGCACATTGTACAGTTACACGTTTCATTACCTATAGCAGCACATGCTTCATTGGTGAATTGAGATTCTGCAACTAGCCGCTGATCTTTTCTTACTCTCGTTGGAGTTTTCCCGCCCTGGAAGCCAGCCATCGCAGCGCAGCCAACGCCGCCTCCCTCCACACCAACGTCCGAGCAGACCGCCATACGCTGAAGTTTTTTTTTCCCGTATCCCAGGAAACCACGCACCGTGAAGCCCCCCGCAGCCTACCGTGTCCACCGTCACCGCCTCTTCGTCTCCGACTGATCCACCCCAATACAGGGGAGAGTTGCGGCTGCCGTTTCATACGTACGTGACCTCTCAGAGCCACTTCAATGGAGTTTAATTTGGCTGAACCGGTTTGTCATGTCCCAGCTTCCTTCACCGACGACAATACCACGCATTCAAGTGGCAACCATCTCAATTCTTGTGATGTGGAAGGTAAAAAGTCTAACAAGGTAAGTAATGTATGTTGGTGCATTGGGAAGTATGTTTATTTTTCACATAAATGACATGGTAATTCTAAACCCATCATTCTTAAATCATGATGATATTCATTCAGAATATTTTGTTAGGTGTTTTGGTCCGTCAATATAGTACTTAGTTAAAGGGTAATAAATCAGTGATCAAGTTCTAAAGAAGATGAAGATGAACATTTATTTACTTGAGCCGATAAACTATTATGTTACCTTTTTAATATGTTATACTGAAATTGGTTCAATATATGTTTAGTGTTAACGGAGAAAATATTACACATGGTTGCCATTAGAATGTTTAGAATCCCCATCCCAATGCTCCCATGCCATGCATGCATAAACAAATATGGCTACATATGTAAGGAAAATACAGCAGTTAATAATGAGTTTTTTTACTTTTCAAAATATAGAAGAAGACTGCTTTTAGGTTGTGTAGGTATACTTCAGATGTGGTGGACCTATGCATGCTCTATATAAATAATTAATATAAGACTAATTAGATAGGTGAGACTTTTTATGAGTAGACATCTCATTGTTATGATTTCTTTTAATTCATGTACAGTAATAAATTTTTAATGATATTCTTAGAAAAAGTATTAGTAAAATCTTTTTAGTTGATATTTATTTAATAGTACGGTATCTAATTAGTTTGTTTGTTTGGGTATGTTTGATTGTAGGCCATAGAATGTACGGATATTACTGAGTCTGGAAGTGATGACACGGATCTTGTTCATGAGGTTTGGACTTTAGTTTATTGTTGTTTTTTCGTGAACCTCATGTTTGAATCGACCATTAATCCTCATGTTCATCGAATGATGTCTGTTTTGAACTATTTTACAATTACCAGATCACAGTTTTCTTGCCAAAGACGAAATACCAATAGTTGAGATGCGGTTTGAGCATTTGAAGCTGGCCCAGGATTTTTATGCGAGCTATGCAAAGAAAGTCAATTTCATAAGTAAGATATGGAATACAAATTTTGACAGGATGACAAAGGAACCGTGATAAACCCATATTTCATGAGTTATTTTGTGCTTAGTTTGAGTAATTTATTCAATCTTTCACCCACTTATTCATATTAATTGCATGGTTTTACTTTCCCTTCCTTATTATGTGATGTATGTGAAAAACATGTTTCCTAAGCTTTAAAATTAATTATTTTAATTACCTTTACTTCCATTCGATGCCGTGATTAGTGTGTTGAGTAGTTTCAGATTTTCTAAGGCCGAATGACTAAAAGGATGGAAAAGAAAACGTACAAAAATGGAAGGAAAGTGCAAAACGGAGTTTTGAAGAAACTGGCATCCACGCGATCGCATGGACGACGCGATCGCGTGCCAGAAGCGAAGAAGCAGCGACGCGGCCGCATGACTGACGCGACCGCGCGCCTTAAGTAAAACGCATAGGACGCGGACGCGTGACTGACGCGACCGCGTGGCAAGGAAATGCTCCGAATGACGCGACCGCGTGACCCACGCGGACGCGTGACAGAGGCCACGTACCAGAATTCACAGAATACGCCCCCAGCAATTTTTGAAGCCCTTTTGGCCCAGATCCAAGTACAGAACACACAGATTAGAGGCTATAAAGTGTAGGAATGCATCCATTCAAAGGGAGCTCATCAATTTTCACTTTCCATGATTTAGATTTAGTTTGAGAGAGGTTCTCTCCTCTCTCTCTTAGGATTAGGATTTAGGACTTCTCTTAGTTTTTAAGAGTAACTCTCGATCCAGGTTTAGTATTTACTTTAATTTATGTTTCCATGCTACTTTTACTTTAATGCTTTTATTCGTATCTATAAATGTTGCCAATTTGGCTTATGAATTATTCCATGTTATAATTTGAATTAATGATTATTTGAGGTATTTCAGTTATTGATTGCTTTCTCTTTAATTTGTGTTACCATTGCTTTCCATCTAAGGACATTTTTTCATTCCAACAATTTTACTTTTTCCCCTTTTGGTCTTGGTTAAGAAATCAGTAACTCAACATTATCAAACTCAACATAACTGATAATCGCCATCTTGCTAATTGAACTGAACTTCAATAATCCCAACTTTTTCTTAGGAATTAAATAGGATTCGAAGGTCAAACTAATTAGTCCCTTGACTTTCCTTTGCTTTAGTAACGGTTAACTAAGTGGAATTTAGATTCAACTTTCATTATTGTTGAGAGAGATAACTAAGTTGGACTTCCAATTTCTCTTACCTTGCCAGAAGTTTGCTTTACAGTATTTATTTATTTTAATTGCCATATACTTTACTTGTCATTTAAATCACTTGCTTCTCACCTTCTAAACCCCGATTACAACCTTTATAGCCAATAATAAGAACATACTTCCTTGCAGTTTCTTGAGAAGACGACCCGAGGTTTGAATACTCGGTTAACAATTTTTAAAGGGGTTTGTTACTTGTGACACCCAAAACGTTTGTACGAAGGGATTTCTGTCGGTTTAGAGACTATATCTACAATGCGACTGTTTTTTTTGAACTTCTTTACTAGCAAAAAATCCTAACGTCAAAATGGCGCCGTTGCCGGGGAACTGCTAACGTGTGCCTTATTATTGGTTATTGTAAATATTTTTCTTTTGCTTGTTTATTTATTTTTGTTTTTCCTTTTTATCTTTATTTGCTACCATGAACTCTCACCCCTCTCGCTTTGAGTTTGGTTTTAACTTTGTTGAAGGAAATAGAAGTTACAGCAGGAATATGCATCAAGGTCAGACCAATCAAGGATGGATGGAGCTAATAGGATCTAATCAACCCTTTAGGCAGCAACACCCTCCGAGATATCCTAGACAAAGACCATTCTACCGTGCATACCCAACTGAAAGATATGGTGGACAACCTTGTAACTACCAACAAGCCCCACCCCGTGCATATAAACCATCCTTTCAACATAACCTCGAACCACCACACTCACAAGCTTCTCTTCACCATTCGCCATCATATGATCCTTCCCTACCCTAGTACCAATCCAATCACTCCCAATCACCGCCACTTTCCTATGTATCATGTCCAAATCCGGCAACCCGAGAAGCAGAGGATCGCCTAAAGGAAACAGTAAATAAACTTCAAACAACCATTCGACAACTGGAGCAAGTAGTAATTCAATGGGTTTCTAGGCGCTCAAATACACAAGGATCAACCACAGCCCCATGTGAACAGTCTAACGAAGAGCGTAGTATGAAAGAGATACCAGAAACTCCAGTGGACAAGACAGAGAATGAATTCATACTAGAACAAGTAGAAGAAGCTGTCATTGTTCAAGAAGAAGAGTTGGTTGAAGATCTAGGAGATGCTAAACCTCCATGGGAATCCAGAACTGAGGAGAACTCCATCAAGGACGCTACAGTTGATGCTAAGGAGGATATTGTACAATCTCCAAGGCAAGTTGTTTATGAAGAATCAGAGGGAATAACCCAGGACACAAATTCCCTTGATGATGATAGTCACAAGTCAAATTCTCTTAGTAACGAACTGGCATCCGCAAGTGAATTCTCTGAGGTCGAAGAATCTTCCCCAAGTGAATATGAAGACGATGCGGCGGTAGATTTCTCTCAACCTCCAATCTATGACTCAAGTGATGAGGAAGACATAGAAGACTTTGACCAGGACACAGATATAATTGTAGAACCTTGCAAGGAAGTGGAGGAATTCACAGAAGAGCACAAGGGAGTAGAACTTACAGAACCACTGGAAACACCTATCCCAAGGCCATTACCACCTAATACAAGCTTCAAGTGGGTACAATCCTTAACCTATAACTTTACTTATTCACTTGAATATAGTTTGCTTGAAACAGATGGCCAGCTTAGAGCTCTTTGCGGCTTTAAGAGTAAGAGGGAAATGGCTCGTACTCAGAGTTGGTGCACAAGGTTCAATAAGGTTCCACGCTTCACCTCGAAGTACACGGATTGGTATCATGCTCAATTGCATGGATCACAGAGAACGTTTGGTCACCATGGTGAGATTCTACTCTTTAAACCACTCGGATGGAGACATGTAGATCAAGACGGAGGCGGATTTAAAAGCAAGGCTTGGGATCCTGGAGTTTATTCTGACGTTTGTCACCCCGGGAGCCTAACAATCTGTTTAAAGCTGTTCAGAAGCTTTGCATGCCTAGTTTGGGATCCCGGAGGCTATTGGCATTCCAAGCACTGGTGGAGATTTTTGGATGAATTTAAACATATGCCGCCATAGCAGGAAGCTCCTCCAATGTCCAACTTAAGGACTTTAACTAAAAGTGCTAGGTGGGAGACAACCCACCATGGTATGGTCGCTTCTTTTTCAATTTAATTCTTGTTAATTGCTTTCATTTTTATTTTCTTTTCATTTTACTTTATTGAACCTGGAATCATGCATAGCATTCATATTAATCATTGCATTCTGCATTTATCTTACATAAAAAAAGGGGGATGCACGACGCGACTGCATGCCCCATGCGATCGCGTCATATTGCGAAAACACTATCCACGCGACCGCGTCATCCACGCGGCCGCGTGACCTGGAGATCGGCGTAAATATCCAACGTCCAGAAAGTTAGGCTGGAATCGTGCGGCCCTTGTGCGTTTTGCACAAATTGGCCCACGCGATCGCATGCCCCATGCGATCGCGTCACTTGCACAATACCAATCCCACGCGACCGCGTGAGCGACGCAATCGTGTCGCATGGATTGTACATCACCCCAGAAGGAGACAGAGAGTTGCGCTGAAACGGTGCTGGAGTCGTGCGTTTAGCACAATTTCTAGCGACGCGATCGCGCGACCCACGCGATCGCGTCATCCCCTCTTCCACCCCTTTCATGCGATCGTGCGACCACGCGATCGCATCACCCCATTATCACCCCCACCACGCGACCGCGTCCCCCACGCGATCGCGTAGATTTGAAAATATAACCCCCCCAGCCACGCGAACCCTATCAGTCGCGCAGCCCCCAACCCTCTTCTCCCTCTCTTCTTCTTCTACTCTCAACCACCACCCAGCCACCATTGCCACCGCCCCGACCACCGCCCCCAGACGCCACCGCCACCTACACCCTTCCTTCCCCTCCCCTTCTTTCTTCTTCTTTTTTACTCCTCCACCCCCTTTCCCGCCACTGCCCTCCGTGAACCACCACCCACCACCGCCGGCCATCCCAGCCGCGCCACCCCCTCTCCTCTATCCAACCCCCTCCCCTATTTCACCCATTACCCTTCCCAAAGCCCCTACCCCCTAACAGCAGCAACCGCCGTGCCCAACGCTGCCAGCCGCCGCGCCGGACGTCACCGCCAGCCACCGTGCCAACCACCGGACGCCACCATCACCACCACCCAACCACCTTCCTGCCTACTCTCCTTATTCAGCCTTTCAGGTTCCGCAATACGCAATCTCTTTTATCCGTTCGTAGTTCTTCTTATTTTTTTCCGTTTCTGTTCATAATTAGGATAGATAGTCTTGCATGTTGTAGTGAATTTTAGGTTGTTAGGTAGATTAGGTTATGGTTAGTGGCTCTAGGTCTGTTTATTTGCACTGTTCTTGCTTCTGTTTTATCATTTTTGCACATCTGCTGTTGCTGTAATCTTGTTCATATGCTGTATTTCTTGTATATTGCTGCTCTTTACATTGAATTTTCATGTTTATATTATATATATGTACCTGCAGCTTGACTTTTTAATTCATATGAACTGCCTTGTTTGTTGTTTATTTTCTGGGATAATCCAACTTTAGCTGGAATGCTACCCAAATTTCTATAAAAATGTTTTCATTCATATTTCGGTTTGGCAATTTGAACTCTGTTTTCCACTGCTTTAACCTAACCATTTCATAATTGCCAGGGCATGCTTTCTTATCCTTTTTGATTTCCTAGTTTATAAACAGCATTTGTGATGTTTTGATTCTAATTTTTGCTTTCTTTATATCTATTTGAATCAGCATCTACTTGTTTTTCTTGTTTGGTTATGAGTCACTATAGTTCCTACATGTGAATCCTTGTTACATGGAATATTTTCTTTATGCCACTTACCTTAGCCCACTTTTTACTGACTCACCAATTTTAATTTACTAACTCCTCTTTCAAATTCTAACCATACTAACCTTTTCAAAAATCTCTTTTCTGATTTTTTTTTCACTTTCCTCTAACTTTCTAACCATGGCATAATGACACTTTTTCTATTTAACTTGAATTCTGATACATTTTGGATTGTAAATTCTTCCTTTCCAATTTTTTAAACTACTATACAATCCTTAATACACCATTACTTAACTCATTTACCTATTTCCCATTCTCCTTTCCCGCTTTGAGTTTTCTTTGTTTAATTGCCTATTTGCTTCTATATTTTTATCCATATCCTGGTTTTCCATTTTTCAGGATGTCTGCCTTACAGAGGAAAGGAAAAGGCAAGGCTACTGGCAAGCGCAAGAGAGGAGATTCCTCCCGGTCCATCATTGACCTAATGCATGATTCCTCATAGCGGGAGAAGAACTTTACACAGCAGGAAAAAGCTGACCAGCTGCTCCCTGCAAATGAATCAATAAAATTTGCAAACCGATACTGTGAGCTGAAGTATCCGGCATTTGCAAACTCCAGGAATCTATACCTGGAGAGAACTCTGAGGATTCCAGAAGCACTCCAGCAGTACACCACTGAGCAAATCAAGCAAAGAGGCTGGTTCTTTCTGGAGAGAGCACTGACAGAGGTCAATACATCTTGGGTCAGGAAATTCTACTGCAACTACTTTATCACCACCCTCGATGCAGTGAACCTGAGAGGAAAGCAGATTCTGGTCACTGAGGAGGCCATAGAAGACATTCTCCGGATCCCAGCCAAGTCCGATCAGCCTCATGTTTATACAAAGGCTGAGGAGGACATGCGCCTGATGCAGTTTGATTGGGATGCTGTGAAGGCACGGATAGCTCTCGACCCGACGGTTCCTTGGGAGATGGGTCAGGACACCACCATGCCTAGAGGGATCAAGAGGGCGTACTTAAATGATGAGGCTCAGTTATGGCACCAGATCTTGAGCAACTATGTGATGCCGAGTACTCATGAGACGGAGATCCCAGCTGCTATGATCACCCTTCTATGGTGTGTGATGGAGGGTAAGGACCTTTATCTGCCACGCTTTATCCGGCATTATATGGCCAGGGTCCACGTCCGAGGCACCCTCCCTTTTCCGTATCTGGTTACACGGCTAGGCCGTCGAGCTGACGTGCCATGGGAGGATGTCGATGAGAGACCACCAGCGGCGGACTGCAGGAAGATCATTCCTCACAGCAGGAACTTCCTAGCTTTGGGCTACAGACCACCACCCTTCGCTGCTACTGATGAGACAGCCCCACCGTCTGTTGGACCCTCTTCATCCATGGCTACCCCTGCTATCCCTGCTGCCACCTCTGCACCTCTACCTGTCTCTGAGCCCGTATACCGCCTCGTGCACCGCCTATTCTGACAGCTTGATCAGATGGAGCGCTGTAACCGGCGCCGGTATGAGAGATTGGAGCGGCGCAGCCAGCGACGCTATTCGCATCTAAAGCTGATGATCCGACAGGGTGGTGACATCCCCTCCGAGCCCGACACACCATCAGAGCCATCAGAGGAGGAGGAAGATGAGCCCCAGGAGGAGACCCATCCGCAGGCAGGCACAGAGCAGGCTGCACCACATCAGGAGGTTACGCATCAGATCGAGGCTGCAGATCCGGAGATTTCGATCCAGTCAGCACCACCTCTACAGCAGCCAGACGCTCAGCCCACCACCACCACAGAGCCTCCAGCTACCATCCCTACCAGTGATGACACCCATTCACACCCGGCTTGACTGAGCATCAGGGACGATGCTTCATTTTAAGTGTGGGGAGGTCGCCATCTCTGGCGTTTTATTTTGGTGAACCACTACATCTCTTTTTTTCTTTTATTTTGGATATTTTTCTGTATTTTTCTTTTTACTGTTATTTTCTGAGTACTTATACATTGCTACTTTTATGTATTTTTACTCTATTTCTGCATTTTGCATTTTTAGTTCATATTTTTAGTTATTTAGTTCAGTTTGCAATTCTGACTTATTAGTGGATTAATTAGTATAGTTTACCCTTTTTAGGATAAGATAGCATAGTTTAAATTGAAAAATATAAAAAGGAAGTAAGCTAGGAAATTGAACATAACAGATTTAAATCCATAAACCTTGTATATATAGCATTACATCATATAGTTAAGTTGACAACATTTCATCAAGGAGGAACATTAAAACTTTAAAGGATACCCTAAATAATTTTTTTTTTTGAGAATAATGGGAATTTTTAACTAAACCTGCATAACATATATGAATGATATATGATGCTTGAGTTAGAGAACACACAGCCTGTGAGTCTTGAGCTTAATTGTATGGTTGCATTCAAACCATAATTTCATTCTTGTGTGTTTCGCTTCTTTTTATTCTGATGTTCTTTACTTTGCTTTAATCTATATGTCCAATTATAGAATATAGAATATAGATACATACCAAAAGAATGATTGAGTCCATCATTTGATTTTAGCTCAATTATCCCAAAATAACCTACCTTTCACATCACCCTTGTTAGCCCCCTTGAGCCTTTAAAATCCCTTTTATTCTATTTAGCCACACTACTAGCCTTAAGCAGAAAAACAAGATAAAATCCCAAGTTGAATCCTTGGTTAGCTTAAGATAGAAAATTATGAATAGATTAAAATATGGAAAACCTATTGGGAACATGGATGATAGAAACAAAAGGTAGAAAAGTTGAAAGAAATAAAATAACTCCGAAAATTTGGGAAGCATGCTCATGAGAAATCAAAGTGATTCAATTACCATGTGCATTAAAAAAAAAGAGAAAAGTTATTTTTTTCAGCATTTAATAAAAGGGGATACAAAAGAATTCCCCAATAAAAGCAATGCACATGAGATAAAAATAAAATTAAAACATGAGCATGTAACAACAAGTGGGATAATATGGAAAAATTGGTAAAGAAGTTTGTTCTACTAAATATGTATGTTAGGTGAGATCTTAGTCTAGTTAAGGATTCACTTATTAGCTTACTTAGCCTTATACATATATCCTTACCTTTACCTTGGCCCCATTACAACCTTAATTAAAGACCTCATGACTTTTGGTATGACTGTACTCTATAATTGTTGATTGGTTAGATGAAGAACAAAGTTATAGAAAGTAAGAATAAAAAGAAAAGTAGAGTGAATAAACCCAATAAACACTGAGTGACTAGAGGGTAAACACAAAAATCCAGTGAGGGTTCAATAACTCATCAACATATATCTGTGCTTAATTTACTAATTGTTTTGCAAGTTTGTACAATTTTTTTATTTCCCATCTCATTTGCAAAAATTCTTTATCATTTAAGGGTTGGCTATATATATATATATGACTCCTTGAGAATGTGAATTAAATTGACTATGTGTAAGCTTTATATAGGAGTGGATAAATTGGAATTGCATGACTCATTTAGGTAGATACATTTAGAATAGGTTGCATTGCATAACATTCCACCACTTTAACCTTACCTTATTCTTTACCTTGGATTTAGCATGAGGACATGCTATTGTTTAAGTGTGGGGAGGTTGATAAACCCATATTTCATGAGTTATTTTGTGCTTAGTTTGAGTGATTTATTCAATCCTTCACCCACTTATTCATATTAATTTCATGGTTTTACTTTTCCTTCCTTATTATGTGATGTATGTGAAAAACATGTTTCCTAAGCTTGAAAATTAATTATTTTAATTACCTTTACTTCCATTCGATGCCGTGATTAGTGTGTTGAGTAGTTTCAGATTTTCTATGGCAGAATGACTTAAAGGATGGAAAAGAAAACGTACAAAAATGGAAGGAAAGTGCGAACGGAGTTTTGAAGAAACTGGCATCCACGCGATCGCATGGACGACGCGATCGCGTGCCAGAAGCGAAGAAGCAGCGACGCGGCCGCATGACTGACGCGACCGCGCGCCTTAAGTAGAACGCATAGGACGCGGACGCATGACTGACGCGATTGCGTGGCAAGAAAATGCTCCGAATGACGCGACCGCATGACCCACACGGACGCGTGACAGAGGCTACGTACCAGAATTCACAGAATACACCCCCAGCAATTTCTAAAGCCCTTTTGGCCCAGATCCAAGTACAGAACACACAGATTAGAGGCTATAAAGTGTAGGAATGCATCCATTCAAAGGAAGCTCGTCAATTTTCACTTTCCATGATTTAGATTTAGTTTGAGAGAGGTTCTCTCCTCTCTCTCTTAGGATTAGGATTTAGGACTTCTCTTAGTTTTTAAGAGTAACTCTCGATCCAGGTTTAGTATTTACTTTAATTTATGTTTCCATGCTACTTTTACTTTAATGCTTTTATTCGTATCTATAAATGTTGCCAATTTGGCTTATGAATTATTCCATGTTATGATTTGAATTAATGATTATTTGAGGTATTTTAGTTATTGATTGCTTTCTCTTTAATTTGTGTTACCATTGCTTTCCATCTAAGGACATTTTTTCATTCCAACAATTTTACTTTTTCCCCTTTTGATCTTGGTTAAGAAATCAGTAACTCAACATTATCAAACTCAACATAACTGATAATCGCCATCTTGCTAATTGAACTAAACTTCAATAATCCCAACTTTTTCTTAGGAATTAAATAGGATTCGAAGGTCAAACTAATTAGTCCCTTGACTTTCCTTTGCTTTAGTAAAGGTTAACTAAGTGGAATTTAGATTCAACTTTCATTATTGTTAAGAGAGATAACTAAGTTAGACTTCCAATTTCTCTTACCATGCCAGAAGTTTGCTTTATAGTATTTATTTATTTTAATTGCCATCTACTTTACTTGTCATTTAAATCACTTGCTTCTCACCTTCTAAACCCCGATTACAACCTTTATAGCCAATAATAAGATCATACTTCCTTGCAGTTCCTTGAGAAGATGACCCGAGGTTTGAATACTCGGTTAACAATTTTTAAAGGGGTTTGTTACTTGTGACACCCAAAACGTTTGTACGAAGGGATTTCTGTCGGTTTAGAGACTATATCTACAACGTGACTATTTTTTTTGAACTTCTTTACTGGCAAAAAATCCTAACGTCAAACCGAGTAACCAATCTATTCATTGTAATCGGGAGGGTTTCCGTGGGTCTCGTGTCAAAGCACCCACACGGAAGAACTTGGTTGCAGCCGTGGGATGCAGAGCAAGGATATATGCAAAGTTTGACAGGGAGAAGCAAGATTGGGTCTTGGTGAAGGTTGATTTGAGGCACTCGCACCCATGTTCAACTGCAGGCATTCGGCCCAACAAGATATTTCTAGCATTGGCTAATGAGGTTAGTGGCCCATTGAACCTGGGCTTTTCAGAGAAGGATGTCAGGAATTACATCTCATCAAGACTCGGGAATGGATCTTCTCAATTGTTTAAAAAAATGAGTGTAAAGTGTGATCTCTAACCCTTCATTGCTCTCTCTCTCTCTCTCTCATATTTATTCTTGGTCCCATTTATAAAATTAATGGTGTGAGATCACACTTTACTCCTTCAATTGTTAAAAAAAATTGAGAGGATCCATTCCCTCAAGACTTTGACCCACTAATATCAACATAGATGTCAATGAGATGCTGAATTACTTCATGCGAATGAAGGAGATAAATCCAAACTTCTTCTATGCAGTGAATGTGGACAACGATTATAAGTTTAGGAGTGCAGTTGGGTGGATGCAAGGTGCAGGGCGTCTTATGAATACTATGGAGACGTGGTGTTATTTGATACCACATAAGCACAAATCGGTAAAATTTATTTACGTTGACGTTCTTTACTTTTTTTGTTATTTTGTATTAGTTGGATGTTCCTAAATGTGGTTGTTTTTCCTTTAGGCATGGCTTAATGTTCGCCTCTTTTGTCGGTGTGAACCACCATGGTAAGTCCACTTTGCTAGGCTGTGCTCTGCTAGGCAGCAAGGAGATCCCGAGTTTTGAGTGGGTGTTCATGTAATGGCTGAAGTGCATAGAAACTGCACCGTAGGGCATCATTACAGACTAGTGTAGGTCCATGTTTGGTACAATTAGGAAGGTTTTATCCAATACACGCCACCGTTGGTGCATCTGGAATATAAGGACAAAGATACCGTATAAGTTCGAAGGTTATGCTAGGTTCAAAGAGTTGAATGCTGAGCTGAATCACATTATAAGGAACTCTCGGTCGGTTGAGGATTTCGAAGATGGTTGGGCTGAATTCATTGATGAGTTCAACCTACATCACAACACATGGCTATCAGGTTCGTGTCTTTTAAGTTAAATCATGTATCGTAATTGCTTAGATGTTGTCATGTTCTTGTATTCTGTTCTGGAAATCTGTTCCTTATGCGGGGTTCTATTTTTGGGTGTTTTGTTTTGTGTAGACCTGTTTGAGGACCAACGCATGTGAGTGCCGATTATTTTCAAGGGTCAATTTTGGGCTGTTATGCGAAGTACGTAAAGGAGTGAGAGTATGCACGTATTTTTTGCTGGGTTCTTACATTTCAAGACTAGCTTACTTCAGTTCATCCATGAGTTCGACAATGTGCTTGGAAACAAGGAGTAGAAGGAACTGGAGGACGATGTTGCAGACTCGAGAGGAGTAATCCAATGTGCAACTAGCTCAGCCGTTGAGAGACAATTTTAACAAGTGTACACCAATGACATGTTCAAGGATGTCCAAATGGAGTTTGGTAAGAAGGCTGATTGCAATATTCGTGCCGTTTATGAACAGGGTGACTCGGCTTGGGTGAAAGTGGAAGAGGAAATACTAGCCTATGAGAAGATCCGGTATGTTACTTATAACGTCCATTTTGACCATTCGACTCACGAGGTTCGATGTGAGTACAACTTGTTCGAGAGTACAGGTATACTGTGTTGCCACTGTCTTGTAGTGTTTTCCTTTTACAAAGTGAATAAAGTGCCTTCCTGCTATGTTCTCCCTCGTTAGAGCAAGAACATAAAGCGCAAGCACACCTACATTAAGTAATCACGACATGAGACGTTTGGATGAGAGCCACAACTTATTCAGAGGGTTGTGTGCACACTTCTACAATATTGCACAGGAATTTGTGAATGGTGACGATGAAGCAGACATGTTGCATGCTGCTCTGGACGATGCAAGGGTCAAGCTAGTTGATTACCGTGCCAGGTCGCGGAATAAGAATGTCGCTGATGCACACACTAGCATCACCACAGAGACTTGATCTGTGGTGGGCACAGAGGACATTCAATGTCCATCAAAGATAACCACAAAGGGTCGGCCAAAAGGTAAACGGCTTGAATATGAGTTGGAGAAATGGATCAAGAAATCCATGCAGAGAATGCGGAAGAGTTCAGGCCAGATAGGTATCGTAATTAATTTAAAGCTTCACCTTTAGTTTTTAGTTGATTATGTCGATAGTGACTTGTTTTCGTTTGAGTTTGTTTCTTTTAGGATAATCGTGTAGAATCTTGTGAAAATATAGATTTGGATGCTCCCGCTCGGCATATTATTTCGCAAGGAGTTAGTGGATTCATGTCTCTGTTAAACTCTTTCGGCAATACCTAGACTGTTTTGGATACAGAATCTGCTATGTTATATTAGAGGTCCTTTTTGTTAGGTGTTCCAACTCAATATGTATGTTTGATGGTTATTTTGTAGTCTGAGTTGTTGATGGTCAAATGTCTATGAAACTGGTATTCTGTGATTTTGGCTTCTTGCTACGTGCACGTGGCCGACGTGTTTCTATTTATTATGTATTTTGACTTTTCGTAGGCTAATGTTGAATGAATTCATGTTGTGTTCAAGTTATTGGAATAATACATTAGTGATTACTTTCTTTATTACGAAATTACTTGTTACATAATCCGGATGTTCAACAGATTAGGGTTGTAGATGGTTATTTTGTTCCTGAACTAGATGGTTATTCATGTTGACTAGTTTGACTTGACTACATTTAACAATGGCTGAAGATGCCTGGATATTCAACTCCGTATGTGTGCGGATGGTTACCCTAATATTAGCTTTTGTAATTGTTTAATTGCTTTTGGTTTAACTAGTTTCCATTTGAGGGACTCAAAATATTCATTTCACTAGGCACCCGGATGGTTATTTTGTAATGGTATTGGTGTGGTGTGTATAATTAGTTATAGGTAGGTTAGGTTGGATGTTCGATTCAATAGGCTAGCGGATGGTTATTTCTATTGGTACCCAAATGGTTATTTGTATTGTTCTTGGTGTAGCGTGTTGGTGGCACGAATTCCTACACTTCGTACAACTGAATCAGGAAGTGCACTAGGTCGTCCAAGTAATACTTGAGCGAGAATAGGGCAGGAGGCTGGCGTTGGATGCCAGTTTTGGGCCTTCAATTCTGAAGCAAAGTATGAACTATTTTCTGGAAATCTCTGAAAGTTAGATTTCTATAGCCGTTGTGAACGCTCCATTTGGACTTCTGTAGCTCCAAAAAAGCTCTTTAGAGTGTAAGAAGGTCAGATCCGGACAGCATCTGCAGTGCTTTCTCTGCCTCTGAATTAGACTGTTGCTCTAGCTCCACAATTTCAGCCAGAAAATACCTGAAATTGCCTAAAAACACACAAACTCAAAGTAGAATCCAAAAATGTGAATTTTACACTAAAACCTATGAAAACATAATAAAACTTAAACAAGACATACTAAAAACTATATGAAAATGATGCCAAAAAGCGTATAAAATATCCGCTCATCAGAACACCAAACTTAAACTGTTGCTTGTCCCCAAGCAACTAAAAAAAACAAAGTGGGATAGAAAGAAGAGTAAGATACAATAAATCTCAGAGTTTCTAATAAAGCTCAGTTTCAATTAGATGAGCAGGACTTAGTAGCTTTTTGCTTCTGAATAGTTTTGGCATCTCACTATCCGTTGAAACTCAGAAGTGTTAGTCTCTTTAGGAACTTGGAATGCAGATGATATTATTGACTCTCCTAGTTTAGTTCCTTTTGATTCTTGAACAGAACTTTTAGAGTATTGGCCGTGACCCTAAGCACCTTGTTTTCCAGTATTACCACCGGATACATAAATGCCACAGATACTTTAACTGGGTGAACCCCTTAGGATTTGATTCAGCTTTGCTAGAATTCCCAGATAGAGGTGTCCAAAGTTCTTAAGCACACTCTTTTTGCTTTGGATCACAACTTTAACTGCTCAGTCTCAAGCTTTTCACTTGACACCTTCACCACAAGCATATGGTTAGGAACAACTTGGTTGAGTCGCTTAGGCCATGATTTTTATTTCTTGTAGGCCCTCCTAACCATTAATGCTCAAAGCCTTGGATCCTTTTACCCTTGCCTTTTGGTTTAAAGGGTTATTGGCTTTTTGCTCTTGCCTTTTGGTTTAAAGAGTTGTTGGCTTTTTCTCCTTTTTATTTTTTTCTTTTCTTTTTTTTGCATGCATATATATATATATATTTATTTATTTATTATTTTTCTTTTGCAACATCTTTTTCTTTTTCTTTTTGCTGCTTTTTCTTGCTTCAAGAATCAATTTTTAGATTTTTCAGATTCCCAATAATACTTTTCTTTTTTCATCATTCTTTCAAGAGCCAACATTCTTAATTTCAATTTCAAATATGCACTGTTTAGTCATACATTTAGAAAACTAAAGCAATGCCATTTCATCAAAATAATTAAACTATTCTTATTATATAACTTGAAATTTATGTATCTCTCAACTCTTTTCAAATAAAATTATCTTTTAAGTAATGGTGAGAGACATATGGAACATTTTATAGCTTAAAGGCGTAGACGGAAATGATCATGCAATAAGAACAAGAGAACAAATAATACAACACAACAGAAAACAGAAAAATAAAATAAGAAAAGGGGATTAAGAGAACGAATCCACCTTAGTGATGGCGGCTACTACTCCTCCTTGAGGATCTAATGTAGTGCTTGATCTTTTCAATGTCGCGCCCATGTATCTGTTGTTCTTCTCTCATTGCCCTTTGATCTTCTCTCATGGCCCTTTGGTCTTCCCTTATTTCATTGAGGATGTGGGAATGCTCTTGATGCTCCAACCTCAATTGCTCCATATTAGTGTTTAATTCTCCAAGAGAATTATGCAATTAGTCTCAATAGCCTTGAGGAGGGAATTGCATCCCTTGAGGTATCTCAGGGATTTTATGTTGAGGCGGTTGCACAGGCTCTTGTGCATGCTCTCTAGTTTGCTCCATCCTCTTCTTAGTGATGGGCTTGTCTTCCTCAATGAAGATGTCTCCTTCTATAACAATTCCAGCTGAATTGCATAGGTGACAGATGAGATGAGAGAAAGCAAGCCTTGCTTTGGTGGAAGGCTTCTCAACTATCTTGTACAGCTCTTGAGGAATCACCTCATGTACTTCCACCTCACTTCCAATCATGATGCAATGGATCATGATGGCTCTTTCAATAGTCACTTCTGACCAGTTGCTAGTGGATATGATAGAGCGTTGGATGAATTCCAACCATCCTCTAACTATGGGCTTGATGTCAAGCCTTCTTAGTTGAATAGGCTTGCCTTGGGAATCCCTTTTCCACTGTGCTCCTTCCACACAGATGTCTGAGAGCACTTGATCCAGTCTCTGATTAAAATTGACTCTCCAAGTGTAAGAATGTGGGTCTCCTTGCATCAGAGGCATATTGAACGCCAACCTCGTACTTTCCAGGCTAAAATCTAAGATTCTCCCTTAGACCATGGTGCTCCAATTCTTGGGATTTGGGTTCACACAAATGTCATGGTTTTTCGTGACCCATGCATTAGCATAGAACTCTTGCACCATTAAGATTCTAACCTCTTGGATGGGATTGGTTAGGACTTCCCAACCTCTTCTTTGGATCTCTCTTCAGATTTCTGGATACTCATTCTTCTTGAACCTAAAAGGGACCTCAGGGATCACCTTCTTCTCTATCACTACTTCATAGAAGTGGTCTTGGTAGGCTTTGGTGATGAATCTTTTTATCTCCCAAGATTCGGAGGTGGTGGCTACTGTTTTTCCATTCCTCTTTCTAGAGGGTTCTCCAACCTTGGGTGCGATAAGTGGGAATGGAAAGCAAAAAGCAACGCTTTTCCAACACCAAACTTAAAAGCTTTGCTCATCCTCGAGCAAAAACAAAGAAAAGAAAAGAATAGAGTAGAAGAAAAAGAAAATAGAAGAAGAAGGAGGGAGAAAGAAATTCGGCCAAGGGGCTTTGATGTGTATGAAAGGTGTGTGTATGAATGGTTAGAGGGATGGGTATTTATAGGAGTGGGCTAGGTTAAAGTTCGGTCATGGGTGGGGTAAATGGAAGGGAAATTTGATTTTGAACTGGGTGAGGGTTGGTGGGAGTTATAATGGTTTTGGGGAAGTGATATGGATGTGATTGGGCTAGGGTTTATAGGGAAGAGTGTATGGGGAAGTGTGAAAAAGAAGAGGGAAAAAGTGGGGTAGGTAAAGATGCTGTGGAACCCACTAGTCCTAAGAAGCTAGGAAATTCAGATTCCCTGCCCTCTTCATGGGCATTGAACACCCAGGGCTATGCCCATAGCTGGCGTTCAACGCCAGCTTTGTTGCCATTTAGGGCATTAAACGCCCAGCTAGTGCTCCCTGGCTGGCGTTCGACGCCAGCAATACTCCATCCAGAGTGTTCTGTTTTTACTACTGAACTTTTGTGTCTCTGTTTTGACTGCTGCACATGATCATGAACCTATATAAATGAATTAAAGAAAAACAAAATTAAGGAATTAAAAGAAATAGAAATAATTAATTAGGATTGGGTTGCCTCCCAATAAGTGCTCTTTTAACGTCATTAGCTTGACGATTAGCTCCTTACGGAGATTGATATGGGCTCAAAATTTCGCCCCTTACAGTGAATTTTCTTCCTGTCTTCTCATGAATGAGCTCCACATGCTCTAGAGATAGGACATGACTCACTGTATGCGGTATGACTGGCTTCTTGGTGAAGACAACTCATGCCAGGTGAGAGGCCTTCAGTGGGGACTTTCTTGTCCGTCTAGCCTTTAGGTACTTTCTTTTTAGTACCTTTGTTCATAGTGATTGTTAATGGCTGCCCAACACCTTAGTACAGCTTTGCATTGAAAGATATTATTGGAACACTAAGTGTTTCACAGTTATCTCTCTTTTTTAGAGGGAGAGTTGGGGTGAGGCATCTTGAACAAGATGTGATCCTCCCCTAGTTATAAAATTAGTTCTCCCTTAGCTACATCAATAATAGCATTGGCAGTGGCTAGGAAAGGTCTTCCAAGGATGAGGATTCATCCTCATCTTCCCCAGTATCTAAGATAATGAAGTTTGCAGGGATGTAAAGGTTTTCAACCTTGACCAATACATCCTCTACTGAGCCATATGCTTTCTTCATTGATTTGTTTGCCATCTCTATTGAGATGTTTGCAGCTTGTACCTCAAAGATGCCCAACTTCTCCATTACAGAGAGTGGCATGAGGTTTATACTTGACCCTAGGTCACATAGAGCCTTCTCAAAGGTCATGGTGCCTATGGTGCAAGGGATTATGTAGCGTCTGGGATCCGAAAGCTTCTGAGGTAGCTTCAGCTGAGCCAAAGCATGGAGTTCTTTGGTAAGAACTGGAGGTTCTTCTTCCAAATGCTTTATACCAAACAACTTGGCATTCAACTTCATGAGAGCTACTAGGTACTGAACAACTTGCTCTTCCCTAGTGTCTTCATCCTCATCAGAGAATGAGTATTCATCAGAACTCATGCACTGCAGGAGTGTATGCAAGGGAACCTTTATGGTCTCTGTATGAGCATTGGCTTCTTTTAGTTCTTGGATAGGAGTTTTTGCAGTAGGTAATGAACATTTGGGAGGTGTGCCATCACTGGCGTTTAATGCCAGTTTCTTTGCCAAGTTGGGCGTTGAACGCCCAGGAGGGACCTCCTTCCTAGTGTTCAATGCTAGGTTCCCTACCAAATGTTATTAGGAAGAGTGTCAGGAGGAGTGTCAGGGATTTTCTTGCTCAGTTGACCAATTTGTATCTCCAAATTTCTGATGGAGGATCTTGTTTCAGTTATGAAACTAAGAATGGTCTTAGATAGGCTGGAGACTGATAAACCCCATATTTAGGGTTTATCTTGTGTTAAATTTAGAGGGTTTTGTCAACCTTTCTCCTATTTATCCAATGAAATAGCATGGTTTTGTAAATTCTCCTTTAATTGTGCTTAAGAGTGAAAACATGCTTTTTAGGTCCTTAATTGTTTAATCTTGATTTACCTTTGATTCCATTAGATGCCTTGATATATTTGTTAAGTGATTTCAGATTTAGGAGGCAAAGATTGGATCAAGGGAATGAACGAAAAGCATGTAAAAATGGAGAACTCATGAAGAAATGAAGGAATCGCAAAAGTTGTCAAGCCGACCTCTTTGCACTTAATCGATCATAACTTGAGCTACAGAGGTCCAAATGACGCGGTTCTAGCTGCGTTGGAAAGCTAACATCCAGGGCTTCGAAATGATATAAGATTTGCTATGGTTGCATTTTGCATAGGGATGCGCACGTGCACAGTACGCCCTCACGCCGATGGTGCCACATAATTTACTTAATGCAACTCGTGGCCAGCAATTTTAGAAGCCTTGTGGGCCCAATCCAACTCATTTCTGATGCTATTTAATCCAAGTATTGAAGGGGAATTAACATACTTTTGATCATTACTTTAGTTTTGGAAGGAAAGTTAGTTTTAGAGAGAGAAGCTCTCACTTCTCTCTAGGATTAGGAGTAGGTTTTAGATCTAGATTAAGAATTCTTATATCTAGGTTAATTTCATGCTTAGATTTACTTTTCTCTTTGTAATTCTTCTCCTTCTACCTTTTCTCTCTAGTTTTGCTTTTAATTCTTGTAATTTTTTAATTTTATGTTGATGCATTTTTGTTCTTCCATTTTCCTTTAATGCAATTTATGATTCATGTTCCTTTATTGTTCATTTGATTTATTGTTGTTTAATTCCTTGCAATTGAGTAGTGTAGATTTACTTTCCATGAAATTTTACTATTCTTTCCTTTTATGCCTTCCAAGTGTTTGATAAAATTCTTGGTTGGATTTTAGAGTAGATTTTAGTGCTCTTGGCTTGGGAAGGTAACTTAAGAACTCTTGAGTCACTAATGTCCAAGTGATTGACGATTGGGAGCCATTAACTCTAGATCTCACTAATTGATTTGGTGGAGAACTAGGACTTATGGTCTTGGATTGACATAGCTCACTTGACTTTCCTTTATTAGTTAGAGGATGACTTAGTAGGGTTGATCCTTGCCAATTCTCATGTTGTGGTTAGTGATTAGGATAGAGATCCTTGACCACCAAACCTTGCCAAGGTCTTTTTAGTTATTAGTTTATTTTCATTGCCATTTACATTTCATGTCTCTTATCAAAAACCCCAAAACATGCTCCATAACCAATAATAAGACACTTCATTGTAATTCCTAGGGAGAACGACCCGAGGTTCAATACTTCGGTTTATAAATTTAGGGGTTTGTTACTTGTGACAAAAATAATTTTTGTATGAAAGGACTATTGTTGGTTTAGAAACTATATTGCAACGAGATTTCATTTGAGAATTCTAAACCATCAAAAGTCTTCTCATCAGAGACTAGAATGGCTAAGTCAGAAAGGCTCTGCTTAGGAGTATCCATATTCCCTTGAGAATATGGTAATGGTGGCCTGTTGTTGAACCTATTATGGGTTCTTCCACCTTGATTATTATTGAAACCTTGCAGAGGTTTCTGTTGATCCTTCCATAAGAGATTAGCATGATTCCTCCATGAAGGGTTGTAGGTGTTTTCTTAGGGTTCTACCATGTAATTCACCTCCTCCATGGTGGGTTGATTAGGATCATAAGCCTTTACTTCAGAAGAAGCTTCTTGAGTGCTGCTAGCTGCAGCTTGTATTTCAGTCAAATGCTAAGAGATCATATTGACCTGCTGGGTCAAGATCTTGTTCTGAGCCAATATGGCATTCAGAGTGTCAACTTCAAGAACTCCATTCTTCTGAGATACCCCATTGTTCACAGGATTTCTCTTAGAGGTGTACATGGATTGGTTGTTTGCAACCATCTCAATGAGTTCTCTTGCCTCTGTAGGCGTTTTCCTCAAGTAGAGTGATCCACCTATAGAGCTGTCAAATGATATTTTGGACATCTTAGACAGACAATCATAGAAGATACCTAGGATAGACCATTCTGAGCGCATGTCAGGAGGACACCTCCTAATCAGTTGCTTGTATCTTTCCTAAGCTTCATAGAGGGATTCACCTTCTCTTTGTTTGAAGGTTTGAACTTCCACTCTGATTTTGTTCATCCTTTGAAGAGGAAAGAATTTAGCCAAGAAAGTATTGACCAGCTTTTTCCAAGAGTCTAGGCTCTCTTTAGGTTGAGAATCCAACCATATCTTAGCTCTTTCTCTAACAGCAAAGGGAAAGAGCATAAGTCTGTAGACCTCAGGATCCACTCCATTGGTTTTAACAATATCGTAGATTTGCAAGAATTTTGACAGGAATTGATGTGGATCATCCAGTGGAAGTCCATGGAACTTGCAATTCTGTTGCAAATGAGAGACTAACTGAGGTTTAAGGTCAAAGTTGTTAGCTCCAATGCCAGGTACAGAGATGCTTCTGCCATAAAAATCAGAGGTAGGCATGGTAAAGTCATCAAGAACCTTTCTTACCTCTCTTTCATGATTAGGTTCGGCTGCCATGTTTTCTGCCTCTTGTTCGAGATTTTCTGAGAGGTTTCTTCCAGAGTGTTGTGCTTTAGCTTGTTGCAAACACTTCCTTAGAGTCCTCTCAGGTTCAGGATCAGGATTAAAGAGAGGTTCTCTGTCTCTATTCCTGGTCATAAACAAGAAAAAGGAACCAAGAAAGAAGGAGAATGGGAGTTCTATGTTCAAAAACAGAAGACTCCCCGTGAGATGTGAAGAAGAAAGGAAAGAACAATGAAGATAGAAGAAGGAGAAGAAGAATTCGAATAAGGAGAAGAGAAGAATTCGAAAATTAGAAGTAAAAAGAGAAACAAGAATTAAAATATTTTTATTTTTATTATATTTATTAATACAATTCAAAAATAGAAGCTAATTAATTAAAAAGATTTAAAAATTAATTGATGAAGTTTCGAAAATAGAAGAGAGAGATAGAAGAGAATTTTTGAAAATAGGAGAGAGAATAATTAGTTAGGAGGTTTTGAAAAAGAAGAGAAAAAACAACTAACTAATTAAGAAAAGATTTGAAAACAAGATAAGATAGAAGATTAGAAAAGATTTAATTTTGAAAATATTTGAAAAATAAAGATAGAAAAGAAGATAAGAATTTAAAAGAATTGAAAAAGATTTAAAAAATATTTATTTTTAAAATTTAAAAGAAGATAAGATAGAAAAGATTTTAAATTAAAGATAAGGTAAGTTAGGTAAGAAAGATAAGATAAGGAAGAATCAAATTTTAAAAGAAAAGATTTGAAATTTGATTTTTTAAAAAGATTTTATTTTGAAATTTAAAATTTGAATTTTTAAATTTTAAATTTTGAAATTGAATTTTAAAATTTGAATTTGAAATAAGATAAGATAAGATTTTTGAATTTTAAAGAAAGATAGAAAGATAAGATAGGAATTTGAAAAAGATATGATTTAAAATGATTTGAATTTTGAAATTTAAAATTAAGATAAGATAAGATAATAATTTGAAATTAAAATCTGAAATTTTATTTGAAATTTTTGAAAATTAATTAAAATAAAGATAGAAAAGATATTTTTTATTTTTGAATTTAATGAAGAAAGAGAAAAACAACAAAAAGACATCAAACTTAAAATTTTTAGATCTAAGACACCTACTATGCAAAAATTTAAAAGAAAAACTCAGAGATATATAGCAAACTTTAAAAATTTTAAGATAAAAATAAAGAGAAAAACAAGAACACTTTGAAGATAAAAAAGAACACCAAGAACAAAACTCAAAAAATTCAAAGAAAACAAGAACATGCAAAAGACACCAAACTTAAAAATTTTTGAAAACCAAAGACACAATTTTCGAAAATTATAAAAAAAAAAACACAAGAAGACACCAAACTTAAAAATTGACACAAGATTCAAACAAAAGACACTATTTTTGAACATTTTTAGGAAAAGATTCAAAGAAATTCAAAAATTCAACAAGAATAAAAATAAAAGACTCAAACCAAAATCAAGATTAATAAAGAAAAGAAAATGTTTTTGAAATTTTTTTTCGAAAAAAAGGAAGAAAATAAAAGACTCTAACAAAATTAAAGACAATACCTAATCTAAGCAATAAAATAATCCGTTAATTGTCCAAACTCGAACAATCCCCGGCAACGGCGCCAAAAACTTAGTGGCACAAATTCCCACACTTCGTACAACTAAACCAGCAAGTTCACTAGATCGTCCAAGTAATACCTGAGCGAGTCAGGGTCAATCCCACGAGGATTGTGGTTTGAAGCAAGCTATGGTTATCTTGTAGATCTTAGTCAGGAAAATAGAAGAGGTAGGTTTGTTGTTTAAAGTGCATAAAAGAAAATAAAGAGAACTTAACTAGGATGATATGTTTGCAATGATAAGAAGATTGTTATGGCTTGGAGATGCTTTGTTCTTCTGAATAACTCTGGTTTTACTGTCTTCTTCAACTATGAATGATTTCTTCTACGGCAGGCTGTATGTGATCAACACCGGTTGAGAGGTCACCAATACTCCTCCAGATTTGAACCCCAGGGGTAGTGTGGATCCATTCTGATTGAGGGTGAAGCTCCTACAGTCCATTCTCCTTAATGATCATACTTAAAATGCCATAGAGAAGGTCGAATCTTCTGGATCAGAGAATGCTGCGCCTTTAGGTTCTAGCCTCTACCATAAAGACTCTAATCTTCCCATACCTCGGCTGAACTGATGTTTCGAGAAGTCACCAACGATGTCGTGGATTAGCCGTCTAAGAGATGTATAATCAAGCAAGTGGTTCATCATTGTCCGATGCACTCTGAACCCATGTAGAATGAGATAACCTTGTTCCAGTTCAATGCATTGATAATGATGAAGAATGAAGATACATCATAGAATCGAGAAACAAACACGGATTAAAGAGAAACAGTAATACTTTTATTGATTCATAAAACTCAGCAGAGCTCCTCCCCGCAACCTAGGAGGTTTAGAAACTTATACTGATAGAAAAACACAATGTAAAATTTGAAATATGCTGAAAGAGATCTTAAACAAGTGTGGTCTTCACTTTTAATACTAAACGAATGACTAAGCATTACATAAAAAGGGTAAAAGAGTCTTTTAGTGCTAAAATCCACTTTCGGGGCCCACTTGGTGAGTGTTTGGGATGAGCTTTGATGAGATCCACGTGCTAGGAGGCCTCTAGGGCATTGAACACTGGCTAGGGGGTCCTTTATGGGTGTTGGACGCTGGTCTCTTCTCCTTTGGGCGCTGGACGCCAGAATAGGGCAGGAGGCTGGCGTTGGACACACGTTTTGGGCCTTCAATTCTGAAGCAAAGTACAGACTATTATATATTTCTGGAAATCTCTAGAAGATAGCTTTCCATAGTCATTAAGAATGCTCCATTTAGACTTCTGTAGCTCCAGAAAAGTTCTTTCGAGTGCAAGGAGGTCAGATCCGGACAGCATCTGCAGTGTTTTCTCTGCCTCTGAATCAGACTTTTGCTCTATCTCCTCAATTTCAGCCAGAAAATACCTGAAATTGCTTAAAAACACATAAACTCAAAGTAGAATCGAAAAATGTGAATTTTACACTAAAACCTATGAAAACATAATAAAACTTAAACAAAACATACTAAAAACTATATGAAAATGATGCCAAAAAGTGTATAAAATATCCGCTCATCAGAACACCAAACTTAAACTGTTGCTTGTCCCCAAGCAACTAAAAAAAAAAGTGGGAGAGAAAGAAAAGTAAGATACAATGAATCTCAGAATTTCTAATGAAGCTCAGTTTCAATTAGATGAGCGGGACTTAGTAGCTTTTTGCTTCTGAATAGTTTTGGCATCTCACTATCCATTGAAACTCAGAAGTGTTAGTTTCTTTAGGAACTTAGAATCCAGATGATATTATTGACTCTCCTAGTTTAGTTCCTTTTGATTCTTGAACACAGCTTTTAGAGTCTTGGCCGTGACCCTAAGCACTTTATTTTCCTGTATTACCACCTGATACATAATGCCACATACACTTTAACTGGGTGAACCCTTTAGGATTGTGATTTAGCTTTGCTAGAATCCCCAGATAGAGGTGTCCAGAGTTCTTAAGCACACTCTTTTTGCTTTGGATCACGACTTTAACTGCTAAGTCTCAAGCTTTACACTTGACACCTTCACACCATAAGCATATGGTTAGGGACAGCTTGGTTGAACCGCTTATGCCAGGATTTTTATTCCTTGTAGGCCCTCCTAATCATTGATGCTCAAAGCCTTGGATCCTTTACCCTTGCCTTTTGGTTTAAAGGGTTATTGGCTTTTTGCTCTTGCCTTTTGGTTTAAAGAGATATTGGCTTTTTCTGCTTTTTATTTCTTTCTTTTCTTTTTTTTTATCACACACACACACACACACACACACACACACACACACACACACACACACACACACACACACACATATATATATATATATATATATATATATATATATATATATATTATTTTTTTGGGTAAAGTATATTTTTTGTCCGTGAAGTTTGACAAAAGTTTCAAAAATATCCCTAAGTTTTATTTTGTTTCAATTTTGTCCCAGAAATTTTCGATTTGCATCAAATATATCCTATTTTTTTTAAAAATTTAAGACGAATTCAACAACAATTTATTAAGAACAACCCTCAACACAAGTAAATCAAGCATAATTTTTATGCATTATTGTTAGATTAGTCTTAATTTTTTTGAAAATTTAGCCGGTAGGGGTATATTTGATGCAAATCGAAAACTTTTGGGACAAAATTGAAATAAAATAAAATTTAGGGGTATTTTCGAAATTTTTATCAAACTTCAGGAACAAAAAGTATACTTTATCCTATTTCTTTTGTGTAGTTTGTCAAAGTCTTGGTATAGTTTGTCTGATTAGTTGCAAGTAGTTTAGGCTGGATGTTCGATTCAATAGGCTAGCGGATAGTTATTTCTATTAGTTGTTGTGATTCATTAGGCATTCGGATGGATACTCTTACCTATACATGTGTCATTCTTTACTATTAGCTTTTACGCATCACTAATATCATGGAACATAATTGGAGGAGTTTGAAAACTAATACACCATATAACTGTTATTTGCTATGAAAATTTATCCTGTTTGTTGTAACAAAACTCCACCGCTGAAACACGTAAACAATGTCAAAAAGGTATTTGTGGTGTTAAAACTAAGTACATCTATTGCTTTTTCCCTTTCCTGTTCTTCCTCACAGGTGATCCTCTGACCCGTTTCATCAATGTCCTTGTGCTGGTGATGTGAATGGTGATTTAACCTCCTTTTTCTTGTTTCTTTGACGGTTGCAGCGTACACGTTCATCATTTTGTTCCAACAAAGTTCGCACCTGATCAATTGATTCATTGTGTGCTCCCATGACAATATCCACCATGAGCTCTATTCTCATTGACCGAAGCATATCCTGTATGGTGTTTTCATTTGAGCGTGATGTTCGAAGTGTCAAAGTAGCATGAAATGGAAATAACAAATTAAAAACAAAGCGACTGGTTAACTTACATCGTCCCATTCATCTAGTTTACAATCTTCAGTACATGTCTTCATGAATTTAATGGGATAGATGCCACAATCCCAAATACATAATTAAGTAAGAATGGTGCTATCAGGATGATATCAATGTTACAACAACTGCGAATGGATACATTTGTTGGGTGTGTTGCTTGGTTCTACTTACCCGTTTGGTTGCATAGGGACTTTGGCATATGCACAGCTTGGGCCATTCGTACTGCGCTCGTATGTCGTGATGGCCACTTTAGTAATGTCTTCAATTAGTCATCCCTGTAAAATATTCAGCGATATTTCGTCAATTTTTGTTTTTTTGTTATTGGTGTATACATAAACAACGCACACGGGGATTAGGGGGTGTTTCAGCTTACCGCATATGCATCTAGATCGTCGGGTGCCTCAGCATTTAGACTATCGATTACCAACACCCTTTTCCTTGTCACGTCAAACGCATACAGCCACTAATGTCCTTCTGAACACATTGGAATAAATCATTGCAACAAGAACTCACAAATAACATGTTCAACTATTAACCGCATGGGGTAATATGCATGACAAGCAGATCATACCCTTCACAAGTGAAATAATCATCCCTATTCATGGTGAACTAAACAAACAAATCCCTTTCCAAAATTAATGAGTACAATTCAATAAGTTCATGAGGAAAAAACATGAGAAAATGTCTAACATATTCAACACACACCTAGCAAACTAGGTAGAATAATTAACCTGGACAAATATATTCTCATCTAAATATGGAATACCATCCACAACATAAAATAGACTGACGTCTCATCCATTTGCTCTTGGTTGCCTCCACTTTGTCAGAATATGGTATCCTTTTTGAAGTTTAGACCCAAGCCATCATACACTGAAACTGGCCCGTTATGGAATGAATCCAGGTTGTTATCGTGTCACTGTTTCCTGTTGTCAAAGCAGCAGTCAGTTATTCAACAGGTACTGTAAGATTACGAAAAAACTATAGTCTTCATACGAATATTCCCAAACACACGCAGTAGAAATCACGTTTGAATCGCATAGCCTGTGCATCGTTAAATGCGTAGCACATCCATTGAATAATCTGTGTGGTAAAATTAAGAAGCACGATATCAAGTGTACGAAGAACAAAATCAGTGTAACTACTACATGGAGTTCAATAACTTACGTTGCTATTGACCTAACCACGTGCTTTCAATGTGCATAGATCCTTCCTCAACAGCTAAAGATGCGGTCTGCCTTCGTAGGTTGCCAATGGCGCCTTTTTGTTGAGGGAAGAGTTCAGAATCCAACCTCGGACCATGTTCTCATTATGCTCTCCTAACCTAACATTCTTAAGCTTTAGATGAACTGTTGTGATAGGGGGCGTGGTCGATGACTTCTCAAGCTGTGTCAATCCAAGAGAAAAGGTAGGCTTTCCAAGGCTAGGTATGTGACATCATAACTTCTTTGGCATCATGGTCTGGAGGGGTTTCATGTTTATTGCCAGTGTGTACCTATCTTATTCAATGTTTACCAATATTTCCTCAACTTCTGGACACTGCACGAAGTTCAAGTCAAAGTTTCTGCATCAAATGCAACTATAGTTAGATAACACAATTAGTATGCGGAATGAAATTATAGGAAAAACAAGATATGGCCAATTGAAATATACAACATATGTTAATAACCCATAGAACTTGTCTGTCAAAATCGTATTCAGTAACTTGCACAAGTCCTGTAGATGGTGTAACTGGATCCTTTTCCTGTGCATCTGACGGGTTTGTATCCTTATTTAGCTGCTCACCATGTGGGTTCCAACTGTCTTGAAATAGGCGGTGCCTTCTTCGAGCAAGTAGGTCATTATCATCATCGTCGAAGTCGACAGCAACTACATGTCTTTCCTTGTGCTTCGGGGCATCAGGTGCTGTTGTGCTACCTTTGCAGGATTTGCCTCTGACAACGGGCAGCATTTTTTGCGTGCCTATCTTGGTTTCCTGGGCTGTAAATATGGAACAGGTTATTAGAAGGAAACGAGTTTTTTACAAATTCCACACACAAATTAAGGTAAACAAAAGGAAATTCAATTAAAAAATTAGGCCCCCTTGGTTCCAAGATGAACATGTACACTATGTCAATATCCACCCACATACAATGAGATTTGAACATCCAATACATCTAACATGGCACAAAAACATATTCAGCATCCAACCCCAACAAAATTGGTATTTAATTTGAGTGACTATGTTATGAAGTCAACCTATATCCACAATAAGATGCACTCACCTCTTGTGCCGCTGTATGGCTTTCAGGTAGTTTTGTTTCAACCGGCCTCGATGGCGGTTGTTCTGATGTCTTATGATGCCCACTTCTAACAAATCCATCCTTGCTTTTCTGTGTACATCCATCGAGAAATTCATATAACAACCTTAATATGTTGGACATATAATTACACTTACATTAACTATACAAAACATCCAAATGATATAGGAGCATGCATCCAGTTTAGCAATTACAAATAAACACTTCAAATTAGCATATAATCTAACCACCTATGGCTTTAATATTGTAAGTGCTTTAAATTCCAATAGACACATTACCTTGTGCACCGCTCTAGTCTTGTATTCACTCTTTCGGCTTTATTTTTTGGATGGGAATTCTCCACCTTTCTTCTTGGTTTGAAGTTTAGGTTCCTCACCCACTTTTGTCGTATCTCCGAAACAACCCTAATAGGGAAAAGTGAATTGTGGTTAGAAAGTAATCATCCGAATTCCCCCGGTGGAACATTCTTCCAGTTTTAAAAAAATAGTCCTCGGTTAAGTGGATTAGCATATAACAAACAATAAATCGCCCGGGTTAGTACCTCAGCAAGGACATGTTGCCTTCTTGTCAAGTTCTGCAGCAGTCCATGCAGTGACTCATGGTTTTGGTTCTAGACATTGATCTAGCAGACCATGCTTAAGTCGCTGAAAATATAACAGTTGGATGGCAAGATTGAAATGTTAAGTGATAAAACATAAAAGTAAGTAGGATATATAAGCAGTTAAACATTTAAAGATACCATTAGGGCAAACATGCAGCCACCACAAGTTTCATGCTTCTTAGTTTTGAATTTTCCTATTGCTAGATCCAACAACTTGAATGTCTTATGTGCCCAATTGAATTTGATGGGGTCAGAGACATCCAGAATCGGAGGTATGTGCCATGGAGATATGGTCTTTTAACTCGTCGGGCATAGGAACATCTTTAGGATCACCAATATGAAGTGCCTTCTAAAATTTTGCCCGTTTTGCTTCAGTTTCCATGGGATAGGCATACACAAAGTCGTGCAATTGGGTGGTTGTTTATTTTTAAATTGTTCTTTGATAGCCACATGGGCAAAATTCTTCTTGTCTAGTTCGGGTATGTCAACACCTGCATTTTGGATTAACCCAAGTATGTACAATAATTGTTATGAAACGTAAAAAGAAGTCAATGGAATTACATACGACAAACACTAAAAAGGGAACAGCAACAGCTTACCACCGGAGCGTATCCCTAACGCTCTCCCTATCAACTCAGAATTAATGCGGATGTTTCCGACATCCACTATATGTGTTTTTGTCTCCACATCGTATGCCTTCGCTAGTTGTATCATTATACTCTACTTCACTGCCCATTTTGGAATCCTCTTCACGATTCCAAATCCAATTGCATCAATCTATGCTAGCTTCACATCGGCATTAATGTTTTCTAGGTGGGTGATCATCCTGTTGATATAGCATGGAGAACAACGCGTCTCGACTAATTTCTATTAACAAATAGAATACACGTTATAAGCAACTAGAATCAAGACTGATTATCGACGAAACGCAGATTACCTTTTTCCCTATCTGAATGCTACTCAGCAAATCAAACTCAGAACACGTTTTTCCTGTCATGAACCAGTAAATCATTAGTCTTGCCACTTACTACACATTATCATAGGACTATAATTACAAACCTAGCTAACCACCCCAAGAGCTCGACACACATAGTAGCATGGCACTAAAATGAGTAAACACTAATTATGGGCGCTTTGTCAGATAAGCAGAGCAACTAATGTTGTGCAGTGTTAACAAAACCAACAATCACTCACAACGAAAAAATCAACCGATCACATAATCAACCACTAGAACAAACAGGCAAACAACTAAACACCAGGTGAAATAATCAACTGGCTAAGTAAGCAGTCCTGGTCAAACATCCACATTCAAAAGGTACCATACTAACAACGTAAACACTTGGATTATTAGCATACTATAGTTTTATTTGTGATTAAAAACACAAACAAATAATACCAACCAAATTCCAAAACCATATACGCATAATTTTTGCTGATATTATAATTAGGCTTCCATAGTATTCATAACCGAAATAATACGTCATGAGTTAAACCACCAAAAAAGGCCTTCTCATGTTTGTCTTGTAGTGTCTTACAAAACCAAACATCCCTAATGGATAGAATTTCAAAGTTAATCACATAAAACATAAATACATAAACTAAAGAATGCTAAAAAATGGTCACTAAACTCAAATAAATTTCATGCTGTTGGCTTTAATCTAAGCATCCATGCATCATGTAATATTACCATCCATGTTCTAAGGAAAAAAATTGGAACTGAACAATGGTATAACAAAAGTAGTGAGCAATGTGAGTAACCAGGCAAACAACCAAAAACTGGATATAATAATCTTCCTGCAAAAAAAGCAGTCAAAATTGAACATTTAAGGTCAAGAAGTAACAAAATAACTAAGTAATCATGTGTAGAAAAAGCATATTGCACTTTCAACTATGATTAAAAATCTAACAAACAACCTCAACCCAGTTCGAAAACAGGATATACAGAAAGGTGTTGTCGCATTATAATTTGGCTTGCAGGTTATTCTAAAACTAAAACAAATGAAACCACTTAAACCATAATTTTACAAAATCAAACATACCTAACCGGGAAATTAAATGGTAATTCACATGTGACACTGATAAATTCACATTTCATGGTATTTTTTGCTATAATTGGGTAGATTTTATCAACTTTTCCTACACTTATTCAAGAAAATAGCATAGTTTCATGATTCCTTCCTAAATTGTACTTGAAAGTGAAAACATGCTGTTTAGGCCTTTTAATTGCTAAATTTTATTCACTTTAATCCCATTTGATGCCTTGATGTGTTTGCTAAGTGATTTCAGGTTTCCAAGGCAAGTGTGGGTTAAAGAAGTGAGAAAAAGAGCATGCAAAAGGGAAGAAACCATGGAGAAATAGAGTTTGGAAGATTCAGCGATCCGTGCGTGCGCACAAACGACGCGTGCGCGCGCACAAGTGCATACGCGTGGAAGTGAATTTTGCTCAGTGACACGTGCGCGTGACCTGAGTCACGTAAGCTCATTAATTGCAAATCGCTGGGAGCAAATTTTGGGCCTCAAAACCCAATCCAACTCATTTCTAAAGATATTTCAACTCCAATTCAAGTGGAAGCAGGGGGGCAATTAGGTTTAGCTATTCTATGTTTTTCTCTTAGTTTTCTAGAGAGAGAAGCTCCCCCTCTCTCTAGAATTAGGTTAGGTTTAGTTAATTTCTCTTTAATTTTAGCTTTTAATTCTTGTTTTAATGTTGTTTCATTAATGTTTCCTTGCTTTATTGTCTTAGTTCTCTTAGTTCTTCTTCTTAATTTTTCAATTTTTTCATTTTTATGCTTATGGATACTCTTGTTAATTTTAATTTTCATTTAATACAATTTATATTTTATGTTCATTTAATGATTCTTTTAGTTGTTGTTATCATTTTCTTGCTTTTGGTAGTTAGATTTTATTTTTTAATGCAATTTAATATTATTTTATTCTCATACACACCAAGTATTTGATAAAATGCTTGGCTTAGTTTTTACTTAGTTTTGCTTTACTCTTGGCTTGGAATTGAGGAGTTTGGTGACCCTTGAGTCATTGATGTCCATTCTTGTTTGATACATTAGAGTAGTTAGTTGATTTAGTTTCCATTGACTCTAAGTCTCCCATTAATAGTGTTGACAAGGACTTATGGATTGGGATCAACTATGCCTATTTGACTTATCCTCGATGCAGGGTTGACTAAGTAGGATTAACTCTTCATAATCATCATGTGTTTGTGGTCAATGACTAGGATAGGTTAACTTAGCTCCCAATCCATGCCAAGAGGTTTCTTGCACTTGAATTTTCCTTTCCTTGCTTTATTTGCTTTGACTTTTAATTGCTTTCATTTAATTTCTTGCATGTTAAGTTACTCTCTGGCTATTTACATTTCTTGCTTCTCTTGCAATCACTCATAGCCAATAATTGATCACTTCATTTGCAACTCCTAGGGAAGATGACTCGAGACTTCAAACTCTCGGTTATTGTGTTTTGAGAAAAGAAAATTCCTAACCCGCTTTGGGCATATCATCAACTTTTTGGTGCTGTTGTCGGGGAGTTGCAATGGTGTATGTTGTTGGCTATTGTGCATATTGTGAATATTGTGAATAGCTTATTTTTGGTTGATTGTGTATATGTTGCTTGCTTATTGTTGGCTTATTGTAAATATGTTAATATGTAAATAGCTTGCCTTTTGGTTGTCTTTTGTTTTTGTCAATGGTTAGGATGGGGATCCCAGAGGACATTAGAAATTCCAGCCTTGGTGGAGAAGTCAAGCACAAGCCACCATAGCAAGGGCTTTCCCAATTATCTAACTTAAATACCATAAATAAAAGAACTAGGTGGGAGATACCCTACCATGGTAACACCTTTCTAACCCTCTCCTTGTATGTAGCTTTAATTCATTGCATTTTGTTCCTTGTAGATAGCTTATGTTTAGTTTAATTTCAAGCTTAGTAAGGATAATTTTTAGTTTAAATAATATAGCTGTGCAATGTTGGATGTTTTGGGGTTGAAATCCTTTTGATGAGCTCAAGTTTGGTGCCTTGGAGTTCTAAAAATTTTTGAGAAAAATAGAGCATGTGCACACGCACACACTTGTGCATATGCACACCAACCCCAAAATCTGCACCTGTGCACAGGCACACACCTGTGCGTACGCACACCCCTTTGTACAGCCACTGTTTGGAGCGCTCGCACACCTTGTGCGTCAGCATCTTATTTAAACTAAAAAGAGGCTATTTAACAAGATAAACTTGTCATCATGTTCATCAACACTCCTAGAAGTCAAACAGATTTAGCGAGGTGCACAAGCAGCAAAACCGTTCAAAACAACCATCACTAAAAGAATTTAATGAACATCTAATTAGTAAAAAATAGCTAGCCTTGGACTGACCTTTGATGGCTGCGATCAAGCACACAGAATGGATGGCGTTGGGGTTGTTGGCGGAAGACAACAGGCGGCACAAACAAGGCCGGGCCGTCAACCGGGAGTGTGGGCCATCAGAGGATGAGGCGAGGGAGGCACTCCGGATGACGACAGCAGGGGAGAGATAGGATGGATGAAAGCTGGCGGTGAGAGGCTGTTTGGTTCCGACAGATGTTCACGTTGCAACAGGCTTGGTGGGGGTTGGTAATGGAGCGCTGGCGATGAGGGCTCTCCTCGATGACTGCTCTTTCAATTTGGGGTAGGGGAAATGTGTTTACTGGTAGGTCAAAAATGGGGATAGATGATTAGGTTAGTAAAAATTTGGATGGTTAAAATTAGGATTGGGGGAAAATTAGGGGTTGTACTGTATTTTTTGTTGAATTGGGCCAATTTTAGGGCCTGTTTTTTATGTTGTTCAAGAAAGTCATTGTTTACCTAGCATAACCCTTAATTAAATGATATTGCTAACACATGTTTTAAAAACATATTTTACAAATATTATAAAAAATATTTTTATCAAAAATTATATATAAATTTAATTTTAATTTGCTAATAATATAAAAATTCAAAAAATTTTATTGATGTATTTAATTATGTATTGTAATATTAACAAAAATAATTAATTTTTATATTTAAATTTAAATGATTATTTAAAAAATAATTATATAATTATATAAAATAATAAATAATTATTCATGTCAGTTTCTAAAGGTTTTAAAGTTAGACACTTTAGTCTTTCAAATTTTAAAATATACAAAATAATCTCTAACATTTAATTTCATTAGAAATATAGTTTTTCGGGAAATTCACTTAAATAAATCATTAGGAGAAAGAATTTACTCAATTACAACATTTTGAATACCTACTGATGACAAGTCATCTTATGCTAGTTTCACAAGCATTTTTCACTTGTTTTCATTAGGTTTCATGCACTTTATTGCACAATAAGTAAGTATTTGGATTGGAATTTCATGCAGCCCTTGGTTCAATTAAACATGGTTGTTTATGTGCTTTTTAGTAAGGTTTTATGCAAAATTTACTTGATGTTTTAAGTGATGCAAACACCTTGTGATTATAGCAAACTTTGATGCAATTGTTTGATTGATAATAGGTGGAAAGAGGTAAGAAAAGAAGCAACAAAGAAGCAAGAAAGAAGCAGAGGAAGTAATGTTGGTGGCCAAAGTTGGCTCACCAACGTTACCTGAAACATTGGAAAGGGGGCTTGCAACGTTCTAGTAAAATAGGTGCCAACATTGGAGGGAACGTTGGTAAACCAACGTTAACTCCAACGTCTTCGATAGTTATCAAAATCTGGAGCTGGGAATATTTTGGGCGACTCATGCGCGTCAATGACGCGTACGCGTGGAAGTGCAATTCACGCGTACGCATGAGCTGCGCGCATGCGTGAAATGGCAAAATTTACCATTCACGCGTACGCGTGACCAAGCCAACGTTGGAGGGAACGTTGGTGGATGAACGCTACCTCCAACGTACGCGATAAGAAGCCCAAAACTTGGAGTTGGAAAATTTGCATCGACGCGTATGCTTGAGCCACACGTACGTGTGGATGCAGATTTTGGCCAGACACGCAAACGCATGGGCGACGCACATGCGCAAAACCCTCTTTCGATGCGCGCGTAGGCGACTCGCAGGCGTGGGTGGAAAAATGTTAGTGCACCAACGTTGAGTCAAACGTTGGCGCCAACGCTCATTCCTTTCAAAATCTTTTCTCAAGCCAATGTTTGACTCAATGTTTTCTGGCAAATGTTGAGCACCAACGTTGACATAAGCTTTACTAACAATTGAGCACTCATGCAGATCAAAAACGTGAATCGCCAATTACCCCTCTTCAACATCACTGAGACCCATTCTAGCTTCAACAAGGCCAAAAAGCCCAATCCAAGGTGTATAAATATAGAAGAATTTGATTTAAAATTGGGGTTAGCAGATCTGAGATCTGAGAGGCTAGAGAGTCAGGATCCCAATTGGGAAACTCTGCACTCAATTCTCTTTGTATTTTCTCTTCTGCATTTTTCTGTAACTTCTTTGTTTTCTGTTTTGATTTGAGTAATGATGAACTAAGCCCCAAATTCATTAGGGGGAGGAGCTCTATTGTAATCATAATGAATCAATGAAATTCTTTTTCTTCTCAATTCAATTGTGTAGCACTAGGATATCTTCTGTTTTGATTGTGAATTATTCACTCCGAAAGGGGGTTTAATTCAACTGAATGTGGATGTGAGCCTCAGAAGGGGAATTATCTATATTAGAATTGGAGCTCTATCCTTCACAATTCTCCTAATCAACACCATTAAGGAGGAATTGAGGGTTTGAGAATTTGTATGGCATATGGATGAGAGAATGTGCTCTAACTCTTCTCATGACAATTAGATCAAGGAATTAGCAAGATTGATTGTGATTAGAGAGATTGGATTGCCAAGGAATTGGGATCCAATCAATTTCAATCCGCCATAGATCTACTCATATGATTGAGAAAGGAGTTGAGACTTAATTGGTTCATGATGGATTATGATATCTCTAATCCCTGATGAATCATTTTCTTTGAATTTCTTCAATTTAGATCTCTCTGATTTACATTAATTTGAAATTTTTTACTGCTGTTTTGATCACCTGCACCCAATTCCCTTTATTATTCATGCAATTTAAGTTTTATTGCACTTTAGATTTTGTAATTTTAATTTCTTGCACTCTAAGGTTCAGTTATTTATATTTCTTGCAATTTAAGTTTCAGCTCTTTTAGTTCCTTATTCTTTAAGTTTCAACAATTTAAGTTTCTTGCCATTTAAATTTCTGTCAATTTACATTCTGCACTTTAATTTTCCCACAATTTACATTCTGTTCATCAAATTTCACTCAACTCATCAACATTAGCTTGACTAGACTAATCACCTCACTAAAGTTGCTTGATCCATCAATCCTCGTGGGATCGACCTCACTCTCGTGAGTTTTACTACTTGATGCGACCTGGTATACTTGCCAGTTAGTTTGTGTGGAAATTAATTTTCCCTCATCAAGTTTTTGGTGCCGTTGCCGGGGATTGATTTAGATTGACAATGATTAAGTATATGATAATCTAGATTAAGCATTTTTCTTTGTTTTTGTTAAGCACTCTAACTGTTTGAGATTTTGTTTCTGCTAACCTTAACTGCACTCTAGCAACAAAGTACTCTATTTGTGTTTTTGGTTTGTTTGTGTTGTATGCCAGGAGGGAGAAGAGGTGCATCCACCTCCTTTGATTCTGAACCAGAGAGAAACTTCTTGAGGCTAAGAAGAGAAGCAAGAGGGAAGGGAGTGATTGGAGAAGAAGAATCAGAAGAGGAAGATCAGGAGATGGAGGGTAACCTCCCTAATCCACCAGAGGAGGTGGCCAACAACAATGGCCAACCTCCAAGGAGAGTTCTAGCCTCTTACACCTTCCCCAACCCAAGAAACTGTGGAAGCAGTATACTCACTCCAAATGTCCATGCCAATAACTTTTAGTTGAAGCCTCAACTTATCACTTTGGTGCAGAATAATTGTTCTTATGGAGGGGTCCTCTTGAAGACCCGAATAAACACTTATCTATCTTCTTGAGGATATGTGAAACAGTCAAGAAAAATGGTGTGCATCCGAATATCTACAAGTTGATGTTATTTCCATTCTCTTTGAGGGATAAGGCGTCTCAATGGCTAGAGACATTTCCCAAAGAAAGCATCAATAACTGGGAGGATTTGGTGAGCAAATTCCTAGCTAAGTTCTACCCACCTCACAGAATCATCAGATTGAAGACCGAAGTGCAAACCTTCACTCAAATAGAGGGAGAATCACTTTATGAGGCATGTGAGAGATACAAAGCCTTGATTAGGAAATGTCCACCTAAAATATTTAGTGAATGGGTGATGATAGAGAAAATTGATGGTAAAGAATTTCACTAATGAAATCTCGTTGCAAGTATAGTTTCTAAACCAACAATAATCCTTTCATGCAAAAATTTGTTTGTCACAAGTACAAACCCCTAATAAATCTAATAACCGAAGTATTTAAACCTTGGGTTATCTCTCAAAGGAATTGCAGGGTAGTGTTCTTGTTATTGGCTATGGACATGTATATTTTGGGATTTTGAAGAGGAAACAAGAAACGTAAATTGCAAAGGAATTCAAATGATGAAAAGGTCTTGGCAAGGGTTGGTGGTCAAGGATCTCTATCCTTATCACTAACCACAGTATGATAGTTGCAAGGATCAATCCCACTAAGTCATCCTCTAACAAGTAAAGGAAAGTCAAGTGAGCTATATCAATCCAAGTCCATAAGTTCCAACTATTCATTAATTGAATTAATGAGAGCTAGAGTCAATGACTACGAACTATCAATCACTTGGACATTAGTAACTCAAGAATTCTTAAGTTACCTTCCCAAGCCAAGAACATAAAATTCTACTCTAACATCCTTTCAAGAATTTTGACAAACACTTGGAAGGTATAAATGAAAAGCATAGTAATTTGACAACAAGAATGAAATTACAAGAGTAGATCAACAACAAAGTATAGAAGCAAAATAGAAGAACTTACAACAAAAGAATAGAAGAACAAGATGTAACAACAAAGAATTGGAAGGTAGAAGTAGATGAGAGCATGAATTAACAACTAGATCTAAGAAAGATTAACCTAAACCTAATCCTAATTCTAGAGAGAAGTGAGAGCTTCTCTCTCTAAAACTAACACTAAAACTAGATCTCCACTAACTAATATGTATTATGATTCAACGAATGATTGATTGATGCCTCTCCCCTTCAATCCTTTGTCTTTTTAAGTGTTTTGGCGCTAAAGTTGGTTTAGATTGGGCCCACAGCCTCTGTGAATTTGCTGGGCACATTTTCACTTAAAAATCACGTGCCAGCACCAACGCGTACGCGCACCGCATGCGTGCGCGTCCATGGGATTTTTACGATCCATGCGTGCACGTCTGTTGCGCGTGCGCGTGGATGAGTGAGACCAATTCTTTGGTTTTTCCATGTGTTCTCCACTTTGCATGCTTTCCTCTTCACTCCTTTGATTCATTCCTAGCATTTTCAATTTGAAATCACTAACAAACATATCAAGGCATCTAGTGGAATCAAAGGAAGATTAAAATTATAAAATTAAAGGTCTAAAAGCATGTTTTCACATTTAAGCACAAATTAAGGAAGAATCACAAAACCATGCTATTTCATTGAATAAATGTGAGAAAACGTTGATAAAATACTCTAAATTCACACAAGATAAACCCTAAAAAATGGGGTTTATCAATGGGACAGACTTCAGAATTTTTATGAAGGCTTGACTCTAAAAGCTTAAGAGGCCCTAGATTACTCAGCAGGAGGTTTACTACAGCTAATAAAGACAGCTGAAGAAGCCCAGAATCTCATAGACACTGTGACTAACAATCAGTACTTTTATGCTCATAAAAGGCAACGCCAACCAGCTCTAAGGAAAGGTGTATTAGAGTTTAAAGGTGTGGACACTATCTTGGCATAGAACAAATTGATGCACTAGTAAATCCAATAGCAAATTGAGATGATAGCAAAAAGAATAGATGGACTTCAACTTGTAGCAGTGAGCTCATCCAATCAACCACCAGTTGTGTAGGGACAACAGGAAGAGAGCTATGAAGAGCAACAGCCTGAACAAGTGCAATATATGCACAACCAAAGTGCTGGCCAGAATGAGTTCTATGGAGACACTTATAACTCATCTTGGAGGAACCACCCCAATCTGAAGTGGGGAGAAAACCAAAACTCATGGCATAGAAATTCCAAACCAAGCAACTCCCGCAACACAAACCACCAGAATCATCAATTAACTAACCAAAACCCATACAGAAAACCACAAAATAATCACCCTCATCCAATTACTATCCACCAAATAACTTATCAACTAACCAAAATAACTTTCATCCACCATCTGCATCCCACACTCAGCCTTAATTACCACAATAATCCCAAAAAATCTCCAATCTAGAGATGATGCTGGAGAAAATGATAAAGCATCAAGAATTGGCTAACAAGAACCATGAAGCCTCACTGAGAAATCTAGAAAGACAAATTGGACAATTGTCCAAACAGCCAGCTGAAAGACCAAACAATGCTTTCCCAAGTGATACCATTCCCAACCCCAAAGAAGAATGCAAAGTAATCCAATTAAGGAGTAGAAGAACACTGAAAAATGACAAAGTTGACAGTAAGAAAGAAGTGGCCGTTGAGGAGAAGGACCAGGAAAAGCTCAAGAAGAAGGAGAAAGAGCCGCAGGCTCCAAGGAAGGGAAAACAAGTCATGGAAGAGCATCTACTAGAATAGAGGAAGGAGGTGAAGCCTTATATCCCTCCTCTGCCATATCCTTAGAGGTTGAAAAAGGAGGTCAAAGACCAGCAATTTCCCAAGTTCCTAGAGGTTTTCAAGAAGTTGGAAATTAACCTCCCACTTGCTGAAGCTTTGGAGAAAATGCCTTTGTATGCAAAATTTCTCAAAGAACTCATTAACAAGAAGAGAAGCTGGAATGAAAAGGAGACTGTGATCTTAACTCAAGAGTACAGTGCAGTGATTCAAACAGGCATTTGACCAAAACTCAAAGACCAAGGAAGCTTCATCATATCATGCACCATATGGAACATGACATTGGAAAGAGCTCTCTGTGATTTAGGTGCCAGCATCAACTTAATACCTCTCTCAATGATGAAAAAGCTTGCAATAGAGAAAGTTAAACCTACTAGGATGTCACTTCAAATGGCAGATAGATCACTCAAGATACCTAATGGAGTTATGGAGAACTTATTGGTGAAGGTTGGAGAATTCATCTTCCTTGCCGACTTTGTCATCTTAGACATGGAAGAAGAGGGACACAACTCAATTATCTTAGGGAGACCTTTCTTAGCCACAGCAAGAGCCATCATTGATGTGGAGAAAGGTGAAATGATCCTCAGGGTGCATGATGAGCAAATGATCATCAATGTCTTTAAAGTAATGCAATATCCCCCTGAAAAAGAAAAGCATATGAGAGTGGAGATGATTGAAGATCTGGTGGAGGAAGTGCTTGAAACAAGCATTCTTAAGGAACAAGAAGAAAAGATAGAAGAGGATCAAGATGTCAGGGAAGAACATATAACTGAAATCTCTTCTGAAGACAAGACAGAGGATGCACCGAAACAAGAATTGAAGCCCCTTTTGCCTCATCTCAAGTATGCATTCCTTGGAGGAAAAGAGACCCTGCCAGTAATCATCAATTCCTCTTTAAGCATGGAAGATGAAACAAAGCTAATTGAAGTATTAAAAACTCACAAGACAGCTTTAGGGTGGATAATTGATGACTTCAAGGGAATAAGCCCTGTTATTTGTATGCATAAGATCATGCTAGAAGAGGACTCAAGACTTGTGGTGTAACTTGAAAGAAGGCTTAACCCCAACCATGAAGGAAGTGGTTCAAAAGGAGGTAATGAAGCTGTGGAATGCTGAAATTATATACTCAATCTCTGACAGCCCTTGGGTGAGCCCAGTACAAGTGGTACCAAAGAAAGGAGGAATAACAGTCATCTTTAATGAGAAGAATGAACTCATCCTTACAAGGACAGTGACAGGATGGAAATGTGTATTGACTATAGAAGGCTGAATGATACCACAAGGAAGGATCACTTCCCTCTCCCCTTCATTGATCAGATGCTAGAAAGGTTGGCTGACCATGCTTACTATTGCTTCTTGGATGGGTATTCTGGGTACAATCAGATAGCGGTGGATCCCAAGGACCAAGAAAAGACCTCCTTCACCTGTCCATTTGGAGTCTTCGCCTACAGAAGAATGCCCTTTGGGCTATGCAATGCCCCTGCTACCTTTCAAAGGTGTATGTGATAAATCCATATTTTATGATATATTTTGTGCTCAATTTAGGTAATTTACTCAATCCTTCACTCACTTATTCATGTAAATTGCATGGTTTTACTTTTCCTTCCTTATTATGTGATGTATGTGAAAAATATGTTTCTTATGCTTAAAAATTATCAATTTTAAATTACCCTTTATTACCATTCGATGCCGTGATTTGTGTATTGAGTAGTTTCAGATCTCCTAAAGGCAGGAATGACTTGAAGGATGGAAAGGAAGCATACAAAAATGGAAGGAAAGCACAAAATGGAGTTTTTAAAGAAACTAGAAGCGACGCGAACGCATGGATGAAGCGACCGCGTGCCTAGCGCAAAAAGGCAGCGACGTGAACGCGTGACTGACGTGGACGAGTGCCTTGAGCAGAACGCAGATGACGCGTACGCGTGACCGAAGCGAACGCGTGATAAGGAAAAATTCCAGATGACGCGACCACGTGATCCACGCAGACGCGTGACAGACGCCACGCACTAGAAACTGCAGAAAATGCCCCCAGCAAATTCTGAAACCTTTTTTGGCCCAGATCCAAGTTCAGAAAACACAGATTAGAGGTTATAAAGTGGGGGAATGCATCCATTCATCAACAAGCATTGAATTATTCACTTTTCATAATTTAGATGTAGTTTTTAGAGAGAGAGGTTCTCTCCTCTCTCTTAGGTTTTAGGATTAGGATTCCTCTTAAAGGATTTAGGATTTCAACTCTTCATCAGGTTCAATATTTCTTTTACTTTATATTTCTCTTTTACTTTCAGATACTTCAATGCTCTCATTTAATTACTTATGTTGCCAAATGGGCTTATGAACTCTCTATGTTTAGATTGATTTTCTCTTATTAATGCAATTGAGGTATTTCAGATTTATAATTCTTATTTAGCTTTTTATATTCTTGGCTTTAATTGATTAACTGGAGGCTCTTGAGTTATCAAACTATCGTGATTGACTGTTATGTCCGCTAATTGACTGGAATCCCACTAACTCTAGTCTTTCCTTGGGAGCTGGCTAGGACTTGGGGATCTAACTAATTAGTTCACTTGACTTTCCCTTGCTTTAGTAAAGGTTAACTAAGTGGGATCAACTTCAATTCTCATGAGAATAACTGGGATAGGACTTCCGAATTTTCATACCTTGCCAAGAGTTTTATTAGATATTAATTTATTAATTCCTGCAATTTATTTTCTTTGTTATTTAAATTACTTGTTCCTTACTTTCAAAACCCCCAATTTACAAAACTCATAACTAATAATAAGAACATACCTCCCTGCAATTCCTTGAGAAGACGACCCGAGGTTTGAATACTTCGGTTATCAATTTTAAAGGGGTTTGTTACTTGTGACAACCAAAACATTTGTAAGAAAGGATGATTGCTCGGTTTAGAAACTATACTTGCAACGGAAATTTATTCTGAATTCTAAACCGTCAAGCTTCCTCTTCTTCAGTATGCTCTCTGTAACAACCCTAATTTCCGAGTACACGAGATCTTTTCTGAAGACACGCATTTCTCCGAAAGATCAGTAAAGGAAACACCCCTTCTGTATCATCAAGAATCTCAATTCTCATTGTCATTATATTATCTTTAACTCAGGACCTTAGTTGAGACAAGCCCGACAACGCAATCGCGAAGAACCTAGTTTTTGAACCGTATCGGTTAGGAGTTCTGATTGTAGTTTTCGTAAATAGTCTCAGTTTGACAAACCGGACTCGACTCATGAGGGAAGAGAGATAATAGTTTAATATTATCATTATATTAGTATTAGAAGATGCTTGAATGATATTATAAGGTTACCTGGTCTGTTTTAGTTAAAAACAGGAAATCGGTTTAACCGGGTTCACAATTTACTGGCGCAACTTAGCACCAGCACTCTCTGATGACTTTAGCAATGCTAAGGCCTCATTATACATGTTTTATTCTCATAATAAATATGTTACTAGTGTCATTTATGCTAGTAGTTTAGAAAATAATTTTTAGAGATGTTTTTACAAGTGTTCCGATACACCTAGTTTTAGTAGTTATACTCCAGAGATATTTTAATATTATTTTAACCCACCTCCAAGCCAACCAATCACAACTCACCTTACACCCCAAAGACACTCCAAGGCTGGTAATTTACTCCCTTTGGCCGAAATTGAAAGGAGAGAAAAGAGAGAAAACTTCATGAACACTTAATCTTCAAAGCTTGATTTCTTCTGAACCAAAACTCAAATCAAAACTCCGATTTCACCAAAATGATCCTCTCTTCTTCCTCTACATAACCATGTGACTTATCAAGGCTGGAAATAAGGTGAGATGGCTGTCTCCCTCCCTCTTCAATTCGGTTTTCAAGGAAACATGCTTAAACATGTGTTTTCTTGATGTTCTTCCTTAGGAATCATGCTTAGCTTGACTTGTGGGCCAAGGATCTTTATTTCCTACACGTTTAAGGTGAGGATAATCTTCCTAAGATGCTGCTGAAGTTCGTTTAGTTGATGGTTTAGAGTTTTAAAGTTGTTCTTGATGTGTTTTAGGAGGAAAAAGTGCTTTAAGAACACTTCAAAGAGTAACCGGATTTGGAGCAGCAAATCAAGGTAGGGTGTGACGAATTTAATCTTGATTGATTGTGTTTGAGATGTGTGATTATGATATGGTTTGGTTATGCTTGAAATTGATTGCTTATATGAGTTATTCTTGGTGAAAGTTTGTTGAAATTTTGATGAAATTTGATGATATTCAAGCTATGAATGTTGTTCTTGAGGGCAGCTGGAAAAATGAACCCTAGGCCTTAAATTGGGGTTCAATTTGTGTTAAAATCATGTAGAAAAGATGGGGTTTTAGTGGCTGGGAATTTATTATGAATTTTAGTAAAAATCGGTTGCTGAAAAGACTGAAAAACGGGTAAAAACAGAGAAAGAATCTGAAGAATTTACGAAGAACACGAAGAACACTTTGAGTGTGGTGAAGAACAATGAAGAACACCTTTTTGATTCATAAAAGGGCAAGGAAGTAATTAATTTGGTGTTTGGGGGGTTATTTTGTAATTTCTGAAAGTTAGGGTGGTTAAAGTAGAAATATTAAAAGTTACGGGTGGTAAAAAGTGAATTTAAAAGGTTAAAAGTTAAAGTGGGATAATTTTCGAAAATTTAATGATAAAAAAATAAATAATAATAAAATATTAAATAATAATATTTAATTAAAAATAATATTTTAATAAAAAATAATAAAATAATGCGGAAAAGACAGTTTTCCGTAAAAGCTTTAGAAAATCAACTTTAAGTGCAGAGTCTCATAATTACCTTCATAAAACACTTAGGGAGTGGTAAAAACATATTAGTGAGGCAAAGATAAATAAAATATAAAAAGTTAAAGAAGAGATAAAAATCGAAGAAAAAGTCTGTAAGGTTTTAATGACAGAAAAACAGATAGAGATTAGTGAACAAACTAGGGCAACATAGTTAGTCCTTGAGTTACGACTAGGGTTAGGTATTATATGAAAAGTTAAAATGTTTCAGTATAGACTTAATGAACCTATACTTGGGACAGACTAACTATTCATACCGAAATTTACATAAGCTTTAAATACATACGTTAAGCAGAGAAATTAGAGCAGAGTAAAAAAAATATAGAGAACAGAGTAACCAGAGAAAAGTAAAGAGATACAGAGAAAAGAATAATAAGAGTAGAGTAAAAAAGTGAAAAGAGTAATATGATAAAGAGAATAGAGAACAAGCAGAGGGCCTGCTGAAAGGTCATTTGTTGCGTTAAGGCAACTTCAGAGATATTTGTATATTCATCTGCTGCTTTTCTGTTGGCCCTAGAGGTCCTGTAGGCCCAAGTTCACCTACAGTGAGTTGTTATTCCTGTAGGCCGAAGTTCACCTGCAGTGAATATCAACTGTGTATCTCAGGGTGTTGCTCCTGTAGGCTGAAGTTCACATACAGAGAGTTGTGATACCTGTAAGCCAAAGTTCACTTACAGGGGCACTATTTCTGTAAGCCGAAGTTCATTTACAAAGGTTCTATTTCTGTAGGCCGAAGTTCACTTACAGAAAGTTGTTGTGCTGTAATTAGACTATTTCTATAAGTCGAAGTTCACTTACAGAGGTGCCATTTCTATAGGCCGAAGTTCACCTATAGAAAGTTGTTATGTTGTGATTGAACTATTCCTGTAAGCCGAAGTTCACTTATGGGAGTGCTGTTTCTGTAGGCCGAAGTTCACCTACAGAGATAAAGCCATATCTAGGACTAGTTCCTAGGTAATGTCGGGATGCAGCGTGTAAACCGACACGTGAGCTCATGGCCTGCATAGGACAGACATGCATCATACTTGGTTGTGCATTTCCTCTGTTATGATTGTTGTATGAATGTATGTTTTCCTTGTTTGTATTCTCTTCTCTGTGTTTGTGTTTTACTTTCTTACATTCTTCTGTTTGTGATCTGTTTTCAATTTACTCTATTTTCTCTATTCATATGTCTTATGTTTACTGCATTTCTATATTCTACTATATGTCTGCTAAGCGACACAAATTAATGAACTTAACTAATAACCCCGGCCCTACTAAGAACTCCCCAGTTCTTACCCCTTCTCTCTCCCTTTCCCCTTCAGATGGAAGCAGGAGTACCCTTTCGTAATCTACCGATGACCATTTCGTAAAGAGGATTCCGCTCTAGGTAGTATTTTGAGTCTAGGGTGAATCTCTTTATCTGTTTATATGTATACACTATGAGACCAGCCAACGTCTGTACCCCGTTTGTATGCGCAGTTTAGCCTAAATCCTGTGAACGAGACTCCTGTTGTGTGGCTACCTGATGAGGTACCAGAGAGACTTCATATGGCAATATCTGATCGTGCAGAGGAATAGTAGATGATGTTCCACCTTCTGATGACGTTCCACCTGACTTGAGTTTTGAAGACTTAGAACGTACTTTCCCTCGCTTTAGTAGTTTAGAGGGACTAGGTGAGTATAGAGTCTAGGCTAGCCTAGGTGCCAGCTTAGGGACCTCTTGAACAGGTCAGGACCTGGGATGTTGTATGTATATATATATGTATATAGATATTATTTAGCTATATCTATGAGTGTTCTAACTAACAGTCTATATTCTAATAAAGGCTGAATCACCGAATGTTGTCAACTACTTGTGATGTATTTATGTGTGGTTGTTTATAACTGTTTTATTTGTTATTATTTGTGAATTGATTATAAATGATTCTGTTTATTAATCCAAATATTTTCAAAAAAAAAAAAGTACCTCGCTAACTAACTATGCTTTTAACAACGAATCAGGCTCATATAATAAATAATAGATAATAATTAGGATGACAAATTGGTAGCACTCAGTTTCTGGTATGTCCTAGGCATATTGACAATTGGGTCGTTACACTCTCCATATTCTCTGACATGGTAGAAATATTCTTAGAGGTTTTTATGGAAAATTTCTCTGTCTTTGGTAACTCTTTTGACACTTGCCTGCATCATCTAACCCTTGTATTGAAAAGATGCCAAGAAACAAATTTAGTTTTGAATTGGAAAAAATTTTATTTCATGGTACCAGAAGGTATTGTTCTTGGGCATAAGATTTCAAGCAAGGGTATAGAGGAAGACAAAGCCAAGATAGAGATCATAGAGAAGCTTCCTATACCAGTAAATGTAAAAGTAGTGAGAAGTTTTCTTGGGCATGCTGATTTCTATAGGAGGATCATCAAAGACTTTGAAAAAATAGCTAAACCACTAAGCAACTTGTTTGTGGTTGACAATCCTTTTGTCTTTGATGATAGCTGTAAGCATGCCTTTGAAACTTTAAAAAATAAACTCACTATAGCACCAATCATCACACCCCCGGATTGGAAATTGCCTTTTGAACTCATGTGTGATGCAAGTGACTGATGACATGTCACCATGTCATGTTTTTCTATGCTTATTCATACAAGAAATTGATGATTTATGCTTGAATAATGAATGCTTTTGTACTTAAATAGTATATTTCCTTGATCTTTTGATTTTATAAATTTTGTAGGAAATAAGAAGAAAAAGAAGCAAAAAGCATAAAATAAGCTAAAAAGGAGAAAAAAAGAGCTTTGGGGCACACTTTGAAGTTGGAGCACACTTTGGAGGCTTAGCCCACACTTTTAAAAGAGTGGCCCATAACTAAATTAAAGGAGATCGGCAATCAGCACACAAAGCTCCGCTCTTGCCAAGAGCTGAGCGCTATAAGAGTTCAAAATGAGCTTGGAAGCAAAATTTTCGCTAAGTTAAAATCTGGGCGCTCACAGCATGACCTTGCCTCCTTCCAAGGGCTATAACTTGAGCTATAGATGTTAGATTGATGTGTTTTTAGTTGCGTTGGAAAGCTGACATTCAGAGCTTTCCAACGATATATGGCAATCCATATTTGGCATGAAATTGAGGCAAGAGTGAAATGCATCTTTAAGGACCAAAAATAAGCAAAAATGGGTACAAATTCATTCACCAGGATTCGAAGAGGGAGACCAAGGGAAGCCCATCAAAGTAGCGCTCACTTGGAGAGCGCTCCGCTCTTGGAGAGAGCATTGTCGTGCTCTCTTCATGAAAATTCAAGGAAAATTGCTCCCCAAATGCTTTCACCAAGGCTTGAACCTGGAGCCTCACCAAGGAAGCAAGGATGCTGCGCTCTTGGGGAGAGCGGAGCGCTACATTGACACAGCCAGGGAGCATTGTCACGCACCAAGATAGCCTTGGCAAGCTTAGATGCTGCGCTCTTAGGGAGAGCTGAGCATTGCCCTGGAAGCAACACCCATGGGCCAAAATTCAATTAAAAATTCCCTTTGAACACAATTCTTCATTAATTGAACCAAGGCCATCCAGACCCACTCTTCCTCAAATCCAAAGCAAGCAAAGCCCAATTAACATCACTCAAAGGCACAATGATCAATTAGATGAGGAATTTCATTTAAATTGTAATTTATTTTTAATTTCAATTTCATTTTCATTTTCATTTTTTAAAGCCTATATAAGGCATCATTTTCATCTTTATTGGGAGGTCAGCTCCATTAGAGGGCATAGAGGTTTTGGCTCTAATAGAGAGCATTGAGTGGTTGGCTCCACTAGGGAGCATTAGGAGTAGAGAGATCTCTCTCTTAGTTTTTTTCTATTTTTTTTATTTTGGATTGAGATTGGAAAGAATTCTGTTTTCATTCTCTATCTGCACTTCTCTTGTTCTTCTTCTGCAAACTCTCAAGTGAATTGTGATTTGAATCAAAGTTCTCTTTATTACTTTCATCTTTAATTTTTCTGCATCTTGTTCTCTGTTGTATCAAGGAAGGGAGTGAGATCTAGACTTATTTTCTAGTCTCTTTGATCCCCTGAGATCTTCACTTGTCTTTTTAGATTTCACAATTGAATTGAGTTTTCTTGCTGGTTTACTTTTCTGCTATAATTTCCTTCTCTGCAATTTCTACTTTCTGTTCCTAATGCTCTCAATTTTTTTCCTGCACTTTTGTTCATCTACACTTTACATTTGAGCTGCTGTGATTTGAATTTACTTTTCCTGCACTTTAAATTTCCTGTTACTTGTTCTCAAGATCTCTTCAATTGCTTGCTTTACTACTCTCTTTAATTTCCAACACCCAACCCCCTTTAAAATTCACTAAAATTTACATTTCTTGTCATTTAAGTTTTTGCAATTTACATTTCTTGCTCTTTAAGTTTTCTGCTTATTTACATTCTGTCATTTACAATTCTTGTCAATTTACTTTCTGTTGATCAACTTCACACAATTCACTCAATGTTAGCTTGACTAAACTAATCACCCACTAAAGTTGCTTGATCCATCAATCCCTGTGGGATCGACCTCACTCTAAGTGATTTTTACTACTTGATGCGACTCGGTACACTTGCCGGTGAGTTTAGGTGATTGGAATTCGTTTTCCAAAATATCCATCAAGTTTTTGGCGCCGTTGCCGGGGATTGATTTAGATCAACAATGATTAAGTGGGTGAGAAGTCTAGATCAAGCATTTTCTTTGTTTTTGTTCTCTGTTTTAAGTTGATAGCAAGGTGTTTGAGCTATTGCCTCACTAAGAAATTCTTTCTCTGTGACATGAATTTCAATTTTCATTGATGTTGCATTCTACAAAATACAAATGGAGTTCAACTCATCTTATGGTCAAACAAAATTTTATGGGATATCACCCACCATCACCAATCTCTAATAGTGGCTGGGAATATCACCAAGAAAAATACAAATTCTAAGCACTCCAATCCATGGAGATTTGCTTCAGAGACACAAGATGAGCAAGAAAACCATATGGGATATTTTCCTCCACCACAAAATGATGCTAGTCATGATTCTAATGGTGGCTGGGAAGGGAATTCTAATGCTCCATATGATATTCATCCAAAGATATCATCACTTGACCATGCTTCAATAGAAAGCCCCTGTCAAAACTCACCACCCACACAAACTTCCATGAACCAAAGCCTCTTAAAGCTTGAGACCATGTTTGAAAAATATGAGAGGGAGGCACAGATATCTTGGAACGAGCAAGAAAATTCATTCAAAAACATAGAAGTGATGGTAAACCAAATGTTAAGTGCAAGGGAGAAAGTGGAAGAGCAAGATGAGGAGGCTACTGTATCAAGTGAACTTTCAATGAAGAATGAGGTGGTTGAAAATGAAACTGCACTTGAGATGACAAGGGAACATGAAGACTCACAACTCTCACAAACTTCCCTGACCCAAAAACTCTCAACAATTGAATCTGTGATTGAAAAATATGAAGAGGAGATGAAGAAATGTTGGGAAGATCAACAAACCTCCTCAATAAAAAAGCTATTAAGTCAAATATTGGGTGCAAAGAAAGGAGTGGAGGAGCAAGAAAGTGAGAAATTCATTCCAGAAAATTTACACTCAAGTGAGGCAGAGAAGTACATGAAGGAAGAGTTCATAGAACCACCAATTCAAAAGGCTCTAGATGAATACAAAACTCCAATAATCACACAGCAACCAAGCTTTGAATTCAAAAGAGTGAAGGCAACTAGCAAGAGCACCAATCCTGTCCCTGATCCAGCAAGCAAGATCAATCAAGCCATTTGCAAAAGGAAGCTTGCTGAGGAAAGGCCAAGACAAGGGATACTAGCTGAATCTTCTCCCCCCTTAAGGTCATTCCTATTAACAAACTGGAAGAAGAGGAAGAAAGTGAACAACATGTCAACTGTAGGTATAATTTCTCTTCTCTGCTCTGTTTTCGTTCTTTGTTTTGTTTAAATTCAATAAATTGGCATATGGTTACATTCTAAGTTTGGTGTTGCCTTGCAACAAATTGTTTTCAATCTTTTTGGATGATTGCATTAAATCAAAAATGAAAGTGACACACCAAGATTCTAAGTTTGGTGTGCCACTTATTTTCTATGCAATTCATTCAAGAAACACTACTTGTCTGCATAATCATAATGCCTCTGCAGTTTTATTTTTCTCTTTTAATTTGACACTTTTTCATTCTACTTTCTTTAGTAATTTTTCTGTTTTTAAATGCTTTCATTTTAGTTTGCTTATTTACTGTGTTTGTTAATACATTACCAAGAGAGCTTTATTCATGACAGATTCTTGGCTTGGTGATTGTACTTAACAAATAACAGTTTCACTTGCTTAGTTTTAATTCAAATAAATTGACATATGATTGCATTCTAAGTTTGGTGTTGCTATGCAACAAAATTTGGTTCCAATTCTTACAAGATACTTGCATTAATTCCAAGTAAAAGTGTCACACTCATTTTGGTGTGCCACTTATCTATGAAATGTATTGTGCACACCTTCTTATCTATGCAATCAAAATGTCTCTGTCTCTTGTGCCTTGATTGTTATCTTTAATTTTGCTTGCTTAAAACACATGTGCTACTAACATTTCATTGTATAAGACATTCATGATCCATCTTAGCCCCATAGCCATTGTTCTAATTGTTGCTTGAGGATGAGCAAGCATTCTGAGTTTGGCAAGGGAAAGGGAAGAATAAGAGGAAAATGACAACAATAGAGAAGATGGACTACAAGGTTGTAAAGTTCCTTTTCCTCTCCTTTGTTTCCAACACTTTATTTTGCATGATTGTCTTTATATTCTCTGTATGCATGTGTGGTATGAATAAGCATAGCTTGAATATTGATTTGTAACATGTTGCCATGCCATTATGACTACCAACTTGAGTTTTGTAAAGCTTAAAGCAGTAAAGTATCATGATCATAAACAAACAATGCATTAAAGAAGAGTTTAGCATGTGCATACAAGTATTGGAAAGCTAGTATGATTAATTGTTGCTCAATTGCATTTTTATTTAATTGAAGTTTTCATCTAGGACATTTTGTGAAACCTTTCATAATTATGAAAACCTTGAAGGAGCAAATACAAATTAAGGCAAAAAAAGAAAAAGGGAAAGAATGAGAAAGCTGAAGGCTCTGAGTACCAATGACAATTTCATTGTTAAGTACTTGGGTGTTTATGTATCAAGTAAAATGCTTGAAAAACAAAACACTTAGAAGTCAAGGTTAGGCTCAAAGTGCAAAAAAGCACTCCCTCAAAGCTCAAGGCTCTGATCATCAATGATTAGAGAGTCAAGAAAAGAAACAAATGAGCTTAATGAAGTCCTCTAATTAAATGCTTGTGGTGCTTATGTATCAAGTGGTAATACTTGAAAACAAAGCATTTAGAAGTCGTAGCTTTGTTATCAACTCATGGGGCAAAGCACCCAAAAGGAGAAGCTAATAAGAAAATCAAAAGCTTGTTTCAAGGAAGAAATATAAGAGAAAGATTTCATAAATTGAGCTAGATAGAAGCATCAATCATTTACATCTCTTTTGTGATTGTAGCATGCTTAGAAAACTAGCTAACCATGAACATTGAGTTGCTATTCTTCTTACCTTGGATTGTCAATCTTTATTGCATGATTCTTTTCTTGCTTGAGGACAAGCAAGGTTTAAGTTTGGTGTTGTGATGACATGTCACCATGTCATGTTTTTCTATGCTTATTCATACAAGAAATTGATGATTTGTGCTTGAATAATGAATGCTTTTGTACTTAAATGGTATATTTCCTTAATCTTTTGATTTTATAAATTTTGTAGGAAATAAGAAGAAAAAGAAGCAAAAAGCACAAAATAAGCTAAAAAGGAGAAAAAAAGAGCTTTGGGGCACACTTTGAAGTTGGAGCACACTTTGGAGGCTTAGGCCACGCTTTTAAAAGCGTGGCCCATGACTAAATTAAAGGAGAATGGCAATTAGCACACAAAGCTCCGCTCTTGCCAAGAGCTGAGCGCTATAAGAGTTCAAAATGAGCTTGGAAGCAAAATTTTCGCTAAGTTAAAATTTGGGCGCTCACAGCATGACCATGCCTCCTTCCAAGGGCTATAACTTGAGCTACAGATGTCCGATTAATGTGTTTCAAGTTGTGTTGGAAAGCTGACATTCAAAGCTTTCCAATGATATATAGAAATCTATATTTGGCATGAAATTGAGGTACGAGTGAAATGCATCTTTAAGGACCAAAAATAAGCAAAAATGGGCACAAATGCATTCACCAAGATTCGAAGAGGGAGACTAAGGGAAGCCCATCAAAGTAGCACTCACTTGGAGAGCGCTCCACTCTTGGAGAGAGCATTGTCGTGCTCTCTTCATGAAAATTCAAGGAAAATTGCTCCCCAAATGCTTTCACCAAGGCTTGAACCTGGAGCCTCACCAAGGAAGCAAGGATGCTGCGCTCTTGGGGAGAGCGGAGCGCTACATTGACACAGCCAGGGAGCATTGTCACACACCAAGAGAGCCTTGGCAAGCTTGGATGCTGCGCTCTTGGGGAGAGCTGAGCATTGCCCTGGAAGCAACACCCATGGGCCAAAATTCAATTAAAAATTCCCTTTGAACACAATTCTTCATTAATTGAACCAAGGCCATCCAGACCCACTCTTCCTCAAATCCAAAGCAAGCAAAGCCCAATTAACATCACTCAAAGGCACAAGGATAAATTAGATGAGGAATTTCATTTAAATTGTAATTTGTTTTTAATTTCAATTTCATTTTCATTTTCATTTTTTAAAGCCTATATAAGGCATCATTTTCATATTTGTTGGGAGGTCAGCTCCATTAGAGGGCATAGAGGTTTTGGCTCTAATAGAGAGAATTGAGAGGTTGGCTCCACTAGGGAGCATTAGGAGTAGAGAGATCTCTCTCTTAGTTTTTTTTTTCTGTTTTTTTATTTTGGATTGAGATTGGAAGGAATTCTGTTTTCATTCTCTATCTGCACTTCTCTTGTTCTTCTTCTGCAAACTCTCCAGTGAATTGTGATTTGAATTAAAGTTCTCTTCATTACTTTCATCTTTAATTTTCCTGCATCATGTTCTCTGTTGGATCAAGGAAGGGAGTGAGATCTAGACTTGTTTTCTAGTCTCTTTGATCCCCTGAGATCTTCACTTGTCTTTTTAGATTTCATAATTGAATTGAGTTTTCTTGCTGGTTTACTTTTCTGCTATAATTTCCTACTCTGTAATTTCTACTTTCTATTCCTAATGCTCTCAATTTATTTTCCTACACTTTTGTTCATTTACACTTTACATTTGAGCTGCTGTGATTTGAATTTACTTTTCCTGCACTTTAAATTTCCTGTTACTTGTTCTCAAGATCTCTTCAATTGCTTGCTTTACTACTCTCTTTAATTTCCAGCACCCCAACCCCCTTTACAATTCACTGCAATTTACATTTCTTGTCATTTAAGTTTTTGCAATTTATATTTCTTGCTCTTTAAGTTTTCTGCCTATTTACATTCTGTCATTTATAATTCTTGTCAATTTACTTTCTGTTGATCAACTTCACACAATTCACTCAATGTTAGCTTGACTAAACTAATCACCCACTAAAGTTGCTTGATCCATCAATCCCTGTGGGATCGACCTCATTCTAAGTGAGTTTTATTACTTGATACGACCGGTACACTTGCCGGTGAGTTTAAATGATTGGAATTTGTTTTCCAAAATATCCATCAGTGACTTTGCAATTGATACTGTATTAGGACAGAAAAAGGTAAGCTGCATCATGTAATCTTCTATGCAAGAAAGGTGTTAAATGAAGCTTAGAAAAATTATACCACCATAGAAAAAGAACTCTTGGCAATTGTATATGCATTTGATAAATTTAGACAATACTTGATTGGTTCGAAAGTTGTAGTGTATACTGATCATGCTGCTCTCAAGTATCTCATGTCTAAACAGGATTCCAAGCCAATGCTTATTAGGTGGGTGCTGTTGCTACAAGAATTTGACACTGAAGTGAGAGATAGGAAAGGAAGTGAGAACCAAGTTGCAGACCATCTGTCTAGACTACCACAAGAAATCAATCAGGATGCACCACAACCAGTGAATGAGAAGTTCCCAGATGAACATCTTCTTCAAGTCCAACAAGCACCTTGGTTTGCTGATATTGGAAATTACAAGCTAGGAAGAAGGATTCCTCAAGAGTTCACCAAGCAACAAGTGACAAAGTTGCTCAATGAAGCCAAGAAATTCTTGTGGGATGAGCCTTTGTTGTTCAAAAGATGTCCAGATGGAATGATAAGAAGGTGTGTTCCTGAAAATGAAATGAGAGATATATTGTGGCACTATCATGGTTCAGCTTATGGTAGACACTTTGGACCAGAAAGAATAGTAGCTAAAGTGCTTCAAAGTGGATTTTATTGGCCAACCATATTCAATGATGCCAGAGAATTTGTGCACCAATGCAATGAATGTCAAAGAGCTAGAGGATTAACAAGGAGGAACGAAATGCCTCAAAACTTCATTCTGAAAGTGAAACTGTTTGATCTCTGGGGAATAGACTTCATGGGACCATTTCCCCCATCATATTCCTTCAAATATATATTGGTAGCAGTGGAATATGTCTCCAAATGGGTAGAGACTATAGCAACAACTACCTGTGATGCATCAATTGTTCTTCAATTTTTTAAGAGACACATCTTCACTAGATATGGGGTGCCTAAAGGCCTTATTAGTGATGGTGGCAGCCACTTTTGCAATAGACAAATGGAAAAGTTGCGCCACAAATATGGGGGTAATTCACAAAGTGGCCACACCATATCATCCTCAAACTAATAGCCAGGCTGAATTGGCAAACAAGAAGCTGAAGAAAATCCTAGTGAAAACAGTGGGGATCACAAGGAAAGACTGGGCAAGAAAGCTGGATGATGCTCTATGGGCATATAGAACTGTATTCAAAACCCCATTTGGGAAGTCACCCTTCCAGATGATTTATGGCAAATTCTATCACCTACCTGTGGAACTCGAATACAAAGCTTTTTGGGCCACTAAACTCCTCAATCTTGACTCTCAAGCAACAGGAGAGAAAAGGCTTTTACAACTCAATGAGTTGGATGAGTTCAGATTGGAAGCTTATGAGAATGCTAAGATATACAAGGAGAGAGCTAACAGATGGCATGACAAGAAAATCTCAAGAAGAGAGTTTGAACCAGGACAGCATGTGTTATTATACAACTCTAGGCTCAAGATTTTCCTGGGAAACTCAAGTCTAAATGGACAGGCCCTTATCTGGTGACTAAGGTTTTCCCACATGGAAGCCTTGAACTTCTAAATGAAGCTACAAAGGACACATTCACAGCAAATGGGCACAGAGCTAAGCATTACCTGGGAGGGCCTTGGAACAAGGAGGAGAGCATTCATGAACTAAGTTGAACAAGAATGGAGGATGTCAAGCTAATGACACTAAAAGAGCGCTTGTTGGGAGGCAACCCAACCAGAGGTAGTTCTCTTTTCTATTTTAATAAAAGGGTTAAGTATATTTATCTGTATTGCAAGGAGCTAAGTTTGGTGTTGCACACCGAAACAATTCAGGGTGAATGTAGGATGCTAAGTTTGGTGTTCCACCAAAAATTTCATTAAAAACACATTTTAACCCTCAACATGATTAGTCACTAGCTCCAAACAATTAGAGAAACTACTTAACCATCGTTTGCTTTCTAGTTTATAGTTTGTTTTCTTTAATAAAAGCACAAGGTTTCATGTATGTGATTAATCTGCTGCATAAGAGACTTTGGCAAGGAACCATGTTTGGTGTTCACACACCAAAGTAAGTTCAAGTGCCTACAAATATTCATACATGCTAACCATCTTTCAAGTGCTTGGGGAACAAGCAACTTCCAATAACTTTGCAAGAATTCAATCAATCTCTTGGAAGAACTATGCACCATCATCCAAGGACACAAAGAAGAAGACAAAGCTATGGATAATGATGACAAAAGGAGAGCTAGAAGACACCATCAAGAGGTTGTATTGTTACTTAATTCCCTCTGATTTGAAATGCTTTAGTTGGAAGTCTAATTGTACCCCTTCTAATTAGTTTACCTTTGTTTACATTCATTTTGTTTACTATCTTTTAGTTGTCAAATAAAGTGTGCTAGTCTAAGTGTCTGATTCATTTTCATCTGCTTGAATGTATGTCTTGTTCCCCTTTGCATAAATAAAATAAAATGTTGAAACAGGAAGTGAAATTGTCCAATTTGATATGAATGAGAATAAAGTTCCGTGGTGGTTTGTGTTTGATTGTTAGTAAGCTCACTAATAAAGATGAATGGTAGAGTATCCTTTTTAAGTATGAACTTAGCTGCTGTCTGTGAAGCCTTAACAAATAAATATCCTTGAAAAAAAAAGAAAGAGTAAGAAGGAAAGGAAGAAAAGCCAAGAATTGGCAACAAAAATGAAAGAAACAAAGAATAAAGCTAGACACCAATAGCTCGGACCTTAAGACACATGCCTGTGGTACTTTTTGTACTAGGATCTGCTTGGATAATTAGGTTCTGAAGAGTATTTTAAAACTTAGTAACTTGGGTTAATCAACCCGGGATTATCAACCAAAAGTCCATTATCAAGAGCAACCTAGTTACAAGGCATTTAGTAACCCAAAGAGGTGTTGAACAACAATGTCTTAAGAAGAATTGTGAGCCAAGTGTCTGTGGTGAATATGTGTTGAATGAAAAACAACCTAAAAAGCTACTGCAACACATGACACTAAGTTGCAATTGAGAAATAATTTTCTCAGCAGAAGAAAAACAGAAAAATCAAACACCAAGGATGGATGAATAACAAGGCTCATAGCAGCAGCCCATAGTTGATACTTAAAAGGGACATCTCAAACCTGAAGGCTAATAAAAGTAGAGCTTCAAACAGATCCTGCATGAAACCCCATGAACCTAGACTGAATGCTTTCAAACAAGGACATATGTGCTTATTTGTTTTCATTCATTTCTCATGCTTTATTGCTTGCTTGGGGACAAGCAAGGTTTAAGTTTGGTGTTGTGATGAAAAGTCATCTTATGCTAGTTTCACAAGCATTTTCACTTGTTTTCATTAGGTTTCATGCACTTTCTTGCACAATAAGTAAGTATTTGGATTGGAATTTCATGCAGCCCTTGGTTTCATTAAATATGGTTGTTTGTGTGCTTTTTTTAAGGTTTTATACAAATTTTTCTTGATGTTTTCAGTGATGTAAACACCTTGTGATTATAGCAAACTTTGATGCAATTGTTTGATTGATAATAGGTGGAAAGAGGCAAGAAAAGAAGCAAGAAAGAAGCAAGAAAAAAGCAGAGGAGAAAGCTGAGGAAGTAACATTGGTGGCCAAAGTTGGCTCACCAATGTTACCTCAAACGTTGGAAAGGGGGTATGCAACGTTCTGGTAAAATGGGTGCCAACATTGGAGGGAACATTGGTGAACCAAAGTTACCTCCAACATCTTCGATAGTTATCAAAATCTGGAGCTGGAAAAATTTTGGGCGATGCATATGCGTGACCAAGCCAACGTTGGAGGGAACGTTGGTGGACGAACGCTACCTCCAACGTACGCGATAAGAAGCCCAAAACTTGGAGTTGGAAAACTTGCATCGACGCGTACGCGTGGGCCACGCATATGCGTGGATGCAAATTTTGGCCAGACACGCAAACGCGTGGGCGACGCACACGCACAAAACGCTGTTTCGACGCGTGCACGTGGGCAACGCGCATGCATGGGCGGAAAAACGTTGGTGCACCAACGTTGAGTCAAACGTTGGTGCCAACCCTCATTCCTTTTAAAATCCTTCTCAAGCCAACGTTTGACTCAACGTTTTCTGGCAAACGTTGAGCACCAACGTTGACATCAGCTTTAGTAACAATTGAGCACTCATGCAGATAAAAAACGTGAATTGCCAATTACCTCTCTTCAACATCCCTGAGACCCATTCTAGCTTGCTTCAACCAGGCCAAAAAGCCCAATCCAAGGACTTGAAGACTGAATTAGAAAGTGTATAAATAGATAAGAATTTGATTTAAAATAGGGGTTAGCAGATCTGAGATCTGAGAGGCTAGAGAGTCAGGATCCCAATTGGGAAACTTTGCACTCAATTCTATTCGTATTTTCTCTTCTGCATTTTTCTGCTACTTTTTGTCTTCTGTTTTGATTCGAGCAATGATGAACTAAACCCCAAATTCATTAGGGGGAGGAGCTCTATTGTAATCATAATGAATAAATGAAATTCTTCTTCTTCTCAATTCAATTGTGTAGCTATAGGATATCTTCTGTTTTGATTGTGAATTATTCACTCCGGAAGGGAGTTTAATTCAACTGAATGTGAATGTGAGCCTAGGAAGGGGAATCATCTATATTAGAATTGGAGCTCTATCCTTCACAATTCTCCTAACCAACACCATTCTGGAGGAATTGAGGTTTTGAGAATTTGTGTGACATATGGATGAGAGAATGTGCTCTAACTCTTCTCATGACAATTAGATCAAGGAATTGGCAAGATTGATTGTGATTAGAGAGATTGGATTGCCAAGAAATTGGGATCCAATCAATTTCAATCCGCCATAGATCTACTCATATGATTGAGAAGGGAGTTGAGACTTAATTGGTTCATGATGGATTATGATATCTCTAATCCCTGATGAATCATTTTCTTTGAATTTCTTCAACTTAGATCTCTCTGATTTACTTTAATCTGAAATTGTTTACTGCTGTTTTGATCACCTGCACCCAATTCCCTTTATTATTCATGCAATTTAAGTTTCATTGCACTTTAGATTTTGCAATTTTAATTTCTTGCAATCTAAGATTCAGTTATTTATATTTTTTGCAATTTAAGTTTCAGCTCTTTTAGTTCCTTGTTCTTTATGTTTCAGCAATTTAAGTTTCTTGCCATTTAAGTTTCTGTCAATTTACATTCTGCACTTTAATTTTCCAGCAATTTACATTCTGTTGATCAAATTTCACTCAACTCATCAACATTAGCTTGACTAGACTAATCACCTCACTAAAGTTGCTTGATCCATCAATCCTCATGGATTCGACCTCACTCTCGTGAGTTTTACTACTTGATGTGACCCGGTATACTTGCCGGTTAGTTTGTGTGGAAATCAATTTTCCGTCATCACCTACACGCAAATGCAATTTTTCATATTATTATAGAAACCGCTACTGGTAGTAGCGGTTTAGGGGAGAACATAAACCGCTACTAGCAGCCGCGGTTTACGTGGATTGATGGCATTAATAGAAACTGCTATAGGCAGCAGTGGTTTCTATGGAACGTGGTATGGTCATAAACTGCTACAGGTAGTAGCGGTTTATGTGAATTGTAAGGTGAATGTAAACCACTGGAGGCAGTATCAATTTTCGTTGAGTGTGTCTATAAAAACCGTGGAAGGCAGCCGCAGATTCCTCATTTGATGTGGGTTTTGAATTTCTCTAGAGAGAGAAAATTCTAGAGAGATAGAGGAACACTTTGAGAGGGGATTCAGGGTTTCTCATCAATCATCTTCAGTTGGAATAGATGGCAGAGGAACAGAGCTTGTACTGACAGAACGGTGTTGCCCATATTGCTGGTACCATTGCTGACGAGGTTAGCTTTGTTTTATTTTTATGAGCATTAGAATTTGTTAATTACAATATAGTATGTAGGGAATAGGAGCTAGAATTTATGTTGTTGCCTTTATAGTTGAGTATTAAATTTTGTTACTTAGGATGTTTTCCAAAATTGGTTAAGGAAAACCAAACCCGTTTGAAAACCGGTGTCTGAGTGGTTGAAGAAAACTAGAAAAATTTTTTAAAAAAATTGATTTTCAAATTCAAATTTATAATATTCGATTTATGAAAAAGTTTTTTGTTGGGCAATCAGTTTTTTGGAATAGAAATCGGTCATGGTCGAAAACGTGTTTATTTTTTATAATCGATTAAAAACTGGTTTTCTTTTCTTATAAATGGTTTTTTAATTATTTAATTAATTAAAGATTTATCAATTTGATTGGATAATTAAATAATAATTTACTTATTTAATTATTTAATTGTTTTGTTATTTAGTTATGGTATTATTTATTTATTTGGTGTAATTAATTAGGGTATTTTCGTGTAGCAAGTAGAATTTAACTGCTTCGTGTATATCTTTCCTGCATGGTGCAGCCAAGTAGGTATATCTACAGTGTGAGGCGGCAACAAAATATGCCTATGCATGACAGGATCATACCTTATTTAGAAAGGGCTGATTTGTACCACTTGGCTAGGCTAAACAGTCGTTGGTTCTGGTTGGATGAGCCTATGGTTAGTGCGTTCATTGAGAGGTGGCATCCCGAGAAGCACACTTTTCATATGCATTTTGGAGGGTGGACGGTGACGCTGCAAGATGTGGCATTTCAGCTTGGGTTGCTTGTCGATAGGAAGGCCGTTACTGGTTGCTTGGCAAAGTTTGAAAATTTCATGGAGGGTGGCCGACCAGGTTGGCAATAGTTTTAGGATTGATTCGGTGAGCTGCCACCATCGAATAAGGTAAAGCAGATGACAGTCCACTTTACATGGTTCCATGAGAGGTTTAGGGTGCTACCGACAGATGCGACCGAGGATATTGTTCGCATAGACGCATGTGTCTATATCCTGATTTTGATATCCACTCAGTTATTTAGGGACAAGAGTGCGAACCGGGGTCATATTCGGTGGTTGCCTTTTGTGGCGAATCTTGATGACATGGGAAGTTATAGTTGGGGGTCTGCCGCGTTGGCGTGGTTGTATCGATGCATGTGTCGGGTGATGAATAAAAATGTTACTAACTTGGCGAGTCCTTTGCACCTTGGTGCACGAAATTGACTCTGCAATATTCGCACAGATAGACTAGCAAGTGCACCAGTTCGTCCAAGTAATACCTCAGGTGAGTGAAGGTCGATCTCACAGAGATTGTTGGTTTGAACAAGTAGTGGCTACCTTGTAGATCTTAGTCAAGCAGATAGAAAATATAGTTGTTGTGAAAAATGCATAAACAGAATAAATAAAGTTACTGGATAAGTGTGAAATCAGTGACGAGAGAATGGTTGAGGCTTCGGAGATGCTTCCTCCTTCTGGATCAACTTTTCTCACTGTCTACTCCAACTTCTGATTGATTCATTCCATGGCAGGCTGTATGTGACTAATGCTAGGTCAGTGGTCATTAGCTTCTTCTGCTTCAGATTAAATGCCAGGTCAGTGGTCATCCAATCTAAACGGGGGTGAAGCTCTAGCAGTCCATTCCCTTGGTAATCATACTCAAAACGTCACAGACAAGGTCGGATCTTCCGGATCAGAGAACGCTGCTCCTTTGATTCTAGCCTATACCACAACGGCCCTAATCATCATGTACCTTGGCTGAACTGATGTCTCCAAGTCCCCAATGAAGTCTTGGATTAGCTGTCTAAGAGATGTATAATCAAGCTTGTGGTTTAGTACTTTCCCGTCAAGGACTCGCAAGAATCCGTGTAGAATAGGGATGACGGTCAAGTTACACTCCCAATTCATTAGGATGAAGAACGAAGATACATCTTAGAATAGAATCAAGCATAGATTGAAATAGAACAATGATATTACTAATCCATAAAAGTTAGTAGAGCTCTTAACCTTAACCTAGGAGGTTAGTGACTCATAGCTTACAGAAAAGTAATGTAAAACGTGTATAGTGGGCAAGAGTCCCTAACAAGGGTGAACTCTTGTCTATATATACTAATCTAACAACTAAGAATTATAGAAATAAGATAAACTAGTCTTGTATTGTGAAAATCCACTTACCTGGCCCACTTGGTGAGTGTTTGGGCTGAGCTAAGGGTGACTCCACGAGCTAGTACCCTTCTTGGGTGTTGAACGCCAGCTTTGGACTCCTTTTTGGGCGTTGGACACCGCCTGCTCCCTTTTGGGCGTCTAACGCCAGGAAGAGGGTGAAGTGCTGGCGTTGAACGCAAGCTTTGGACCTTCAATTCAGTGCAAAGTATAGACTATTATATATTTCTAGAAAGCCCTGGATGTTAGCTTTCCAATGCGGTTGAGCGCGCGCCATTTAAACTTTTGTAGCTCCAAAAATTTTCCTTTGAATGCATAGAGGTCAGATCCTGACAACATCCGCAGTCCTTTCTCTATCTCTGACTTAGATACCTCCAAAGCTCTTCAATTTCAGTTAGAATTTACCTGAAATCATAATAAAACATAACAACTCAAAGTAGAATCCAAAAATGTGAATTTTGCACTAAAAATCTGTGAAAATATAATAAAAACTATATGAAAATGATGTCAAAAAGCGTATAAAATATCCGCTCATCAGAACACCAAACTTAAACTGTTGCTTGTCCCCAAGCAACCAAAAACAAAGTAGGATTAAAAAAAAGAGAAGAAGACAATAAATCCCAGAGTTTTCAATGAAGCTCAGTTTCAATTAGATGAGCGGGACTAGTGGCTATTCACTTCTAAATAGTTTTGGCATCTCACTTTCCATTGAAGCTCAGAATAATTGGCATCTTTAAAAACTCAGAATCCAGATGATATTATTGACTCTTGTAGTTTAGTTCTTTATTATTCTTGAAGACAACTTCTTTTGAGTCTTGGTCGTGACCCTAAGCGCTTTGTTTTCCAGTATTACCACCGGATACATAAACGCCACAGACACTTAATTGGGTGAACCCTTTAGGATTGTGATTCAGCTTTGCTAAAATCCCCAGCCAGTGGTGCCCAGAGTTCTTAAGCACACTCTTTGCTTTGGATCACGACTTTAACTGCTCAGTCTCAAGCTTTTCACTTGACACCTTCACACCACAAGCATATAGTTAGGGGGGAGTTCATTTGAACTTTTTAGGCCAAGTTTTTGTTTCTTTTAGGCCTTCCTAACCATTGATGCTTAAAGCCTTAGATTCTTCCTCTTGCCTTTTGGTTTAAAGAGGTATTGGCTTTTTCTGTTTCTTTCTTTTTAAAATTTTTTTTTTCGTTTCTATTGTTGCTTTTTCTTGCTTCAAGAATCAATTTTTTGATTTTTCAGATCACCAATAATACTTCACTTTTATCATCAATCTTTCAAGAGCCAACATTCTTAACTCCAACATCAAATATGCACTGTTCATTCATGCATTCAGAAAGTAAAAGTAATGCCACCAGATCAAAATAATTGAACTATTCCTATTATATAGCTCAAAATTTATGTATCTCCCTATTCTTTTTCAAATAAAATTTTCTTTCAAGTAAGGTGAGAGATGCATGGAATATTTCATAGCTTTTAGACATAAAATAAAGATCATCATGCACTAGAAATAGACAATAAGATAAAATACATAGAAAACAGAAAAATAAATAGGCAACAGGGGAGTAAGGGGACGGGTCCACCTTAGTGACGACGACTACTGCTCCCTCTAGTGAAGCCAATGGACCGCTTGATCTCTTCTATGTCACGCCCCTATCTCTATTGTTTTTCCCTCATAGCTCTTTGATCTTCTCTTATTTCATGGAGGATGGTGGAATACTCTTGGTGTCTCATCCTCAGTTGATCCATATTATAGCTTAATTCACCTAGAGAAGTATTCAATTGGTCCCAATAACCTTAGGAGGAAATTGCATCCCTTGAGGCATCTCAGGAATTTCTTGTTAAGGCGGCTCCACACGCTCTTGCTGTGCTTCATGCGTCGGCCCTCTAACATGCTCCATCCTCTTTCTAGTGATGGGCTTTTCCTCCTCAATAGGGATGTCTCCATCTATCACAATTCCAGCTGAATTGCACAATTGACATATGAGGTGAGGGAATGCCAACAATGCTTGAGTGGAGGTATTTTCTGCCACTTTGTACAGCTCTTGAGGTATTACCTCATGTACCTCTACCTCACTCCCAAGCATGATGCAATGAACCATGATGGCTCTATCATTGGTCACTTCTGACCGATTGCTAGTAGGGAAGATGGAGTGTTGGATGAATTCCAACCATCCTCTAGCTACGGGCTTGAGGTCAAGCCTTCTCAGTTAGATAGGCTTGCCTTGGGCATCCCTCTTCCACTGAGCTCCTTCCACACAAATGTCTGAAAGGACTTGGTCTAGCCACTGATCAAAATTGACTCTTCTAGTGTAAGGATGTGGGTCTCCTTGCATTATTGGCAAATGGAGCGCCAACCTTACACTCTCTGGGCTAAAATCCAAGGGTCGCCCTCGGACCATGGTGCTCTAATTTTTGGGATGTGGGTTCACACTAGTGTCCTAGTTTTTAGTGACCCATGCATTAGCATAGAACTCTTGCACCATCAAGATTTCAAATTATGGGATAGGATTAGTTAGGACTTCCCAACCTCTCTTCCAGATTTCTTGTCGGATCTCCGGGTACTCATTCTTCTTTAGCCTAAAGTGGACTTCAGGAATCACCTTCTTTTTTACCACTACTTCATAGAAGTGGTCTTGATAAGCCTTTGTAAGGAATTTCTCTTTTTCCCAGGGTTCGAAAGTGGAAGCAACAGCTTTCCCTTTCCTCTTTCTAGAGGATTCTTTGAGTTTGGGTGCCATAAGTGTGAATGGAAAGGAAAAAAAAGTAAGATTTTTCCAACACCAAATTTCAAAGCTTTGCTCGTTCTCGAGCAAAAAAAATGGAAGAAAAGAGTAGAAGAAGAAGAGAATGGGTGGAGAAAGAGGGAGAGATGGTTCGGTGAAATAGGGGGCTTATGTGTATGAATTGTGTGTTGAAAGGGTTGGAAGAAGGGGTGTTTATAAGGGTGGAATGGGGTAGGGTTCGAATGGGAGGGGGTAATTGGGTGGAAAATTTTGAATTTGAAGTGGGTGGGGGTTGGTGAAGAGATATGGATGTGATTGGTTTAGGGTTTATGGGGAAGAGTGTGTAGGAAAGAGTGAAAGTAGAAGAGAGAAGAAGGTGGGATAAGTGGAGATTCTGTGGGACCCACTGGTCCTGAGAGGCTAGGGAATTCAAATTCCCTGCCCTTTTATGGGTGTTGAGAGCCCAGCTCCTGATGAACGCCAGCTATATGCTCCTCATAGGGCGTTGGATGCCCATTGGGGCCTCCTTCCTGGCGTTCAACACCAGGTCTGCCTCTGCCCCCTGGCTGGTGTTCAACGCCAGCAATGCTGCTCCTCTTAGGTGTTGAACGCCCATTAGGGATACCTTGTGTGGCGTTCAATGCTAGCTTCCTTATCCACTTGGGGTATTGAACGCCCACTTCTGCCTCCCTGTCTGGCGTTCAACGCCAGCAAGAAGTCTACTCCGGGGTGTTCTGTTTTCAGTTCTGACTGTATCTGTTTCTGTCCTAACTACTGCACATGATCACAAACTTAAAGAACCAATTATGTAAAATAAACTTAAAGAAAAGCAGAAATAGCTAATTATTGATGGGTTGCCTCCCAAGAAGCGCTTTTTTAACATCACTAGCTTGACGGTTAACTCCTTCCGGAGAAAGATAGGGGCTCAGAATTTTGCCCTTTACAGTGAACTTCTTGCCTGTGCTTGATGAATAGATTTTTGACGGTTTAGAATTTCACAAATGAAATCTCGTCAAAGTATAGTTTCTAAACCAACAATAATCTTTTCATGCAAAAATTTTGTTTGTCACAAGTACAAACCCCTAATTATTCTAATAACTGAAGTATTTAAACCTCGGGTCGTCTCTCAAAGGAATTGCAGGGTAGTGTTCTTGTTATTGGTTATGGACATGTATATTTTGGGGTTTTGGATAAGAAACTAGAAAAGTAAATTGTAATGGAAATCAAATAACAAAAAGATCTTGGCAAGGTTTGGTGGTCAAGGCTCTCTATCCTTATCACTAACCACAATATGATAATTTCAAGGATTAATCCCATTAAGTCATCCTCTAATCAGTAAAGGAAAGTCAAATGAGTTGTATCAATCCAAGTCCATAAGTCCTAGCTATTCACTAATTGAATTAATGAGAGCTAGAGTCAATGGCTACCAACTATCAATCACTTGGACATTAGTAACTCAAGAATTTCTAAGTTACCTTCCCAAGCCAAGAACATAAAATTCTACTTTAACATCCTCCCAAGCATTTTGACAAACACTTGGAAGACACAAAAGAAAAGCATAGTAAATTGACAACAAGAATGAAATTCAACAACAATTATTGCAAAGAATTAACAACAACAATAAAAAAGAACATTATTGACATGAATTACCTCAAATTGAATTAAAAGAAAATAAAATGAACAAGAGTAGATCACAACAAAGTATAGAAAGAAAAAAGAGGAAATTACAACAAAAGAATAGAAGAACAAGATGTAACAACAAGGAATTGAAAGGTAGAAGTAGATGAAAGCATGAATTAAAACCTAGATCTAAGATTATTGTCCTAAACCTAATCCTAATTCTAGAGAGAAGTGAGAGCTTCTCTCTCTAAAACTACTTCTAAAACTAATCCTAATTTCTCTAATGATCTAAGATGTGAATGATTGATGATTCCCCTTCAATCCTTGGTCCTTTTAAGTGTTTTGGCGCCAAAGTTGGTTTAGATTGGACCCCACAGCTTCTCAAAATTCGTTGGCCACATTTTCACTCTAAAATCACGTGCCGACATCGACACGTACACGTACAACATGCGTGCACATCCCTGAAGTTTTCGCAATCCACGCGTGCGCGTGCAGTGCGCGTGCACGTGGATGGTCGCATCCAAATCTTTGGCTTTTTCCATGTGTTCTCCACTTTGCATGCTTTCCTCTTCACTCCTTTGATCCAATCCTAGCCTTTTCAACCAGAAATTACTTAACAAATAAATCAAGGCATCTAGTGGAATCAAAGGTGAATTAAAATAATCAAATTAAAGGCCTAAAATCATGTTTTCACATTTAAGCACAAATTAAGGGAGAATCACAAAACCATGCTATTTCATTGAATAAATGTGAGAAAAGGTTGACAAAATACTCTAAATTCATCACAAGATAATCCCTAAAAACGGGGTTTATCAACCTCCCCACACTCAAATCATAGCATGTCCTCATGCTATACTAAGAATGAAGTAAGGGGTATGACATTTATTCAATGCACTAAACTATATGCAAACTATCTAAATGTAACTACTTACATGAATGCAAATGCTTGGTAAAAACAAATCAACTTCCAAGAGATATATGCACGCATAAGGGCTAAAGCAATGAGAATCAAATCCAACCCACAATTGTATTGAATTTTACTTTGGGGCATTTTGTCCCCTTTTTATTTCTTTCTTTTCTTCTTTTCCTTTTTCTTTTTTTTTCTCTCTCTCTCTCTATATATATATATATATTTTTTTTCCCTTTTCTTTTGTTTTTTCTCATTTTTCATTTTTTTCCAAGAGCATCAATGCATAAGGTCTAACATTTGATTAATACATGAGTATGTACCCAAGTCCCAAATATAAAAGTACAAAGCACTCTTTTATCCCAACCAATGTCCCCAAATCTTTCCAAACTTGAATAATGAACACTCTCACTAGCCTAAGCCAATCAAAGGTCCAAACAAGGGACTTTTATTGTTTTCCGCTTTAGGCTTGTAATGTGCTAAAATAAAGAACAATTGGGTTAAGCATAGGATCAAAATTGGCTAACAATGGAGAGTAAAAGGTAGGCTTATTTAGGTAAGTGAGTTAATGAAACAATGGCCTCAATCATATAAATGCATGAATACAAGGAATATTGGACATAAAGAATTAAACAAATCAAGGATCACAATCATAGAGAGAGAACAATTGCACACAAGAAGGAAACTAAGTGGTTATAAGATGTAACCACATCATTAGGCTCAAATCTCACATGCTTGTGTTCTTAGCTCAAAACATACTCCACAATATATGTATGATTCAAGCAAGTTTCACAAAAGAAATTTCTCAATCAATTGGGGTGGTTCCCTATAGATAAATTGTTTGGAAAATTTCATTGTTTGACTAAGCTTATCCTAAATGCAATGTTGTGATTTAGAAATCTTAAAGTTATAAAATTTCCTTAGTTTATCCCTTCTTTTTCAATCAAACCAAATTCTCTTATACGAAAAGGGTCAACTTAGGTTTCAACAATCCAAAATATTTTTCTAATCACAACCAAAAGGCTAAAAACAACTATATAAAGAAAATCCAACTAAAGTATGAAATATCTAGAATGCAAGGTGCAAAATACAACAAAACTAAAATAAAAGTATCTCAAAATACTAAAGATATACAACAATCCAAAAAGTAGTAAAAATAAAATACAAAGTACTAAAAATGGCACAAAATGAAAGATAAATGTCCAAACTTATCATCCAAATAGCAACTCCAACGACGGCGACGACGGTGACCTCCCCACATTTAGAATGGAGCATCGTCCTCGATGCTTCTGCTCGGGCTCATGGTGAGGGTCAACTGCCGCATCTGGCTGGGCCTCAGGCTATGGCTCCTCGGGGGGCTACTGCTGGTTAGCTTTGTCCTCCTCATTAAGAGGGTTTTTGGCATAGTCGTTGTAAGGAGAAAGAGTAGAGCGCTGAGGTTTCTTGCACTTTCTAGAGGTAACTGATAAACCCTAATTTAGTGGTTTATATTGTGTAGAATTTGAGGGTTTTGTCAATATTTCTCGCACTTATTCACAAGAATTGCATGGTTTTGTGTTCTCTTCCTAATATTGCTTCATGATGAAAAACATGCTTCTTTTGCCTTAAAATTGCTATATTTTGATTCTCTTCTATTACCATTCGATGCCGTGACGTGTTTGTTGAGTGATTTCAGAATTCATAGGGCAACGATGGCCTAGAAGAGAGAAGGAAAGCATGCACAAGAGGAAGGAACATGAAGATTTGGATTTTTGGGAATTCCAACATGGACGCATAAACGCACCTCGCGCGCACGCGCGGATATGGACAGCTGGAAGTAGTGCGCAATGATGGACGCATCCGCGCGGATTAGGAAAATCCATACCAGCGCGCACGTGTACATGGCGCGCACGCACGCATGCCGCGTACACGCGACAAGTTGCACGTGACCTCATTAAAGGAAATCATACCTGGCGATTTCTGAGGCTCAAGAGGCCCAAATTCAAGTTGGTTCTGCATGGAAAAGACCCAAGGATGCTAGGGAAAAGGGGGCTTCATTCATTTTACACTTAGACACAATTTTTAGCTAGTATTTTGGTTCTTGCTCTTCTAGAGAGAGAAGCCCTTGTTCCTCTCTAGATATAGCTTTGATTTGATCTTCTCTTGTTGAATTCTGAATTGGATCTTGTTAATTACTAGTTTTGATTGTTTAATTTGAATTCCTTAGTATAATTTTGCTTAGATCTTGTGTTAGTTTTATGATTTCTTGTCAATTGTCATTTTACACCCATTTCATGAATGTTGTGAATCTTGAATTGCTAATGTTACATTGATGATTTTTATGATTGATTGTGTTGTTTGAGTGATTGTATATTGATAATTGTTAGTAGGTACTTGTTAATTTCAATTTTAATTGCAATTTGAATATGTCTTTTAGTAATGCTTATCATGTGTTTGATGAATTGTTTCCTTTAATTATGGAGTAGTTCTCTTTACTCTTGGCCTAGGCTAAGGGAATTGGGTAAACTTGAGTCATTGGGTCTAATGGATTTGATGATTTGGGAACCCTTAGTGGTCAATTTGATAGCCATTGACACTAGCCTACTACTAAGTCAATTAGTAGTTAGGTTGGACCTTATGAGTTGATGTTGACTAAACCATTTAAAATACTTCAAGTATAGAAGTAGACTTAATGAGTTTGGTTCCTCATAATTGTGAAGATATAGTTATTAGACAAGGATAGTGACCCCAATTCCATGTCTAGCTAAGAGTTGCTTTTATTATTCATATTTGAAAACCCGAAATTCCTAATTGCTGTCTTAGTTATAATTAATTTTTTAGTTTTAGAATAGAATTATATTGAATGTTATCTTATTAGTTTGGAATTGCTCACTTCTTGCTTTAGTTATTTGGATTAGTTTCTTGCACTTCAAGATTACTTGCTTGTTAAGATTCCTAGTTTAATTTCTTGCTCATGACTTGCAACCCCGGAATTCTAACTAATATTGAAGCACATGTTTGCCCATTCCTGGTGAGACGACCCGAGGTTTGAATACTTTGGTTACTTTTATTGGGGTTGAACTTGTGACAACCAAATTCCTTCTAAAGTTGACTCGAGGATTGTTGTTGGGTAGAGCTATACTTACAAAGGGATTTTATTGAGAGATTCTATACCGACATAAGCCTCGACGCATCAGTAACCTTAGATTTTCCTCTATCGGCCATCCTAAAAAACAAATATATAAGGTATAAACAATTAAGCCACGTAGAGGAAAACAAAGCAAGGTATTAAGCATATAGAGAAGGTAAGGGGCTTGACATGTTCATGAAGTGAACGAAAAGAATGAAAACCTGGAATGCAAGTGGTGCACGAAATCGTGATTGTTTATTCCCCAGCAACGGCGCCAAAAACTTGGTACGTACGTTTATAATCTCAAAATCTTTTTCACAACTCCGATACAACTAACCAGCAAGTGCACTGGGTCGTCCAAGTAATAAACCTTATGTGAGTAAGGGTCGATCCCACGGAGATTGTCGGCTTGAAGCAAGCTATGGTCACCTTGTAAATCTCAGTCAGGCAGATTCAAATGGTTATGGAGATTTGATAATTAAAATATAAAATAGGATAGAAATACTTATGTAATTCATTGGTGAGAATTTCAGATAAGTGTATGGAGATGCTTTTGTCCCTTCTGAACCTCTGCTTTCCTACTGCTTTCATCTAATCATTCATACTCCTTTCCATGGCAAGCTGTATGTTGGGCATCACCGTTGTCAATGGCTACTTCCTGTCCTCTCAGTGAAAATGGTCCAAATGCGCTGTCACCACATGGCTAATCATCTGTCAGTTCTCGATCATGTTGGAATAAGATCCATTGATCCTTTTGTGTCTGGCACATGCCCAACACTCGCGAGTTTGAAGCTCATCACAGTCATCCCTTCCCAGATCCTACTCGGAATACCACAAACAAGGTTTAGACTTTCCAGATCTCAGGAATGGCCACCAATAATTCTAGCTTATACCACGAAGACTCCGATCTTTCAGAATGGAGGCTAAGAGATGCACACTCGATCTAAGGTAGAACGGAAGTGGTTTTCAGGCACGCGTTCATTGATTGAGAATAGTGATGAGTGTCACGGATCATCATATTCATCATGTTGAAGTGCAAGCGGATATCTTAGAATAGAAATAAGCTTGAATCGAATAAGAAACAATAGTACTTTGCATTAATTCATGAGGAATAGCAGAGCTCCACACCTTAATCTATGGTGTGTAGAAACTCTACTGTTGAAAATACATAAGTGATGATAGTGTTCATTGGCTTCGGCCCCAGAGGGGGAACCAGAATAACCAAGACATTGGTCTAAGGACTAAATGTCCAAAGATGTAAAATAAATCACTAAGAGTAGTTTTTATACTAAACTAGTAGCTAGGGTTACAGAAAATAAGTAACTAAGTGCAGATAGTGCAGAAATCCACTTCTGGGGCCCACTTGGTGTATGCTTGGGCTGATCATTGAGCTTTACTCGTGTAGAGACTTCTCTTGGAGTTAAACGCCAGGTTACAGCCTGTTTGTGGCGTTTAACTCTGGTTTGTAACCTGTTTCTGGCGTTTAACTTCAGAATAGGGCAGGAAGTTGGCGTTTGAACGCCAGTTTGCGTCATCAAAACTCGGGCAAAGTATAGACTATTATATATTGCTAGAAAGCTCTGGATGTCTACTTTCCAACGCAATTGAGAGCGCACCAATTGGGTTTCTATAGCCCCAGAAAATCCACTTCGAGTGCAAGGAAGTCAGAATCCAACAGCATCTGCAGTCCTTCTTCAGCCTCTGAATAAGATTTTTGCTCAAGTCCCTCAATTTCAGCCAGAAATTACCTGAAATCACAAAAAAAATACACAAACTCATAGTAAAGTCCAGAAATGTGATTTTTATTTAAAAACTAATAAAAATATATTAAAAACTAACTAAATCATACTGAAAACTATGTAAAAATAACGCCAAAAAGCGTATAAATTATCCGCTCATCACAACACCAAACTTAAATTGTTGCTTGTCCCCAAGCAACTGAAAATCAAGTAGGATAAAAAGAAGAGAATATACTATAAATCCCAAAATATCAATGAAACTTAGCTCCAATTAGATGAGCGGGAATAGTAGCTTTTTGCCTCTGAACAGTTTTGGCATCTCACTTTATCCTTTGAAGTTCAGAATGATTGGCATCTTTAGGAACTCAGAATTCAGATAGTGTTATTGATTCTCCTTGTTCAGTATGTTGATTCTTGAACACAGCTACTTTATGAGTCTTGGCCGTGGCCCTAAGCACTTTATTTTCCAGTATTACCACCAGATACATAAATGCCACAGACACATAATTGGGTGAACCTTTTCAGATTGTGACTTAGCTTTGCTAGAGTCCCCAATTAGAGGTGTCCAAGGTTCTTAAGCACACTCTTTTTTTGCTTTAGATCACGACTTTAACCGCTCAGTCTCAAGCTTTTAACTTGACACCTTCACGCCACAAGCACATGGTTAGGGACAACTTGGTTTAGCCGCTTAGGCCAGGATTTTATTCCTTTTGGGCCCTCCTTTTTATTACCCTTGCCTTTTGGTTTTAAGGGCTATTGGCTTTTTCTGCTTGCTTTTTCTTTTTCTTTATTATTATTTTTTCGCCATTTTTTTCTTTCTTTTTTTTTTGCATTTTTTTTCTTCTGCAAGCTTTGTTCTTCACTGCTTTTTCTTGCTTCAAGAATCAATTTTATGATTTTTCAGATTATCAAATAACATTTCTCCTTTTTCATTATTCTTCAAGAGCCAACAATTTTAACATTCATAAACAACAAATTCAAAAGACATATGCACTGTTCAAGCATTCATTCAGAAAACAAAAAGTATTGTCACCACATCAAAATAATTAAACTAATTTCTAGGATGAATTCAAAATTCATGTACTTCTTGTTCTTTTGTAATTAAAACATTTTTCTTTTAAGAAAGGTGATGGATTCATAGGACATTCATAGCTTTAAGACATAGACACTTAAACACTAATGATCATGTAATAAAGACATAAACATAAATAAACATAGAGCAGAGTAAACGAAAAACAGAAAAAAAAAGAACAAGGAGATTAAGGAACGGGTCCACCTTAGTGAGGGTGGCGTCTTCTTCCTCTTGAAGAACCAATAGTGTTCTTGAGCTCCTCTATGTCTCTTCTTTGTCTTTGTTGCTCCTCCCTCATAGCTCTTTGATCTTCTCCAATCTCATGGAGAATGATGGAGTGCTCTTGGTATTCCATCCTTAGTTGTCCCATGTTGGAACTTCATTCTCCTAGGGAGGTGTTGATTTGCTGCTAATAGTTTTGTGGAGAAAAGTGCATCCCTTGAGGCATCTCAGGGATTTCATGGTGAGGAATTTCCTCATGCTCTTGTTGAGGTCTATGATCTCCTGTTTGCTCCATCCTTTTCTTAGTGATGGGCTTATCCTCATCAATGAGGATATCTTCCTTTATGTCAATCCCAGCCGAATTGCAGAGGTGGCAAATGAGGTGAGGAGAGGCTAATCTTGCCAAAGTGGAGGACTTGTCAGCCACTTTGTAGAGTTCTTGAGGTATAGTCTCATGAACTTCAACTTCCTCCCCAATCATGATACTATGGATCATGATGGCCCGATCCATAGTTACTTCGGATCGGTTGCTAGTAGGAATGATAGAGCGTTGGATGAACTCCAACCATCCTCTAGCTACAAGCTTAAGGTTCGGTCTTCTCAATTGAACCGATTTGCCTCTTGAGTCAACTTTCCATTGAGCTCCTTCCACACATATGCCCATGAGGACTTGGTCCAACCTTTGATCAAAGTTGACCCTTCTAGTGTAGGGGCGTGCATTTTCTTGCATCATTGGCAAGTTGAACACCAACCTTACATTTTCTGGACTGAAATATAAGTATTTTCCCCGAACCATTGTAAGCCAATTCTTTGGATTCGGGTTCATACTTTGATCATGGTTCCTAGTGATCCATGAGTTTGCATAGAACTCTTGAACCATTAAGATTCTGACTTGTTGAATAGGATTGGAGAGTACTTCCCATCATCTTCTTCTAATCTCTTGTCGGATCTCCAGATACTCGCTCTTTTTGAGCTTAAAAGGAACCTCAGGGATCACCTCTTTCTTGGCCACAACTTCATAGAAGTGGTCTTGATGGACCTTTGGGATGAATCTATCCATCTCCCATGACTCAGAGGTGGAAGCAATTGCCTTCCCTTTCCTCTTTCTTGAGGTTTCTCTGGCCTTAGGTGCCATTAATGGTTATGGAAAAACAAAAAGCAATGCTTTTACCACACCAAACTTAAAAGGTTTGCTCGTCCTCGAGCAAAAGAAGAAAGAAAGTAGTAGAAGAAGAAGAAAATGGTAGGTGGGGTTTATGGGGAAGAGTGGATGAATGCGAGTGGTTAAGGCTATTTGGGGAAGAGGTATGGAGGTGATTGGTGAAGGGTATTTGGGGAAGAGTGTTATGAAAAGGTGTGAAGAGGAGAGAAGAAGAGGTGGGGTAGGTGGGGATCTTGTGGGGTCCACAGATCCAGAGGGGTCAAGGACTTAGCATTCCTGCTCCATTTAGGCATGAAAAATGCTCTTAGAATGCATGTCTGGCGTTAAACACCAATTCCATGCTCTGTTCTGGCATTAAACGCCAGTCTGGTGCTTATTTCTGGCATTTAATGCCAGCTTGATGCTTCTTTCTGGCGTTAAATGCCAGTTTGATGCTTCTTACTGGCGTTTAAATGCTAGTAAGCTCTCTGATGAGCGGATAATTTATACGCTTTTTGGCATTGTTTTTACATAGTTTTTAGTATGATTTAGTTAGTTTTTAATATATTTTTATTAGTTTTTAAATAAAAATCACATTTCTGGACTTTACTATGAGTTTGTGTGTTTTTATGTGATTTCAGGGAATTTCTGGCTGAAATTGAGGGACTTGAGCAAAAATCAGATTCAGAGGCTGAAGAAGGACTACAGATGTTGTTGGATTTTGACCTCCTTGCACTTAAAGTGAATTTTTTGGAGCTACAGGAGACCAAATGGAGCGCTCTCAATTGCGTTGGAAAGTAGACATCCAGGGCTTTCCAGAAATATATAATAGTCCATACTTTGCCCGCGTTTTAATGACGCAAACTAGCATTCAACGCCAGCTTTCTGCCCTATTCTGGAGTTAAACGCCAGAAACGGGTTGCAAAGCAGAGTTAAACACCAGAAACAAGTTACAAACTGGCGTTTAACTCCAAGGAAGACCACTACATGTGAAAGCTTCAATGCTCAGCCCAAGCACACACCAAGTGGGCCCGGAAGTGAATTTCTGCATCATTTACTTATTTCTGTAACCCTCGTAACTAGTTTAGTATAAATAGAACTTTTTACTATTATTTTTACATCATCATCTACATCTTCGAATCTTTGGACGTTTAGTACCTAGACCTTGGAGGCTGGCCATTCGGACATGCCTGAACCTTCATCACTTATGTATTTTCAACGGTAGAGTTTCTACACACCATAGATTAAGGTGTGGAGCTCTGCTGTTCCTCATGAATTAATGCAAAGTACTATTATTTTTCTATTCAACTCAAGCCTATTTCTTCTCTAAGATATTCATTCGCACATAAGAACATGATGAATGTGATGATTATGTGACGCTCATCATTGATGACAAGTCATCTTAGCCTATTTTAACTAGTCTTTTTCTTTTGTTTTCATTAGAATTATGCACTTTCTTGAGCTACAAGCAAGCTAATTGGGTGGATTTTCATGTTTCCTTTGATTTAATCAACCATGTATGAATTCATGCTATTTCATGAGGTTTTATACTATAATTGTCACATATTATGAAAGAATGAACATCTCATGATTTTAAGCATAGCTTTGATGTGTTTGGTTGATTAATGATAGGTGAAGAAAGCTTGGAGAAAGGTTGAAGCAAGAAGAAATAGCTAGGAGTAAAGAGAAGACAATGGAATAAGTGAAATTGAACCAGGAAGCAAAAAGCTGGACCTAAAGTTAGCCTCAAACTTTTGCATACACTTTTGGGTGAAAAGTTAGCCCCAACATTAGCCCCTAACTTTTGGGCTAACGTTGGAACTTGAAAATCACTCCCTGGGTACCAAAAGTTTGCGCCAACGTTAGCCCCTAACTTTGAGGCTAACGTTGGCACATGAAAATCACCCCTGGGCACCAAAAGTTTGCGCCAACGTTAGCCCCTAACTTTGAGGCTAACGTTGGCATGAGAAAAACACTCCCTGGGCACCAAAAGTTTGCGCCAACGTTAGCCCCTAACTTTGAGGCTAACGTTGGCACATGAAAACTACAAGGGGAGGAGCAAAGGTTTGCGCCAACGTTAGCCCCTAACTTTTGGGCTAACGTTGGCGCCTCAAGTGTACCAAGGAAGGCCAACGTTGGTGCAAAAGTTAGACCCCTAACTTTTGCACCAACGTGAGTATCAGCAAGTTATGTTGGCTGATATGAAAAGTTGGACCAAAAGTTAGACCCTAACTTTTGCTCCAACTTTTGGTCCAACTTTTGCAAAACTCCAACCCGGTTCAATTGGTTCACTTTGGTTCTTCTCCAAACTTCAAGAGCAATCAACCAAGGCCTCTTTCAACCCAATTCCACCAAGAGCAAAGGCCCAACTCAAGGCTTGAAGATCATTTGAAGAAAGTGTATAAATAGGATAGAATTCAAGTTCTTCGGAGAGCTTTCTTTTGGGAATTTTCATAACAGTTTTCGGAAAGCTTTGGATATTGAGTGATCTTTAATTTCTTAGTCAAGGGGAAGGAGAATTCACTTCTCTTCCTCTTAGTTTTATTGCTTTCAATTTCAATTACAATTGTCTTGGATCTTGGGTTAGAGAATTGAAGAAATTCTGTTTCAATCTCATCCTTGGATCTCTCTGTTTTATTTACTGATTGAGTGACTCTAATTTCTGTTAATTGCTCTTCATCTACTTTTCTTGCAATTTACAATTCCCTTGCAATTGTTCTTGTTGGATCTAGGAAGGCATTGAGATCTAGACTCGGTTTTCTAGTCTCTGGGTCCTGAGATCTGAATTTTACATTCTCTGTTTACTGTTTTCAATGTTCATTTACTTTTCTGCTATGAGATCCAATTTGATCCAAATCCACTTTTACTCTTCTGTTTGATGCAATTTACTTTTCCTTGTTTAAATTCTGCAAATCCAATCCCCAATCCCCTTTACATTTCCAGCCATTTACATTTCTTGCACTTTAAGATTCTGCCATTTACATTTCTTGCAATCTAAGTTTCTGCAATTTATGTTACTTGCACTTTAAGATTTGGCAATTTAATTCTTGTTTTCTTTAATTTCATGCTAATCACCCGTTCCCTTTACTTTCCTTGCAATTTAAATTCTGCAATTCGCCAATCAATCAACCAAATCTTGATTCGCTTGACTAAATCAACCACTAAACTAAAATTGCTCAATCCTTCAATCCCTGTGGGATCGACCTCACTCCCGTGAGTTTTTATTACTTGATGCGACCCGGTGCACTTGCCGGTTAGATTTGTGTGTTTTGGGAGAAATTCATTTTTCCACCAAAATATCTCATCAAGTTTTTGGTGCCGTTGCCGGGGATTGATTAGATTGACAATGATTAAGTGAGGTGGTGATCTAGATCAAGCATTTTTTCTTTATTTTTCTCTAATTTGCAATTAACCCGCTAACTGTTTGAATTTTTGCTTAAGCTAACTAAAACTTCATTCTAGCAGTAGATTGAAGTGTCACTGGTTTGTGTGTTCCTTATGTTCTGCTTTTATGTCAGGTACAAGAAGAAATACACCCATCTTTCATGAACAAGACGAGAGAACTCTTAGAAGGTTAAGAAGAGCTGAAAGAGGGAAAAATATTGTTGGAGAAGAGGAATCAGAAGAAGAATTCCAAGATATGGAGGAGCATTCAACCAATCCACCTGGTGGAGCAGATAACAACAACAACAACCCACCCCAGAGGAGAGTTTTGGCCTCCTATACCTTTGCAAATGCTAGACATTGTGGAAGCAGCATTCTCACCCCTAATGTCAATGCAAACAACTTTGAATTGAAGCCACAACTCATTACATTGGTCCAAAACAACTGCTCGTTTGGGGGAGGACCATTGGAGGATCCAAATCAACATTTATCTACCTTCTTAAGGATTTGTGATACTGTCAAGTCCAATGGCGTAAATCCTGAGACCTACAAGCTTCTACTGTTCCCGTTCTCATTAAGGGACAAGGCCGCACAGTGGCTTGAAACCTTTCCTCAAGGAAGCATCACTAGCTGGGATGATTTGGTGACCAAATTTCTAGCCAAATTCTATCTACCTTAAAGGGTTAACAGGCTAAAAACCGAAGTACAAACATTCACACAATTGGATGCTGAAAATCTGTATGAAGCATGGGAGAGATACAAGGCTCTGCTGAGGAAATGTCCACTAGAAATGTTCACTGAGTGGGACAAGCTACAGAACTTCTATGAAGGACTCACCCTAAAGGCTCAAGAATCACTTGACCACTCAGTTGGAGGCTCCTTGCAACTCATGAAAACTGCAGAGGAAGCTCAAAATCTCATTGATATGGTGGCTAACAACCAATATTTCTTTGCTCATCAAAGAAGCCGCCAACCATCACAAAGAAGAGGAGTAATGGAGCTAGAAGGAGTGGATTCAATCTTGGCTCAGAACAAGATAATGCAGCAGCAAATTCAACAACAATTTGAGCAAATGGCCAAGAGGATTGATAGTCTCCAAGTTGCAGCAGTTAACACTAGCCAACCATCAACCACATGGGGACAGAGTGAAGAAACTCAAGAAGAACAACAACAAGAGCAAGTACAGTATATGCACAACCAAGGACCAAATGAAGTGTATGGTGATACATACAATCCATCCTGGAAGAACCACCCAAACCTCAGATGGGGAGATAATCACACCCAAAACCAACAACCATGGCAGAGGAACTCAAATCAAAACAACCCAAGAGGCAACCAAAACACCAACCAGCAGCAGACTAACCAAAACCCCTACAGAAAACATCAAAACAACTACCCCAACCCCAACCAGTACCAATCCAATAACCAACCCACCAACCAAAATGCCTATCATCCACCACCCACATCTCATAACCCACCTCAAGTATCACCTAAAGCCCAGAGAATCACTAACTTGGAGGCTGTGATAGACAAAATGTTGAAACACCAGGAAATGGTAACCAAGAATCAGGAAGCATCCCTGAAGAGCCTAGAGAGACAGATGGGGCAAATCTCCAAGCAGATTTCTCTTGAGAGACCTTCAAGCTCACTGCCAAGTGACACAATTCCAAATCCTAAGGAAGAATGCAAGGCAATACAATTAAGGAGTGGGAAAACATTGACGAGCAACAATGACACTACTAAGAAGCAAGTAGAGAGCAGCAAAAGACCAATAGAAGAGGAACAGCCAACACACACAGAGGAAGCCAATGATGATGGTGCAATGGCAAGCAGGGAAGCCTCAAAGCAAACTCAAGCAAAGGAGGAACAACCAAAAATTCCAAAAAAGGGAATGAAGCAGTTGAAAAGCCAACCAAGAATCAAAAGCAACAAGTAGAGATAACCTTTGTACCTCCACTGCCATATCCCCAGAGGTTCAACAAAGAAACCAAGGACCAGCATTTTCACAAGTTCCTTGAAACCTTTAAAAAGCTGGAAATCAATATTCCTTTTGCTGAAGCACTTGAGCAAATGCCTCTGTATGCCAAGTTTTTGAAGGAGCTTATCAACAAGAAAAGGAGTTGGCATGAGAAGGAAACCGTGCTACTCACCGAGGAATGCAGTGCTTTGATTCAAAGGGGCATTCCACCAAAACTCAAGGATCCAGGAAGCTTTGTAGTCTCATGCACCATTGGCAGAATGATTCTCAACAAAGCTCTATGTGACCTTGGTGCCAGCATCAACTTAATGCCCCTCTCAATGATGAGAAAACTTGCTATAGAAGAGCTTAAACCCACCAGGATGTCATTGGTTATGGCTGACAGATCAATCAAAACACCCACTGGAATTGTGGAAAATCTGTTGGTAAAGGTTGGGGAGTTTATTTTCCCAGCAGATTTTGTGATTTTGGATACTGAAGAGGAAGGAAACAATTCAATCATTTTAGGAAGGCCATTTCTAGCCACAGCAAGAGCCATTATTGATGTAGAAAAAGGAGAAATGATCTTCAGGGTCCACAATGAACAAATGGTCATAAACGTCTTCATCAAGTCAATGCAACACATTCCTGAGCAAGAGGATTATGTGAGAGTGGACATGATAGAGAGTTTGGTGGAAGAATTGCTGGAAGAAAATCCTCAAGAGCAAGAAAGAAATCAAGGGGCAACAAAGGAACAAGTAGCTGAGACTTCCATTGAGCAAGATGAAAAACAAGTCAAGAAGGAAGAAGTACGAAAACAAGAACTGAAACCATTACCCACCCATCTCAAATATGCATTCCTTGGCACATCGGAGAGCTTCCCAGTAATCATTAATTCATCCCTGACAAAGAAGGAAGAAGGAGAACTTCTTGATGTACTCAAAGCTCACAAAGATGCTTTAGGATGGACCATTGATGACCTGAAGGGAATCAGCCCTGCAGTATGTATGCATAAGATTCTCTTGGAAGATAATTCCAAACCAGTGGTTCAACCACAAAGAAGGCTAAATCCCACAATGAAGGAAGTTGTCCAGAAGGAAGTAATGAAGTTGTGGAATGCAGGGATAATCTTCCCAATATCTGACAGCCCATGGGTAAGCCCGGTTCAAGTTGTACCAAAGAAAGGAGGAATGACGGTCATCACTAATGAGAAGAATGAGTTGATCCCCACTAGAACAGTGACTGGGTGGAGGATGTGCATAGACTATAGAAGATTGAATGATGCCACCAGGAAGGATCATTTCCCTCTCCCATTCATTGATCAGATGCTGGAAAGGTTGGCCAGCCATGCCTATTATTGCTTTTTGGACGGATATTCTGGGTATAATCAAATCGTGGTGGACCCCAAGGACCAAGAGAAAACTGCCTTTACATGTCCATTTGGAGTCTTTGCATACCGGAGGATGCCCTTTGGGCTTTGCAACGCCCCTGCCACATTTCAAAGGTGTATGCTCTCCATTTTCTCTGATATGGTCGAAAAGTTTTTAGAAGTCTTCATGGATGACTTATCTGTTTTTGGTGATAACTTCAATGCTTGTCTAAACCATTTAACCCTTGTCTTAAAACGGTGCCAAGAAACTAATTTAGTTTTGAACTGGGAGAAATGCCACTTCATGGTACCCGAAGGGATTGTTCTTGGCCATAAAGTTTCAAGAAAAGGGATAGAGGTTGATAAGGCAAAGGTTGAAGTCATAGAAAAACTCCCTCCACCAATTAATGTGAAATCTGTTAGAAGTTTCTTGGGGCATGCCGGATTCTACAGAAGGTTTATCAAGGATTTTTCAAAAATAGCTAAACCTTTTGAGTAATTTACTAATGCTTGATAACCCTTTTATTTTTGATGAAAACTGCCAGCAAGCCTTTGAAACTTTAAAAAACAAACTCACAACAGCACCAATCATCACACCCCCAGATTGGGAGTTACCCTTTGAACTCATGTGTGATGCAAGTGACCTTGCAATTGGTGCTGTTCTTGGGCAAAAGAAGGGTTACTTACATCATGTCATATATTATGCAAGTAAAGTGTTGAATGAGGCCCAAAGAAATTACACCACAACGGAGAAGGAGTTGCTATCTGTAGTTTATGCTTTTGATAAGTTTAGATCATACTTAATAGGATCCAAAGTTGTGGTTTATACTGACCATGCTGCACTTAAGTATTTGATGTCAAAACAGGATGCTAAACCAAGACTTATCAGGTGGATATTGCTCTTACAAGAGTTTGACATTGAGGTAAGAGACAGGAAGGGCACTGAAAACCAGGTTACTGACCATTTGTCGAGGCTACCACATGAAACAATTCAACAAGCATCTCAGCCCATGAACGAAAGCTTCCCAGATGAGCACCTTTTGCAGATCGAGCAAGCACCCTGGTTTGCTGACATAGCAAACTACAAAGTGGGAAGAAAGATACCTCAAGACTTTTCTAAGCAACAAGTGAAGATCAATGAAGGAAAGAAATTCTTATGGGATGAACCCTTCCTGTTCAAGAGATGTTCTGATGGAGTAATTAGAAGGTGTGTCCCTGAGAGTGAAATGAGGGATATCCTGTGGCACTGTCATGGTTCAGCTTATGGTGGACACTTTGGCCCAGAGAAGACAGCTGCAAAGATATTGCAAAGTGGCTTCTATTGGCCAACTATTTTCAAGGATGCCAGAGAATATGTCCACCAATGTAATGAATGCCAAAAAGCAAGAGGATTAACAAGAAGGAATGAGATGCCTCAAAATTTCATCTTGGAACTGGAATTATTTGATTTATGGGGAATTGATTTCATGGGGCCCTTTCCCCCTTCCTATTCTTTTAGATACATCTTAGTCGCAGTGGAATATGTCTCAAAGTGGGTGGAAGCCATAGCTACTACCACTTGTGATGCACAGATTGTCCTCCAATTCCTTAAAAAGCATATTTTCACAAGATATGGAGTGCCCAAGAGTCTTATCAGTGATGGTGGAAGTCACTTTTGCAACAAACAGATGGAGAAGCTCCTCCACAAATATGGAGTAATCCATAAAGTGGCTACACCTTACCACCCTCAGACTAATGGCCAGGCTGAACTAGCAAATAGGGAGTTAAAGAAGATCCTAGAGAAAACAGTGGGAAGCACAAGAAAAGATTGGGCTAGGAAGCTAGAAGATGCATTATGGGCATACAGGACAGCTTTCAAAACTCCTATTGGCAAGTCACCCTTTCATCTATTGTATGGCAAATCCTGCCACCTCCCTGTAGAGCTTGAACACAGAGCTTTTTGGGCCACTAAACTCCTCAACCTTGATTCCCAAGCTGCAGGAGAAAAAAGGTTGTTGCAACTAAATGAGTTAGATGAATTAAGGATAGAAGCTTATGAGAGCGCTAAGATATACAAGGAAAGAGCTAAGAGGTGGCATGACGAAAAAATCACAAAGAAGGAATTCAAACCAGGACAGCAAGTGCTCCTGTATAATTCAAGGCTTAAGATTTTCCCTGGCAAACTGAAGTCAAAATGGACTGGTCCATACTTGGTGACAAAGGTTTATCCTTATGGGAGCATTGAACTGCTAGATGAAGCAACAAAGAATCAATTCACAGCAAATGGTCACAGAGCAAAGCTGTACTTGGGAGGACATTGGGATAAGGAAAAAGAGGTTCAACACCTACAGCCCTCTTAAAAAGAATTGAAAGATGTCAAGCTAGTGACAATAAAAGAGCGCTTGTTGGGAGGCAACCCAACCTGAGGTAGTTTTCTGTTCATAACTTTTTCAATAAGAGTGTTGGATAACTGCTATGTATTGCAAGGAGCTAAGTTTGGTGTTGCACACCAAAAACAATCTAAAGGAGGATGCAGGATGCTAAGTTTGGTGTTCCACCAAAACTTCAATTAAAATTACATTTTAACTTCCTGCACATTGCTAGTTCCAAGCAATCAAACAGATTATTCGACAACTTAACTATTTTTGTTTAGTCTCAATTTCATAACCTTTAGCAAGGACACAAAAGTTTGCCCAGAGTTAACCTGTTGAATCAGAAGAAGTAGCAAGGAATTAAATCTAGGAGTTAACCACCAATTGGAGATACTATGCATCAAAACTCGAAAAGGGGCACAACAGAAAGAAGAACAAAAGAAATGCAAACCAATAGGTTGTATCTATACTTAACTTTTGCTGTTGAGAAATACTTTTGACTGATGTCTTGTTAAAGTGTTCATTTAGTTCAAACAGATTCAAATTTCTTTTAAAATAAGTAAGCTAGTCTATGTGTGTGCTTGTGTGTTTACTTTCACTTAGCAAAAAGCATATTTTGTCCCCTGCATCTTTAAGTTCAATAAAAGAAATGTTTGAATGTGAAGTAAGATGGTCTCTGTTAGATAGAAGTAGAATAAAAGTAAGTGGTGGTATGTGTGTGATTGTATAATAGCTCACTTTTAGTGAATAAAGAGCCAGGATATCCCCCTCTAAGTATAGAGTGGCCTACTGTCTATGAATCTCAATCGAATAAAAATCCTTGGTTAAGAAGAAAAACAAAAAGAAAGAAAAAAAGAAGTGGCAGAACAAAAGGAAACAAAAAGAAACAAAGCTGGACACCAATAGCTTGAACTTTAAAATATATGCCTGTGGTGTTTTTGTACTAGGATCTGCTTGGATTAGTAAGCTCTTAGGAGTGCATCAACACTCGGTGACTTGGGTTAACTAATCCGGGATCATCAGCTGAAAGTCCACTATCAAGAGCAACCTAACTACAAGGCATTTAGTAACCCAAAGAGGTGCTGGGCATCAATGTTTTAAGAAGGAATGAGAGCCAAGTGTCTATGGTGAATAATGTGTCAAGTATAAAGAAAAGGAAATGAACTTGCTACACATGACACTCAAATAAAGCTTATAAACAAAGTAATAGCCAAGGATAAAGGAATAATGAGAGGTCATAGTAGTATGTTACTTGAAGCTTAAAGGAGACTTTCTAGGCCTAGGAGTCAATAAGAAGTGAGTATTTACATATCCACACAAAATCCCATGAACTATCAATAATACTCTGCTAGCATGAACATCCTCTTCCATTTCATTCTTTCTTCTCAATAAATCTTTTCTTGCTTGGGGACAAGCAAGCTTTAAGTTTGGTGTTGTGATGACAAGTCATCTTAGCCTATTTTAACTAGTCTTTTTCTTTTGTTTTCATTAGAATTATGCACTTTCTTGAGCTACAAGCAAGCTAATTGGGTAGATTTTCATGTTTCCTTTGATTTAATCAACCATGTATGAATTCATGCTATTTCATGAGGTTTTATACTATAATTGTCACATATTATGAAAGAATGAACATCTCATGATTTTAAGCATAACTTTGATGTGTTTGGTTGATTAATGATAGGTGAAGAAAGCTTGGAGAAAGGTTGAAGCAAGAAGGAATAGCTAGGAGTAAAGAGAAGACAATGGAATAAGTGAAATTGAACCAGGAAGCAAAAAGCTGGACCTAAAGTTAGCCTCAAACTTTTGCATAAACTTTTGGGTGAAAAGTTAGCCCCTAACTTTTGGGCTAACGTTGGAACTTGAAAATCACTCCCTGGGTACCAAAAGTTTGCGCCAACGTTAGCCCCTAACTTTGAGGCTAACGTTGGCACATGAAAATCACCCCTGGGCACCAAAAGTTTGCGCCAACGTTAGCCCCTAACTTTGAGGCTAACGTTGGCATGAGAAAAACACTCCCTGGGCACCAAAAGTTTGCGCCAACGTTAGCCCCTAACTTTGAGGCTAACGTTGGCACATGAAAACTACAAGGGGAGGAGCAAAGTTTGCGCCAACGTTAGCCCCTAACTTTTGGGCTAACGTTGGCGCCTCAAGTGCACCAAGGAAGGCCAACGTTGGTGCAAAAGTTAGACCCCTAACTTTTGCACCAACGTGAGTATCAGCAAGTTATGTTGGCTGATATGAAAAGTTGGACCAAAAGTTAGACCCTAACTTTTGCTCCAACTTTTGGTCCAACTTTTGCAAAACTCCAACCCGGTTCAATTGGTTCACTTTGGTTCTTCTCCAAACTTCAAGAGCAATCAACCAAGGCCTCTTTCAACCCAATTCCACCAAGAGCAAAGGCCCAACTCAAGGCTTGAAGATCATTTGAAGAAAGTGTATAAATAGGATAGAATTCAAGTTCTTCGGAGAGCTTTATTTTGGGAATTTTCATAACAGTTTTCGGAAAGCTTTGGATATTGAGTGATCTTTAATTTCTTAGTCAAGGGGAAGGAGAATTCACTTCTCTTCCTCTTAGTTTTATTGCTTTCAATTCAATTACAATTGTCTTGGATCTTGGGTTGGAGAATTGAAGAAATTCTGTTTCAATCTCATCCTTGGATCTCTCTGTTTTATTTACTGATTGGGTGACTCTAATTTCTGTTAATTGCTCTTCATCTACTTTTCTTGCAATTTACAATTCCCTTGCAATTGTTCTTGTTGGATCTAGGAAGGCATTGAGATCTAGACTCGGTTTTCTAGTCTCTGGGTCTTGAGATCTGAATTTTACATTCTCTATTTACTGTTTTCAATGTTCATTTACTTTTCTGCTATGAGATCCAATTTGATCCAAATCCTCTTTTACTCTTCTGTTTGATGCAATTTACTTTTCCTTGTTTAAATTCTGCAAATCCAATCCCCAATCCCCTTTACATTTCCAGCCATTTACATTTCTTGCACTTTAAGATTCTGTCATTTACATTTCTTGCAATCTAAGTTTCTGCAATTTATGTTACTTGCACTTTAAGATTCGGCAATTTAATTCTTGTTTTCTTTAATTTCATGCTAATCACCCGTTCCCTTTACTTTCCTTGCAATTTAAATTCTGCAATTCGCCAATCAATCAACCAAATCTTGATTCGCTTGACTAAATCAACCACTAAACTAAAATTGCTCAATCCTTCAATCCCTGTGGGATCGACCTCACTCCCGTGAGTTTTTATTACTTGATGCGACCCGGTGCACTTGCTGGTTAGATTTGTGTGTTTTGGGAGAAATTCATTTTTCCACCAAAATATCTCATCAATCATCATTCTCACCTATGAACGCGTGCCTGACAAACACTTCCGTTCTACATGAAAGCAAGCTTGAATGCATATCTCTTAGCCTTCTGATCTACGATCAGAGTCTTCGTGGTATAGGCTAGAATTATTGGCGGCCATTCTTGAGATCCAGAAAGTCTAAACCTTGTATGTGGTATTCCGAGTAGGATCTGGGAAGGGATGGCTGTGACAAGCTTCAAACTCGTGAGTGCTGGGCGTAGTGACAGACGCAAAAGGATTACTGAATCCTATTCCAGTATGATCGATAACTGACAGATGATTAGCCGTGCGGTGACAGTGCATTTTGGACCATTTTCACTGAGAGGACGGGAAGTAGCCATTGACAATGGTGATGCCCAACATACAGCTTGCCATGGAAAGGAGTATGAAGGATTGGATGAAAGTAGTAGGAAAGCAGAGGTTCAAAAGGAACGAAAGCATCTCCATACGCTTATCTGAAATTCTCACCAATGAATTACATAAGTATTTCTATCCTATTTTATATTTTAATTATATTTTAATTATCAAATCTCCATAACCAATTGAATCCTCTTGACTGAGATTTACAAGGTGACCATAGCTTGCTTCAAGCCGACAATCTCCGTGGGATCGACCCTTACTCACGTAAGGTTTATTACTTGGACAACCCAGTGCACTTGCTGGTTAGTTGTGTGAAGTTGTGACAAAGAATTAAGATTATGAACGTGCGTATTAAGTTTTTAGCACCGTTACCAAGGAATGAGCGATCACGATTTCATGCACCAAGTTTTTGGCGCCGTTACCGAGGATTGTTCTAGTTTGGACAGCTGATGGTTCATCTTGTTGCTCAGATTAGGTAATGTTATTTTAATTTTAAGTTTTTGTTTTTATTCTTTTTATTTTCGAAAAATTTTCAAAAAAAAAATTTTAAAAATAAATTATTCTATGGCTTCGGAATTTTTAAGAATGAATTCTAGAGTTTCATGATGATCTCTTGAAGTCTGGCTGGCTGTAAAGCCATGTCTAATCCTTCGGACCGAGGTTTCAACTATCATTAGAAAAGAGCTTCTTTGTCTTTCTCAGCAATTTAGCTTTTGTATGTAATGATCTGCAAAAGCTTGGCTGGCCATTGGCCATGTCTAGTGTTTTGAATCGGAGCTTTCACTGAAAGCTTGGCTGGCTAGTAAGCCATGTCTAATTCCTTGACTGGAGCTTTAGACTAACATTGCATGATTCCTGGAATTCTCATTAGAAATTTTGAAATCATTATTTTTCTTTTTCCAATTAATTTTTGAAAAATACCAAAAAAATTAATAAAATCATAAAAAAGCAAAAATATTTTGTGTTTCTTGTTTAAGTATAGTGTCAATTCTTAAGTTTGGTGTCAATTACATGCTTTTATAATTTCCTTTAATTTTCAAAAATTCATCATATGTTCTTCATGATCTTCAAGTTGTTCTTGATGATCTCCTTTGTTTGATTTTTGCATTTTTCTTGTTTTGTGTCTTTTCTTGTTTTTCATATGCATTCTTGAATTATTAGTGTCTAAAGAATAAAAATTTTTAAGTTTGGTGTCTTGCATTTTTTCTTTTCTTAAAAATTTTTCAAAAATAAGTCTTTGGTGTTCATCTTGACATTCAAAGTGTTCTTGGTGTTCATCTTGATATTCAAAGTGTTCTTGCATGCATCATGTGTTTTGATCTTGAATTTTCATGTTTTGAGTCTTTTTTTTGTGTTTTTCTCTTTCTTCATTAAAAATTCAAAAATAAAAAAAATATCTTTCCCTTATTCTCTCATAAATTTTCAAAAATTTGGTTTGATTTAGTCAAAAATTTTTTAAATTTAATTGTTTCTTATGAGTCAAGTCAAATTTTCAATTTAAAAAATTCTATCTTTTTCAAATCTTTTTAAAAAATTAAATCTTTTTCATTTTTTCTTTCATAACTTTGAAATTTTCAAAATTTATTTTCAAAATCTTTTTCTTATTTCTATTTCATATTTTCGAAATTAATGCTAACAATTAATGTGATTGATTCAAAAATTTTAAGTCTGTTACTTGCCTAGTAAGAAAGGTTCAATCTTTAAATTTTAAAATCATATCTTTTTGTTTCTTGTTAGTCAAGTAATCAACTTTAATTTTCAAAACCAAATCTTTTTAAAATCTTTTTCAAAAATAAACTTCAATCACATCTTTTTCAAAATCAATTTCAAAATCTTTCCTAACTTCTCACCCTTTTCAAATTTGATTTTCAAATCTTTTTCAATTAACCACTTAAATTTTTGTTTGATTTTAAAAGTTTTCTATTTTAATCATATCTTTTTCAAAACCACCTAACTACTTTTCTCTCTCCAATTTTCGAAAATCACTAACCATTTTTTCAAAATTCTTTTTAATTAACTAATTATTTTAAATTTTAATTTAATTTTATTTCTCCTTTTAATTTTCGAATACTAACTAATAAATTAAATAAAAACAAAAATATTTTTCTTTTATTTTAATTTGAAATTTCAAATTTTTCTCTTCTCCTTCTTCTATTCTTCTCTTCCTCTACTAACATAAATGAATCTCTATACTGTGACATAGAGGATTCCATATTTTCTTTTCTGTTCTCTTCTTTTTCATATGAGCAGGAACAAGGATAAGAACATTCTTATTGAAGCTGATCCTGAACCTGAAAGGACTCTGAAGAGGAAGCTAAGAGAAGCTAAAATACAACTCTCTGAAGAAAATCTGACAGAAATTTTCGAAAAAGAGGGAGACATGGCCGAAAATAATAATATTGGTGGAGATGCAAGGAAGATGCTTGGTGACTTTACTTCACCAAATTCCAACTTATATGGAAGAAGCATCTCAATCCCTGCTATTGGAGCAAACAATTTTGAGCTAAAGCCTCAATTAGTTTCTCTGATGCAACAGAATTGCAAGTTTCATGGACTTCCATCAGAAGATCCTTTTCAGTTCTTAACTGAATTCTTGCAGATCTGTGATATTGTTAAGACCAATGGGGTTGATCCCGAGGCCTACAGGCTTATGCTTTTCCCGTTCGCTGTAAGAGATAGAGCTAGAAAATGGTTGGACTCTCAACCTAAAGATAGCCTGAACTCTTGGGATAAGCTGGTCACGACTTTCTTAGCCAAGTTCTTTCCTCCTCAAAAGCTTAGCAAGCTTAGAGTGGATGTTCAAACCTTCAAACAGAAAGAAGGTGAATCCCTCTATGAAGCTTGGGAGAGATATAAGCAACTGACCAAAAAGTGTCCTTCTGACATGCTTTTAGAATGGACCATCCTGGATATATTCTATGATGGTTTGTCTGAATTATCAAAGATGTCATTGGACCATTCTGCAGGTGGATCCATTCACCTAAAGAAAACGCCTGCAGAAGCTTAGGAACTCATTGACATGGTTGCAAATAACCAATTCATGTACACTTCTGAAAGGAATCCTGTGAGTAATGGGACGCCTCAGAGGAAGGGAGTTCTTGAAATTGATACTCTGAATTCCATATTGGCTCAGAACAAAATATTGACTCAGCAAGTCAATATGATTTCTCAGAGTCTGAATGGATTGCAAGCTGCATCCAACAGTACTAAAGAAGCATTTTTTGAAGAAGAAGCTTATGATCCTGAGAACCCTGCAATAGCAGAGGTGAATTACATGGGGGAACCCTATGGAAACACCTATAATTCCTCATGGAGAAATCATCCAAATTTCTCATGGAAAGATCAACAAAAGCCTCAACAAGGCTTTAATAATGGTGGAAGAAACAGGTTTAGCAATAGCAAGCCTTTTCCATCATCCACTCAGTAACAGACAGAGAATTCTGAGCAGAGTCCATCTAACTTAGCAAATATAGTCTCTGATCTATCTAAGGCTACTCTAAGTTTCATGAATGAAATAAGGTCCTCCATTAGAAATTTGGAGGCACAAGTGGGCCAGCTGAGTAAAAGAGTCACTGAAACTCCTCCTAGTACTCTTCCAAGCAATACAGAAGAGAATCCAAAAAGAGAGTGCAAGGCCATAACCTTACTTGGTGTGGCCAAACCCAGAGAGGAGGAGAAGGACATGAATCCTAGTGAGGAAGACCTCCTGGGACGTTCACTGACCAATAAGGAGTTTCCCTTTGAGGAACCAAAGGAATCTGAGGCTCATCTAGAGACCATAAAGATTCTATTGAACCTCCTTTTACCATTCATGAGCTCTGATGACTATTCTTCCTCTGAAGAGGATGAAGACATCAGTGAAGAGCAGGTTGCTAAATATCTAGGAGCCATCATGAAGTTGAATGCCAGTTTATTTGGTAATGATACTTGGGAGGATGAACCCCCTCTTGTTCTCCAATGAACTCAGTGCATTGATAAGGCAGACATTGCCTTAAAAGAAACCGGATCCCGAAAAGTTCTTCATACCTTGTACCATAGGCACCATGATCTTTGAGAAGGCTCTGTGTGACCTTGGGTCAGGGATAAACCTCATGCCACTCTCTGTAATAGAGAAACTGGTAATCTATGAGGTACAAGCTGCAAGAATTTCACTAGAGATGGCAGACAAATCAATGAAACAGGCTTATGGATTAGTAGAGGACTTGTTAGTAAAGGTTGAAGGCCTTTACATCCCTGCTGATTTTATAATCCTAGACACTGGGAAGGATGAGGATGAATCCATCATCCTTGGAAGACCCTTCCTAGCCACAGGAAAAGCTGTGATTGATGTGGACAGAGGAGAGTTGGTCCTTCAAATGAATGAGGACAACCTTGTATTTAAAACTCAAGGATCTCCTTCTGTAACCATGGAGAGGAAGCATGAAAAGCTTTTCTCACTGCAGAGTCAACTAAAGCCCCCACAGTCAAACTCTAAGTTTGGTGTTGGGAGGCCACAACTAAACTCTAAGTTTGGTGTTGAACCCCCACATTCAAACTCTAAGTTTGGTGTTGGGAGGCCCCAACATTGCTCTGATTTTCTGTGAGGCTCCATGAGAGCTCATTGTCAAGCTATTGACATTAAAGAAGCGCTTGTTGGGAGGCAACCCAATGTTATTTAATTATATCTATTTATTTTTCATTGTTATTTTATGTTTTCTTTAGGTTGATGATCATGTGAAGTCACAAAAACTACTGAAAAATCAAAAACAGAATGAAAAATAGCATTAAAAACAGCTCACCCTGGAGGAAAAGCTTACTGGCGTTTAAACGCCAGTAAGAAGCATCAAACTGGCGTTTAACGCCAGAAAGAAGTATCAAGCTGGCGTTAAACGCCAGAAACAAGCACCAGACTGGCGTTTAACGCCAGAACAGAGCATGGAATTGGCGTTAAACGCCAGAAACAAGCAGCAAGCTGGCGTTTAACGCCAGACATGCATTCTAAGGGCGTTTTGCATGCCTAATTGGAGCAAGGATGCTAAGTCCTTGACCCCACGTGATCTGTGGATCCCACATGATCCCCACCTACCCCACCTCTTCTTCTCCCCTCTTCACACCTTTTCATAACTCTCGTCCCCAAATACCCTTCACCAATCACCTCCATATCTTTTCCCCAAATACCCTTAACCACTCACATCCATCCACTTTTCCCCATAAACCCCACCTACCTCCAAAATTCAAATTCTTTTCCCTCCCAAACCCAACGCTAATGGCCGAAACATACCCTTCCCCCCACCCCTATATAAACCCCTCAACATTATTCCATTTTCACACATTACAACCACCACTCCTCCCGCTTGGCCAAATACACCTTCTCCATTCATCTCCTCTATTTTCTTCTTCTTCTACTACTTTCTTTCTTCTTTTGCTCGAGGACGAGCAAACCTTTTAAGTTTAGTGTGGTAAAAGCATTTCTTTTTGTTTTTCCATAACCATCAATGGCACCTAAGGCCAGAGAAACCTCAAGAAAGAGGAAAGGGAAGGCAATTGCTTCCATCTCTGAGTCATGGGAGATGGAGAGATTCATCTCAAAGGTCCATCAAGACCACTTTTATGAAGTTGTGGCCAAGAAAAAGGTGATCCCTGAGGTCCCTTTTAAGCTCAAAAAGAGTGAATATCCGGAGAACCGACAAGAGATTAGAAGAAGAGGATGGGAAGTTCTCTCTAATCCTTTTCAACAAGTCGGGATCTTAATGGTTCAAGAGTTCTATGGAAACGCATGGATCACTAGGAACCATGATCAAAGTATGAACCCGAATCCAAAGAATTGGCTTACCATGGTTCGGGGGAAATACTTTGATTTCAGTCCGGAAAATGTAAGGTTGGCATTCAACTTGCCAATGATGCAAGAAAACGCATGCCCCTACACTAGAAGGGTCAACTTTGATCAAATGTTGGACCAAGTCCTAATGGACATTTGTGTGGAAGGAGCTCAATGGAAAGTTGACTCAAGAGGCAAGCCGGTTCAATTGAGAAGACCGGACCTTAAGCCTGTAGCTAGAGGATTGTTGGAGTTCATCCAACGCTCTATCATTCCTACTAGCAACCGGTCTGAAGTTACTGTAGACCAGGCCATCATGATCCATAGTATCATGGTTAGGGAGGAAGTGGAAGTTCATGAGATTATACCTCAAGAACTCTACAAGGTGGCTGACAAGTCCTCCACTTTGGCAAGGTTAGCCTTTCCTCACCTCATTTGCCACCTCTGCAATTCGGCTGGAATTGACATAGAGGGAGACATCCTCATTGAAGAGGACAAGCCCATCACTAAGAAAAGAATGGAGCAAACAAGAGATCATGGACCTCAACAAGAGCATGAGGAAATTCCTCACTATGAAATCCCTGAGATGCCTCAAGGGATGCACTTCCCTCCACAGAACTGTTGGGAGCAAATCAACACATGCCTAGGAGAATTAAGTTTCAACATGGGACAACTAAGGATGGAACAGCATGAGCACTCCATCATTCTCCATGAAATTAGAGAAGATGAAAGAGCTATGAGGGAGGAGCAACAAAGATAAGAAAGAGACATAGAGGAGCTCAAGAGCACCATTGGTTCTTCAAGAAGAGGAAAACGCCACCCTCACTAAGGTGGACCCGTTCCTTAATCTTTTTGTCTATTTATTTTTCTCTGTTTTTTCGTTTACTATGCTTTATGTTTATGTTTGTGTCTTATTACATGATCATTAGTATTTAAGTGTCTATGTCTTAAAGCTATGAATGTCCTATGAATCCATCACCTCTCTTAAATGAAAAATGCTTTAATTACAAAAGAACAAGAAGTACATAAATTTCGAATTCATCCTTGAAATTAGTTTAATTATTTTGATGTGGTGACAATACTTTTTGTTTTCTGAATGAATGCTTGAACAGTGCATATGTCTTTTGATATTGTTTTTTATGAATGTTAAAATTGTTGGCTCTTGAAAGAATGATGAAAAAGGAGAAATGTTATTTGATAATATGAAAAATCAAAAATTGATTCTTGAAGCAAGAAAAACCAGTGAACAAACAAGGCTTGTGAAAAAAAAATATGGCAAAAAGAAAAGAAAAAAAAGGGAGAAAAAGAAAAAGCAAAAGCAAGCAGAAAAAGCCAAAAGCTCTTTAAACCAAAAGGCAAGAGCAAAAAGCCAATAACCCTTAAAACCAAAAGGCAAGGGTAATAAAAAGGATCTAAGGCTTTGAGCATCAGTGGATAGGAGGGCCTAAAGGAATAAAATCTTGGCCTAAGCGGATAAATCAAGCTGTCCCTAACCATGTGCTTGTGGCATGAAGGTGTCAAGTGAAAACTTGAGACTGAGCGGTTAAAGTCGAGGTCCAAAGCAAAAAGAAGAGTGTGCTTAAGAACCCTGGACACCTCTAATTGGGGACTCTAGCAAAGCTGAGTCACATTCTGAAAAGGTTCACCCAGTTATGTTTCTGTGGCATTTATGTATCCGGTGGTAATACTGGAAAACAAAGTGCTTAGGGTCACGGCCAAGACTCATAAAGTAGCTATGTTCAAGAATCAACATAATAAACTAGGAGAATCAATAACACTATCTGAATTCTGAGTTCCTATAGATGCCAATCATTCTGAACTTCAAGGGATAAAGTGAGATGCCAAAACTGTTCAGAGGCAAAAAGCTACTAGTCCCGCTCATCTGATTGGAGCTAAGTTTCATTGATAATTTTGGAATTTATAGTATATTCTCTTCTTTTTATCCTATTTGATTTTCAGTTGCTTGGGGACAAGCAACAGTTTAAGTTTGGTGTTGTGATGAGCGGATAATTTATACGCTTTTTGGCATTGTTTTTACATAGTTTTTAGTATGATTTAGTTAGTTTTTAAAATATTTTTATTAGTTTTTAAACAAAAATCACATTTCTGGACTTTACTATGAGTTTGTGTGTTTTTCTGTGATTTCAGGTAATTTCTGGCTGAAATTGAGGAACTTGAGCAAAAATCAGATTCAGAGGCTGAAGAAAGACTACAGATGCTGTTGGATTCTGACCTCCCTACACTCAAAGTGAATTTTTTGGAGCTACAGAAGTCCAAATGGCACGCTCTCAATTGCGATGGAAAGTAGACAACCAGGGCTTTCCAGAAATATATAATAGTTTATACTTTGCCCGAGTTTAGATGACGCAAAATGGCGTTCAACGCCAGCTTTCTACCCTATTCTGGAGTTAAACGCCAGAAATAGGTTGCAAAGCAGAGTTAAACGCCAGAAACAAGTTACAAACTAGCATTTAGGAAGACCTCTACACGTGAAAGCTTCAATGCTCAGCCCAAGCACACACCAAGTGGGCCCGGAAGTGGATTTCTGCATCATTTACTTATTTCTGTAACCCTAGTAACTAGTTTAGTATAAATTGAACTTTTTACTATTGTTTTTACATCATCATCTACATCTTCGAATCTTTGGACGTTTAGTCCCTAGATCTTGGAGACTGGCCATTCGGCCATGCCTGAACCTTCATCACTTATGTATTTTCAACGGTAGAGTTTCTACACACCATATATTAAGGTGTGGAGCTCTGCTGTTCCTCATGAATTAATGCAAAGTACTATTGTTTTTCTATTCAACTCAAGCCTATTTCTTCTCTAAGATATTCATTCGCACACAAGAACATGATGAATGTGATGATTATATGACGCTCATCATCATTCTCACCTATGAACGCGTGCCTGACAAACACTTCCGTTCTACATGAAAGCAAGCTTGAATGCATATCTCTTAGCCTCCTGATCTACAATCAGAGTCTTCGTGGTATAGGCTAGAATTATTGGCGGCCATTCTTGAGATCCGGAAAGTCTAAACCTTGTCTGTGGTATTCCGAGTGAGATCTGGGAAGGGATGGCTGTGACGAGCTTCAAACTCGCGAGTGCTGGGCGTAGTGACAGACGCAAAAGGATTACTAAATCCTATTCCAGTATGATCGAGAACCAACAGATGATTAGCCGTTCGGTGACAGCACATTTTGGACCATTTTCACTGAGAGGATGGGAAGTAGCCATTGACAATGGTGATGCCCAACATACAGCTTGCCATGGAAAGGAGTGTGAAGGATTGGATGAAAGCAGTAGGAAAGCAGAGGTTCAGAAGGAACAAAAGCATCTCCATACGCTTATCTGAAATTCTCACCAATGAATTACATAAGTATTTCTATCCTATTTTATATTTTAATTATATTTTAATTATCAAATCTCCATAACCAATTGAATCCGCCTGACTGAGATTTACAAGGTGACCATAGCTTGCTTCAAGCCGACAATCTCCATGGGATCGACCCTTACTCACATAAGGTTTATTACTTGGACGACCCAGTGCACTTGCTGGTTAGTTGTGCGAAGTTGTGACAAAGAATTAAGATTATGAACGTGCGTATTAAGTTTTTAGCGCCGTTACCAAGGAATGAGCGATCACAATTTCGTGCACCACTCTTCCTCCAGGGTGAGCTGTTTTCAATGCTGTTTTTCATTTTATTTTTGATTTTTCAGTTGTTTTTATGACTTCACATGAACATCAACCTAAAGAAAACACAGAATAGCAATGGAAAATAAATAGATATAATTAAATAACATTGGGTTGCCTCCCAAAAAGTGCTTCTTTAATGTTAATAGTTTGACAGTGAGCTCTTATGGAGCCTCACAGAAAATCAGAGCAATGTTGGGGCCTCTCAACACCAAACTTAGAGTTTGGTTGTGGCCTCCCAACACAAAACTTAGAGTTTGAATGTGGGGGTTTTGTTTGACTCTGTACTGAGAGAAGCTTTTCATGCTTCCTCTCCATGGTTACAGAAGGAGAACCTTGAGTTCTGAATACAAGGTAGTCCTCATTCAACTGAAGGACCAACTCTCCTCTGTCAACATCAATCACTGCTTTTGCTGTGGCCAGGAAGAGTCTGCCAAGGATGATGGATTCATCCTTATCCTTTCCAGTGTCTAGGATTATGAAATCAGTAGGGATGTAAAGGCTTTCAACCTTCACTAGCACGTCCTCTACTAGTCCATAAGCCAGTTTCATGGATTTGTCTGCCATTTCTAGTGAGATTCTTGCAGCTTGTACCTCAAAGATTCCCAGTTTCTCCATTACAGAGAGTGGCATGAGGTTTATCCCTGACCCCAGGTCATACAAAGCTTTTTCAAAGGTCATGGTGCTTATGGTACAAGGTATGAAGAATTTTCCGGGATCCGGTTTCTTCTGAGGTAATGTCTGCCTCATTAATGCATTAAGTTCATTGGTTAACAAGGGGGGTTCATCCTCCCAAGTCTCAATACCAAATAACTTGGCATTCACCTTCATGATTGCTCCTAAATATTTAGTAGCTTGCTCTTCAGTGATGTCTTCATCCTCTTTAGAGGAAGAATATTCGTCAGAGCTCATGAATGGAAGATGAAAGTTCAATGGAATCTCTATGGTCTCTGTATGAGCCTCAGATTCCTTTGATTCCTCAAAGGGGAACTCCTTTCTGTCCAGAGGACGTCCCATGAGGTCTTCCTCACTGGGATTCATGTCCTCCTCCTCCTCTGGGCATTTGGTCACACCAAGTAAGGTTATGGCCTTGCACTCTTTCTTGGGATTTTCTTCTGTATTGCTTGGGAGAGTACTGGGAGGAGTTTCAGTAATCTTCTTTCTCATCTGACCCACCTGTGCCTCCAAATTTCTAATGGAGGACCTTGTTTCATTCATGAAACTTAGTGTGGTCTTGGATAGATCAGAGACTATGGTTGCCAGGCCAGAATGGCTCTGTGTAGAATTCTCTGTCTATTGCTGAGAAGATGATGGAAAAGGTTTGCTATTGCTAAACCTATTTCTTCCACCATTATTATTGAAGCCTTGTTGATGCTTCTGTTGGTCCTTCCATGAGAAATTTGGATGATTTTTCCATGAAGGATTATAGGTGTTTCCATAGGGTTCTCCCATGTAATTCACCTCTGCTATTGCAGGGTTCTCAGGATCATAAGCTTCTTCTTTAGAAGATGCTTCTTTAGTACTGTTGGATGCAGCTTGCAATCCATTCAGACTCTGGAAAATCATATTGACTTGCTGAGTCAATATTTTCTTCTGAGCCAATATGGCATTCAGGGTATCAATTTCAAGAACTCCCTTCTTCTAAGGCGTCCCATTGTTCACAGGATTCCTCTTAGAGGTGTACATGAACTGGTTATTTACAACCATTTGAATGAGTTCCTGAGCTTCTGCAGGGGTTTTCACGTGAAGAGATCCTCCTGCAGAATAGTCCAATGACATTTTTGACAACTCAGACAGACCATCATAGAATATACATATGATGCTCCATTCTGGAAGCATGTCAGTAGGACACCTTTTGATCAGTTGCTTATATCTTTCCCAAGCTTCATAGAGGGATTCTCCTTCCTTCTTTCTGAAGGTTTGGATTTCCACTCTAAGCTTGCTCATCTTTTGAGGTGAAAAGAATTTGGCCAGGAAAGAACTGACCAACTTATCCTAAGAGTTCAGGCTATCCTTAGGTTGTGAATCCAACCATGTTCTAGCTCTGTCTCTTACAGCAAAAGGGAAAAGCATAAGCCTGTAGACCTCGGGATCAACTCCATTGGTCTTGACAGTGTCACAAATTTGCAAGAATTCAGCTAAAAACGGATGAGGATCTTCCATTGGAAGTCCATGAAACTTGCAGTTCTATTGCATTAGAGAAACTAATTGAGGCTTAAGCTCAAAGTTGTTTGCTCCAATTGCAGGAAGTGAGATGCTTCTTCCATAGAAGTTAGAAGAGGGTGCAATAAAGTCACCAAGCATCTTCCTTGCATCTCCACCATTGTAATTAGGTTCGGCCATGTCTCCTTCTTTTTCGAAAATTTCTATCAGATCTTCTCGAGAGGGTTGTGCCTTAGCTTCCCTTAGCTTCCTCTTCAGAGTCCTTTCAGGTTCAGGGTCAGCTTCAACAAGAATGTTCTTATCCTTGTTCCTGCTCATATGAAAAAAGAAGAGAACAGAAAAGACAATATGGAATCCTCTATGTCACAGTATAGAGATTCCCTTTTGTGAGTAGAAGAAGAGAAGAGAAAAAAATTCGAACACAGGGGAGAAGAGGGGGTTCGAATTATGAGTAGAAGAGAAGTGTTGGTAGATAAATAAATAAATAGAAAGAGATGAGAGGGGGAAGAATTTGAAAATTAAATAAAATGAAATAAATATTTTTTTTATTTTGACTATTAGTTATAATTCGAAATTTAAAAAGAAAAATAAAATTAAATCAAATTAAAATTTAAAACAAATAGTTAATTAAAAAGAAATTTTGAAAAAGAGGGGAGGGGTTTTCGAAAATTGGTGAGAGAAAAGTAGTTAGATGGTTTTGAAAAAGATAGGAATTTTAAAAAAATCAATCAAAAAGTTAAGTAGTTAATTGAAAAATTTTTGAAAATCAAATTTGAAAAGATAAGAAGTTAGAAAAGATTTTGAATTTAAGTTTTGAAAAAGATATGATTGAAAATTTAATTTGAAAAAGATTTGAAAAGGAAATTAAAAAGATTTGATTTTGAAAATTAAAGTTTATTACTTGACTAACAAGAAACAAAAAGATATGATTTTAAAATTTAAAGATTGAACCTTTCTTAATAAGCAAGTAATAATCTTTAAAATTTTTGAATCAATCACATTAATTGTTAGTAAAGATTTTGAAATTATGAAACAAAATAAGAAAAAGATTTTTGAAAAATCAATTTGAAATTTTCGAAAATATGAAAGAAAAAAATGAAAAAGATTTGATTTTGTGAAAAAGATTTAAAAAAAAGATTTTTGACTCATAAGAAATAACTAAATTTTGAAAATTTTTTTGAAAAAGTCAACTCAAATATTCGAATTTTATGAGAAGAATAAGGGAAATATTTTTTTTTTTTGAATTTTTAGTAAAGAGAGAGAAAAACACCAAATTGAAGCAAAACATAGAAATTATGAATCAAAACAACTAATGCATGCAAGAACACTTTGAATGTCAAGATGAACACCAAGAACACTTTGAAGATCAAGATGAACATCAAGACTTATTTTTGAAAATTTTTAACAAAAGAAAAATATACAAGACACCAAACTTAGAAATTTTCAATGTTTAGACATTAACAAATTGAAAATTCATATGAAAAATAAGAAAAGATGCACAACAAGAAAATGCAAAGATCAAACAAAGAAGATCATCAAGAACAACTTGAAGATCATGAAGAATACATGCATGAATTTTTCGAAAATTTAAGGGAAATTAAAACACATGCAATTGACACCAAACTTAACTGACATATGACTCAACCAAGAAACATCAAATTTTTGGTTTTTTTTTTATTTTATTAAATTTTTTTTGTATTTTTCGAAAATTAATTGGAAAAGAAAAATAAGGATTTCAAAATTTCTAATGAGAATTCCAGGAATCATGCAGTGTTAGTCTAAAGCTCCGGTCCAGGAATTAGACATGGCTTACTAGCCAGCCAAGCCTTCAGTGAAAGCTTCGGTCCAAAACACTAGACATGGCCTATGGCCAGCCAAGCTTCAGCAGAACATTACATACAACAGCTAATTTGTTGAGAAAGACAAAGAAGCTCTTCTCAAGATAGTTGAAACATCGGTCCAAAAGATTAGACATGGCTTAATAGCCAACTAGGATTCAACATATCTCATGAACTCTAGAATTCATTCTTAAAAATTCTGAAGAACATAGAATAATTTATTTTATTTTATTTATTTATTTTTTGAAAAGTTTTTGAAAATAAAAAGAATAAAAACAAAAACTTAAAATTAAAATAAAATTACCTAATCTGAGCAACAAGATGAACCGTCAGTTGTCCAAACTCGAACAATCCCCGGCAACGGCGCCAAAAACTTGGTGCACGAAATCGTGATTGTTCATTCGCCAGCAACGGTGCCAAAAACTTGGTACGCACGTTTATAATCTCAAACTCTTTTTCACAACTCCGATACAACTAACCAGCAAGTGCACTGGGTCGTCCAAGTAATAAACCTTATGTGAGTAAGGGTCGATCCCATGGAGATTGTCGGCTTGAAGCAAGCTATGGTCACCTTGTAAATCTCAGTCAGGCGGATTCAAATGGTTATGGAGATTTGATAATTAAAATATAATTAAAATATAAAATAGGATAGAAATACTTATGTAATTCATTGGTGAGAATTTCAGATACGCGTATGGAGATGCTTTTGTCCCTTCTGAACCTCTGCTTTCCTACTGCTTTCATCCAATCATTCATACTCCTTTCTATGGCATGCTGTATGTTGGGCATCACCGTTGTCAATAGCTACTTCCCGTCCTCTCAGTGAAAATGGTCCAAATACGCTGTCACCGCATGGCTAATCATCTGTCGGTTCTCGATCATGTTGGAATAGGATCCATTGATCCTTTTACATCTATCACACGCCCAACACTTGCGAGTTTGAAGCTCGTTACAGTCATCCCTTCCCAGATCCTACTTGGAATACCACAGACAAGGTTTAGACTTTCCGGATCTCAGGTATGGCCACCAATAATTCTAGCTTATACCACGAAGACTCCGATCTTTTGGAATGGAGGCTAAGAGATACACGCTCGATCTAAGGTAGAATGGAAGTGGTTGTCAGGCACGCGTTCATAGATTGAGAATAGTGATGAGTGTCACGGATCATCAAATTCATCATGTTGAAGTGCAAGCGGATATCTTAGAATAGAAATAAGCTTGAATCGAATAAGAAACAATAGTACTTTGCATTAATTCATGAGGAACAGCAGAGATGCACACCTTAATCTATGGTGTGTAGAAACTCTACCGTTGAAAATACATAAGTGATGATAGTGTTCATTGGCTTCGGCCCCAGAGGGGGAACCAGAATAACCAAGACCTTGGTCTAAGGTTAATCTATGGTGTGTAGAAACTCTACCGTTGAAAATACATAAGTGATGATAGTGTTCATTGGCTTCGGCCCCAGAGGGGGAACTGATGACAAGTCATCTTAGCCTAGTTTCACTAGCCTTTTTCTTTTGTTTTCAATTGATTTTATGCACTTTCTTGAGCCATAAGTAAGCCAATTGGGTAGAATTTCATGTTTCTTTTGATTCAATCAACCATGGATAAATTAATCCAACTTCATGAGATTTTGTGCTATAACTATCATATATTATGAAAGAATAACAATCTCATGATTTTGAGCATAGCTTTGATGTCTTTGATTGATTGATGATAGGTGAAAAGAGCTTTGAAAAAGGTTGAAGAAAGAAGGAATGGCGAAGAGCAAGAGAGAACAAAAAGCTTGAGCCAAAGCTTGCCTCAAACTTTAGCTCAAACTTTTGGAGGAGCTTGACTACACCCTGGAGGGAGCAAAAGCTTGCGCCAATGTTTGACCTCAAGCTTTCAGGCAAACGTTGGCACCACAACAAACACACCCTGGAGGGAGCAAAAGCTTGCGCCAACGTTTGACCTCAAGCTTTCAGGCAAACGTTGGCGCTACAACAAATACACCCTGGAGGGAGCAAAAGCTTGCGCCAACGTTTGACCTCAAGCTTTTAGGCAAACGTTGGTGCCACAACAAACACACCCTGGAGGGAGCAAAAGCTTGCGCCAATGTTTGACCTCAAGCTTTTAGGCAAACGTTGGCCAAGAAGCATGCAAGGGAGGATCCACGTTTGGCTCAAAGTTTGACCTCAAACTTTGGCTCAAACGTGGATGACAGCACGGGAGGCAAGCCGATATGAAAAGCTTGAGTCAAAGTTTGCCTCAAACTTTGACTCAAGCTTTAATGGTTCATGGCCCGGTTCACAAGTGGGTTTCTCTCCAACTCCAAGAGCAATCAACAGAGGCTTTTGTCAACCCAATTCCATCAAGAGCAAAGGCCCAATTCAAGGCTTGAAGATCATTTAAAGAGAATGTATAAATAGCTTTGAATTTAAGTTTTTAGGGAGCTTTTCCATTTTAGTTTTGCTGAGTGATTTTGGGAGAGCTTTTGGTTAGGAGTTATTTGGAAATTCTAAGTCTTGGGGAAGAAGAATTGAATTCTCTTTCTCTTAGTTTTCTTAATTTCAATTTCATTTACACTTTGTTTAAATCTTGGGTGTTGGAGAATTGAAGGAATTCTGTTTCAATCCCATCCTGAGATCTCTCTGTTTTATTTACTGCACTTTTTGAGAAATCAATATTTGAATTCCTTTCTTCTACTGCTTGATCTTTACTTTTCTTGCAATTGAATTCTGAATTTGAATCTAGGAAGGCATTGAGATCTAGACTTGGTTATCTAGTCTCTTGGGTCCTGAGATCTGGAGTTTTCATTTTAATTTCTCTGTTGAATGCGTCTCCAAGTTTATTTACATTTCTAGTTGAGATCTGTTTCATTTTAATTCTTTGTCTACTTTTCTGTTTATCACAATTTACTTTTCCTTGTCTGATTTCTACAAATCCAATTCCCAATTCCCGTTATAATTCAAGCCATTTACATTTCTTGCACTTTAAGATTCTGCAATTTACAATTCTTACGTTCTAAGTTTCTGCCATTTAATTTCTTGTTCTTTAAGATTCAGCACTTTTATTTTCTGTTCTCTTTAATTTACTGCAGTTATCCCTCTCTCTTAAATTTTCATGCAATTTAAATTTCAGTTAATTACAAATCACTCAACCAATACTTGATTCGCTTGACTAAATCAACCACAAAAACTAAAATTGCTCAATCCTTCAATCCCTGTGGGATCGACCTCACTCACGTGAGTTATTATTACTTGATGCGACCCGGTATACTTGCCGGTTAGATTTGGGTGTTTTGGAAATTCATTTTTCCACAAATTTCCACATCAAGTTTTTGGCGCCGTTGCCGGGGATTAAAATAGATTGACAATGATTAAGTGAAGTGGAGATCTAGATTAAGCACTTTTTCTTTTTCTTTTTTACTAAGCATACTAACTGTTTGAATTTTTGCTTAAGTTAACACTAACTTCACTCTAGCAATAGAGTGCTTAATTTTGGTTCCTGGTTCTGTGTTTATGTCAGGAGGAAGAAGCGATGAATCCATACGTTTTGATCCTGAAACACTTTGGAGGTTGAGAAGAGAACCAAGAAATGGAGGAAAATCCAACAAATCCACAAGTGGGAGTGGCCAACGACAATGGTCAGCCCCAAAGGAGAGTATTGGCTTCATATACACTTGCTAATCCAAGGCATTGTGGGAGTAGCATCCTTACCCCAAATGTCGATGCGAATAACTTTGAATTGAAGCCCCAACTCATCACCTTGGTGCAGAACAACTGTTCTTATGGAGGAGGCCCCTTGGAAGATCCAAACCAGCACCTATCCACCTTCCTGAGGATATGTAACACAGTGAAGACCAATGGTGTGCATCCTGACAGTTACAAGCTACTTCTATTTCCATTTTCTCTCAGAGACAAAGCCACTCAATGGTTGGAATCCTTCCCAAGAGACAGCATCAACAATTGGGAAGATCTACTAACCAAGTTCCTTGTCAAGTTTTACCCACCTCAAAGAGTTATTAGATTGAAAACTGAAGTACAAACATTCACACAAATGGATGCTGAACCCTTGTATGAGGCATGGGAACGATACAAGGCTCTAATCAGGAAGTGCCCTCCTGAGATGTTTAATGAATGGGATAAACTCCAAAATTTCTATGAAGGACTGACAATGAAAGCTCAAGAGGCACTTGACTATTCAGCAGGAGGCTCAATGCAACTCATGAAGACAGCTGAAGAGGCCCAAAACCTCATTGATATGGTGGCAAATAATCAATATTTCTTTGCTCATCAGAGACAACGCCAGCCATCACAAAGGAAAGGAGTGCTAGAGTTGGAAGGAGTAGACACCATCCTAGTTCAAAACAAAATGATGCAGCAGCAAATTCAACAACAATTTGAGCAAATGGCCAAGAGGATTGATAGTCTCCAAGTTGCAGCAGTCAACACAAGCCAATCATCAACTAAATGGGGGCAAAATGAAGAAAACCAAGAAGATCAGCAGCAGGAACAACCTCAATATGTGCACAACCAAAGCTCCGGCCAAAATGAAGTCTATGGTGACACCTACAATCCATCCTGGAAGAACCATCCAAATATAAGATGGAGAGATAACCACACTCAAAACCAGCAACCATGACAACGAAATTCGAACCAAAACAACTCAAGAAACAACCAAAACCACAACCAGCAAAATACTAACCCCAATCCATATAGAAAACCCCAAAACAACCACCAAAATTCTAGCTACTGTCCACCCAATAACCAAACCACTAACCAAAACACTTACCATCAACCTTCAACACCCCACAACTAGCCACAAACATCACAAGACACTCAAAGGATCTCCAACTTGGAGATATTAATGGAAAAGATGATGAAGCACCAAGAGATAATAATGGAGAAACTCATGAGAAATCAAGAGATGGCAAGACAAGATCAGGAAGCAGCACAGAAGGATCAAGCCATAACAAGCAAAAACCAAGAAGCTTCAATTAAAAACCAAGAAGCTTCAATCAGAAATCTTGAGAGGCATATGGAACAAATGGCTAAACGAATTACAGATGCATCCCCTAGTGCCACTCAAGACCACCCAAGGGACAAAGGAAAAGCTACAAAGTGGGAGGAGTGCAAGGCAATCATAGTGGGAAGTGAGAAGACTGGAGGGAAAGAAGTCATCAATCAGGAAGAACACAACAGAGAAGTTCCATAAGAAGAGACAGAAGAGAGAAGAGAAAATGATAGAAAGACCAAGAATGCAAAAGGCTCAAAGAGAGACAAGAACATCTTTGAAGCACAGCTACAGGAGAAGAAGGAAGGGGTGAAGCCAGATGTCCCCAAACTTCCGTACCCTCAGAGGTTCAAAAAAGAAAACGAGGATAAGCAATATTCAAAGTTCCTGGACATATTCAAGACACTCAGCATCAATATTCCTTTCTTAGAAGCACTTGAACAGATGCCATTATATGCCAAATTTATGAAAGAAGTGCTAACAAAGAAAAGACCCTTGAAGGAATGATAAATTGTTGAAATGACAATGGAGTGTAGTGCTATTCTCCAAAGAGGTCTACCAGAGAAGAAGGATGATCCTGGAAGGTTTTATATACCTTGTACCATAGGAGACATAACTATTGAGAAATCATTCTGTGACCTTGGTGCAAGCATAAACTTGATGCCTCTATCTCTTATGAGGAAGCTTCAAATTTTTGAACTGAAACCCACTCGAATAGCTCTTCAAATGGCTGACAAGTCCATTCAGCAAGCATTCAGAGTTGTAGAGAATGTGCTGGTAAAAGTGGGAAAATTCCTTCTCCCAACTGATTTTGTCATCCTGGATATGGAGGAGGACCCTAACACTCTCATCATCCTGGGGAGGCCTTTTCTTGCTACGGGCAGAGCATTGATAGATGTTGAAAAAGGAGAATTGCTGCTGAGAGTGCATGATGAGCACCTAGCATTCCATGTTTTTAAAACCCTACATGAGCCCACTCAAGAAGAAGATTGTACGGAGGATAAGACCAGAGATCAAAGTTTGAAGGAGGTAGTCAATGAGTTAGCTCCAAGAATTCCAAATCCATGCTTGAAAGAAGTAGAGATGGTGCAACAGACCAAAGAAATCAAGGAGGAACTAGATCCAAAACCTCCAGATGAGAAATTCAACATCTCAGATAAGGAACCACCAAGGCAGGGAGTATCTTTTGAGAAAGAAAAGAAGAAGAGGCCAAGAGGGTGGAGAAACAAGAAGATCCCTACTGAAGGCTTTTCACCAGGGGATAAAGTAGTGTTAAACACCCAACCAATGAAGGTGTCCCCACAATCATCTGAATGCTATACTGTGAACCGGATCCTTTCACTTGAACACCTAGAGATCATCAAAGAGGAGACCGGAAGAAAGTTCACAGTAAGAGGAGAAAAGCTGAGGCACTATGATTTTCAACCTCCATGATCAAAGAACAAGATGTCAAGCTAGTGATAATAAAGAAGCGCTTGTTAGGAGGCAACCCAACCTGAGGTAGTTTTCTTTTCATAGCCTTTTCAATAAAAATGTTGAATAATTGGTATGCATTACAAGGAGCTAAGTTTGGTGTTGCACACCAAAACAATTTAAGGGAGAATGAAGGATTCTAAGTTTGGTGTTCCACCAAAACCTCATTTAAAAGCACATTCTCACCTCCTGCACAATACTAGCTCTAAGCAATCAAATAGATTATTCAACTACTTAACTGCTTTCTAATTTTAACTCCATAACCTTTAGCAAGGACACAAGATTTTACATATAGTTAACTTGTTAAATTAGAGGAAGTGGCAAGGAATTAAGTTTGGTGTTCCCACACCAAATTAAATCCAAAAGCCACAATCAATTCATACATACTAACCAGTCACTTAAGGGCTTGAGAAGCAAGCAACCTTTGAGAATTATGTAGGGAACTAACCACCAATTGAAGACATCATGCACCACAACTCAAAAGGGGCACAACAGAAGGAAGAACAAAAAGAACTGTAAACCAATAGGTTGTATCTATACTTAACTCTTGCGGTTGAGAAATGCTTCGATTTATGACTTGCTAAAGTGTTCATCTAGTGTAGGCAAAATCACTCTTTAAAATAAGTAAGCTAGTCTAAGTGTGTGCTTGTGTGTTTACTTTCACTTAACTAAAAGTATGCTTTGTCCCCTGCATCTTTAATTTAATAAAAGAAATGTTTGGAATGTGAAATGAGATAGTTCTTTGTTAGCTGGAAGTACAATAAAAGTAAGTGGTGGTATGTATGTGTGATTGTATGATAGCTCACTTTTAGTGAATAAAAGAACTAGACTGTCTCCTTTTAAATAGAAGGTAGCTCACTGTCTATGAATCTCAATAGAATAAAAGTCCTAGGTTAAAAAGAAAAACAAAAAGAGAAAAGAAATAGCCAAAGAGTGGCAACAGAACAAAAGAAAAAAAAAGAAGTAAAGCTAGACACCAATAGCTTGAACCTTAGAATATATGCCTGTGGTGTCTTTGTACTAGGATCTGCTTGGATTATTAAGTTCTTTGGAGTGCATCAACACTTGGTGACTTGGGTTAACTAACCCGGGATCATCAACTGAAAGTCCACTATCAAGAGCAACCTAACTACAAGGCATTTAGTAATCCAAAGAGGTGCTGGGCATCAATGTTCTAAGAAGGAATGTGAGCCAAGTGTCTATAGTGAATAATGTGTCAAGCATAAAAGAAAGAAAAGAGCTTGTTACACATGACACTGAACTAAAGCTTATAAAAAAAAATTATAGTCAAGGACAAAGGAATAATGAGAGGTTATAGCAGTGTGTTGCTTGATGCTTGGAGGAGACTTTCTAGGCCTAAATATCAATAAGAAGTGAGTGTCTACATATTTACAAGAAACCTCATGAGCCACCAATAATACTCTGCTAGCATAAACATCCTCTCCCATTTCATTCTTTCTTCTCAATAATTCCTTTCTTGCTTGGGGACAAGCAAGCTTTAAGTTTGGTGTTGTGATGACAAGTCATCTTAGCCTAGTTTCACTAGCCTTTTTCTTTTGTTTTCAATTGATTTTATGCACTTTCTTGAGCCATAAGTAAGCCAATTGGGTAGAATTTCATGTTTCCTTTGATTCAATCAACCATGGATAAATTAATGCAACTTCATGAGATTTTGTGCTATAACTATCATATATTATGAAAGAATAATAATCTCATGATTTTGAGCATAGCTTTGATGTCTTTGATTGATTGATGATAGGTGAAAAGAGCTTTGAAAAAGGTTGAAGAAAGAAGGAATGGCGAAGAGCAAGAGAAAACAAAAAGCTTGAGCCAAAGCTTGCCTCAAACTTTAGCTCAAACTTTTGGAGGAGCTTGACTACACCCTGGAGGGAGCAAAAGCTTGCGCCAACGTTTGACCTCAAGCTTTCAGGCAAACGTTGGCGCCACAACAAACACACCCTGGAGGGAGCAAAAGCTTGCGCCAACGTTTGACCTCAAGCTTTCAGGCAAACGTTGGCGCTACAACAAATACACCCTGGAGGGAGCAAAAGCTTGCGCCAACGTTTGACCTCAAGCTTTTAGGCAAACGTTGGCGCCACAACAAACACACCCTGGAGGGAGCAAAAGCTTGCGCCAATGTTTGACCTCAAGCTTTTAGGCAAACGTTGGCCAAGAAGCATGCAAGGGAGGATCCACGTTTGGCTCAAAGTTTGACCTCAAACTTTGGCTCAAACGTGGATGACAGCACGGGAGGCAAGCCGATATGAAAAGCTTGAGTCAAAGTTTGCCTCAAACTTTGACTCAAGCTTTAATGGTTCATGGCCCGGTTCACAAGTGGGTTTCTCTCCAACTCCAAGAGCAATCAACAGAGGCTTTTGTCAACCCAATTCCATTAAGAGCAAAGGCCCAATTCAAGGCTTGAAGATCATTTAAAGAGAATGTATAAATAGCTTAGAATTTAAGTTTTTAGGGAGCATTTCCGTTTTAGTTTTGCTGAGTGATTTTGGGAGAGCTTTTGGTTAGGAGTTATTTGGAAATTCTAAGTCTTGGGGAAGAAGAATTGAATTCTCTTTCTCTTAGTTTTCTTAATTTCAATTTCATTTACACTTTGTTTAAATCTTGGGTGTTGGAGAATTGAAGGAATTCTATTTCAATCCCATCCTGAGATCTCTCTGTTTTATTTACTGCACTTTTTGAGAAATCAATATTTGAATTCCTTTCTTCTACTGCTTGATCTTTACTTTTCTTGCAATTGAATTCTGAATTTGAATCTAGGAAGGCATTGAGATCTAGACTTGGTTATCTAGTCTCTTGGGTGCTGAGATCTGGAGTTTTCATTTTAATTTCTCTGTTGAATGCGTCTCCAAGTTTATTTACATTTCTAGTTGAGATCTGTTTCATTTTAATTCTTTGTCTACTTTTCTGTTTATCGCAATTTACTTTTCCTTGTCTGATTTCTACAAATCCAATTCCCAATTCCCGTTATAATTCAAGCCATTTACATTTCTTGCACTTTAAGATTCTGCAATTTACAATTCTTGCGTTCTAAGTTTCTGCCATTTAATTTTTTGTTCTTTAAGATTCAGCACTTTTATTTTCTGTTCTCTTTAATTTACTGCAATTATCCCTCTCTCTTAAATTTTCATGCAATTTAAATTTCAGTTAATTACAAATCACTCAACCAATACTTGATTCGCTTGACTAAATCAACCACAAAAACTAAAATTGCTCAATCCTTCAATCCTTGTGGGATCGACCTCACTCACGTGAGTTATTATTACTTGATACTACCCGGTATACTTGCCGGTTAGATTTGGTGTTTTGGAAATTCGTTTTTCCACAAATTTCCACATCAGGAACCAGAATAACCAAGACCTTGGTCTAAGGACGAAACATCCAAAGATGTAAAATAAATCACTAAGAGTAGTCTTTATACTAAACTAGTAGCTAGGGTTACAGAAAATAAGTAACTAAGTGCAGATAGTGCAGAAATCCACTTCCGGGGCCCACTTGGTGTGTGCTTGGGCTGAGCATTGAGCTTTACACGTATAGAGACTTCTCTTGGAGTTAAACGCCAGGTTGCAGCCTGTTTGTGGTGTTTAACTCTGGTTTGTAACCTGTTTCTGGCGTTTAACTTCAGAATAGGGCAGGAAGTTGGCGTTTGAACGCCAGTTTGCGTCATCAAAACTCGGGTAAAGTATAGACTATTATATATTGCTGGAAAGCTCTGGATGTCTACTTTCCAACGCAATTGAGAGCGCACCAATTGGGCTTTTGTAGCTCCAGAAAATTCAGTTCGAGTGCAGGGAGGTTAGAATCCAACAGCATCTGCAGTTCTTCTTCAGCCTCTGAATCAGATTTTTGCTCAAGTCCCTTAATTTCAGCCAGAAATTACCTGAAATTACAGAAAAACACACAAACTCATAGTAAAGTCTAGAAATGTGATTTTTATTTAAAAACTAATAAAAATATATTAAAAACTAACTAAATCATACTGAAAACTATGTAAAAACAATGCCAAAAAGCGTATAAATTATCTGCTCATCAGCAAGCAATCAAAATATAGAATTCAAATCCAATAATGCAGACCAAGAAATCATGCAATGAGAACAGAATGCTTGTTTGTTAAGCAACCATAATCATCATGCCCAAAAGAATGTAAGTGTTAGTGAGAAAACTAAAAAGAGAGTTAGACTGTTAACAAGGTCAAAAGTTAGAAAACCAAGTCATATATTAGTGGCATGACAATTAAGGGGCTTAACCAAGAAAAAATCAAATAAGTGTATTAAGAACAAGCATGCCCACAATCATGAGGATGATGCACTCATTGATGATGAAATATCAGTTTGCATAGAAGCATATAATAGGAAAGCGGTTCATCATCAATGCCCGTGGTCACCAAATATGATGCATATAAGTGGGAAACAAAATAACACGGAATTGCCAATCAAAGTAACCCAAGAAATAAACTTGGTGTAAGTCAAGTAAATCCCAATGCAAAAGTGCCAAGTTCAGTTCTAGGTAGTAGGTTAAAAGCAAAACAATTTCTAGCAATTTGGGCAGCATTTCGGCAGTAAATTGGGTGTTCCTGGGTAGCAAGAAGCAGCAAAAACAGGGTATATGAGTCCATCAATAGGTAGCAAACAAGATGTAAACACGGATTGCATACACAAGTAAACGACACAAATGAAATCAGAAGGGCAGCAGTGAAACAAATCTTATGAAACAGAATCAGCATAGCAGTTACAAAAGTGCATAGAGCATCATACCACATCATTCAGCAAAGCAACAATATTAAGCCAATCAGATAACAAGAATGGAGCACTTATCAGGCCTAAAATCTTCTAACCACAACCTAGCTACCTAACAGCATACATTTCTATCTAACCTAACAAACAGAAATTAAACAACTGCACTAGCTAACATTAACAAACAAAATCAATGAAAAGGAAAACAAAACAAAAAAATGGAGAGGCAGGGGAGACCTGAAAGGTAGGCAGAAACAGAATGGGGGATTGGGAAATGGAAAGGACGGAAGACAGCCAGAAGTAAGGTCGCACAGAGAGTGGCGGTGATCGGTGGTCTGTGGTGGCAGAACGGAACTAAGAAGTAGAGCAGGGGGCCGAACAGGGTTCCAAGCAGAGGGGTGGTTGGTGAGGAGAAGAAGGGAGAAGATAGAAGACGAAACGGTGAGAGAGAAAGAGAGGGGCAGAGAGAGAAAGAGAAGGGAAGAGAGGAGGAAGGAGGGAAGAGAGTGGCGGCAGTCGCTGTGATGTCACCGAACGGTGGTAGACTTGGGGTACTTGGGGTTTGGTGCGGTGGTTATGGAGGAAAGGATTAGAGAAAGAGATGTTAGGGGTGAAGAGTTAGGGACGCGATGCTAGGGCTCCTCGCGTGGATGGGGTTAGTGTTTTCGAATCCACACGTACGGGTCCTGTACGCATCTGTGTGGGTGGGCGAAAAGGAAATGGACGCACAAGCGCCTAGCACACTTAGGCGCGGATGGAGGAATTGTGCGTCGACGCGTATATGTACCATACGCGTCAACCTGTGCTGAGAGTTGGGCTAGAGGTATAGTGTTGGGCCGGAGTTAGCACAACTCTCGGGTCACATGTTTGGGAACTGTGTCAGCACATCGACGCGTACGCGTCATGTACGCGTACGCACGCCTTCCTTGAAACGCATCGACGCGTACGCGTCAAATACGTGTACGCGTGCATTTGGTTATGCCCCATGCTCAACGTATGCGCCGTGTTTGCCCAACTCTCTGGATCCATGGATGAGTCCGTATTCCCTTATCAACGCGTGCGCGCACAGCGTGCGTATGCGTCCCTGCTCTCTCTTTTTTTTTTTCTGAAAGACTAAAAACAGCTAAAAATCTCCCTATCACTGCCTACTACTCAAACATAACTACTATTGAAAAATCACAAAAAATCTTTTTGGCTTTTGAGGAGTTTTTCATAAACAAGCAAGGAAAAATTGCACCACAAGCAACTAACAACCAAAATATTAATACAAGACTACATTAAGAGGAAAATTACCTACAATAGTAACTAAAATCACTTATTAATCAAACTACAAGAGTGTGGAAAGAGTGTACCATGGTGGGGTGTCTCCCACCTAGCACTTTTAGTTTAAGTCCTTAAGTTGGACATTTGGGCGACTCTTTATCAAGGTGGCTTGTGTTTGTACTCATCCTTGAATCTCCAGGGATCCTTGCTCCTCCAATGGTTGACAAAAATCCCAACCATCTTCACCAAGCTTGGGTGAAGTTCAACCCAAGATATGAGGTCCCAAAATTGGTCTTCAAAGTATGATCAGGGGTCCCATATCTTATCTTCACACCCGTCTTCAAGTTGATCGTCATGGTTTTTCCTTCCAGGTAGTTTACATATAGAATTCTCTTTAGCACACCAAATCCTCTTCTTAGACCCACACAAATTAGCATTTATCCAATCATGGTCCCTACGCCTTGGAAATTTGATATTAATGAGCCTAATACCATACTTCCAACCACTATACAACGCCCTCTTACTCTTAAGTCTACAAAGAGCTCTAAGTTGTCCATCCGTTTCAATCAAACCATAATCAAGTGAGAAAGTGAAGCTTAGGGGTAGAAATTTTACCCACTTGAATGTTGTATTGGATGGTAATTTGGGGAGGGAGACCTCCCCACACATAGACAAGGTGGGGTCTACTCCTTTAGGCTCTTCCTTAGTTATTTCCATCTCTTGACAACTTCTTTCAATTTCTTCTTGCTTGCCGACTTCTTCCAATTCCTCCTTATCATCAATCAAGTCAACTCGTGGAGGTTGTGTGAAGTCCAATTCAATATAAACTTCACATTCAATGGAAGGGTCTTCAACAAGGTTACCAATATCACTTTCCTTGGAGTTGTCTTCAATAACTTCAATTTCTTTTTCAATGGGAGGTGATTCGACCCTTAATAGGAATTCATTGATGATTGACTCCATCTCTCGATCAACCTTTTCATATTCTTCAATTTTGATATGCTCCGGAGGTTGTTGAGACTCCCATGGTGGTTCCATATCTCCTAAATTTTCAACCACGTCTTCCTTTTCTTCAATAATCATTGGATTCTCCAATTGTTCCAATACAAAATCCAACTCTTCTTTTTTCACTGGATTTTCCAATCTCTCCTTTATGCTTTGCTCTTCTTTGGGTCTTTCACACGCGGTTACGGTAGCACCTTGAGTGTTCAAGCATTGGTAGGCTAAAGTGTGCACTACCTTTGTCAAGTTGGTCACAAACTCTAGTGTGTTCCTTTGCATATCCACTTGTCCTTGAAGTAGCAAGGTGAGAGAATCATCTATTGGAGGTTGGGGGGATAAGAGGGTTCGTCGTTTTGGAAAAAGGGTTCATAGTAGGAAGGTGGTTCTTCTTGAGAAGGGTATGGAGATGGTATGTATTGAGGTGGTTCTTGGTAGTAATCATGATAGGGTCGTGGTGGTTCTAAAGGTTCTTGCTCATAATGGTCACAAGGATATGGTATGGATGATTGGTCATATGATGGATATGGGTCATAGGAAGGTGTTTGGTAATGAAGGGCTTGTGAGTATGGTTGAAGTTCATGTTGAGGATGAGATTCACCATAGCCATGGAATTGACATGTATTAGGATGATGATTATACCTATATGTATCCGGAGGTTGTTGCCAATAGGAGTGATCAATTCCTCGAGGCTCCTCCCATCTTTGTTGGTTCCATCCTTGATACATGCGGTCATTGAAGTTCACATTTCCTACAACACAATTAGAACCAAACTCATAGCCAAAAGGGTGAGAATTCATAGTAGAAGCAAAAAACAAACTAACTAAGTCCTAAAGCTAACAAAAACTAACAAACAAGAAAAAGGCAAACATATTCACCATATTCACATATATACAATAACCAACAACAAGGCACACAATTGCAATTCCCTGGCAACAGCGCCATTTTGATGAATAGATTTTTGACGGTTTAGAATTTCACAAATGAAATCTCGTCGAAGTATAGTTTCTAAACCAACAATAATTCTTTCATGCAAAAATTTTGTTTGTCACAAGTACAAACCCCTAATTATTCTAATAACTGAAGTATTTAAACCTCGGGTCGTCTCTCAAAGGAATTGCAGAGTAGTGTTCTTGTTATTGGTTATGGACATGTATATTTTGGGATTTTGGATAAGAAAGTAGAAAAGTAAATTGTAATGGAAATCAAATAACAAAAAGGTCTTGGCAAGGTTTGGTAGTCAAGGCTCTCTATCCTTATCACTAACTACAATATGATAATTGCAAGGATTAATCCCATTAAGTCATCCTCTAATCAGTAAAGGAAAGTTAAATGAGTTGTATCAATCCAAGTCCATAAGTCCTAGCTATTCACTAATTGAATTAATGAGAGCTAGAGTCAATGGCTAACAACTATCAATCACTTGGACATTAGTAACTCAAGAATTCCTAAGTTATATTCCCAAGCCAAGAACATAAAATTCTACTCTAACATCCTCCCAAGCATTTTGACAAACACATGGAAGACACAAAAGAAAAGCATAGTAAATTGACAACAAGAATGAACTTCAACAACAATTATTGCAAAGAATTAACAACAACAATAAAAAAGAACATTATTGACATGAATTACCTCAAATTGAATTGAAAGAAAATAAAATGAACAAGAGTAGATCACAACAAAGTATAGAAAGAAAATAGAGGAAATCACAACAAAAGAATATAAGAACAAGATGTAACAACAAGGAATTAAAAGGTAGAAGTAGATGAAAGCATGAATTAAAACCTAGATCTAAGATTATTGTCCTAAACCTAATCTTAATTTTAGAGAGAAGTGAGAGCTTCTCTCTCTAAAACTACTTCTAAAACTAATCCTACTTTCTCTAATGATCTAAGATGTGAATGATTGATGATTCCCCTTCAATCCTTGGTCCTTTTAAGTGTTTTGGCACCAATGTTGGTTTAGATTGGACCCCACAACTTTTCAGAATTCGCTGGGCACGTTTTCACTTTAAAATCATGTGCCGGCACCGACGCGTATACGTACAGCACACGTGAGCGTCCCTAAAGTTTTTGCGATCCACGCGTGCGCGTGCAGTGCACGTGCGCGTGGATGGTCGCATCCAAATATTTGACTTTTTCTATGTGTTCTCCACTTTGCATGCTTTCCTCTTCACTCCTTTGATCCATTCCTAGCCTTTTCAACCTGAAATCACTTAACAAACAAATTAAGGCATCTAGTGGAATCAAAGGTGAATTAAAATCATCAAATTAAAGGCCTAAAGGCATGTTTTCACATTTAAGCACAAATTAAGGGGGAATCACAAAACCATGCTATTTCATTGAATAAATGTGAGAAAAGGTTGACAAAATACTCTAAATTCAACACAGGATAAACCCTAAAAATGGGGTTTATCAGTGCTCTCATGGATAAGTTCCATATGTTCTAGAGATAGGATCCTGTTCACTGTGTGTGGAATGACTGGATTATCAGTGAAGACAACTCTCATTCCAGGTGAGAGGCCTTCAGTGGGGATTTTCTTATTCCTCCAGCCTTTAGGTACCTTTTTCTTAGTACCAGTGTTTTCAGTGCCTGATGATGGCCATCCAACACCAAACTTAGAATTGGTGTCTGGAGGTTCTGTATAGCTTGACACTGAGAGAGAGGGTTGGAATACTAAGTGTTGCACAATTGTCTCTCCTTTGTCAAAGGGAGAGTTAGGGTCAGGTATCTTGAATAAGATACAGTCCTCATGTAATTGCAGGACTAGTTCTTCCCTTGCTACATCAATGATAGAATTGGCAGTGGCTAGGAAGGGTCTTCCAAGGATGATGGATTTATCCTCTTCCTCCTTAGTATCCAAGATTATAAAGTCCGCAGGGATGTAAAGGTTCTCAACCTTTACTAAGACATCCTCTACCAGATCATATACCTTTTTCATTGGCTTGTCTGCCATCTCTAGTGAGATTCTTGCATCTTGTACCTCAAAAATTCCCAGCCTCTCCATTACAGAGAGTGGCATGAGGTTTATGCTTGACCCTAGGTCACACAGAGCCTTCTCCAAGGTAATGTTGTCTATGGTGCAAGGAATTAGGAAGCGTCAGGGATCTGGTAGCTTCTGAGGTAGTTTCTTCTGAGCCAAGGCATTGAGTTCCTTGGTGAGCACTGGAGGTTCTTCCTCTAATGTCTCTGTTCTAAATAACTTGGCATTTATTTTCATGAGGAATCCTAGGTACCGAGCAACTTGCCCTTCCCTAGTTTCCTCTTCCTCATTAGAGGAAGAGTGATTTTCATAATCCATGATTTGTAACAAGGCATTCAATGGAACCTCTATGGTTTCCTCAAGAGCCTTAGTTTCCTTCAGTTCTTCAATAGGGAAGCTTTTAGTGGGCATTGAATGCCCAGCTTCCCATTACTGGTTTCAACGCTAGATGTTGTGCCTCTTTGGGCGTTGAACGCCCAGTAAGGACTTCCTTACTGGCATTCAACGCCAGATCATCCCCTTCAGATTTGGCGTCAACTTCTACAGTGATGGCCTTGCACTCTTCTCTTGGATTTACTTCAGTGTTATTCAGGAGAGTGTTAGGAGGGGTCTTAGGGATTCTCTTACTTAGCTGACCAACATGCACCTCTAAATTTCTAATGGAGGACCTAGTTTCTGTTATGTAACTGTGAGTGGTCTCAGAGTGTTCAGAAACTATGGTTGGTAAGTCAGAGAGGCTCTGCTTAGAAGTCTCCATATGTTGCTGGGAAGATGGGAATTATTTATTACTGTTAAACCTATTCTAGTTTGCTCCACCTTGGTTATTATTGAAGCCTTAGGCTTCTATTGATCCCTCCATGAAGGTTAGGATGATTTCTCCATGAGGAGTTGTAGGTATTTCCATAGGGTTCTCCCATGTAATTCACCTCTTTCATTATGGGTTGATCTGGATCATAAGCTTCTCCTTTATAGGAGGTGTCTAGAATATTGCCAGCTACAGCTTGCATTCCAGTCAAATGCTGAGAGATTATATTGACCTGTTGAGTCAAAATCTTTTCTTCTGAGCTACCCCATTGTTCACAGGGTTTCTCTCAGAAGTATACATGAATTAGTTATTTGCAACCATTTTAATAAGTTCTTGTGCCTCTTCAGGAGTTTTCTTCAAGTGGAGTGATCCACCAGTAGAGTGATCCAAGGACATCTTGGATATCTCAGATAAACCATCATAGAAAATACCTAGGATAGTCCATTCTGAGAGCATGTCAGGAGGACATCTCCTAATCAATTGCTTGTATCTTTCCCAAGCTTCGTAGAGGGATTCACCCTCTTTTTGTCTGAAGGTTTGAACTTCCACCCTGAGCTTGCTCATCCTTTGAGGTGGAAAGAACATGGCCAAGAAAGCATTGGCCATTCTTTTCCAAGAGTCTAGGCTTTCCTTCGGTTGAGAATCCAACCATATCCTAGCTCTGTCTCTAACAGCAAAGGGAAAAAGCATGTGTCTGTAGACTTCAGGATCCACTCCATTGGTCTTAATAGTATCACAGATTTGCAAGAATTCAGATAGGAATTGATGTGGATCTTCCATTGGAAGTCCATGGAATTTCCAATTCTATTGCATTAGAGAGACTAACTGAGCCTTAAGCTCAAAGTTATTTGCTCTAATGGTAGGTATGGAGATGCTTCTTCCATAGAAGTCAGAAGCAGGTGCATTGAAGTCACCAAGAACCTTCCTTGCCTCTTCTCTATCATTTGGATTGGTTGCCATGTTTGTACTTTCAGCTTCTTGTTCAAAAAGTTCTGTGAGGTTTTCTTCAGAGTGTTGTGCTTTAACTTGTTGTAAGCGCCTCCTTATGGTCCTCTCAGGTTCAGGATCAGGATCAAAGAGAGGTTCTTTATCTCTGTTCCTGCTCATAAACAAGAAAAAAATATGAAAGAAAGAGAATGGGAGTTTTTATGTCAAAGTATAGAGAACTCCTAGTGAGATGTGAAGAAGAAAGAAGAATGAGGGTAGAGGAGTGAGAAGAAGAATTCGAATTTTAAGAGATAAAAATAGAAACTAGAGTTAAAATATTTTTTGTTTTTATTTTATTTATTATTAAAATTTGAAAAACAAGAAGGAAATTAAAAGCTAATTAACTAAAAATATTTGAAAATTAAAAGGTTGTTTTTGAAAAAGAAGAAAGAGAAAGAGGTAAGAAGTTTTCGAAAATAGAAAAGAGAAGAATTAGTTAGGAAGTTTTGAAAAAGAAAGGATGAGAAATGAGAGTATTAAAGAGATACCAAACTTTTAAAATTAAAATAAAATAAAACATGTAACTAATTAAGAAAGATTTCAAAACAAGATAAGATAGGAGAATTGAAAAAGATTTTATTTTAAAATCTTTAAATTTAAAATTGGAAAGGAAAAGTAAACAAGATAAGATAAGAATTGAAAAGATTTGAAAAAGATTTGATTTTGAATTTTGAAATTGAAACAAGATAAGATAAAGATTTGAAAATAAGTTGAAAAGATAAGATAAGATAATGAATTGAAATTCGAAGAAAGATAAATCAAAGATAAGATAAAGATTTGAAAAAGATTTGAAAAGATAAGATTTAAAATCAAAATTTAAAACTTTTTTGGACTTTTGTTGTTAGTAAAGTCTAAATTTTAAAATATATTATTTTTATTATTATTTTCTTTAAAATAAAAACACCAAAAGACACCAAATTTATAAATTTTAAGATCAAACAAAGAAAAGAAACAAGAACAACTTGAATACCAAGAAGAACACTCAAGAACAATTTTGAAATTTTAAAGAAAAGATAAACACACAAGGGACACCAAACTTAAGAATTGACAGCAGATTTAAACAAAAGACATAATTTTTGAAAAATTTTTGGAAAAAGAAAACAAGAAAGTTCGAAACTGTTAGCAAGAACAAGAACAAGAACAAAAGACTCAAACAAAAGACAAAGATTAATAAAGAAAAGAAAAATTTTTGAAAAGAAAACAAAAGACACAAAACAAAAAAGTAAAAAGTACCTAATCTAAGCAAAAAGTTAATCCGGTAGGTGGTCAAACTCAAACAATCCCCAACAACGGCACAAAAAACTTGGTGCAAAAAATTGACTCCACAATATTCGTATAGATACACCGGCAAGCGCATCGGGTCGTCCAAGTAACACCTCAGATGAGTGAGGGTCGATTCCACAGATATTGTTAGTTTGAACAAGTAGTGGATACCTTGTAGATCTTAGTCAAGTAGATAGAAAATATAGTTGATGTGAAAGACACATAAAAAAATAAATAAAGTTACTGGATAAGTGTGAAATCAGTGATGAGAGAACGGTTGAGGCTTCAGAGACGCTTCCTCTTTCTGGATCAACTTTTCTCACTGTCTACTCCAACTTCGGATTGATTCATCCCATGGCAGGCTGTAAGTGACTAATGCCAGGTCTGTGGTCATTAGCCTCCTCTGCTTCAGATCAAACGCCAAGTCAGTGGTCATCCAATCTGAACGGGGATGAAGCTATAACAGTCCATTCCCTCGGTGATCCTACTCAAAACACCACAGACAAGGTCGGATCTTCTGGATCAGAGAACGCTGCTCCTTTATATCTAGCCTATACAACTGATAAAACCCATTTGTAGGGTTTATCTTGTGCCAAATTTAGGGGATTTTATGACCTTTTACCCACATTTATTCAATGAAATAGCATGATTTCATGATTGTCTCCTAATTTGTGCTTAAGTGTGAAAACATGCTTTTTAGGCCCTTAATTGTTTAATCTTGATTTACCTTTGATTCTATTAGATGCCTTGATATATTTGTTAAGTGATTTTAGATTTAGGAGGTAAGGATTGGATCAAGGGAATGAAGGAAAAGCATGTAGAAATGGAGAGATCATGAAGAAATGAAGGAATCGCAAAAGCTGTCAAGCCAACCTCTTCGCACTTAATCGACCATAACTTGAGCTACAAAGGTCCAAATGATGCGGTTCCAGTTGTGTTGGAAATTTAACATCTAGGGTTTCGAAATGATATAAGATTTGTCATAGTTTCATCGCGGATAGGAGCACGCACGCGCACGGTACACGTACGCACCGATGGGTGAACATGATTCACTTAATGCAACTCGTGGCCAGTGATTTTAGAAGCCTTGTGGGCCCAATCCAACTTATTTTTTATGCTATTTAAGCCAAGAATTGAAGGGAAATTAACATACTTTTAATCATTAGTCATAGTTTAAGTTTTAGAAGTAGTTAGAGTTAGTTTCTAGAGAGAGAAGCTCTCACTTCTCTCTAAAATTAGGATTAGGTTTTAGATCTAGATCTACTTCTTCTCCTCTTCTAAATTTCCTTTTCTTTCCTTAATTGTTCTCTTGTAGTTGTAGAATTCTTCTTCTCTTGTAATTCCTTTGTATTGTTAGTTGTTATGAACTTTCTTTTCTAGATCTACATTTCTTCTTCAATGCAATTGGTAAGTTCTTTGTTGTTTCATAATTGTTTTGCCTTTCTATTGTTAATCTCTTCCTTTTGTAGTTGTAAATTCCTTTAATTCTTGCAATTAATAATGTTTGCCTTTATTGCCTTTTATGTGTTTGTTGAAATGCCTCTTCTAGATATGAGTTAGATTTTGTTCCTCTTGGCCTAGGTAGAGTAATTAGTGACACTTGAGTTATCAAACTCTTTTGTTGATTGATAATTAGAGATTGCTAATTGACTTGGATACCACTAAAGCTAGTCTTTTCTTAGGAGTTGGCTAAGACTTGTGGAATCAAGTTAATTCATCCACTTGACTTTCCTCCATGGTTAGAGGTTAACTAAGTGGGAGCAATGAACAATTCTCATCACAATTGATAAGGATAACTAGGATGGGATTTCTAGTTCTCACACCTTGCCAAGAGCTTTTCTAGTTGTTAGTTTATTTTTCATCGTCATTTACTATTCTTGTTTCTTATCCAAAACCACAAAATATACAATTCATAGCCAATAATAAGAACATTTGTTTGCAATTCCTAGGTAGAACGACCCGAGGTTTAAATACTTCGATTATTAGGATTATTAGGGGTTTGTTACTTGTGACAAACAAAATTTTTGTATGAAAGGATTATTGTTGGTCTAGAAAATATACTTGCAACGAGAATTTATTGTGAATTCTAAACCATCAAAAATCCAAATCATCAAAATGGCACCGTTGCCGGAAAATTGCAATTGTGTGCCTTGTTATTGGTTATTGTATATATGTGAATATTGTGAATATGATTGTCTTTTGCTTGTTTGTTAGTTTTTTGTTAGTTTTAGGACTCTATTAGTTTTGTTTTTATTTGTCACTATGAATTCTTGTCCTTGTGATTTTGGATATGGTTATGACTATGTTGTAGGTGATGAAAACTTGAATGATGGCTCACATTATGGGAGAGATGAATACTTGAGAAGGGAGGCACATCTATATGAGCAATCACCATGGCAACCTCCTCATTCAAGCTACTATGATGGTAATCCCTCCTACAATGCATATCATTCTAATGGATATGATGGTCCTTACCATGATTATTCCATTCAACCACCATCATTCCATGCATCATACTCTCAATATAGTCCTCAAACACCATCATTCTAACCACCATATTCTCAATCCACATCCTATTTTCACCAATTGCCTCCACACAATCCTAATCCATATTCTCCCTATGCATATCCTTGTGATAATTATGAACAAGCAACCATTGAATCACCACCATTCCAACATCTTTACCCTTCAAACCAAGTTCCCATGGATGATACACTTGGTATCATTCCTCAAGAGCAAGAAGAGCTCCAAACGGCACTCACTAGTTTCACCTCTACCCTCCAAGAACTTATGTCTCGTATACTTCCACCTTCTACCAACAATCAAAACACCTTCCAACCTCCAAGTTTTGATGAACCTCCTTTCCAACCATATGATGAATTCTCCTTTCCATCACAACTCCCCATGGAAGAATATACATGTCCATCAATCCAAGAGAAATATGATCCTACTTATGTTAGCAAAGCGGAACAAGAATCAAAGGATCGTCTCAAGGAAGAAATGGATCGGCTTCACGCAACCATCTGTCAAAAGTTGGACTCGTGGGATTCATGCCACAAGCAAAATATATCTACGGATGATTGTAAAAAAGCAACCGAAGAGGGAAGTATGAAGGAGATTTTGGATTTTCAAGTTGAGAACAAGGAAATAGAGTGTGTTTTGCAACAAATGGAAGAGATGGAGATTATTGAAGAAGAAGAAGTGGAAGAAGACCTAGGGGAGGTTGAACAAGAAGGACGTTCCATCATTGAAGACAACTCTACATCAAGTGACAATGGTGATCTTGTTGAAGCTTCTTCCATGGGATGTGAAACCGATGTTGAGGAGGCATGTGCACAACCTCTAATGCATGTTTTGATCAATGAAGAAGTGTTGGAAGAAGTTAGAAAACAAGAGGAAATTGAAAAGAGTTGTCAAAAGAAGAAAGTCATCAAGGAGGAGCCAAAGGAAGTGGAGCCTACAATGTCGAGACCATTGGATATCTTCCTTGCTAAGTCACCATCCAAATCACAAATTGAGTGGGTAATCATCTCATCCTTTAATTTCCTTGGCCCATATCAATATGCATTGTTAGAAATGGATGGTCAACTTAGAACTATTTGTGGGTTAAAAAGTAGAAAAGAGTTGGATGTTGGTTGGCAATAAGAATCAAGGTACATAGTAGGTAGAAACTCAAATCTTAGGACTCAAAGGTGGAGTGGAACTCAAGTCAATGGAATTAGGATGATGAGTAGGAGTTCAAAAGAGAATTCAATAAGTTTGTCACCCTATTGGAAGCATGAAGATAAAGAAGAAAGAGGGTTGACAAACAAAGTATGGGACCCCGGAATATACATAGACAACCATCAACTTTGGGGCCTTGTCACTTGCTTAAGCCTCCTTGATGGCCTTCTGCGCTTAATTTGGGATTCCGGTGGTCCTTGGAAATGAAAACATTCATGGGAATTCAAGGATGAATTCAAGCATAAACCACCATAGCAAGGACCCCATCAAAAGTCCAACTTAAGGACAATAAATAAAAGTGCTAGGTGGGAGACACCGCACCATGGTAAATTCTTTTCATTTTTCCTCTTTTGTACATACTAATAGAATTAGCTTAATTTCATGTTTTGTTGAGTTTGTTGAGTCTAATTGGTAGTTTAGTGTGTTAAATAAGGTTTTATGGTGTTTTGGTAGCTGTTTGTAGGTTTGGAATGCTTGGATTAGTGCAAAAACATAAAAGAAAAATTTTGAAAAACAGAGCACCATCCGCGCGTACGCGCACTGCGCGCGTACGCGTGCATTAAGCATTTTTGCCTACCCGCATGCACGCGCCATGTACGCGTACGCGTGAATTGAGAAATTCCACCCCAAGCCAAAAACCCGAGAGTTGTGCGAACGTTGCGCGCGCATTATGCCTTTGGCACAAAACAACTCGCGTGTACGCGCACATGACGCATACGCGTCACTCTCGAAATAAGCCATCCACGCGCACGCGCCATGTACGTGTACACGTCGCATCCATTACACCATCATCTATGCGCACATGCCATGCGCACGTACACGCGGATGTCCTTCCTTCAACACATCTCTTTTCTTCTCCTCTTTCCATTTCTTTCCTTCTTCTTTCTTCTTCCCTTCTTATACCCCTCATCCAACACTCCCAAACACCATTGATAACCATTTATTTTAGTTAACTAATTAGTTATTTAGTTAGTTGTTTAGTTAGTTTTAGTTAGTTTTTTTTTCATTTTCTCTTTTTCATTGTAAGTGTTGGATTGTTATTCTTGTTTACCATTATTTGCTTAGTATTAAAAAGGGATGTTATCTTAACATCATTATGTTTATAATCTTTGTTGGATTCTATTGTTGAGGTTATATTTTGCTACTTGGTTTTGAGTTTTTCATGCTTACCTTTTAAGAATACAAAGTGATGAGAATTGCCTTTGAGCTTATAACTCTTCTTGAATTGCATAATTTGGCCAACATGTAATTTCAATCCTTTTCCTCGATTAGGCAATCTCTTGATGGATGTTGTGCATTTACTTCAATGCATTGTATTCCATGATCATATGCATCCATACGCTTTTAGCTTGAATGCTCTCATGCCTCCTTAATGCTTGTTTTACCTTACAAGCTTACTTAAAGCATCTCAAGCATACTAGAGTGAGTAAAGTGCATGCTTCTTTAGTGACATAGCTTTTATGCTAATGTGTGTTCTAAACTGCGTGCAATTTAAAATTCACACACTTATTTGTCATTAATGTTACACTAATTCACTCACTAAAATCTAGTGATTAGTACCTCATTCCAACAATGTATGCTTCCTTGCTTTTGTTTTCTCATCTTATGGTGTAATATTTTTGTTTTTCATGAATGATGCACCGCAAGCAAAAATGGAAGCAGAAGAAAGAACGCGCAGCAACCGGTTGATCTAGCAGCTGAAGGTAGCAATCTGGAGAGTCGCCGTACCCCCTTGCTCATCTTTGAGTGCACCGAGAACGGTGCAAACTTTTAAGTGTAGGGAGGTCATCCGACCAATCGGCATTTTTGGGCGACAAATTTCTAATTCCAACACTTTTGCATTTCATTTTAGGTTTTAAGGATTTTTGTTGCATTCTCATAATTTTGCATATATATACATAATAAGCTTAGTCAAAATAATGAGGTCCTTCAAGATTTCTATCTATAGGGCACCAATTGATTTGAGTGAAAACTTTTCATAGGAATTGCTTGAATTATATATATCGTGGATCATGTTTTTGAGCTAAGAACACAAGCTTGTGAGATTTGAGCCTAATGATGTGGTTACATCTTATAACCACTTATTTTTCCTTCTTGTGTGCATTATTCTCTTCCTATGATTGTAATCTTTGATTTGTTTGATTCTTTATGTCCATTATTTTGTGTAGACATGCATTTAAATGATTGAGGCCATCATTTCATCTAGCTCACTTACCCAAATAGCTTACCTTTTATCTTCTATTGTTAGCCACTTTGAGCCTACGATTAACCCACTTTGTTCTTAATTTTAGCACATTACAAGCCTTTAACCGAAAAAAATAATAAATGTCCTTTATTTGGATCTTTGATTAGCTTAGGCTAGCAGTGAGTGTGAGTATCATTCAAGTGTGGGAAATTTGGGACATTGGGTGAATAAAAGGGTAGTTTTGTATTTTTGTTGGAAAAATTGGGAATTGGGTGCATACTCATGTATTAATCAAATGTTAGACCTTATGCATTGATGTTCTTGTATATAGAAAGAAAAATGATAAAAATAAAAGAAAAAAAAAGAAAAAGAAAAAAAATAATATGGAAAAGAAAAGAAAAAAATAGAAAAAGAAAGAAACAAAGAAAAAGAAAGAAATAAAAAGGGGACAAAATGCCCCAAAGCAAAGCTCAATAAGGATCAATGCATAAGTGTTGTGAAATGAAAAGAAAATGCATGAGTATGTTAAAAAGTGAAAGATGGGTAGCTAGGTTAGAACTTAATTATATAGGATGTCATAGGTTAGGTGGGAAGTCTAAGCTTACCAAAGATTCAAATTTCAAGCTCACTTGACCATATATGCATCCTACCTTGACCCTAGCCCCATTACAACCTATGAAAAGATCTCATGATACTTGTATGCATGCATGAAATAAATGTTGATTGTTAGAAGAAAAATAAATCTTGGAAAGCATGATTAGGGGAGAATTGAGTGAATCAACCCTAAACACTTGAGCGAATAGAGTGCAAACACTACCGGTGAGGGTTCGATTGTTCAATTACATTTTTTCCACCTATGATCATCACTCCTCATGCAAGTTTGTAAAAATATTTAATAGCTCAATTCAATTGTGATTTGGCAGGGTTGTTAATACCCTTAGCCCTTGTGCATATATGTACTCTTGGGAATTAATTTATTTTGACCAAGCAATTACATTCGTGTAGATAGTTGCATATAGGTAGTTTGCATTTAGATTAGTTCGCATTGAATAAATGTTGATACCCCTTTGTTCTTTCTTGGTTTAAGCATGAGGACATGCTTGGTTTAAGTGTGGGGAGGTTGATAAACCCCATTTGTAGGGTTTATCTTGTACTTAATTTAGGGGATTTTATGACCTTTTACGCACATTTATTCAATGAAATAGCATGGTTTCATAATTGTCTCCTAATTTGTGCTTAAGTGTGAAAACATACTTTTTAGGCCCTTAATTGTTTAATCTTGATTTACCTTTGATTCCATTAGATGCCTTGATATGTTTGTTAAGTGATTTCAGATTTAAGAGGCAAGGATTGGTTCAAGGGAATGAAGGAAAAGCATGTGGAAATGGAGAGATCATGAAGAAATGAAGGAATCGCAAAAGCTGTCAAGCCGACCTCTTCACACTTAATCGACCATAACTTGAGCTACAAAGGTCCAAATATGCGATTCTAGTTGCATTGGAAAGCTAACATCCGGGGCTTCGAAATGATATAAGATTTGCCATAGTTGCATCGCGGATAAAGGTGTGCATGCGCACGGTACGCATACGCGCCGATGGGTGAACGTGATTCACTTAATGCAACTCGTGGCCAGCGATTTTAGAAGCCTTGTGGGCCCAATCCAACTCATTTATGATGCTATTTAAGCCAAGGATTGAAGGAGAATTAACATACTTTTGATCATTAGTCCTAGTTTAAGTTTTAGAAGTAGTTAGAGTTAGTTTCTAGAGAGAGAAGCTCTCACTTCTCTCTAAAATTAGGATTAGGTTTTAGATCTAGATCTACTTCTTCTCCTCTTCTAATTTTCCTTTTCTTTCCTTAATTGTTCTCTTGTAGTTGTAGAATTCTTCTTCTCTTGTAATTCCTTTGTATTGTTAGTTGTAGTTTGTGAACTTTCTTTTGTAGATCTACATTTCTTCTTCAATGCAATTGGTAAGTTCTTTGTTGTTTCATAATTGTTTTTCCTTTCTCACTACAAGAAAAATACCCATTCAGCCACACTTTTTTTAAGCTACATTTCTCACTACGCTTTTCTCCGTGTTGCCCTTTTATAAGAGAAAAGGATACACAATTGTGGCATCATTTAAAAAGTGCAGCCTTAGGTATTATAGAAATCACTTATAAAGTGTAGCCATAGGTTGATATCTATAGGTTCACTTTTTGTATCAAGGAGGACACTTTTAGAGGGTAGCCTATTTTTTGAGTTTTGGGTGCGTTTTAAAAGTGATGCCTAATGTATCTAGAGCCAAAAACTTGACACTGTGAATTTTTTCCCTCTGACTTTTTTCCCGTAAGCACGCACGCACACTCAGCACACACTTAGTGAAAATTTTAGCCATTCCCTCCAAAGCTCATCATCACTTTTTGAAGAAGCTCGAAAACCCTTTCAGAGAACCCTTTCAGATAAGAAATTTTTACCCAAACCTCCAAAGCACGAAGAAAACCCTGATCACCATCGCAAATATCGAAACCCGCCATCTCACTATCGTCGCACCCCAGTCACCACTCACCCCCACTCACCAGTCACCGCCACACACGACTCACCAGTCACCACTGACCGTCGCTCCTCTTTGCCTTCCTGCACTGATCGTCGCTGCGCGCCCATACCATCGTCGATCTCTACGCTTCTTGTCGTCCTCTCTGTGCTCACGGCGTCGATTAGGTATGTATTAATTTCCATTAGATTCTGAAATTTGAGGGGTTTAGGGTTCCAATTTTAGAAACCGGTTTCCGCTCGATAATCACAAACACAACAACTATGCTCTTATGTATTTCTTGTATTTCAATTAGAATGTTGAAATTTGATAGTAACTAAGTTGATGCATGAGCTAGATACGCCATTTTTGAACTGAAATCCTACTTGTTATTACATCAAACAATATTTACTGTGATGTCTATATTGATGCTGTGCATTGTTCTGGTTTCTAGCTAATATTGTCTGCTCCTAACGATTATACTTATTTTTCCAGCTACTTTTCATCTAACTTGTAAACAAAACTCAATAAATTGTAGTGTTGGTGTGGTGAGATCACACACAGAAGGCCTAGAATCTATTCTATAGGAATCCCTCCATCTAACATTGGTGAGCAATTTGGTCAACTACTGAAAAGCGGAAGAGGAACTGATGTTAGTTTTGAAGTGAATGGAGAAAATTTTGCAGCCCATAAATTGGTACTAGCTGCACGGTCACCCGTTTTCAGAGCCCAAATTTTTGGTCTTGTGAAAGATCAGAATACTGATTGTATAAACACTGTGGCTAAAACTTTAGCATTAGCAGAGCAACATCATTGTTTTCAGCTGAAAGCAGTCTATCTCAAGTTTATTGCAACCTCCGAAAACCTCAGAAGTGTGTTTTTTCTTCCATGGATTTCTTCCATGGATTTTAAAATGTTTATTTATTTTTCAGGTGACATTTTGATTGATATGTATTTAGTTAATTAGATTCGAGTAATTTGTTTGGTGTTTTGTTCATGGCATCTGAGGCAGCTAGTTTTGGAATCTGTTAGTGACACTTATTATGTTCCCTTCTCTTTCCTTAAATTGCAATTGCCTTCTGGTTCTCTTAAAAATAATTTTTTCTAAAAAATGAGTGTGGCCCAATATTGTGCCTAAAATAATAAGACACCCTGTACAATAGTAATCTAAATGACTTACATTAAGCATTGTTTATGTTTAAAAGTAGAACCAGTAACTTATTATTTATAAAAGCTACTATATTCCTGATATATTTATGTGTTTCTTTAACTAAATATTTGTGGATTAGTGTCTGACTCTGGTCATGTAGGATTTCTAAGGCTACAATAAATGAGTATTTAGAGAAGATTGATGCCATTGCATCCAAACTGCTTAACTTTGAGGTGTGTATTTCTAATCTTTTATTTTTACTTCAGGGAGATAATTAGAATGAAAAAATCTTGGATGCTACCTATAAAGTTACTTTTTTTGTTCCAACAAAAGATGGAAATTCAAACTATATGAAGATGGAATTTGTGCATTTGAATTTTTAATAAAGAAAGGGATTCTCATTTTCACTTTGGTTCTAATTTCTAAATTTCTGAAAAATTAACTATGCTCTATAATTACTGATGACTTGCATCATCTACCCTTCTTTCTTGTATAAAGAAGACCATAAAAGAGCATAAATCTCATTTGATCAGTACAATTCATGCATTATTTGATGAATATTATGGTACACTACTTTGAGATGAGTTGTGCTAAATTTCAGGTGAGAAAAGCATCAAAAATTGGGTAGAAGACAAACAGGAGCTTGGCGTGGCACGCCAGTATTAAAGTCCAGAGAAGAAGTCCAAGCATGCATGTGGGCGTGGCACGCCAGAAACTGGGCGTGGCACGCTAATACAAAATTTCAGAGAGCTACAATGGAGGACACAAAAGGGGCGTGGCATGCCAAGCTGGGCGTGGCACGCCTGGCCCATCAATTACTATGGGCGTGCCACTTGAGCAAAGGGGCGTGGCACACCAACTCACCATTCCAAGAAGGACCTTTACTATGGCGTGCCACTTGGTGTCGAAGGCGTGGCACACCAGTCCCAAGAAGCCACTTGGGTGTGCCACTTGAGAACCCAGGCATGGTACGCCAAGCTTGAAGAGTTCACAAATCCATGAGCGTGCCACTTGAGCAGCATGGCGTGGCACGCTGGTACAATAATCCAGAGAAGGGGCAGAAGGCAATTGAAGACTAGGCATGCCACTTGAGCAACCAGGCGTGGCACGCCAATGCACAAAGGACCAAAAGCAAGGACTGTGCGTGCCACTTGGTATCAAAGGCGTGGCACGCCAACCTTAGCATTTCACTATGGCGTGCCACTTGAAGGCTGAGGCATGGCACGCCAACTCTGGAACCAAGACAAGATCATGGGCGTGGCACGTTGGTATAAGTTTCTAGAGAGGATGAAGGAGGCCAATTACATGGGGCATGCCACTTGATATCGAAGGCATGGCACGCCATTCACCATTCTTCATTTAGGCGTGCCACTTGAGCAACCAGGCGTGGCACACCAGTGTCATTCAGAGAGAAGCATCGGGGCGTGCAACTTAAGTTCGTGGCGTGGCACGCCAAATAGAGGAACCACTCACTCACAAAAGGAGCGTGGCACGCCAGACCCTGGATGTGCCACGCTAGTTCAACTTTCCAGAGAAACTTAGCCAAGCATAAAGCAAGGGCGTGGCACGCCAGACCTTGGGCGTGGCACGCCAGTACAAGTTTTCAGAGGCAAAGAGAAGTGAGAAAGGCAAGGGTCGTTCCACTTGAGTTCGAAGGCGTGGCACGCCAAGGTTGTTAGAGGGATGAGCGTGCCACTTGAAGGATTGGGCGTGGCACGCCAAGTTGGAAATGAAGGGCACGTGACACGCCAGAAAAGCACCAGCCACACGCTAGCTGAGAAGTCATGCTTATTGAGTGTTTTCTTTTCTCTCCAAAATGTAATTTTCCTTTTTCACTTTTGTAATTCTTTTATTTTACTAGGAGTAGTATAAATACACCCAAGGAGTACTGAAGAAGGGGGTTAAGCAGTAAGTTTTAGATCCACTTTTACACTTCACTTTTGAGTACTTTTTGAGCTATAAGTAGCTAACTTCCCTCTCATTGAGAGAGGGAGCTCTGTTGTACTTGATGGATTAATGATAGTGAAATCCTTCTTCTCTTCATCTTCTCTTTGATTTTCTAGAAGGAATTTCATTCTTAATGCTTAGTGTTCAATTATCTTGGGAAAGAGATTGAATGCAATTGGGTTTCATGGGAACCTTGGGAAAGGAAACATGAAACCATGCTTGAAATCCCTTCTCACACTAGAGTAGAATCTGGGTTTTGGTGTTTGGATACGTGACATATAATCCTCCCTCTACTTGGACCTATAATGGTGTGTGGTATAATCAGGGACCAAGCATATCTCTCTTCATGAGCAATTAGACCAAGGAATTGGCTATTGATCAAGATCTGAGAGATTGAGTCATCAAGGGATTGGGGCTCAATCAATCATGATTGCCAAGAGGTCAATGAGTTGCATGATTGAAGAGAATATAAGCTAGATTTGATCCAAAGAGACAACATCTCCCAATCTCAATGGATTTTCCCATTCTTATCTATCCATTTCTTTGTAGCTTATTTTTACATTCAGCAATTCCCCATTCCCATTTACATTCAAGTCATTTATGATTCTGCCCTTTACTTTCTGCCATTTATATTTCTGTACTTTATTGCCTTTCTTTATATTCTAGTCATTTACATTTATGTCATTTACAATTCTGCATTCTACAATCTTATTGATCCGCTTGACTAATTCATCAATTAATTAAAACTGCTCGACTTTGCCAATCTCTGTGGATACAATTCCACTCCACTGTGGGTTATTACCTGACGATAATTTTGGTGCACTTGTCAAAAGGACTAATTCACCAATTTTGAATGGGGTGTGAATTCCAGTCATCAAGTTTTATGGTGCCGTTGCCGGGGATTGGCTTAAATTTGATAGTGATTAAACCAATTGGAGAGCTAGATTAAGCAATTTAAATTCCTTGTTATTTTATTTTGTTTAGCACTTTTTTGTATTTTCTTTTATTTTGAGTTCTATTTCTTTCTTCTTTGACTATTTTTATCATCCATATTTCCACTCTTCTAACTGTTTAATTAATTGCACCACTGACACTAACATCCACTCTAACAAGAGTAACTTCTTTATTTAATTTTTTTCTCTTGTTTTTGCCTTGTTGGTTGTATGACAGGTAGAAGAAGCGGGGCTTCAACTTCCTTTGATTCTGAACCTGAGAGGACCTTCTTTAGATTAAGGAGGGAAGCAAGAGAGAAAAGAGTCATTGGTGCTGAGGAAGAGGAAGAGTATTTTGAAACAAGCATGGAGGAGAACATGGAGAACCACCATGAAGAAGAAGCTCACAATGCTATAGAAGGCCCAGTAAATCTTGATGGGCAAGAAAGGAGAGTCTTAGGTTCCTACATCAACCCAAACCCAGGAAATTGTGGTAGCAGCATCCCAAAGCCAACAATTCATGCCAATAATTTTGAGCTGAAACCTCAGCTCATCACACTTGTTCAGAACAATTGCTCAAATGGAGGAAGTGCCCAAGAAGACCCTAATCAATATCTTAGCACATTCTTGAGGATATGTGATACTATAAAGTGGTTGGAATCATTCCCCAAGGATAGCCTAACTACATGGGAGGAGGTCGTGAACAGATTCCTTGCAAGATTTTACCCCCCACAAAGAATCAATAGGCTGAGAGCTGAGGTGCAAACTTTCAGACAACAAGATGGAGAAACACTCTATGAAGCCTGGGAGAGATTCAAATATCTGACAAGAAGATGCCCACCAAAAATATTCAATGAATGGGTACAACTACACATCTTTTATGAGGGACTATCCTATGAAACAAAGAAGGCTGTGGATCATTCTTCAGGAGGCTCACTCAACAAGAAGAAAACCATTGAAGAGGCCATAGATGTCATTGAGACTATAGCTGAAAATGAGTATTTCTATGCTTCAGAGGGGACTCAGAAGAAGGGAGTGCTAGAGCTCAACTCTGTAGATGTTTTGTTATCTCAGAACAAAGCAATCGCAGCTCAAATAGCAGCTCTAACCAAAAGGATGGAGGCCAACCAAGCCTCAGTCATTCAAGACCAAACTCCTCAACAAGAAGGGAATGCACCAGAATCTGAAGGTGACTGGGAACAAGCCAATTATGTGAACAATTCATCCAGACCACCATATGACCCACACTCTAAGACATACAACCCAGGTTGGAAGAACCACCCAAACTTTGGGTGGGGAAATCAACAAAACCACAACCAGGACCACAACAAGCCTCATTCATCAAATCAGCATTTCAGCCACAACCCCAACCATCAAACAGAGAACCATAGACCCTACCATAACTCATAAAACACATCATACCATAGTAACCAACCCACACACAACAACCTCAATCAAGATACACCATCCTCAACTATGCAACCATGTGAAATCAAGAGCAACTTTGAGAGGATGGAAGCTGCAATAGCACAACTGTCCTCACAAATTACAGGAGCAGTCTCCACCCTCATAGACAGACAAGCACAAACTGACAGAAGGATAGATGCTAATTGGTGCACGAAATTGTGATCTCAATGGCGCCAACAACTTGGTATGCACAATTGTAATATCACTCTTCTTCACAACTTCGCACAACTAACCTGCAAGTGTACTGGGTCATCCAAGTAATAAACCTTACGTGAGTAAGGGTCGATTCCACGGCGATTGTCAGCTTGAAGCAAGCTATGGTCACCTTGTAAATCTCATTCAGGCGGATTCAAATGGTTATAGATTTTTAATAATTAAAAGATAAATAAAACGTAAAATAAAGATAGAGATACTTATGTAATTCATTGGTGAGAATTTCTGATAAGTGTATGGAGATGCGTTGTTCCTTATGAATCTCTGCTTTCCTACTGCCTTCATCCAATCCTTCATACTCCTTTCTATGGCAAGTTGTATGTTGGGCATTACCATTGTCAATGGCTACTTCCCGTCCTCTCAGTGAAAATGGTCCTCTATGGTTTCCCGCATGGCTAATCAACTGTTGATTCTCGATCGTGTAGGAATAGGATTTACTATCCTTTTGCGTCTCTCACTACGCCCTACAGTCGCGAGTTTGAAGCTCGTCACAGTCATCCCATCCCAGATCCTACTCGGAATACCACAGACAAGGTTTAGACTTTCCAGATCTCAAGAATGCTGCCAATTGATTCTAGCTTATACCACAAAGACTCTGATCTCACGGAATGGAAGGCTCTGTTGTCAGGAGAGGCAACCATACATCGTGGACCAGGAATCCAAGAGATACACACTCTAGCTTGTTTTCATGTAGAACGGAAGTGGTTGTCAATCACGCGTTTATAAGTGAGAATGGTGATGAGTGTCACATAATCATCACATTCATCATGTTCTTGTGTGCGAATGAATATCTTAGAATAAGAATAAGCATGAATTGAATAGAATAACAATAGTACTTTGCATTAATACTCGAGGAACAGCAGAGCTCCACACCTTAATCTATGGTGTGTAGAAACTCCACCGTTGAAAATACATAAGAACAAGGTCTAGGCATGGTCGAATGGCCAGCCTCCCCAAATGGCATATGAATTCGAAAAAATAGGGAAAAAGACTAGACTGCTAGTACAATAGTAAAAAGTTCTATTTATACTAAACTAGTTACTAGGGTTACAGAATTAAGTAAATGATGCAGAAATCCACTTCCGGGCCCACTTGGTGTGTGCTTGGGCTGAGCATTGAAGCTTTCACGTGTAGAGGTTTTCTTTGGAGTTAAATGCCAGTTTGTAACTTGTTTCTGGCGTTTAACTCTGCTTTGCAACTTGTTTCTGGCGTTTAATGCCAGAATAGGGCAGAAAGCTGGCGTTAAACGCCAGTTTACATCATCTAAACTCTGGCAAAGTATAGACTATTATATATTGCTAGAAAGCACTGGATGTCTACTTTCCAACGCAGTTGAAAGCGCGCCATTTGGGTTTCTATAGCTCCAGAAAATCCACTTTGAGTGCAGGGAGGTTAGAATCCAACAGCATCTGCAGTCCTTCTTCAGCCTCTGAATCAGATTTTTGCTCAAGTCCCTCAATTTCAGCTAGAAATTACTTGAAATCATAGAAAAACACACAAACTCATAGTAAAGTCCAGAAATGTGATTTTTATTTAAAAACTAATAAAAATATATTAAAACTAATCAAATCATACTAAAAACTATGTAAAAACAATGCCAAAAAGCGTATAAATTATCCGCTCATCACAACACCAAACTTAAATTGTTGCTTGTCCCCAAGCAACTAAAAATCAAATAGGATAAAAAGAAGAGAATATACTATAAATTCCCAAACATCAATGAAACTTAGCTCCAATTAGATGAGCGGGACTAGTAGCTTTTTGCCTCTGAACAGTTTTTGCATCTCACTTTATCCTTTGAAGTTCAGAATGATTGGCATCTATGGGAACTCAGAATTCAGATAGTGTTATTGATTCTCCTAGTTCAGTATGTTGATTCTTGAACACAGCTACTTTATGAGTCTTGGCCGTGGCCCTAAGCACTTTGTTTTCCAGTATTACCACCGGATACATAAATGCCATAGACACATAATTGGGTGAACCTTTTCAGATTGTGACTCAACTTTGCTAAAGTCCCCAATTAGAGGTGTCCAGGGTTCTTAAGCACACTCTATTTTTGTTTTGGACCTCAACTTTAACCGCTCAGTCTCAAGCTTTCACTTGACACCTTCACGCCACAAGCACATGGTTAGGGATAGCTTGGTTTAGCCGCTTAGGCCAGGATTTTATTCCTTTTGGGCCCTCCTATCCACTGATGCCTAAAGCCTTGGATCCTTTTTATTACCCTTGTCTTTTGGTTTTAAGGGCTATTGACTTTTTCTGCTTGCTTTTTCTTTTTCTTTATTATTTTTTTTGCCAATTTTTTTCTTTTTTTTTTCGCAAGCTTTTCTCTATTCATTGCTTTTTCTTGCTTCAAGAATCATTTTTATGATTTTTCAAATTATCAAATAACATTTCTCCTTTTTCATCATTCTTTCAAGAGCCAACAATTTTAACATTCATAAACAACAAATTTAAAAGACATATGCACTGTTCAAGCATTCATTCAGAAAACAAAAAGTATTGTCACCACATCAAAATAATTAAACTAATTTCAAGGATGAATTTGAAATTCATGTACTTCTTGTTCTTTTGTAATTAAAACATTTTTCATTTAAGAGAGGTGATGGATTCATAGGACATTCATAACTTTAAGACATAGACACTTAAACACTAATGATCATATAGTAAAGACACAAACATAAATAAAACATAAGGCTCAAGAACCGAAAAACAGGAAAATAAGAACAAGGAGATTAAGGAACGGGTCCACCTTAGTGAGGGTGGCGTCTACCTCTTCTTGAAGAACCAATGGTGCTCTTGAGCTCCTCTATGTCTCTTCCTTGTCTTTGTTGCTCCTCCCTTATAGCTCTTTGATCTTCTCTAATCTCATGGAGAATGATGGAGTGCTCTTGGTGTTCCATCCTTAGTTGTCCCATGTTGGAACTTAATTCTCCTAGGGAGGTGTTGATTTACTCCCAATAGTTTTGTGGAGGGAAGTGCATCCCTTGAGGCATCTCAGGGATTTCATGATGAGGAATTCCCTCATGCTCTTGTTGAGGTCCATGAGTGGGCTCTCTTGTTTGCTCCATCCTTTTGATGGGCTTGTGAGATGAATCTCTCCATCTCTCATGACTCAGAGGTGGAAGCAACTGCCTTCCCTTTCCTCTTTTTTGAGGTTTCTCTGGCCTTAGGTGCCATTAATGGTTATGAAAAAATAAAAAGCAATGCTTTTACCACACCAAACTTAAAAGGTTTGCTCGTCCCCGAGCAAAAGAAGAAAGGAAGTAGTAGAAGAAGAAGAAAATAGAGGAGATGGAGGGAGAGAGTGTATTTGGCCAAGGGGGAGAAGTAGTGGTTGTGATGTGTGAAAATGGAGTAGTGTTAAGGGGTTTATATAGGGGTAGGTGGAGGGTAGGTTTCGGCCATTAGGGTTGGGTTTGGGAGGGAAAAGAATTTGAATTTTGGAGGTAGGTGGGGTAGGTAGGGATCCTGTGGGGTCCACAGATCCAGAGGGGTCAAGGACTTAACATCCCTGCTCCATTTAGGCGTGCAAACGCCCTTAGAATGCATGTCTGGCATTAAACGCCAGCTTACTGCTTGTTTCTGGTGTTTAACGCCAATTCCATGCTCTGTTCTAGTATTAAACGCCAGTCTGGTGCTTGTTTCTGGCGTTTAACGCCAGCTTGATGCTTCTTTCTGGCGTTAAACGCCAATTTGATGCTTCTTACTGGCGTTTAAACGCCAGTAAGCTCTTCCTCCAGGGTAAGCTATTTTTAATGCTGTTGTTCATTCTGTTTTTGATTTTTTAGTTATTTTTGTGACTTCACATGATCATCAACCTAAAGAAAACATAAAATAACAATGAAAAATAAATAGATATAATTAAATAACATTGGGTTGCCTCTCAATAAGCACTTCTTTAATGTCAATAGCTTGACAGTGATCTTTCATGGAGCCTCGCAGATAATCAGAGCAAGGTTGGGCCTCTCAACACCAAACTTAGAGTTTGGTTGTGGCCTCCCATCACCAAACTTAGAGTTTGAATGTGGGGGTTTTGTTTGACTCTGTATTGAGAGAAGCTTTTCTTGCTTCCTCTCCATGGTTACAGAGGGAGATCCTTGAGTTTTAAACACAAGGTAGTCCTTATTCAATTGAAGGACCAACTCTCCTCTGTCCACATCAATCACAGCTTTTGCTGTGGCTAGGAAGGGTCTTCCAAGGATGATGGAATCATCCTCATCCTTCCCAGTGTCTAGGATTATGAAATCAGCAGGGATGTAAAGGCCTTTGACCTGTACTAGCACGTCCTCTACCTGTCCATAAGCCGTTTTCATGGATTTGTCTGCCATCTCTAATGAGAATTTGGCAGCATGTACCTCAAAGATTCTCAGTTTCTCCATTACAGAGAGTGGCATTAAGTTTATGCCTGACCCCAGGTCACACAGAGCCTTCTCAAAGGTCATGGTGCCTATGTTACAGGGAATTAGGAATTTACCAGGATCCTGTTTCTTTTGAGGTAATGTTTGCCTAACCAAGTCATTCAGTTCATTAATGAGCAATGGAGGTTCATCCCCCCAAGTCTCATTACCAAATAACTTTTCATTTAGCTTCATGATTGCTCCAAGGTATTTAGCAACTTGCTCTTCAGTAATATCTTCATCCTCTTCAGAGGAGGAATATTCATCAAAGCTCATAAATGGCAGAAGTGGGTTCATTGGAATCTCTATGGTCTCTATATGAGCCTCAGATTCCTTTGGTTCCTCAAAGGGAAACTCCTTATTGGTCAGTGAACGTCCCAGGAGGTCTTCCTCACTAGGATTCACATCCTCCTCCTCCTCTCTAAGTTCGGCCACACCAAGTAAGGTTATGGCCTTGCACTCTCTTTTTGGATTCTCTTCTGTATTGCTTGGGAGAGTACTAGGAGGAGTTTCAGTGACTCTTTTACTCAGCTGGCCCACTTGTGCCTCCAAATTTCTAATGGAGGACCTTGTTTCATTCATGAAGCTTAGAGTTACTTTAGATAGATCAGAGACTATATTTGCTAAGCTAGATAGATTCTGCTCAGAATTCTCTATCTGTTGCTGAGAGGATGATGGAAAAGGATTGTTATTGCTAAACCTGTTTCTTCCACCATTATTAATGCCTTGTTGAGGCTTTTGTTGATCCTTCCATGAGAAATTTGGATGATTTCTCCCTGAGGGATTATAGGTGTTTCCATAGGCTTCACCCATGTAATTCACCTCTGCCATTTTAGAGTTCTCAGGATCATAAGCTTCTTCTTCAGAAGATGCTTCTTTAGTACTGTTGGATGCATTTTGCAATCCATTCAGACTCTGAAAAATCATGTTGACCTGTTGAGTCAACATTTTATTCTGAGCCAATATGGCATTCAGAGCATCAATTTCAAGAACTCCCTTCCTCTGAGGTGTCCCATTACTCACAGGATTCCTTTCAGAGGTGTACATGAACTGGTTATTTGCAACCATGTCAATGAGTTCCTGAGCTTCTGCAGGCATTTTCTTCAGGTGAATAGATCCACCTGCAGAATGGTTGATGAGCGGATATTTTATACGCTTTTTGGGGATAATTTCATATAGTTTAGAGTATGTTTTACTTAGTTTTTAGTCTATTTCTAGTAGTTTTTAGGAAAAATTCATATTTTTGGACTTTACTATGAGTTGTGTGTTTTTCTGTAATTTCAGGTATTTTTCTGGCTGAAATTGAAGGAGCTGAGCAAAAATCTGATTCAGGCTGAAAAAGGACTGCTGATGCTGTTGGATTCTGACCTCCCTGCACTCAAATTGGATTTTCTGGAGCTACAGAACTCGAAATGGCATGCTTCTAATTGCATTGGAAAGTAGACATCCAGGGTTTTCCAGCAATATATAATAGTCTATACTTTGCACAAGGATAGACGACGTAAACTGGCGTTCAACGCCAGTCCTCTGCCCAATTCTGGCGTCCAGCGCCAGAAAAGGATAAAAAACTGGAGTTGAACGCCCAAACTGGCACAAAAACTGGCGTTCAACTCCACAAATGGCCTCTGCACGTGAATTGCTTAAAGTCTCAGCCCCAGCACACACCAAGTGGGCCCCAGCACACCAAGTGGGCCCCAGAAGTGGATCTCTGCATCTTCCATCATAGTCCACTCATATTTTGTAAACCTAGGCTACTGGTTTAGTATTTAAACAACTTTTAGAGACTTATTTTGTATCTCATGACATTTCAGATCTAAACTTTGTATTCTCTGACGGCATGAGTCTCTAAACCCCATTGTTGGGGGTGAGGAGCTCTGCTATGTCTCGATGAATTAATGCAAGTATTTCTGTTTTCTATTCAAACACGCTTGTTCCTATCTAAGATGTTCATTCGCGCTTAACTGTGATGAAGGTGATGATCAGTGACATTCATCACCTTCCTCAAACCATGAACGTGTGCCTGACAACCACCTCCGTTCTATATCCGATTGAATGAGTATCTCTGAGATCTCTTAATCAGAATCTCCGTGGTATAAGCTAGAACTGATGGCGGCATTCATGAGAATCCGGAAAGTCTAAACCTTGTCTGTGGTATTCCGAGTAGGATTCAAGGATTGAATGACTGTGATGAGCTTCAAACTCCTGAAGGCTGGGCGTTAGTGACAGATGCAAAAGGATAGTAAATCCTATTCCAACCGGATCGAGAACCAACCAGTGATTAGCCGTGCTGTGACAGAGCGCGTGAGCGTAGTTTTCACTGGAAGGATGGAAGGTAGCCATTGACAACGGTGATCCACCAACACACAGCTTGCCATAGGAGGACGTGTGTGCGTGAATCAGAAGACAGAGGAAAGCAGAGATTCAGAAGACAAAGCATCTCCAAAACTCCAACATATTCTCCATTAATGTACAACAAGTAACTTTTAATTTATGCTCTACTGGTTACTCACAATTCAATTGATAAACATAATTGACTTCCTGACTAAGATTTACAAAATAACCATAGATTGCTTCAAACCAACAATCTCCGTGGGATTCGACCCTTACTCACGTAAGGTATTACTTGGACGACCCAGTGCACTTGCTGGTTAGTGGTACGCGTTGTGAAAAGTGTGATTCACAATTCGTGCACCAAGTTTTTGGCGCCGTTGCCGGGGATTGTTCGTGTTTGAACAACTGACGGATTATTTTGTTGCTTAGATTAGGAAAAATCTTTCTTTTTTTTTTTTTAGTTTAGAGTCTTTTATTATTTATCCCTTGTTAAAATACTTTAAACTTATAGCTCAGTTATTTAGAACGTGGTGTTTATGTTCATGATAATTGGCTATCATATTTTTTAAAAACTTTTTCAAAAATAATTTTTCTATTAAATCCTGTGCCAAACTTTAAGTTTGGTGTTTTCTTGTTGATTTCCCTTTGATTTTCGAAAATTTTGGTTTGGTTTTCTAAAAAATTTAAGTTTGGTGTTCTTACTTCATGTTCTTGTGTTCTTGTGAGTCTTCAAAGTGTTCTTGAGTTTTCCCTGTGTCTTGATCTTAAAATTTTTAAGTTTGGTGTTCCTTGGTGTTTTTCCTCCAAATTTTTCGAAAACAAGGAGCATTAGATCTAAAAATTTTAAATCTTGTACTATCTTATTGTTTTTCTCTCTCCTCACTAAATTCAAAAAAAAAATATCTTTTCAAAATATCTCTTCTAACTTCCTAACTTCTTATCTTTTCAAAATTTGTTTCAACTAACCAACTAACTTTTTGTTTGTTTCTTAACTTTTTCAAAACTACCTAACTTACTCTCTCTCTCTCTCTAATTTTCGAAAATATCTTCCCTCTTTTTCAAAAAAAAAAAAAAAAATTTTTTTAACTAATTAATTTTTATTTTCTTTTACGAAAAAAAAAATATTTAACTTCAAAATTCAAATTCTTTTTAGTTATTTTATTTTATTTAAGTATTTACTTCTTATAAAATAAAATAAATAAAAAGGTAAATCAGTCCAAGTTATATCCATAGATCCATCATGGACATAAGTGGAAATGAACAGTCCAGGAGGACTCTGGGGTCATATTCTAACCCCTCTACTGCTTCATATGGGAGTAGCATCTGCATACCCTCCATTGGAGTCAGTAGCTTTGAGTTGAATCCTCAGCTCATTATCATGGTGCAGCAAAGTTGCCAGTATTCCGGTCTTCCACAGGAAGAACCTACAGAGTTTCTGGCACAATTTTTACAAATTGCTGACACAGTACATGATAAGGAAATAGATCAGGATGTCTACAGACTATTACTGTTTCCATTTGCTGTAAAAGATCAAGCTAAGAGGTGGTTAAATAACCAACCTAAGGCCAGCATAAGAACATGGAAACAGCTGACAGAAAAATTCCTGAATCAATATTTCCCTCCAAAAAGGATGACACAGCTAAGGCTGGACATCCAAGGCTTTAAACAAGGAGATAATGAATCTCTTTATGATGCCTGGGAGAGATACAGAGAGATGCTACGAAAATGCCCCTCTGAAATGTTTTCAGAGTGGGTTCAGTTAGACATCTTCTACTATGGGCTTGCAGAAGGAGCTCAGATGTCTCTAGATTACTCAGCTGGTGGATCTATCCATATGAGAAAGACAATTGAAGAGGCTCAAGAGCTCATTGATACAGTTGCCAGGAATCAGCATCTGTATCTAGGCAGCAACCCTTCCATGAATGAAGAGGTTAGAACAGTAACTGCTGAATTTAGTACTGTAAAACAAGCTGCTGAATTCAATCAGCAATTAGATTTTCTAACAAAGCAGCTAGCTGAATTCAAAGACAGGTTACAGGAGACAAGGATAGCTAATGTACATATGGACGAACAGTTTAAGCAAACAAAGCAGCAGCTATCAAAGCAACTAGCAGAAGAATGCCAAGCAGTTCAATTAAGAAGTGGGAAAACATTAAATACCCCACCTCAAGGCATCAAAAATTCAAGAAATGAGCGACCCACCAAAGATTCCCCTGAGGACAGTAAGAGCCCAGGAAAAAATAATTCTGGCACTAAAACGCCAGAAAATGGGTGGAAGGCTGGCGCTGAACGCCCAGACCATGCCCAAAACTGGCGTTCAGCGCCAGAAACAAGGCAGGATTGGCGTTCAACGCCAGAAATGGGCAAGAATCTGGCGTTGAACGCCCAAATGGGGCAGAATCCAGCGTTGAACGCCCAACAAGGGCACATTTCTGGCGTTCAGGCGCCAGGAACAGACAGTGAGCTAGCGTCTAACGTCACTCCAGCGTCTGACTCTGGCACTCAATTGCCAGTGAGGGATCAGACACACACAAGTGCTGATAACAACCCCTCTAAAAAGGCTTCTTTAACCACTAAGGTTGAGGAATATAAAGCCAAGATACCTTATCCTCAAAAACTCCGGAAAGAGGAGCAGGATAAGCAATTTGCTCGCTTTGCAGATTATCTAAGGACTCTTGAAATAAAGATTCCATTTGCAGAGGAACTTGAGCAAATAGCTTCTTATGCCAAGTTCATGAAAGAGATCTTGAGTCATAAAAAGGAGTGGAGAGAAACAGAAAGAGTTCTCCTCACTGAAGAATGCAGTGCAGTCATTCTGAAAAGCTTTCCTGAAAAGCTTAAAGACCCTGGGAGTTTTCTGATACCATGCATATTAGAAGGTGATTGCACCAAGACAGCTTTATGCGATCTTGGGGCAAGCATCAACCTGATACCTGCATCCACTATCAGGAAGCTTGGCTTAACTGAAGAAGTTAAACCAACCCGGATATGTCTCCAACTTGCTGATGATTCCACTAAATACCCATCAGGCGTGATTGAGGACATGATTGTCAGAGTTGGGCCATTTGCCTTTCCCACTGACTTTGTTGTGCTGGAAATGGAGGAGCACAAGAGTGCTACTCTCATTCTAGGAAGACCCTTCCTAGCAACTGGACGATCCCTCATTGACGTCCAACAGGGGGAAATAACCCTGAGAGTCAACGATGACGAGTTCAAGTTGAACGCTGTCAAAGCCATGCAGCATCCAGACACATCAACAGACTCCATGAAAGTTGACCTTATTGACTCTTTGGTAGAAGAGATCAACATGGCTGAGAGTCTCGAATCAGAGTTGGAAGACATCTTTAAAGATGTTCAGCCTGATTTGGAGGATTCAGGGGACATGAAAGAGCCTCTGAACTTTCTTCTAAAAGAGGAAAAACCTCCTAAACCAGAGCTCAAGCCACTGCCACCATCCTTGAAATATGCATTTCTAGGAGAAGGTGACACTTTTCCAGTGATCATAAGCTTTGCTTTAAATTCACAGGAAGAGGAAGCACTTATTCAAGTGCTAAGAACACACAAGACAGCTCTTGGGTGGTCCATAGGTGACCTTAAAGGCATAAGCCCAGCTAGATGCATGCACAAAATCCTATTGGAGGATAATGCCAAACCAGTGGTTCAACCACAGAGGCGACTAAATCCAGCCATGAAGGAAGTGGTGCAGAAAGAGGTCACCAAATTACTAGAGGCTGGGATTATTTATCCCATTTCTGATAGCCCCTGGGTGAGCCCTGTTCAAGTCGTCCCAAAAAAGGGAGGCATGACAGTGATTCATAATGAAAAAAATGAACTGGTTCCTACAAGAACAGTTACAGGGTGGCGCATGTGTATTGACTACAGAAGGCTCAATACAGCCACCAGAAAGGATCATTTTCCTTTACCATTCATAGACCAGATGCTAGAGAGACTAGCAGGTCATAATTATTACTGCTTTTTGGATGGCTACTCAGGCTATAACCAGATTGCAGTAGATCCCCAGGATCAAGAGAAAACAGCATTCACATGTCCATCCGGAGTGTTTGCTTATAGAAGGATGCCCTTTGGGCTATGCAATGCACCTGCAACCTTCCAGAGATGCATGCTCTCTATTTTCTCTGATATGGTGGAAAAATTTCTGGAAGTCTTCATGGATGACTTCTCAGTATATGGAGACTCATTCAGCTCCTGTCTTGATCACCTAAAACTTGTTCTGAAAAGATGCCAAGAAACCAACCTAGTTTTAAACTGGGAAAAGTGTCACTTCATGGTGACTGAAGGAATTGTTCTTGGGCATAAAATCTCAAACAAGGGAATAGAGGTGGATCAAGCAAAAATAGAGGTAATTGAAAAATTACCACCACCTGCCAATGTTAAGGCAATCAGAAGCTTTCTGGGGCATGCAGGATTCTATAGGAGGTTTATAAAGGATTTTTCAAAAATCGCAAAACCTCTAAGCAATCTGCTTGCTGCTGACACGCCATTTGTGTTTGACACAGAGTGCCTACAGGCGTTTGAAACGCTGAAAGCTAAGCTGGTCACAGCACCAGTCATTTCTGCACCAGACTGGACATTACCATTTGAGCTAATGTGTGATGCCAGTGATCATGCCATTGGTGCAGTATTGGGACAGAGGCATGACAAGCTTCTGCATGTCATTTATTATGCCAGTCGCGTTTTAAATGATGCCCAGAAAAATTACACAACCACAGAAAGGGAATTACTTGCAGTGGTTTACGCCATTGACAAGTTCAGATCCTACTTAGTAGGATCAAAGGTGATTGTGTACACTGACCATGCTGCTCTTAAGTATCTACTCACAAAGCAGGATTCAAAACCCAGGCTCATCAGATGGGTATTGCTTCTGCAAGAGTTTGATATAGAAATAAGAGACAGAAAAGGGACAGAGAACCAAGTAGCTGATCATCTGTCCCGGATAGAGCCAGTGGAAGGGACGTCCCTCCCCTTCCTTGAGATCTCTGAGACGTTCCCTGATGAGCATCTATTTGCCATTCAGAAAGCACCATGGTTTGCCGATATTGCAAACTATAAAGCTGCAAGGTTCATACCCAAGGAGTACAATAGAATACAAAAAAAGAAACTAATTACTGATGCAAAGTACTACTTGTGGGATGAGCCCTATCTCTTTAAGAGATGTGCAGACGGAATTATCCGTAGGTGTGTCCCCAGAGAGGAAGCACAGAGAATCCTATGGCATTGCCATGGATCTCAATATGGAGGCCATTTCGGAGGTGAGCGAACAGCCACCAAGGTTCTCCAATGTGGCTTCTATTGGCCCACACTCTATAAAGATTCCCGAGAGTTTGTACGTAATTGTGACAGTTGCCAAAGAGCTGGTAATCTGCCTCATGGTTACGCCATGCCTCAACAAGGAATCTTGGAAATAGAGTTGTTTGATGTATGGGGAATTGACTTCATGGGACCTTTCCCACCATCATACTCAAACACTTATATTCTGGTGGCAGTTGACTATGTATCAAAATGGGTTGAGGCTATTGCCACACCCACCAATGATACTAAAATAGTGCTGAAGTTCCTCTAGAAACATATCTTTAGCAGGTTTGGTGTCCCTAGAGTGTTAATCAGTGATGGGGGCACTCACTTCTGCAATAAACAGCTTTACTCTGCCATGGTTCGGTATGGAATTCGCCACAAAGTGGCCACTCCATATCATCCACAAACCAACGGGCAAGCTGAAGTCTCTAACAGAGAATTAAAGAGAATCCTGGAACGGACAGTAAATACCCGTAGAAAGGATTGGGCAAGGAGCTTGGATGATGCTCTGTGGGCTTACAGAACAGCATTCAAGACCCCTATAGGGACCTCTCCATACCAACTCGTGTATGGTAAGGCATGCCACTTGCCCGTGGAACTGGAACATAAGGCCTACTGGGCAACCAGATTCCTAAACTTAGATGCCAAATTAGCAGGAGAAAAACGATTGCTCCAGCTAAATGAGCTAGAGGAGTTCAGATTCACAGCTTTCGAAAATGCCAAGCTATATAAAGAAAAATAAAAAAAGTGGCATGACAGAAAGCTGTCATCTAGAATCTTTGAACCAGGACAGAAGGTTCTGTTGTTTAACTCTAGACTCAGGCTATTCCCCGGGAAACTGAAATCCCGGTGGAGGGGACCATACGTGATTACAAGTGTATCACCATATGGTTATGTGGAGCTTCAAGATATTGATTCTGATAAGAAGTTCATTGTCAATGGACAGAGAATCAAGCATTATCTTGAAGGCAACACTGAGCAAGAATGCTCAAGGCTGAAGCTAGATTAAAAGCTCAGCAAAGTCCAGCTAAGGACAGTAAAGAAGCGCTTGTTGGGAGGCAACCCAATTTTTATTTATTCTCATGATTTTTCATGTTTTATTAGGTTCATGATCATGTGGAGTCACAAAATAAATATTAAAAATTGAAAACGGAATCAAAAACAGCAGAAGAAAAATCACACCCTGGAGGAAGCACCTGTCTGGCGTTCAACGCCAGAACAGAGCATGATTCTGGCGTTCAACGCCAGAAATGGCTAGTAAATGGGCGTTGAACGCCCAAAATGGGCACCAACCTGGCGCTGAACGCCCAGAGTTGTGTGCAATTCCCTCTTCTTTTGCTCGAGGGCGAGCAACATTCTAAGTTTGGTGTGGTAAAACAATTATGTAAAGGATCTATAGCTCAGTGGTAGAACATGTGGCTGCAAATCAAGAGATACCTCAGGGGATGCACTTCCCTCCACATAATTATTGGAAGCAACTGAGGATAGAAATACCAAAAATCACTAGGAATCAAGCCACAAAGGCAAGGAAGAGACATAAAAGAGCTCAAGAACATCATTGGTGCCTCAAGAAGGAAATGCCATCATCACTAAGGTGGACTCATTCCTTGTTCTTACTTTCTCTGTTTTTCGTTTTCTCTATGATAAGTGCTTATCTATGTCTGTGTCTTCATTACATGATCATTAGTAGTAATTAGTGTCTAGTTTGATTTTATCCCCAATTAAGTTATAGTCTATTTTTCTCATCATCAGCAAACATGAATAAAATAGTAGATCTTTTGAATAAGAGGTAATAAAATTTCGAGTTTAATAAGAGAAATTCTAATTAGTTAAATGTGGTGGCAATGCTTTCTGTCTTCTGAATGAATGCTTGAACAGTGCATATGTCTTTTGAATTTGTTGTTTAAGACTGTTAAATATGTTGGCTCTTGAAAGAATGATGAACATGAGACATGTTATTGATAATCTGAAAAATCATAAAAATGATTCTTGAAGCAAGAAAAAGCAGCAAAGAACAAAGCTTGCAGAAAAAAAAAAAAGCAAGCAGAAAAAGCCAATAACCCTTAAAACCAAAAGGCAAGGGCAACTAAAAAGGATCCCAAGGCTTTGAGCATCAGTGGATAGGAGGGCCTAAAGGACTGAAATCCTGGTCTAAGCGGCTAAACCAAGCTGTCCCTAACCATGTGCTTGTGGCGTGCAGGTGTCAAGTGAAAACTTGAGACTGAGCGGTTAAAGTCAAGGTCCAAAGCAAAAAGAAGAGTGTGCTTAAGAACTCTGGACACCTCTAATTGGGGACTTTAGCAAAGCTGAGTCACAATCTGAAAAGGTTCACCCAGTTATGTGTCTGTGGCATTTATGTATCCGGTAGTAATACTGGAAAACAAAGTGCTTAGGGCCACGGCCAAGACTCATAAAGAAGCTGTGTTCAAGAATCATCACACTGAACTAAGAGAATCAATAACACTATCTGAATTCTGAGTTCCTATAGATTCCAATCACTCTGAGCTTCAATGGATAAAGTGAGATGCCAAAACTGTTCAGAAGCAAAAAGCTACTAGTCCCGCTCATCTAATTAGAATCTGAGCTTCATTCAAAAACTCTGAGATATTATTGCCTCTCAACCTATTAGTCTTCTATTTTATTTGTCTAGTTGCTTGAGGACAAGCAACAGTTTAAGTTTGGTGTTGTGATGAGCGGATATTTTATACGCTTTTTGGGGATAATTTCATATAGTTTAGAGTATGTTTTAGTTAGTTTTTAGTCTATTTCTAGTAGTTTTTAGGAAAAATTCATATTTCTGGACTTTACTATGAGTTGTGTGTTTTTCTGTAATTTTAGGTATTTTTCTGGCTGAAATTGAAGGAGCTGAGCAAAAATTTGATTCAGGCTGAAAAAGGACTGCTGATGCTGTTGGATTCTGACCTCCCTGCACTCAAATTGGATTTTCTGGAGCTACAGAACTCGAAATGGCATGCTTCCAATTGCATTGGAAAGTAGACATCCAGGGCTTTCCAGAAAAGGATAAAAAACTGGAGTTGAACGCCCAAAATGGCACAAAAACTGGCGTTCAACTCCACAAATGGCCTCTGCACGTGAATTGCATAAAATCTCAGCCCCAGCACACACCAAGTGGACCCCACCACACCAAGTGGGCCCTAGAAGTGGATCTCTGCATCATCCATCATAGTCCACTCATATTTTGTAAACCTAGGCTACTGGTTTAGTATTTAAACAACTTTTAGAGACTTATTTTGTATCTCATGACATTTCAGATCTAAACTTTGTATTCTCTGACGGCATGAGTCTCTAAACCCCATTGTTGGGGGTGAGGAGCTCTGCTATGTCTCGATGAATTAATGCAAGTATTTCTGTTTTCTATTCAAACACGCTTGTTCCTATCTAAGATGTTCATTCGCGCTTAACTGTGATGAAGGTGATGATCAGTGACATTCATCACCTTCCTCAAACCATGAACGTGTGCCTGACAACCACCTCCGTTCTATATCCGATTGAATGAGTATCTCTGAGATCTCTTAATCAGAATCTCCATGGTATAAGCTAGAACTGATGGCGGCATTCATGAGAATCCGGAAAGTCTAAACCTTGTCTGTGGTATTCCGAGTAGGATTCAAGGATTGAATGACTGTGACGAGCTTCAAACTCCTGAAGGCTGGGCGTTAGTGACAGATGCAAAAGGATAGTAAATCCTATTCCAACCGGATCGAGAACCAACCAGTGATTAGCCGTGCTGTGACAGAGCGCGTGAGCGTAGTTTTCACTGGAAGGATGGAAGGTAGCCATTGACAACGGTGATCCACCAACACACAGCTTGCCATAGGAGGACGTGTGTGCGTGAATCAGAAGACAGAGGAAAGCAGAGATTCAGAAGACAAAGCATCTCCAAAACTCCAACATATTCTCCATTACTGTACAACAAGTAACTTTTAATTTATGCTCTACTGGTTACTCACAATTCAATTGATAAACATAATTGACTTCCTGACTAAGATTTACAAAATAACCATAGATTGCTTCAAACCAACAATCTCCGTGGGATTCGACCCTTACTCACGTAAGGTATTACTTGGACGACCCAGTGCACTTGCTGGTTAGTGGTACGCGTTGTGAAAAGTGTGATTCACAATTCGTGCACCAATGGTCCAATGACATCTTATACAATTCAGACAGACCATCATAGAATATATCCAGGATGGTCCATTCTAAAAGCAAGTCAGAAGGACACTTTTTGGTCAGTTGCTTGTATCTCTCCCAAGCTTCATAGAGGAATTCACCTTCTTTCTGTCTGAAGGTTTGAACATCCACTCTAAGCTTACTCAGCTTTTGAGGAGGAAAGAACTTGGCTAAGAAATCCGTGACCAGCTTATCCCAAGAGTTCAGGCTATCTTTAGGTTGAGAGTCCAACCATACTCTAGCTCTGTCTCTTACAGCAAACGGGAAAAGCATAATCCTGTAGACCTCGGGATCAACCCCATTGGTCTTAACATTATCACAGATCTGCAAGAATTCAATTAAGAACTGAAAAGGATCTTCTAATGGAAGTCCATGAAACTTGCAATTCTGTTGCATTAGAGAAACTAATTGAGGCTTTAGCTTAAAATTGTTTGCTCCAATGGCAGGGATTGAGATGCTTCTTCCATGGAAATTGGAATTTGGTACAGTAAAGTCACCAAGCATCTTCCTTGCACTTCCACCATTGTTATTGGTTTCGGCCATCTCTACTTCTTTTTTGAAAATTTCAGTAAAGTCCTCTTCAGAGTGTTGTATTTTAGCTTCTCTCAGCTTCCTCTTCAGAGTCCTTTCAGATTCCGGATCAGCTTCAACAAGAATGTTCTTATCCTTGCTCCTGCTCATGTGAAAAAGAAGAGAACAGAAAAGAAGAGAAATCCTCTATGTCACAGTATAGAGATTCCTTTATGTGAGTAGAAGAATAGAAGAGTAGAATAGAGAAGAGAGAAGATGAAGAATTCGAATTTTAAATTAAAATAAAAGGAAAATATTTTTGTTTTTATTAAATTAATTAATTAGAATTCGAAAATATAAAAAGAAATAAAATAAGATTGAAATTTAAAACAACTAGTTAATTAAAAAGAATTTTGAAAAAATGGTTAGTGATTCTCGAAAATTGGAGAGAGAAAAGTAGTTAGGTGATTTTGAAAAAGATATGATTAAAATAGAAAACTTTTAAAATCAAACAAAAATTCAAGTAGTTAATTGAAAAAGATTTAAAAATCAATTTTGAAAAGGTAAGAAGTTAGAAAAGATTTTGAAATTAAGTTTTGAAAAATATATGATTGAAAATTATTTTGAAAAGATTTGAAAAGGAAATTAAAAAGATTTTATTTTTGAAATTAGAGTTGATTACTTGACTAACAAGAAACTAAAAGATATGATTTTTAAAATTTAAAGATTGAATCTTTCTTAATAGGCAAGTAACAACTTGAAAATTTTTGAATTAAAACATTAAATGTTAGTGAGATTTTCGAAAATATGAAGTAAGAATAAGAAAAAGATTTTGAAATCAAATTTTGAAAAGATATGATTGAAAGAGATTTGTTTGAAAAAGATATGATTGAAAAGATATGATTGAACTTTATTTTGGAAAATATTTGAAAGATAAATTAAAAAGATTTGATTTTTAAAATTAAAATTGATGACTTAACTAACAAGAAACTAAAAGATATGATTCTAGAATTTAAAGATTGAATTTTTCTTGATAGGAAAGTCACAAACTTGAAATTTTTGAATAAAAATATTAAATGTTAGTATTAATTTCAGAAATATAAGATAAAATTAAGAAGAAAAATAAAAAGGATTTGATTTTTGAAAAAGATTTGAAAAGATAGAATTTTTAAATTGAAAATTTGATTTGACTCATAAGAAACAACTAGATTTTTAAAAATTTTTTACAAAGTCAATCCGAATTTTTGAAATTTATGAGAAGAATAAGGGAAAGATATTTTTTTTATTTTTGAATTTTTAATGAGGAGAGAGAAAAACATAAAATTGACACAAAACATAGAAATTATGAATCAAAACAACTAATGCATGCAAGAACACTTTGAATGTCAAGATGAACACCAAGAACACTTTGAAGATCAAGATGAACATCAAGACTTATTTTTAAAAATTTTTAAGAAAAGAAAAACATGCAAGAAACCAAACTTAGAAATTTTCAAACTTTAGATACTAACAAATTGAAAAAGCATATGAAAAACAAGAAAAGATACAAAACAAAAAAAAATTAAAGATCAAACATAGAAAATCATCAAGAACAACTTGAAGATCATGAAGAACACATGCATGAATTCTCGAAAATTTTAAGAAAAATTAAAAAGATGCAATTGACACCAAACTTAAAAATTGACACTAGACTCAAACAAGAAACAAAAAATATTTGGTTTTTTATGATTTTATAAGATTTTTTTTGGTTTTTTTTCAAAAATAAGAATTAAAAAGCTTAAAAATAAAATAACATTACGTAATCTGAGCAACAAGATGAACCGTCAGTTGTCCAAACTCGAACAATCCCTGGCAACGGCGCCAAAAACTTGGTGCACAAAATTGTGATCTCAATGGCGCCAACAACTTGGTACGCACAATTGTAATATCACTCTTCTTCACAACTTCGCACAACTAACTAGCAAGTGCACTGGGTCGTCCAAGTAATAAACCTTACGTGAGTAAGGGTCAATCCCACGAAGATTGTCGGCTTGAAGCAAGCTATGGTCACCTTGTAAATCTCAGTCAGGCGGATTCAAATGGTTATAGAGTTTTAATATTTAAAAGATAAATAAAACGTAAAATAAAGATAGAGATACTTATGTAATTCATTGGTGAGAATTTCAGATAAGCGTATGGAGATGCGTTGTTCTTTCTGAATCTCTGCTTTCCAACTACCTTCATCCAATCCTTCATACTCCTTTCTATGGCAAGCTGTATGTTGGGCATCACCGTTGTCAATGGCTACTTCCCATCCTCTCAGTGAAAATGGTCCTCTATAGTTTCCCGCATGGCTAATCAGCTGTTGGTTCTTGATCGTGTAGAAATAGGATTTACTATCCTTTTGCATCTGTCACTACGCCCTACAGTCGCGAGTTTGAATCTCGTCACAGTCATGCCATCCCAGATCCTACTCGGAATACCTCAGACAAGGTTTAGACTTTCCGGATCTCAAGAATGCTGCCAATTGATTCTAGCTTATACCACGAAGACTCTGATCTCACAGAATGGAAGGCTCTGTTGTCAGGAGAGGCAACGATGCGTCGTGGACCAGGAATCCAAGAGATATACACTCTAGCTTGTTTTCATGTAGAACGGAAGTGGTTGTCAATCACGCGTTCATAAGTGAGAATGGTGATGAGTGTCACATAATCATCACATTCATCATGTTCTTGTGTGCGAATGAATATCTTAGAATAAGAATAAGCATGAATTGAATAGAAGAATAGTACTTTGCATTAATACTCGAGGAACAGCAGAGCTCCACACCTTAATCTATGGTGTGTAGAAACTCCACCGTTGAAAATACATAAAAACAAGGTCTAGGCATGGCCGAATGGCCAGCCTCCCCAAATGGCATATGAATCCAAAAAAATAGAGAAAAAGACTAGACCGCTAGTACAATAGTAAAAAGTTCTATTTATACTAAACTAGTTACTAGGGTTACAGAATTAAGTAAATGATGCAAAAATCCACTTCCAGGCCCACTTGGTGTGTGCTTGGGCTGAGCATTGAAGCTTTTACATGTAGAGGTCTTCCTTGGAGTTAAACACCAGTTTGTAACTTGTTTTTGGCGTTTAACTCTACTTTGCAACTTGTTTCTGGCGTTTAACGCCAGAATAGGGCAGAAAGCTGGCGTTAAACGCCAGTTTACGTCATCTAAACTCGGGCAAAGTATGAACTACTATATATTGCTGGAAAGCCCTGGAAGTCTACTTTCCAACGCAGTTGAGAGCGGGCCATTTTGGTCTCTGTAGCTCCAGAAAATCCACTTTGAGTGCAAGGAGGTTAGAATCCAATAGCATCTGCAGTCCTTCTTCAGCCTCTGAATCAGATTTTTGCTCAAGTCCCTCAATTTCAGCCAGAAATTAGCTGAAATCACAGAAAAACACACAAACTCATAGTAAAGTCCAGAAATGTGATTTTTATTTAAAAACTAATAAAAATATATTAAAAACTAATCAAATCATACTAAAAACTATGTAAAAATAATGCCAAAAAGCGTATAAATTATCCGCTCGTCACTAATCAAGAGGAATACAGGTCAAATCTAAAAAATCAAGGCGCAGCAATCTCAAAGTTGGAAGCACAAGTGGGGATTTTGTCCAAGAAAATCCCACTTCCCACACACACATTTCCTAGTGATACCATGGCTAACCCAAGAGGGGAATGCAAAGCCATTACTCTAAGAAGTGGGAAGGTTGTAGAAGAAGGAACCCCAAGCAAAGACAAGCATGAAAAAGTTGCAGCAAAGCATGAGAACAAGGATGAAGAAGAAATCCCTGCTCCACTTCCACCAAAACCAGTCTTGAAGCCTTATGTGCCAAGGGCACCATACCCACAAAGACTGGGAAAAGATGGGAAGGCTGGCCAGTTTTCTAAGTTCCTAGAGATCTTCAAGAGGCTCCAAATCAACATACCATTTGCTGAGGCATTAGAACAAATGCCACTCTATGCAAAATTTTTGAAGGAGCTTATAACCAAAAAGAGGAACTGGGAAGCAAAAGAAACCATAATCTTGACTGAAGAATGCAGCGCCATCATACAGAAGAAGCTGCCTCAAAAGCTGAAAGACCCAGGGAGTTTCCAAATTTCCTGCATCATAGGAGACATCACCATTGAAAAAGCTTTGTGTGATTTGTGAGCTAGCATAAATCTTATGTCCCTGACCATGATGAGAAGGATGAAGATTGAGGAAGCCAAGCTAACAAGAATGGCAGTCCAATTGGCTTACAGAACATTCAAGTTTCCACATAGGGTGGTGAAAGACTTTCTAGTGAAAGTAGGAGAGTTCATCTTTCCTGCTGATTTCGTTATGCTGGACATGGAAGAAGAGGCCAACACGTCAATTATCTTAGGAAGACCATTCCTAGCTACTGCTGGAGCCATCATCGATGTGCAAAAAGGGGAACTAGTCTTGAGGTTGCACGAAGAGAAAATGATTTTCAATGTCTTCAAAGCAATGTGTTACCCCAAGGAATCCATAAGAGAATGCATGCTGGTAGACACCATGGAATAAATAGTTCAAGAAGTATTGGAAGAAGAACAATGTGGAGGAACCTTTGAGCTGGAACAAGCACCAGATGGTGAATCACCACAAGCAACCATGGGAAACTCAATCATGCCAACCATTACAAGCAACAAAGATGCAGAGTCACCAAAACTAGAGCTGAAAGCATTACCACCCAGCTTGACATATGCATATCTAGGTGCCAACAACATCCAACCAGTGATCATAAATTCAAGTCTGAGTAAGGAACAAGAAGAGGAGCTCATCCAAGTGCTGAGACAACACAAGGATGCCATAGGCTGGACACTTTCAGATTTAAAAAGAATCAGTCCTTCAATGTCTATGCATAAGATCTTACTTGAAGAAGATGCTAAACCTTCAAGACAACAACAAAGGAGGCTGAACCCAACTATGAATGAAGTGGTTCAGAAAGAAGTGTTGAAATTGTGGCAAGCAGGGGTGATCTACCCCATCTCAGACAGCCCTTGGGTAAGCCCGGTGCAAGTAGTCCCTAAGAAAGGAGGGATCACTGTTGTGGCAAATAAGAAGAATGAATTGATACCCACAAGGACAGTGACCGGATAGCGTATGTGCATTGACTACCGGAAACTCAATGAAGCCACCCGGAAGGACCACTTTCCGTTATCTTTCATGGACCAGATGCTTGAAAGATTGGCAGGACATGAGTACTATTGCTTCCTAGATGGGTATTCAGGATACAATCAAATTGTTGTAGACCCCAAGGATCAGGAAAAAACTTCATTTACTTGTCCATATGGTGTCTTTGCTTATAGGAGAATGCCCTTTGGATTGTGCAATGCACCTGTAACATTCCAAAGGTGCATGCTCTCCATTTTTTCATACATGATTGAGAAGTTCATAGAAGTATTCATGGATGACTTCTCTATATTTGGGAACTCATATTCTGATTGCCTATATCATCTTGCTCTTATGCTAAAAAGGTGTCAAGAAACCAACCTAGTTTTAAACTGGGAGAAATGCCATTTTATGGTGGCTGAAGGGGTGGTTCTTGGTCACAAGATTTCAAAAGATGGCATAGAAGTGGACAAGGCAAAAATGGAAGTGATTGAAAAATTACCTCCACCTTGCAATGCCAAAGCAATCAGAAGTTTTTTGGGACACGCTGGGTTCTATAGGAGGTTTATCAAAGATTTTTCAAAGATTGCAAAACCCCTTAGCAACCTACTTGTCTCAAATACTCCCTTTGTTTTTGATAGAGAGTGCATGGTAGCCTTTGATGAACTTAAGAAGAAACTTTTCTCTGCACCTATTATAGCACCACCAAGCTGGGATCTTCCCTTTGAACTAATGTGTGATGCATCTGATTTTGCTGTTGGTGCTATTCTAGGACAGAGGAAAGACAAGCTAGTACATGTTATTTACTATGATAACAAGGTTCTCAATGAGAATCAAAGGAACTACACCACCACGGAGAAAGAACTTTTAGCCATAGTTTTTGCTTTTGACAAGTTTAGATCATATCTTATTGGCTCAAAAGTAATTGTGTTCACTGATCATGCAGCACTCAAATACTTGCTTACCAAATAAGAATCTAAGCCCAGAGTAATAAGGTGGATCTTGTTGCTTCAAGAATTTGATATTGAGATTAAAGATAGGAGCGGAGCAGACAACAAGGTAGCTGACCACCTCTCAAGGATCCCACAAGAAGAAGAGATGCAGCAAGTAGCAGTCAATGAAAGCTTTCCTGGTAAACAATTGATGATGATTCGAGTAGCCCCTTGGTTTGCAGATATAGCCAACTTCAAGGCTATTGGGGAACTACCAACCAACATCAATAGGCACATGAGGAGGAAGCTAATTAAAGATGCCAAACACTACATCTGGGATGATCCTTATTTGTTCAAAAAGTGTGTTGATGGAATCCTCAGAAGGTGTATACCCCATGAGGAAGGGCAGGAAGTATTATGGCAGTGCCATGGATCTGCATATGGAGGTCACTTCAGTGGAGAAATGACAGCAGCAAAAGTGCTTCAATCCAGATTTTACTAGCCAACAATGTTTAAGGATGCCAAGGAAATGGTGTCAAGATGTGATGAATGCCAAAGAGCTGGTAATCAAACCAAGAAAAATGAGATGCCACAGCAATTCATACTAGAGTTGGAGCTATTTGATGTATGAGAGATTGATTTCATGGGACCCTTCCCAACCTCCTACTCAAATAGCTACATATTGGTGGCTGTTGATTATGTTTTAAGGTGGGTAGAAGCCATAGCCACTGCAACAAATGACAACAAGGTTGTGATAAGCTTCTTGAGAAGGAACATTTTCAGTAGATTTGGAGTTCCCAGAGCTCTCATTAGTGATAGAGAAACACACTTCTGCAACAAATAACTCGAGACACTCCTTCTCAGATATGGAGTAAAGTGCAAAGTGGCAACTCCATACTACCCACAGACCAACGGTCAAGCTGAAATCTCCAACAGAGAGCTGAAATGAATCCTTGAAAAAACTGTTGGAAGCTCAAGAAAGGATTGGTCTAAGAAGCTGGATGATGCACTATGGGCCTACAGGACAGCCTATAAGACTCCCATTGGGATGTCTCCATACCAACTGGTGTATGGCAAGGCTTGTCACTTGCCAGTTGAACTTGAACATAGAGCATATTGGGCTCTAAAAATGTTAAACTATGATGAGCAAGCTACTGAAGAAAATAGATTAATGCAACTCAATGAGCTGGAGGAGTTTAGGAATCAAGCATATGAGAATGCAAAAATCTACAAAGAGAACACAAAAAGGTGGCATGACCAAAAGATAGCAAGAAGGGAGTTCACTGAAGGACAGAAGGTATTACTCTATAACTCAAGACTCAAGTTCTTCCCTGGAAAACTGAAGTCTAGATGTTCAGGAACTTTCACCATACTCAAGGTGTTTCCCTATGGTCATATGGAGCACATGGAGGACAAGACTCAGAGAACTTTTACTGTCAATGGCCATAGACTCAAACACTACTTGGGAGGCTCCTTAGAGGAGCAGGGAGTGAGCTACAAGCTCAGTTAAAGATGAAAGAATGTCAAGCTAATGACAATAAAGAAGCGCTAGTTGGGAGGCACCACAACACTTTATCCTTTTTGATTTAGTTACTTTTCTTAGAAGTAGTTTAAAAATTTGTTGCATTAGGTAGTTTAATTTTCAGTCTCCCATTTATCGTGCATTACCATATCAGGATTAGTTTACAATTGCATATTAGAAAGTTGATTTTAGCTTTGGTAGCTAGATTTTCTTTATATTTTCTTCCGGAATTGCAACTTGATGAAGGCATAGATCATGATGAGTGAATGGGCTGAGGACTAACTAAATTGCTAAGTTTGGTGTTGCCTCTCACCAACTTAATCTAGGCGTACAAACAATTTATATCTTTATTTGAAGAGTAAGCCCAAGGATTAAGTTTGGTGTGGCCACCACCAAGAATCATCTAGTAGCCCAAGTCACCCAGTTTGAAAGCACTTAATGCTATGGGTAAGAACATGAATGTGGTTTAATGAGTTCAGAGGAATTGGAATCAAAAGAAAATGAAAAGATTGATGTTATTCCACTCTTATGAACATATTAAATACACAATGATGAAACCAATTTATTAAGATGCCAAGGAATTAAGTTTGGTGTCCCAAGGGACACCCATCAGTTGCAATCCAATTCACTCTTAATGAGAAGGAATGTGAAGGGATTCTTTTGTCATTACTAATGGGTTTAGTTTTATTTCAGGAGAGAAGATGGGGCCCACATGGTAAGCAACTCACAAAGCAAGGAAGTCAAAGTATACTTACACTTTGGAACTCAACACACGCAGAAGACACAGTGAGAAAAGAGTTGGCGCCTCTTCCCACGCTAGGCGCCACTCCCCAAGTGGGAAAACATTTAACCCTTTTTATTCCCCACCCTTCCCACCACAACATTCACCCACTATAAAAGCCTCACTTTACCATCTCCTATTCCACTTCAACAACCCCAATCACACACGAAGAGCATACAGCCCTCACCTTCCTTTCTCTGTTCATCTTTTACCATCTCTTTCCATACTTTCTTTCTTTCTTTTTTCTTTCTTGATTGGGACAATCAAGTCCTAAGTTTGGTGTTGGAGCAAAACCTTGTTTTGCTTGCTCTTTCTTGCAACCCCCATTTCACTCTCAAACACACTCTCTCAACCTTATGGCACCACCAAAAAGCTCAGCCTCAAAGAAAAGAAAAATTAAGGAACCAACCTCTGGATCCTCAAGTTCCTTCAATGACTACAAGTTCCTCTCCGCATTCAACCAAAATCAATTCTATGGTTGGGTGAGTGAGAGGGAGATCATTCCAGAAGTTGGGTTCCAAATAGGGAGGAACGAGCATATTGAAATCAACATTGAGATCAACAATAGAGGTTGGTCACTTCTATGCAACCCACCAAGGAAAGTGGTAGAGAGCTTGGTGAGGGAATTTTATGCCAACGCAGTACCTCAACCAGGGCAACACTATGGCTACATTAGCTATGTAAGGAAGAAGTCTATTGACTACAGTCCCTTTAGCATAGAAAGAATGCTAATGGTGAAGAGGACAAGCTCCACTCGGAGCTATGAAGAAAGAATGAAGCAACAAGACCCTGGGTTTGATGAGATCCTGAATGAGATTTGTATGATGCATGTGCATTGGATCAATGACAAGGATGGGATACCCAATCAATTGAAGAGAAGAGATTTGAGCTCCCAAACTAGAGGGTGGCTAGAATTTGTGAGGAGGTCCCTAATCCCCACATCCAACACTTTAGAGGTGACCAAGGAGAGAGCTGTACTCATCTACAACATCATAAAAGGAGAGAACATCAACGTAGGGGAGATGATTGCCAACAACATCAACAAAGTGCTGAAAAGCACCAGTGACAACACAAGGTTGGCATTCCCCAGCATTATACAGAGGCTATGTGATGAGGATGGGGTTGAAAAGATCATTGATGAAGTGCTTGTGAAGCAAGACAAGTTCATAATTGCCAAAAAGATGGCCAAGGTGGTGGCTGTTCACCCACTCAACAGGGCCAGAGAACGAAGAGCTCATGCCCATGAACTACAACAACAACAAGAAGAAGAGGAGGCAGAAGAGCAACCTCAATTCCTGGCACTTCAACCACCACCACAATACCAATATTAGTAATTTCCAGAGGGATTCAACTTGGAGAAACTGCAAGGAGATGTACACCAAATGAAGGGATATCTACACCACTTGAGGGAAGATGTCAATCAACTCAAAGAAACTGAACAACAATAATGGAGCCAAGTCAACCAAAACATTCAACAACTCCAAGGGAATTGGGAGCATATGAGGAAGGAGCAGCAAGAACAATTTGATTGGGGAGAGGTGCGAAGTGCACTGGACAAAATAGCAGAACAAGGCAAATGGCAACAGATGAACTTGGCCAAATTCAGACATCTCTATGATGCCAGAACCATATCCAAGAGGCAGTATGACATCAACACACAAGCGAAGCTAAATCACTTGTGTAACGCCGTAGCCGCTCTAAACCCAGGATACCCAACCTTCATGCAAAGAATGGAAGAGCTAAGTGCTAGACAAGAGGAAATCCTAGCCAAACATAAGGAGGATGAAAGGAATTATATGAGGAGGGCAGGATTTTGGGAACCCAAGGATGCCAAAGCACAAGAAGGTTCCTCCATGCCAGATGAAGGTGGCTCTTCCCCCTCCAAGAAGAAGGACAAAGGGAAGGGGCCAATGAACTAAAGATGAAGCTGCTCAAGGTTGTTGAGTCCCATGGTTGACACTTTCCAACTTCTGAAATCTTGTTTAAGTTTTTGCTTTATTTACTTTTTGAATAAATAGTCATGCTAGGATAGTTTATGCTTTATGCTTAGTTTTAATTCCTGTTTGAAATCTTTATGAGTTTTTTTTTTCAAGAAAGAAAATGCCATGTATTTCAAGTCTTCATTTCAACATAAATAAAAGTAGAGTTTGTCCCCATAAGAGTCACTGTGAGTTGTGCAAAAACAATGAGAGAGACTAAGGACAAGAGAGATCATCAAACAAACTAAGAAATAAGAAACTAAGTGTAGAACCTTGGATGAACTAAAAAGAAAATGAGTCATGGAGAGCTACTAGTCCTAGAAGGTATAACCAGGGAAGGCCAAAGGGTATTCCTTGAATATCCATAGAACCAAGAGGTAGTAAGCAAGATCCAAGGCTCTGAGCATCAACTACTGTGATAGAAAAAGAAACATTAAAAAGCTCAAAAAGAATTAAAGATCTTTGTAGATGCTTGTGGTGAAGATGTGTCAAGAAGAGACATGGGCAAGTAAATTATTAGGGGTGTCTCAACACCTAGTACCCTAAAACCAACTGGTTTGGGAGTGCTAATTGAAAGCTTAATTAAAGGGTTGTCTTGAGACAAAACACTTAGAGTCGTGGTCAAGAAAGCAAAACAACCCTTACTACTTCAAGGTGACAATCAATAGAAAGGACTCCTAAGGCCTATACCTGAAAGAACCCTCAAGGATCCAAGAGCTTCCCATGACATTAAAACATTCATACATGTGTTGAACACTTAGTCTTACTCTTAGTTATAGTGCAATCACTCAAAGCCAAGGCCTCAAGTTATAAAGGGTTACTCACATTGATTTGCTTGGGACAAGCAAAACTTAAGTTTGGTATTGTGATGACTTGCATCATCTACCCTTCTTTCTTGTATAAAGAAGACCATAAAAGAGCATAAATCTCATTTGATCAGTACAATTCATGCATTATTTGATGAATATTATGGTACACTACTTTGAGATGAGTTGTGCTGAATTTCAGGTGAGAAAAGCATCAAAAATTGGGTAGAAGACAAACAGGAGCTGGGCGTGGCACGCCAGTACTAAAGTCTAGAAAAGAAGTCCAAGCATGCATGTGGGCGTGGCACGCCAAAGACTGGGTGTGGCACGCTAATACAAAATTCCAGAGAGCTACAATGGAGGACACAAAAGGGGCGTGGCACGCCAAGCTGGGCGTGGCATGCCTGGCCCATCAATTACTATGGGCGTGCCACTTGAGCAAAGGGGCGTGGCACGCCAACTCACCATTCCAAGAAGGACCTTCACTATGGCGTGCCACTTGGTGTCGAAGGCGTGGCACGCCAGCCCCAAGAAGCCACTTGGGCATGCCACTTGAGAACCCAGGCGTGGCATGCCAAGCTTGAAGAGTTCACAAATCCATGAGCATGCCACTTGAGCAGCATGGTGTAACGACCCAACTTCCAGTACGTCATGATCGTACCAAAAGTAAGGAGTTACTAGCCTATTTCTTTTATTAACTATTTAATATTGAGCCTTTAGTTCGATATCGCATTTCTATTTTATAGAAAATTTCAGAAAAATTTTGTTTTTATTAATTAAATTCATATAGCAAACATCACCAAGTAATAATAATCACATAATAATTAATAATAATAAATATTATACAAAAGAATTTAAGTAAAACTCAGATACAACTCATATCCCTCTGCATAAAATAAAAACTAAAGCTACAAAGGCGAGGGAACTCTATGAAAATAACTTAACTTATAAATATAGTATAACAATCGCCCGCAGCTTCAAACTGTGTCTTCGAACCTGTGTCACTGAAAGGGTAGAAGATTTTGGGGTGAGAACAAACCACACGTTCTCAGTAGGGAATGGGAATGCCGTAAAAGTAACGATTAACATGCAAATAATTAACGTACTCAAGGAAACCATATTTTTATCAAACCTTTTTGAAAATACTCTTGATTTTACTTTAGCTAATTAATTACCTCTTTCAAAATCTCTAAACTCAACAAATTCTAATTATAAAACTAGTCACATTAACCATCCCTCAGCCACATAATTAATTCTTAATCAAAACGTCAATACTTAATCAGTTTAATACATTCACAAACTAATAGTACAAACAAGAGATTCAGTTTAACATACCAGCAAGTCACAACAAGACAAACAACACAACCAAAGAGAAGCAATACAAGCAAACACAACCAAATGTAAATGCACAAACAATATGATGCATGTCTGTCCTAAGCAGGCCATGAGCTCACGTGTCGGTTTACACCCTGCAGCCCGACATTACCTAGGAACAAGTCCCAGATATGGCTTCCCTTTGTGTCCTTAGTGCATATGTGTCGGTGATAAGAATACCACTCCTTCGTGACTACCGGCAGTCGGCGCAAAGCCCGACCCCATAATATACGCACAAGGGGAAACCATGATCCTCAGTTTATGGGCATCCCTGAGATCAATTCACAAACAAAACAGAGATCTTCAGTTCGTGGGTTATTCCCCGAGATCAATACACAATAACATAGCGATCTTCAGTTCGTGGGTTATACCCGAGATCAACATACAACAATTCATGGGTTATTCCCGTAATCAATGATTATCAGTCCGTGGGTTTTTCCCGAATATAAAACAAATAACAATTTATAGGTTTTCCCGAGATCAATGATCATTCAGTTCGTGGGTACTTCCCGAATTTAACCAATTATCAACTCATGGGTTTTCCCCGTAGTTAAACAACTAACAGTTTGTGGGGTTTTCCCGCCTTTTATCACTTTTCATCTTCCTTTCCAAAACGCAACAATCCACATATCAATTCATCATTCTCTCTTTTCCTTTAAGTTCTTAACATTTTTCTTTAAACCTTTCTTAACTTCCTCAAGCATTTATCCATAAAAATCTTAACCATCAAGCCAGTCATAATCTCTACTTTAGCAATCTTGACTCAAGCCAACTTTAAAACTATCTTTTAGTTTGGTTCTCTATCGAAAGACTCTAGAAAAATCATTTATTTTAAATTCATTGAACACTTTTCAAAACATAACCTCTCTTTAGAAATAATCAAATAAAACTCTTTCTCAAGCTTACTAACTTCACAAAGATTCAAAAATTATCTCTCTTACTATTCAAATTCAAATATTATTATTTCACCAAATTTCTAAAAAGGCAATCCTTTATTTCAGGCCCAAAACATAACTCTTTTTATAATGAATCAAATTCAAAACATAATTTCTTTCTTAAATAATTCAAGTTCGAAACATAATTCCTTTCCTTGGTAAATTGAACTCATAATATTTTAATTCTTTTCTAAACTAAATAAAGCTCAAGTAATATAATTTTCCAAATTCAAAGCTTCTAAAATAACTTTTCAAATGAAACCTCAATTTTTTACAAAATTTCGGCAGCACTTCCCCTAAAACTCGGACTTAGCCACCCTTACGAGTTCCCTCTTTCTCCACAAATCACCAGCCCTTTTCTCAACAATTTTCAAGCAGGTAATTCTCAATCAATCAGACATTCACAATTCATAATAACAAACAAATCAATCATACTCCACAATTCCAACTAATCCATCAATCCAACTCCAATCTCATCAATTCATATTTACCTTTCACATATCATAGAATCCTTTCAAAATTACACTCAATCAACTAGTAATCCTAAAAATCAGCCTTTCATAATTCTAATTATTTTAATGTCATTTACTCTTTAGCAAAGTTACTATTTAATTTTAAAAGTCACATTTAAAGAAAATGATTTGGTAATCAAACTTCAATCTTTTAATAGTTCTCAAACTTAATTCTAATTAATCATGAATCAGCTTTAACAACCATCAAAGCCAATCCCAATCAGTCGTTGTCAGTATCACAGCCGTTTCGTTACATCAGATAACTAAAAACAACAAGCACCTGTTTTTAATAATCAGAATACAGCCACAACTTAGCCAGAATTAATCTTATCAATTAATCAATCACTCACAGCAAGAGAACCAGTCACAATCACAGCCATAATCTAAACTCCATTCATCAATTATCAAAACGTCATATTTTCAATAATTAGCTCAACATTTTTCAGTTAAATAAGTAACATTAAATAAATCATCATTCATAGTCCCATTTCAACTAATTCCAACCCGTCACAAGTCCATTTCACAACCATTCCAATATACTAAAATTCCAATTCAATATCAAACAATTCGAAATAATTCATTCAAGATCAGAATCTCAGCCAACTTGTCACAAAAATTAGTAATTCAAAATACAATTCACCACCGCATCTAATTTTACTTATAATTTGGAGGCATCACAACCACATCCAATTCTAATTTATAATTCACAATAATCACAATAGCTAACTATTCTCAAATACATGTCAAGCAATTCACATTAATTAATCAATTCTTAACCATTGTTAACCATTTGCACTTATCCAAATAACTTTGTAGGCATTCTAAGTTAAAAACGTTTAACTTTAAAAATAAATCCCCTACCTCAGTGTCGAAACTCGCAGAAATCACTAAACGTAGCTTCTCCATTAGCAGTTTTCAGCACCTATTTCCATGGCAGCAACAATGACAAGGTTAAACGCCTCCTCTCCTCTTCGATCTAGGATTCCAGAAGTAGCAGCCATTTTCAAACAGAGCCAGTAGCAATGTGAGGTGGTCACGGCAGCAATCAGAAACGGTGAATTCAAATAGGATAATAGTAAAAATTCTGAAAACTCCATGCTAACTCAAATTGAAGCAAGAGCCAGAATGCCTTACCTCAATTAGACAATAATAACAGAACGAGGAAATGGCGGCAGCTAGAACGGCGGCCCAGGGGTGACGGTGACGCGGCTCCACCACCAGTGACCAAGAAGCACGACAGAGGCGTTTACCCCACTCAACAGCATTTTCTCCCTCAACTGGCCTTCCTCCACCCATGAGCTCCTCTCTCGGCGGACCAGAGAAGCAGAAACGGAGCTCCATCGTGTCTCTCTCTGCCTTGGACGGCGACGCACAGTAGTGAGACCCGGCGGTGGCGGCAGTATGGCTCAGCAACGGTGGCGCGAATGGCAACGCAAACAGCTCGCCTTCCACCTCGCGCCACTCCACCTCTGTCTTCCTCAAACCCAGCGTCGTTCTCCCCTGCTCCTTCGAGCTCGATGGCAAGGGAACCATGGCGGTGCGGCGGGCCGCGCTCCTCCAGCATCGTGCCTTCTCCCTCCTCCTCTTAGTGACAGCGGCGTGACTCATGGTTCCATGGACGGGATGATGCCGTGAAGCAGCTCGACGGCGAGCTCGCAGCAGACGCGACGCCACTCTCCTCCGTTTCTGTCTTCTTTCTTGGCGTGGGTGAATGGCACGATGGCGAGCAAGACGTGGTTGGGTGTGATGGAATGCGATGGCAGCGTGGCTCCTCTATCTTCTTCGATTCCGATCTCTCTCTTGTCCCTCTCCATTTGTGCGTTTCTTTCTCAATTCTGTGTTTGTTGTGTTTAGGAAAAAGGGGAGGTATGGTGCGGCTGAGTGGTGGTGGGGGAGGGTGAAAATTAGAATTAGGGTTCCTCAATTTAGGAATTAGGATTTCTAAGGTTGATTTGGGAATTAGGGTTAGAAATTAGGATTTTATAAAAGAATATGGATAGATATGAATAGATATTTTGATAAAATTGGAGGGTAGAGTAATTTTAAAATCAAATATACTCTGTTAAAATATTTAGAAACGTTATTTATCAACATATTGCTAAGTTCAATCAATTATTTTCTAATTTAAATTGTAAAATAAACATATTAATCACATTTTTATAAAATATAGTTTAGACTCAATATTAATTATTCAAATTAAATGATATAACTTTTCTTTATTTTTCTATCTCCAAAACTTTAATTTCAATTTATAAAACAACTAATTATAATAAAAATTGTACGCAAATATTAATTGACTTAAACTTAAAGTATTTATAAATATCAATCTAATCATTTCTAATAAAATAATTTCTGAGAGTTCAAATTAATAACATAATTCATTCAAAATAGAATTTATTTAAATTAAATTATACAATTCTTATTTTTCAATTATCAAAATGATAATTTCAATTATACCAAATATCTAATAAAGATTATATAAAAATTCTAATTAATTTAAACTTCAATTATCATGAAACTCTATTTAATTACCTTTAGCAAAATAATTTTCTTAAAATAAATCATAAATAACTAATTATTTGATTTTCAAAAACTACGGTTGTTACATTCTACCCACCTTAGAAAAATTTTTGCCCTCGAAAATTGCTAGAATAAAATAAGTTCAAACTGAAATCAAAGAAAGCAGAATATATGGACAGAGACATAGGCATTGCCCAGGATGACAATTCAAAGAGTTAGGTAAGAAATTAGATTCATAGGCAAGCAAAGGTATACAAGAATGACAAGGCATGGTTGGGAAATAATCAAATCACATTCTGGGAAGAAAATTCAAACAAGAGAATCCCAATGGAAGCAACGAAGAAAAAGAAGGCTCGAGTTCGCGTGGCACGATTAAAGATTATACGTCGAATCGAAGCTAACTTTATAAACTCTAACGCTCCCAAACCCCATGAATCGCATTACATATTACTTCTATTTCGTCTATGATAACCTGTTAGTGTTGCCATGTACATAAATCATTAGTATTAAGTTGGCCAGACCTAATACCATGAGGTATGCAATGGTAAACTAACAGCGTTAATCATCAAACAGTCATGCATATAAAACTCAAACTCTTGTTACCAGAACAAGTCACAAAGCATGACAGGCACTCAGAGTATGCAGTGAAGCATAGTCAGTCCATTCCCAAGGCTCTAACAGGAATGAACTGCTCTGATACCATTTGTAACGACCCAACTTCCAGTACATCATGATCGTACCAAAAGTAAGGAGTTACTAGCCTATTTCATTTATTAACTATTTAATATTGAGCCTTTAGTTCGATATCGCGTTTCTATTTTATAGAAAATTTTAGAAATTTTTTTTATTAATTAAATTCATATAGCAAACATCACCAAGTAATAATAATCACATAATTATTAATAATAATAAATATTATACAAAAGAATTTAAGTAAAACTCAGATACAACTCATATCCTTCTGCATAAAATAAAACTAAAGCTACAAAGGCGAGGGAACTCTATGAAAATAACTTAACTTATAAATATAGTATAACAATCGCCCGTAGCTTCAAACTGTGTCTTCGAACCTGTGTCACTGAAAGGGTGGAAGATTTTGGGGTGAGAACAAACCAAACGTTCTCAGTAGGGAATGGGAATGCGGTAAAAGTAACGATTAACATGCAAATAATTAACGTACTCAAGGAAACCATATTTTTATCAAACCTTTTTGAAAATACTCTTGATTTTACTTTAGCTAATTAATTACCTCTTTCAAAATCTCTAAACTCAACAAATTCTAATTATAAAACTGGTCACATTAACCATCCCTCAGCCACATAATTAATTCTTAATCAAAACGTCAATACTTAATCAGTTTAATACATTCACAAACTAATAGTACAAATAAGAGATTCAGTTTAACATACCAGCAAGTCACAACAAGACAAACAACACAACCAAAGAGAAGTAATACAAGCAAACACAACCAAATATAAATGCACAAACAATATGATGCATGTCTGTCCTAAGCAGGCCATGAGCTCACGTGTCGGTTTACACCCTGCAGCCCGACATTACCTAGGAACAAGTCCCAAATATGGCTTCCCTTTGTGTCCTTAGTGCATATGTGTCGGTGGTAAGAATACCACTCCTTCGTGACTACCGGCAGTCGGCGCAAAGCCCGACCCCATAATATACGCACAAGGGGAAACAGTGATCCTCAGTTTGTGGGCGTCCCTGAGATCAATTCACAAACAAAACAGAGATCTTCAGTTCGTGGGTTATTCCCCGAGATCAATACACAATAACATAGCGATCTTCAGTTCGTGGGTTATACCCGAGATCAACATACAACAATTCATGGGTTATTCCCATAATCAATGATTATCAGTCCGTGGGTTTTTCCCGAATATAAAACAAATAACAATTTATAGGTTTTCCCGAGATCAATGATCATTCAGTTCGTGGGTACTTCCCGAATTTAACCAATTATCAACTCATGGGTTTTCCCCGTAGTTAAACAACTAACAGTTCGTGGGGTTTTCCTGCCTTTTATCACTTTTCATCTTCCTTTCCAAAACGCAACAATCCACATATCAATTTATCATTCTCTCTTTTCCTTTGAGTTCTTAACATTTTTCTTTAAACCTTTCTTAACTTTCTCAAGCATTTATCCATAAAAATCTTAACCATCAAGCCAGTCATAATCTCTACTTTAGCAATCTTGACTCAAGCCAACTTTAAAACTATCTTTCAGTTTGGTTCTCTAACAACGCGCTCCTCCAACAACGCGCCTTCTCCCTCCTCCTCTCAGTGACAGCGGCGTGACTCATGGTTCCATAGATGGGATGACACCGTGAAGCAGCTCGGCGGCGAGCTCGCAGCAGACACGACGCCACTCTCCTCTGTTTCTGTCTTCTTTCTTGGCGTGGGTGAATGGCACGATGGCGAGCAAGACGTGGTTGGGTGTGATGGAATGCGGTGGCAGCGTGGCTCCTCCATCTTCTTCGATTCCGATCTCTCTCTTGTCCCTCTCCATTTGTGCATTTCTTTCTCAATTCTGTGTTTGTTGTGTTTAGGAAAAAGGGGAGGTATGGTGCGGCTGAGTGGTGGTGGGGGAGGGTGAAAATTAAGATTAGGGTTCCTCAATTTAGGAATTAGGACTTCTGAGGTTGATTTGGGAATTAGGGTTAGAAATTAGGATTTTATAAAAGAATATGGATAGATATGAATAGATATTTTGATAAAATTGGAGGGTAGAGTAATTTTAAAATCAAATATACTCTGTTAAAATATTTAGAAACATTATTTATCAATATATTGCTAAGTTCAATCAATTATTTTGTAATTTAAATTGTAAAATAAACATATTAATCACATTTTTATAAAATATAGTTTAGACTCAATATTAATTATTCAAATTAAATGATATAACTTTTCTTTATTTTTCTATCTCCGAAACTTTAATTTCAATTTATAAAACAACTAATTATAATAAAAATTGTACACAAATATTAATTGACTTAAACTTAAAGTATTTATAAATATCAATCTAATCATTTCTAATAAAATAATTTCTGAGAGTTCAAATTAATAACATAATTCATTCAAAATAGAATTTATTTAAATTAAATTATACAATTCTTATTTTTCAATTATCAAAATAATAATTTCAATTATACCAAATATCTAATAAAGATTATATAAAAATTCTAATTAATTTAAACTTCAATTACCATGAAACTCTATTTAATTACCTTTAGCAAAATAATTTTCTTAAAATAAATCATAAATAACTAATTATATGATTTTCAAAAACTAGGGTTGTTACACATGGCGTGGCACGCTGGTACAACAATCCAGAGAAGGGGTTGAAGGTAATTGAAGACTGGGCGTGCCAATTGAGCAACCAGGCGTGGCACGCCAATGCACAAAGGACCAAAAGCAAGGACTGAGCGTGCCACTTGGTATCGAAGGCGTGGCACGGCAACCTTAGCATTTCACTATGGCGTGTCACTTGAAGGCTGATGCATGGCACGCCAACTACTGGAACCAAGACAAGATCATGGGCGTAGCACGCTGGTATAAGTTTCCAGAGAGAATGAAGGAGGCCAATTACATGGGGCATGCCACTTGATATCGAAGGCGTGGCACGCCATTCACCATTCTTCATTTAGGCGTTCCACTTGAGCAACCAGGCATGGCACGCCAGTGTCATTCAGAGAGAAGCATCGGGGCGTGCCACTTAAGTTCGTGGCGTGCCACGCCAATGCCACGCTAGTTCAACTTTCCAGGGAAGCCTAGCCAAGCATAAAGCAAGGGCGTGGCATGCCAGACCTTGGGCGTGGCACACCAGTACAAGTTTCCAGAGGCAAAGAGAAGTGAGAAAGGCAAGGGGCGTGCCACTTGAGTTCGAAGGCGTGGCAGGCCAACACAAGAAATCCACTATGGCTTGCCAATTGAGTTCGAAGGCGTGGCACGCCAAGGTTGTTAGAGGGATGAGCGTGCCACTTGAAGGATTGGGCGTGGCACGCCAAGCTGAAAATGAAGGGCACGTGACATGCCAGAAAAGTGCTAGCCACACGCCAGCTGAGAAGTCATGCTTATTGAGTGTTTTCTTTTCCCTCCAAAATGTAATTTTCCTTTTTCACTTTTGTAATTATTTTATTTTACTAGGAGTAGTATAAATACCCCCAAGGAGTACTGAAGAAGGGGGTTAAGCAGTCAGTTTTAGATCCACTTTTACACTTCACTTTTGAGTACTTTTTGAGCTATGAGTAGCTAACTTCCTTCTCATTGAGACAGGGAGTTCTATTGTACTTGATGGATTGATGATAGTGAAATCCTTCTTCTCTTCATCTTCACTTTGATTTGCTAGAAGGAATTTCGTTATTAATGCTTAGTGTTCAATTATCTTGGGAAAGAGATTGAATGCAATTGGGTTTCATGGGAACCTTGGGAAAGGAAACATGAAGCCATGCTTGAAATCCCTTCTCACACTAGAGTAGAATTTGGGTTTTGGTGTTTGGATACGTGACATATAATCCTCCCTTTACTTGGACCTATAATGGTGTGTGGTAAAATCAGGGACCAAGCATATCTCTCTTCATGAGCAATTAGACCAAGGAATTGGCTATTGATCAAGATCTGAGAGATTGAGTCACCAAGGGATTGGGGCTCAATCAATCATGATTGCCAAGAGGTCAATGAGTTGCATGATTGAAGAGGATATAAGCTAGATTTGATCCAAAGAGACAACATCTCCCAATCTCAATGAATTTTCCCATTCTTATCTATCCATTTCTTTACAGCTTATTTTTACATTCAGCAATTCTCCATTCCCATTTACATTCAAGTCATTTATGATTCTGTCCTTTACTTTCTGCCATTTATATTTCTGTACTTTATTGCCTTTCTTTATATTCTAGTCATTTATATTTATGTCATTTACAATTCTGCACTCTACAATCCTATTGATCTGCTTGACTAATTCATCAATTGATTAAAACTGCTCGACTTTGCCAATCTCTGTGGATACGATTCCACTCCACTGTGGGTTATTACTTGACGATAATTTTGGTACGCTTGCCAAAAGGACTAATTCACTAATTTTGAATGGGGTGTGAATTCCAGTCATCAATTACTATCCACTCAGCTAAATAAACACCAAGAGCTTTTTTGAACAATGGCAAAAATAAAAATATATAGTATGTGAAAAGTGTATATAAGAACTTCATTGCTTGAATTTCATCACTTGGTTGGAATGAATCATGAGGCAGAAAAATGGGCTCCTTTTGATTTGTTTACCATTCTTCTGTATATCCTATTTTATCTTGGTGGAAAAGCCAGATTGCAATATTAATCACTTGACATTGCTGCTCTTATACTCGGCCTTATATATATCCCAAATCTTTCTGATTATATCAATTTAATTCTTGCTAAATGATTATTGTGCTGAATTTGTGGTTAAATGGTTGCAAAATGCTTTTACTTAAATTTGATAATAAAATTTTTTGATTAAATAATTATATTTTTTATTTTAAAAAACTCCCTCCTAAATTGGATTTTTGTGGATTGTTTTGATCACTCTCTTTCTGGCTCTTTGATCTCAATAGAAAACGCAGTGTTTGCTCAGTGAGCCAGGTAACTTCTCATTTCTCAGCTCCATTATCGTGGTTGCATGCATAATTTGAAGTTTCCCCTCTTGTGTATAGTGATTTGAAAGCTCTTACCCTATTAAATTGGTAGTATTTTTAATTTGTATGATGGTGTGAGTTGAATGTTACCTTGGTGATAGCAGTGATCTGTTCAAAATTTTATATAATTATTTGTTGTTATGTTTTGCTAAAGTTTATTGGTAGAATAGTAAGTGTCCTATTTTATATGTGGCCTACTTAATGAAAGGATGTTGGTTATTTGAGTGATGAGGTGGAATTTGATACTGCCCATTATAGCCTTATTTAAATAATGAAGATACATTGTAAATTTTGTTCATCTGTCTTGTTTTTAATTATTTTACCCTTTAGCTTATATAATAGAACAGAGGACAGTTTGCATCACTCTTTCAAAAAATCAGAATGAATATATAAATGAAATGAAACTATCTATAATTCTATATAACCTTAGGCTGGCTTGGATCATGAGCTTCTGCATATAATACTTGCCTTTTAAGTTTTTCTGCCCTAGCTGAGAGGCATCCTAGAAACTAGAGCTATGATTTTATCACATTAAATGGTGCTATATTTTGTACATAGCAATAAGTTAGAATTTCAATTGGATCCCAATTTCTTTTAAGTAAATATTATATTTACCAATAAATGTAAACAAAATATTTATATAGTACAAATGAAATATATGTTTTAAAAAAATTAAATATATTTTATTTAAAAATATATATTATTAGTTTGCAGTGTTGTAAATATCGGTTTGAATAAATACTATAATTATTTTATTTATTTAAAAAATCCAATTCAAATTGCTCTCTTAAGTAAAAAAAAATATCTAGATTTAAGGAAATTCATTACCATGAAGTAATTTTTGTTGTCTGAATTATATTGATTTTTTTAAACTTTATTTACAATATATATAATGATGTTATTAGGTTTTATTATAAGATATAAGTTTCAGGTGCAATAACACTAAATAAGTTTGAAGAAAACTATTATATATTTTGTAAATAAAAAATTTCATTAAATTTAAAAGAAATTTCAGGACACTCGTTTAATCCTAAATATTTTAAAAATTTTATTTATTGCTTTAAACATTTTTGTAGTAAATTAAAGGCTATGTATTATTATTGTGATTGTCTTGTTTTGCATGCCAGTTACATCTTTCCAACACTGAAATGTCCATTTTCTTATTATTATCACTTTCTTCATATAGCCCAATGCCCTTTTTCATCTCTTTTCCTTTATTCACAAATTCAATATGTGATAAAGAAATTCTAATTAATAGCCATATTTATACACTAAAAATTTTGTTATTTTGTCATTATCCCTTGAATGATTTAATTGCTGCTGCTGCTGCTAGGTCCCAAATCTGGTTGATTATATCAATTTAATTCTTGCTAAATGATGATTGTGCTGAATTCATGGTTAAATGGTTGCATATGGCAATTACAATTTTTTTTGTCTGTAATTTTTACAGTTATTCGTGGTTAAGATTGAAGGTGGAAGTTTTTGGTTAAGGTCTTCCAAGTAGATTTTGTCAAAACATTGATCCCCTCATGGCAAGGTACAATGCATACTTTAATTCTTTTGTTTTGTTAGTTTTGAAGTTGCAATTTAACTTATTATATTTGTACTATAAATTCTATGTTTCTCTTTATTTGTTTTACCTCAATGGGTTTCTAGAGAATTACTTCTAAGACTAGGAACTATTTCCCAACCTAATTCCAAGGCTTTGAAAGTCCTTTTCATTGCCCATTTCCTTTATAGCGAGTAACACCCTTTATATGTTGTTGGCTTTATTAACACCGAAGTAGTATTGCTATGGTTGAAATTTGTTTGTGCAATTCTGGTTGTTGTATTTCTAATTTTGTGCACTTGGTATATATGAATTTGTCCCTATATCTAATTTAAGTGTGAAAGTCTGGTTAATTAGTGCATGAAGAGTGCTATAGGGACATATCAGGATTGTGTTAAAGGAATGCAAAAAAGAAACACATGCAGATTTTCATGGTTTGAATGAAACAAGATAGTGCTATAGGGACCTGGATATGCTTTCTTGGTATACTATGTCTATATGTTCCCTTCATTGCAAGGAAAGTGGGAAAATTTTTTTTTAATTTTTGTATATTCTTTCTCAAACGTTCTTGCTGCACTGAAAAAAACTTTTTTAATTTTTGTATACTAAAATCTTGATATAACAAAAATTCCATTTAATTTTTATAATTACGAATGATATTATGAATATTTTTCTAACTACTTTTTTATATAATTATACAGGGTAACAACGAAGATTAAACAATGAAGATTAAGCTGTTTATTATTGTGGTTTATTGGCTAAGATAGAGCACTGTTTAGAATCTTTGTATGTATGGTTGACTAATGACTTTTATTAGAAGATACTTATGTATGTCGCAGGATATGTTTTTTTTTGCAGAGTATTAGTAGTAAAGTCTAAGTGATATTATGGTTATTTTGATATGGCTATGCTTACTTTAGTGTGAAATGTATGAATTTTTACAATTAACTTCATTCTAGTACTTTTGGATCATTATTATAAATATATTTTGGTTAGATATAATTTTTATTATTTAAAGAAATTATTTACTATAATTATGTATTTATTTTTATTTTATAATATTCAACTCATTTAAATAAAAATGCAGAATTATTATATATGTAATCATATTAACTATTATGTTGTATTAATAATTATTAGATAATTATGTATATATATACAAAAAAAAAAACGAGACTTAAGGCTACACTTATATACAGTAGCTATAGTACACAAAAAAAAAAGAGACCTAAAGCTACACTTATATACAGTAGCTATAGTATTAAAAAAAAAAACGAGGCACCTAAGGCTACACTTATAAAAAGTAGCCATGGAATACAATGTGGCTACGCTTTACAGGTGATGCAGTAGCATTGAAAAGCGTAGCCTATTCTGGTAAAAATAGAAGCTGAAAAGCGTAGTTTTTGGTCCTGGACAGCATCACTTTAAAAGCGCACCCTATTCCCAAACGTCAAAATCGTAGCCCTTGGTGCAGAAAAGTGTAGCCTTTGAGAATAGGCAACGGTCGAATAGGAATCACCCCAGAAAGCGTAGCCGTAGCACAAAAAGCGTAGCCGTAGCCTAAGGCATCATTTTTTTCACTTTTGGCTACACTTTTCAAGTGTACCTGAATGGGTGTTTTTCTTGTAGTGTCTATTGTTAATCTCTTGCTTTTGTAGTTGTAGATTTCTTTAATTCTTGCAATTAATAATGTTTGCCTTTATTGCCTTCTATGTGTTTGTTGAAATGCCTCTTCTAGATATGAGTTAGATTTTGTTCCTCTTGGCCTTGGTAGAGTAATTAGTGATACTTGGGTTATCAAACTCTTTTGTTGATTAATAATTAGAGACTGCTAATTGACTTGGATACCACTAAAGCTAGTCTTTCCTTAGGAGTTGGCTAGGACTTGTGGAATCAAGTTAATTCATCCACTTGACTTTTCTCTATGGTTAGAGGTTAACTAAGTGGGAGCAATGAACAATTCTCATCACAATTGATAAGGATAACTAGGATGGGATTTCTAGTTCTCACACCTTGCCAAGAGCTTTTCTAGTTGTTAGTTTATTTTTCATCGTCATTTACTTTTTTTGTTTCTTATCCAAAACCCCAAAATATACAATTCATAGCCAATAACAAGAACATTTGTTTGCAATTCCTAGGGAGATGGTCATCCGACTGATCGGTGATTTTGGGTGACAAATTTCTAATTCCAACACTTTTGCATTTCATTTTAGGTTTTTAGGATTTTTGTTGCATTTTCTTAATTTTGCATATATATACATAATAAGCTTAGTCAAAATAATGAGGTTCTTCAAGATTTCTATCTATAGGGCACCAATTGATTTGAGTGAAAACTTTTCATAGGATTTGCTATATATATATATATATATATATATATATATATATATATATTGTGGATCATGTTTTTGAGTTAAGAACACAAGCTTGTGATTTGAGCCTAATGATGTGGTTACATCTTATAACCACTTATTTTCCCTTCTTGTGTGCATTATTCTCTTCCTATGATAGTAATCTTTGATTTGTTTGATTCTCTATGTCCATTATTTTGTGTAGACATACATTTAAATGATTGAGGCCATCATTTCGTCTAGCTCACTTACCCAAATAGCCTACCTTTTATCTTCCATTGTTAGCCACTTTGAGCCTATGATTAACCCACTTTGTTCTTAATTTTAGCACTTTACAAGCCTTTAAGCGAAAAAAACAATAAATGTCCTTTATTTAGATCTTTAATTAGCTTAGGCTAGTAGTGAGTGTGAGTATCATTCAAGTGTGGGAAATTTGGGACATTGGGTGAATAAAAGGGTAGTTTTGTATTTTTGTTGGAAAAATTGGGAATTAGGTGCATACTTATGTATTAATCAAATGTTAGACCTTATGCATTGATGTTCTTGTATATAGAAAGAAAAATGAGAAAAACAAAAGAAAAAAGAAAAGAAAAAGAAAAAAATAATATGGAAAAGAAAAGAAAAAATAAAAAAAGAAAGAAACAAAGAAAAAGAAAGAAATAAAAAGGGGACAAAATGCCCCAAAGCAAAGCTCAATAAGGATCAATGCATAAGTGTTGTGAAATGAAAAGAAAATGCATGAGTATGTTAAAAAGTGAAAGATTGGTAGCTAGGTTAGAACTTAATTGTATAGGATGTCATAGGTTAGGTGGGAAGTCTAAGCTTACCAAAGATTCAAATTTCAAGCTCACTTGACCATATATACATCCTACCTTGACCCTAGCCCCATTACAACCTATGAAAAGACCTCATGATACTTGTATGCATGCATGAAATAAATGTCGATTGTTAGAAGAAAAATAATTCTTGGAAAGCATGATTAGGGGAGAATGAGTGAATCAACCCTAAACACTTGAGCGAATAGAATGCAAACACTACCGGTGAGGGTTCGATTGCTCAATTAAATGTTTTTCACCTATGATCATCACTCCTCATGCAAGTTTGTAAAAATATTTAATAGCTCAATTCAATTGTGGTTTGGCATGGTTGTTAATACCCTTAGCCCTTGTGCATATATGTACTCTTGGGAATTGATTTATTTTGACCAAGCAATTGCATTCATGTAGATAGTTGCATATAGGTAGTTTGCATTTAGATTAGTTCGCATTGAATAAATGATGATACCCTTTGTTCTTTCTTGGTTTAAGCATGAGGACATACTTGGTTTAAGTGTGGGGAGGTTGATAAACTTCATTTGTAGGGTTTATCTTGTGCTTAATTTAGGGGATTTTATGACCTTTTACGCACATTTATTCAATGAAATAGCATGGTTTCATGATTGTCTCCTAATTTGTGCTTAAGTGTGAAAACATGCTTTTTAGGCCCTTAATTGTTTAATCTTGATTTACCTTTGATTCCATTAGATGCCTTGATATGTTTGTTAAGTGATTTCAGATTTAGGAGGCAAGGATTGGATTAAGGGAATGAAGGAAAAGCATGTAGAAATGGAGAGATCATGAAGAAATGAAGGAATCACAAAAGCTGTCAAGCCGACCTCTTCACACTTAATCGACCATAACTTGAGCTACAGAGGTCCAAATATGCGATTCTAGTTGCATTGGAAAGCTAACATCCGGGGCTTCGAAATGATATAAGATTTGCCATAGTTGCATCGCGGATAAAGGTGTTGACGCGCACGGTACGCGTACGCGCCGATGGGTGAACATGATTCACTTAATGCAACTCGTGCTCATCGATTTTAGAAGCCTTGTGGGCCTAATCCAACTCATTTCTGATGCTATTTAAGCCAAGGATTGAAGGGAAATTAACATACTTTAGCTTTCCATTGCCATTGAGATCACGCCATTTGGACTTTTGTAGCTCCAAAAATGCTCCTTCGAGTGCATGGATGTCACATCCTGATAGCATCTTGATGCTTTCAGGGTTATGCCGGTATATAATTTCTCAATAAAATCCCGTTGTAAGTATAGCTCTACCCAACAACAATCCACGAGTCAAATTTAGAAGAAATTTGGTTGTCACAAGTTCAACCCCAATAAAAGTAACCGAAGTATTCAAATCTCGGGTCGTCTCACAAGGAATGGGCAAACATGTGCATCAACATTGGTTAGAATTCCAGGATTACAAGTCATGAGCAAGGAATTAAACTAGAAATCTTAACAAACAAGTAATCTTAAAGTGCAAGAAACTAATCCAAATAACTAAAGCAAGATGTGAGCAATTCTAAACTAACAAGATAACATTCAATATAATTCTATTCTAAAACTAAATAATTAACTATAACTAAGACAAAGCAATTAGGAATTTTGGGTTTTCAAATATGAATAATAAAAGCAACTCTTGGCTAGACATGGGAATTGGGGTCACTATCCTTGTCTAATAACCATATCTTGACAATTATGAGGAACCAAACTCATTAAGTCTACTTCTATACTTGAAGTATGTTAAATGGTTTAGTCAACATCAACCCAAAAGGTCTAACCTAACTACTAATTAAATTAGTAGTAGGCTAATGTCAATGGCTATCAAATTGACCACTAAGGGTTCCCAAATCATCAAATCCTTTAGACCCAATGACTCAAGTTTACCCAATTCCCTTAGCCTAGGCCAAGAGTAAAGAGAACTACTCCATAATCAAAGGAAACAATTCATCAAACACATGGTAAGAATTAACAAAAGATATATTCAAATTGCAATTAAATTGAAACTAACAAGTGCCCACTAACAATTATCAACATACAATCATTCAAACAACACAACTAATCATGAAATTCATCAATGTAACATTAGCAAGGCAAGATTCACAAGATTCATAAAATGGGTATGAAATGACAATTGACAAGAATCATAAAACTAATACAAGATCTAAACAAAATTATACTAGGAAATTCAAATTAAGCAATTAAAACTAGTAATTAGCAAGATCCAATTCAGAATTCAACAAGGGAAGATCAAATTGAAGCTAGATCTAGGGCTTGTTTGGGTGAGCTTTTAAGAAAAGATCTTTTTTCGAGTTATCTTTTTTTTAAAAGATCTTATGAAAAAGTAAAAGTAATTTTATGTTTGGGTATCTCATGCAAAAAGATCTTTTTATCTATCAATTATTTTTGGATATAATAATATAAAAGTACTTTTTGGTTTATTTATTACATGAAAAACATCTTTTTTTTAAGAAAAAAAGATCTTTTAAAAAAAGATGTAAATTACAGTTTCTCAAAAAAGATGTTTTTCTGATTTTTCTAATGCTTTTACTTTTACTACTCGAAATTTGCCAAACACGCTAAAAAATAAAAAAAGATATTTTTTATTGAAAAAAGATCTTTTTTTTTATCAAAATAATGGCGCCCAAACAAGCACCTAGAGAGGAACAAGGGTTTCTCTCTCTAGAAGAACAAGAACCCAAAAACTAGCTAAAAATTGTGTCTAAGTGTAAAAATGATTGATCCCCCCTTTTCCCTAGCATCCTTGGGTCTTTTCCATGCAGAAGCAGCTTGAATTTGGGCCTCTTGAGCCTTATAAATCGCCAGGCACGATTTCCTTTAACGAGGTCACGTGCAGCTTGTCACGCGTACGAGCCATGCGTGCGTGCGCGCCGATCGCTTTTGTGATCCACGCGTGCGCGCCATGTACGCGTGCGCGCCTGTGTGATTTTTCCTAATCTGGGCGGATGCGTCCATCCTTGCGCGCCGCTCTCAGCCATCCACATCCACGCGTGCGCACGAGGTGTGCGTGCGCACCCATGCTGAATTTCCCAAAATCCAAATCTTCATGTTCCTTCCTCTTGTGCAAGCTTTCTTTCTCTCTTCTAGGCCATTCTTGCCCTATTAATTCTGAAATCACTCAACAAACACATCACGGCATCAAATGGTAATAGAAGAGGATCAAAATATGGCAATTTTAAGGCAAAAGAAGCATGTTTTCCATCATGAAGCAATATTAGGAAGAGAACATAAAACCATGCAATTCTTGTGAATAAGTGTGAGAAATATTGACAAAACCCCCCAAATTTTACACAATATAAACCACAAAATTGGGGTTTATCAAATCTCCCCACACTTAAACCAAGCATGTCCTCATGCTTAAAATAAAAAGACCAAAGATCATGGCAAGAAAGGGTTTATGAAATGCAAATTTCCTAAGTAAATGCATGCAACTAACGTAGAATCATCTATCTACTTAGTTAAGGGTAAATCTATCCTCCAAGAACACATATGAGCATAGGGGTGAAAATGATATGTAGTTCATAAATCCTACCAAATTGAACATTACTATGAAGTGCATATAACTTGCTAGATGAACGCTTGTGAAAGCCGGGAACAAGGAGTTGAGCATCGAACCCTCACTGGAAGTGTATCCGCTCTATTCGCTCGAGTGTATAGGGTTCGTCACTCAATCCTCTCCTAATCATGCTTTCCAAGATTTGTCTTTCATCTAACAATCAACAATTACTTAATGCATGCTTACAAGTATCATGAGGTCTTATTCATGGGTTGTAATGGGGCTAAGGTGAAGGTAAGGATGTATATGGTCAAGTGAGCTTAAAATTTGAGTCCTTGATTAACCTAAGACCCCACTAGACACATAGAACAACCTATACAATTATAATACATTACCTAGCTACCTATGCATTCCACTTTTTGCATACTCATGCGTTCTTTTCAATTCACATCCCATATGCATTGTTATTACTACTTTGTCTTGGGGCATTTTTGTGTCCCCTTTCATTGCTTACTCTCTCTTTTTTTTTTCATATCTTTGTTTCTTCTATATATATATATATATATATATATATATATATATATATATATATAATTTCTTTTTCTTACATTCTTATATATACACATATAATTTTTTTTCTTTTTGGTCCCCTTCTCTTGGGGTTTTCATGTAGAAAAGTTTCAATGCATATGGTTCAATCATTCAATTACATGAGTATGTTCCCAAATCCTAGAATTTTCAATTACAACTACAATACACCTCTTTACATCTACCCAAATTCCCAAGTGCACCCTCCCAATTGAATGATACACACCTTCACTTACCTAAGCTAATCAAGGATCCAAATTTAGGGACATTCATTGTTTTTTGCTTAGGGTTGTTGATGTGCTCTTTTTAAGAACAAAGAGGGTTTATCATAGGCTCAAAATTGGTTAGCAATGGTAGATAAAAGGGTTAAGGCCGTTTGGGAAAAGTGACTATTGAAATGATGGCCTCAATCATGTAAATGCATTCATACACAAAGTAATGGATATATAGAATTAGACAAAGCAAGGATTGCAATCATAGAGAGAGAATAATGCACACAAGAATGATAATTAATGGTTAGAAGATATAACCACACAATAGGCTCAAAGCTTACATGCTTGTGTTCTTAGCTCAATCACTATGTTTCAAAATACATTCTTAAAACAAGTTTACCACAAAATTATTTTTTTCAAAATTGGTAGGTACCCCAAAACACAGTTTCTTGGGGAAGAAGTCATTATTTTGACCAAGCAACGCTATAGAGACTAACTATCATGCAAGGAGTATTTACAAGTAAGACTAACTACACATGCAATGTGCTAACTATCAAGCAAAAGATAAATCCATGGGTGTTGAAAGGAAGAGATTGTTACCCATGGAGATCGGTCGGACGACCTCTCCACACTTAGAATTTAGCACGGTCCTCCGTGCTACCAACAATGTGCAAGGGACAGTCGGGAACGGAACCTTTACTATCCCCTCCATCAGAGCTCCCATCACTTGGGTTTGAGGTGGATGTGAATATTTCAGGTTCCTTCAAGCTAGGGGTAACACAATGTAGAAGCTTCTTGATGTAAGTGTATCTGCATTGGTCACGCCGCTCATATCTATCAGTCTTCCGGTGTAGATCTTCTATCCTTTGATGTGTGGATCTTTGCTATGGTGGTGACGATGAGGTGGAAGGAATAGTAGATGGGAGGGCTATGTCAAGGCTTGAGTTATTCATCGGAAGATGTAAGTATTTTCCGCTTGGGACCACATCACCCTTAGCTGGAATTATAGCCTTCGTATCCATGGCTTCCCAAGGAACACCCGCAGCAGCAACTAAGTCGGATACCAATGCTGGAAATGACAAATTGCCCCGGGCGTGGACTTGTCCCATCGCTTGCTTGACAAGAAGCGGAATGTTCACTGGTCTCTCCGTGAGAACGCACCAAACAAGCAAGGCGAGATCCACCGTGAAGGACGACTTGTGGGTGCTAGGTAGCACATAGTGAGATAGGATCTGGGCCCAAGCTCTAGCTTCTACAGTGAGGAAACGAGCGTCAATGCACTTGGGCCTCATCCGGAGTCGACCATGGGTCCAAAATGCCTCTGGTTCAGTAATGACTCGGAGGATCGAGTCCCAATCAAATCCAAACTTTTCTCACTGACGTAAGACATCTTGGTAGCCATCATGTTACTTGGTATCGGTAAGACATTAAGCACTTGCTGAATAGCCTCCTCTGAAACTGAGAATTGCTTCCAGCGCACGTATCCCGATTGAAGAGAGGGAAGATTGTAGTTAGTGTAGAATTCTACCACCCATGAGAGGTTGACCTCTTGTGGTTTTCTCAGAAGAAACTCCCATCCTCGCCGTTCAATGCGGGGTAGAATACAAGGAGCAACCTTGCTCGGCAGAGCGAGTAGATGCTCGGCATGATAGTTTCTCTCAACCATGGTGGGGAACACAAGTTCACAGAAGCGGTTGGGGAATCTTAAAAAATCCTTTGCCGGTTTGCTCTTCTCGTTTTCATCAATAGGAGCGGGTGCCTTTGCCTTCTTAGAGAGGGGTTTGGTTCCTAATGAAGAGTGCGCCTTAGAGTGTGGCCTTTGGGGTGCCCTCTTTGCGGCTGGTTTCCTTGAAGCTTTCTCCATACCTTTCTTGGTGGCCATCCTGAAAAAAGGAAGGGAAAAAGAAAAGCATTAAACCCAAAGAATCATCTCAACAAAAACATGCAAGTGAAAGGTAGTGCCTAAAAGAAGTAGTGCAATAAGGTAATCATAGAGTTATAGGTCACAACACTTGGCATGGGATGCAAGAGGAAGTAAAGCATACAATATGGCATGAGAAGAATAATCTCAAGCATCCATAATAAAGAGCAAGTCATGTTCAATGAGCATCTAATTGGCAAGCATGCAATCTAAGCAAGCAAAGTGGACTCAATGCACTTAGAAGAGAGCAAGTGAATGAGGAGAAAGCACCAAATTGAAAGTATATGATTAAAATAAACCAAAACGGCATTCGTGCATTTTCTCGAACACTTGGTGTGCAATTATCAAGCAATGAGCAATTAAGAGGTACTCAACCAATTAGAATCCCAAAATGAAATATCAATCATCATACAACATCACTTACATGACAAAGACAATGAGAGACAACAAGAAGATCTATTAAAGCAAATTAAAACTCAAATTCAACATCCATGGAAAAACAAGAAAAAGGAAAAGTAAACAAACAAAAGTAAGTAGTATAATCATGAAACTAAAAGAGAAAATAAGTAAATCGGAAAGAAAAATCTAATTAGAAGAAGAGATTATGCAAAGAAAGTAATATATGAGATATAAAAGAAGTCGAACCTTGAGAAGTGTAAAAGAACAAGGTAGAATTTTCTTTTTGTGAAATGAGAAAGAGATAGAAGAGATGTAGTGCCACCGGAAGAGGTGGTGGTCGCTGGTGAGTAGCTGGAGACGGTGGTGGTGGATTGTGGAAGAGAAGAAAAAAAGAGAAGTGATGGAGAAAGAAGAAAGAAACAAGAAAGAACGTGGGAGAGGGATAGAAGCAAGGCGCGCCAGTTTTAAAACTGGTCCGCGCGACCGGTGCGCGCGCGCACGGTGCGCTGGCGCATCGGTGAGGGTTGGGTGAGGGGCGTGCACGCATCTAGGGCGCGCACGCGTGAAGTGAGTTGGGCTCCTGGCACAGGGTTGGCACAAAGTAGGCCTAAGTCTCGGGTGAGTTGTACCAGAGTGGGCTTGCAGCACAGGCGCGCGAACGCGCACAGTGCGCGGACGCATGCCTGAGTGAATTGCTGAGTGGGGCGGACGCATCAGTGTGGGCACAGACTAGGCACAAGTATGGTACAACTCTCTGGTTTTTATACCAGGGAGTCCATATTGCACCATTGGCGTGCGCACACACAGTGCGCTTGCGCGTCGATGGCCAATTTGCAAGGGGCGCGCAGGCGGCACGTACGCTGGCGCGTGGGTGCCTAGCACAAAATGGGCACAAAGTGGGCATGACTCTCAGGTTTTTAGCCCAGGAGTATGAAATGCACCACCGGCGCACGTGGATGCCCTTTTTCCTTTCCCCCCTTTTTTTTACACAACATAGAAAAATCTATTCTAACACATTTTTGGCAGGTGTTCAAGCTAGTAGTCAAGAGAACACACTCAAATTCATGCACTATTCAAAACATAGCATTCTCTCTACTTCAACAATTTATCCATACCAAAATGATGAAATCTATCTAAACATCCTAGTTATCCAACAAGATTAACAAAGCTAGCATTCCTATGCAATCAACAACATCAAGTAGTCACAAAATATACAAAAAATCTAGAGCTAAAAGCAAGAATGTATATACAAGGAAGATCTTACCACGGTGGGGTGCCTCCCACCAAGCACTTTTCTTTAACATCCTTAAGTTGGATGGTTAGTCGCTCAAGCTTCTCCTCCTTTAGGTGCATCCGTCAATAGGAACACCTCTAGCTCTTTTGGGGGCTTGTAGCCATGGTACTTCTTCACTATTTGTCCATTCACCTTGAAAGTTGCTTCACTTTTAGGATCAAACAATTCCACCACTCCATAGGGCTTTATCTCTTTCACCTTGAAGGGTCCTTCCAATCTAGAGCGGAGCTTGCCAGGCATGAATCGAAGCCTCGAGTTGTAGAGCAGAACCTCATCACCTTCTTGGAAATCCTTCTTCCGGATGTGATGGTCATGGAATGCTTTAGTGTTTTCCTTTTAAATCTGGGCATTCTCATACGCTTCGTTCCTCAAACACTCGAGCTCCTCTAGCTGTAGTTTTTTTGCCACACCCGCCTTGGTCAAATCCATGTTGCACTACTTTACCGCCCAATAGGCTCTATGCTCGATTTCCACCGGAAGGTGGCATGCCTTACCATAGATGATTTGGAAGGGACTCATCCCTAATGGAGTCTTATAGGCCGTCCTATACGCCCATAGTGCATCTCCTAACTGGAGGCTCCAATCCTTCCTTTGCGAATTGACCACTTTCTCCAAGATTCTCTTAATCTCCCGGTTGGACACTTCCGCTTGTTCGTTGGTCTGTGGGTGATAAGCAGTGGCAACCTTATGCGATACCCCATAGCACTTGAGTAGTGCCTCTACTTTCCTGTTACAAAAGTGGGATCCTTGGTCGCTCACGATTGCTCGTGGCGACCCATAACGGCATACAATGTTATTCCTAATAAAAGAAATGACGGTATTGGCGTCGTCAAGGCGGGTAGGTATTGCTTCTACCCACTTTGACACGTAGTCAACCGCTAACAGGATATACAGATACCCACTGGAGTTGAGAAATGGTCCCATAAAGCCAATGCCCCACACATCAAATATCTCACAGAACAACATAGGTTGCTGAGGCATTTCATCCCTTTGGGACGTGTTTCCTGACTTCTGACACTGATGGCAAGATACACAGAACCAGTTAGCATCCTGAATAAGGTTGGCCACCAGAATCCACAATCTAACACCTTTTTAGCTGTCCTTTGTGGGCCAAAGTGGTCACCATATTCAGACGAATGGCAATCTTCAAGAATGGGTTAGATTTCAGATTTCGGGACACATCTTTGAATTACTTGGTCCACTCCCCTCTTCCACAAGTGGGGTCATCCCAAATATAGTATTTGGAATCACTCCTCAACTTATCCCTTTGGTGTTTAGAAAATTTAGGAGGGAAGAGTTTTGCAACCAAGTAGTTCGCCATTGGGGCAAACCAAGTAAAACTATCCGACACAGCATGCAAACTATCCAATGGGAATGAGTCATCGATCAGAAATGGGTCAAATTTTAGATTCTCAAGGCGGCTTAAATGATCCGCAACTAAGTTTTGAGACCCACTCCAGTCCCTAATCTCAATGTCAAATTCTCGCAAAAGCAAGATCCAACGTATGAGTCTAGGTTTTAACTCATTCTTTGTCAATAAGTACTTTAATGCTGCATGATCCGTGTATACCACTATCTTGGACCCTAGCAAATAAGATCTGAATTTATCTAAAGCATGAACAATAGCTAGGAGTTCCTTTTCCGTAGTGGTATAGTTGGATTGTGCTGCATCCAAGGTTTTAGAAGAGTAAGCAATGACATAAGGGAGTTTACCATCGCGCGGTGCAAGCGCGGCACCTACAGCATGGTTTGACGCATCGCACATTATCTCAAATGGTAGCGTCCAGTTGGGGCCTCGCACAATCGGTGCTGTGGTAAGAACTCTCCTTAGCTCTTTAAACGCTTTCACACATGCACTCTCAAACTCAAAGTCTACATCTTTTTGGAGTAGGCGCGACAATGGCAAAGCAATCTTGCTAAAATCTTTAATAAAGCGCCTATAGAATCCTGCATGTCTCAAAAACGAGCGGACCTCCCTCACAGATGAGGGGTGAGATAATGTGGTGATAACATCGACCTTGGCCGGGTCTACAGAAATGCCTTCACTAGATACTACATATCCTAACACTATACCTTGTCGTACTATGAAGTGACATTTTTCAAAATTCAAGACAAGGTTAGTGTCAACACATCTAGCTAAGACCTTGGCCAAGTTCTCTAAGCAACAATCAAATGAAGTTCCATAAACACTGAAGTCATCTATAAAGACTTCTAGACAATTCTCCATTAGATCAGAAAAGACACTTGTCATACATCGCTGAAAAGTAGCAGGTGCATTACATAATCCAAATGACATCCTTTTATAGGCAAAGGTGCCAAAGGGACAGGTGAATGTGGTCTTTTCCTGATCCTCAGGAACAATGTGAATCTGGAAGTAACCAGTGAATCCATCAAGAAAGCAATAATGGGATTTACCCGCCAAACGGTCCAACATCTGATCGATAAAGGGTAAAGGGTAGTGGTCCTTCCTTGTAGCGGTGTTCAATCTTCTATAATCAATGCACACTCGCCACGCATTTTGTACTCTCTTGGTGACCACTTCACCATCATCATTTTTAACCGCAGTGATGCCCGATTTCTTGGGAACAACCTGGACCGGGCTCACCCACTCACTGTCAGAAATTGGGTATATGATACCCGCATCAAGTAGCCTAGTGACCTTCTTTACCACATCGAGGATGGTTGGGTTGAGCCTCCTTTGCGGTTGCCTAACCGGCCTAGATCTCTCTTGGAGAAATATACGATGCATGCACTTGCGGGGGTCAATCCCCACAATATCGGCTAGGCTCCATCCAATTGCCTTCTTGTGCCTTCTTAGAACATCTAGGAGCTTCTCTTCCTCTTCACTAGAAAGCTCACTAGCAATAACGACCGGAAACTTTTGGTTGTCCTCTAAGAAAGCATACTTCAAATGAGATAGAAGAGGTTTCAATTCACTCTTTGCCTCAAGCTGAGGTTCTTTCTCATCATGCTCACAGAGTTCATTCTCAACAACTTTCTCTTGTTCATCCTCTTGATCATCCGTCTCTTCAACAATAGGGTAGCATAACTTGTTGTAGTCTTCTTTTCGCACTTCCGCTACCACTTCATCGATTGCATCACATTGGAGAACGGAATGCTCTTCGGGAGGATGCTTCATGGCTTCTTCCAAATTGAACTTGATAGCCTTGTCTCCAACCTCAAAGGAATATGTGCCGGTGAAGGCATCTAACTTGAATTTAGAGGTCTTAAGGAAGGGTCTACCAAATAGAACGAAAGATGAGCTTCTATTTTTTGTTGGAGGCATTTCAAGGATGTAAAAGTCAACCGGAAAGACCAAGTCCTTGATTGCCACAATTACATCTTCTGCTATTCCCGTCACCGTGATCACACTTTTATCGGCTAAGGCAAACTTCGCCGTCGACTTCTTTAATGGAGCTAAATTTAACCGCACAAAGATAGAAAGCGGCATGATGCTTACACAAGCTCTTAAGTCACACATACAATCATGAAAAAAGTGCACCCACCAATACAACAAGACACCAAACAAGGTCCAGGGTCACCACATTTCTTTGGAATAGGCTCCATCAAGGAAGAAATTGAACTACCCAAGGATAATGTCTCCAATTCTCCTATCCTATCCTTGTGTGTACACAACTCTTTTAACATGGAAGGGAATGGGATAGGAATAGACTCATCTACTATAGCTTTCCTCTTGAGTTCCTTAAGGCTTACTCCTTCTTCTTCATGCCTTTTGTCTACTGGTGCACGAAATCGTGATTGTTCATTCCCCAGCAACGACGCCAAAAACTTGGTACGCACATTCATAATCTCAATTCTTTTTCACAACTCCGCACAACTAACCAGCAAGTGCACTGGGTCGTCCAAGTATTAAACCTTACATGAGTAAGGGTCGATCCCACGGAGATTGTCGGCTTGAAGCAAACTATGGTCATCTTGTAAATCTCAGTTAGGCAGATTCAAATGGTTATGGGATTTTGATAATTAAAATATAAATAAAATATAAAATAAGATAGAAATACTTATGTAATTCATTGGTGAGAATTTCAGATAAGCGTATGGAGATGCTTTGCTCCTTCTGAATCTCTGTTTTCCTACTGTCTTCATTCAATCATTCATACTCCTTTCCATGGCAAGCTGTATGTTGGGAATCACCGTTGTCAATGGCTACATCCTGTCCTCTCAGTGAAAATGGTCCAAATGCACTGTCACCGCACGGCTACTTATCTGTCGGTTCTCGATCATGTTGGAATAGGATCCATTGATCCTTTTGCGTCTGTCACTACGCCCAACACTCGCGAGTTTGAAGCTCGTCACAGTCATCCTTTCCCAAATCCTACTCGGAATACCACAGACAAGGTTTAGACTTTCCGGATCTCAGGAATGGTTGCCAATAATTCTAGCTTATACCACGAAGACTCTGATCTTTCAGAATGGAGGCTAAGAGATACACGCTCGATCTAAGGTAGGACGGATGTGGTTGTCAGGCATGCGTTCATAGGTTGAGAATAATGATGAGTGTCACGGATCATCATATTCATCATGTTGAAGTGAAAGTGAATATCTTAGAATAAGAATAAGCTTGAATTGAATAGAAAAACAATAGTACTTTGCATTAATTCACGAGGAGCAGCATAGCTCCACACCTTAATCTATGAGGTGTAGAAACTCCACCGTTAAAAATACATAAGTGAAAGTGGTCCAGGCATGGCCGAATGGCCAGCCCCCTAAACGCGATCAATGATCAAAAGTGATACAAAGATAGTCTAAAAAATAATCAAAAGATTATGAATTAAATCACTAAAAGTAGTTTTTATACTAAACTAGTAGCTAGGGTTACAGAAAATAAGTAATTAATGCAAAAATCCACTTCCGGGCCCACTTGGTGTGTGCTTGGGTTGAACATTGAGCTTTCATGTGTAGAGACTCTTTTTGGAGTTAAACGCCGGGTTGTAGCCTGTTTCTGGCGTTTAACTTTGGTTTGCAACCTGTTTCTGGCGTTTAACTTCAGAATAGGGCAGGAAGTTGGCATTTGAATGCCAGTTTGTGTCGTCAAAACTCAGGAAAAGTATGGATGTCTACTTTCCAACGCAATTGAGAGCGCGCCAATTGGGCTTCTGTAGCTCCAGAAAATCCATTTCGAGTGCAGGGAGGTCAGAATCCAATAGCATCTGCAGTCCTTCTTCAGCCTCTGAATCAGATTTTTGCTCAAGTCCCTCAATTTCAGCCAGAAAATACCTGAAATCATAGAAAAACACACAAACTCATAGTAAAGTCCAGAAATATGATTTTTATTTAAAAACTAATAAAAATATACTAAAAACTAACTAAATTATACTAAAAACTACTTAAAAACAATGCCAAAAAGCGTATAAATTATCCGCTCATCACAACACGAAACTTAAATTGTTGCTTGTCCCCAAGCAACTGAAAATCAAATAGGATAAAAAAAAGAGAATATACTATAAATTCCAAAATATCAATGAAACTTAGCTCCAAGTAGATGAGCGGGACTAGTAGTTTTTTGCCTCTGAACAGTTTTGGCATCTCACTTTATCCTTTGAAGTTCAGAATGATTGGCATCTATAGGAAATCAGAATTTAGATAGTGTTATTGATTCTCCTAGTTTAGTATGTTGATTCTTGAACACAGCTACTTTATGAGTCTTGGTCGTGGCCCTAAGCACTTTGTTTTCCAGTATTACCACCGGATACATAAATGCCACAGACACATAACTGGGTGAACCTTTTCAGATTGTGACTCAGCTTTGCTAGAGTCCCCAATTAGAGGTGTCCAAGGTTCTTAAGCACACTCTTTTTTCTTTGGATCATGACTTTAACTGCTCAGTCTCAAGCTTTTCACTTGACACCTTCACGCCACAAGCACATGGTTAGGGACAGCTTGGTTTAGCCGCTTAGGCCAGTATTTTATTCCTTTTGGGCCCTCCTATACATTAATGCTCAAATCCTTGGATCCTTTTTACCCTTGCCTTTTAGTTTAAAGGGTTACTGGCTTTTTGCTCTTGCCTTTTGGTTTAAAGAGCTCTTGGCTTTTTCTGCTTGCTTTTTCTTTTTCTTTCTTCTTTTTTTTTCTTTTTTTTGCCATTTTTTTCACAAGCCTTGTTTTTCACTGCTTTTTCTTGATTCAAGAATCAATTTTATGATTTTTCAGATTATCAATAACATTTTTCTTTTTTCATTATTCTTTCAAGAGCCAACAATTTTAACATTCATAAACGACAAATGCAAAAAAAATATGCACTGTTCAAGCATTCATTCAGAAAACAAAAGGTATTGCCACCACATCAAAATAATTAAACTAATTTCAAGGATGAATTCGAAATCATGTACTTCTTGTTCTTTTATTTTTAGAACATTTTTCATTTAAGAGAGGTGATGGATTCATAGGACATTCATAGCTTTAAGACATAGACACTTAAACACTAATGATCATGTAATAAAGACACAAACATAAATAAAACATAAAGCATAGTAAACAAAAAATAGAAAAATAAGAGCAAGGAGATTAAGTAACGGGTCCACCTTAGTGATGGCGGCTAGTTCTTCCTCTTGAAGATCCATGAGTGGGCTCTCTTGTTTGCTCCATCCTCTTTTTAGTGATGGGCTTGTCCTCTTCAATGAGGATGTCTTCTTGGCCACAACTTCATAAAAGTGGTCTTGATGGACTTTTGAGATGAATCTCTCCATCTCCCATGACTCGGAGGTGGAAGCAATTGCCTTCCCTTTCCTCTTTCTAGAGGTTTCTCCAGCCTTAGGTGCCATATGGTTATGGAAAATTAAAAAGCGGGGCTTTTTCCACACCAAACTTAAAATGTTTGCTCGTCCTCGAGCAAAAGAAGAAAGAAAGGGGGAGAAGAAGAAGAGATGGAGGAGATAGAGATGTGTGGTAGGTTCGGCCAAGGGAGGGTGATAGTGTGTATGAGAGGTTGGGTTTGGAAGGGAAATAGTGTGAATTTGAATGGTGAGGTAGGTGGGGTTTATGATAGATGGATGTGAGTGGTGAAGAGAGTATGGAAAAGAGTGTTATGCAAAGGTGTGAAGAGGATATAAGAAAAGGTGGGGTGGGTGGGGATCCTGTCGGGTCCACAGATCCTGAGGTGTCAAGAACTTAGCATCCCTGCTCCATTTAGACATGTAAATGCCCTTAGAGTGCAATCATGGCATTTAACGCCAGACTGCTGCTTGTTTCTGGCATTAAACGCCATCTTTTCTCCCATTTTTGGTGTTAAACGCCAAGTAGATGCTCTGTTCTGGCGTTAAACGCCAGTTTGGTGCTTGTTTCTGGCATTTAATGCCAGCTTGATGCTTCTTTCTGGTGTTAAACACCACTCTGATGCTTCTTACTGGCGTTTAAACGCCAGTAAGCTCTTCCTCCAGGGTGAGCTATTTTTAATGTTGTTTTTGATTTTTTTTTTTCAGTTGTTTTTGTGACTTCACATGATTATCAACCTAAAGCAAAGATAAAATAGCAATGGAAAATAAATAGATATAAGTAAATAACATTGGGTTGCCTCCCAATAAGCGCTTCTTTAATGTCAATAGCTTGACAGTGAGCTCTCATGGAGCCTCACAGATAATCAGAGCAAGGTTGGGGCCTCTCAACACCAAACTTAGAGCTTGGTTGGGGCCTCCCAACACCAAACTTAGAGTTTGAATGTGGGGGTTTTGTTTGACTATGTATTGAGAGAAGCTTTTCATGCTTCCTCTCCATGGTTACAGAAGGAGAACCTTGAGTCTTGAATACAAGGTAGTCCTCATTCAACTGAAGGACCAACTCTCATCTGTCAACATCAATCATAGCTTTTGATGTAGCTAGGAAGGGTCTGCCAAGGATGATGGATTCATCCTCATCCTTCCCAGTGTCTAGGATTATGAAATCAGCAGGGATGTAAAGGCTTTCAACCTTCACTAGCACGTCCTCTACTAGTCCATAAGCCTGTTTCATGGATTTGTCTGCCATCTCTAGTGAGATTCTTGCAGCTTGTACCTCAAAGATTCCCAGTTTCTCCATTACAGAGAGTGGCATGAGGTTTATCCCTGATACCAGGTCACACAGAGCTTTTTCAAAGGTCATGGTGCCTATGGTACAAGGTATGAAGAATTTCCAGGGTTCGGTTTCTTCTGAGGTAATGTCTGCCTCATTAATGCACTCAGTTCATTAGTGAACAAGGGGGGTTGATAAACCACTATTTTATGGTTTATATTGTGTTTAATTGTGTGGTTTATCATGATCCTTACCCACTTATTCATTAATTTAGCATGCATTTATATTTCCTTCCTGAAATTATTACATGATTGAAAACTGCTTCCTAGAGACTTTTAATTATGCATTTTAATTCTTCCTCACTAGGACTCACGTCCTCCTCCTCCTCTCTAGGTTCGGTTGTGCACGAATTGTGAATCACACTTTTCACAACTCGTAGCACTAACCAGCAAGTGCACTGGGTCGTCCAAGTAATACCTTACGTGAATAAGGGTCGAATCCCACGGAGATTGTTGGCTTGAAGCAATCTATGGTTATCTTGTAACTCTTAGTCAGGATATCAATTATATTTATCAGTTTGTATTGCGAAAAATAAAAGAGCATGAAATAAATACTTGTTTTGCAGTAATGGAGAATATGTTGGAGTTTTGGAGATGCTTTGTCTTCTGAATCTCTGCTTTCCCCCTGTCTTCTTCTTCACGCACGCAAGGTTCCTCCTATGGCAAGCTGTATGTTGGTGGATCACCGTTGTCAATGGCTACCATCCGTCCGCTCAGTGAAAATGGTCCAGGTGCGCTGTCACCGCCCGGCTAATCATCTGTCGGTTCTCACTCATGCTGGAATAGGATCCGTTGATCCTTTTGCGTCTATCACTACGCCCAACCTTTGTGAGTTTGAAGCTCGTCACAGTCATTCAATCCCTGAATCCTACTCAGAATACCACAGACAAGGTTTAGACTTTCTAGATTCTCAAGAATGCTGCCAATGGATTCTAGCTTATACCACGAAGATTCTGATTAAGGAATCCAAGAGATACTTATTCAATCTAATGTAGAACGGAGGTGGTTGTCAGGCATGCGTTCATAGGTTGAGAATGGTGATGAGTGTCACGGATCATCACATTCATCATATTGAAGTGCGAATAAATATCTTAGATAGAAACAAGCGTGTTTGAATGGAAAACAGAAGTAATTGTATTAATTCATCGAGACACAGCAGAGCTCCTCACCCTCAACAATGGAGTTTAGAGACTCATGCCATCAAGGAGTACAAAGTTCAGATCCAAAATGTCATGAGATACAAAATAATCCTTTAAAAGTTGTTTAAATAGTAAGCTAGAAATCTAGGTTTACAGAGAATGAGTAAACTATGATAGATAGTGCAGAAATCCACTTCTGGGGCCCACTTGGTGTGTGCTGGGGCTGAGACTTAAGCTTTACACGTACTTAGGCTGTTTCTGGAGTTAAACGCTAGGTTGTAACCTGTTTTGGGCATTTAACTCTAACTTGTAACTTGTTTCTGGCGTTTAACGCCAGACTGCAACATGGAACTGGCGTTGAACGCCAGTTTACGTCGTCTATCCTTGAGCAAAGTATGGACTATTAAATATTTCTGGAAATCCCTGGATGTCTACTTTCCAACGCAATTGGGAGCGTGCCAATTGAACTTCTGTAGCTCCAGAAAATCCATTCCGAGTGCAGAGAGGTCAGAATCCAACAGCATCAGCAGTCCTTTTTCAGCCTGAATCAGATTTTTGCTCAGCTCCCTCAATTTCAGCCAGAAAATACCTGAGATTACAGAAAAATACACAAACTCATAGTAAAGTCCAGAAATATGAATTTTTCCTAGAAACTAATGAAAATATACTAAAAACTAACTAAACATACTAAAACCTACATGAAATTAACCCCAAAAAGCGTATAAAATATCCGCTCATCACAACACCAAACTTAAACTGTTGCTTGTCCCCAAGAAACTAGACAAATAAAATAGAATATAAATAAGTCAAGAAGCAATAATATCTCAGAGTTTTTGAGTGAAGCTCAGATTCTAATTAGATGAGCGGGACTAGTAGCTTTTTGCTTCCGAACAGTTTTGGCATCTCACTTTATCCATTGAAGCTCAGAATGATTGGCATCTATAGGAACTTAGAATTCAGATAGTGTTATTGATTCTCCTAGTTCAGTATGTTGATTCTTGAACACAGCTACTTTATGAGTCTTGGCCGTGGCCCTAAGCACTTTATTTTCCAGTATTACCACCGGATACATAAATGCCACAGACACATAATTGGGTGAACCTTTTCAGATTGTGACTCAGCTTTGCTAAAGTCCCTAGTCAAAGGTGTCTAGGGTTCTTAAGCACACTCTTGTTTTTGCTAGGCCAAGATTTGATTCCTTTAGGCCCTCCTATCCACTGATGCTCAAAGCCTTGATCCTTTTTATTACCATTGCCTTTTGGTTTTAAGGGCTATTGACTTTTTCTGCTTGCTTTCTTTTTTTTTTCTTTTTCTTTTTCTTTTATTTTTGCCATTTTTTTCTGTAGGCTTTTGTATTCACTACTTTTTCTTGCTTCAAGAATCATTTTTTTTATGATTTTTCAGATTATCAAATAACATTTCTCCTTTTTCATCATTCTTTCAAGAGCCAACATATTTAACATTCATAAACATCAAATTCAAAAGACATATGCACTGTTCAAGCATTCATTCAGAAGACAAAAAGCATTGTCACCACATGTAAATAATTAGAATTTTTCTTATTAAAAACTCGAAAAATATTGCCTCCTTATTCTAAAGAAAATCTGCTATTTTATTCATGTTTAATGATGATGAGAAAAATAAATTATAGCTTAATTAGAGATAAAATCAAAATATAGATACTAATTACTACTACTCATATATAACTTCTAAGGTAAAACTCAAATAAGAACAATTATCACAGAGTTAAGGCTAAGATTAGAACTCAACAACCTTGAATTTGGGAGGTGGATGCCTCTTTAGTCTGTGGAGTGCTTGGCCCTTCAAGAGATAGTTTCTGACGCTTTAATTCCTTCAGTTCATGCCCTTGCTCTTCTTGTTCTCTAAGCAGTTTGCAGAGCATGCTGTTTTGATTTTGCTGTTCTTCCTTCAATTGATCCACAACTTCTTGTAACTTGGTGACAGATGCTTCTAGGCGCTCCCAGTATTCAATTTGAGGGATTTCCGGGAGGAACTCCTCTGCTTTTCTCTTGATGGGGTCGTCCTGCACTTGTTGTCCTTCCATAGACTTTTTGGTGATTGGTTGCTCAACTGAGATATACTTATCTACTCCCAGCTTTATCCCAGCATCTTTACATAATAGAGAGACTAAGCTTGGATAGGCCAATTTGGCATCTTTGGAGTTCTTGTTTGCAATTTTGTAAAGCTCACAAGCAATCAGCTGATGAACTTCCACTTCTTTTTCCAGCATAATGCAATGAATCATCACTGCTCTTCTGATGGTGACTTCAGAGCGGTTGCTAGTGGGTAGAATAGAGCGCCCAATGAAGTCCAGCCAGCCTCTGGTGACTGGTTTAAGATCTCCTCTCTTGAGTTGGTTCGGGGCACCCTTTGTGTTGGTTGTCCACTTGGCTCCAGGGAGGCATATGTCCTCTAGGATTTTATCCAAGCCCAGGTTTGATCTCATCATTCTCCTATTAAAGGAGTCTGGATCATCTTGCAGTTGAGGCAGCTTGAAGATCTCCCTTATTTTATCAGGGTGGGTGTGAACAATCTTCCCTCTGACCAAAGTTCTATAATCGTAGAATGTGGTTCCAGCTATCCTCTGCCTGTCCGTCTGCCATAGATTAGCATAAAATTCCTGAACCATGTTTCTTCCCACCTTTGTTTCAGGATTAGCTAGGACTTCCCAGCTCCTGTTTCGAATTTGCTCTTGGATCTCCGGATATTCATCTTCTTTCATATCGAATTTAAATTCCAGGATCACTGATCTTAGACTCATTATTTTGTAAAACTGGTCTGAATGTTCTTTGGTTATAAACTTCTCTTGATTCCAAAGTGGTTTTGGAATATTCTCTTTCTTGCCTCTTGAGTCGGTTTGTTTTCCCTTAGGAGCCATGATCTTAGTGGGTATTGGTTTAGTGATCATGGATAAACACACCAAACTTAGAGGTTTGCTTGTCCTCAAGCAAAAGAAAGCAAAGGAGAGGGAAAGAGGGAGAGCCAAGCGCAACTTGTGAAGGAGAGGGGGAGAGGCCGAACCAATAATTAAAGGGAAGGGGGGGTGGGTTTCAAAAATTATTTGAAAAAGATATGATAGAAAAAGTGATTTGGAAAAGATAAGTATGATAGTAAAAGATGTGATTTAAAATTGAAAGAATATGAAAGATATTTGAAAAAGATAAATCTGAATTTTGAAAAAGATGATGTGAAGATTTGAAAAAGATATTGATGAGTTGAAAAGATTTGAGAAGGAAAAGAGATAGATTTATTTTGAAAAGGATTTGAAAATAATTTGAAGGGGATTAAGAAAAAGGGTTTATGAATTAAGATACATTTGATATCTTTTGAAAAAGGATTTCAAAAATTAGGATTTGTAACATGTTTGTGAAAGAAATCATGAATTGAAACATAAAAAATGGAAAAAATTTGAATTGAAAATGAAATTGCCTACTCCCCACAATCCTGGCGTTAAACGCCCAACTGCTGCATGTTTTGGGCGTTTAACGCCCAGTTGGTGCTTGTTTTGGGCGTTTAACGCCTAACTGTTGCTTCTAGCTGGCGTTAAACGCCAGAAACCCCTTTGTCACTGGGCGTTTTTCTGAACGCCCAAGATGCTGTAAATCTGGCATTAAACGCCCAGAAGTTGCTTCTTTCTGGCGTTTAACGCCCAGATGGCTATCTTTACTGGCATTAAACGCCTAGTAGATGCTCCTTTTGGGCGTTTAACGCCCAGTTGTGTTTCTTACTGGTGTTTTCTTGCCAGTAAGCTCCTTTTTCTTGTTTTGTGCTCTGAATTCTTCTGTAACCCTATGGACTTATGCAATTGATTCTTTACCTTGTTAATATTAAGCTCATATAAATAAAATGAGGAATAAAATAAAATAACAAAAAAAGTTTTGCTAATGGCCAGGTTGCCTCCCAGCAAGCGCTTCTTTATTGTCTTTAGCTGGACCTTGCTGAGCTTTTAATCTAGCCTCAGACTTGAGCACTCTTGCTCAACATTGCCTTCAAGATAGTGCTTGATTCTCTTTCCATTAACAATGAACTTCTTATCAGAATCAATGTCTTGAAGCTCCACATAACCATATGATGATACACTTGTAATCACATATGGTCCCCTCCACCGGGATTTCAGTTTCTCGGGGAAGAGCCTGAGCCTAGAGTTAAACAACAAAACCTTTTGTCCTGGTTCAAAGACTCTAGATGACAGCTTTCTGTCATGCCACCTTTTTTATTTCTCTTTATAAAGCTTGGCATTTTCGAAAGCAGTGAGTCTGAATTCCTCTAGCTCATTTAGCTGGAGCAATCTTTTTTCTCCAGCTAATTTGGCATCAAAGTTTAGGAATCTAGTTGCCCAGTAGGCCTTATGTTCCAGTTCCATGGGCAGATGACAGGCCTTACCATACACAAGTTGGTATGGATAGGTCCCTATAGGAGTCTTGAATGCTGTTCTGTAAGCCCACAGAGCATCATCCAAGCTTCTTGCCCAATCCTTTCTACGGGTACTTACAGTCTGTTCTAGGATTCTTTTTAGTTCTCTGTTAGAAACTTCAGCTTGCCCATTTGTCTGTGGATGATATGGAGTCGCCACCTTGTGGCGAATCCCATACCAGACCATGGCAGAGTAAAGCTGTTTGTTGCAGAAGTGAGTGCTCCCATCACTGATTAGTACTCTAGGGACACCAAACCTGCTGAAGATATCTTTCTGGAGGAACTTCAGCACTGTTTTAGTATCATTGGTGGGTGTGGCAACGGCCTCTACCCATTTTGATACATAGTCGACTGCCACCAGAATATAAGTGTTTGAGTATGATGGTGGGAAAGGTCCCATGAAGTCAATTCCCCATACATCAAACTACTCAATCTCCAAGATTCCTTGTTGAGGCATGGCGTAACCATGAGGCAGATTACCAGCTCTTTGGCAACTGTCACAGTTACGTACAAACTCTCGGGAATCCCTATAGAGTGTAGGCCAGTAGAAGCCACATTGGAGGACCTTGGTGGCTGTTCGCTCACCTCCGAAATGGCCTCTATATTATGATCCATGGCAATGCCATAAGATCCTCTGTGCTTCTTCTCTAGGCACACACCTACGGATTATTCCGTCTGCACATCTCTTAAAGAGATAGGGTTCATCCCACAAGTAGTACTTTGCATCAGTAATTAATTTTTTCTTTTGTTGCCTACTGTACTCCTTGGGTATGAACCTTGCAGCTTTATAGTTTGCAATATCTGCAAACCATGGTGTTTCCTGAATGGCAAACAAATGCTCATCCGGAAAGGTCTCAGAGATCTCAATAGAGGGGGGAAACTCCTCTTCTACTGGTTCTATCCGGGACAGATGATCAGCCACTTGGTTCTCTGTTCCTTTTCTGTCTCTTATTTCTATATCAAACTCTTGCAGAAGCAACACCCATCTTATGAGCCTGGGTTTTGAATCCTGCTTTGTGAGTAGATATTTAAGAGCAGCATGGTCAGTGTACACAATCACTTTTGATCCTACTAAGTATGATCTAAACTTGTTAATGGCATAAACCACTGCAAGCAATTCTTTTTCTGTGGTTGTGTAATTTTTCTGGGCATCATTTAAAACACGGCTAGCATAATAAATGACATGCAGAAGCTTGTCATGCCTTTGTCTCAGTACTGCACCAATGGCATGGTCACTGGCATCACACATTAGTTCAAATGGTAATGTCCAGTCTGGTGCAGAAATAACTAGTGCTGTGACCAGCTTAACTTTCAGAGTCTCAAACACTTGCAGACACTCTGTGTCAAACACAAAGTGCTTGTCAGTAGCTAGCAGATTACTCAGGGGTTTTGCAATTTTTGAAAAATCCTTTATAAACCTCCTATAGAATCCTGTATGCCCCAGAAAGCTTCTGATTGCCTTAACATTAGCAGGTGGTGGTAATTTTTTAATTACTTCCACTTTAGCTTGATCCACCTCTATCCCCTTGTTTGAAATTTTATGCCTAAGGACAATTCCTTCAGTTACCATAAAGTAACATTTTTCCCAGTTTAAAACTAGGTTGGTCTCTTGGCATCTTTTCAGAACAAGTGCTAAATGGTCAAGGCAGGAGCTGAATGAGTCCCCAAATACTGAAAAGTCATCCATGAAGACTTCCAGAAATTTCTCTACCATATCAGAGAAGATAGAGAGCATGCACCTCTGAAAGGTTGCAGGTGCATTACACAGACCAAAAGGCATTCTTCTGTAAGCAAATACTCTAGAAGGACATGTGAATGCTATTTTCTCTTGGTCCTGAGGATCTACTGCAATTTGGTTGTAACCTGAATAGCCATCCAAAAAGCAGTAATATTCATGACCTGCTAGTCTCTCTAGCATCTGGTCTATGAATGGTAAAGGAAAATGATCCTTTCTGGTGGCTGTGTTGAGCCTTCTGTAGTCAATACACATGCACCACCCTATAACTGTTCTAGTAGGAACCAGTTTATTTTTTTCATTTTGAACCACTATCATGCCTCCCTTCTTGGGAACAACTTGAACAGGGCTCACCCAGGGGCTATCAGAAATAGGATAAATAATCCCAGCCTCCAGTAATTTCGTGACCTCTTTCTGCACCACTTCCTTCATGGCTGGATTTAGCCGCCTCTGTGGTTGAACCACTGGCTTAGCATCATCCTCCAATAGGATTTTGTGCATGCATCTAGCTGGGCTTATGCCCTTAAGGTCACTTATGGACCACCCAAGAGCTGTCTTGTGTGTCCTTAGCACTGGAATTAGTGCTTTCTCTTCCAGTGGATTTAAAGCAGAGCTTATGATCACTGGAAAAGTGTCACCTTCTCCCAGAAATGCATATTTCAGGGATGGTGGTAATGGCTTGAGCTCAGGTTTAGGAGGTTTCTCCTCTTCCTGAGGAAGTCTCAGAGGCTCTTTCAATTCCTCTGAACCCTCCAAATCAGGCTGAACATCTTTAAAGATGTCTTCCAGTTCTGATTCGAGACTCTCAGCCATGTTGACCTACTCTACCAAAGAGTCAATGAGATCAACTTTCATGTAGTCTTTTGGTGTATCTGGATGCTGCATGGCTTTGACAGCATTTAACTTAAACTCATCCTCATTGACTCTCAGGGTTACTTCCCCCTTTTGGACATCAATGAGAGTTCGTCCAGTTGCTAGGAAAGGTCTTCCTAGAATGAGAGTAGCACTTTTGTGCTCCTCCATTTCCAGCACTACAAAGTCAGTGGGAAAGACGAATGGCCCAACCCTGACAATCATGTCCTCAATCACGCCTGATGGGTATTTAATGGAGCCATTAGCAAGTTGGAGACATATCCGGGTTGGTTTAACTTCTTCAGTTAAACCAAGCTTTCTGATAGTGGATGCAGGTATTAGGTTGATGCTTGCCCCAAGATCACATAAACCTGTCTTGGTGCAATTACCCTCTAATATGCAGGGTATTAGAAAGCTTCTGGGATCTTTAAGCTTTTCTGGAAAGCTTTTCAGAATGACTGCACTGCATTCGTCAGTGAGGAGAACTCTTTCAGTTTCTCTCCAATCCTTCTTATGACTCAAGATCTCCTTCATGAACTTGGCATAAGAAGGTATTTGCTCAAGTGCCTCTGCAAACGAAATCTTTATTTCAAGAGTCCTGAGATAATCTGCAAAGCGAGCAAATTGCTTATCCTGCTCCTCTTGGCGGAGTTTTTGAGGATAAGATATATTGGCTTTATATTCCTCAACCTTAGTTGTTGCAGGTTTATTTCCTACAGAGGTGATTGGAGAAGCCTTTTTAGAGGGGTTGTTATCAGCACTTGTGTGTGTCTGATCCCTCACTGGCATTTGAATACCAGGGTTAGAAGCTGGAGTGGCGTTGGACGCCAACTCCTTACTTGTTCCTGGCGTTTGAACACCAGAACTGAGCTTCCATTGGGCGTTTGACGCCAAATCCTTGCCTGTTTCTGACGTTTGAACGCCAGAGTTATTCCTCTCTGGGCTCTTACTATCCTCAGAGGGATTTTGGATAGCAGGTTGTTCATTTCTTGGCTTCCTGCTGCCTTGAAGTGAGGTATTTAATGTTTTCCCACTTCTTAATTGAATTGCTTGGCACACATCCATTATTTGTTTTGATAACTGCTGTTCTGTTTGCTTCAACTGTACTTCCATATTCAGATTAGCTATTCTTGTGTCTTGTAGTATCTCCTTGAATTTGGCCAGCTGTTTTGTTAGAAAGTCTAATTGCTGGTTGAATTCAGTAATTTGTTCTGCAGGACTGAGTTCAGCAGTTACTGTTTTAGCCTCTTCTTTCATGGAAGATTCACTGCTTAGGTACAGATGCTGATTTCTGGAAACTGTATCAATAAGCTCTTGAGCCTCTTCAATTGCCTTTCTCATGTGTATAGACCCACCAGCTGAGTGATCTAGAGAAATTTGAGCTTTCTCTGTAAGCCCATAATAGAAGATGTCTAACTGCACCCATTCTGAAAATATTTCAGAGGGGCATTTTCTTAGCAACTCTCTATATCTCTCCCAGGCATCATAAAGAGATTCATTATCTCATTGTTTAAAGCCTTGGATGTCCAGCCTTAGCTGTGTCATCCGTTTTGGAGGGAAGTATTGATTCAGGAATTTTTCTGACAGCTGTTTCCATGTCCTTATGCTAGCCTTAGGTTGGTTATTTAACCACCTCTTAGCTTGGTCTTTTGTAGCAAATGGAAATAGTAATAATCTGTAGACATCCTGATCTACTTCCTTATCATGTACTGTGTCAGCAATTTGTAAAAACTGTGCCAGAAACTCTGTAGGTTCTTCCTGTGGAAGACCGGAATACTGGCAACTTTGCTGCACCATGATAATGAGCTGAGGATTCAACTCAATGCTACTAACTCCAATGGAGGGTATATGATGACAAGTCATCTTAGCCTAGTTTCACTAGCCTTTTTCTTTTATTTTCAATTGATTTATGCACTTTTTTGAGCCATAAGCAAGCCAATTGGGTAGATTTTCATGCTTCCTTTGATTTAATCAACCATAGATGAATTAATGCAATTTCATGAGGTTTTATGCTATAATTGTCACATAATATGAAAGAATGAATATCTCATGATTTTGAGCATAGCTTTGATGTGTTTGGTTTATTAATGATAGGTGAAGAAAGCTTGGAGAAAGGTTGAAGCAAGAAGGAATGGCTAGGAGGAAGAGAGGACAAAAAGTTTGAGCAAAAGTTTGTCTCAAACTTTAGCTCAAACTTTTGGAATAAGTGAAAATGAACCAGGGAGCAAAAAGCTTGACCAAAAGTTTGCCTCAAACTTTTGTGCAAACTTTTGAGCAAAAAGCTTGAGCAAAAGTTTTCCTCAAACTTTTTGGCAAACTTTTGGGCAAAAAGCTTGAGCAAAAGTTTGCCTCAAACTTTTTGGCAAACTTTTGGCATCACAAATCAACACCCTGGAGAGCAAAAGTTTGCGCCAACGTTTGCCTCAAACTTTTTGGCAAACGTTGGCGCCATGAACAACACACCCTGGAGAGCAAAAGCTTGCGCCAACGTTTGCCTCAAACTTTTTGGCAAACGTTGGCGCCATGAGTGTGCAAGGGGGAGCCAACGTTTGAGCAAAAGTTTGACCCCAAACTTTGGCTCAAACATTGGTAGCAGCAAGGATGGGGTGGCTGATATGAAAAGTTTGAGTAAAAGTTTGCCTCAAACTTTTACTCAAGCTTACATGATTCCAAACCCGGTTCACTTCGGTTCTTCTCCAAACTCCAAGAGCAATCAACCAAGGCCTCTATCAACCCAATTCCATTAAGAGCAAAGGGCAATTGAAGGCTTGAAGACCATTTGAAGAAAGTGTATAAATAGCATAGGATTTAAGTTTTTAGGGGGCTTTTCCTTTAGTTTTCATAGAGAGTTTTCGGAGAGCTTTTGGTGTTGAGTGAATTTTAATTTCTAAGTCTCGGGGAAGGAGAATTGAATTCCCTTCCTCTTAGTTTTCTTGCTTTCAATTTTAATTACAATTGTCTTGGATCTTGGGTTGGAGAATTGAAGGAATTCTGTTTCAATCTCATCCTAAGATCTCTCTGTTTCATTTTACTGCACAATTGAATTTCTGTTTCTGTTAATTGCTTCTTCATCTACTCTTTCTGCACTCTATATTTCTTTAATTTCTGTTTCTGTTAATTGCTTCTTCATCTTCTACTCTTCTGTTTGTTGCAATTTACTTTTCCTTGTTTAATTTCTGCAAATCCAAGTCCCAATTCCCTTTACAATTCAAGCCATTTACATTTCTTGCACTTTAAGGTTCTGCAATTTACATTTCTTGCGTTCTAAGTTTCTGCCATTTAATTTCTTGTTCTTTAAGATTCAGCACCTTAAATTTCAGTTCTCTTTAATTTCATGCAAATTACCCATTCCCTTTATTTTTCATGCAATTTAATTTCTGTAAATCACAAATCACTCAACCAAATCTTGATTCGCTTTACTAAATCAACCACTGAACTAAAATTGCTCATTCCTTCAATCCCTGTGGGATCGACCTCACTCCCGTGAGTTATTATTACTTGATGCGACCCGGTGCACTTGCCGGTGAGTTTTGTGTCGGATCGTTTTCCGCACATCAAGTTTTTGGCGCCGTTGCCGGGGATTGATTAGATTGACAATGATTAAGTAAAGTGGAGATCTAGATCAAGCATTTTTTTTTCTTTTCTGTCCTTTAATTTTCAATTAACCCACTAACTGTTTGAATTTTTGCTTAAGCTAACTAAAACTTCATTCTAGCAGTAGATTGAAGTGTCACTGGTTTGTATGTCTCTTATGTTCTGCTTGTATGTCAGGTACAAGAAGAACCACACCCACCTTTCATGAACAAGACGAAAGAACTCTCAGGAGGTTAAGAAGAGCTGAAAGAGGAAAAAATATTGTTGGAGAAGAGGAATCAGAAGAAGAATTCCAAGATATGGAGGAACATTCAACCAATCCACCTGGTGGAGCAGACAACAACAATAACAACCCACCCCAGAGGAGAATTTTGGCCTCCTATACCTTTGCAAATGCTAGACATTGTGGAAGCAGCATTCTCACCCCTAATGTCAATGCAAATAACTTTGAATTGAAGCCACAACTCATTACATTGGTCCAAAACAACTGCTCATTTGGGGGAGGACCATTGGAGGATCCAAATCAACATCTATCTACCTTCTTAAGGATTTGTGACACTGTCAAGTCCAATGGCGTGAACCCTGAGACTTACAAGCTTCTGCTGTTCCCGTTCTCATTAAGGGACAAGGCCGCACAATGGCTTGAAACTTTTCCTCAAGGAAGCATCACTAGCTGGGATGATTTGGTGACTAAATTTCTAGCCAAATTCTATCCACCTCAAAGAGTCATCAGGCTGAAGACTGAGGTGCAAACATTCACGCAGTTGGATGCTGAAAATCTGTATGAAGCATGGGAGAGATACAAGGCTCTGCTGAGGAAATGTCCACCAGAAATGTTCACTGAGTGGGACAAGCTACAGAACTTCTATGAAGGACTCACTCTAAAGGCTCAAGAATCACTTGACCACTCAGCTGGAGGATCATTGGAACTGATGAAGACAGTAGAAGAAGCTCAAAATCTTATTGACATGGTGGCCAACAATCAATATTTCTTTGCTCATCAAAGAAATCGCCAACCATCACAAAGGAGAGGAGTAATGGAGCTAGAAGGGGTGGACTCAATCTTGGCTCAAAACAAGATGATGCAGCAGCAAATTCAACAACAATTTGAGCATATGGCCAAGAGGATTAATAGCCTCCAAGTTGCAGCAGTTAACACAAGCCAACCATCATCCACATGGGGGCAAAATGAAGAAACTCAAGAAGAACAACAACAAGAGCAAGTACAGTACATGCACAACCAAGGACCAAATGAAGTGTATGGTGATACATACAATCCATCCTGGAAGAACCACCCAAACCTCAGATGGGGAGATAATCACACCCAAAACCAACAACCATGGCAGAGGAACTCAAACCAAAACAACCCAAGAAGCAACCAAAACCACAACCAGCAGCAAACTAACCAGAACCCCTACAGAAAACCTCAAAATAACTACCTCAACCCCAACCAGTACCAATCCAATAACCAACCCACCAACCAAAATGCCTACCATCCACCACCCACATCTCACAACCCACCTCAAGTATCACCTGAATCTCAAAGACTCACTAACTTGGAGACCTTGATAGACAAAATGTTGAAACACCAGGAAATGACAATCAAGAACCATGAAGCCTCCATAAAGAGCCTAGAGAGGCAAATTGGGCAAATCTCCAAACAGATCTCTGTTGAGAGACCTTCAAGCTCACTGCCGAGTGACACAATCCCAAATCCTAAGGAAGAATGCAAGGCAATACAATTAAGGAGTGGGAGAACATTGATAAGCAACAATGACACTACAAAGAAGCAAGCAGAGAGCAGCAAGAGACCACTAGAAGAGGAACAGTCAACACACACAGAAGAAGCCAATGATGATGATGCAATGGCAAGCAAGCAAGCTTCAAAGCAAATTCAAGAAAAGGAGGAACAATCAAAAATTCCAAAAAAGGGGAATGAAGCAATTGAAGAGCCAACAAAGAATCAAAAGCAACAAGCAGAGAAGGCCTTTGTACCTCCACTACCATATCCCTAGAGATTCAACAAGGAGGCAAAGGACCAATAATTTCACAAGTTCCTTGAGACTTTCAAGAAGTTGGAGATAAATATCCCATTGGCTGAGGCACTGGAGCAGATGCCCCTATATGCCAAGTTCATGAAGGAGCTAATCAACAAAAAGAGAAGTTGGCAAGAAAAGGAAACTATCATGCTCACTGAAGAATGTAGCGCTGTGATCCAGATGGGTATCCCACCAAAGCTCAAAGATCCAGGGAGTTTTGTAGTCTCATGCACCATAGGCAAGATAACATTGGAAAATGCCCTGTGTGATCTAGGTGCCAGCATCAACTTGATGCCTCTATCATTAATGAGAAAGCTTGCCATAGAAGAAATTAAACCCACCAGGATGTCACTAGTCATGGCTGATAGATCAATCAAGACACCCAATGGTATTGTGGAGAATTTACTAGTGAAGGTTAGAAAATTTATCTTCCCCGCAGACTTCGTAATCTTAGACACAGAAAGGGAAGGAAGTAGCTCAATCATCTTGGGGAGACCATTTCTAGCCACAGCAAGAACTACTATTGATGTGGAGAAGGGAGAAATGACCTTCAGGGTGCATAATGAACAAATGGTAATCAATGTCTTCAAATCAATGCAACACCCTCAGAGCAAGAAAACTACATGAATGTGGACATGATTGAAGGGCTGGTAGAAGAAATGTTTGAAGACAACTATTTGGAGCATCAGAAGGGACAAAGAGAGGAAGTGATGGAAATACTCATTGAAGACAAGAAAGAGGACAAACCAAAACAGGAGTTGAAACCTCTCCCTCCTCACCTCAAATACGTGTTTCTTGGGGAAGCAGAGGCATTTCCAGTAATTATAAATTCCTCTTTGAACATGGATGAGGAAGCAAGGTTGATTGAAGTATTAAAAACTCACAAAACAGCCTTGGGGTGGACAATTGAGGGCATCAAAGGCATCAGCCCTTCTATTTGCATGCATAAAATTTTATTGGAGGAAGAATCAAAACCTGTGGTTCAACCTCAAAGAAGACTCAACCCAACCATGAAAGAGGTGATTCAAAAAGAAGTGATGAAGCTATGGAATGCAGGGATAATTTTCCCAATCTCGGACAGCTCTTGGGTGAGTCCGGTTCAGGTTGTGCCAAAGAAGGGAGGAATGATAGTCATCACCAATGAAAAGAATGAGTTGATCCCCACTAGGACAGTGACTGGGTGGAGAATGTGCATAGACTACAGGAAATTGAATGATGCAACAAGAAAAGATCATTTTCCTTTGCCATTCATCGATCAAATGTTAGAGAGACTAGCAGCCATGCTTATTATTGCTTCCTGGATGGGTATTCGGGTTACAATCAAATAGTGGTGGACCCCAAGGATCAAGAGAAGACCTCTTTCACATGCCCATTTGGAGTTTTTGCCTATAGAAGGATGCCCTTTGGGCTGTGCAACGCCCCAGCCACTTTTCAAAGGTGTATGCTTTCTATTTTTTCTGATATGGTGGAAAAATTTTTAGAAGTCTTCATGGATGATTTTTCTGTTTTTGGCAATTCATTTAACACTTGCTTGCATAACTTAACTCTTGTTTTGAAAAGATTCCAAGAAACTAATTTGGTGTTGAATTGGTAAAAATGTCATTTCATGGTTCCGGAAGGAATAGTTCTTGGGCATAAAGTGTCATGTAGAGGTATAGAAGTTGATAAAGCTAAAATAGAAGTTATTGAAAAACTCCCTATACCTGTTAATGTGAAAGCAGTAAGAAGTTTTCTTGGGCATGCTGGCTTCTACAGAAGGTTCATCAAGGACTTTTCAAAAATAGCAAAACCATTGAGCAATTTGCTAATGAATGATGTTCCCTTCATTTTTGATGACAACTGTAGACATGCCTTTGAAACTCTCAAGAGAAAGCTCATTACAGCACCAATCATCACACCCCCTGATTGGAATTTACCTTTTGAAATTATGTGTGATGCAAGCAACCTTGCTATCGGTGCTGTACTGGGGCAAAAGAAGGACAAATTGCATCATGTCATATATTATGCTAGCAAAGTGTTGAATGAAACACAGAAAAATTATACCACCACTGAAAAAGAACTTTTAGCAATTGTATATGCATTTGATAAGTTTAGACAATACTTGATCGGCCCAAAAGTTATAGTATACACTGACCATTCTGCTCTCAAGTATTTAATGTCTAAACAGGATTCAAAGCCAAGGCTTATCAGGTGGGTGTTGCTGCTACAAGAATTTGATATTGAAGTGAGGGATAGGAAGGGAAGTGAAAATCAAGTAGCAGATCATCTATCAAGAGTGCCACAAGAAGCTAAGCAAGACAAACCACATCAAGTAAATGAGAACTTCCCTGATGAACATCTTTTCCAAATTCAACAAACACCTTGGTTTGCTGACATAGCAAACTACAAGGTAGGAAGGAAGATACCTCAAGAATTTTCTAAGCAACAAATGAAGAAATTACTCAATGAAGCAAGGAAGTTCTTGTGGGATGAACCTTTTCTATTCAAGAGATGCTCTGATGGAATGATTAGGAGGTGTGTCCCTGAAAGTGAAATGAAGGACATACTATGGCATTGCCATGGCTCAGCATATGGTGGACACTTTGGACCAGAGAAAACAGCTGCAAAGGTATTACAGAGTGGGTTTTATTGGCCAACCATCTTCAAGGATGCCAGAGAGTTTGTTCGCCAATGCAATGAATGTCAAAGAACTGGAGGATTGACAAAGAGAAATGAGATGCCTCAAAATTTCATCCTGGAAGTGGAGGTGATTGACTTATGGGGCATTGATTTCATGGGACCTTTTCCTCCTTCGTACTCTTTCAGATATATCCTGGTGGCAGTCGAGTATGTATCAAAGTGGGTGGAAGCAATAGCCACAACCACCTGGGATGCACAGATTGTCCTCCAATTCCTTAAAAAGCACATTTTCACAAGATATGGAGTACCCAAGGGGCTGGTTAGTGATGGTGGTGGTCACTTTTGCAACAAACAGATGGAGAAACTCCTCCACAAATATGGAGTAATCCATAAAGTAGCCACACCTTACCACCCTCAGACTAATGGCCAGGCTGAACTCGCAAATAGGGAACTGAAGAAGATCCTAGAGAAAACAGTGGGAAGCACGAGAAAGGATTGGGCTAGGAAGTTAGAAGATGCCTTATGGGCATATAGGACAGCTTACAAAACCCCTATTGGCAAGTCACCCTTTCAGTTATTATATGGCAAATCCTGTCACCTCCCTGTAGAGCTGGAACACAGAGCTTTTTGGGCCACTAAACTCCTCAACCTTGATTCCCAAGCTGCAGGAAAGAAAAGGTTGTTACAACTAAATGAGTTAGATGAATTCAGGCTAGAAGCCTATGAGAGTGCTAAAATATACAAGGAAAGAGCTAAGAGGTGGCATGATAAGAAGATCACAAAGAAGGAGTTCAAGCCAGGACAACAAGTGCTCCTGTATAACTCAAGGCTTAAGATCTTCCCTGGCAAACTTAAGTCTAAGTGGACTGGCCCGTACTTGGTGACAAAAGTTTTTCCTTATGGGAGTATTGAATTGCTAGATGAAGCAACAAAGAGTCAATTTACAGCAAACAGTCACAGAGCAAAGCTGTACTTGGGAGGACAATGGGATAAGGAAAAAGAGGTCCAGAACCTACAGCCTTCTTGAAAGGAATTGAAGGATGTCAAGCTAGTGACAATAAAAGAGCGCTTGTTAGGAGGCAACCCAACCTGAGGTAGTTTTCTTTTCATAGCTTTTTCAATAAAAATGTTGAATAATTGATATGTATTGCAAGGAGCTAAGTTTGGTGTTGCACACTAAAAACAACTTAAGGGAGAATGGAGGATTCTAAGTTTGGTGTTCCACCAAAACCTCATTCAAAAGCACATTCTAACTTCCTGCACATTGCTAGTTCCAAGCAATCAAACAGATTATTCACCCACTTAACTGCTTTTTAGTCTTAACTTCATAACCTTTAGCAAGGATACAAGATTCTGCCTAGAGTTAACATGCTGTATCCAGAGAAGTGGCAAGAAATTAAGTTTGGTGTTCCCACACCAAATTAAATCCACAAGCCACACTTAATTCATGCATACTAACTGGTCATCTAAGGGCTCGAGAAGCAAGCAACTCTTGAGAATTGTGCAGGGAATTCCCCACCATTTGAAGACACTATGCATCATAACTCAAAAGGGCACAACAGAAGGAAGGACAAAGGAACTGCAAACCAATAGGTTGTATTTATACTTAACTCTTGCTGTTGAAAAATGTTTTGACTTGTGTTTTGTTAAAGTGTTCATCTAATACAAGTAGAATCACTCTTAAAATAAGTAAGCTAGCCTATGTGTGTGCTTGTGTGTTTACTTTTACTTGACAAAAAGCATGCTTTGTCCCCTGCATTTTCAATTCAATAAAAGAAATGTTTGAATGTGAAGTGAGATAGTTCTCTGTTAGATAGAAGTACAATAAAAGTAAGTGGTGGTATGAATGTGTGATTGCATAATAGCTCACTTTTAATGAATAAGAGAACTAGGATATCTCCTCTTAAGTAGAAAGTGGCCTACTGTCTATGAATCTCAATCAAATAAAAATCCTTGGTTGAAAAGAAAAACAAAAAAAAGAGAGAAGAAAAAGCCAAAAATGGCAACAGAACAAAAGAAAAACAAAAAGAAACAAAGCTAGACACCAATAGCTTGAACCTTAGAATATATTCCTGTGGTGTCTTTGTACTAGGATCTGCTTGGATTATTAAGCTCTTTGGAGTGCATCAACACTTGGTGACTTGGGTTAACTAACCCGGGATCATCAGCTGAAAGTCCACTATCAAGAGCAACCTAACTACAAGGCATTTAGTAGCCCAAAGAGGTGCTGGGCATCAATGTTTTAAGAAGGAATGTGAGCCAAGTGTCTATAGTGAATAATGTGTCAAGTATAAAGAAAAGAAAATGAACTTGCTACACATGACACTCAAATAAAGCTTATGAACAAAATAATAGCCAAGGATAAAGGAATAATGAGAGGTCATAGCAGTATGTTACTTGAAGCTTGAAGGAGACTTTCTAGGCTTAAGAGTCAATAAGAAGTGAGTGTTTACATATCCACATAAAACCCCAAGAACTACCAATAACACTCTACTAGCATGAACATCCTCTTCCATTTCATTCTTTCTTCTCAATAAATCTTTTCTTGCTTGGGGACAAGCAAGCTTTAAGTTTGGTGTTGTGATGACAAGTCATCTTAGCCTAGTTTTACTAGCCTTTTTCTTTTATTTTCAATTGATTTATGCACTTTCTTGAGCCATAAGCAAGCCAATTGGGTAGATTTTCATGCTTCCTTTGATTTAATCAACCATAGATGAATTAATGCAATTTCATGAGGTTTTATGCTATAATTGTCACATAATATGAAAGAATGAATATCTCATGATTTTGAGCATAGCTTTGATGTGTTTGGTTTATTAATGATAGGTGAAGAAAGCTTGGAGAAAGGTTGAAGCAAGAAGGAATGGCTAGGAGGAAGAGAGGATAAAAAGTTTGAGCAAAAGTTTGTCTCAAACTTTAGCTCAAACTTTTGGAATAAGTGAAAACGAACCAGGGAGCAAAAAGCTTGACCAAAAGTTTGCCTCAAACTTTTGTGCAAACTTTTGGGCGAAAAGCTTGAGCAAAAGTTTACCTCAAACTTTTTGGCAAACTTTTGGCATCACAAATCAACACCCTGGAGAGAAAAAGTTTGCGCCAACGTTTGCCTCAAACTTTTTGGCAAACGTTGGCGCCATGAACAACACACCCTGGAGAGCAAAAGCTTGCGCCAACGTTTGCCTCAAACTTTTTGGCAAACGTTGGCGCCATGAGTGTGCAAGGGGGAGCCAACGTTTGAGCAAAAGTTTGACCCCAAACTTTGGCTCAAACGTTGGTAGCAGCAAGGATGGGGTGGCTGATATGAAAAGTTTGAGTAAAAGTTTGCCTCAAACTTTTACTCAAGCTTACATGATTCCAAACCCGGTTCACTTCGGTTCTTCTCCAAACTCCAAGAGCAATCAACCAAGGCCTCTATCAACCCAATTCCATCAAGAGCAAAGGCCCAATTGAAGGCTTGAAGACCATTTGAAGAAAGTGTATAAATAGCATAGGATTTAAGTTTTTAGGGGGCTTTTCCTTTAGTTTTCATAGAGAGTTTTCGGAGAGCTTTTGGTGTTGAGTGAATTTTAATTTCTAAGTCTCGGGGAAGGAGAATTGAATTCCCTTCCTCTTAGTTTTCTTGCTTTCAATTTTAATTACAATTGTCTTGGATCTTGGGTTGGAGAATTGAAGGAATTCTGTTTCAATCTCATCCTAAGATCTCTCTGTTTCATTTTACTGCACAATTGAATTTTCGTTTCTGTTAATTGCTTCTTCATCTACTCTTTCTGCACTCTACATTTCTTTAATTTCTTTGCAATTGCTCTTGTTGGATCTAGGAAGGCATTGAGATCTAGACTTGGTTATCTAGTCTCTTGAGACCTGAGATCTGGATTTCCATTTTCAATTTTCTGTTTACTGCTTTCAAGCTCATTTACCTTTCTGTTTTAGTTCCGATTCAATCTAAGTCATCTTCTACTCTTCTGTTTGTTGCAATTTACTTTTCCTTGTTTAATTTCTGCAAATCCAAGTCCCAATTCCCTTTACAATTCAAGCCATTTACATTTCTTGCACTTTAAGGTTCTGCAATTTACATTTCTTGCGTTCTAAGTTTCTGCCATTTAATTTCTTGTTCTTTAAGATTCAGCACTTTAAATTTCAGTTCTCTTTAATTTCATGCAAATTACCCATTCCCTTTATTTTTCATGCAATTTAATTTCTGTAAATCACAAATCACTCAACCAAATCTTGATTCGCTTGACTAAATCAACCACTGAACTAAAATTGCTCAATCCTTCAATCCCTGTGGGATCGACCTCACTCCCGTGAGTTATTATTACTTGATGCGACCCGGTGTACTTGCCGGTGAGTTTTGTGTCGGATCATTTTCCGCACATCAGTATACAGATACTACTCCCATATGAAGCAGTAGTGGGGTTAGCATATGACCCCAGAGTCCTTCTGGATTGCTCATTTCCACTTAGGTCCATGATGGAGAAAAGGGAATTGATGTGAATTGCAACTAAAATATATTTTTATTTTTATTTTATAAAACGAGAACAAAAGAAAAAAAAATGAAATAAAATAACTAGAAATTCAATATAGATTTCAAAAATTAAGAATAAAGAAAATTAAAACTAAAATAATTACTTAATTAAGAAGATTTGAAAAACTTTGGATATGATTTTTGAAAGAGATTTTAAATTTTGAAATAGAAATCTGAATTTTAAAAGCAATTTTCGAAAATTCACTTTAAAATAGAGAGAAAAGATATTTTTTTGATTTTTGAATTTTATGATGAAAGAGAAAAACACACAAAAGACACACAACTTAAAATTTTTAGATCTAATGTTCCTTATTTTCGAAAATTTTGGAGGGAAACACCAAGCAACACCAAACTTAAAAATTTTAAGATCAAGACACAAGGAAAACTCAAGAACACCTTGAAGACTCACAAGAACAACAAGAACATGAGGAAAGAACACCAAACTTAAAATTTTTAGAAAATCACAATAACATTTTCGAAAACTAAAGCAAAGTTAACAAGAAAACACCAAACTTAAAGTTTGGCACAAGATTTAATCAAAGAAAAATTATTTTTCAAAAAGTTTTTAAAAAGGAGATAGCCAATTACTAAGAACATAAGCACAACGCTCTGGCCAATTGAGCTATAAATTTAAAGGTTTTAACAAAGGTATTTAATGTAAAAAAAAATTTTTTTGGATACTAATAATTCGAAAATGCACAAGAAAAACAAGAAAAATCACAAAACAAGAAAAACTAAAGATCAAACAAGGAAAATAAACAAGAACAACTTGAAGATTAAGAAAGAACAATGAACACAAATTCAAAAATGTAAAAGAAAATAAAAACATGCAATTGACACCAAACTTAAAATATGACACTAAACTCACGGAAAAACTAAAATTCAATAAATAAAAAATAATATTTTTGAAAAAGTTTCGAAAAGAAAATAAAAGACTCTGATACAAAAGACAAAAACTTCCTAATCTAAGCAGCAAGATTCACCGTCAGTTGTTCAAACTCAAACAATCCCCGGCAACGACACCAAAAACTTGGTGCACGAATTGTGAATCACACTTTTCACAACTCGTACCACTAACCAGCAAGTGCACTGGGTCGTCCAAGTAATACCTTACGTGAGTAAGGGTCGAATCCCATGGAGATTGTTGGCTTGAAGCAATCTATGGTTATCTTGTAACTCTTAGTCAGGATATCAATTATATTTATCAGTTTAAATTGCAAAAAATAAAAGAGCATGAAATAAATACTTGTTCTGCAGTAACGGAGAATATGTTGGAGTTTTGGAGATGCTTTGTCTTCTGAATATCTGCTTTCCCCCTGTCTTCTTCTTCACACACGCAAGATTCCTCCTATGGCAAGCTGTATGTTGGTGGATCACCGTTGTCAATGGCTACCATCCGTCCTCTCAGTGAAAATGGTCCAGGTGCGCTGTCACCGCCCGGCTAATCATCTGTCGGTTCTCACTCATGCTAGAATAGGATCCGTTGATCCTTTTGCATCTGTCACTACGCTAACCTTTGTGAGTTTGAAGCTCGTCACAGTCATTCAATCCCTGAATCCTACTCATAATACCACAGACAAGGTTTAGAATTTCTGGATTCTCAAGAATGCTGCCAATGGATTCTAGCTTATACCACGAAGATTCTGATTAAGGAATCCAAGAGATACTTATTCAATCTAATGTAGAACGGAGGTGGTTGTCAGGCACGCGTTCATAGGTTGAGAATGGTGATGAGTGTCACGGATCATCACATTCATCATATTGAAGTGCGAATAAATATCTTAGATAGAAACAAGCGTGTTTGAATAGAAAATAGAAGTAATTGTATTAATTCATCGAGACACAGCAGAGCTCCTCACCCCCAACAATGGAGTTTAGAGACTCATGCCGTCAAGGAGTACAAAGTTCAGATCCAAAATGTCATGAGATACAAAATAATCCTTTAAAAGTTGTTTAAATAGTAAGCTAGAAATCTAGGTTTACAGAGAATGAGTAAACTATGATAGATAGTGCAGAAATCCACTTCTGAGGCCCACTTGGTGTGTCCTGGGGCTGAGACTTAAGCTTTACACGTGCTTTGGCTGTTTCTGGAGTTAAATGTCAGGTTGTAACCTGTTTTGGGCGTTTAACTCCAACTTGTAACTTGTTTCTGGCGTTTAACGCCAGACTGCAACATGGAACTGGAGTTGAACGCCAGTTTACGTCGTCTATCCTTGAGCAAAGTATGGACTATTATATATTTCTGGAAATCCCTGGATGTCTACTTTTCAACGCAATTGGGAGCGCGCCAATTGGACTTCTGTAGCTCCAGAAAATCCATTCCGAGTGTAGAGAGGTCAGAATCCAACAACATCAGCAGTCCTTTTTCAGCCTGAATCAGATTTTTGCTCAGCTCCCTTAATTTCAGCCAGAAAATACCTAAAATTACAGAAAAACACACAAACTCATAGTAAAGTCCAGAAATATGAATTTTGCCTAGAAACTAATGAAAATATACTAAAAACTAACTAAACATACTAAAACCTACATGAAATTAACCCCAAAAAGCGTATAAAATATCCGCTCATCATTCGGCCACACCAAGTAAGGTTATGGCCTTGCACTCTCTTTTTGGATTCTCTTCTGTATTGCTTGGGAGAGTACTAGGAGGAGTTTCAGTGACTCTTTTACTCAGCTGGCCCACTTGTGCCTCTAAATTTCTAATGGAGGACCTTGTTTCATTCATGAAACTTAGAGTGGCTTTAGATAGTTCAGAGACTATATTTGCTAAGCTAGATAGATTCTGCTCAGAATTCTCTGTCTGTTGCTGAGAGGATGATGGAAAAGTATTGTTATTGCTAAACCTGTTTCTTCCACCATTATTAATGCCTTGTTGAGGCTTTTGTTGATCCTTCCAAGAGAAATTTGGATGATTTCTCCCTAAGGGATTATAGGTGTTTCCATAGGCTTCACCCATGTAATTCACCTCTGCCATTGCAGGGTTCTCAGGATCATAAGCTTCTTCTTCAGAAGATGCTTCTTTAGTACTGTTGGATGCATTTTGCAATCCATTCAGACTCTGAGAAATCATGTTGACCTGTTGAGTCAACATTTTGTTCTGAGCTAATATGGCATTCAGAGCATCAATTTCAAGAACTCCCTTCCTCTGAGGCCTCCCATTACTCACAGGATTCCTTTCAGAGGTGTACACGAACTGGTTATTTGCAACTATGTCAATGAGTTCCTGAGCTTCTGCAGGCATTTTCTTCAGGTGAATAGATCCACTTACAGAATGGTCCAATGACATCTTAGACAATTCAGACAGACCATCATAGAATATATCCAGGATGGTCCATTTTGAAAGCATGTCAGAAGGACACTTTTTGGTCAGTTGCTTGTATCTCTCCCAAGCTTCATAGAGGGATTCACCTTCTTTCTATCTGAAGGTTTGAACATCCACTCTAAGCTTACTCAGCTTTTGAGGAGGAAAGAACTTGGCTAAGAAAGCCATGACGAGCTTATCCCAAGAGTTCAGGCTATCTTTAGGTTGAGAGTCCAACCATACTCTAGCTCTGTCTCTTACAGCAAACGGGAAAAGCATAAGCCTGTAAACCTCGAGATCAACCCCATTGGTCTTAACAGTATCACAGATCTGCAAGAATTCAGTTAAGAACTGAAAATGATCTTCTGATGGAAGTCCATGAAACTTGCAATTCTGTTGCATCAGAAAAACTAATTGAGGCTTTAGCTCAAAATTGTTTGCTCCAATGGCAGGGATTGAGATGATTCTTTCATGGAAGTTGGAATTTGGTGCAGTAAAGTCACCAAGTATCTTCCTTGCACCTCCACCATTGTTATTGGTTTCGGCCATCTCTACTTCTTTTTCAAAAATTTCAGTAAAGTCCTCTTCAAAGTGTTGTGTTTTAGCTTGTCTCAGCTTCCTCTTCAGAGTCCTTTCAGGTTCCGGATCAGCTTCAACAAGAATGTTCTTATCCTTGCTCCTGCTCATGTGAAAAAGAAGAGAACAGAAAAGAAGAGGAATCCTCTATGTCACAGTATAGAGATTCCTTTATGTGAGTAGAAGAATAGAAGAGTAGAATGGAGAAGAGAGAAGATGAAGAATTCGAATTTCAAATTAAAATAAAAGGAAAATATTTTTGTTTTTATTAAATTAATTAATTAGAATTCGAAAATATAAAAAGAAATAAAATAAGATTGAAATTTAAAATAATTAGTTAATTAAAAAAAATTTTGAAAAAATGGTTAGTGATTCTCGAAAATTGGAGAGAGAAAAGTAGTTAGGTGGTTTTGAAAAAGATATGATTAAAATAGAAAACTTTTAAAATCAAACAAAAGTTCAAGTAGTTAATTGAAAAAGATTTGAAAATCAATTTTGAAAAGGTAAGAAGTTAGAAAAGATTTTGAAATTAAGTTTTGAAAAATATATGATTGAAAATTATTTTGAAAAAGATTTGAAAAGGAAATTAAAAAGATTTGATTTTTGAAATTAGAGTTGATTACTTGACTAACAAGAAACTAAAAAATATGATTTTTAAAATTTAAAGATTGAATATTTCTTAATAGGCAAGTAATAACTTGAAAATTTTTGAATTAAAACATTAAATGTTAGTGAGATTTTCAAAAATATGAAGTAAGAATAAGAAAAATATTTTGAAATCAAATTTTGAAAAGATATGATTGAAAGAGATTTGTTTGAAAAAGATATGATTGAAAAGATATGATTGAAAAGATTTGATTGAACTTTATTTTGAAAAAGATTTGAAAGATAAATTAAAAAGATTTGATTTTTAAAATTAAAATTGATGACTTGACTAACAAGCACCAGATGGAGAATCACCACAAGCAACCATGGGAAACTCAATCATGCCAACCATTACAAGCAACAAAGATGCAGAGTCAGCAAAACTAGAGTTGAAAGCATTACCACCCAGCTTGAAATATGCATATCTAGGTGCCAACAACACCCAACCAGTGATCATAAATTCAAGTCTGAGTAAAGAACAAGAAGAGGAGCTCATCCAAGTGCTAAGACAACACAAGGATGCCATGGACTGGACACTTGCAGATTTAAAAGGGATCAGTCCTTCAATGTGTATGCATAAGATCTTACTTGAAGAAGATGCCAAACCTTCAAGACAACAACAAAGGAGGCTGAACCCAACTATGAATGAAGTGGTTCAGAAAGAAGTGTTGAAATTGTGGCAAGCAGGGGTGATCTACCCCGTTGACGTTAGAGATTTCTACCAGTAAAGAAATTCATAGAAACGGTTGTGTTGTAGATATAGTTTCTAAACCGGCAAAAATCCCTTCGTACAAACGTGTTGGGTGTCACAAGTAACAAACCCCTTTAAAAATTGTTAACCGAGTATTCAAACCTCGGGTCATCTTCTCAAGGAACTGCGAGGAAGTATGTTCTTATTATTGGCTATAAAGGTTATAATCAGGGTTTAGAAGGTGAGAAGCAAGTAATCTGAATGATGAGTGAATTAAATGGCAATTAAGAATAAATAATAACTGTAAAGCGACTTTTAGCAAGGTAGAGAAATTAGAGGTCCAACTTAGTTATCTCTCTCAACAATAATGAAAGTTGAATCTAAACTCCACTTGGTCGACCTTTACCAGGGTAAGGGAAAGTCAAGGGACTAATTAAGTTGACCTTTGAATCCTAATTATTTCCTCAGAAAAGGTTAGGATTATTTAAGTTCAGTTCAATTAGCAAGATCACGATTATCAATTGTATTGAGTTTAATAACTGTTGAGTTACTAAATTCTTAACCAGAACCAAAAGGGGAAAAAGTAAAGTTGCTGGAATAATAGTAAAAATATCCTTAGATGGGAAACAATGGTAACTTAAGTCAAAGAGAACAATCATAAACTGAAAATACCTCAATTATCATTAATTCAAATAGAAATCTGTAACATGAAATAATTCATAAATAATAATAATCAATTCAAATGTTGGAATAAATAAAGAGAAGTAATATTAAAATAAAATTAAACCTGGATCCAAAGTTACTCTTAAAACAAGAAGAAATCCTAAATCCTAAAAGCGAGAGGGAGGAGATCTCCCTCTCAACTAAATCTAATTCATTGAAAGGTGAAAAATATGCGAGCTCTCTAAATAGATGCATTCCCTCACTTCATAACCTCTGGTCTATGCCTTCTGGACTTTGGTTTGGGCCAAAAAGGGCCTCAGAACTCGTTATGAGCGTTTTCTGCAATTTCTGGTGCGTGGCCTCTGTCACGCGTCCGCGTGGGTCACGCGGTCACGTCAATTGGAGCTTTTCCTTGCCACGTGGTCGCATCAGTCATGCGACCACGTCATGTGCGTTCTGCTTAAGGCGCGCAGTCGCGTCAGTCATGCGGCCGCGTCGCTGCTGATTCGTGCTTGGCACGCGATTGCGTCATCCATGCGATCGCGTGGATACCAGTTTCTTTAAAGCTCCGTTTTGCTTTCTCCTTCCATTTTAGTATGTTTCTTTTTTCATCCTTTAAGCCATTCTGCCTTAGAAAATCTGAAACTACTCAACACACTAATCACGGCATCGAATGGAAATAAAGGTAATTAAAATAATTAATTTTTAAAGCTTAGAAAACATGTTTTTCATTATATGACATAATAGGGAAGGGAAAGTAAAACCATGCAATTAATGTGAATAAGTAGGTGAAGAGTTGAATAAATCTCTTTAATTAAGCACAAAAGAACTCATGAAATATGGGTTTATCAACCTCCCCACACTTAAACACTAGCATGTCCTCATGCTAAATCGAAGGTAAATAATTAAGGTTAAAGTGATGGAATGTTATGAAATGCAACCTATGCTAAATGCATCTACCTAATGAGTCATGCAATTCTAATTCATCCACTCATATATAAAGCTTACATGTAGCTAAGTTAATTCACATTCTCAAGGAGTTGTGTATATATATAGCCAACCCTTAAATAATAAAGTACTTTAACAAATGAGATGGGAAAGAAAATATTGTACAAACTTGCAAAACAATTAGTAAATTTTAAGCACGGATATATGTTGATGAGTTATTGAACCCTCACTGGATTTTGTGTTTACTCTCTAGTCACTCAGTGTTTATTGGGTTTATTCACTCTATTTTTCTTTTTATTCTTAATTTCTACAGCTTTTTTTTTCATCTAACCAATCAACAATTATAGAATATAGTCATACCAAAAAGTCATGAGATCTTAATTAAGGTTGTAATGGGGCCAAGGTAAAGGTAAGGATTTATGTATATGGTCAAGTGAGCTAATAAGCGAATCCTTAATTAGACTAAGATCTCACCTAACATACATATTTAGTAAAATAAAATCTCTTTACCTATTTTCCCATATTTCCCACTTATTGTTACATGCTCATGTTTTACTTTTTATATTTATCCCATGTGCATTGTTTTTATTTTGCATTGGGGAATTTCTTTTTGTATCTCCTTTTATTTAAATGCTGAAAAAAATAACTTTTTTTTATGCACATGGTAATTGAATCACTTTGATTTTCTCATGAGCATGCTTCCCAAATTTTATTTTATTCCTTTTTATTTTTCTACCTTTTTGTTTCTATTACTCATGTTCCCAAAAGGTTTCCCACATTTTACTCTATTCATAATTTTCTATCTTAAGCTAACTAAGGATTCACTTGGGATTTTCCTTTGTTTTTCTGCTTAAGGCTAGTAATTTGGCTAAATAGAATAAAGGGGTTTTAAAAGGCTCAAGGGGGTTAACAATGGTGATGTAAAAGGCAGGCTAATTTGGGGTGAGTGAGCTAAAATCAAATGATGGCCTCAATCATTCTCTTGGTATGTATCTATTTTATATTCTATAATTGGACATATAGATTAAAGCAAAGTAAAGAACATCAGAATAAAAAGAAATGCGACACACAGAAATGAAATTATGATTTGAATGCAACCATATAATTTAAGCTCAAGACTCACAGGCTGTGTGTTCTCTAACTCAAGCATCATATATCATTCATATATTGTATGCAAGTTTAGTTAAAAATTCCCATTATTCTCTTGAAAAAAATTTATTTAGGGTAGCTTTTAAAGTTTTAATGTTCCTCCTTGATGAAATGTTGTCAACTAACATGTAATGCTATATATACAAGGTGTGGGTTATTTTGATTCTGTTAAAGTTTCTAGTTTACTTCCTTTCTATATTTTTCTATTTAAACTATACTATCTTATGCTAAAAAGGGTAAACTATACTAATTAATCCACTAATAAATCAGAATTGCCAACTAAACTAAATAACTAAAAAAAACTAAATGGCTGAAGTATGAACTAAAGATGCAAAATGCAGAAAATAGAGTAAAATACACAAGTAGCAATGTATAAGTACTCAGAAAATAACAATAAAAGAAAAAGAGAAAAATACAGAAAAATATCCAAAATAAAAGAAAAAGTATGTAGTAGTTCACCAAAATAAACGCTAGAGATGGCGACCTCCCCACACTTAAAATGAAACATCATCCTCGATGCTCAATCAAGCCTGGTGTGAAGGAGTGTCATCAAGGGTAGGGATGGTAGCTGGGGTCTCCGTGGCGGTGGTGGGCTGAGGGTCTGGCTGTTGTGGAGGTGGGACGGACTGGAGCGGGATCTCCGGATCTGCAGCCTCTATCGGTTGCATAACCTCCTGATGCGGGGCAGCCTGCTCTGTGGCTGCCTGCTGATGAGTCTCCGCCTGGGAATGAGGCTCCTCCTCGTGCTCATCCTCTGATGGCTCTGAAGGGGTGTCAAGCTCGGAGGGGATGTTGGCGCCCTGTCTGATCATCAGCTTCAGATGGGAATAGCGTCGCCTGCTGCGGCGCTCTAATCTCTCATACCGGTGCCTGTTACGGCGCTCTATCTGATCAAGCTGGCGGAATAGACGGTGCATGAGGCGATAGACCGGCTCAGAGGCGGGTGGAGGTGCAGTGGTGGCAGCAGGGGTAGCTGGGGCAGCTGTGGATGAAGAGGGTCCAGCAGACGGTGGGGCTGTCTCATCAGTAGCAGTGACAGGTGGTGGTCTGTAGCCCAAAGCAAGGAAGTTCCTGCTGTGCGGGATGATCTTCCTGCAGTCCGCTGCTGGTGGTCTCTCATCGGCATCCTCCCAAGGCACATCAGCCTGACGGCCTAGTCGTGTAACCAGGTAAGGAAAGGGGAGGGTGCCTCGGACGTGGGCCCTGGCCATATAATGCCGGATAAAACGAGGCAGATAAATGTCGTTACCCTCCAGCACACACCAAAGAAGGGTGATCATGGTAGCCGGGATCTCCGTCTCGTGAGTACTCGGCATCACAAAGTTACTCAAGATCTGATGCCAAAGCCGAGCCTCATCATTTAAGTACACTCTCTTGATCCCTCTAGGCATGGTGGTGTTCTGACCCATCTCCCAAGGAACAGCAGGGTCAAGAGCTATCCTTGCCTTCAGAGCATCCCAGTCAAACTGCATCTGGCCCATGTCCTCCTCAGCCTGTGCAAAACCATCTGGCTGATCGGACTTGGCGGGGAGCTGGAGAATGGTCCCTATGGCCTCCTCAGTGACCAGAATTAGCTTTCCTCTCAGGTTCACTGCATCTAGGGTAGTAAGGTAGTAGTTGCAATAGAATTCCCGGACCCAAGATGCATTCACCTCTGTCAGTTGTCTCTCCAAAAAGTACCAGCCCTTTTGCTTGATTTGCTCAGTAGTGTATTGCTGGAGGGCCTCTGGAATCTTCAAGGTACATTCCAGGTATAAATTTCTGGAGTTTGCAAAAGCCGAGTACTTCAGTTCACAGTACCAGTTTGCAAATTTTATAGGATCATTTGCAGGAAGCAGTTGGTTAGCTTTCTCCTGCTGTGTGAAATTCTTCTCCCGCCATGATGTATCGTGCATTAGAGAAATGATGGACTGGGAGGAATATCCTCTCTTGCGCTTGCCTTTACCTTTCCTTTGTGAAGCAGACATCCTGAAAAACAGAAAACCAGGAATTGGATAAAATCGGAAAGCAAATAGGCAATTAAATAAAGGAAATCCAAGCGGCAAAGGAGAAATAAAATAAGAAAAATGAGTAAGTGAAATATGATTGAATGAATGTTAAATGGAAAGAAAATAAGCAATATGCCATGGTTAGAAAGTTAGAGGAAAGTGAAAATAATCAGAAAAGAGATCAAAAGGGTTAGTATGGTTAGGATTGGAAAAAGAAATTAGTAAATTAAAATCAGTGAGTTAGGAAGGTAAGTGGCATAGAAAAATTCCATATAACAAGGATTCACAGGTAAGAATAGAAGTACTCATAATTTGAACAAGTAGTTTATGAACCAGGAAATCAAAAAGGATGAGAAAGTCTGCCATAGCATTCATGTAGTGGTTTGGGTAAAGCAGAGGGAAACAGATTTCAGAAATGCGAAACCAAAACATGAATGAAAACAAATTTTAAAAAAATTGGGCAGCATTCCGGCTAAAATTGGATTGTCCCGGAAAATAAACAGCAATTTAATCAGTTCATATGAATTAAAAAATCAAGCTGCATGTACATAGATATAAAATAAACATAAAAACTCAATGTAAACAGCAGCAATATACAAGAAAGCAGCATATGAAACATGATTATAGCAGCAACATATTTGCACATAGGATAAAACAGAAGTAAAAACAGTGCAAGTAAACAGACCTAGATCCACTAACCACAGCCTAAGCTACCTAACAGCCTAGAAATCCACTACAACATGAAATTCTAACTATCCTAATTATGAACATAAATGAAATAAAAAATACAAAAAATTTACGAACAGATAAAAAATGGTTGCGTGTTGCAGAACCTGGTAAGCGGAAGGGGTGGAACAGGGAAGAAGGTGGCGGCGGCGGCGTCCGGCGCGGTGGTGGTGCACGGCGACGCGGTGGTGGCGGCGGAGGGGGCAGTGGCGGCGAGGATTTGGGTTGGTGATAGAGGAAGGAGGGGGGCTTGCGGGTGGGTGGTGGAGGGGTGGGAGGCTGGGTTGCCGGCGGTGGGGGGCGGTGGTCGCGGAGACAGTGGCGGAGAGGGGAGGGGAGAGGAGGAAGGGAGAAGAAGGGAGGGGCGGGGGTTAGGGCGGCGGCGTACGGGGTGGCGGCGGCATTGGGGTGGTGGTGTGGCGGCTGGCCGGCGGTGGCTGGGAAGAAGAAGAAGAGAGAAGGAGAAGAGGGTTAGGGGTGAAAGGGGAGGGATGCGCGACTGATAGGGTTCGCGGGCTGGGGAGGTTATATTTTCGAATCCACGCAGCCGAGTGGGGCACGCGGTCGCGTGGTTGGGACGAGAATGGGAGTGACGCGATCGCATGAGAGGCGGGGAAAGAAGGGTGACGCGATCGCATGGGTCACGCGATCGCGTCGCTGGAATTTGTGCTAAACGCACGACTCCAGCGCCGTTTCAGCGCAACTCTCTGTCTCCTTTTGGGGCGATGTGCAATCCATGCGACGCGATCGCGTCGCTCACGCGGTCGCGTGTGGTTGGTATTGGGTAGTGACGTGATCGCATGGGTCATGCGATCGCGTGAGCCAATTTGTGCGAAACGCACAAGGGCCACACGATTCCAGCCCAACTTTCTGTTCGTTGGATCCTTACGCCGATATATATATCACGCGGCCGCGTGGGTCACGCGGTCGCATGGGTGGTGTTTTTCGCGATATGACGCGATCGTATGGGGCATGCGGTCGCGTCGTGCGACCACTTTTTTTTTATGCATGAAAAGTGCAGAATGCAATGACTATCATGGATGCTTATGCATGATTCCAGGTTTAATAAATAAAAATGAAAAAGGAAAAATGAAAGCAATTAACAAGAAATAATATGAAAAAAAAAGAAGCGACCATACCATGGTGGGTTGTCTCCCACCTAGCACTTTTAGTTAATGTCCTTAAGTTGGACATTGGAAGAGTATCCTGTTATGGTGGCTTGTGTTTAAATTCGTCCAAAAATCTCCACCAGTGCTTGGAATGCCAATAGCCTCCGGGGTCCCAAACTAGGCATGTAAAGCTTCTGCGCAGCTTTAAACAGATATTCAGCCTCCCGGGATGACGAATGTCAGAACATAATCCATGATCCCAAGCTGTGTTTTTAAATCCGCCTCCGTTTTGATTTGTAAGTTTCCATTCGGGTGGGTTAAAGAGTAGAGTCTCACCGTGGTGACCAAACGTTCTCTGTGATCCATGCAATTGAGCACGATACCAATCCGTGTACTTCGAGATGAAGCGTGGAACCTTATTGAACCTGGTGCACCAGCTCTGAATACGAGCCATTTCCCTCTTACTCTTAAAGCCGCAGAGAGCTCTAAGCTGGCCATCTGTTTCAAGCAAACCATATTCAAGTGAATAAGTAAAATTATAAGTTAAGGATTGTACCCACTTGAAGCTTGTATTGGGTGGTAATGGCCTTGGGATAGGTGTTTTTGGTGGTTCTGCAAGTTCCGTTTCCTTGTGTTCTTCTGTGAATTCTTCCACTTCCTTGCAAAGATCTTCAATTGTATCTGTATCCTGGTCAAAGTCTTCTATGTCTTCCTCATCACTCGAGTCATAGATTGGAGGTTGAGAGAAATCTACCTCCGCATCATCTTCATATTCACTTGGGGAATATTCTTTGATCTCAGAGAATTCACTTGCGGATGCAAGATCATCACTAGGAGAACTAGACTTGTGACTATCATCATCAAAGAAATTTGCCTCTTGGATTATTCTGTCTGACTCTTCATAAACGACTTGCCTTGGAGATTGTATGGTATCCTCCTTAGCGTCAACTGTGGCATCTTGGACGGAGTTTTCCTCAATTCTGGATTCCCAAGGAAGTTCAGCATCGCCTAGATCTTCAACCAATTCAACCAACTCTTCTTCTTGAACAATGACAGCTTCTTCCACTTGTTCTAGTATGAATTCATTCTCTGTCTTGCCCGCTGGAGTCTCTAGTATTTCTTTCATGCTACGCTCTTCATCGGGCTGTCCACATGGAGCTGTGGTTGATCCTTGTATATTTAAGCGCCTAGTAGCCCATTGAATTAGTGCTTGCTCCAGCTGTTGAACGGTTGTTTGAAATTTAATCATTGTTTCTTTTAGGCGATCCTTTGCTTCGCGGTTTTCCAGACTTGGACATGATACAAAGGAAAGTGGTGACGATCGGGAACGATTGGATTGGTATTGGGGTAAGGAAGGATCATATGATGGCGAATGGTGAAGAGAAGCTTGTGAGTGTGGTGGTTCGAGGTTATGTTGAAAGGATGGTTCATATGCACGGGGTGGGGCTTGTTGGTAGTTACAAGGTTGTCCACCATGTCTTTCAGCTGCGTATGCACGGTAGAATGGTCTCTGCCCAGGATATCTCAGAGGGTGTTGCTGCCTAAAGGGTTGATTAGATCCTCTTGGTTCCATCCATCCTTGATTGGTCTGACCTTGATGCACATTCCTGCTGTAACTTTTATTTCCTTTAACAATATTAGAACCAAACTCAAAGCGAGAGGGGTGAGAGTTCACAGTAGCAAACAAAGATAAAGAGGAAAAACGAAAATGAATAAACAGGCAAAAGGAAAATATTTACAATAACCAATAATAAGGCACACGTTAGCGGTTCCCCGGCAACGGCGCCATTTTGACGTTAGAGATTTCTACCAGTAAAAAAATTCATAGAAACGGTTGCGTTGTAGATATAGTTTCTAAATCGGAAAAAATCCCTTCGTACAAACGTGTTGGGTGTCACAAGTAACAAACCCCTTTAAAAATTGTTAACCAAGTATTCAAACCTCGGGTCGTCTTCTCAAGGAACTGCGAGGAAGTATGTTCTTATTATTGGCTATAAAGGTTATAATCGGGGTTTAGAAGGTGAGAAGCAAGTAATCTGAATGACGAGTGAATTAAATGGCAATTAAGAATAAATAATAACTGTAAAGTGACTTTTAGCAAGGTAGAGAAATTAGAGGTCCAACTTAGTTATCTCTCTCAACAATAATGAAAGTTGAATCTAAACTCCACTTGGTCGACCTTTACCAGGGTAAGGGAAAGTCAAGGGACTAATTAAGTTGACCTTTGAATCCTAATTATTTCCTCAGAAAAGGTTGGGATTATTTAAGTTCAGCTCAATTAGCAAGATCACGATTATCAATTGTATTGAGTTTAATAACTGTTGAGTTACTAAATTCTTAACCAGAACCAAAAGGGGAAAAAGTAAAGTTGCTGGAATAATAGTAAAAATATCCTTAGATGGGAAACAATGGTAACTTAAGTCAAAGAGAACAATCATAAACTGAAAATACCTCAATTATCATTAATTCAAATAGAAATCTGTAACATGGAATAATTCATAAATAATAATAATCAATTCAAATGTTGGAATAAATAAAGAGAAGTAATATTAAAATAAAATTAAACCTGGATCCAGAGTTACTCTTAAAACAAGAAGAAATCCTAAATCCTAAAAGCGAGAGGGAGGAGATCTCCCTTTCAACTAAATCTAATTCATTGAAAGGTGAAAAATATGCTAGCTCTCTGAATGGATGCATTCCCTCACTTCATAACCTCTGGTCTATGCCTTTTGGACTTGGGTTTGGGCCAAAAAGGGCCTCAGAACTCATTATGAGCGTTTTCTGCAATTTCTGGTGTGTGGCCTCTGTCACGCGTCCGCGTGGGTCACGCGGTCGCGTCAATTGGAGCTTTTCCTTGCCACGTGGTCGCGTCAGTCATGCGACCGCGTCATGTGCGTTCTGCTCAAGGCGCGCGGTCGCGTTAGTCATTCGGCCGCGTCGCTGCTGATTCATGCTTGGCACGCGATTGCGTCATCCATGCGATCGCGTGGATACCAGTTTCTTTAAAGCTCCGTTTTGCTTTCTCCTTCCATTTTAGTATGTTTCCTTTTTCATCCTTTAAGCCATTCTGCCTTAGAAAATCTGAAACTACTCAACACACTAATCACAGCATCGAATGGAAATAAAGGTAATTAAAATAATTAATTTTTAAAGCTTAGAAAACATGTTTTTCATTATATGACATAATAGGGAAGGGAAAGTAAAACCATGCAATTAATGTGAATAAGTAGGTGAAGAGTTGAATAAATGACTTTAATTAAGCACAAAAGAACTCATGAAATATGGGTTTATCACCCATCTCAGACAGCCCTTGGGTAAGCCCGGTGCAAGTAGTCCCTAAGAAAGGAGGGATCACTGTTGTGGCAAATGAGAAGAATGAATTGATACCCACAAGGACAGTGACCAGATGGCGTATGTGCATTGACTACCGAAAACTCAATGAAGCCACCCGGAAGGACCACTTTCCCTAATCTTTCATGGACCAGATGCTTGAAAGATTGGCAGGACATGAGTACTATTGCTTCCTAGATGGGTATTTGGGCTACAATCAAATTGTTGTAGACCCCAAGGATCCGAAAAAAACTTCATTTACTTGTCCATATGGTGTCTTTGCTTATAGGAGAATGCCTTTTGGATTGTGCAATGCACCTGCATCATTCCAAAGGTGCATGCTCTCCATTTTTTCAGACATGATTGAGAAGTTCATAGAAGTATTCATGGATGACTTCTCTGTATTTGGGAACTCATATTCTGATTGCCTATACCATCTTGCTCTTGTGCTAAAAAGGTGTCAAGAAACCAACCTAGTTTTAAACTGTGAGAAATGCCATTTTATGGTGACTGAAGGGGTGGTTCTTTATCACAAGATTTCAAAAGATGGCATAGAAGTAGACAAGGCAAAAATGGAAGTGATTGCAAAATTACCTCCACCTTGCAATGTCAAAGCAATCAGAAGTTTTTTGGGACACGCTGGGTTCTATCGGAGGTTTATCAAAGATTTTTCAAAGATTGCAAAACCCCTTAGCAACCTACTTGTCTCAAATACTCCCTTTGTTTTTGATAGAGAGTGCATGGTAGCCTTTGATGAACTTAAGAAGAAAGTTTGCTCCGCACCTATTATAGCACCACCAAGCTGGGATCTTCCCTTTGAACTCATATGTGATGCATCTGATTTTGCTGTTAGTACTGTTCTAGGACAGAGAAAAGACAAGCTAGTACATGTTATTTACTATGATAGCAAGGTTCTCAATGAGAATCAAAGGAACTACACCACCACAGAGAAAGAACTTTTAGCCATAGTTTTTGCTTTTGACAAGTTTAGATCGTATCTTATTGGCTCAAAAGTAATTGTGTTCACTGATCATGCAGCACTCAAATACTTGCTTACCAAATAAGAATCTAAGCCCAGAGTAATAAGGTGGATCTTGTTGCTCCAAGAATTTGATATTGAGATTAAAGATAGGAGCGGAGCAGAGAACAAGGTAGCTGACCACCTCTCAAGGATCCCACAAGAAGAAGAGATGCAGCAAGTAGCAATCAATGAAAGCTTTCCTGGTGAATAATTGATGATGATTCGACTAGCCCCTTGGTTTGCAGACATAGCCAACTTCAAGGCTATTGGGGAACTACCAACCAACATCAATAGGCACATGAGGAGGAAGCTAATTAAAGATGCCAAACACTACATCTGGGACGATCCTTATTTGTTCAAGAAGTGTGTTGATGGAATCCTAAGAAGGTGTATACCCCATGAGGAAGGGCAGGAAGTATTATAGTAGTGCCATGGATCTGCATATGGAGGTCACTTCAGTGGAGAAAGGACAGTAGCAAAAGTGCTTCAATCCAGATTTTACTGGCCAACAATGTTTAAGGAGGCCAAGGAAATGGTGTCAAGATGTGATGAATGCCAAAGAGCTGGTAATCAAACCAAGAGAAATGAGATGCCACAGCAATTCATACTAGAGTTGGAGCTATTTGATGTATGGGGGATTGATTTCATGGGACCCTTCCCAACCTCCTACTCAAATAGCTACATATTGGTGGCTGTTGATTATGTTTCAAGGTGGGTAGAAGCCATAGCCACTACAACAAATGACAACAAGGTTGTGATAAGCTTCTTGAGAAGGAACATTTTCAGTAGATTTGGAGTTCCCAGAGCTCTCATTAGTGATAGAGGAACACACTTCTGCAACAAACAACTCGAGACACTCCTTCTCAGATATGGAGTAAAGTGCAAAGTGGCAACTCCGTACCACTCACAGACCAACGGGCAAGCTGAAATCTCCAACAGAGAGCTGAAATGAATCCTTGAAAAAATTGTTGGAAGCTCAAGAAAGGATTGGTCTAAGAAGCTGGATGATGCACTATGGGCCTACAGGATAGCCTATAAGACTCCCATTGGGATGTCTCCATACCAACTGGTGTATGGCAAGGCTTGTCACTTGCCAGTTGAACTTGAACATAGAGCATATTGGGCTCTAAAAATGTTAAACTATGATGAGCAAGCTGCTGGAGAAAAGAGATTAATGCAACTCAATAAGCTGGAGGAGTTTAGGAATCAAGCATATGAGAATGCAAAAATCTACAAAGAGAACACAAAAAGGTGGCATGACCAAAAGATAGTAAGAAGGGAGTTCACTGAAGGAAAGAAGGTGTTACTCTATAACTCAAGACTCAAGTTCTTCCCTTGAAAACTGAAGTCTATATGGTCAGGACCTTTCACCATACTCAAGGTGTTTCCCTATGGTCATGTGGAGCTCATGGAGGACAAGACTCAGAGAACTTTTACTGTCAATGGCCATAGACTCAAACACTACTTGGGAGGCTCCTTAGAGGAGCAGGGAGTGAGCTACAAGCTCAGCTAAAGATGAAGGAATGTCAAGCTAATGACAATAAAGAAGCGCTAGTTGGGAGGCACCCCAACACTTTATCCTTTTTGATTTAGCTAGATTTTCTTTACATTTTCTTCCGGAATTGCAACTTGATGAAGGCATAGATCATGATGAGTGAATGGGCTGAGGACTAACTAAATTGCTAAGTTTGGTGTGGCCTCTCACCAACTTAATCTAGGCGTACAAACAATTTATATCTTGATTTGAAGAGTAAGCCCAAGGATTAAGTTTGGTGTGGCCACCACCAAGAATCATCTAGTAGCCCAAGTCACCCAGTTTGAAAGCACTTAATGCTTTGGGTAAGAACATGAATGTGGTTTAATGAGTTCAGAGGAATTAGAATCAAAAGAAACTGAAAAGATTAATGTTATTCCACTCTTATGAACATATTAAATACACAATGAGAAGGAACGTGAAGGAGTTCTTTTGTCATTACTAATGGGTTTAGTTTCATTTTAGGAGAGAAGATGGGGCCCACATGGTAAGCAACTCACAAAGCAAGGAAGTCAAAGTGTAATTACACTTTGGAACTCAACACACGCAGAAGTCACAGTGAGAAAAGAGATGGCGCCTCTTCCCACGCTAGGCGCCACTCCCCAAATGGGAAAACATTTAACCCTTTTTATTTCCCACCCTTCCCACCACAACATTCACCCACTATAAAAGCCTCACTTTACCATCTCCTATTCCACTTCAACAACCCCAATCACACACGAAGAGCATACAGCCCTCACCTTCCTTTCTCTGTTCATCTTTTACCATCTCTTTCCATACTTTCTTTCTTTCTTTCTTTTTCTTGATTGGGACAATCAAGTCCTAAGTTTGGTGTTGGAGCAAAACTTTGTTTTGCTTGCTCTTTCTTGCAACCCCTATTTCACTTTCAAACACACTCTCTCAACCTCATGGCACCACCAAAAAGCTCAGCCTCAAAGAAAAGAAAAATCAGGGAACCAACCTCTGGATCCTCAAGTTCCTTCAATGACTACAAGTTCCTCTCCGCATTCAACCAAAATCAATTCTATGGTTGGGTGAGTGAGAGGGAGATCATTCCAGAAGTTGGGTTCCAAATAGGGAGGAACGAGCATATTAAAATCAACATTTAGATCAATAATAGAGGTTGGTCACTTCTATGCAACCCACCAAGGAAAGTGGTAGAGAGATTGGTGAGGGAATTTTATGCCAACGCAGTACCTCAACCAGGGCAACACTATGGCTACATTAGCTATGTAAGGGGGAAGTCCATTGACTACAGTCCCTCTAGCATAGAAAGAATGCTAATGGTGAAGAGGACAAGCTCCACTCGGAGCTATGAAGAAAGAATGAAGCAGCAAGACCTTGGGTTTGATGAGATCCTGAATGAGATTTGTGTGATTCATGTGCATTGGATCAATGACAAGGATGTGATACCCAATCAATTGAGGAGAAAAGATTTGAGCCCCCAAGTTAGAGGGTGGCTAGAATTTGTGAGGAGGTCCCTAATCCCCACATCCAACACTTCAGAGGTGACCAAAGAGAGAGCTGTACTCATCTACAGCATCATAAAAGGAGAGAACATCAACGTGGGGGAGATGATTGCCAACAACATCAACAAAGTGCTGAAAAGCACCAGTGACAACACAGGGTTGTTATTCCCCAGTATTATACAGAGGCTATGTGATGAGGCTGTGGTTGAAAAGATCATTGATGAAGTGCTTGTGAAGCAAGACAAGTTTATAACTGCTAAAAAGATGGCCAAGGTGGTGGCTGTTCACCCACTCAACAGGGCAAGAGAACGAAGAGCTCATGCCCATGAACTACAACAAAAATAAGAAGAAAAGGAGGCAGAAGAGCAACCTCAATTCTTGGCACTTCAACCACCACCACAATACCAATATCAGTAATTTCGAGAGGGACTTAACTTGGAGCAACTGCAAGGAGATGTACACCAAATGAAGGGAGATCTACACCACTTGAGGGAAGATATCAATCAACTCAAAGAAACTGAACAACAACAATGGAGCCAAGTCAACCAAAACATTCAACAACTCCAAGGGAATTGGGAGCATATGAGGAAGGAGCAGCAAGAACAATTTGATTGGGGAGAGGTGCGAAGTGCACTGGACAAAATAGTAGAACCATATCCAAGAGGCAGTATGACATCAACACACAAGCGAAGCTAAATCACTTGTGTAACGCCGTAGCCGCTCTAAACCCAAGATACCCAACCTTCATGCAAGGAATGGAAGAGCTAAGTGCTAAACAAGAGGAAATCCTAGCCAAACATAAGGAGGATGAAAGGAATTATATGAGGAGGGCAGGATTTTGGAAACCCAAGGATGCCAAAGCACAAGAAGGTTCCTCCAAGCCAGATGAAGGTGGCTCTTCCCCCTCCATGAAGAAGGACAAAGGGAAGGGGCCAATGAACTAAAGATGAAGCTACTCAAGGTTGTTGAGTCCCATGGTTGACACTTTCCAACTTCTGAAATCTTGTTTAAGTTTTTGCTTTATTTACTTTTTGAATAAATAGTCATGCTAGGATAGTTTATGCTTTATGCTTAGTTTTAATTCCTGTTTGAAATCTTTATGAGTTTTTTTTTTCAAGAAAGAAAATGCCATGTATTTCAAGTCTTCATTTCAACATAAATAAAAGTAGAGTTTGTCCCCATAAGAGTCACTGTGAGTTGTTCAAAAACAATGAGAGAGACCAAGGACAAGAGAGATCATCAAACAAACTAAGAAATAAGAAACTAAGTGTAGAACCTTGGATGAACTAAAAAGAAAATGAGTCATGGAGAGCTACTAGTCCTAGAAGGTATATGATGAGTATTTTGGAGGAAAAATAAATTTCTCCCAAAACACACAAATCTAACCGGCAAGTGTACCGGGTCGCATCAAGTAATAAAAACTCACCGGAGTGAGGTCGATCCCACAGGGATTGAAGGATTGAACAATTTTAGTTTAGTGGTTGATTTAGTCAAGCGAATCGAGTGTTGGTTGGGTGATTTGTGATTTGCAGAATGTAAATTGCATGAAAGTAAAGAGTGCAGGAAATTAAATTGCTGAATCTTAAGGAACAAGAAATTAAATGGCAGAAACTTAGAGTGCAAGAAATGTAAATTGCGGAATCTTAAAGTGCAAGGAATGTAAATTGCTTGAAATGTAAAGGGGATTGGGACGTAGATTTTCAGAAATTAAACAAGGAAAAGTTAAACTGCATCAAACAGAAGAGTAAAAGGGAATTGGGAGTGGATCGGATCTTATAGCAGAAAAGTAAATGAACATGGAAAACAAGAAACAGAATGTAAATTGGAGATTTGGATCTCAGGACCCAGAGACTAGAAAACCAAGTCTAGATCTCAATGCCTTCTAAGATCCAATAAGAACAATTGCAAGGGAATTGTAAATTGCCAAGAGAATAGATGAAGAGCAATTAACCGGAAATGAAATTCAATTAACAGTAAAGAAACAGAGAGATCCAAGATTGAGATTGAAACAGAATTTCTTCAATTCTCCAATCCAAGATCCAAGACAAGTGTAATTGAAATTGAAAGCAATAAAACTAAGAGGAAGAGAAGTGAATTCTCCTTCCCCAAGACAAAGAAATTAAAGTTCACTCAATAACAAAAGCTCTCCGAAAACTATTATGAAAATTCCAAAAGGAAAGCTCTCCGAAGAACTTGAATTCTATCCTATTTATACACTTTCTTCAAATGATCTTCAAGCCTTGAGTTGGGCCTTTGCTCTTGGTGGAATTGGGTTGAAAGAGGCCTTGGTTGATTGCTCTTGAAGTTTGGAGAAGAACCAAAGTGAACCAATTGAACCGGTTTTGAGGTTAGCAAAAGTTAGACCAAAAGTTTGAGCCAAAGTTAGGGGTCTAACTTTGGATCCAACTTTTCATATCAGCTAGCACAATTTGCTGATATCAACGTTGGTGCCAACGTTAGGGGTCTAACTTTGACCCTAACGTTGGCCTTGCCTAATGTGCTTGTGGCGCCAACGTTAGCCTCCAAGTTAGGGGGCTAACGTTGGCGCAAACTTTTGCTCCTCTCCCTTGTAATTCATGTGCCAACGTTAGCCTCCAAGTTAGGGAGCTAACATTGGCGCAAACTTTTGCTCCTCTCCCTTGTAATTCATGTGCCAACGTTAGCCTCCAAGTTAGGGGGCTAACGTTGGCGCAAACTTTTGGTGCCCAGGGGAGGAATTCATGTGCCAACGTTAGCCTCAAAGTTAGGGGGCTAACGTTGGCGCAAACTTTTGGTGCCCAGGGGAGAAATTCATGTGCCAACGTTAGCCTCAAAGTTATGGGGCTAACGTTGGCGCAAACTTTTGAAGCCCAGGGGAGAATTTTCAAGTTCCAACGTTAGCCTCCAAGTTAGGGGGCTAACGTTGGGGCTAACTTTTCAACCAAAAGTTTGTGCAAAAGTTTGATGCTAACTTTAGGTCCAGCTTTTTGCTTCCTGGTTCAATTTCACTTATTCCATTGTCCTCTCTTCACTCCTAGCCATTCCTTCTTGCTTCAACCTTTCTCCAAGCTTTCTTCACCTATCATTAATCAACCAAACTCATCAAAGCTATGCTCAAAATCATGAGATATTCATTCTTTCACAATATGCAACAAATATAGCATAAAACCTCATGAAATGGCATGAATTCATACATGGTTGATTCAATCAAGGTAAACATGAAAATCTACTCAATTAGCTTGCTTGTAGCTCAAGAAAGTGCATAATTCTAATGAAAACAAGAGAAAAAGACTAGCTAAAATAGGCTAGGATGACTTGTCATCAGTATAACCAGGGAAGGCCAAAGGGTATTCCTTGAATATCCATAGAACCAAGAAGTAGTAAGCAATAAAGACCCAAGGCTCTGAGCATCAACTACTGCGATAGAAAAAGATACATTAAAAAGCTCAAAAAGAATTAAAGATCTTAGTAGATGCTTGTGGTGAAGATGTGTCAAGAAGAGACTTGGGCAAGTAAATTCTTAGGGGTGTCTCAACACCTAATACCCTAAAACCAACTGGTTTGGGAGTGCTAATTGAAAGCTTAATTAAAGGGTTGTCTTGAGAGAAAACACTTAGAGTCGTGGTCAAGAAAGCAAAATAACCCTTACTACTTCAAGGTGACAATCAATAGAAAGGACCCCTAAGGCCTATACCTGAAAGAACCCTCAAGGATCCAAGAGCTTCCCATGACATTAAAACATTCATACATGTGTTGAACACTTAGTCTTACTCTTAGTTGTAGTGCAATCACTCAAAGCCAAGGCCTCAAGTTATAAAGGTTTACTCACATTGATTTGCTTGAGACAAGCAAAACTTAAGTTTGGTGTTGTGATGACTTGCATCATCTACCCTTCTTTCTTGCATAAAGAAGATCATAAAAGAGCATAAATCTCATTTGATCAGTACAATTCATGCATTATTTGATGAATATTATAGTACACTACTTTGAGACGAGTTGTGCTAAATTTCAGGTGAGAAAAGCATCAAAAATTGGGTAGAAGACAAACAGGAGCTGGGCGTGGCACGCCAGTACTAAAGTCCAGAGAAGAAGTCCAAGCATGCATGTGGGCGTGGCACGCCAAAGACTGGGTGTGGCACGCTAATACAAAATTCTAGAGAGCTACAATGTAGGACACAAAAGGGGCGTGGCACGCCAAGCTGGGCGTGGCATGCCTGGCCCATCAATTACTATAGGCGTGCCACTTGAGCAAAGGGGCGTGGCACGCCAACTCACCATTCCAAGAAGGACCTTCACTATGGCGTGCCACTTGGTGTCAAAGGCGTGGCACGCCAGCCCCAAGAAGCCACTTGGGCATGCCACTTGAGAACCCAGGCGTGGCACGCCAAGCTTGAAGAGTTCGCAAATCCATGAGCGTGCCACTTGAGCAGCATGGCGTGGCACGCTGGTACAACAATCCAGAGAAGGGGCTGAAGGCAATTGAAGACTGGGCGTGCCACTTGAGCAACCAGGCGTGGCACACCAATGCACAAAGGACCAAAAGCAAGGACTGAGCGTGCCACTTGGTATCGAAGGCGTGGCATGCCAACTACTGGAACCAAGACAAGATCATGGGCGTGGCACGCCAGCCTTTAGGCGTGGCACGCTGGTATAAGTTTCCAGAGAAGATGAAGGAGGCCAATTACATGGGGCGTACCACTTGATATCGAAGGCGTGGCACGCCATTCAGCATTCTTCATTTAGGCGTTCCACTTGAGCAACCAGGCATGGCACGCCAGTGTCATTCAGAGAGAAGTATCGGGGCGTGCCACTTAAGTTCGTGGCGTGGCACGCCAATGCCACGCTAGTTCAACTTTCCAGGGAAGCCTAGCCAAGCATAAAGCAAGGGCGTGGCATGCCAGACCTTGGGCGTGGCACACCATTACAAGTTTCCAGAGGCAAAGAGAAGTGAGAAAGGCAAGGGGCGTGCCACTTGAGTTTGAAGGCGTGGCACGCCAATACAAGAAATCCACTATGGCGTGCCACTTGAGTTCGAAGGTGTGGCACGCTAAGGTTGTTAGAGGGATGAGCGTGCCACTTGAAGGATTGGGCGTGGCACGCCAAGCTGGAAATGAAGGGCACGTGACACGCCAGAAAAGCGCCAGCCACATGCCAGCTGAGAAGTCATGCTTATTGAGTGTTTTCTTTTCCCTCCAAAATGTAATTTTCCTTTTTCACTTTTGTAATTCTTTTATTTTACTAGGAGTAGTATAAATACCCCCAAGGAGTACTGAATAAAGGGGTTAAGCAGTCAGTTTTAGATCCACTTTTACACTTCACTTTTGAGTACTTTTTGAGCTATGAGTAGCTAACTTCCTTCTCATTGAGACAGGGAGCTCTATTGTACTTGATGGATTGATGATAGTGAAATCCTTCTTCTCTTCATCTTCTCTTTGATTTGCTAGAAGGAATTTCGTTCTTAATGCTTAGTGTTCAATTATCTTGGGAAAGAGATTGAATGCAATTGGGTTTCATGGGAACCTTGGGAAAGGAAACATGAAACCATGCTTGAAATCCCTTCTCACACTAGAGTAGAATCTGGGTTTTGGTGTTTGGATACGTGACATATAATCCTCCCTCTACTTGGACCTATAATGGTGTGTGGTATAATCAGGGACCAAGCATATCTCTCTTCATGAGCAATTAGACCAAGGAATTGGCTATTGATCAAGATCTGAGAGATTGAGTCACCAAGGGATCGGGGCTTAATCAATCATGATTGCCAAGAGGTCAATGAGTTGCATGATTGAAGAGGATATAAGCTAGATTTGATCCAAAGAGACAACATCTTCCAATCTCAATGAATTTCCCCATTCTTATCTATCCATTTCTTTACAGCTTATTTTTACATTCAGCAATTCCCCATTCCCATTTACATTCAAGTCATTTATGATTCTGCCCTTTACTTTCTGCCATTTATATTTCTGTACTTTATTGCCTTTCTTTATATTCTAGTCATTTACATTTATGTCATTTACAATTCTGCACTCTACAATCTTATTGATCCGCTTGACTAATTCATCAATTGATTAAAACTGCTCGACTTTGCCAATCTCTGTGGATACAATCCCACTCCACTGTGGGTTATTACTTGACGATAATTTTGGTGCGCTTGCCAAAAGGACTAATTCACCAATTTTGAATGGGGTGTGAATTCCAGTCATCAAGTTTTATGGCGCTGTTGCCGGGGATTGGCTTAAATTTGATAGTGATTAAACCAATTGGAGAGCTAGATTAAGCAATTTAAATTCCTTGTTATTTTATTTTGTTTAGCACTTTTTTTTATTTTCTTTTATTTTGAGTTCTATTTCTTTCTTCTTTGACTATTTTTATCATCCATATTTCCACTCTTCTAACTGTTTAATTAATTGCACCACTGACACTAACATCCACTCTAACAAGAATAACTTCTTTATTCAATTTTTTTCTCTTGTTTTTGCCTTGTTGGTTGTATGACAGGTAGAAGAAGCGGGGCTTCAACTTCCTTTGATTCTGAACCTGAGAGGACCTTCCTTAGATTAAGGAGGGAAGCAAGAGGGAAAAGAGTCGTTGGTGCTGAGGAAGAGGAAGAGTATTTTGAAACAAGCATGGAGGAGAACATGGAGAACCACCATGAAGAAGAAGCTCACAATGCTATAGAAGGCCCAGTAAATCTTGATGGGCAAGAAAGGAGAGTCTTAGGTTCCTACATCAACTCAAACCCAGGAAATTGTGGCAGCAGCATCCTAAAGCCAACAATTCATGCCAATAATTTTGAGCTGAAACCTCAGCTCATCACACTTGTTCAGAACAATTGCTCATATGGAGGAAGTGCCCAAGAAGACCCTAATCAACATCTCAGCACATTCTTGAGGATATGTGATACTGTAAAGTGGTTGGAATCATTCCCCAAGGATAGCCTAACTACATGGGAGGAGGTCGTGAACAGATTCCTTGCAAGATTTTACCCCCACAAAGAATCAATAGGCTGAGAGATGAGGTGCAAACTTTCAGACAACAAGATGGAGAAACACTCTATGAGGCCTAGGAGAGATTCAAAGATCTGACAAGAAGATGCCCACCAGAAATGTTCAATGAATGGGTACAACTACACATCTTTTATGAGGGACTATCCTATGAAGAAAAGAAGGCTGTGGATCATTCTTCAAGAGGCTCACTCAACAAGAAGAAAACCATTGAAGAGGCCATAGATGTCATTGAGACTGTAGCTGAAAATGAGTATTTCTATGCTTCAAAGATGACTCAGAAGAAGGGAGTGCTAGAGCTCAACTCTGTAGATATTTTGTTAGCTCAGAACAAAGCAATCACAGCTCAGATAGCAGCTCTAACTAAAAGGATGGAGGCCAACCAAGCCTCAGTCATTCAAGACCAAACTCCTCAACAAGAAGGGAATGCACCAAAATCTGAAGGTGACTGGGAACAAGCCAATTATGTGAACAATTCATCCAGACCACCATATGACCCACACTCTAAGACATACAACCCAGGTTGGAAGAACCACCCAAACTTTGGGTGGAGAAATCAACAAAACCACAACCAGGACCACAACAAGCCTCATTCATCAAATCAGCATTTCAGCCACAACCCCAACCATCAAACAGGGAACCATAGACCCTACCATAACTCACAAAACACATCATACCATAGTAACCAACCCACACACAACAACCTCAATCAAGATACACCATCCTCAACTATGCAACCATGTGAAATCAAGAGCAACTTTGAGAGGATGGAAGCTACAATAGCACAACTATCCTCATAAATTACTGGAGCAGTCTCCACCCTCATGGACAGACAAGCACAAACTGACAGAAGGATAGATGCTAATTGGTGCACGAAATTGTGATCTCAATGGCACCAACAACTTGGTACGCACAATTGTAATATCACTCTTCTTCACAACTTCGCATAACTAACCAGCAAGTGTACTGGGTCGTCCAAGTAATAAACCTTACGTGAGTAAGGGTCGATCCCACGGAGATTGTCGGCTTGAAGCAAGCTATGGCACCTTGTAAATCTCAGTCAGGCAGATTCAAATGGTTATAGAGTTTTAATAATTAAAAGATAAATAAAACATAAAATAAAGATAGAGATACTTATGTAATTCATTGGTGAGAATTTCAGATAAGCGTATGGAGATGCGTTGTTCCTTCTGAATCTCTGCTTTCCTACTGCCTTCATCCAGTACTTCATACACCTTTCTATGGCAAGTTGTATGTTGGGCATCACCGTTGTCAATGGCTACTTCCCGTCCTATCAGTGAAAATGGTCCTCTACGGTTTCCAACATGGCTAATCAGCTGTTGGTTCTCGATCGTGTAGGAATAGGATTTACTATCCTTTTGCGTCTGTCACTACGCCCTACAGTCGCGAGTTTGAAGCTCGTCACAGTCATCCCATCCCAGATCCTACTCGGAATACCACAGACAAGGTTTAGACTTTCCGGATCTCAAGAATACTGCCAATCGATTCTAGCTTATACCACGAAGACTCTGATCTCACGGAATGGAAGGCTCTGTTCTCAGGAAAGGCAACCATGCGTCGTGGACCAAGAATCCAAGAGATACACACTCTAGCTTGTTTTCATGTAGAACGGAAGTGGTTGTCAATCATGCGTTCATAAGTGAGAATGGTGATGAGTGTCACATAATCATCACATTCATCATGTTCTTGTGTGCGAATGAATATCTTAGAATAAGAATAAGCATGAATTGAATAGAAGAATAATAGTACTTTGCATTAATACTCGAGGAACAGCATAGCTCCACACCTTAATCTATGGTGTGTAGAAACTCCACCGTTGAAAATACATAAGAACAAGGTCTAGGCATGGTCGAATGGCCAGCCTCCCCAAATGGCATATGAATTCGAAAAAATAGGGAAAAAGACTAGACCGCTAGTACAATAGTAAAAAGTTCTATTTATACTAAACTAGTTACTAAGGTTACAGAATTAAGTAAATGATGCAGAAATCCACTTTCGGGCCCACTTGTTGTGTGCTTGGGCTGAGCATTGAAGCTTTCACGTGTAGAGGTCTTCTTTGGAGTTAAACACCAGTTTGTAACTTGTTTCTAGCGTTTAACTCTGCTTTGCAACTTGTTTCTGGCGTTTAACGCCAGAATAGGGCAGAAAGCTGGCGTTAAACGCCAGTTTACGTCATCTAAACTCGGGCAAAGTATGAACTATTATATATTTCTGGAAAGCCCTGGAAGTCTACTTTCCAACACAGTTGAGAGCGGGCCATTTGGGTTTCTGTAGCTCCAGAAAATCCACTTTGAGTGTAGGGAGGTTAGAATCCAACAGCATCTGTAGTCCTTCTTCAGCCTCTGAATCAGATTTTTGCTCAAGTCCCTCAATTTCAGCCAGAAATTACCTGAAATCACAGAAAAACACACAAACTCATAGTAAAGTCCAGAAATGTGATTTTTATTTAAAAACTAATAAAAATATATTAAAAACTAATCAAATCATGCTAAAAACTATGTAAAAACAATGCCAAAAAGCGTATAAATTATCCTCTCATCACAACACCAAACTTAAATTGTTGCTTGTCCCCAAGCAACTAAAAATCAAATAGGATAAAAAGAAGAGAATATACTATAAATTCTCAAACATCAATAAAACTTAGCTCCAATTAGATGAGCGGGACTAGTAGCTTTTTGCCTCTGAACAGTTTTGGCATCTCACTTTATCCTTTGAAGTTCAGAATGATTGGCATCTATGGGAACTCAGAATTCAGATAGTGTTATTGATTCTCCTAGTTCAGTATGTTAATTCTTGAACACAGCTACTTTATGAGTCTTGGCCGTGGCCCTAAGCACTTTGTTTTCCAGTATTACCACCGGATACATAAATGCCATAGACACATAATTGGGTGAACCTTTTCAGATTGTGACTCAGGTTTGCTAAAGTCCCCAATTAGAGGTGTCCAGGGTTCTTAAGCACACTCTGTTATTACTTTGGACCTCGACTTTAACCGCTCGGTCTCAAGCTTTCACTTGACACCTTCACGCCACAAGCACATGGTTAGGGACAGCTTGGTTTAGCCGCTTAGGCCAGGATTTTATTCCTTTTGGGCCCTCCTATCCACTGATGCTCAAAGCCTTGGATCCTTTTTATTACCCTTGCCTTTTGGTTTTAAGGGCTATTGACTTTTTCTGCTTGTTTTTTCTTTTTCTTTATTATTTTTTTTCGCCAATTTTTTTTTTCGCAAGCTTTTCTCTATTCACTGCTTTTTCTTGCTTCAAGAATCATTTTTATGATTTTTCAGATTATCAAATAACATTTCTCCTTTTTCATCATTCTTTCAAGAGCCAACAATTTTAACATTCATAAACAACAAATTTAAAAGACATATGCACTGTTCAAGCATTCATTCAGAAAACAAAAAGTATTGTCACCACATCAAAATAATTAAACTAATTTCAAGGATGAATTTGAAATTCATGTACTTCTTGTTCTTTTGTAATTAAAACATTTTTCATTTAAGAGAGGTGATGGATTCATAGGACATTCATAGCTTTAAGACATAGACACTTAAACACTAATGATCATATAGTAAAAACACAAACATAAATAAAACATAAGGCTCAAGAACCGAAAAATAGGAAAATAAGAACAAGGAGATTAAGGAACAGGTCCACCTTAGTGAGGGTGGCGTTTTCCTCTTCTTGAAGAACCAATGGTGCTCTTGAGCTCCTCTATGTCTCTTCCTTGTCTTTGTTACTCCTCCCTTATAGCTCTTTGATCTTCTCTAATCTCATGGAGAATGATGGAGTGCTCTTGGTGTTCCATCCTTAGTTATCCCTTGTTGGAACTTAATTCTCTTAGGAAGGTATTAATTTGCTCCCAATAGTTTTGTGGAGGGAAGTGCATCCCTTGAGGCATCTCAGGGATTTCATGATGAGGAATTTCCTCATGCTCTTGTTGAGGTCCATGAGTGGGCTCTCTTGTTTTCTCCATCCTTTTGATGGGCTTGTGATATGAATCTCTCTATCTCTCATGACTCAGAGGTGGAAGCAATTACCTTCCCTTTCCTCTTTCTTGAGGTTTCTCTGGCCTTAGGTGCCATTAATGGTTATGGAAAAATAAAAAGCAATGCTTTTACCACACCAAACTTAAAAGGTTTGCTCGTCCCCGAGCAAAAGAAGAAAGGAAGTAGTAGAAAAAGAAGAAAATGGAGGAGATGGAGGGAGAGAGTGTATTTAGCCAAGGGGGAGAAGTAGTGGTTGTGATGTGTGAAAATGGAGTAGTGTTAAGGGGTTTATATAGGGGTGGGTGGAGGGTAGGTTTCGGCCATTAGGGTTGGGTTTGGGAGGGAAAAGAATTTGAATTTTGGAGGTAGGTGGGGTAGGTAGGGATCCTGTGGGGTCCACAGATCCAGAGGGGTCAAGGACTTAACATCCCTGCTCCATTTAGGCGTGCAAATGCCCTTAGAATGCATGTCTGGCATTAAACGCCAGCTTGCTGCTTGTTTCTGGTGTTTAACGCCAATTTCATGCTCTGTTCTGGCGTTAAACGCCAGTCTGGGGCTTGTTTCTGGCGCTTAACGCCAGCTTGATGCTTCTTTCTGGCGTTAAATGCCAGTTTGATGCTTCTTTCTGGCGTTAAATGCCAGTTTGATGCTTCTTACTGGCGTTTAAACACCAGTAAGCTCTTCCTCCAGGGTGAGCTGTTTTTAATGCTATTTTTCATTCTGTTTTTGATTTTTTAGTTATTTTTGTGACTAAACATGATCATGAACCTAAAGAAAACATAAAATAACAATGGAAAATAAATAGATATAATTAAATAACATTGGGTTACCTCCCAATAAGTGCTTCTTTAATGTCAATAGCCTGACAGTGAGCTCTCATGGAGCCTCACAGATAATCAGAGCAAGGTTGGGGCCTCTCAACACCAAACTTAGAGTTTGGTTGTGGCCTCCCACATTCAAACATAGAGTTTGAATGTGGGGGTTTTGTTTGACTCTTTATTGAGAGAAGCTTTTCTTGCTTCCTCTCCATGGTTACAGAGGGAGATCCTTGAGTTTTAAACACAAGGTAGTCCTTATTCAATTGAAGGACCAACTCTCCTCTGTCCACATCAATCACAACTTTTGCTGTGGCTAGGAAGGGTCTTCCAAGGATGATGGAATCATCCTCATCCTTCCTAGTGTCTAGGATTATAAAATCAGCAGGGATGTAAAGGCCTTTGACCTGTACTAGCACGTCCTCTACCTGTCCATAAGCCTTTTTCATGGATTTGTCTGCCATCTCTAATGAGAATTTGGCAGCCTGTACCTCAAAGATTCCCAGTTTTTCCATTACAGAGAGTGGCATTAAGTTTATGCCTGACCCCAGGTCACACAGAGCCTTCTCAAAGGTCATGGTGCCTATGTTACAGGGAATTAGGAATTTACCAGGATCCTGTTTCTTTTGAGGTAATGTCTGCCTAACCAAGTCATTCAGTTCATTAATGAGCAATGGAGGTTCATTCCCCCAAGTCTCATTACCAAATAACTTGTCATTTAGCTTCATGATTGCTCCAAGGTATTTAGCAACTTGCTCTTCAGTAATATCTTCATCCTCTTCAGAGGAGGAATATTCATCAGAGCTCATAATTGGCAGAAGTGGGTTCATTGGAATCTCTATGGTCTCTATATGAGCCTCAGATTCCTTTGGTTCCTCAAAGAGAAACTCCTTATTGGTCAGTGAACGTCCCAGGAGGTCTTCCTCATTAGGATTCACATCCTCCTCCTCCTCTCTAGGTTCGGCCAAACCAAGTAAGGTTATGGCCTTGCACTCTCTTTTTAGATTCTCTTCTGTATTGCTTGGGAGAGTACTAGGAGGAGTTTCAATGACTCTTTTACTCAGCTGGCCCACTTGTGCCTCCAAATTTCTAATGGAGGACCTTGTTTCATTCATGAAACTTAGAGTTACTTTAGATAGATCAGAGACTATATTTGCTAAGCTAGATGGATTCTGCTCAGAATTCTCTGTCTGTTGCTGAGAGGATGATGGAAAAGGATTGTTATTGCTAAACCTGTTTCTTCCACAATTATTAATGCCTTGTTGAGGCTTTTGTTGATCCTTCCATGAGAAATTTGGATGATTTCTCCCTGAGGGATTATAGGTGTTTCCATAGGCTTCACCCATGTAATTCACCTCTACCATTGTAGAGTTCTCAGGATCATAAGCTTCTTCTTCAGAAGATGCTTCTTTAGTACTGTTGGATGCATTTTGCAATCCATTCAGACTCTGAAAAATCATGTTGACCTGTTGAGTCAACATTTTATTCTGAGCCAATATGGCATTCAGAGCATCAATTTCAAGAACTCCCTTCCTCTAAGGTGTCCCATTACTCAGAGGATTCCTTTCAGAGGTGTACATGAACTGGTTATTTGCAACCATGTCAATGAGTTCCTGAGCTTCTGCAAGCATTTTCTTCAGGTGAATAGATCCACCTGCAGAATGGTCCAATGACATCTTATACAATTCAGACAGACCATCATAGAATATATCCAGGATGGTCCATTCTAAAAGCAAGTCAGAAGGACACTTTTTGGTCAGTTGCTTGTATCTCTCCCAAGCTTCATAGAGGAATTCACCTTCTTTCTGTCTGAAGGTTTGAACATCCACTCTAAGCTTACTCAGCTTTTGAGGAGGAAAGAACTTGGCTAAGAAATCCGTGACCAGCTTATCCCAAGAGTTTAGGCTATCTTTAGGTTGAGAGTCCAACCATACTCTAGCTCTGTCTCTTACAGCAAACGGGAAAAGCATAATCCTGTAGACCTCAGGATCAACCCCATTGGTCTTAACATTATCACAGATCTGCAAGAATTCAGTTAAGAACTGAAAAGGATCTTCTAACGGAAGTCCATGAAACTTGCAATTCTGTTGCATCAGAGAAACTAATTGAGGCTTTAGCTCAAAATTGTTTGCTCCAATGGCAGGGATTGAGATGCTTCTCCCATGGAAATTTGAATTTGGTACAGTAAAGTCACCAAGCATCTTCCTTGCACCTCCACCATTGTTATTGGTTTCGGCCATCTCTACTTCTTTTTCGAAAATTTCAGTAAAGTCCTCTTCAGAGTGTTGTATTTTAGCTTCTCTCAGCTTCTTCTTCAGAGTCCTTTCAGATTCCGGATCAGCTTCAACAAGAATGTTCTTATCCTTGCTCCTGCTCATGTGAAAAAGAAGAGAACAGAAAAGAAGAGAAATCCTCTATGTCACAGTATAGATATTCCTTTATGTGAGTAGAAGAATAGAAGAGTAGAATGGAGAAGAGAGAAGATGAAGAATTCGAATTTCAAATTAAAATAAAAGGAAAATATTTTTGTTTTTATTAAATTAATTAATTAGAATTCAAAAATATAAAAAGAAATAAAATAATATTGAAATTTAAAACAATTAGTTAATTAAAAAGAATTTTGAAAAAATGGTTAGTGATTCTCGAAAATTGGAGAGAGAAAAGTAGTTAGGTGATTTTGAAAAAGATATGATTAAAATAGAAAACTTTTAAAATCAAACAAAAATTCAAGTAGTTAATTGAAAAAGATTTGAAAATCAATTTTGAAAAGGTAAGAAGTTAGAAAAGATTTTGAAATTAAGTTTTGAAAAATATATGATTGAAAATTATTTTGAAAAGATTTGAAAAGGAAATTAAAAAGATTTTATTTTTGAAATTAGAGTTGATTACTTGACTAACAAGAAACTAAAAGATCTGATTTTTAAAATTTAAAGATTGAATCTTTCTTAATAGGCAAGTAACAACTTGAAAATTTTTGAATTAAAACATTAAATGTTAGTGAGATTTTCGAAAATATGAAGTAAGAATAAGAAAAAGATTTTGAAATCAAATTTTGAAAAGATATGATTGAAAGAGATTTGTTTGAAAAAGATATGATTGAAAAGATATGATTGAACTTTATTTTGGAAAATATTTGAAAGATAAATTAAAAAGATTTGATTTTTAAAATTAAAATTGATGACTTAACTAACAAGAAACTAAAAGATATGATTCTAGAATTTAAAGAGTGATTTTTTCTTGATAGGAAAGTCACAAACTTGAAATTTTTGAATAAAAATATTAAATGTTAGATTTAATTTCAGAAATATAAGATAAAATTAAGAAGAAAAATAAAAAGGATTTGATTTTTGAAAAAGATTTGAAAAGATAGAATTTTTAAATTGAAAATTTGATTTGACTCATAAGAAACAACTAGATTTTTAAAATTTTTTTACAAAGTCAATCCGAATTTCGAAATTTATGAGAAGAATAAGGGAATGATATTTTTTTGATTTTTGAATTTTTAATGAGGAGAGAGAAGAACATAAAATTGACACAAAACATAGAAATTATGAATCAAAACAACTAATGCATGCAAGAACACTTTGAATGTCAAGATGAACACCAAGAACACTTTGAAGATCAAGATGAACATCAAGACTTATTTTTGAAAATTTTTAAGAAAAGAAAAACATGCAAGACACCAAACTTAGAAATTTTTAAACTTTAGATACTAACAAATTGAAAAAGCATATGAAAAACAAGAAAAGATACAAAACAAGAAAAATTAAAGATCAAACATAGAAAATCATCAAGAACAACTTGAAGATCATGAAGAACACATGCATGAATTCTCGAAAATTTTAAGAAAAATTAAAAAGATGTAATTGACACCAAACTTAAAAATTGACACTAGACTCAAACAAGAAACATAAAATTTTTGGTTTTTTATGATTTTATAAGATTTTTTTTGGTTTTTTTTCAAAAATAAGAATTAAAAAGCTTAAAAATAAAATAACATTATGTAATCTGAGCAACAAGATGAACCGTCAGTTGTCCAAACTCGAACAATCCCCGGCAACGGCGCCAAAAACTTGGTGCACAAAATTGTGATCTCAATGGCGCCAACAACTTGGTACGCACAATTGTAATATCACTCTTCTTCACAACTTCGCACAACTAACTAGCAAGTGCACTTGGTCGTCCAAGTAATAAACCTTACGTGAGTAAGGGTCAATCCCACGAAGATTGTCGGCTTGAAGCAAGCTATGGTCACCTTGTAAATCTCAGTCAGGCGGATTCAAATGGTTATAGAGTTTTAATAATTAAAGGATAAATAAAACGTAAAATAAAGATAGAGATACTTATGTAATTCATTGGTGAGAATTTCAGATAAGCGTATAGAGATGCGTTGTTCTTTCTGAATCTCTGCTTTCCTACTACCTTCATCCAATCCTTCATACTCCTTTCTATGGCAAGCTGTATGTTGGGCATCACCGTTGTCAATGGCTACTTCCCGTCCTCTCAGTGAAAATGGTCCTCTACAGTTTCCCGCATGGCTAATCAGCTGTTGGTTCTCGATCGTGTAGAAATAGGATTTACTATCCTTTTGCGTCTGTCACTACGCCCTACAGTCGCGAGTTTGAAGCTCGTCACAGTCATCCCATCCCAGATCCTACTCGGAATACCTCAGACAAGGTTTAGACTTTCTGGATCTCAAGAATGTTGCCAATTGATTCTAGCTTATACCACGAAGACTCTGATCTCACAGAATGGAAGGCTCTGTTGTCAGGAGAGGCAATGATGCGTCGTGGACCAGGAATCCAAGAGATACACACTCTAGCTTGTTTTCATGTAGAACGGAAGTGGTTGTCAATCACGCGTTCATAAGTGAGAATGGTGATGAGTGTCACATAATCTTCACATTCATCATGTTCTTGTTTGCGAATGAATATCTTAGAATAAGAATAAGCATGAATTGAATAGAAGAATAGTACTTTGCATTAATACTCGAGGAACAGCAGAGCTCCACACCTTAATCTATGGTGTGTAGAAACTCCACCGTTGAAAATACATAAAAACAAGGTCTAGGCATGGCCGAATGGCCAGCCTCCCCAAATGGCATATGAATTCAAAAAAATAGGGAAAAAGATTAGACCGCTAGTACAATAGTAAAAAGTTCTATTTATACTAAACTAGTTACTAGGGTTACAGAATTAAGTAAATGATGCAGAAATCCACTTCCAGGCCCACTTGGTGTGTGCTTGGGCTGAGCATTGAAGCTTTTACATGTAGAGGTCTTCCTTGGAGTTAAACGCCAGTTTGTAACTTGTTTCTGGCGTTTAACTCTGCTTTGCAACTTGTTTCTGGCGTTTAACGCCAGAATAGGGCAGAAAGCTGGCGTTAAACGCCAGTTTACATCATCTAAACTCGGGCAAAGTATGAACTATTATATATTGCTGGAAAGCCCTGGAAGTCTACTTTCCAACGCAGTTGAGAGCGGGCCATTTGGGTCTCTGTAGCTCCAGAAAATCCACTTTGAGTGCAAGGAGGTTAGAATCCAACAGCATCTGCAGTCCTTCTTTAGCCTCTGAATCAGATTTTTGCTCAAGTCCCTCAATTTCAGCCAGAAATTAGCTGAAATCATAGAAAAACACACAAACTCATAGTAAAGTCCAGAAATGTGATTTTTATTTAAAAACTAATAAAAATATATAAAAAACTAATCAAATCATACTAAAAACTATGTAAAAATAATGCCAAAAAGCGTATAAATTATCCGGTCGTCACTAATCAAGAGGAATACAGGTCAAATCTGAAAAATCAAGGCGCAGCAATCTCAAAGTTGGAAGCACAAGTGGGGATTTTGTCCAAGAAAATCCCACTTCCCACACACACATTTCCTAGTGATACCATGGCTAACCCAAGAGGGGAATGCAAAGCCATTACTCTAAGAAGTGGGAAGGTTGTAGAAAAAGAAACCCCAAGCAAAGACAAGCATGAAAAAGTTGCAGCAAAGCATGAGAACAAGGATGAAGAAGAAATCCCTGCTCCACTTCCACCAAAACCAGTCTTGAAGCCTTATGTGCCAAGGGCACCATACCCACAAAGACTGGGAAAAGATGGGAAGGCTGGCCAGTTTTCTAAGTTCCTAGAGATCTTTAAGAGGCTCCAAATCAACATACCATTTGCTGAGGCATTAGAACAAATGCCACTCTATGCAAAATTTTTGAAGGAGCTTATAACCAAAAAGAGGAACTGGGAAGCAAAAGAAACTATAATCTTGACTGAAGAATGCAGCGCCATCATACAGAAGAAGCTGCCTCAAAAGCTGAAAGACCCAGGGAGTTTCCAAATTTCCTGCATCATAGGAGACATCACCATTGAAAAAGCTTTGTGTGATTTGTGAGCTAGCATAAATCTTATGTCCCTGACCATGATGAGAAGGATGAAGATTGAGGAAGCTAAGCTAACAAGAATGGCACTCCAATTGGCTTACAGAACATTCAAGTTTCCACATAGGGTGGTGAAAGACTTGCTAGTGAAAGTAGGAGAGTTCATCTTTCCTGCTGATTTCGTTATGCTGGACATGGAAGAAGAGGCCAACACGTCAATTATCTTAGGAAGACCATTCCTAGCTACTGCTGGAGCCATCATCGATGTGCAAAAAGGGGAACTAGTCTTGAGGTTGCACGAAGAGAAAATGATCTTCAATGTCTTCAAAGCAATGTGTTACCCCAAGGAATCCATAGGAGAATGCATGCTGGTAGACACCATGGAATAAATAGTTCAAGAAGTATTGTAAGAAGAACAATGTGGAGGAACCTTTGAGCTGGAACAAGCACCAGATGGTGAATCACCACAAGCAACCATGGGAAACTCAATCATGCCAACCATTACAAGCAACAAAGATGCAGAGTCACCAAAACTAGAGCTGAAAGCATTACCACCCAGCTTGAAATATGCATATCTAGGTGCCAACAACACCCAACCAGTGATCATAAATTCTAGTCTGAGTAAGGAACAAGAAGAGGAGCTCATCCAAGTGCTGAGACAACACAAGGATGCCATAGGCTGGACACTTGCAGATTTAAAAGGAATCAGTCCTTCAATGTGTATGCATAAGATCTTACTTGAAGAAGATGCTAAACCTTCAAGACAACAACAAAGGAGGCTGAACCCAACTATGAATGAAGTGGTTCAGAAAGAAGTGTTGAAATTGTGGCAAGCAGGGGTGATCTACCCTATCTCAGACAGCCCTTGGGTAAGCCCGGTGCAAGTAGTACCTAAGAAAGGAGGGATCACTGTTGTGGCAAATAAGAAGAATGAATTGATACCCACAAGGACAGTGACCGGATAGCGTATGTGCATTGACTACCGGAAACTCAATGAAGCCACCCGGAAGGACCACTTTCCGTTATCTTTCATGGACCAGATGCTTGAAAGATTGGCAGGACATGAGTAGTATTGCTTCCTAGATGGGTATTCAGGATACACTCAAATTGTTGTAGACCCCAAGGATCAGGAAAAAACTTCATTTACTTGTCCATATGGTGTCTTTGCTTATAGGAGAATGCCCTTTGGATTGTGCAATTCACCTGCAACATTCCAAAGGTGCATGCTCTCCATTTTTTCATACATCATTGACAAGTTCATAGAAGTATTCATGGATGACTTCTCTATATTTGGGAACTCATATTCTGATTGCCTATATCATCTTGCTCTTGTGCTAAAAAGGTGTCAAGAAACCAACCTAGTTTTAAACTGGGAGAAATGCCATTTTATGGTGACTGAAGGGGTGGTTCTTGGTCACAAGATTTCAAAAGATGGCATAGAAGTGGACAAGGCAAAAATGGAAGTGATTGAAAAATTACCTCCACCTTGCAATGCCAAAGCAATCAGAAGTTTTTTGGGACACGCTGGGTTCTATAGGAGGTTTATCAAAGATTTTTCAAAGATTGCAAAACCCCTTAGCAACCTACTTGTCTCAAATACTCCCTTTGTTTTTGATAGAGAGTGCATGGTAGCCTTTGATGAACTTAAGAAGAAACTTTCCTCTGCACCTATTATAGCACCACCAAGCTGGATCTTCCCTTTGAACTAATGTGTGATGCATCTGATTTTGCTGTTGGTGCTATTCTAGGACAGAGGAAAGACAAGCTAGTACATGTTATTTACTATGATAACAAGGTTCTCAATGAGAATCAAAGGAACTACACCACCACGGAGAAAGAACTTTTAGCCATAGTTTTTGCTTTTGACAAGTTTAGATCGTATCTTATTGGCTCAAAAGTAATTGTGTTCACTGATCATGCAGCACTCAAATACTTGCTTACCAAATAAGAATCTAAGCCCAAAGTAATAAGGTGGATCTTGTTGCTTCAAGAATTTGATATTGAGATTAAAGATAGGAGCGGAGCAGACAACAAGGTAGCTGACCACCTCTCAAGGATCCCACAAGAAGAAGAGATGCAGCAAGTAGCAGTCAATGAAAGCTTTCCTGGTAAACAATTGATGATGATTCGAGTAGCCCCTTGGTTTGCAGACATAGCCAACTTCAAGGCTATTGGGGAACTACCAACCAACATCAATAGGCACATGAGGAGGAAGCTAATTAAAGATGCCAAACACTACATCTGGGATGATCCTTATTTGTTCAAAAAGTGTGTTGATGGAATCCTCAGAAGGTGTATACCCCATGAGGAAGGGCAGGAAGTATTATGGCAGTACCATGGATCTGCATATGGAGGTCACTTCAGTGGAGAAATGACAGCAGCAAAAGTGCTTCAATCCAGATTTTACTAGCCAACAATGTTTAAGGATGCCAAGGAAATGGTGTCAAGATGTGATGAATGCCAAAGAGCTGGTAATCAAACCAAGAGAAATGAGATGCCACAGCAATTCATACTAGAGTTGGAGCTATTTGATGTATGGGAGATTGATTTCATGGGACCCTTCCCAACCTCCTACTCAAATAGCTACATATTGGTGGCTGTTGATTATGTTTCAAGGTGGGTAGAAGCCATAGCCACTGCAACAAATGACAACAAGGTTGTGATAAGCTTCTTGAGAAGGAACATTTTCAGTAGATTTGGAGTTCCCAGAGCTCTCATTAGTGATAGAGAAACACACTTCTGCAACAAATAACTCGAGACACTCCTTCTCAGATATGGAGTAAAGTGCAAAGTGGCAACTCCATACCACCCACAGACCAACGGACAAGCTGAAATCTCCAACAGAGAGCTGAAATGAATCCTTGAAAAAACTGTTGGAAGCTCAAGAAAGGATTGGTCAAAGAAGTTGGATGATGCACTATGGGCCTACAGGGCAGCCTATAAGACTCCCATTGGGATGTCTCCATACCAACTGGTGTATGGCAAGGCTTGTCACTTGCCAGTTGAACTTGAACATAGAGCATATTGGGCTCTAAAAATGTTAAACTATGATGAGCAAGCTGCTGGAGAAAATAGATTAATGCAACTCAATGAGCTGGAGGAGTTTAGGAATCAAGCATATGAGAATGCAAAAATCTACAAAGAGAACACAAAAAGGTGGCATGACCAAAAGATAGCAAGAAGGGAGTTCACTGAAGGACAGAAGGTATTACTCTATAACTCAAGACTCAAGTTCTTCCCTGGAAAACTGAAGTCTAGATGTTCAGGAACTTTCACTATACTCAAGGTGTTTCCCTATGGTCATGTGGAGCACATGGAGGACAAGACTCAGAGAACTTTTACTGTCAATGGCCATAGACTCAAACACTACTTGGGAGGCTCCTTAGAGGAGCAGGGAGTGAGCTACAAGCTCAGTTAAAGATGAAGGAATGTCAAGCTAATGACAATAAAGAAGCGCTAGTTGGGAGGCACCACAACACTTTATCCTTTTTGATTTAGTTACTTTTCTTAGAAGTAGTTTAAAAATTTGTTGCATTAGGTAGTTTAATTTTCAGTCTCCCATTTATCTTGCATTACCATATCAGGATTAGTTTACAATTGCATATTAGAAAGTTGATTTTAGCTTTGGTAGCTAGATTTTCTTTACATTTTCTTCCGGAATTGCAACTTGATGAAGGCATAGATCATGATGAGTGAATTGGCTGAGGACTAACTAAATTGCTAAGTTTGGTGTTGCCTCTCACCAACTTAATCTAGGCGTACAAACAATTTATATCTTGATTTGAAGAGTAAGCCCAAGGATTAAGTTTGGTGTGGCCACCACCAAGAATCATCTAGTAGCCCAAGTCACCCAGTTTGAAAGCACTTAATGCTATGGGTAAGAACATGAATGTGGTTTAATGAGTTCAAAGGAATTGGAATCAAAAGAAAATGAAAAGATTGATGTTATTCCATTCTTATGAACATATTAAATACACAATGATGAAACCAATTTATTAAGATGCCAAAGAATTAAGTTTGGTGTCCCAAGGGACACCCATCAGTTGCAATCCAATTCACTCTTAATGAGAAGGAACGTGAAGGAATTCTTTTGTCATTACTAATGGGTTTAGTTTTATTTCAGGAGAGAAGATGGGGCCCACATGGTAAGCAACTCACAAAGCAAGGAAGTCAAAGTGTACTTACACTTTGGAACTCAACACACGCAGAAGACACAGTGAGAAAAGAGTTGGCGCCTCTTCCCACGCTAGGTGCCACTCCCCAAGTGGGAAAACATTTAACCCTTTTTATTCCCCACCCTTCCCACCACAACATTCACCCACTATAAAAGCCTCACTTTACCATCTCCTATTCCACTTCAACAACCCCAATCACACACGAAGAGCATACAGCCCTCACCTTCCTTTCTCTGTTCATCTTTTACCATTTCTTTCCATACTTTCTTTCTTTCTTTTTTTTTCTTGATTGGGACAATCAAGTCCTAAGTTTGGTGTTGGAGCAAAACCTTGTTTTGCTTGCTCTTTCTTGCAACCCCCATTTCACTCTCAAACACACTCTCTCAGCCTTATGGCACCACCAAAAAGCTCAGCCTCAAAGAAAAGAAAAATTAAGGAACCAACCTCTGGATCCTCAAGTTCCTTCAATGACTACAAGTTCCTCTCCGCATTCAACCAAAATCAATTCTATGGTTGGGTGAGTGAAAGGGAGATCATTCCAGAAGTTGGGTTCCAAATAGGGAGGAACGAGCATATTGAAATCAACATTGAGATCAACAATAGAGGTTGGTCACTTCTATGCAACCCACCAAGGAAAGTGGTAGAGAGCTTGGTGAGGGAATTTTATGCCAACGCAGTACCTCAACCAGGGCAACACTATGGCTACATTAGCTATGTAAGGAAGAAGTCTATTGACTACAGTCCCTCTAGCATAGAAAGAATGCTAATGGTGAAGAGGACAAGCTCTACTCGGAGCTATGAAGAAAGAATGAAGCAACAAGACCTTAGGTTTGATGAGATCCTGAATGAGATTTGTGTGATGCATGTGCATTGGATCAATGACAAGGATGGGATACCCAATCAATTGAAGAGAAGAGATTTGAGCCCCCAAGCTAGAGGGTGGCTAGAATTTGTGAGGAGGTCCCTAATCCACACATCCAACACTTTAGAGGTGACCAAGGAGAGAGCTGTACTCATCTACAGCATCATAAAAGGAGAGAACATCAACGTGGGGGAGATGATTGCCAACAACATCAACAAAGTGCTGAAAAGCACCAGTGACAACACAAGGTTGGCATTCCCCAGCATTATACAGAGGCTATGTGATGAGGATGGGGTTGAAAAGATCATTGATGAAGTGCTTGTGAAGCAAGACAAGTTCATTACTGCCAAAAAGATGGCCAAGGTGGTGGCTGTTCACCCACTCAACAGGGCCAGAGAACGAAGAGCTCATGCCCATGAACTACAACAACAACAAGAAGAAGAGGAGGCAGAAGAGCAACCTCAATTCCTGGCACTTCAACCACCACCACAATACCAATATCAGTAATTTCCAGAGGGATTCAACTTGGAGAAACTGCAAGGAGATGTACACCAAATGAAGGGAGATCTACAGCACTTGAGGGAAGATGTCAATCAACTCAAAGAAACTGAACAACAACAATGGAGCCAAGTCAACCAAAACATTCAACAACTCCAAGGGAATTGGGAGCATATGAGGAAGGAGCAGCAAGAACAATTTGATTGGGGAGAGGTGCGAAGTGCACTGGACAAAATAGTAGAACCATATCCAAGAGGCAGTATGACATCAACACACAAGCGAAGCTAAATCACTTGTGTAACGCCGTAGACGTTCTAAACCCAGGATACCCAACCTTCATGCAAAGAATGGAAGAGCTAAGTGCTAGACAAGAGGAAATCCTAGCCAAACATAAGGAGGATGAAAGGAATTATATGAGGAGGGCAGGATTTTGGAAACCCAAGGATGCCAAAGCACAAGAAGGTTCCTCCATGCCAGATGAAGGTGGCTCTTCCCCCTCCAAGAAGAAGGACAAAGGGAAGGGGCCAATGAACTAAAGATGAAGCTGCTCAAGGTTGTTGAGTCCCATGGTTGACACTTTCCAACTTCTGAAATCTTGTTTAAGTTTTTGCTTTATTTACTTTTTGAATAAATAGTCATGCTAGGATAGTTTATGCTTTATGCTTAGTTTTAATTCCTATTTGAAATCTTTATGAGTTTTTTTTCAAGAAAGAAAATGCCATGTATTTCAAGTCTTCATTTCAACATAAATAAAAGTAGAGTTTGTCCCCATAAGAGTCACTGTGAGTTGTGCAAAAACAATGAGAGAGATTAAGGACAAGAGAGATCATCAAACAAACTAAGAAATAAGAAACTAAGTATAGAACCTTGGATGAACTAAAAGAAAATGAGTCATGGAGAGCTACTAGTCCTAGAAGGTATAACCAGGGAAGGCCAAAGGGTATTCCTTGAATATCCATAGAACCAAGAGGTAGTAAGCAAGATCCAAGGCTCTGAGCATCAACTACTGCGATAGAAAAAGAAACATTAAAAAGCTCAAAAAGAATTAAAGATCTTAGTAGATGCTTGTGGTGAAGATGTGCCAAGAAGAGACCTGGGCAAGTAAATTCTTAGGGGTGTCTCAACACCTAGTACCCTAAAACCAACTGGTTTGGGAGTGCTAATTGAAAGCTTAATTAAAGGGTTGTCTTGAGACAAAACACTTAGAGTCATGGTCAAGAAAGCAAAACAAGCCTTACTACTTCAAGGTGACAATCAATAGAAAGGACCCCTAAGGCCTATACCTGAAAGAACCCTCAAGGATCCAAGAGCTTCCCATGACATTAAAACATTCATACATGTGTTGAACACTTAGTCTTACTCTTAGTTATAGTGCAATCACTCAAAGCCAAGTCCTCAAGTTATAAAGGTTTACTCACATTGATTTGCTTGGGACAAGCAAAACTTAAGTTTGGTATTGTGATGACTTGCATCATCTACCCTTCTTTCTTGTATAAAGAAGACCATAAAAGAGCATAAATCTCATTTAATCAGTACAATTCATGCATTATTTGATGAATATTATGGTACACTACTTTGAGATGAGTTGTGCTGAATTTCAGGTGAGAAAAGCATAAAAAATTGGGTAGAAGACAAACAGGAGCTGAGCGTGGCACGCCAGTACTAAAGTCCAGAAAAGAAGTCCAAGCATGCATGTGGGCGTGGCACGCCAAAGACTGGGTGTGGCACGCTAATACAAAATTCCAGAGAGCTACAATGGAGGACACAAAAGGGGCGTGGCACGCCAAGCTGGGCGTGGCATGCCTGGCCCATCAATTACTATGGGCGTGCCACTTGAGCAAAGGGGCGTGGCACGCCAACTCACCATTTCAAGAAGGACCTTCACTATGGCGTGCCACTTGGTGTCGAAGGCGTGGCACGCCAGCCCCAAGAAGCCACTTGGGCGTGCCACTTGAGAACCCAGGCGTGGCATGCCAAGCTTGAAGAGTTCACAAATCCATGAGCATGCCACTTGAGCAGCATGGTGTAACGACCCAACTTCCAGTACGTCATGATCGTACCAAAAGTAAGGAGTTACTAGCCTATTTCTTTTTATTAACTATTTAATATTGAGCCTTTAGTTTGATATCGCGTTTCTATTTTATAGAAAATTTCAGAAAAATTTTGTTTTTATTAATTAAATTCATATAGCAAACATCACCAAGTAATAATAATCACATAATAATTAATAATAATAAATATTATACAAAAGAATTTAAGTAAAACTCAGATACAACTCATATCCCTCTGCATAAAATAAAAACTAAAGCTACAAAGGCGAGGGAACTCTATGAAAATAACTTAACTTATAAATATAGTATAACAATCACCCACAGCTTCAAACTGTGTCTTCGAACCTGTGTCACTGAAAGGGTAGAAGATTTTGGGGTGAGAACAAACCACACGTTCTCAGTAGGGAATGGGAATGCCGTAAAAGTAACGATTAACATGAAAATAATTAACGTACTCAAGGAAACCATATTTTTATCAAACCTTTTTGAAAATACTCTTGATTTTACTTTAGCTAATTAATTACCTCTTTCAAAATCTCTAAACTCAACAAATTCTAATTATAAAACTAGTCACATTAACCATCCCTCAGCCACATAATTAATTCTTAATCAAAACGTCAATACTTAATCAGTTTAATACATTCACAAACTAATAGTACAAACAAGAGATTCAGTTTAACATACCAGCAAGTCACAACAAGACAAACAACACAACCAAAGAGAAGCAATACAAGCAAACACAACCAAATGTAAATGCACAAACAATATGATGCATGTCTGTCCTAAGCAGGCCATGAGCTCATGTGTCAGTTTACACCCTGCAGCCCGACATTACCTAGGAACAAGTCCCAGATATGGCTTCCCTTTGTGTCCTTAGTGCATATGTGTCGGTGGTAAGAATACCACTCCTTCGTGACTACCGGCAGTCGGCGCAAAGCCCGACCCCATAATATACGCACAAGGGGAAACCGTGATCCTCAGTTTGTGGGCGTCCCCGAGATCAATTCACAAACAAAACAGAGATCTTCAGTTCGTGGGTTATTCCCCGAGATCAATACACAAAAACATAGCGATCTTCAGTTCGTGGGTTATACCCGAGATCAACATACAACAATTCATGGGTTATTCCCGTAATCAATGATTATCAGTCCGTGGGTTTCTTTCGAATATAAAACAAATAACAATTTATAGGTTTTCCCGAGATCAATGATCATTCAGTTCGTGGGTACTTCCCGAATTTAACCAATTATCAACTCATGGGTTTTCCCCGTAGTTAAACAACTAACAGTTCGTGGGGTTTTCCCGCCTTTTATCACTTTTCATCTTCATTTCCAAAACGCAACAATCCACATATCAATTCATCATTCTCTCTTTTCCTTTGAGTTCTTAACATTTTTCTTTAAACCTTTCTTAACTTTCTCAAGCATTTATCCATAAAAATCTTAACCATCAAGCCAGTCATAATCTCTACTTTAGCAATCTTGACTCAAGCCAACTTTAAAACTATCTTTCAGTTTGGTTCTCTATCGAAAGACTCTAGAAAAATCATTTATTTTAAATTCATTGAACACTTTTCAAAACATAACCTCTCTTTAGAAATAATCAAATAAAACTCTTTCTCAAGCTTACTAACTTCACAAAGATTCAAAAATTATCTCTCTTACTATTCAAATTCAAATATTATTATTTCACCAAATTTCTAAAAAGGCAATCCTTTATTTCAGGCCCAAAACATAACTCTTTTTATAATGAATCAAATTCAAAACATAATTTCTTTCTTAAATAATTCAAGTTCGAAACATAATTCCTTTCCTTGGTAAATTGAACTCATAATATTTTAATTCTTTTCTAAACTAAATAAAGCTCAAGTAATATAATTTTCCAAATTCAAAGCTTCTAAAATAACTTTTCAAATGAAACCTCAATTTTTTACAAAATTTCGGCAGCACTTCCCCTAAAACTCGGACTTAGCCACCCTTACGAGTTCCCTCTTTCTCCACAAATCACCAGCCCTTTTCTCAACAATTTTCAAGCAGGTAATTCTCAATCAATCAGACATTCACAATTCATAATAACTAACAAATCAATCATACTCCACAATTCTAACTAATCCATCAATCCAACTCCAATCTCATCAATTCATATTTACCTTTCACATATCATAGAATCCTTTCAAAATTACACTCAATCAACTAGTAATCCTAAAAATCAGCCTTTCATAATTCTTATTATTTTAATGTCATTTACTCTTTAGCAAAGTTACTATTTAATTTTAAAAGTCACATTTAAAGAGAATGATTTGGTAATCAAACTTCAATCTTTTAATAGTTCTCAAACTTAATTCTAATTAATCATGAATCAGCTTTAACAACCATCAAAGCCAATCCCAATCAGTCGTTGTCAATATCACAGCCGTTCCGTTACATCAGATAACTAAAAACAACAAGCACCTGTTTTTAATAATTAGAATACAGCCACAACTTAGCCAGAATTAATCTTATCAATTAATCAATCACTCACAGCAAGAGAACCAGTCACAATCACAGCCATAATCTAAACTCCATTCATCAATTATCAAAACGTTATATTTTCAATAATTAGCTCAACATTTTTCAGTTAAATAAGTAACATTAAATAAATCATCATTCACAGTCCCATTTCAACTAATTCCAACCCGTCACAAGTCCATTTCACAACCATTCCAATATACTAAAATTCCAATTCAATATCAAACAATTCGAAATAATTCATTCAAGATCAGAATCTCAGCCAACTTGTCACAAAAATCAGTAATTCAAAATACAATTCACCACCGCATCTAATTTCACTTATAATTTGGAGGCATCACAACCACATCCAATTCTAATTTATAATTCACAATAATCACAATAGTTAACTATTCTCAAATACATGTCAAGCAATTCACATCAATTAATCAATTCTTAACCATTGTTAACCATTTGCACTTATCCAAATAACTTTGTAGGCATTCTAAGTTAAAAACGTTTAACTTTAAAAATAAATCCCCTACCTCAGTGTCGAAACTCGCAGAAATCACTAAACGTAGCTGCTCCATTAGCAGTTTTCAGCACCTATTTCCATGGCAGCAACAATGACAAGGTTAAACGCCTCCTCTCCTCTTCGATCTAGGATTCCAGAAGTAGCAGCCATTTTCTAACAGAGCCAGTAGCAATGTGAGGTGGTCACGGCAGCAATCAGAAACGGTGAATTCAAATAGGATAATAGTAAAAATTCTGAAAACTCCATGCTAACTCAAATTGAAGCAAGAGCCAGAATGCCTTACCTCAATTAGACAATAATAACAGAATGAGGAAACGGCGGCAGCTAGAATGGCGGCCCAGGGGTGACGGCGACGCGGCTCCACCACCAGTGACCAAGAAGCACGGCAGAGGCGTTTACCCCACTCAACAGCATTTTCTCCCTCAACTGGCCTTCCTCCACCCATGAGCTCCTCTCTCGGCGGACCAGAGAAGCAGAAACGGAGCTCCATCGTGTCTCTCTGTCTTGGACGGCGACGCACAGCAGTGAGACCCGGCGGTGGCGGCGCTATGGCTCAGCAACGGTGGCGCGAATGGCAACGCAAACAGCTCGCCTTCTACCTTGTGCCACTACACCTTTGTCTCCCTCAAACCCAGCGTCGTTCTCCCCTGCTCCTTCGAGCTCGATGGCAAGGGACCCATGGCGGCACGGCGGGCTGCGCTCCTCCAGCATCGCGCCTTCTCCCTCCTCCTCTCAGTGACAGCGGCGTGACTCATGGTTCCATGGATGGGATGACACCGTGAAGCAGCTCGGCGGCGAGCTTGTAGCAGACGCGACGCCACTCTCCTCTGTTTCTGTCTTCTTTCTTGGCGTGGGTGAATGGCACGATGGCGAGCAAGACGTGGTTGGGTGTGATGGAATGCGGTGGCAGCGTGGCTCCTCCATCTTCTTCGATTCCAATCTCTCTCTTGTCCCTCTCCATTTGTGCATTTCTTTCTCAATTCTGTGTTTGTTGTGTTTAGGAAAAAGGGGAGGTATGGTGCGGCTGAGTAGTGGTGGGGGAGGGTGAAAATTAAGATTAGGGTTCCTCAATTTAGGAATTAGGATTTCTGAGGTTGATTTGGGAATTAGGGTTAGAAATTAGGATTTTATAAAAGAATATGGATAGATATGAATAGATATTTTGATAAAATTGGAGGGTAGAGTAATTTTAAAATCAAATATACTCTGTTAAAATATTTAGAAACATTATTTATCAATATATTGCTAAGTTCAATCAATTATTTTCTAATTTAAATTGTAAAATAAACATATTAATCACATTTTTATTAAATATGGTTTAGACTCAATATTAATTATTCAAATTAAATCATATAACTTTTCTTTATTTTTCTATCTCCGAAACTTTAATTTCAATTTATAAAACAACTAATTATAATAAAAATTGTACACAAATATTAATTGACTTAAACTTAAAGTATTTATAAATATTAATCTAATCATTTCTAATAAAATAATTTCTGAGAGTTCAAATTAATAACATAATTCATTCAAAATAGAATTTATTTAAATTAAATTATACAATTCTTATTTTTCAATTATCAAAATAATAATTTCAATTATACCAAATATCTAATAAAGATTATATAAAAATTCTAATTAATTTAAACTTCAATTACCATGAAACTCTATTTAATTACCTTTAGCAAAATAATTTTCTTAAAATAAATCATAAATAACTAATTATATGATTTTCAAAAACTAGGGTTGTTACACATGGCGTGGCACGCTGGTACAACAATCTAGAGAAGGGGCTGAAGGCAATTGAAGACTGGGCGTGCCACTTGAGCAACCAGGCGTGGCACGCCAATGCACAAAGGACCAAAAGCAAGGACTGAGCGTGCTACTTGGTATCGAAGGCGTGGCACGCCAACCTTAGCATTTCACTATGGCGTGTCACTTGAAGGCTGAGGCGTGGCACGCCAACTACTGGAACCAAGACAAGATCATGGGCGTGGCACGCTGGTATAAGTTTCCAGAGAGGATGAAGGAGGCCAATTACATGGGGCATGCCACTTGATATCGAAGGCGTGGCACGCCATTCACCATTCTTCATTTAGGCGTTCCACTTGAGCAACCAGGCGTGGCACGCCAGTGTCATTCAGAGAGAAGCATCGGGGCGTGCCACTTAAGTTCGTGGCGTGCCACGCCAATGCCACGCTAGTTCAACTTTCCAGGGAAGCCTAGCCAAGCATAAAGCAAGGGCGTGGCATGCCAGACCTTGGGCGTGGCACACCAGTACAAGTTTCCAGAGGCAAAGAGAAGTGAGAAAGGCAAGGGGCGTGCCACTTGAGTTCGAAGGCGTGGCACGCCAACACAAGAAATCCACTATGGCTTGCCACTTGAGTTCAAAGGCGTGGCACGCCAAGGTTGTTAGAGGGATGAGCGTGCCACTTGAAGGATTGGGCGTGGCACGCCAAGCTGGAAATGAAGGGCACGTGACACGCCAGAAAAGTGCCAGCCACACGCCAGCTGAGAAGTCATGCTTATTGAGTGTTTTCTTTTCCCTCCAAAATGTAATTTTCCTTTTTCACTTTTGTAATTCTTTTATTTTACTAGGAGTAGTATAAATACCCCCAAGGAGTACTGAAGAAGGGGGTTAAGCAGTCAATTTTAGATCCACTTTTACACTTCACTTTTGAGTACTTTTTGAGCTATGAGTAGCTAACTTCCTTCTCATTGAGACAGGGAGCTCTATTGTACTTGATGGATTGATGATAGTGAAATCCTTCTTCTCTTCATCTTCACTTTGATTTGCTAGAAGGAATTTCGTTCTTAATGCTTAGTGTTCAATTATCTTGGGAAAGAGATTGAATGCAATTGGGTTTCATGGGAACCTTGGGAAAGGAAACATGAAGCCATGCTTGAAATCCCTTCTCACACTAGAGTAGAATCTGGGTTTTGGTGTTTGGATACGTGACATATAATCCTCCCTTTACTTGGACCTATAATGGTGTGTGGTAAAATCAGGGACCAAGCATATCTCTCTTCATGAGCAATTAGACCAAGGAATTGGGGCTCAATCAATCATGATTGCCAAGAGGTCAATGAGTTGCATGATTGAAAAGGATATAAGCTAGATTTGATCCAAAGAGACAACATCTCCCAATCTCAATGAATTTTCCCATTCTTATCTATCCATTTCTTTACAGCTTATTTTTACATTCAGCAATTCTCCATTCCCATTTACATTCAAGTCATTTATGATTCTGCCCTTTACTTTCTGCCATTTATATTTCTGTACTTTATTGCCTTTCTTTATATTCTAGTCATTTACATTTATGTCATTTACAATTCTGCACTCTACAATCCTATTGATCTGCTTGACTAATTCATCAATTGATTAAAATTGCTCGACTTTGCCAATCTCTGTGGATACGATTCCACTCCACTGTGGGTTATTACTTGACGATAATTTTGGTACGCTTGCCAAAAGGACTAATTCACTAATTTTGAATGGGGTGTGAATTCCAGTCATCAATTACTATCCACTCAGCTAAATAAACACCAAGAGCTTTTTTGAACAATGGCAAAAATAAAAATATATAGTATGTGAAAAGTGTATATAAGAACTTCATTGCTTGAATTTCATCACTTGGTTGGAATGAATCATGAGGCAGAAAAATGGGCTCCTTTTGATTTGTTTACCATTCTTCTATATATCCTATTTTATCTTGGTGGAAAAGCCAGATTGCAATATTAATCACTTGACATTGCTGCTCTTATACCCGGCCTTATATATATCCCAAATCTGTCTGATTATATCAATTTAATTCTTGCTAAATGATGATTGTGCTGAATTTGTGGTTAAATGGTTGCAAAATGCTTTTACTTAAATTTGATCATAAAATTTGTTGATTAAATATTTATATTTTTTATTTTAAAAAACTCCCTCCTAAATTTGATTTTTGTGGATTGTTTTGATCACTCTCTTTCTGGCTCTTTGATCTCAATAGAAAACGCAGTGTTTGCTCAGTGAGCCAGGTAACTTCTCATTTCTCAGCTCCATTATCGTGGTTGCATGCATAATTTGAAGTTTCCCCTCTTGTGTATAGTGATTTGAAAGCTCTTACCCTATTAAATTGGTAGTACTTGTTTAATTTGTATGATGGTGTGAGTTGAATGTTACCTTGGTGATAGCAGTGATCTGTTCAAAATTTTATATAATTATTTGTTGTTATGTTTTGCTAAAGTTTATTGCTAGAATAGTAAGTGTCCTATTCTATATGTGGCCTACTTAATGAAAGGATGTTGGTTATTTGAGTGATGAGGTGGAATTTGATGCTGCCCATTATAGCCTTATTTAAATAATGAAGATACATTGTAAATTTTGTTCATATGTCTTGTTTTTAATTATTGTACCCTTTAGCTTATATAATAGAACAGAGGACAGTTTGCATCACTCTTTCAAGAAATCATAATGAATATATAAATGAAATGAAACTATCTATAATTCTATATAACCTTAGGCTGGCTTGGATCATGAGCTTCTGCATATAATACTTGCCTTTTAAGTTTTTCTGCCCTAGCTGAGAGGCATCCTAGAAACTAGAGCTATGATTTTATCACATTAAATGGTACTATATTTTGTACATAGCAATAAGTTAGAATTTCAATTGGATCCCAATTTCTTTTAAGTAAATATTATATTTACTAATAAATATAAACAAAATATTTATATAGTACAAATGAAATATATGTTTTAAAAAAATTAAATATATTTTATTTAAAAATATATATTATTAGTTTGCAGTGTTGTAAATATCGGTTTGAATAAATACTATAATTATTTTATTTATTTAAAAAATCCAATTCAAATTGCTCTCTTAAGTAAAAAAAAAATATCTAGATTTAAGGAAATTCATTACCATGAAGTAATTTCTGTTGTCTGAATTATATTGATTTTTTTTAAACTTTATTTACAATATATATAATGATGTTATTAGGTTTTATTATAAGATATAAGTTTCAGGTGCAATAACACTAAATAAGTTTGAAGAAAACTATTATATATTTTGTAAATAAAAAATTTCATTAAATTTAAAAGAAATTTCAGGACGCTCGTTTAATCCTAAATATTTTAAAAATTTTATTTATTGCTTTAAACATTTTTGTAGTAAATTAAAGGCTATGTATTATTATTGTGATTGTCTTGTTCTGCATGCCAGTTACATCTTTCCAACACTGAAATGTCCATTTTCTTATTATTATCACTTTCTTCATATAGCCCAATGCCCTTTTTCATCTCTTTTCCTTTATTCACAAATTCAATATGTGATAAAGAAATTCTAATTAATAGCCATATTTATACACTAAAAATTTTGTTGTTTTGCCATTATCCCTTGAATGATTTAATTGCTGCTGCTGCTAGGTCCCAAATCTGGTTGATTATATCAATTTAATTCTTGCTAAATGATGATTGTGCTGAATTCATGGTTAAATGGTTGCATATGGCAATTACAATTTTTTTGTCTGTAATTTTTACAGTTATTCGTGGTTAAGATTGAAGGTGGAAGTTTTTGGTTAAGGTCTTCCAGGTAGATTTTGTCAAAACATTGATCCCCTCATGGCAAGGTACAATGCATACTTTAATTATTTTGTTTTGTTAGTTTTGAAGTTGCAATTTAACTTATTATATTTGTACTATAAATTCTATGTTTCTCTTTATTTGTTTTACCTCAATGGGTTTCTAGAGAATTACTTCTAAGACTAGGAACTATTTCCCAACCTAATTCCAAGGCTTTGAAAGTCCTTTTCATTGCCCATTCCCTTTATAGCGAGTAACACTCTTTATATGTTGTTGGCTTTATTAACACCGAAGTAGTATTGCTATGGCTGAAATTTGTTTGTGCAATTCTGGTTGTTGTATTTCTAATTTTGTGCACTTGGTATATATGAATTTTTCCCTATATCTAATTTAAGTGTGAAAGTCTGGTTAATTAGTGCATGAAGAGTGCTATAGGGACATATCAGGATTGTGTTAAAGGAAATGGAAAAAAAAAAAAAACACATGCAGATTTTCATGGTTTGAATGAAACAAGATAGTGCTATAGGGACCTGGATATGCTTTCTTGGTATACTATGTCTATGTGTTCCCTTCATTGCAAGGAAAGTGGGAAAAAAACTTTTTTAATTTTTGTATATTCTTTCTCAAACGTTCTTGCTGCACTGAAAAAAACTTTTTTAATTTTTGTATACTAAAATCTTGATATAACAAAAATTCCATTTAATTTTTATAATTACGAATGATATTATGAATATTTTTCTAACTACTTTTTTATATAATTATACAGGGTAACAACGAAGATTAAGCAATGAAGATTAAGCTGTTTATTATTGTGGTTTATTGGCTAAGATAGAGTACTGTTTAGAATCTTTATATGTATGGTTGACTAATGACTTTTATTAGAAGATACTTATGTATGTTGCAGGATATGTTTTTTTTGTAGAGTATTAGTAGTAAAGTCTAAGTGATATTATGGTTATTTTGATATGGCTATGCTTACTTTAGTGTGAAATGTATGAATTTTTACAATTAACTTCATTCTAGTACTTTTGGATCATTATTATAAATATATTTTGGTTAGAGATAATTTTTATTATTTAAAGAAATTATTTACTATAATTATGTATTTATTTTTATTTTATAATATTCAACTCATTTAAATAAAAATGCAGAATTATTATATATGTAATCATATTAACTATTATGTTGTATTAATAATTATTAGATAATAATATATATATATACAAAAAAAAAACGAGACCTAAGGCTACACTTATATACAGTAGCTATAGTACACAAAAAATAGAGACCTAAAGCTACACTTATATACAGTAGCTATAGTATTAAAAAAAAACGAGGCACCTAAGGCTACACTTATAAAAAGTAGCCATGGAATACAATGTGGCTACGCTTTACAGGTGATGCAGTAGCATTGAAAAGCGTAGCCTATTCTGGTAAAAATAGAAGCTGAAAAGCGTAGTCTTTGGTCCTGGACAGCATCACTTTAAAAGCGCACCCTATTCCCAAACGTCAAAATCGTAGCCCTTGGTGCAGAAAAGTGTAGCCTTTGAGAATAGGCAACGGTCGAATAGGAATCACCCCAGAAAGCGTAGCCGTAGCACAAAAAGCGTAGCCGTAGCCTAAGGCATCATTTTTTTTCACTTTTGGCTACACTTTTCAAGTGTACCTAAATGGGTGTTTTTCATGTAGTGTCTATTGTTAATCTCTTGCTTTTGTAGTTGTAGATTTCTTTAATTCTTGCAATTAATAATGTTTGCCTTTATTGCCTTCTATGTGTTTGTTGAAATGCCTCTTCTAGATATGAGTTAGATTTTGTTCCTCTTGGCCTTGGTAGAGTAATTAGTGACACTTGGGTTATCAAACTCTTTTGTTGATTAATAATTAGAGACTGCTAATTGACTTGGATACCACTAAAGCTAGTCTTTCCTTAGGAGTTGGCTAGGACTTGTGGAATCAAGTTAATTCATCCACTTGACTTTCCTCTATGGTTAGAGGTTAACTAAGTGGGAGCAATGAACAATTCTCATCACAATTGATAAGGATAACTAGGATGGGATTTCTAGTTCTCACACCTTGCCAAGAGCTTTTCTAGTTGTTAGTTTATTTTTCATCATCATTTACTTTTTTTGTTTCTTATCCAAAACCCCAAAATATACAATTCATAGCCAATAACAAGAACATTTGTTTGCAATTCCTAGGGAGATGGTCATCCAACTGATCGGTGATTTTGGGTGACAAATTTCTAATTCCAACACTTTTGCATTTCATTTTAGGTTTTTAGGATTTTTGTTGCATTTTCTTAATTTTGCATATATATACATAATAAGCTTAGTCAAAATAATGAGGTTCTTCAAGATTTCTATCTATAGGGCACCAATTGATTTGAGTGAAAACTTTTCATAGGATTTGCTATATATATATATATATATATATATATATATATATATTGTGGATCATGTTTTTGAGCTAAGAACACAAGCTTGTGAGATTTGAGCCTAATGATGTGGTTACATCTTATAACCACTTATTTTCCCTTCTTGTGTGCATTATTCTCTTCCTATGATAGTAATCTTTGATTTGTTTGATTCTCTATGTCCATTATTTTGTGTAGACATGCATTTAAATGATTGAGGCCATCATTTCGTCTAGCTCACTTACCCAAATAGCCTACCTTTTATCTTCCATTGTTAGCCACTTTGAGCCTATGATTAACCCACTTTGTTCTTAATTTTAGCACTTTACAAGCCTTTAAGCGAAAAAAACAATAAATGTCCTTTATTTAGATCTTTAATTAGCTTAGGCTAGTAGTGAGTGTGAGTATCATTCAAGTGTGGGAAATTTGGGACATTGGGTGAATAAAAGGGTAGTTTTGTATTTTTGTTGGAAAAATTGGGAATTAGGTGCATACTTATGTATTAATCAAATGTTAGACCTTATGCATTGATGTTCTTGTATATAGAAAGAAAAATGAGAAAAACAAAAGAAAAAAGAAAAGAAAAAGAAAAAAATAATATGGAAAAGAAAAGAAAAAATAAAAAAAGAAAGAAACAAAGAAAAAGAAAGAAATAAAAAGGGGACAAAATGCCCCAAAGCAAAGCTCAATAAGGATCAATGCATACGTGTTGTGAAATGAAAAGAAAATGCATGAGTATGTTAAAAAGTGAAAGATTGGTAGCTAGGTTAGAACTTAATTTTATAGGATGTCATAGGTTAGGTGGGAAGTCTAAGCTTACCAAAGATTCAAATTTCAAGCTCACTTGACCATATATGCATCCTACCTTGACCCTAGCCCCATTACAACCTATGAAAAGACCTCATGATACTTGTATGCATGCATGAAATAAATGTCGATTGTTAGAAGAAAAAAAATTCTTGGAAAGCATGATTAGGGGAGAACTGAGTGAATCAACCCTAAACACTTGAGCGAATAGAATGCAAACACTACCAGTGAGGGTTCGATTGCTCAATTAAATGTTTTCCACCTATGATCATCACTCCTCATGCAAGTTTGTAAAAATATTTAATAGCTCAATTCAATTGTGGTTTGGCATGGTTGTTAATACCCTTAGCCCTTGTGCATATATGTACTCTTGGGAATTGATTTATTTTGACCAAGCAATTGCATTCATGTAGATAGTTGCATATAGGTAGTTTGCATTTAGATTAGTTCGCATTGAATAAATGATGATACCCTTTGTTCTTTCTTGGTTTAAGCATTAGGACATACTTGGTTTAAGTGTGGGGAGGTTGATAAACTTCATTTGTAGGGTTTATCTTGTGCTTAATTTAGGGGATTTTATGACCTTTTACGCACATTTATTCAATGAAATAGCATGGTTTCATGATTGTCTCCTAATTTGTGCTTAAGTGTGAAAACATGCTTTTTAGGCCCTTAATTGTTTAATCTTGATTTACCTTTGATTCCATTATATGCCTTGATATGTTTGTTAAGTGATTTCAGATTTAGGAGAGATCATGAAGAAATGAAGGAATCACAAAAGCTATCAAGCCGACCTCTTCACACTTAATCGACCATAACTTGAGCTACAGAGGTCCAAATATGCGATTCTAGTTGCATTGGAAAGCTAACATCCGGGGCTTCGAAATGATATAAGATTTGCCATAGTTACATCGCGGATAAAGGTGTTGACGCGCACGGTACGCGTACGCGCCGATGGGTGAACATGATTCACTTAATGCAACTCGTGGTCATCGATTTTAGAAGCCTTGTGGGCCCAATCCAACTCATTTCTGATGCTATTTAAGCCAAGGATTGAAGGGAAATTAACATACTTTAGCTTTCCATTGCCATTGAGAGCACGCCATTTGGACTTTTGTAGCTCCAAAAATGCTCCTTCAAGTGCATGGATGTCAGATCCTGATAGCATCTTGATGCTTTCAGGGTTATGCCGGTATAGAATTTCTCAATAAAATCCCGTTGTAAGTATAGCTCTACCCAACAACAATCTACGAGTCAAATTTAGAAGAAATTTGGTTGTCACAAGTTCAACCCCAATAAAAGTAACCGAAGTATTCAAATCTCGGGTCGTCTCACAAGGAATGGGCAAACATGTGCATCAACATTGGTTAGAATTCCAGGATTACAAGTCATGAGCAAGGAATTAAACTAGAAATCTTAACAAACAAGTAATCTTAAAGTGCAAGAAACTAATCCAAATAACTAAAGCAAGATGTGAGCAATTCTAAACTAACAAGATAACATTCAATATAATTCTATTCTAAAACTAAATAATTAACTATAACTAAGACAAAGCAATTAGGAATTTTGGGTTTTCAAATATGAATAATAAAAGCAACTCTTGGCTAGACATGGGAATTGGGGTCACTATCCTTGTCTAATAACCATATCTTGACAATTATGAGGAACCAAACTCATTAAGTCTACTTCTATACTTGAAGTATGTTAAATGGTTTAGTCAACATCAACCCAAAAGGTCTAACCTAACTACTAATTAAATTAGTAGTAGGCTAATGTCAATGGCTATCAAATTGACCACTAAAGGTTCCCAAATCATCAAATCCTTTAGACCCAATGACTCAAGTTTACCCAATTCCCTTAGCCTAGGCCAAGAGTAAAGAGAACTACTCCATAATCAAAGGAAACAATTCATCAAACACATGGTAAGAATTAACAAAAGATATATTCAAATTGCAATTAAATTGAAACTAACAAGTGCCCACTAACAATTATCAACATACAATCATTCAAACAACACAACTAATCATGAAATTCATCAATGTAACATTAGCAAGGCAAGATTCACAAGATTCATAAAATGGGTATGAAATGACAATTGACAAGAATCATAAAACTAATACAAGATCTAAACAAAATTATACTAGGAAATTCAAATTAAGCAATTAAAACTAGTAATTAGCAAGATCCAATTCAGAATTCAACAAGGGAAGATCAAATTGAAGCTAGATCTAGGGCTTGTTTGGGTGAGCTTTTAAGAAAAGATCTTTTTTCGAGTTATCTTTTTTTTAAAAGATCTTATGAAAAAGTAAAAGTAATTTTATGTTTGGGTATCTCATGCAAAAAGATCTTTTTATCTATCAATTATTTTTGGATATAATAATATAAAAGTACTTTTTGGTTTATTTATTACATGAAAAACATCTTTTTTTTAAGAAAAAAAGATCTTTTAAAAAAGATGTAAATTACAGTTTCTCAAAAAAGATGTTTTTATGATTTTTCTAATGCTTTTACTTTTACTACTCGAAATTTTCCAAACACGCTAAAAAACAAAAAAAAAATATTTTTCATTGAAAAAAGATCTTTTTTTTTATCAAAATAATGGCGCCCAAACAAGAACCTAGAGAGGAACAAGGGTTTCTCTCTCTAGAAGAACAAGAACCCAAAAACTAGCTAAAAATTGTGTCTAAGTGTAAAAATGATTGATCCCCCCTTTCCCCTAGCATCCTTGGGTCTTTTCCATGCAGAAGCAGCTTGAATTTGGGCCTCTTAAGCCTTAGAAATCGCCAGGCACGATTTCCTTTAATGAGGTCACGTGCAGCTTGTCACGCGTACGAGCCATGCGTGCCTGTGTGATTTTTCCTAATCTGGGCGGATGCGTCCATCCTTGCGCGCCGCTCTCAGCCATCCACATCCACGCGTGCGCACGAGGTGCGCGTGCGCACCCATGCTGAATTTCCCAAAATCCAAATCTTCATGTTCTTTCCTCTTGTGCATGCTTTCTTTCTCTCTTCTAGGCCATTCTTGCCCTATTAATTCTGAAATCACTCAACAAACACATCACGGCATCAAATGGTAATAGAAGAGGATCAAAATATGGCAATTTTAAGGCAAAAGAAGCATGTTTTTCATCATGAAGCAATATTAGGAAGAGAACACAAAACCATGCAATTCTTGTGAATAAGTGTGAGAAATATTGACAAAACCCCCCAAATTTTACACAATATAAACCACAAAATTGGGGTTTATCAAATCTCCCCACACTTAAACCAAGCATGTCCTCATGCTTAAAATAAAAAGACCAATGATCATGGCAAGAAAGGGTTTATGAAATGCAAATTTCCTAAGTAAATGCATGCAACTAACGTAGAATCATCTATCTACTTAGTTAAGGGTAAATCTATCCTCCAAGAACACATATGAGCATAGGGGTGAAAATGATATGTAGTTCATAAATCCTACCAAATTGAACATTACAATGAAGTGCATATAACTTGCTAGATGAACGCTTATGAAAGTCGGGAACAAGGAGTTGAGCATCGAACCCTCACCGGAAGTGTATCCGCTCTATTCGCTCGAGTGTATAGGGTTCGTCACTCAATCATCTCTTAATCATGCTTTCCAAGATTTGTCTTTCATCTAACAATCAACAATTACTTAATGCATGCTTACAAGTATCATGAGGTCTTATTCATGGGTTGTAATGGGGCTAAGGTGAAGGTAAGGATGTATATGGTCAAGTGAGCTTAAAATTTGAGTCCTTGATTAACCTAAGACCCCACTAGACACATAGAACAACCTATACAATTATAATACATTACCTAGCTACCTATGCATTTCACTTTTTGCATACTCATGCGTTCTTTTCAATTCACATCCCATATGCATTGTTATTACTACTTTGTCTTGGGGCATTTTTGTGTCCCCTTTCATTGCTTACTCTCTCTTTTTTTTTCATATCTTTGTTTCTTCTATATATATATATATGTATATATATATATATAATTTCTTTTTCTTACATTCTTATATATACACATATAATTTTTTTTCTTTTTGGTCCCCTTCTCTTGGGGTTTTCATGTAGAAAAGTTTCAATGCATATGGTTCAATCATTCAATTACATGAGTATGTTCCCAAATCCTAGAATTTTCAATTACAACTACAATACACCTCTTTACATCTACCCAAATTCCCAAGTGCACCCTCCCAATTGAATGATACACACCTTCACTTACCTAAGCTAATCAAGGATCCAAATTTAGGGACATTCATTGTTTTTTGCTTAGGGTTGTTGATGTGCTCTTTTTAAGAACAAAGAGGGTTTATCATAGGCTCAAAATTGGTTAGCAATGGTAGATAAAAGGGTTAAGGCCGTTTGGGAAAAGTGACTATTGAAATGATGGCCTCAATCATGTAAATGCATTCATACACAAAGTAATGGATATATAGAATTAGACAAAGCAAGGATTGCAATCATAGAGAGAGAATAATGCTTCACACAAGAATGAGAATTAATGGTTAGAAGATATAACCACACAATAGGCTCAAAGCTTACATGCTTGTGTTCTTAGCTCAATCACTATGTTCCAAAATACATTCTTAAAGCAAGTTTACCACAAAATTTTTTTTTTCAAAATTGGTAGGTACCGCAAAACACAGTTTCTTGGGGAAGAAGTCATTATTTTGACCAAGCAACGCTATAGAGACTAACTATCATGCAAGGAGTATTTACAAGCAAGACTAACTACACATGCAATGTGCTAACTATCAAGCAAAAGATAAATCCATGGGTGTTGAAAGGAAGAGATTGTTACCCATGGAGATCGGTCGGACGACCTCTCCACACTTAGAATTTAGCACGGTCCTCCGTGCTACCAACAATGTGCAAAGGACGGTCGGGACCGGAACCTTTACTATCCCCTCTATCAGAGCTCCCATCACTTGGGTTTGAGGTGGATGTGAATATTTCGGGTTCCTTCAAGCTAGGGGTAACACAATGCAGAAGCTTCTTGATGTAAGTGTATCGGCATTGGTCATGCCGCTCATATCTATCAGTCTTCCGGTGTAGATCTTCTATCCTTTGATGTGTGAATCTTTGCTATGGTGGTGACGATGAGGTGGAAGGAATAGTAGATGGGAGGGCTATGTCAAGGCTTGAGTTATTCATAGGAAGATGTAAGTATTTTCCGCTTGGGACCACATCACCCTTAGCTGGAATTATAGCCTTCGTATCCAAGGCTTCCCAAGGAACACCCGCAGCAGCAACTAAGTCGGATACCAATGCTGGAAATGACAAATTGCCCCGGGCGTGGACTTGTCCCATCGCTTGCTTGACAAGAAGCGGAATGTTCACTGGTCTCTCCGTGAGAACGCACCAAACAAGCAAGGCGAGATCCACCGTGAAGGACGACTTGTGGGTGCTAGGTAGCACATAGTGAGATAGGATCTGGGCCCAAGCTCTAGCTTCTACAGTGAGGAAACGAGCGTCAATGCACTTGGGCCTCATCCGGAGTCGACCATGGGTCCAAAATGCCTCTGGTTCAGTAATGACTCGGAGGATCGAGTCCCAATCAAACCCAAACTTTTCTCACTAACGTAAGACATCTTGGTAGCCATCATGTTACTTGGTATCGGTAAGACATTAAGCACTTACTGAATAGCCTCCTCTGAAACTGAGACTTGCTTCCAGCGCACGTATACCGATTGAAAAGAGGGAAGATGGTAGTTAGTGTAGAATTCTACCACCCATGAGAGGTTGACCTCTTGTGGTTTTCTCAGAAGAAACTCCCATCCTCGCCGTTCAATGCGGGGTAGAATACAAGGAGCAACCTTGTTCGGCAGAGCGAGTAGATGCTCGGCATGATAGTTTCTCTCAACCATGGTGGGGAACACAAGTTCACAGAAGCGGTTGGGGAATCTTAAAAAATTCTTTGCCGGTTTGCTCTTCTCGTTTTCATCAATAGGAGCGGGTGCCTTTGCTTTCTTAGAGAGGGGTTTGGTTCCTAATGAAGAGTGCGCCTTAGAGTGTGGCCTTTGGGTGCCCTCTTTGCGGCTGGTTTCCTTGAAGCTTTCTCCTTGCCTTTCTTGGTGGCCATCCTGAAAAAAGGAAGGGAAAAAGAAAAGCATTAAACCCAAAGAATCATCTCAACAAAAACATGCAAGTGAAAGGTAGTGCCTAAAAGAAGTAGTGCAACAAGGTGATCATAGAGTTATAGGTCACAACACTTGGCATGGGATGCAAGAGGAAGTAAAGCATGCAATATGGCATGAGAAGAATAATCTCAAGCATCCATAATAAAGAGCAAGTCATGTTCAATGAGCATCTAATTGGCAAGCATACAATCTAAGCAAGCAAAGTGGACTCAATGCACTTAGAAGAGAGCAAGTGAATGAGGAGAAAGCACCAAATTGAAAGTACATGATTAAAATAAACCAAAATGGCATTCGTGCATTTCCTCGAACACTTGGTGTGCAATTATCAAGCAATGAGCAATTATGAGGTACTCAACCAATTAGAATCCCAAAATGAAATATCAATCATCATACAACATCACTTACATGACAAAGACAATGAGAGACAACAAGAAGATCTATTAAAGCAAATTAAAACTCAAATTCAACATCCATGGAAAAACAAGAAAAAGGAAAAGTAAACAAACAAAAAGTAAGTAGTATAATCATGAAACTAAAAGAGAAAATAAGTAAATCGGAAAGAAAAATCTAATTAGAAGAAGAGATTATGCAAAGAAAGTAATACATGAGATATAGAAGAAGTCGAACCTTGAGAAGTGTAAGAGAACAAGGTAGAATTTTCTTTTTGTGAAATGAGAAAGAGATAGAAGAGATGTAGTGCCACCGGAAGAGGTGGTGGTCGCCGGTGAGTAGATGGAGACGGTGGTGGTGGATTCTGGAAGAGAAGAAAAAAAGAGAAGTGATGGAGAAAGAAGAAATAAACAAGAAAGAACGTGGGAGAGGGATAGAAGCAAGGCGCGCCAGTTTTAAAACTGGTCCGCGCGACCGGCGCGCGCACGCACGATGCGCTGGCGCATCGGTGAGGGTTGGGTGAGGGGCGTGCACGCGTCTAGGGTGCGCACGCGTGAAGTGAGTTGGGCTCCTGGCACAGGGTTGGCACAAAGTAGGCCTAAGTCTCGGGTGAGTTGTTCCAGAGTGGGCTTGCAGCACAGGCACGCGAACGCGCACAGTGCGCGGACGCATGCCTGAGTGAATTGCTGAGCGGGGCGGACGCGTCAGTGTGGGCACAGACTAGGCACAAGTATGGTACAACTCTCTGGTTTTTGTACCAGGGAGTCCATATTGCACCATTGGCGTGCACACGCACAGTGCGCTTGCGCGTCGATGGCCAATTTGCAAAGGGCGCGCAGGCGGCACGTACGCTGGCGCGTGGGTGCCTAGCACGAAATGGGCACAAAGTGGGCATGACTCTTAGGTTTTTAGCCCAGGAGTATGAAATGCACCACCGATGCACGTGGATGCCCTTTTTCCTTTCCGCCCCTTTTTTTTACACAACATAGAAAAAGCTATTCTAACACATTTTTTGCAGGTGTTCAAGCTAGTAGTCAAGAGAACACACTCAAATTCATGCACTATTCAAAACATATCATTCTCTCTACTTCAACAATTTATCCATACCAAAATGATGAAATCTATCTAAACATCCTAGTTATCCAACAAGATTAACAAAGCTAGTATTCCTATGCAATCAACAACATCAAGTAGTCACAAAATATACAAAAAAATCTAGAGCTAAAAGCAAGAATGTATATACAAGGAAGATCTTACCACGGTGGGGTGCCTCCCACCAAGCACTTTTCTTTAACGTCCTTAAGTTGGATGGTTAGTCGCTCAAGCTTCTCCTCCTTTAGGTGCATCCGTCAATAGGAACACCTCTAGCTCTTTTGGGGGCTTGTAGCCATGGTACTTCTTCACTCTTTGTCCATTCACCTTGAAAGTTGCTTCACTTTTAGGATCAAACAATTCCACCACTCCATAGGGCTTTATCTCTTTCACCTTGAAGGGTCCTTCCAATCTAGAGCGGAGCTTGCCAGGCATGAATCGAAGCCTCGAGTTGTAGAGGAGAACCTCATCACCTTCTTGGAAATCCTTCTTCCGGATGTGATGGTCATGGAATGCTTTAGTGTTTTCCTTTTAAATCTGGGCATTCTCATACGCTTCGTTCCTCAAACACTCGAGCTCCTCTAGCTGTAGTTTTTTTGCCACACCCGCCTTGGTCAAATCCATGTTGCACTACTTTACCGCCCAATAGGCTCTATGCTCGATTTCCACCGGAAGGTGGCATGCCTTACCATAGACGATTTGGAAGGGACTCATCCCTAATGGAGTCTTATAGGCCGTCCTATACGCCCATAGTGCATCTCCTAACTGGAGGCTCCAATCCTTCCTTTGCGAATTGACCACTTTCTCCAAGATTCTCTTAATCTCCCGGTTGGACACTTCCGCTTGTTCGTTGGTCTGTGGGTGATAAGCAGTGGCAACCTTATGCGATACCCCATAGCACTTGAGTAGTGCCTCTACTTTCCTGTTACAAAAGTGGGATCCTTGGTCGCTCACGATTGCTCGTGGCGACCCATAACGGCATACAATGTCATTCCTAATAAAAGAAATGACGGTATTGGCGTCGTCAAGGCGGGTAGGTATTGCTTCTACCCACTTTGACACGTAGTCAACCGCTAACAGGATATATAGATACCCACTGGAGTTGAGAAATGGTCCCATAAAGCCAATGCCCCACACATCAAATATCTCACAGAACAACATAGGTTGCTGAGGCATTTCATCCCTTTGGGACGTGTTTCCTGACTTCTGACACTGATGGCAAGATACACAGAACCGGTTAGCATCCTGAATAAGGTTGGCCACCAGAATCCACAATCTAACACCTTTTTAGCTGTCCTTTGTGGGCCAAAGTGGTCACCATATTCAAACGAATGGCAATCTTTAAGAATGGGTTGGATTTCAGATTTCGGGACACATCTTTGAATTACTTGGTCCACTCCCCTCTTCCACAAGTGGGGTCATCCCAAATATAGTATTTGGAATCACTCCTCAACTTATCCCTTTGGTGTTTAGAAAAGTTAAGAGGGAAGAGTTTTGCAACCAAGTAGTTCGCCATTGGGGCAAACCAAGTAAAACTATCCGACACAGCATGCAAACCATCCAATGGGAATGAGTCATCGATCGGAAATGGGTCAAATTTTAGATTCTCAAGGCGGCTTAAATAATCCGCAACTAAGTTTTGAGACCCACTCCGGTCCCTAATCTCAATGTCAAATTCTCGCAAAAGCAAGATCCAACGTATGAGTCTAGGTTTTGACTCATTCTTTGTCAATAAGTACTTTAATGCTGCATGATCCGTGTATACCACTATCTTGGACCCTAGCAAATAAGATCTGAATTTATCTAAAGCATGAACAATAGCTAGGAGTTCCTTTTCCGTAGTGGTATAGTTGGATTGTGCTGCATCCAAGGTTTTAGAAGAGTAAGCAATGACATAAGGGAGTTTACCATCGCGCGGTGCAAGCGCGGCACCTACAGCATGGTTTGACGCATCGCACATTATCTCAAATGGTAGCGTCCAGTTGGGGCCTCGCACAATCGGTGCTGTGGTAAGAACTCTCCTTTGCTCTTTAAACGCTTTCACACATGCACTCTCAAACTCAAAGTCTACATCTTTTTGGAGTAGGCGCGACAATGGCAAAGCAATCTTGCTAAAATCTTTAATAAAGCGCCTATAGAATCCTGCATGTCTCAAAAACGAGCGGACCTCCCTCACAGATGAGGGGTGAGGTAATGTGGTGAAAACATCGACCTTGGCCGGGTCTACAGAAATGCCTTCACTAGATACTACATGTCCTAACACTATACCTTGTCGTACTATGAAGTGACATTTTTCAAAATTCAAGACAAGGTTAGTGTCAACACATCTAGCTAAGACCTTGGCCAAGTTCTCTAAGCAACAATTAAATGAAGTTCCATAAACACTGAAGTCATCTATAAAGACTTCTAGACAATTCTCCATTAGATCAGAAAAGACACTTGTCATACATCGCTGAAAAGTAGCAGGTGCATTACATAATCCAAATGACATCCTTTTATAGGCAAAGGTGCCAAAGGGACAGGTGAACGTGGTCTTTTCCTGATCCTCAGGAACAATGTGAATCTGGAAGTAACCAGTGAATCCATCAAGAAAGCAATAATGGGATTTACCCGCCAAACGATCCAACATCTGATCGATAAAGGGCAAAGGGTAGTGGTCCTTCCTTGTAGCGGTGTTCAATCTTCTATAATCAATGCACACTCGCCACGCATTTTGTACTCTCTTGGTGACCACTTCACCATCATCATTTTTAACCGCAGTGATGCCCGATTTCTTGGGAACAACCTGGACCGAGCTCACCCACTCACTGTCAGAAATTGGGTATATGATACCCGCATCAAGTAGCCTAGTGACCTCCTTCTTTACCACATCGAGGATGGTTGGGTTGAGCCTCCTTTGCGGTTGCCTAACCGGCCTAGATCTCTCTTGGAGAAATATACGATGCATGCACTTGCGGGGGTCAATCCCCACAATATCGGCTAGGCTCCATCCAATTGCCTTCTTGTGCCTTCTTAGAACATCTAGGAGCTTCTCTTCCTCTTCACTAGAAAGCTCACTAGCAATAACGACCGTAAATTTTGGTTGTCCTCTAAGAAAGCATACTTCAAATGAGATAGAAGAGGTTTCAATTCACTCTTTGCCTCAAGCTGAGGTTCTTTCTCATCATGCTCACAGAGTTCATTCTCAACAACTTTCTCTTGTTCATCCTCTTGATCATCCATCTCTTCAACAATAGGGTAGCATAACTTGTTGTAGTCTTCTTTTCGCACTTCCGCTACCACTTCATCGATTACATCACATTGGAGAACGGAATGCTCTTCGGGAGGATGCTTCATGGCTTCTTCCAAATTGAACTTGATAGTCTTGTCTCCAACCTCAAAGGAATATGTGTCGGTGAAGGCATCTAACTTGAATTTAGAGGTCTTAAGGAAGGGTCTACCAAGTAGAACGAAAGATGAGCTTCTATTTTTTGTTGGAGGCATTTCAAGGATGTAAAAGTCAACCGGAAAGACCAAGTCCTTGATTGCCACAAGTACATCTTCTGCTATTCCCGTCACCGTGATCACACTTTTATCGGCTAAGGCAAACTTCGCCGTCGACTTCTTTAATGGAGCTAAATTCAACCGCACAAAGATAGAAAGCGGCATGATGCTTACGCAAGCTCCTAAGTCACACATACAATCAGAAAGTGCGCCCACCAATACAACAAGACACCAAACAAGGTCCAGGGTCACCACATTTCTTTGGAATAGGCTCCATCAAGGAAGAAATTGAACTACCCAAGGATAATGTCTCCAATTCTCCTATCCTATCCTTGTGTGTACACAACTCTTTTAACATGGAAGGGAATGGGATAGGAATAGACTCATCTACTATAGCTTTCCTCTTGAGTTCCTTAAGGCTTACACCTTCTTCCTCATGCCTTTTGTCTACTGGTGCACGAAATCGTGATTGTTCATTCCCCAGCAACGACGCCAAAAACTTGGTACGCACATTCATAATCTCAATTCTTTTTCACAACTCCGCACAACTAACCAGCAAGTGCACTGGGTCGTCCAAGTAATAAACCTTACATGAGTAAGGGTAGATCCCACGGAGATTGTCGGCTTGAAGCAAACTATGGTCATCTTGTAAATCTCAGTCAGGCAGATTCAAATGGTTATGGGATTTTGATAATTAAAATATAAATAAAATATAAAATAAGATAGAAATACTTATGTAATTCATTGGTGAGAATTTCAGATAAGCGTATGGAGATGCTTTGCTCCTTCTGAATCTCTGTTTTCCTACTGTCTTCATTCAATCATTCATACTCCTTTCCATGGCAATACGTATGTTGGGAATCACCGTTGTCAATGGCTACATCCTGTCCTCTCAGTGAAAATGGTCCAAATGCGCTGTCACCGCACGGCTACTTATCTGTCGGTTCTCGATCATGTTGGAATAGGATCCATTGATCCTTTTGCGTCTGTCACTACGCCCAACACTCGCGAGTTTGAAGCTCGTCACAGTTATCCTTTCCCAGATCCTACTCGGAATACCACAGACAAGGTTTAGACTTTCCGGATCTCAGGAATGGTTGCCAATAATTCTAGCTTATACCACGAAGACTCTGATCTTTCAGAATGGAGGCTAAGAGATACACGCTCGATCTAAGGTAGAACGGATGTGGTTGTCAGGCATGCGTTCATAGGTTGAGAATAATGATGAGTGTCACGGATCATCATATTCATCATGTTGAAGTGCAAGTGAATATCTTAGAATAAGAATAAGCTTGAATTGAATAGAAAAACAATAGTACTTTGCATTAATTCACGAGGAGCAGCATAGCTCCATACCTTAATCTATGAGGTGTAGAAACTCCACCGTTAAAAATACATAAGTGAAAGTGGTCCAGGCATGGCCGAATGGCCAGCCCCCTAAACACGATCAATGATCAAAAGTGATACAAAGATAGTCTCAAAAATAATCAAAAGATTATGAATTAAATCACTAAAAGTAGTTTTTATACTATACTAGTAGCTAGGGTTACAGAAAATAAGTAATTAATGCAGAAATCCACTTCCGCGCCCACTTGGTGTGTGCTTGGGTTGAGCATTGAGCTTTCATGTGTAGAGACTCTTTTTGGAGTTAAACTCCAGGTTGTAGCCTGTTTCTGGCGTTTAACTTTGGTTTGCAACCTGTTTCTGGCGTTTAACTTCAGAATAGGGCAGGAAGTTGGCGTTTGAATGCCAGTTTGTGTCGTCAAAACTCAGGAAAAGTATGGATGTCTACTTTCCAACGCAATTGAGAGCGCGCCAATTGGGCTTCTGTAGCTCCAGAAAATCCATTTCGAGTGCAGGGAGGTCAGAATCCAATAGCATCTGTAGTCCTTCTTCAGCCTCTGAATCAGATTTTTGCTCAAGTCCCTCAATTTCAGCCAGAAAATACCTGAAATCATAGAAAAACACACAAACTCATAGTAAAGTCCATAAATGTGATTTTTATTTAAAAACTAATAAAAATATACTAAAAACTAACTAAATCATACTAAAAACTACTTAAAAACAATGCCAAAAAGCGTATAAATTATCCGCTCATCACAACACGAAACTTAAATTGTTGCTTGTCCCCAAGCAACTCAAAATCAAATAGGATAAAAAAAGAGAATATACTATAAATTCCAAAATATCAATGAAACTTAGCTCCAAGTAGATGAGCAGGACTAGTAGTTTTTTGCCTCTGAACAGTTTTGGCATCTCACTTTATCCTTTGAAGTTCAGAATGATTGGCATCTATAGGAAATCAGAATTTAGATAGTGTTATTGATTCTCCTAGTTTAGTATGTTGATTCTTGAACACAGCTACTTTATGAGTCTTGGTCGTGGCCCTAAGCACTTTGTTTCCCAGTATTACCACCGGATACATAAATGCCACAGACACATAACTGGGTGAACCTTTTCAGATTGTGACTCAGCTTTGCTAGAGTCCCCAATTAGAGGTGTCCAAGGTTCTTAAGCACACTCTTTTTTCTTTGGATCATGACTTTAACTGCTCAGTCTCAAGCTTTTCACTTGACACCTTCACGCCACAAGCACATGGTTAGGGACAGCTTGGTTTAGCCGCTTAGGCCAGGATTTTATTCCTTTTGGGCCCTCCTATACATTAATGCTCAAATCCTTGGATCCTTTTTACCCTTGCCTTTTAGTTTAAAGAGTTACTGGCTTTTTGCTCTTGCCTTTTGGTTTAAAGAGCTCTTGGCTTTTTCTGCTTGCTTTTTCTTTTTCTTTCTTCTTTTTTTTCTTTTATTTTTGCCATTTTTTTTGCAAGCCTTGTTTTTCACTGCTTTTTCTTGATACAAGAATCAATTTTATGATTTTTCAGATTATCAATAACATTTTTCTTTTTTCATTATTCTTTCAAGAGCCAACAATTTTAACATTCATAAACAACAAATGCAAAAAAATATGCACTGTTCAAGCATTCATTCAGAAAAAAAAGGTATTGCCACCACATCAAAATAATTAAACTAATTTCAAGGATGAATTTGAAATCATGTACTTCTTGTTCTTTTATTTTTAGAAAATTTTTCATTTAAGAGAGGTGATGGATTCATAGGACATTCATAGCTTTAAGACATAGACACTTAAACACTAATAATCATGTAATAAAGACACAAACATAAATAAAACATAAAGCATAGTAAACAAAAAATAGAAAAATAAGAGCAAGGAGATTAAGTAACGGGTCCACCTTAGTGATGGCGGCTAGTTCTTCCATGAGTGGGCTCTCTTGTTTGCTCCATCCTCTTCTTAGTGATGGGCTTGTCCTCTTCAATGAGGATGTCTTCTTGGCCACAACTTCATAAAAGTGGTCTTGATGGACTTTTGAGATGAATCTCTCTATCTCCCATGACTCGGAGGTGGAAGCAATTGCCTTCCCTTTCCTCTTTCTAGAGGTTTCTCCGGCCTTAGGTGCCATATGGTTATGGAAAATTAAAAAGCGGGGCTTTTTCCACACCAAACTTAAAATGTTTGCTTGTCCTCGAGCAAAAGAAGAAAGAAAGGGGGAGAAGAAGAAGAGATAGAGGAGATAGAGATGTGTGGTAGGTTCGGCCAAGGGAGGGTGATAGTGTGTATGAGGGGTTGGGTTTGGAAGGGAAATAGTGTGAATTTGAATGGTGAGGTAGGTGGGGTTTATGATGGATGGATGTGAGTGGTGAAGAGAGTATGGAAAAGAGTGTTATACAAATGTGTGAAGAGGATATAAGAAAAGGTGGGGTGGGTGGGGATCCTGTGGGGTCCACAGATCCTGAGGGGTCAAGAACTTAGCATCCCTGCTCCATTTAGACATGTAAATGCCCTTAGAGTGCAATCCTGGAGTTTAACGCCAGACTGCTGCTTGTTTCTGGCATTAAACGCCAGCTTTTCTCCCATTTTTGGTGTTAAACGCCAAGTAGATGCTCTGTTCTGGCGTTAAACGCCAGTTTGGTGCTTGTTTCTGGCGTTTAATGCCAGCTTGATGCTTCTTTCTGGTGTTAAACACCACTCTGATGCTTCTTACTGGCATTACGCCAGTAAGCACTTCCTCCAGGGTGAGCTATTTTTAATGTTGTTTTTGATTTTTTTTTCAGTTATTTTTGTGACTTCACATGATCATCAACCTAAAGCAAACATAAAATAGCAATGGAAAATAAATAGATATAAGTAAATAACATTGGGTTGCCTCCCAATAAGCGCTTCTTTAATGTCAATAGCTTGACAGTGAGCTCTCATGGAGCCTCACAGATAATCAGAGCAAGGTTGGGGCCTCTTAACACCAAACTTAGAGCTTGGTTGGGGCCTCCCAACACCAAACTTAGAGTTTGAATGTGGGGGTTTTGTTTGACTATGTATTGAGAGAAGCTTTTCATGCTTCCTCTCCATGGTTACAGAAGGAGAACCTTGAGTCTTGAATACAAGGTAGTCCTCATTCAACTGAAGGACCAACTCTCATCTGTCAACATCAATCATAGCTTTTGATGTATCTAGGAAGGGTCTGCCAAGGATGATGGATTCATCCTCATCCTTCCCAGTGTCTAGGATTATGAAATTAGCAGGGATGTAAAGGCCTTCAACCTTCACTAGCACGTCCTCTACTAGTCCATAAGCCTGTTTCATGGATTTGTCTGCCATCTCTAGTGAGATTCTTGCAGCTTGTACCTCAAAGATTCCCAGTTTCTCCATTACAGAGAGTGGCATGAGGTTTATCCCTGATACCAGGTCACACAGAGCTTTTTCAAAGGTCATTGTGCCTATGGTACAAGGTATGAAGAATTTCCGGGGTCCGATTTCTTCTGAGGTAATGTCTGCCTCATTAATGCACTCAGTTCATTGGTGAACATGGGGGGTTGATAAACCACTATTTTATGGTTTATATTGTGTTTAATTGTGTGGTTTTATCATGATCCTTACCCACTTATTCATTAATTTAGCATGCATTTATATTTCCTTCCTGAAATTATTACATGATTGAAAACTGCTTCCTAGAGACTTTTAATTATGCATTTTAATTCTCCTTTATTCCATTCGATGTCGTGATCTATGTGTTAAGCGTTTCAGGCTTTATAGGGCATGAATGAGTTGGAGATTGGAAAGGAAGCTAGAAAAAATAGAAGGAACATAAGAAATTGAGGAGATAACCAGTGAGAAGGGACGCGGCCGCATGGCTCATGCGACTGCGCGAAAGAGGAGAAATCGCAGTGACGCGGCAGCATGGCTCACACGATCGCGCTTTTCCTCGCCACGCGTTCACGTCGTCCATGCCTTCGCGTGAGCCATGTTGCCGCGTCACTGCGATTTCTCCTCTTTCGCGTGGTCGCATGAGCCATGCGGCCGCGTCACTTCTCGCTGGTTATCTCCTCAATTTCTTGTGTTCCTTCCATTTTTGCTAGCTTCCTTTCCAATCTCTAGCTCATTCATGCCCTATAAAGCCTGAAACGCTTAACACACAGATCACGGCATCGAATGGAATAAAGGAGAATTAAAATGCATAATTAAAAGTCTCTAGGAAGCAGTTTTCAATCATGTAATAATTTCAGGAAGGAAATATAATTGCATGCTAAATTAATGAATAAGTGGGTAAGGATCATGATAAAACCACACAATTAAACACAATATTGACCATAAAATAGTGGTTTATCAATCTCCCCACACTTAAACATTAGCATGTCCTCATGCTTAATTGAAGGAGATAAAGTAAATAAGTATGAACATGTAGAAACTCATGCAATGCAATGCAATCCTATATATATATGAATGCAACTATATGATTCTTGTCCACTTGATCAAAAGTAAATAAGCTCTTCAAAACAATTACAAATCAAACTCCACTAATTCTATCATCATACAGTAAGACAGATAAAAGTGCAAGAAGATAACTCATGAAAGCAGAGAACATGGAAATTCAAGCATTGAACCCTCACTGATGATGTGTGTACGCTCTAACCTCTCTAGTGTATAGGGTAATCACTCTATCCTTCTCTAATCATGCTCTCTAACTTTTGTTCTTCTCCTAACCAATCAACAACAGTTAATATACCAATGCAAACATCATGAGGTCTTTTCAAGGTTGTAATGGGGCCAATGTAGGTAGGGATACATGTATGGTCAAGTGAGCTTATAAATTGAATCTTTAATTAACCCAAGCTTCAACCCAACCTATATAACTTGCAGAACCTTAGAATTCATACCTAGCTACCCAGAATTCCCCTTTTACATTCCATACTCGTGTATCAACTTTTTATTTTAATTTTTATCATATGTGCATTGATCTTTGAATTCTCAATTCAGCATTGGGCTAATTTTGTCCCCTTATTCATTTATTTATTAAATTTTTTTTTTGGCAAAAATAAACATAGCTTATCAATGCACATGGATTTTTAATTCTTATAGTTTCACATGAGTAGGTATCCAAATTCCCATTAAATTATCATGACACATTCCCTTAATAACTTTTGTTCCCACAATTTCTCATACTTAACTAGCACACACAATTCTATCTTAAGCTAACCAAAGATTCAATTTGGGATATACAATTGTTTTTCCGCTTAAGGCTAGTAATGTGGTGAAATATAGAACAAATGGGATTTAAAGGCTCAAAGTGGTTAACAAAGGTAATTGAAAAGGGTAGGCTTAATTTGGATGAGTGAGTTTAAACAAATAATGGCTTCAATCATGTGCAAGTATATAAATATAATAAATATTGGACATATAAGATAAAACAAAATATAGATTATAATCATAGAGAAGTAAACACACAAGAATAAAATAATTATGGTTAAATAATGTAACCATGCATAAAGGCTCAAATCTTCACAGGTTGTGTGTTCTTTAGCTCAAACATCATGTTCTAAATACAACTTCAAGCAAATTTATCATAAAAATGTGAAAAATTAGTGAAATTTTGTTCCAAAGATAGAGTCTTAGAAGAAACTTATTGTCTTTTCAATCAAGTAGAGCATGCATGCAACTAACCTATTACTATGCAAGTTATCCTATTCTATAAAAGAAAGAAAAACTAACTAAAATATCCTAATTTATTGGTGCTAGGGAAGAGAAATTACCTCCGGAAGTCAGGTACTGACCGACCTCCCCACACTTAAGGCTTTGCACCGTCCTCGGTGCCATCTGTCAGGAACAGGGGTGGGCTGGTTGCAGTATCTCCACAGTTGGGACTATCATGGCTCCCTGTGCTGGTAAAAAAAGTGGAGTCCGGGGTGTCTGAGTCCTTGAAGTGTCCCTTGAGTAGCTCCTTGAGGTGTTTGAATCGGCGCTCGTTACGGCGCTCTCTTAACTTCGCTTTCTGTTCTTGCCGATCCAATCTTTTGATTATCTACTGGAGCAGTTCATCTGTTGTAGGTGCTTATGGTGTTGAAGAAGGGATATCTTCAACCAGTGCAGTAGGAAGGCTTGTAGTGGCTGCTGGAAGTCTGAGGTACTTCCCATTGGGGACATACTGATCATCCTGTGGAAGCATGGCTTTGGTTTCTCCAGCTCTGTAGGAAACTCCAGCTACTGAGACAAGATCTGAGACCAAGGCGGGAAAAGGTAAGTTGCCCGCAATTTGTACGTGTCCCATGGCATTCCGGATATGTCTTAGTAGATTCAAAGGCTGGTATGTAAGGATGCACCATAGTAGAACGGCCATGTCTGCAGTGAAGGAGGACTTGTGAGTGCTCAGAAAGACGTAATGGGACATGATCTGTGCCCATACGCGAGCCTCTAAGGTAAGTGCTGAAGCTGATATTCCCTTAGGGCGGGTACGATGGTATCCGTAGATCCAACGGCTGCCAGGTAGTGCGATAACTCTGAGAACAGCTTCCCAGTCAAATTGGTACATCTGGCACTGGAGTGCGGCTTTTTGAAAGGCGTCCAATCCTTCTGGAATAGGGGGAAGACTCAAAGCTTGTTGAATAGCCTCTTCTGTAATGGGGACTTGCTTTTGACGGACAAAGACAGACTGCAGGGTAGGCAGGTAGAAGTTAGAGTAGAACTCGACTATCCAAGAAAGATTGACCTGCTTCTGTTGTCTCTGTAGGAAACCCTATTGTCTTCGTTCAATTTGCGGCTCAACAAAAGTAGCAATATTGGGTGGGAGGATAAGAAGGTGTTCGTTGTTGTAACTCCTTTCAGCCAGAATAGGGAACATCTGCTCACAGTAGCGATTTGGAAATCGCGCAGTGTCCTTTGTTGGAAAGGCTTTCTCTTTTTCATTAACCTTGATGATCCTCTTAACTCTTTTTGTTGAGGGCTTGAGTGCAGTTGAAGAAGGCTCTACCACTAGTGCTCTTTTAGTTCCTCTTCTTGCTGGTGGTTTGGGAGTAGCTTTCTCTTTTCCTTTCTTGGTGGCCATCCTGAAAAAGGGAAGAGAAAGTAAATTAAATTCAAAGAGATATATAGCAAGGAAGAGAACGGAAAAGGTGGTGATGGATGCGCATTAGGAGGTAACTGACATTAACACACGCTCATGAGTACATGTGAAAAGTCATCAAAGGAAAATAGCTAGTGCATATAATGACAAGTGAATGCAAGGTGTTTATTGGCATGCCGGAAAAGGGCATGAGTAGCATAGACCAAGCATTACTTTGTAACAAAACATCACGTTTGTATTGACAATTAAATTCAATTAATATAATAGTAAAGGAAATTTGTGAAAAGCAAGCATTGAATATTAGAATAACATAGAGAAGTGCATAATGCCATATGGGCTTTTTCACAAACACATAGCATGCAAGGTAAATAAAGTATAGAAAGTATTAAAGTAAACATGCAAGCAACCCTTTAAAGAAAATAATATATAATTGTCAAACAATTTGCAACAATCCACAAGCATATAAGGAAGAATAATGACTCAAATAAAATTCTAACACCATGTAAAAAGGAAAGAAGAAGAAAGAAAATATGAATAATGAAAAGAAAAAGAAAAGAAAAGAAAATAACATATAAAATAAGAAGAATGATAGAAAAGAAAAGGGTGAAGCAGAAAATAAAACCTTGTTAATGGAGGTGAGGGAGAGAGAGTGAAAGGTGAGATAGAAGGAAGAGGGGAGGAGGAAGAAATAAGGAGGGAAAAGAGAAAATAGGATTTGGAGAGAAAAAGATATGATATTTGGCAAAATTAGGAAAACTGTGCGCCGCAAGCGACGCGATCGCATGGGGCACGCGGTCGCGCAAGTTGCGCTTAAGGTGATTGACGCGGTCGCTGACGATCGGATTTTTGACGGTTTAGAAATTCACTAATAAAATCTCGTTGCAAAGTATAGTTTCTAAACCAAGCAATAATCCTTTCATACAAAAAGTTGTTTGTCACTAGTACAAACCCCTAAAATTTATAACCGAAGTCTTGGACCTTAGGTCGTTCTCCCTAGGAATTACAATAAAGTGTCTTGTTATTGGTTATGAGTTATTTTGGGGTTTTGGATAAGAAGCATGAAAAGTAAATGGCAATGAAAATAAACTAACAACTATAAAAGGCTCTTGGTAAGGTGTGAGAACTAGAAGTCCTATCCTAGTTATCCTTCTCAATTGCAATGAGAATTGTTCATTGCTACCACTTAGTTAACCTTTACTAAATAAAGGAAAGTCAAGTGGATGAATTGACTTGAGCCACAAGTCCTAGCCAACTCCCAAGGAAAGACTAGCTTTAGTGCACTCCAAACCAATTAGCAATCTCTCCAATTATCAATCAACAAAGGAATTAGATAACTCAAGTGTCACTAATTACTCTACCTAGGCCAAGAGGAACAAAATCTACACTAAAACTAAAAGAGACATTTCAACAAACACATAAAGTGCAAGAGAAGTAAACATTATTAAATGCAAGAATTAAAGGAATCTACAACTACAAAAACAAGAGATCAACAATAGAAAAGCAAAGAAGACACATTTATTATGAATTACCTCTTATTGAATTGGAAGAATGTAGAAGGAACAATACTAGATCTACAACAAAGTATAAGAACAACATAAAGGAAATTACAACAAAGGAATAGAAGAAGATTGAATGTAGCAACAAAGAATTGAGAGATAGAAGGAGATGAAAGCATGAATTAAAATCTAGATCTAAGATTATTGAACTAAACCTAATCCTAATTCTAGAGAGAAGTGAGAGCTTCTCTCTCTAAAACTCTAAACTAAAAGTGATTAGTGGTTGGGAATGATGGTTGGTCAAAAAGTGATCATGATGCCTTCCCCTTAATCCTTCATCCTTTTATTCCTTTCCCTTAGCAATTTGGCGCCAAAAATGGGTTCAGAAACCCTCTCAAATCGCCAGGCACATGTTGCATTAGTGAGGTCATGTGCCCTCATCGACGCGTGCGCGCACGGTACGCATGCGCGTCCCTGGCTAATTCTGCGATGTGCGCGCGAGCGCCTTGTGCGCGTGCGCGTGCATGGCTGACTTTGCTTCTTTGACTTTCTATGCTTCTCTCCACTTGTATGCTTCCTTCCTTGCTTCCTTTGATCCATGCCTAGCCTATTTCAATCCTGGAATTACTAGCAAACACTTCAAGGCATCTTATGGAATCAAAGAAGAACTAGAATTCATCAAAATAAGGCTTAAAAAGCATGTTTTTACACTTAAGCACAAATATGGGAGAGATAACAAAATCATGCTAATTCCCAGGCTAAATGTGACAAAAGGTTATCAAAATACTCTAAATTCAATGCAAAACAAACCGTCAAATTGGGGTTTGTCAACCTCCCCACACTTAAACCAAGCATGTCCTCATGCTTAAACCAAGAATGAAATAAGGGTATGGCATTTATTCAATGGAAACTAACTAAATGCAATCTACCTATATGCAACTATCTAAATGAATGCAAGTGCTGGGTCAAAATAAATCAATTCCCAAGAAACATATATGCACAAGGGCTAAGGACTAGCAAGTCTAATCCACAATTGAATTGAGTTATTAAATATTTTTACAAACTTGCATGAAAATTATGATCATAGGTGAAAACATGTAATTGAGCATCGAACCCTCACCGGTAGTGTTTACACTCTATTCACGCAAGTGTTTAGGGTTGATTCACTCAATTCTCCTCTATTTTATGCTTCCCAAGATTTGTTTTTCTTCTAACAATCAACATTTATTTCATGCATGCATACAAGTATCATGAGGTCTTTTCATTGGTTGTAATGGGGCTAGGGTCAAGGTAGGATGCATATTTGGTCAAGTGAGCTTGAAATTTGAATCTTTGATAAGCTTAAACTTCCCACCTAACCTATGACATCCTATACAATTAAGTTCTAATCTAGCTACCCATTTTTCACTTTTTCACATACTCATGCATTTTCTTTTCATTTCACAACTCATATGCATTGATCTTATTGAGCTTCACCTTGGGGCATTTTGTCCCCTTTTTATTTCTTTCTTTTTCGTTTTCTTTCTTTTTCCATTTTTTTCTATACTTTTCATATATTTTTTTTTGTTTTTCTCATTTTTTCTTTCTTTCAAACTATATACAAGAGTACCAATGCATAAGGTCTATACATTTAATCAATACATGAGCATGTACCCAATTCCCAATATTTACAATAATAATACAAAACTACCGTTTTATTCACCCAATGTCCCAAGGTTCCCACACTTGAATGATACACACACTCTAGCCTAAGCTAATCAAAGATCCAAATAAGGACATTTATTGTTTTTCGCTTTAAGGCTTGTAATGTGCTAAATTAAGAACAAGTGGGTTAATCGTAGGCTCAAATTTGGCTAACAATGGAAGATAAAAGGTAGGCTATTTGGGTAAGTGAGCTAAATGAAATGATGGCCTCAATCACATAAATGCATGAATACACAAAATAATGGACATAAAGAATCAAACAAATCAAAGATTACAATCATAGAAAGAGAATAATGCACATAAGAAGGAAAAATAAGTGGTTATAAGATGTAACCACATCATTAGGCTCAAGTCTCACAAGCTTGTGTTCTTAGCTCAAAACATGATCCATAATATATATAATTCAAGCAAGTTCTATGAAAAGTTTTCACTCAAATCAATTGACATGCCCTATAGATAGAAATCTTGAAAAATTCTCATTATTTTGACTTAGCTTATTGTGTATGCATATGCAAAAATAAGAAAATGCAAGTAAAAATCCTAAAATCCTAGAATGAAATGCAAAAGTATTGGAGTTAGAAATTTGTCACCCAAGATTGCCGATCGGTCGGACGACCTCCCCACACTTAAAAGTTTGCACCGTCCTCGGTGCACTCAAAGATGAGCAAGGGGGTACGACGACTCTCCGAATTGCGATGTGTTCTTTCTTCCGCCTTCATGGTTGCTTGTGGTGCATTCGTTATGAAAAACAAAAATATAACACCATAAGATGAGAAGATATAAAAGCAAGGAAGCATACATTGTTGGAATGAGGTAAATCACTAGAATGAGGTGAGTGAATTAGTGTGACATTAAGAAATATTAGGTGTGTGAATTCTAAATTGAGCGGTTTAGAATACACATTAGCATAAAAGCTATGTCACAAAAGAAGCATGCACTTCACTTATCCTAGTGTGCTTGAGATGCTTTAAGTAAGCTTGTAAGGTAAGACAAGCATTAGAGAAGCATGAAAGCATTCAAGTCAAACATACGGATGGATATAATCATGAAATACAATGCATTAAGGTAAATGCTCAACATTATCCATCAAGAGGTTGCCTAATCGAGGGAAAAGGATCCAAATTACATGGTGGCTAGCTACAACATGCAATTCAAAAGAGTTATAAGCTCGAAGACAATTCTCATCACTTGGTATTTTTTCAAAAGGTAAGCATGAAGAACTCAAAACCAAGTAACAAAATATAACCTCAATCATAGAATCCAACAAAGATTATCTAAAAACATTCATGCTAAAATAGCATTTAGGTAATAAGGGATATAGCAATGTATAGTAAACAAAGTCAAGAATCCAACACTTATGATGAAAAGAGAGAAAATAAAATGAAAACTAAACTAAAACTAACTAATCAACTAACTAACTAACTAATTTGTTAACTAAAATAAATGGTTGTCAATGGTGTTTGAAAGTGTTGGATGAGGGGTAGGAGGAGGGAAGAAGAAAGGAAAAAGGGAGAAATGGAAGGAGGAGAAGAAAAGAAATGGATGGAAGAAAGGGCATCCACGCGCACGCACGCATGGCGCGCGCGCGTCGTTGGCTTATTTCGAGAGTGGCGCGTAAACGTCATGTGCACGTGTGTGTAAGTGGGGTTTGTGCCAGAGGCACAACGTTGGTGCGGCGCAGGCACAACTCTCTGGAAAATGTATGGAGGTTGGAACTTCTCAATCCACGCGTATGCACGCATGGCGCGCGCGCGTGGATGGTCGAAAATGCTGTAAGTGCGCGTACGCGCCATGTACGCGTACGCGTGGATGGTGCTCTGTTTTTCAAAATTTTTTTCTATGTTTTTGCACCAATCCAAGCATTCCAAACCTCCAAACAGCTACCAAAACACCATAAAACTTTATTTAACATACTTAAACTACCACACATACTCAACTAACTAAACAAAACATGAAATTAAGCTAATTCTACCAATATATACAAAAGAGAAAATGAAAGGATTTTACCATGGTGGGTTGTCTCCCACCTAGCACTTTTGTTTATTGTCCTTAAGTTGGACTTATGGAGAGCTCCTCATCAAGGTGGCTTGTGCTTGTATTCATCTTGGAACTCCCACCAATGCTTGGTTCTCCATTGTGCCCCAAGATTCTTCATGGATTGAGCCAAGTCTTGATGGAGTTCTTCACAAGCTTGGGGCTCCCAAAGTTGATCCTCTTCTTGTAATCCGGGATCCCACACTTTGTTTTCATACCCGTCTTGAGGTTGATCATCATTATTAGTCCAACCGGGTGGTGAGTAAGGTGAATTCTTTATATAGTGGCCAACAATCCTCCTAGACCCATCTATTTGAGCACTACTCCAACCTTTATATCTCATGTGTGATGCATCAACCATAATGAGCCTTGATTTGCAACGCCAACCACAAAACCTTTTTCGTTTACGCTTCATCCCATAAAGCTCCCTAAGTTGGCCATCTGTTTCAAGCAAACCATATTCAAGTGGGATAATAAAGCTAATAGAAATAAATTTCACCCACTCAAATGAAGGAGTAGATGGCAACCTAGGCAAAGACAACTCCAAGAGTTTTGATAAAGCGTATTCAATTCCCATCCTCCTTTTTCTAAGGATTTCCACCTCTTCACAAGACTTCTCAATTATAATCCTTTGTTCAACAATTTTATATAAACCTTTTCTCCTACTCAAGTCATAAATGGGAGGGTAAGAAAAATTTACCTCCACATTGCTTTCCATCTTGTTGGGAGAAGGTTCTTCATGCTCAAAGAATTCTTCACCACTAAGATTTGATGCTTGATCTTCATCACCAAGGGAACTCACTTCTTGCTCTATCCCATCCAAATCTTCATATGGAATATGTCTTGGAGGGTGTGCACTTTCCTTCCTAGCATCAATTTCAATCATCTTGGAGGAGTTTTCTTCAATTCTAGATTCCCATGGAGGCTCCGCATCTCCTAAGTCTTCAACCAATTCTTCCCTTTCTTCAATAATCATAGCTTCCTCCAATTGTTCCAATACAAAGCAACTTCCCTCATTCTCCACCAATCTCTCTTTTATGTTATGCTCTTCATTTGATTCCCCACATGTAGCCATGGGAGTTCCTTGAGAGTTCAAGCATTGGGATGCTAACCGGTTTACCACCTCTTCCAAGGCGGCCGTGAATTGTTGCACATCCCTTTTCATTTCCTCTTGTCCTTGAACAAGAACATCAAGGATGTCATCCATTGGAGGTTGGGGTGGATGGAAGGGTTCATCAATTTGGGGGAAGGGTTCATAGTAGGAAGGTGGTTCTTCTTGGTAGAGTTGTGGTGGTTCAATAATTTCCACTCTTTCTACTTGTTGCACAACACACTCCATGGTTGCTTGAAATTGATCCAATGCTTCCTTGAGACGATCCCTTGACTCTTGTTCCTCTTGGATAATATGATTAGGATCATATGGCTCTTGGATTGATGGACATGAATATTCTTCCATGGGAGGTTGTGGTGGAAAGTGGTATTCATCTTGTGGTTGAAAATTTTCATACATTTGTGGTTGAAAATTTTCATACAATTGAGGTGGTTCATCTTGGTAATAACATGGAGGGGGTGGCTCTTGGAAGTGGTGATGTTGAGATGGTGGTGGCTCTATATGTGGTTCATATGGCTCATACGGTTGTTGTAATGGTAGATACGGATGAGGGTCATATGAAGGTGGTTGGTGAAAAGTGGCTTTTGAGTATGGTTGAGGGTTATGTTGAGGGTATGGCTCATAGGCATATGGTGGTGGTTCTTGAAAGTCACAAGGGAGTTCACCATAGCCATTAGATTGATATGCATCAAAGAATGGCTCTTCTTCATAGTGTATTGGTGGAGGTTGTTGCCATGAAGATTGATCATGTGCATGTGGCTCTTCCCACCTTTGGTTATCCTATTCTTGATACACATCTTCATTGTAGCCCCCATTACCTACAACATAGTTGTAATCACACTCATAGCCAAAGTGAGAATTCATGATAGCAAGAGAAAATAAAAATAAAATCAAATAAGAAGCAAGAAAATTAAATCCTAAAAACTAGTAAGAACTAACAAAGAAGCAAAAGGCAAACATATTCACAATATTCACATATATACAATAACCAATAACATAACACCATTGCAATTCCCCGGCAACGGCGCCATTTTGACGATCGGATTTTTGACGGTTTAGAAATTCACTAATAAAATCTCATTGCAAAGTATAGTTTCTAAACCAAGCAATAATCCTTTCATACAAAAAGTTGTTTGTCACTAGTACAAACCCCTAAAATTTATAACCGAAGTATTGGACCTCGGGTCGTTCTCCCTAGGAATTACAATAAAGTGTCTTGTTATTGGTTATGAGTTATTTTGGGGTTTTGGATAAGAAGCATGAAAAGTAAATGGCAATGAAAATAAACTAACAACTATAAAAGGCTCTTGGTAAGGTGTGAGAACTAGAAGTCCTATCCTAGTTATCCTTCTCAATTGCGATGAGAATTGTTCATTGCTACCACTTAGTTAACCTTTACTAAATAAAGGAAAGTCAAGTGGATGAATTGACTTGAGCCACAAGTCCTAGCCAACTCCCAAGGAAAGACTAGCTTTAGTGCACTCCAAACCAATTAGCAATCTCTCCAATTATCAATCAACAAAGGAATTAGATAACTCAAGTGTCACTAATTACTCTACCTAGGCCAAGAGGAACAAAATCTACACTAAAACTAAAAGAGACATTTCAACAAACACATAAAGTGCAAGAGAAGTAAACATTATTAAATGCAAGAATTAAAGGAATCTACAACTACAAAAACAAGAGATCAACAATAGAAAAGCAAAGAAGACACATTTATTATGAATTACCTCTTATTGAATTGGAAGAATGTAGAAGGAACAATACTAGATCTACAACAAAGTATAAGAACAACATAAAGGAAATTACAACAAAGGAATAGAAGAAGATTGAATGTAGCAACAAAGAATTGAGAGATAGAAGGAGATGAAAGCATGAATTAAAATCTAGATCTAAGATTATTGAACTAAACCTAATCCTAATTCTAGAGAGAAGTGAGAGCTTCTCTCTCTAAAACTCTAAACTAAAAGTGATTAGTGGTTGGGAATGATGGTTGGTCAAAAAGTGATCATGATGCCTTCCCCTTAATCCTTCATCCTTTTATTCATTTCCCTTAGCAATTTGGCGCCAAAAATGGGTTCAGAAACCCTCTCAAATCGCCAGGCACATGTTGCATTAGTGAGGTCATGTGCCCTCATCGACGCGTGCGCGCACGGTACGCATGCGCGTCCCTGGCTAATTCTGCGATGTGCGCGCGAGCGCCTTGTGCGCGTGCGCGTGCATGGCTGACTTTGCTTCTTTGACTTTCTATGCTTCTCTCCACTTGTATGCTTCCTTCCTTGCTTCCTTTGATCCATGCCTAGCCTATTTCAATCCTGGAATTACTAGCAAACACATCAAGGCATCTTATGGAATCAAAGAAGAACTAGAATTCATCAAAATAAGGCTTAAAAAGCATGTTTTTACACTTAAGCACAAATATGGGAGAGATAACAAAATCATGCTAATTCCCAGGCTAAATGTGACAAAAGGTTATCAAAATACTCTAAATTTAATGCAAAACAAACCGTCAAATTGGGGTTTGTCAGTCGCGTGACCCTAGTTTGTGCTAGTGGCGCGAGGGTTGCCTCGCACTCGCACAACTCTCTGTTCAAAATCATTAAATGCCAAATTTTAGGTGACGCGATTGCATGGGGCATGCGATCGCGTGAGTGGGCAGTTTATGGGGTACGACGCGGTCGCGTAGGGTACGCGGTCGCATTAGGGGGACTGCGCGTCCAGCGCCAGTCCAGCACCACTCTAGCACAACTTTCAGCTGTGCACCCTTTTTACGTCGAAAAATCAGGGCACGCGGTCGCGTGAAAGGTCATTATGCCCATACGACGCGGACGCGTCGGCGACGTGGTCGCGTGGGCTGATTTGTGCCATTGGCACGCCTCCATCCATGCTCCAGCGTGACTCTCTGTTCGTTTTTATTTTTCTCCCCTCTCCTTGCGACACGGACGCATCGCTGATGCGGTCGCATCGCGTGGCATATTCCTTTCTCTCTCTTTTTTTTTAAATAAAAGTATGTAAATGCAGATGCACCAAATCTACTAATAAAGAGAAGAGTTATTGGATAAGAAAACTAAAAATAGAGAAAAGAACGATCATACCATGGTGGGTTGTCTCCCATTAAGCACTTTGCTTTAACGTCCGTAAGTTGGACGCTCCACTAGCTCAGTCTTTGGCTATGTGGGGATCTTCCAAGAGGAATATCTCGAGTTCCTTGTCTTTCTTCAGCTTTTCGCCATGGTACAGCTTTAAACGATGTCCATTAACTTTGATAAGCTCAGAGCTCGAAGGATGGCTAAGGTGATAAACTCCGTACGGTTCGGCCTTCTATACTCTGTATGGACCTTCCCATCTTGATCTCAACTTGCCTGGCATGAGCCTCAGTCGAGATTTGTACAGGAGGATTGAGTCCCCAGGTTGGAACTCTTTCCTCTTGATGTTCTGGTCATGTACAGCCTTCATATTCTCCTTGTTTAGTCTTGAGTTCTCATAAGCTTCTAGGCGAAGGCTCTCCAGTTCTTGCAGTTGCAACTTCCTTTCAGCTCCGGCTTTCTTAATTCCCATATTGCACTCCTAGACTGCCCAAAAGGCTTTGTGCTCTATTTCAACTAGGAGATGGCAAGCTTTTCCATAAACTAAGCGGAAAGGACTCATCCCAATAGGTGTTTTGTAAGCTGTTTTGTATGCCCAGAGTGCATCTTGTAGCTTGGTGCTCCAGTCTCTTCTATGAGGCTTTACTATCTTCTGCAAGATACGCTTTATCTCTTTATTTGACACCTCGGCTTGCCCATTGGTCTGAGGATGGTATGCTGTCTCAACCTTATGAATTATCCCATGCTTCTTCATTAGTCCTGTTAGTCTCCTGTTACAAAAATGTGTGCCTTGATCGCTCACGATTGCTCGTGGTGATCCAAAGCGACAGATAATATGGTTTCTCACAAAGGAAACAACAGTGTTAGCATCATCAGTGCGGGTAGGAATTGCTTCCACCTATTTGGAAACGTAATCCACAGCTAACAATATATAAAAATAACCATTAGAATTTAGAAATGGACCCATGAAGTCAATGCCCCAAACATCAAAAATTTCACAGAAAAGCATATATTGTTGAGGCATCTCATCCCTCTTGGATATATTACCAAATTTTTGGCATGGGAGGCAAGATTTACAAAATTCAGCAGTGTCTCTAAAAAGAGTAGGCCACCAGAATCCACAGTCTAAGATTTTTCTAGTAGTTCTTTGAGGGCCAAAATGTCCTCCACTCTCAGATGAGTGACAGGCCTCTAAGATGGACTGAAATTCTGATTGAGGCACACACCGTCTAATTACCTGATCAGCGTCACATCTCCATAAATATGGGTCATCCCATATATAATATTTAGACTCGCTTTTCAGCTTGTCTCTTTGATGCTTAGAAAAGTTTGGAGGAAATGTGCGGCTAACTAGATAATTAGCTACAGATGCATACTAAGGAGATACCTCAGATACTGCTTGCAGGTTATCAAATGGAAAATTATCATCTATAGGAGCAGAATCATCCTTAATGTGCTCAAGGCGACTCAAGTGGTCTGCCACTAAATTCTGGTTACCATTCATATCCTTTATTTCTAAATCAAATTCTTGTAATAGTAGTATCCAACGTATAAGCCTTGGTTTGGACTCCTTTTTAGATAATAGATACTTTAAAGCTGCATGGTCCGAATACACTACTACTCTAGTACCAAGTAAATAAGCTCGAAATTTATCCAAAGCAAAAATAATAGCAAGAAGCTCTTTCTCAGTAGTAGTATAATTGGACTGGGCAGCGTCTAAAGTCTTAGATGCATAAGCAATAACAAAAGGATCCTTACCTTCGCGCTGAGCCAACGCTGCTCCTACTGCATGGCTGGAAGCATCGCACATGATTTCAAATGGCTGGCTCCAGTCTGGTCCTCTCACAATTGGAGCTTGAGCCAGGGCGGCCTTCAGCTTATCAAACGCATGTTTGCAATCCTCACTGAACTCAAACTCAATATCCTTCTGCAGTAATCTGGATAAGGGAAGTGCTACCTTACTGAAATTCTTTATGAATCTCCTGTAAAAACCTGCATGCCCAAGGAACGAACGGACTTCCCTCTGATGCCAGGGCATCTTGGCCAGTTTCACTGACCTTTTCTTTACTATTTTTAAGGTAGTTTCATGCATTTTCTTAGGAAATAAGCTAGTTTTGGGTGGATATTCACTTACATCTTGATTCAAGCATACATTGTACATTTTACATGATTTTATCAGGATTTTGCATGAATTATATGATAAATTGGATGATGCATGATCCATGATTAAGAGCAAGACTTTAATTTGATGCACTTTGTTTGATTGATTTCAGGCCAAAAGAAGAAGAGAAGAGCCACGTTAGTGGCTACGTTAGTTACACTAACGTGGGCACTAACGTGGAAGGAAGGAAAGACCCAACGTTAGTGAGAAAAGTTAGTGGCATTAACTTTGAAGAAAGGAAATGGAGCCAACGTTAGTGACACTTAACATTATCACTAACGTTGGACCAAGCTCAAAAGTGGCCACGTTAGTTGCCACGTTAACTTAGTTAACGTGGCCTCTAACGTTAAGAAGAAAAGGGGAAGCCAACGTTAGTGTCATTCAACTTTCTCACTAACGTTGGCCCAAGTTACAACAAAGCCACGTTAGCTCCCACGTTAACTTAGTTAACGTGGAAGCTAACGTGGAGAAAGGTGGTGATCGACAACGTTAGTGACACCAAATATTCTCACTAACGTTGGAGTGAACTCACAAGCCCCCAATAAGCCACGTTAACTCCCACGTTAACTTAGTTAACGTGGGCAAAAGTCCCACCTGGCAGCCTGACCATGCCTTCTTCAAACACGTATAACATGAGCCACAAAGCTCCAAATGAGGTGATTCCAGTGGCATTGGAAAGTAGGATTCCAGAGCTTTCCAAGCATATATGGCACTACATGGTTGACACTAAATTTGAGGGAGAAAACCTGCCCGAAAGTGCAATGATGAACATGGTATCAGCCTGTATTTAGGCCAACTGACCTCTTCACCTTCCGAGAAGTATAACTCGAGTTGTAGAGCTTCAAATGATGCGCTTCCAAAGGCATTGGAAAGTAGACATTTAGGGTTTTCCAACGATATATAATAGTATGGGGTGGACACTAAGTTTGAGCTTCAGAAACGGGAAATCGCTAGCGTTATTGGCAATCAACATTTCCAGTAACGTTGGCATATATGCCAGCGACCATGTCCACTTCAAAGGAGCATAACTTGAGCTATAGAGGTCCAATTGAGGTGATTTTAGTTGTGTTAGAAAGCTGACATTCAGAGCTTTCCAACGATATATAATACTCTATAGTGGGCATGAAATTTGAGCACAAACAAGAGGCATCTTTTAAGCCCTAAAAATACCAACTGGGCAGCAAGTGCAACGTTAGCCACAATAACTTTAGCACTAACACCACACTTGTAGCGTTAGTGTGGCTAACTTTAGCACTAACTTTAGCACCTGGACCTTAACTTAACTCACTTCTCTCTCAAGTCCACTTCCAAGCTCAAGGAAGCAGGCCCACAATTGTCAACCAATCAAGGCCACAAGAAGCATCTAGAATAGGAATTTTCATTTAATTATAATTTGCTTTTAATTTCATTTTGTAATTTAGGAGAGCCTATATAAAGGCCTTAGTCTTTACATTGAAAAGGAAGCTTGAAAAGGGGGGACAGGGGGAATTCTGGAATGGGGGATTGAAGAGGGGTCTTCGGACTCCCTCCCCTCACACACTTTTCGTTCTCTTTCTTTTAGTTGTAATTTTCATTTTATGAATGTTGAATTTTCAATTTCAGTTTGAATCTTCATCTTTACTTTTCTGCACTTTCTCTCTTTTCTATTTTTGTAGAGCAATGATCAACTAACTCTTTACATTGGGTTAGAGAGCTCTATTGTGATTCAATGGATCAATTGTAGTTCTTATTCTTCTTCTTCTTTCTTTTCTCTTGATTTTACTTGAAAGCTTTCGATCTTCATCCAATTGGGTAGTTATCTTGGAAAAGAAACTATTCATACTTGGATCTCTTCTGAACCTTGAAAGAGGAATGAAGGAATCATGCTAGAAATGCTTTCTCATGTTGGACCAAATTGGGTGTGGATGGATATGTGACTATAATCCTTCCAACACTTGATTTGGGAAATGCATGTGGTATAATCAGTGACCATAATTCATCTCTTCTCATGAGTAATTAACCAAGGAATTGGCTATTGATCAAGATTTGAGAGATCAAATTACAAGGAATTATAATTCGATCACTTAAGATTGCCAAGGAGATCAATGAGTGCATTGATTGAGGAAGAAATGAGAATGAACTTGATCTGGAAGATTGCAATATCTCTTGATCCCAATGTTCATTTTATTTTTAGTTCTTACATTTACTTTTCTTGCCATTTTACTTTTCTGCACTTTATTGCTTTCTTTACTTTTCTGTCAATTTACATTTCCTTGTTGCTCATCATCTAAATCTGAATCATCTAACTAGGATAATCAATTAACCATTGATTGCTTAATCCGTTAATCTCTATGGGATTCGACCTCACTCTATTGTGAGTTTTACTTGACGACAATTCGGTACATTTGCCGAAGGGAAATTTGTTGAGAGACAAGTTTTCTGCGCATCAAGTTTATGGCGCCGTTGTCAGGGATTAATTGTGATTAACAAACTACCGGTTGATTGAATTACTAGATTAGACACTTTTCTTTTGTCTTTGTTTTCTTTTGTTTTTTTATTTTCTTTTGCTAACCAACTGTTTGTGATATTGCCTCACTGGGAATTTCCTCATCTGTGACAATGGAGATTCCAATTTCTTTTGGTGATTATTGTTTGAGAAAGAGCTTTCTGCAGGAAAGAAAGGAGCATCCATCATATTTTAGTCAATCAAATTTTATGGGAAACTCTCCATCACCACAGAATGATTCACTTTACTATGCTCATGGTGGGTGGGAGTATCAAGAACATGAAATGGGGTGCTTCCCAGGGTCACAAAATGGTCCATATTTTGATGACTTTGATCACTACTCAAGCTGTGCCTGGGAAGATCATAATCAAAGAGATTTCACTCATTCATACCCCATTCATCAAGAGCCATCACCTCTCAATTATACAACCTCACCTCCAAGTTTCACATGCCTAAATCCTTCATCATTTGAGTATGCCTCAGCACAAAAGTCTATCCAAAATCCATACAATTCATTTCACCATCCACAAAACTCAATATACTACCCACAAGAGTCATACCACTTTCAGAACACACAACCACAAAATAACCAATTCCATTCACAAACCAACCCCGCCCAACCATTACAACCTACCCAACCACCTTTAGATAGACTTGCTAGGATGGAACTCTTCATGGAAGAGCTCAAAAGAAGTAGAGAAGAAGAGAGACTCGTTAGGATAGAGCTCCTCTTTGAAGAAATAATAAAGACAAATGAAGAGGAGAAAATAGCAAGAAGGGACCATGAAGAAAAATTGAGACAGAATGCACAACTCTATTTTGAAGAACAATTCATTGAAGTGCTGAGAGCACAAAGAGAGACCACTTCACTCTCTCCAGAAACAGAGGAGTTCATTCAAAGGTCAAGAAAAAGGGAGGAAGTCAATCAAGGGAGCCCACACTCCAATGAAACAGAGAGTTGCATAGAGGGTGAGTTCATTGAACCACCAATTCAAGAAGTTCTTGATGAAGAGGATGCTCCGACCATCATACAATACCCAAGTCCTGAAATCAAGGTGGTAAAGGCAATCAACATGAACACTAACAAAAGGATGGTGACCAAGAAAAGAAGGACAATATTCATGAAGAAGAAAAGGTCAACCAAAAGCCATCCCACCCCTACCCCAACAAGCAAGTTTACTCAAGCTAACAACAGAAGAAGGCTTGCTGGGGAGAGGCACTCAAAACAAGGGGCATTAACTGGCCCCTCCTTCCTTTTGAGGTCATTCCTCTTAACAAACTGGAAGAAGAGGAAGAAAGTCGTGAACAACATGTCAAGCTAATTACATTAAAAAGAGCGCTTGTTGGGAGGCAACCCAACCGTAGGTAACATTTTCTTGCTTTGCTTAGTTTACTTTCAATAATTTGGCATATGATTGCACTCTAAGTTTGGTGTTGCCATGCAACAATTTGATTTTCAATCTTCACTGGGTACTTGCAACATTCTAAATTGACAGTGGCACACTAAGTTTGGTGTTGCCACTTATCTTTCATGCAAAGTACCATGCCAACACCACTTATTAATACAATCACATTGTCTCTGTTTTACTTCTTGTGCTTTTGTTGTGATCCATAATCTTGCTTGCTGAAACACATGCATACTCACACTTTATTTTAAGACATTCATGATCCATCATAAACCCTGTCACCACTGTTTTAATTGTTGCTTGAGTATAAGCAATCATTCTATGTCTGGTGTGGGAAGGGGAAGAATAGGAGGAAAAGGGCAACAACAATGAAGATAAAATACAAGGTGGTAAAGTTCCTTTCTCTTCTTACTTATTTCCAGCACTTTAATTTGCATGATTGTCTTCTATGTTCTTTGTATGTATGTGTGCTTTCTCCTTGTGAATAAGCATGTCAGTTCTGTCTTTTAAACTTTTTATTGATTAAGGCTGTGTTTTCTAGTCTGAATGTCATTACTGCATCCTTACTTTGCTTACTAGTAGGCTTGTCCCTTTGAATCAAATGAAAAGAGAATGAGTGTTTTTAAATACCAGAGTAGAGTTCATACTATGGAGTAAGTTCATGAGTTTATGGTGTGGTCATAAGTTAGCTAAGTTGGTTCAACCAGAAGGTGGGAGGACAACTATCCGTCATGAATACTGTGCTTGAGAAACACCCCATGAGACTAGCTAAATAAGAAGATCCTAATAAGAAAAAGGGAAAGAACAATAAAGGTTGAAAAATAAAAGAAAAAGAGTAAGCAATAAGGCTAGGCACCAATGGTTTTAATCTTGAGGCATGTGTCTGTGGTGCTCCTGTGTGAGGGATCTACTTGGATAAATAACCTCTTAGGGATGCCTTATCACTTGGTAACTTGGGTTAACTAACTCGGGATTATCAGCTGAAAGTTCACTATCAAGAGTAACCCTCACTACAGAGCATTTAGTAATCCAAAGAGGTGCTGGACACCAAGGTCTCAAGAAAAGAAAATAAATAAACCATATGCCTATAGTGTGTATGTATTGGGGAGAGACTTGAGCAAGTAAGTCCTTAGGGGTGCTTCAACACCTAGCACCTTGAACCAACTGGTTCGGGAGTGTTGGCTGAAAGCTTATTTTAAAGAGTTGCCCCCTTACAGAGCACTTAGCTTGAAGAACACAAATAAGCCCTGAAATGACAACAAAAGGATCAATGAATAAAAGTCTCATAGGTTGCAATCACAGTGAGTATTCTAGGACATGATAAAGGTCTGAAAGCCAGGAATGAACCTAAGTTGCTATGCATGAAACCACCATAAAACCAGGGACATGACTTCCACAAGAATGACTCATGTCTCTTGGCATTCCATTCATCATTCTCTTGTTCCAGTACTTGCTTAGGGACAAGCAAGCTTTAAGTTTGGTGTTGTGATGCCAGGGCATCTTGGCTAGTTTCACTGACCTTTTCTTTACTGTTTTTAAGGTAATTTCATGTATTTTCTTAGGAAATAAGCTAGTTTTGGGTGGATATTCACTTACATCTTGATTCAAGCATACATTGTGTATTTTACATGATTTCATCAGGATTTTGCATGAATTATATGATAAATTGGATGATGCATGATCCATGATTAAGAGCAAGACTTTAATTTGATGCACTTTGTTTGATTGATTTCAGGCCAAAAGAAGAAGAGAAGAGCCACGTTAGTGGCTACGTTAGTTACACTAACGTGGGCATTAACGTGAAAGGACGGAAAGCCCCAACGTTAGTGAGAAAAGTTAGTGGCATTAACTTTGAAGAAAGGAAATGGAGCCAACGTTAGTGACACTTAACATTATCACTAACGTTGGACCAAGCTCAAAAGTGGCCACGTTAGTTGCCATGTTAACTTAGTTAACGTGGCCTCTAACGTTAAGAAGAAAAGGGGAAGCCAACGTTAGTGTCATTCAACTTTCTCACTAACGTTGGCCCAAGTTACAACAAAGCCACATTAGCTCCCACGTTAACTTAGTTAACGTGGAGGCTAACGTGGAGAAAGGTGGTGATCGACAACGTTAGTGACACCAAACATTCTCACTAACGTTGGAGTGAACTCACAAGCCCCCAATAAGCCACGTTAACTCCCACGTTAACTTAGTTAACGTGGTAGTTAACGTGGGCAAAAGTCCCACCTGGCAGCCTGACCATGCCTTCTTCAAACACGCATAACTTGAGCCACAAAGCTCCAAATGAGGTGATTCTAGTGGCATTGGAAAGTAGGATTACAGAGCTTTCCAAGAATATATGGCACTACATGGTTAACACTAAATTTGAGGGAGAAATCCTGCCCCAAAAGTGCAATGATGAACATGGTATCAGCCTGTATTTAGGCCAACTGACCTCTTCACCTTCCAAGAAGTATAACTCGAGTTGTAGAGCTCCAAATGATTCGCTTTCAAAGGCATTGGAAAGTAGACATCCAGGGCTTTCCAAAGATATATAGTAGTATGGGGTGGACACTAAGTTTGAGCTTCAGAAACGGGAAATCGCTAGCGTTATTGGCAATGAACATTTCCAGTAACGTTGGCATATATGCCAGCGACCATGTCCACTTCAAAGGAGCATAACTTGAGCTACATAGGTCCAATTGAGGTGATTCTAGTTGCGTTAGAAAGATGACAATCAGAGCTTTCCAAAGATATATAATACTTAATAGTGGGCATGAAATTTGAGCACAAACAAGAGGCATCTTTTAAGCCCCAAAAACACCAACTGGGCAGCAAGTGCAACGTTAGCCACAATAACTTTAGCACTAACGCCACACTTGTAGCGTTAGTGTGGCTAACTTTAGCACTAACTTTAGCACCTGGACCTCAACTTAACTCACTTCTCTCTCAAGTCCACTTCCAAGCTCAAGCAAGCAGGCCCACAATTGTCAACCAATCAAGGCCACAAGAAGCATCTAAAATAGGAATTTTCATTTAATTGTAATTTACTTTTAATTTCATTTTGTAATTTAGGAGAGCCTATATAAAGACCTTAGTCTTTACATTGAAAAGGAAGCTTGAAAAGGGGGGACAAGGGGAATTCTGGAATGGGGGATTAAAGAGGGGTCTTCGGACTCCCTCCCCTCATACACTTTTCCTTCTCTTTCTTTTAGTTGTAATTTTCATTTTATGAATGTTAAATTTTCAATTTCAGTTTGAATCTTGATCTTTACTTTTCTGCATTTTCTCTCTTTTCTATTTTTGTAGAGCAATGATCAACTAACTCTTTACATTGGGTTAGAGAGCTCTATTGTGATTCAATGGATCAATTGTAGTTCTTATTCTTCTTCTTCTTTCTTTTCTCTTGATTTTACTTGAAAGCTTTCGATCTTCATCCAATTGGGTAGTTATCTTGGAAAAGAAACTATTCATACTTAGATCTCTTCTGAACCTTGAAAGAGGAATGAAGGGATCATGCTAGAAATGCTTTCTCTTGCTGGACCAAATTGGGTGTGGATGGATATGTGACTATAATCCTTCCAACACTTGATTTGGGAAATGCATGTGGTATAATCAGTGACCATACTTCATCTCTTCTCATGAGCAATTGACCAAGGAATTGGCTATTGATCAAGATTTGAGAGATCAAATTACAAGGAATTGTAATTCGATCACTTAAGATTGCCAAGAAGATCAATGAGTGCATTGATTGAGGAAGAGATGAGAATGAACTTGATCCGGAAGATTGCAATATCTCTTGATCCCAATGTTCATTTTATTTTTAGTTCTTACATTTACTTTTCTTGCCATTTTACTTTTCTGCACTTTATTGCTTTCTTTACTTTTTTGTCAATTTACATTTCCTTGTTGCTCATCATCCAAATCTGAATCGTCTAACTAGGATAATCAATTAACCATTGATTGCTTAATCTGTTAATCTCTGTGGGATTCGACCTCACTCTATTGTGAGTTTTACTTGACGACAATTCGGTATACTTGCCGAAGGGAAATTTGTTGAGAGACAAGTTTTCCGCGCATCACCCTCACAGAGGAGGGGTAAGGTAAACTAGAAATAACATTCACCTTTGCTGGGTCTACAGAAATGCCAGTATTAAATACCACATGTCCTAATACAATCCCTTGTTTTACCATAAAATGACATTTTTCAAAATTTAATACAAGGTTTGTATTAACACATCTATCTAATACTCTAGATAATCCATCTAAGCAAAGGCTAAAAGAATCACCATAAATGCTAAAATCATCCATAAAAACCTCCATACAGTCCTCAATAAGATCAGAGAAAAGACTCATCATACACCTTTGGAAAGTAGCTGGTGCATTGCACAAGCCAAAGGGCATTCTCTTGTAAGCATAAGTCCCAAAAGGACATGTAAAAGTGGTCTTTTCCTGATCCTCAGGAGCTATATGAATCTGGAAATAACCTGTGTAACCATCTAAAAAGCAATAATGTAATTTACCTGACAGGCGATCCAGCATTTGATCAATAAATGAAAGTGGGTAGTGATCCTTACGGGTGGCTTGGTTGAGGCGCCTGTAATCAATGCAGACTCTCCAAGCATTCTGAACTCTAGTTGCTATGAGCTCTCCATGCTCATTCTTCACTGTAGTGACTCCAGACTTCTTGGGCACCACTTGTACTGGGCTAACCCATTCACTGTCTGAAATGGGATAGATGATACCTGCCTCCAATAGTCTGGTCACTTCCTTTTTGACAACTTCCAAGATAGTGGGATTCAATCTTCTTTGGGGTTGACGGACAGGTCTTGCTCCCTCTTCTAAAAATATTCTGTACTCACATACTTGAGGGTTGATGCCTACTATGTCTGCCAAACTCCACCCAATTGCCTTCTTGTGCCTCCTCAGTACATCAAGTAACTGCTCTTCTTGTTGAGAAGTGAGTTCCCTTGCAATGATAACTGGAAACTTCTGCTCATCTTCAAGATAAGCATATTTGAGGTGTAGAGGAAGAGGTTTTAATTCCAACATCTGATCATGGACAGGCTCTGGATTGTCTGGAACTTGTGAAAATGCCGAAGTGCCCTCGTTGTCAATCAAGAGGATCCCCACACTTGGACCTTGTCCAGTGTGCCTCTCTTCTAATTCTTCCTTGTGAACTGCAGCTACAGTTTCATCTATGACATCACACTGGAAGATAGAATGATCTTCTGGAGGGTTGTTTATGACTCCATTCAGATTGAAGATTACTATTCGGCCATCTATTTCAAAAGAGTATGTTCCTGAAAAAGTATCCAATTTGAATTTTGATGTCTTCAGGAATGGTCTTCCAAGTAGGATTGATGATAGCTTATCTGAGTCATTATGGGGCATCTCCAAGATATAAAAATCAGTGGAAAATGTAAGCCCTTTAATGTTCACTAAAACATCTTCAGCAACTCCAGCCACTGTAATAATGCTTTTATCTGCTAACACAAAACGAGCTGCCGACCTTTTTAAGGGAGGGAGCCTCAAAATATCATATATAGACAAAGGCATTATACTAACACAGGCTCCTAAATCACACATGCAATCATAAATTACTACACCACTAATAGTACAACTAACAATACAAGGACCTGGGTCACTACACTTCTCAGGTAATCCTCCCATTAAAGCAGATATGGAACTACCTAAAGGAATAGTTTCTAATTCATTAATTTTGTCTTTATGTATACATAAATCTTTTAGAAACTTTGCATATTTAGGTACCTGTTGAATAACATCAAAAAGAGGAACAGTTACCTCAACCTTTTTGAATATTTCTACCATTTTGGGATCGGGTTCCAGCTGCTTCTTGGGCTTCCTTGCAAGTTGTGGAAATGGAATGGGAGTGGTGTTTTCTGCAGTGTCTGCGCCTCTTGGTGCTTCCTTCTGTGGTTGGGCTTCTTCTTTTTTAGTTATGTCTTGTATGTCCTCTTCCTCTTCAACATCTTCTATTTCTACGACCTCTTCAGCTGAGGTGTGCTCTGGTGGGCTTGGCTTCTCCTGATTCCTCTCCTGCAGTGCGGTTCCGGACCTTAGGGTGATGGCATTAATGCCCCCCTTCGGATTGGGTAATGGTTGAGAGGGAATTCCAGTGGAACTTGAAGGTTGGTTATTGGAATTTTGCATTGATCCAATCTGTGAGATAAGAGCTTGTAAAGTAGCGGTCAGACCATTCAGATTGGCATTAATGTTATTTTCCATGGTCTGTTGACTTTGCTCAAAAAATTTTAGTAACTCTTCATTAGGAGACGAAGAAGGGTGAGTAAATTAAGAGGTCTGCTGTTGGGTATTCTGTGGTCCTTGGGACTGCCTCAGGTGAGGTGCTCTGTAAGGTTGGTTCTGCTGCCTGTTGTTGTTATTATTCCACCTCTGATTTCCCTGATTATCTCTGCCTCCTCTTTTATTATTGTCCCTCCAATTCTGGTTAGAATTGTCCTGCCATCCATGGTTATTATTTCCACCTTGATTGTACCCTTGGTTGGGGCGGTCATAGAAGTTATGAGTGGATGCCACCATGTTGTCTTCCTGTTGGAGTTGCAGGCATTCATCAGTATAATGGCTATAATCAGCACAAATTCCGCAAACTCTCTGTGGGACTAACTTTTGACCTTGCTGTGGTGAAGGAGATTGAGCTTGCTGAACTTGTTGTTGATTCAATTGCATTTGCTTCAGTAAGTTGGTCATTTCACAGATACTCTGAGTTAGAGCAGTAGTCTCTCTGCTAGAGGATACTTCTGCAATGGCTTTTGAATGGCCTTGCTTCTGCCTGTGGTTCCTAGTAGATTCAGCTAAGTCGCTGATCAATTGCCATGCCTCATCAGTGGTCTTGTACTTCTTCAAAGACCCATTGCTAGCACTTTCCAATGTGGTCTTATCTTGGGGCCTCATGCCCTGTGTGATATAGCTGAGTAACACTATCTTGTCGATCATGTGGTGGGGGCATGCTTCCAGAAGATTATTGAAGCGCTCCTAGTATTCAAAGAGAGTCTCGTTGTCATCTTGAACAATCGTGGAAATGTCTTTCCTTAGTTTATCAGTAACTTCAGATGGAAAGAATTTCTCCAAAAACTCTTTTCTGAGCGTATCCCAGTTGGATACATTTGCTAGGGGTTGAGTGTAGTACCACACTCTTACTTTTTCCTCAAGAGAAAACGGGAAAGCTTTCAGCAAAATTGAAGTTTCATCTGTACCGTCACGCCTGACAGTGGAACAGGCTGCCTGAAAATCTCTCAGGTGCTTGATAGGTTCTTGAGCAGGTAAGCCATGAAACTTGGGCATCAAATTGAGTAGTGCAGTCTTTATTTCAAAATTTGTAGCCACCGCTGGGTGATGCGCTTGAAACGGTTGCATTTTAAAATCAGGGGCTCCTTCCTCCTGGATGGTAACTCTCCTAGGTTCTGTCATGTCGTCTACACGTGAATCAATCGAATCAGTAGAACGGGGGCTGGTTTCTTCCTCAAGTCATGTTTCAGATCCACCCTCAGAGCGGACTAACCGACGCCGAGCTCGCCTTATTCGTAAAATAGTCCTTTCAATTTCAGGATCGAATATTAGCAAGCGCGGATCAGGAAGTGAACGCGTCATTTGACGAAAGAAACAGGCAGCTCATAGTAGCAAAATAAAATAAAATGCAAATAAATAAATTCTAATTAATAACTTTAGCACTCTATTGCAACTCCCGGCAACAGTGCCAATTTGGGTTTCGGGGGTCGGATGGGTGGTTGTAGGTGGAGGAAGAAGGAAGAGGAGGGAAAAAGAGGGGGGGTTTGGGTGGTCGGCGTTCGGACGGTGGCTGGCGGTAGTTGGTGGTGGGAGAGGAAGAGAGGGAGGAGAGGGTTTGGGGGGGCTGCGCGACTGGTAGGGTTCGCGTGAACGGGGGGGTTATAATTTTGAATCCACGCGATCTCATGGAGCACGCGATCGCGTGGTTGTGGTGAAAATGGGGTTGACGCGATCGCGTGGGTCGCGCGATCGCATGGAAGGGTAAGAGAGGGGATGACGTGATCGCATGGGGCATGCGAACGCGTCAATGGAAATTGTGCTAAATGCACGATTCCAGCGTCATTTCAGCGCAACTCCCTGTCTCCTTTTGGGATTTGTGCAATCCATGCGATGCAATCGCGTCACTCACGCGGTCGCATAGGATTGGTTGTGTGCATGTGACGCGATCCCATGGGGCATGCGATTGCGTGGGCCATTTTGTGCTAGACGCACAATTGCCGCACGATTCCAGCCCAACTTTCTGGATGTTGGATCCTTACGCCGATTTCCATATCACGTGGTCGCGTGGGTGACGCGATCGCGTGGGTAGTGTTTTTCGCAATATGACGCGATCGCATGAGTGATGCGGTCGCGTCGCGCAGCCATTTTTTTTTATACATATGCATGAAAGTGCAGAATGCAATGATTAATATGAGTGAGATGCAAAATTCCAGGTTCAATATAATAAAATAAAATAAAACTTGAAAACAAATAAAACAAAATAAAAATTAAAAAAAAACGATCATACCATGGTGGGTTGTCTCCCACCTAGCACTTTTAGTTAAAGTCCTTAAGTTGGACATTGGAGGAGCTTCCTGTTATGGCGGCTTATGCTTAAATTCATCCAAAAATCTCCACCAATGCTTGGAATGTCAATAGCCTCCGGGGTCACAAACTAGTTATGTAAAGCTTCTGAGCAGCTTCAAACAGATTGTCAAGCTCCCGGGGTGGCGAATGTCAGAATAGAATCCATGATCCCAAGCCTTGCGTTTAAATCCGCCTCTGTCTTGATCTATATTTTTCCATCCGGGCGGTTTAGAAAGTAGATTCTCACCATAGTGACCAAACATTTTCTGAGATCCATTCAATTGAGCATGATACCAATCCGTGCACTTTGAGTTGAAGCGTGGAGCATTATTGAACCTTGTGCACCAGCTCTGAGTGCGAGCCATTTCCCTCTTACTCTTAAAGCCGCAGAGAGCTCTAAACTGGCCATCTGTTTCAAGTAAACCATATTCAAGTGAATAAGTAAAGTTAAAGGTTAAGGATTGTACCCACTTGAAGCTTGTATTAGGCGGTAATGGCCTTGGGGTAGGTGTTTCTGGTGGTTCTGTAAGTTCTTCTCCCTTGTGCTCTTCTATGAATTCCTCCACTTCCTTTTAAGGTTCTTCAAATTCATCTGAGTCCTGGTCAAAGTCTTCTATGTCTTCCTCCTCACTTGAGTCATAGATTGGAGGTTGAGAGAAATCTACCTCTGCGTCATCTTCGTATTCACTTGGGGAAGATTCTTCGATCTTAGAGAATTCACTTGCGGATGCAAGTTCATTACTAAGAGAGCTAGACTTGTGACTATCATCATCAAGGGAATTTGTGTCCTGGGTTATTCCGTCTAGCTCTTCATAAACGACTTGCCTTGGGGATTGTGCAATATCCTCCTTAGCATCAACTGTAACGTCCTTGATGGAGTTCTCCTCAACTCTGGATTCCCATGGAGGTTCAGCATCTCCTAGATCTTCAACCAACTCTTCTTCTTGTACAATGACAGCTTCTTCTATTTGTTCTAGTACGAATTCATGCTCTGTCTTGTCCACTGGAGTTTCTAGTGTCTCCTTCATGCTACGCTCTTCATTAGATTATCCACATGGGGCTGTGGTTGGCCCTTGAATGTTCGCGCATCTAGAAGCTAATTAAATTACTGCTTGCTCCAGTTGTCGAATGGTTGTTTGAAGTTTATTTACTGTTGCCTTGAGGCGAACCTCTGATTCTTGGGGTGATGGATTTGGACATGAAACATAGAGAAGTGGTGGTGCTTGGGGGTGATTGGATTGGAACTGGGGTAAGAAAGGATCATACGGTGGCGAATGGTGAAGAGAAGCTTGTGAGTGTGGTGGTTCGAGGTTATGTTGAAAGGTTGGTCTATAGGCACGGGGTGGGGCTTGTTGGTAGTCACAAGGTTGTCCATCATATCTTTCAGCTGGGTATGCATTGTAGAATGGTCGTTGTCCGTGATATCTTGGAGGGTGTTGTTGCCTAAAGGATTGATTAGATCCTCTTGGCTCCATCCATCCTTGACTGGTTTGACCTTGATGCATATTCCTGCTGTAACTTCTATTTCCTTCAACAAAGATAGAACCAAACTCAAAGCGAGAGGGGTGAGAGTTCATAGTAGCAAATAAAATTAAAAAGGGAAAACAAAAATAAATAAACAAGTAAAAGAAAAATATTTACAATAACCAATAATAAGGCACACGTTAGCAGTTCCCCGGCAACGGCGCCATTTTGACGAGAGGAACTTTTGCGTAGTCTAGAAATTTGCGGATAAATCCTCGTTGCAAGTATAGTCTCTAAACCTTCAAAAGTCCTTTCATACAAACGTTTTGGTTGTCACAAGTAACAAACCCCTTAAATAAATTGATAACCGAAGTATTCAAACCTCAGGTCGTCTTCTCAAGGAACTGCAGGGAAGTATGTTCTTATTATTGGTTATGGAGATTGTAGATTTGGGGTTTCAAGAATGAGGAACGAATATGAAAAATAATTTAAATGGCAATTAAAAATAAATAAATAACTGTAAAATAAACTTTTGGCAAGGTATGAGAAATTAGAGGTCCTATCCTGGCTATCCTTATCAATGATAATAATTGAATCTTAATTCCACTTCGTTAGCCTTTACTAATATAAAGGAAGGTCAAGAGATTAATTGGGTTGATCTTCGGATCCTATTTGTTTCCTAAGAAAAGATTGGGATTATTGAAGTTCAATTCAATTAACAAAGATAACAATTATCAATCATGTTTGAGTTTGATAACTCCAGAGTTACTGATTTCTTAACCAAAATCAAAAGGAGAAGTAAATCTACTGGAATAAAAATGTCTTCAGAGTAAAAACAACAATAGCATAAATAAAAGAAATCAATATTAAACTGAAATACCTCAAATAACATTAATAAAAGAGTAATCCGTAACATGAAAAGATTCATAAAGTAACTTGCAAAAGTAAATAAAAGGAATATTGAACCTGATCAAAAGAGATAATCCTGAAAGCGAATAAAAATCCTAAGTCTAAATCCTAATCCTAAAGAGAGAGGAGCGAGCCTCCCTCAAAACTAATTCTAATTCATGGGAAGTAAAAATTGGCGAGAGCTCCCTTGAATGGATGCATTCCCTCACTTCATAACCTCTGGCCTATGCCTTCTGGACTTGGAATTGGAACAAAAAGGGCTTCAGAATTCGCTATGAGCATTTTCTACAATTTCTGGTGCGTGGCCTCTGTCACGCGTCCGCGTGGGTCACGCGGTCGCGTCATTCGGAGCTTTTCTTGTCATGCGGTCGTGTCAGTCATGCAGCCGCGTCATATGTGTTATGCTTAAGGCACGCGGTCGCATCAGTCATGTGGCCGCGTCGCCGCTTCTTCGCGCTTGGCATGCGATAGCGTCGTCCATGCGATCGCGTGGATGCCAGTTTCTTCAAGGACTCCGTTTTGTGCTTTCCTTCCATTTTTGTATATTTCCTTTCCATCCTTTGAGTCATTCCTGCCTTAGAAGATCTGAAACTACTCAACACACTAATCACGGCATCGAATGGAAATAAAGGTAATTAAAATAATTAATTTTAAAGCATAGGAAACATGTTTTTCACATACATCACATAATAAGGAAGGAGAAGTAAAACCATGCAATTAATATGAATAAGTGGGTGAATGATTGAATAAATCACTCAAATTAAGCACAAAATATCTACAATGCGACTATTTTATTAAAATTCTTTACTAGCAAGAATCCTAATGTCAAAATGGCGCCGTTGCTGGGGAACTGCTAACGTGTGCCTTATTATTGGTTATTGTAAATATTTTTCTTTTACTTGTTTATTTATTTCTGTTTTTCCTTTTTAATTTTATTTGCTACTATGAACTCTCACCCCTCTCGCTTTGAGTTTGGTTCTAACTTTGTTGAAGGAAATAGAAGTTACAGTAGGAATATGCATCAAGGTCAGACCAATCAAGGATGGATGGAACCAAGAGGATCTAATCAACCCTTTAGGCAACAACACCCTCCAAGATATCACGGACAACGACCATTCTACAATGCATACCTAGCTGAAAGATATGATGGACAACCTTGTGACTACCAACAAGCCCCACCCCGTGCCTATAGACCAACCTCTCAACATAACCTCGAACCACCACACTCACAAGCTTCTCTTCACCATTCGCCACCGTATGATCCTTTCCTACCCCAGTTCCAATCCAATCACCCCCAAGCACCACCACTTCCCTATGTTTCATGTCCAAATCCATCACCCCGAGAATCAGAGGTTCGCCTCAAGGCAACAGTAAATAAACTTCAAATAACCATTCGACAACTGGTGCAAGCAGTAATTCAATTAGCTTCTAGACGCGCGAACATTCAAGGACCAACCACAGCCCCATGTGGACAATCTAATGAAGAGCGTAGCATGAAGGAGACACTAGAAACTCCAGTGGACAAGACAGAGCATGAATTCGTACTAGAACAAGTAGAAGAAGCTGTCATTGTACAAGAAGAAGATTTGGTTGAAGATCTAGGAGACGTTGAACCTCCATGGGAATCCAGAGTTGAGGAGAACTCCGTCAAGGACGTTACAGTTGATGCTAAGGAGGATATTGTTCAATCCCCAAGGCAAGTCGTTTATGAAGAACTAGACGGAATAACCGAGGACACAAATTCCCTTGATGATGATAGTCACAAGTCTTGATCTCTTAGTAATGAACTTGCATCCGCAAGTGAATTCTCTAAGATCGAAGAATCTTCCCCAAATGAATACGAAGATTATGCAGAGGTAGATTTCTCTCAACCTCCAATCTATTACTCGAGTGATGAGGAAGACATAGAAGACTTTGACCAGGGCACAGATGCATTTGAAGAATCTTGCAAAGAAGTGGAGGAATTCACAGAAGAGCACAAGGGAGAAGAACTTACAGAACCACCAGAAACACCTACCCCAAGGCCATTACCGCCTAACACAAGCTTCAAGTGGGTACAATGCTTAACCTTTAACTTTACTTATTCACTTGAATATGGTTTACTTGAAACAGATGGCCAGCTTAGAGCTCTCTGTGGCTTTAAGAGTAAGAGGGAAATGGCTCGCACTCAGAGCTGGTGCACAAGGTTCAATAATGCTCCACGCTTCAACTCGAAGTGCACGGATTGGTATCATGCTCAATTGAATGGATCTCGGAAAATGTTTGGTCACTATGGTGAGAATCTAATTTCTAAACCGCCCGGATGGAAAAATATAGATCAAGACAGAGGCGGATTTAAACGTAAGGCTTGGGATCATGGATTCTATTCTGACATTCGCCACCCCGGGAGCTTGACAATCTGTTTGAAGCTGCTCAGAAGCTTTACATGCCTAGTTTGGGACCCCGGAGGCTATTGGCATTCCAAGCATTGGTGGAGATTTTTGGATGAATTTAAGCATAAGCCGCCATAACAGGAAGCTCCTCCAATGTCCAACTTAAGGACTTTAACTAAAAGTGCTAGGTGGGAGACAACCCACCATGGTATGATCGTTTCTTTTTAATTTTTATTTAGTTTTATTTGTTTTCAAGTTTTATTTTATTTTATTATATTGAACCTAGAATTTTGCATCTCACTCATATTAATCATTGCATTCTGCACTTTCATGCATATGTATATAAAAAAAAAATGGTGCGCGACGCGACCGCATCACTCATGCGATCGCGTCATATTGCGAAAAACACTACCCACGCAATCGCGTCACCCATGCGGCCGCGTGATATGGAAATCGGCGTAAGGATCCAACGTCCAAAAAGTTGGGCTGGAATCGTGCGGCCACTGTGCGTCTAGCACAAAATGGCCCACGTGATCGCATGCCCCATGCGATCGCATCACATGCACACAACCAATCCGCCGCAACCACGTGAGCGACGCGATCGCGTCGCATGGATTGCAGAAATCCCAAAAGGAGACAGAGAGTTGCGCTGAAACAACGCTGGAATCGTGCATTTAGCACAATTTCCAGCGACGCGTTCGCATGCCCCATGCGATCGCGTCATCCCCTCTCTTACCCCTCCATGCGATCGTGTGACCCACGCGATCGCGTCAACCCCATTTTCACCACAACCACGCGATCGCGTGCCCCATGCGATCGCGTGGATTCAAAATTATAACCCCCCCATTCATGCGAACGCTACCAGTCGCGCAGCCCCCCCAAACCCTCTCCTTCCTCTCTTCCTCTCCCACCACCAACCACCGCCAGCCACCGTTCGACCGCCGACCACCCAGACCCCGCTGACCACCCAGAACCAAACCCCGCCGACCACCCAGACCCCCCCTCTTTTTCCCTTCTCTTCCTTCTTCCTCCACCCACAACCACCCTTCCGACCCCCAAAACCCCCATTACCCCCCTTTCCCCCTACCTACCTCTGAACCGCATCACTGCTGCCGTGCCACCACCAGCCACCGCGCCGGACGCCACTGCCCCATCATCCCCATCCACCTCTCTACCCCAACCTCCTTCATTCGCCTCCCAGGTTCCGCAAAACGTCACCCTTTTATTCATTCGTAGTTAGTTCTTAATTTTTTTCTGTTTATGTTCATATTTAGGCTAGTTAGATATGCATGTTGTAGTGGATTTTAGGTTGTTAGGTAGCCTAGGCTGTGGTTAGTGGATTTAGGTCTGTTTATTTGCGCTGTTCATGTTTATTGCTTTATGTTTTCGCAATCCTGCTGCTGTTGTAATGTTAGTTCATATGCTGTACTCTCTTATATATTGCTGCTCTTTACATTGATTTTTCATGATTATATTCCTTATATGTAACTGCAAGCTTTAATTTTAATTCATATGAACTATTTGATTGCTGTTTATTTTTCGGGACAATCCAATTTTAGCCGGAATGCTGCCCAAATTTCTGTAAAATGTTTTCATTCATGTTTTGGTTTTGGTATTTTGAACTCCGTTTTCCTCTGCTTTATCCAAACCATTTCATGAATGCTAGGGCATGCTTTCTATCCTTTTTGATTTCTTGGTTCATAAACTGCATTTGTGATGTTTTGATTCTAATTTTTTCTTTCTCTATATCTATTTGAATCAGCATCAACCTGTTTTCCTTATGTGGTTATGAGTTACCTATAGTTTCTAACTGTGAATACTTGTTACTTGGAATATTTTCATTATGCCATTTACTTTAACCCACTTTCTACTAACTCACTAATGTTAACTTTCTAAACTCTTTTTTTCACTTCTAACCAAACTAACCTTTTAAAATCTTTCTCCTGGTTTTTCACTTTCTTTTAACCTTCTAACCATGGCATAATGTTAATTTTTCTATTTAACATGAGTTCAATTATATTTTGGATTGTAAATTCTTCTTTTTGAACTTTTAACTCCTACACAATCTTTAATGCACATTTACTTAACTCATTTTCCTTATCCTATTGCTCCTTTGCCACTTTGTGTTTTCTTTGATTATTTGCCTATTTGCTTTCCTATTTTTATATATCCTGGTTTTTCACTTTTCAGGATGTCTACCAGTCAGAGGAAAGGAAAAGGCAAGGCTACTACTGGCAAACGTAAAAGGGGAGAATCATCCATGTCCATCATTGATCTCAAGCATGATTCCTCCTGGCGGGAGAAAAATTTTACCCAGCAGGAGAAGGCCGACCAGCTGCTCCCTGCTAATGATCCAGTAAAATTTGCAAACCGATACTGTGAGATGAAGTATCCGGTGTTTGCAACCTCCAGAAACCTATACCTGGAGAGGACTCTCAAGATCCCAGGAGAACTCTAGCAGTACACCACTGATCAAATCAAGCAAAGAGGCTGGTTATTTCTGGAGAGAAATCTGACAGAGGTCAATGCATCTTGGGTAAGGGAATTTTACTGCAATTACATCACTACCCTAGATGAAGTGAACCTCAGAGGAAAGCAGATTCTGGTCACTGAAGAGGCCATAGAAGACATTTAGAAGCTTTTGCCTAAATCTGATCAGCCAGACGGTTATCAGAAAGCTGAGGAGGATATGCGCTATATGCGATTTGACTGGGATGCAGTCAAGGCGAGGATCGCCCTTGACCCGACAGTTCCTTGGATCATGGGTCAGAACACTACCTTGCCCAAGGGAATCAAGCGGGCATACTTGAATGATGAGGCTCAACTTTGGCATCAGATACTTAGCAACTTGTACTCACGAGACTGAGATACCAGCCGCTATGATCACCCTCCTTTGGTGTGTGATGGAGGGTAAGGACCTGTACTTGCCACGCTTTATCCGGCACTATATGGCCAAGGTCCACGTCCGAGGCACTCTCCCCTTTCCTTATTTGGTTACCCAGCTGGGCCGTCGAGCTAACGTGCCTTGGGAGGATGCTGATGAGAGGCCACCTGCTGTAGAATGCAAGAAGAATATCCTGCATAGCAGGAACTTTCTGGCCTTGGGTTACAGACCTCCAGCCCTCCCTGGTAACACTGCCACACCATCTGCCGGCCCCTCTTCCTCTACAGCTACACCTTCCACCACCACTGCACCTCCACCTACCCCAGAGCCCATCTATCATCTAGTGCACCTCCTGTTTCGACGGCTTGACCAGATGGAGCGTCGCAACAAGCGACGCTGTGAGCACCTGAAGCTGATGATACGCTCTGGCGACATCCCCTCCGAGCCTGACACACCATCCGAGGCATCCGAGGAGGAGGCGGATGATCCCGAGGCTGAGACCCATCCCCAGGAAGAGACAAAGCAGGCAGGCACAGAGCAGGCTGCACCACAGGCAGAGGTTCCACATCAGATTCAGGCTGCAGATCCTGAGATCCCTATCCAGACAGCACCTCCTCTATAGCAGCCAGATCCTCAGCCCACCACCACAGAGACTTCAGCTACCATTCCTTCCAGTGATGACACCCCTTCACACCTTGCTTGATTGAGCATCAGGGACGATGCTTCATTTTATGTGTGGGGAGGTCACCATCTCTGGCGTATTATCTTGGTGAACCACTACAGACTCTTTTTCTTTTATTTTGGATATTTTTCTGTATTTTTCTCTCTATTTTTATTTTTATTTTTTGAGTATTTATACATTGCTACTTTTATGTATTTTTACTCTATTCCTGCATTTTGCATTTTTAGTTCATATTTTAGTTATTTAGTTTAGTTTGCAATTCTAACTTATTAGTGGATTAATTAGTATAGTTTACCCTTTTTAGCATAAGATAGCTTAGTTTAAATTGGAAAATATAAAAAGGAAGTAAGCTAGGACCTTGAACATAACAAAATCAAATCCATAAACCTTGTATATGTAGCATTACATCATGCAGTTAAACTAACAACATTTCATCAAGGAGAAACATTAAAACCTTAAAGGCCACCCTAAATAATTTTTTTATGAGAATAATGGGAATTTTTAACTAAACCTGCATAACATATATGAATGATATATGATGTTTGAGTTAGAGAACACACAGCCTGTGAGTCTTGAGCTTAATTGTATGGTTGCATTCAAACCATAATTTCATCCCTGTGTGTTTCGCTTCTTTTTATTCTGATGTTCTTTACTTTGTTTTAATCTATATGTCTAGTTGTAGAATATAGATACATACCAAGAAAGTGATTGAGGCCATTATTTGATTTTAACCCACTTGTCCCAAAAATAGCCTACCTTTTACATCACCTTTGTTAGCCCCTTTGAGCCTTTAAATCCCCCTTTTTTTAATAACCACATTACTAGCCTTAAGCAGAAAAATAAAATAAAAATCCCAAGTTGAATCCTTGGTTAGCTTAAGATAGAAATTGTTTATTGTTTAAGTGTGAGGAAACCTATTGGGAACATAGAAAGAAAGGGTAGGAAGTTGAAAGAAATAAAATTAATCAAAATGAAATTTTTGGAAAACATGCTCATGTGAGATTAAAATAATTAATTTACCATGTGCATTAAAAAAAATATAATAAAATAATTTATTATAATATTTTAGTTTTCAGCATTTGAATAAAGGGGATACAAAAGAATTCCCCAAAATGCAAAATAAAAACAATGCACATGGGATAAAAATAAAGATCAAGACATGAGCATGTAACATCAAAAGTGAAAAAAAATGGGAAAAGAGGTGAAGAAGCTCTAATTTAGAAAGTATGTATGTTAGGTGAAATCTTAGACTAATCAAGGATTCACTTAATTAGCTCACTTAGCCTTATACATATACCCTTACCTTTACCTTGGCCCCATTACAACCTTACTTAAGACCTCATGATTTTTGGTATGACTATATTCTATAATTGTTGATTGGTTAGATGAAGAACAAAGTTATAGAAAGTAAGAATAAAAAGAAGAATAGAGTGATTAACCCAATAAACACTGAGTGACTAGAGAGTAAACACAAAATCCAGTGAAGGTTCAATAACTCATCAACATATATCTATGCTTAATTTACTAATTGTTTTGCAAGTTTGTAAAATATTTTTCTTTCCCATCTCATTTGCAAAGATGCTTTATTATTTAAGGGTTGGCTATGTATATATATGATTCCTTGAGAATGTGAATTAATTTAACTACATGTAAGCTTTATATATGAGTGAATAAATTAGAATTGCATGACTCATTTAGGTAGTTGCATTTAGAATAGGTTGCATTGCATAACATTCCACCACTTTAATCTTACCTTACTCTTTACCTTGGATTTAGCATGAGGACATGCTATTGTTTAAGTGTGGGGAGGTTGATAAACCCATATTTTATGATATATTTTGTGCTTAATTTGAGTGATTTATTCAATCTTTCACCCACTTATTCATATTAATTGCATGGTTTTACTTCTCCTTCCTTATTATGTGACGTATGTGAAAAACATGTTTCCTATGCTTTAAAATTAATTATTTTAATTACCTTTATTTCCATTCGATGTCGTGATTAGTGTGTTGAGTAGTTTCAGATCTTCTAAGGCAGGAATGACTCAAAGGATGGAAAGAAAACATACAAAAATGGAAGGAAAGTACAAAACGGAGTCCTTGAAGAAACTGGCATCCACGTAATCGCATGGACGACGCGATCGCATGCCAAGCGCGAAGAAGCGGCGACGTGGCCGCATGACTGACGCGACCGTGCACCTTAAGCATAACACATATGACGCGGCCGCATGACTGACGCGACCACGTGACAAGAAAAGCTCCGAATGACGCGGCCGTGTGACCCACGCGGACGCGTGACAGAGGTCACACACCAGAAATTGCAGAAAATGCTCATAGCAAATTCTGAAGCCTTTTTGGCCCAAATCCAAGTCCAGAAGGCATAGGCCAGAGGTTATGAAGTGAGGGAATGCATCCATTCAAGGGGCTCTCGCCAATTTTTACTTCCCATGAATTAGAATTAGTTTTGAGGGGGGCTCTCTCCTCTCTCTTTAGAATTAGGATTTAGACTTAGGATTTTTATTCGCTTTCAGGATTAACTCTTTTGATCAGGTTCAATATTCCTTTTATTTACTTTATGAATCCTTTTGATGACAGGTCATCTTAGCCTAGTTTCACTAGCCTTTTTCTTTGATTTTATTAGGTTTTATGCACTTTCTTGCATTCTAAGTAAGTAATTTGGATTAAAAAAGCATGACTTCTTTGAATCAAACAACCACCATTTATTTGATGCTAAATCATGAGGTTGAAGCCAAATTTAATTGATTTTTAATGATTTATAAGCCTTGTGAATTTGGTGATACTTTGATTGGTTGTTTTGATTACTTGTAGGTGAAGAAAGAAGAAAAGAAGAAAAGCGTGGCATAAGGGACGTTCCAAAGGAAGCAAAAAGCGTGCCCAATGGAAGCAAAAGCGTGGCAACATTTAGGAAGAAAGAAGGCTAAGTTAAGAAAGTAAACTGAGCTTCACAAGGACAACTGGGAGAAAGTAAGGCACCAAACTAAGTTCAAATAGTTAACTGAGCACTAAAGAAAGCAAGGAAATGGCATGAAGCTCAGTTCACTAAGTGAGCTTTATCGGGGACCTCTCATAATTAATTCAAGATGAAATTCCAAGGGATGAAGCCAACAAGATTCGAACCAAGGACCAAGGGGAGGCAAGGAACGCTCCTTGCAAGGAAAATGAGAAGAAAATAGCCAAAATGCCTCCTCCATGGTTCGAACTTGGAACCACTCACTAACAAGCTTGCAAGGAAAATAACACAAGATGCATTGGCCAAGGTTTGAACCTGGGAACTCTTGGAACCAAGGAGGAGCGCCACCTTTAATACAAAGAAAATGAGCCAAGATGGCTCTCCCAAGGTTCGAACCAAGAAGCTCCATGAAAGGGGAAGGAGGAGCGCCCACTCATCCAAGGAAATTAGCTTCAAGATTTCCTCCACCAAGTGTCGAACCTGGAACCTTGAGGACAAGAGCAAGGTGCCACCAAGGAAAGCTCAGTTGGTTTTTCCAACTGAGCACTACCTCCCCAATCTTCCCCCACACTTTGACACGGCCAAGCAACATTTTGGCGCAACAAAGGGTGTAATGATGCGCACCTTGACACGCCAAGGAGCAACAAGAAGCGCGCACTTGACACGGCCTAGAGCTCAGTTTAAAAATCCAACTGAGCTCTATTGTCACGCATTCAACCCAGGCTCGACGCACCACACTTGACACGGGCAGCAACATTTGGACGCTCAGTTTGGTTTTCCTACTGAGCTTGCCCCTGGGAGGTGCAATACTGGGCTAAAAATTGAATTAAAAATCCAACTTAATTCATTTCTTCACCAAATCAAAAGCCCATCCAAATTCCAAAATTCAAGAATAGAAAGTGTATAAATAGGAGCTAGTTTGATGTAATTAGGACCTCTAGACTTTACTTTTAATTTTCCTTTTAACTTTCATTTTCATTTTGAGTTTTCACTTTTGAATTTAGATCTTAGAGAATTGGGAAGGAGAATTGATCTTTCTTCTTCCTTGTTCTTTCTTGAGCACTCTTTACTTTTCTTGCTTTGGATCTTGGGTGAAGAATTGAAGAACTTCTGTTTCAATCTCACCTTGAGATCTTTTTTTAATCTTCTGCATAATTGAATTTCAGTTTCTATTTACTGCTTCAGTCTTCTACTCTTCTGCAATTTATTTCTGCAATTTAATTTCCTTTATTTCTTTTGCAATTGTTCTTGTTGGATCAAGGAAGGATTTGAGTTCTAGACTTGTTATCTAGTCTCTTCCACTCCTGAGATCTTCAACCACTTTTAAATTGCTGCATATTAAGCATTGCTCATTTTCTGTTTTTAAATTTTCTCAAGCATTTCTACTTTTCTGTTTAGATCTACTTCAATTCAATTACTCCTCTACTCTTCTGTTTATTGTAATTTACCTTTGCTTGTTTAAATTCTGCAATCCCAATTCCCAATTCCTTTTACAATTCAAGTAATTTACATTTCTTGCACTTTAAGATTTAGTCATTTACATTTCTTACAATCTAAGTTTCTACAATTTACATTACTTGTTCTTTAAGATTCAGCACATTTACTTTCTTTGCTCTTTCATTTACTGCAATTTCCCCTCTCCCTTTACATTTCAAGCAATTTAGTTTCTGTCAAATACAAACCACTCAACCAATACTTGATTCGCTTGACTAAATCAACCACTAAATTAAAATTGCTCAATCCTTCAATCCCTGTGGGATCGACCTCACTCATGTGAGTTATTATTACTTGATGCGACCCGGTACACTTGCCGGTGAGTTTTGTGTTGGATCGTTTTTCAAACATCAAGTTTTTGGTGCCATTGCCGGGGATTGAATTAGATTGACAATGATTAAGTGAAGTAGAGATCTAGATCAAGCACTTTTTATTTTCTGTTTCTTTAATTTTTGACTAACACACTAACTGTTTGAATTTTTGCTTAAGCCAACTAACATTTCACTTCAGCAATGGATTGAAGTGTTGTTACCTTTCTGGTGTTGTGTGATTCTTATGCTTTGGTTGTATGTCAGGTACAAGGAGAGTTATACCCACTTTTTGTGAACAAGAAGAAAGAACCCTCAGAAGATTAAGAAGAGCTGAAAGAGGAAAAAACATTGTTAGAGAAGAGGAGTCAGAAGAAGAGTTCCATGATATGGAGGAACACTTAACAAATCCACCAAATCCACCAGAAGGAGTAGCCAATAACAACAATAATCCACCACAAAGAAGAGTTTTGGCTTCCTACAAATGTGCAGATCCTAGACATTGTGGGAGTAGCATTCTCACCCCAAATGTTAATGCAAATAACTTCAAACTAAAGCCACAACTTATCACCTTGGTTCAAAACAATTGTTCTTATGGAGGAGGACCACTTGAAGACCCTAACCAACACTTATCCACCTTCTTGAGGATTTGTGACACTGTCAAAACCAATGGTGTACACCCTGACAGTTACAAGTTACTGCTATTTCCATTTTATCTCAGAGACAAAGCCACTCAATGGTTGGAATCCTTCCCAAGAGACAGTATCAACAATTGGGATGATCTAGTAACCAAGTTCCTTGCCAAGTTTTACCCACCTCAAAGAGTTATTAGATTGAAGACTGAAGTGCAAACATGCACACAAATGGATGCTGAACCCTTGTATGAGGCATGGAAACGATACAAAGCTCTAATCAGGAAGTGTCCACCAGGAATGTTCAGGGAGTGGGACAGATTGCAGAATTTCTATGAAGGCTTGACACTGAAATCTCAAGAGGCTTTGGATTATTCAGCAGGAGGCTCTTTACAACTAATGAAAACGGCAGAGGAAGCCCAAAATATCATTGATATGGTGGCCAACAATCAATATTTCTTTGCTCACCAAAGGCAACGCCAACCATCACAAAGGAAAGGAGTGATGGAGTTGGAAGGAGTGGACTCAATCCTAGCTTAAAACAAAATGATGCAGCAGCAAATTCAACAACAATTTGAGCAAATGGCCAAGAGGATTGATAGCCTCCAAGTTGCAGCAGTTAACACTAGCCAACCATCATCCATATGGGGGCAAAATGAAGAAACTCAAGAGGAGCAACAATAAGAACAAGTCCAGTACATGAAAAACCAAAATTCTGGGCCAAATGAAGTCTATGGTGATACTTACAACCCTTCATGGAATAACCATCCCAACCTCAGATGGGGAGACAACCACAATCAAACTCAACAGCCATGGCAGAGAAACTCAAACCAAAATAATTGGAAGAACACAAACCAAAACAACCAACAGAACAATAGCCAAGCCACATACAGAAAATCACAAAACACCTACCCCAATTCTAACCATCATCCGTCCAATAATCAAGCCTCAAATTAAAATACTTACCCTCAACCCTCAACACCCCACAATCAACCAATCTCACAAGACTCTCAGAGGATTAACAACTTGGAGCTCTTAATGGAAAAGATGATGAAGCACCAAGAGATGACATTAAGGAACCAGGAAGCCTCCATGAAAAATATGGAAAGGAAAATTGGACAACTCTCCAAGCGAATTACCGTTGAAAGGCCATCAAGCTCACTACCAAGTGACACCATTCCTAATCCAAAAGAGAAGTGCAAGGCAATACAACTAAGGAGTGGAAAAATCCTGGTGAAAAATGAAGAAGCAACCAAGAAGCCAAAGAAAAGTGATAAGAAACAAGCTGAAGAAGAGGCAACCAATGACAAGGGGGAGACGGCAAGCAAGCAGACCTCAGAAGAGCTCAAAGAAAGGGAAGATCAGCCACAAAAATCAAGAAAAGAGAAGGAAGCAATGAAAGAGCCAACCAAGAAACAAAGGCAGGGAGTGAACTTCACACCACCTTTGTCATATCCTCAAAGGTTCAACAAAGAGACTAAGGACCAACACTTCCTAAAATTTCTTGAAATCTTCAAGAAGTTGGAGATCAATATTCCCTTAGCTGAAGCACTTGAGCAAATGCCCCTGTATGCAAAGTTCTTAAAAGAACTCATCAACAAGAAGAGGAGTTGGCAAGTTAATGAAACTGTACTGCTTACTGAGGAATGCAGAGCACTAATCCAGAAGGGACTTCCTCCTAAACTCGAAGACCCTGGGAGTTTCTTTCTACCCTGCGCCATTGGCAGTATGACCATCAACAAGGCGATGTGTGACTTAGGAGCTAGTATCAATCTAATGCCTGCCTCTCTAGTGAAAAAGCTAAGCATAAAAGAGGTGAAACCAGTACAAATATCTCTAGAATTGGTGGACAAGTCAGTGATATGCCCCAGGGGTATGATTGAGAACCTTCTAGTTAAGGTAGACAGATTCATCTTCCCTGCAGATTTTGTGATCTTAGATTCAGATCAAGATGAGAGCGACTCCATTATACTGGGAAGACCGTTCTTGGCCACTGCTAGGGCCATCATAGACATAGAGCAAGGAGAATTAACCCTCAGGATGCATGATGAAAGTGTCACTCTGAGTGTACTGCCAGAAATACAGATCAATAATGGAAAAAAGGATGGTACAGAAACGGACAAAGAGAACCTGCAGTGGAAGGAGGGAATCAACAAGACAAACAACAACTGCCCTCCCAAGCAAGAGATAGATGATACAGCAGGTCAAAAAGAGAAAGAGACTGTGCAAACTAATGAAGATGCTCAAGAGGACATTGTAGTATTAGCAACTAAGAAAAGAAATCTCAAGAGGAAGCCTGTTGTCAAAGAAGAAGGGTCAACAAAAGGAGGGAAGAAAGATAAAAACAGAGTCAAAAAGGGTTGGAAGAACAAAAAAATTCCAACAGAAAGGCTTTCCAAAGGTGACAAAGTGCAATTGGTCTATCAACAACTGGGAGCAAGCCAACAGACTGATGATTACTATACTGTGAGCAAAATACTCTCACTAGAACATGCTGAAATAGAGCACCAAGGAACAAAGAAGAAGCTCACGATCAGAGGGGACAAGTTGAGGCACTACAGTCATCAACCACCATAAAAGAGGGGGTCAATGTCAAGCTAATGACAATAAAAGAGCGCTTCATGGGAGACAACCCATGATTTATGATTCCTGCTTGCTTTTGAATTCAATAAAGTGTGATCACTTTTGCATGATTTTGAATTTTTCTTGACATCCTTGACAGATGCATACACTGCTTTGAAATACATGCCAGACTTCTAAGTTTGGTGTGCTTGACAGCACACAAAAGTTAACATTTCAAGCATTCTTAGATCATATGCTTAGTCATTTTGGTGAAATATATGACCAAACATTAAGTTTGGTGTCTGCATGTGTACGAATTCTGAGAAAAAAATCAACTTTTTTTCAGAAAATCAAAATCATGCAAAGATGGATCGTGCATTGTTTTGTTTTAGAAATTTATGCTAAGAGAAAAATTGGCACTTATGGTGAAAGTATCAATTGTGACAAGTGTTTATTCTAATCACTAAGCAAGAAACAAGTTTGGTGTTCACCAAAACCTTGGTTTAGGGACACAATTGATCTTTCACAACTAAGGACCATAATATAACATGAAAGCATTCACCACTTGACCACCATACTTCAAATAAGTTCTGAAACATTTCATTTTGATTTAATTAGAAAAGAAGGTTTGAGGAAAAGACAAGAGGAAGGAACGGTTATGACAAGTCAAGAGAAGGATCACATGTGCCTAGAGAGGTGTGCCAATCTTGGAAAGCAAAATCTGCATGCATGCACCATTGGACACCGAAGAAGCATGCAGCCAATAGGAAGAGAATCCTCATCAAGCTTCAACAATACATGCAGACCATTCATTTCATGAGTTTCTATAGTATTCAACTCAATCCTCACCCTTCATCATCATAACCGAATTCACTCCTCTCCTGTGATATTGTTGGGAAACTTGGAAACCTTGTCCATAAATAGCCTCCAACACATCATAAAGAACATTTTCATACAGGCCACTCTCACTCAAAGCACACAATTTCTTTCTTCTCTTCACAATAAAACCGGACATCACTCCAAATACAACCCTACTTATCTCTTCTTTACACACATATTCAATGGCTCCTTCAAGTTCAAGAAGAAGACCAGGAAAAGAACCAATAGTGACAGAACCTCCGTCCTATGACACAAAGAGGTTCAAATCCCAATTTCATGAAGCAAGATACAATAGACTCATGAAAACAAAGATTGTCATCCCTGAAATGGGGTTCGAACTGAGGGAGGGAGAATATCCCATTATGCGACAAATCACCAAGGAAAGAAGATGGGATCTTCTATGCCGTCGTCTCACTGATATTAGTGCTGTGATGATAAGGGAGTTTTACGCCAATGCAGTTAAGGAGAATGAAAACAACCCATCGTACAAAAGTTATGTCAGAGGTGTTGAAGTGGACTTTAGTCCACCATCAATCACAAGAGCTCTAAAGCTGAGAACCATAACTTATGATGAGCTTAGCTATGAAGACAGACTGCGTGGTGATAATGACCCTGATGAAATATTGGAGGGGTTATGTATTGAAGGAAGAGACTGGGAAAGAGACTCATAGGGAACCCCGAGTTGTCTGAAGAGACTTGATCTCAGACCTGAGGCAAAGGGGTGGTATGAGGTGGTAAGGGGATCAATACTCCCCACTGCGAATACCTCATCAGTCATAATCAAGAGAGCTCTCCTGACATATTGCATCCTACATGGTGGGGAAATCGACCTTGCTCAACTCATAGCAGATAGTATCCAGGAGATGGCCGAAGACACAAACAAATCGGGTAGGCTTGGGCACACAAGCACGATCCTGAGATTGTGTAACAAAGCTGGAGTGCTCTTCGAGGATGAAGATACAGAGAAGGTGAAAGGAACCAGAGGAATTACAAAGAGTGAAATGGAAGGCCTTAATGAAGAGGAGGAGGAAGATCAAGAAGAAGAAAGAACTCACAGAAGAAGAAGGTCACACAGGAGGGACGAACAAGCTCAGGGTATCATAGATATGAGTCAATTGCAGGAAGTTCTTGATGAAATATCACAACAGAATGTGAGAGCACAAGAGCAGTATTCAAGGCAACAGGAACTCTATCTGCAACAACAAGAGCAATATCTAGAGCACCGGGAACAATATTCGAAGGACAGGGAGCAAAATGAAGCTTGGCAACACAGAATGGAGGAAAGATTGGAGAGCTGGCAGCAACAATCAATGGCCCAACAACAAGAATTCCAAGCCAATATTCTTGAAGGGCAGAAGGAACAAACAGCAAATCTTAAGGAATCATATGACAAAATGTTCCTAACTCAAGCCAAGTATGGGGAATATACTCACAACCTGTACCAGTGGAAGAATATTCATCACACCATTGGAGAGGTTAGACATGTACAACAATCAGATTGTAATGAGGATGTACAAGGAAGGTTGGAGTATTTAACCCACTACATGCCAGTACTAAATCCACAAATCAAATCATTTGATCAATGCCAAGAACTTAGAGACCGCCAGGCAGCAAAGTCTCAGCTTAATACCTAGGTAGCATTCCAAAGATTAGAGGCAGTTGGGCTCTCAGGTCTCACAGATCCTGTTTGGGAAAGAAGATGTCCTCGTGAAGAAGCTCAAGATTATACACAGACGAGGAAGAAGAGGAAGGGAGAATCCAGCAAATCCAAAAGAATGGAAATGCTTGACAAATAAAGGTGGTGAAGCTCCTTTTCTTACTTTTACTTAAATAAGGAAGATGCATGTTTGAAACATGACATGCCTCCAATTGCTTCATGTTTTACTATTTCTTTTGTTTACATTAGTAGTTAGTTAAGAATAAAATATCTGCATAATAAGTGTCATCACTCATAAGCTTGAACACTTTGTCTTGTCTCCCTTGCTGTTTGAATAAAAGAAAGATGTTTGATTTAGAAAAGTAATTGTTCAATGTTTCAAAGTTAGAATGAAAGTTAGTGGTGGTGTGTGTTTGATTCAACTATTAGCTCATGGAATAAATGTTGCAGAATGACTTGTTTCTTGAAGCTTAAGCTAGTTTGCTGCTATGATCCTTCAATTAATGAAAGCCCCTTGAAAATAAACCAAAACAGAAAGAAAAAGAAAGAAGAAAAGCTAAAAGTTGGCAAAGGAACAAACAATAAGGCTAGACATCAATAGCTTGGACCCTAGGACATATGCCTGTGGTGTTTATGTACTAGGATATGCTTGGACAAGTAGGTTCTAAGGAGTATTTTAAAACTTGGCAACTTAGATCAACTGATTTGGGATTGCCAACTGAAAGTCCACAATAAAGAGCAACCTAGCTACAAAATATTTAGTGATCCAAAGAGATGCTGGGCATCAATGATCCTAGGAAGAAAAAGGTGAGCCATGTGTCTGTGGTGAAAAAAATGTTAAGTGAAAATAAGCCAAAGGCCACTGCAACATTTGCCACCAAGCCTTTAATAAGTAATAAGCTCTGAAATGCAAAAGAAAGAAGAAAAAGCTAACAAGGGAAATAAGCAAAAAGGTAAGGAATTATAGCAGCAACCTTGGTGAACCCTTAAGAAAATATAGTTTGTTTTGACAGCAAGTAATAAATGAGTTACTTTTGATCTGCATAAAATCCCATAACCCAAATTTAACTATTTGCCTAATAAGGACATGCATACTTATCTATTTTATTCTATCTTCTCTTATGTTTAAGTGCTTGCTTGGGGACAAACAAGTTTTAAGTTTGGTGTTGTGATGACAAGTCATCTTAGCCTAGTTTCACTAGCCTTTTTCTTTGATTTTATTAGGTTTTATGCACTTTCTTGCATTCTAAGTAAGTAATTTGGATTAAAAATGCACGACTTCTTTGAATCAAACAACCACCATTTATTTGATGCTAAATCATGAGGTTGAAGAAAATTTTAATTGATTTTTAATGATTTATAAGCCTTGTGAATTTGGTGATACTTTGATTGGTTGTTTTGATTACTTGTAGTTGAAGAAAGAAGAAAAGAAGAAAAGCGTGGCATAAGGGACGTTCCAAAGGAAGCAAAAAGCGTGCCCAAGGGAAGCAAAAGCGTGGCAATATTTAGGAAGAAAGAAGGCTAAGTTAAGAAAGTAAACTGAGCTTCACAAGGACAACTGGGAGAAAGTAAGGCACCAAACTAAGTTCAAATAGTTAACTGAGCACTAAAGAAAGCAAGGAAATGGCATGAAGCTCAGTTCACTAAGTGAGCTTTATCGGGGACCTCTCAAAATTAATTCAAGATGAAATTCCAAGGGATGAAGCCAACAAGATTCGAACCAAGGACCAAGGGGAGGCAAGGAACGCTCCTTGCAAGGAAAATGAGAAGAAAATAGCCAAAATGCCTCCTCCATGGTTCGAACTTGGAACCACTCACTACCAAGCTTGCAAGGAAAATAACACAAGATGCATTGGCCAAGGTTTGAACCTGGGAACTCTTGGAACATAAGGAGGAGCGCCACCTTTAATACAAAGAAAATGAGCCAAGATGGCTCTCCCAAGGTTCGAACCAAGAAGCTCCATGAAAGGGGAAGGAGGAGCGCCCACTCATCCAAGGAAATTAGCTTCAAGATTTCCTCCACCAAGTGTCGAACCTGGAACCTTGAGGACAAGAGCAAGGCGCCACCAAGGAAAGCTCAGTTGGTTTTTCCCACTGAGCACTACCTCCCCAATCTTTCCCCACACTTTGACACGGCCAAGCAACATTTTGGCGCAACAAAGGGTGTAATGATGCGCACCTTGACACGCCAAGGAGCAACAAGAAGCGCGCACTTGACACGGCCTAGAGCTCAGTTTAAAAATCCAACTAAGCTCTAGTGTCACGCATTCAACCAAGGCTGGACGCACCACACTTGACACGAGCAGCAACATTTGGGCGCTCAGTTTGGTTTTCCAACTGAGCTTGCCCCTGGGAGGTGCAATACTGGGCTGAAAATTGAATTAAAAATCCAACTTAATTCATTTCTTCACCAAATCAAAAGCCCATCTAAATTCCAAAATTCAAGAATAGAAAGTGTATAAATATGAGCTAGTTTGATGTAATTAGGACCTCTAGACTTTACTTTTAATTTTCCTTTTAACTTTCATTTTCATTTTGAGTTTTCACTTTTGAATTTAGATCTTAGAGAATTGGGAAGGAGAATTGATCTCTCTTCTTCCTTGTTCTTGCTTCAGCACTCTTTACTTTTCTTGCTTTGGATCTTGGGTGAAGAATTGAAGAACCTCTGTTTCAATCTCACCTTGAGATCTTGTTTTAATCTTCTGCATAATTGAATTTCAGTTTCTATTTACTACTTCAGTCTTCTACTCTTCTGCAATTTATTTTTGCAATTTAATTTCCTTTATTTCTTTTGCAATTGTTCTTGTTGGATCAAGGAAGGATTTGAGATCTAGACTTGTTATCTAGTCTCTTTCACTCCTGAGATCTTCAACCACTTTTAAATTGCTGCAAATTAAGCATTGCTCATTTTCTATTTTTAAATTTTCTCAAGCATTTCTACTTTTCTGTTTAGATCTACTTTAATTCAATTACTCCTCTACTCTTCTGTTTATTGCAATTTACCTTTGCTTGTTTAAATTCTGCAATCCCAATTCCCAATTCCTTTTACAATTCAAGTAATTTACATTTCTTGCACTTTAAGATTTAGTCATTTACATTTCTTGCAATCTAAGTTTCTGCAATTTACATTACTTGTCCTTTAAGATTCAGCACATTTACTTTCTTTGCTCTTTCATTTACTGCAATTTCCCCTCTCCCTTTACATTTCAAGAAATTTAGTTTCTGTCAAATACAAACCTCTCAACCAATACTTGATTCGCTTGACTAAATCAACCACTAAATTAAAATTTCTCAATCCTTAAATCCCTGTGGGATCGACCTCACTCATGTGAGTTATTATTACTTGATGCGACCCGGTACACTTGCCGGTGAGTTTTGTGTTGGATCATTTTCCACACATGACCTTTCATGTTACGGATTACTCTTTTATTAATGTTATTTGAGGTATTTCAGTTTAATATTGATTTCTTTTATTTATGCTATTATTGTTTTTACTCTGAAGACATTTTATTCGAGTAGATTTACTTTTCCTTTTGATTTTGGTTAAGAAATCAGTAACTCTGGAGTTATCAAACTCAAACATGATTGATAATTGTTATCTTTGTTAATTGAATTGAACTTCAATAATCCCAATCTTTTCTTAGGAAACAAATAGGATCCGAAGATCAACCCAATTAATCTCTTGACCTTCCTTTATATTAGTAAAGGCTAACGAAGTGGAATTAATATTCAATTATTATCATCATTGATAAGGATAGCCAGGATAGGACCTCTAATTTCTCATACCTTGCCAAAAGTTTATTTTACAGTTATTTATTTATTTTTAATTACCATTTAAATTATTTGTCATATTCGTTCCTCATTCTTGAAACCCCAAATCTACAATCTCCATAACAAATAATAAGAACATACTTCCCTGCAGTTCCTTGAGAAGATGACCCGAGGTTTGAATACTTCGGTTATCAATTTATTTAAGGGGCTTGTTACTTGTGACAACCAAAACGTTTGTATGAAAGGACTTTTGAAGGTTTAGAGACTATACTTGCAACGAGGATTTATCCGCAAATTTCTAGACCACGCAAAAGTTTCTCTCGTCAAAATGGCGCCGTTGCCGGGGAACTGCTAACGTGTGCCTTATTATTGGTTATTGTAAATATTTTTCTTTTACTTGTTTATTTATTTTTGTTTTCCCTTTTAAATTTTATTTGCTACTATGAACTCTCACCCCTCTTGCTTTGAGTTTGGTTCTAACTTTGTTGAAGGAAATAGAAGTTACAGCAGGAATATGCATCAAGGTCAGACTAATCAAGGATGGATGGAGCCAAGAGGATCTAATCAACCCTTTAGGCAACAATACCCTCCAAGATATCACGGACAACGACCATTCTACAATGCATACCCAGCTGAAAGATATGATGGACAACCTTGTGACTACCAACAAGCCCACCCCGTGCCTATAGACCAACCTCTCAACATAACCTCGAACCACCACACTCACAAGCTTCTCTTCACCATTCGCCACCGTATGATCCTTTCCTACCCCAGTTCCAATCCAATCACCCCCAAGCACCACCACTTCCCTATGTTTCATGTCCAAATCCATCACCCCGAGAATCATAGGTTCGCCTCAACGCAACAGTAAATAAACTTCAAACAACCATTCGACAACTGGAGCAAGCAGTAATTCAATTAGCTTCTAGACGCGCGAACATTCAAGGACCAACCACAGCCCTATGTGGACAATCTAATGAAGAGCGTAGCATGAAGGAGACACTAGAAACTCCAGTGGACAAGATAGAGCATGAATTCGTACTAGAACAAGTAGAAGAAGTTGTCATTGTACAAGAAGAATAGTTGGTTGAAGATCTAGGAGACGCTGAACCTCCATGGGAATCCAGAGTTGAGGAGAACTCCGTCAAGGACGTTACAGTTGATGCTAAGGAGGATATTGCACAATCCCCAAGGCAAGTCGTTTATGAAGAACTAGACGGAATAACCCAGGACACAAATTCCCTTAATGATGATAGTCACAAGTCTAGCTCTCTTAGTAATGAACTTGCATCCGCAAGTGAATTCTCTGAGATCGAAGAATCTTCCCCAAGTGAATACGAAGATGACGAGGAGGTAGATTTCTCTCAACCTCCAATCTATGACTCAAGTGATGAGGAAGACATAGAAGACTTTGACTAGGACTCAGATGCATTTGAAGAACCTTACAAGGAAGTGGAGGAATTCACAGAAGAGCACAAGGGAGAAGAACTTACAGAACCACTAGAAACACCTACCCCAAGGCCATTACCGCCTAATACAAGCTTCAAGTGGGTACAATCCTTAACCTTTAACTTTACTTATTCACTTGAATATGGTTTACTTGAAACAGATGGCCAGCTTAGAGCTCTCTGCGGCTTTAAGAGTAAGAGGGAATGGCTCGCACTCAGAGCTGGTGCACAAGGTTCAATAATGCTCCACGCTTCAACTCGAAGTGCACAGATTGGTATCATGCTCAATTGAATGGATCTCGGAAAACGTTTGGTCACTATGGTGAGAATCTACTTTCTAACCCGCCCGGATGAAAAAATATAGATCAAGACAGAGGCGGATTTAAACGCAAGGCTTGGGATCATGGATTCTATTCTGACATTCATCACCCCGGGAGCTTGACAATCTGTTTGAAGCTGCTCAGAAGCTTTACATGCCTAGTTTGGGACCCCGGAGGCTATTGGTATTCCAAGCATTGGTGGAGATTTTTGGATAAATTTAAGCATAAGCCGCCATAACAGGAAGCTCCTCCAATGTCCAACTTAAGGACTTTAACTAAAAGTGCTAGGTGGGAGACAACCCACCATGGTATGATCGTTTCTTTTTAATTTTTATTTACTTTTATTTGTTTTCAAGTTTTATTTTATTTTATTATATTGAACCTAGAATTTTGCATCTCACTCATATTAATCATTGCATTCTGCACTTTTCATGCATATGTATAAAAAAAATGGGTGCGCGACGGGACTGCATCAGTCATGCGATCGCGTCATATTGCGAAAAACACTACCCATGCGATCGCGTCACCCACGCGGCCGCGTGATATGGAAATCGGCATAAGGATCCAACGTCCAGAAAGTTGGGCTGGAATCGTGCGGCCACTGTGCGTCTAGCACAAAATGGCCCACGCGATCGCATGCCCCATGCGATCGTGTCACATGCACACAACCAATCCCACGCGACCGCGTGAGTGACGCGATCGCGTCGTATGGATTGCACAAATCCCAGAAGGAGACAGAGAGTTGCACTGAAACGACGCTGGAATCGTGCATTTAGCACAATTTCCAACAACGCGTTCGCATGCCCCATGCGATCGCGTCATCCCCTCTCTTACCCCTCCATGCGATCGCGCGACCCACGCGATCGCGTCAACCCCATCGCATGACATGTGCAATCTGCAAGATTCGCTGGGGGCGATTTTGGACCCTATTTTGACCCAGTTTTCGGCTCAGAACAGCAGACTAGAGCCAGAGAACATGCAGAAACCAAAGAGAACATTCATTCTACACAAGTTTTAATTTTAGATCTAGTTTTTACTCCTCCTCTAGGTTTTCTCTCTAGACATTCATAGTTCTTAGGATTTAATTTGCGATTGCTCTTTGCATTGGAACACTGAGAAGAGTTATTATCTCATCAAGACTTCGTCATTCTAGTTCGTTTTCTTTACTTGGTTTACTCTTCCATGTTCTCTGCTTTATTTAATTTTACCATTGGAATATTCTTAGGATTATTTAATACAAGGATCACTTTTATTTTTAATTGACTATTTTAATTTTTATTTACAATGTCTTTCTTTAATTCCTTTTCATATGCTATGAATTTTACCTTTACAATGAGTGAGTAGTTCCCTAACTTGATGGGGAGTTGATTGAAAGGAACCCTTGAGTTTGAAGGTTCCAGAGAAAGATTGTTGGTTTGCTCTCTAATTCCTGACACCAATCCTCCCCAAAGTAGATTGGGACTTGTGGATAGAACAGCATTCCAACTTGTTTTACCTTCCCTTACTTATTAAAGGATAACTAAACGAAATAACTCTCAATTGTCAATTAATCTTAGAGTATTCCATCAAGAATAGGGCTTCCATGTAATCAACTCCCAATCAAGGCTTTTATTTACATTATTCAATTTCATCAATTTAATTTCCTGTTTACTCAACTCAAACTTTTTCGAAAACATCTGATTAATAAAATAGCTCCCTTTCCTACAACTCGTTGGGAGACGACCTGGGATTCATACTCCTAGTATTTTAAATTTCAATTTTCTGTGACACCTTTCTAAATTGAGCGGTGGATTTCTGGCGAGTTAAGAACTATACTTGCAACGTATATATTCTAATAATTTTTAATTTACCAATTTCTACCCGCATCAGGGGTTCATCCTCCCAAGTCTCAGTACCAAATAACTTGGCATTCAGCTTCATGATTGCTCCTAGATACTTAGCAACTTGCTCTTCAATGGTGTCTTCATCCTCTTCAGAGGAAGAATAGTCATCAGAGCTCATGAATGGCAGAAGGAGGTTCAATGGAATCTCTATGGTCCCTGTATGAGCCTCAGATTCCTGTGGTTCCTCAAAGGGAAACTCCTTTTTGTCCAGAGGACATCCCATGAGGCTTTTCTCACTGGGAATCATGTCCTCCTCACTCTCTCAAGGTTCGGCCATGTTGGTCATGGTTATGGCCTTGCACTCTCTCTTGCGATTTTCTTCTGTATTGCTTGGGAGAGTATTGGGAGGAGTTTCAGTAATCTTCTTACTCAGCTGACCCACCTGTGCCTCCAAATTTCTAATGGAGGACCTTGTTTCATTCATAAAACTTAGTGTGGTCTTGGATAGATCAGAGACTATGGTTGCCAGGCCAGAATGGCTCTGTTCAGAATTCTCTGTCTGTTGCTGAGAAGATGATGGAAAAGGTTTGCTATTGCTAAACCTATTTCTTCCACATTATTATTGAAGCCTTGTTGAGGCTTCTATTGGTCCTTCCATGAGAGATTTGGATGATTTCTCCATGAAGGATTATAGGTGTTTCCATAGAGTTCTCCCATGTAATTCACCTTTGCCATTGCAGGATTCTCAGGATCATAAGCTTCTTCTTCAGAAGATGCTTCTTTAGTACTGTTGGATGCAGCTTGCAATCCATTCAGACTCTGAGAAATCATATTGACTTGCTGAGTCAATATTTTGTTCTGAGCCAATATGGAATTCAGAGTTTCAATTTCAAGAACTCCTTTCTTCTGAGGCGTCCCATTGTTCACAGGATTCCTCTCAGAGGTGTACATGAACTGGTTATTTGCAACCATTTCAATGAGTTCCTGAGCTTCTGTAGGGGTTTTTAGATGAAGAGATCCTCCTGCAGAATGGTCCAATGACATTTTTGACAACTCAGACAAACCATCATAGAAGATACATATGATGCTCCATTTTGGAAGCATGTCAGTAGGGCACCTTTTGATCAATTTCTTATATCTTTCCCAAGCTTCATAGAGGGACTCTCCTTCCTTCTGTCTGAAGGTTTGGATTTCCACTCTAAGCTTGCTCATCTTTTGAGGTGGAAAGAATTTGGCCAAAAAAGCACTGACCAGCTTATCCCAAGAGTTCAGGCTTTCCTTAGGTTGTGAATCCAACCATGTTCTAGCTCTGTCTCTTACAGCAAAAGGGAAAAGCATAAGCCTGTAGACCTCGTGATCAACTCCATTGGTCTTGACAGTGTCACAGATTTGCAAGAATTCAGCTAAAAACTGATGCGGATCTTCCATTGGAAGTCCATGAAACTTGCAATTCTGCTGCATTAGAGAAACTAATTGAGGCTTAAGCTCAAAGTTGTTTGCTCCAATTGTAGGAATTGAGATGCTTCTTCCATAGAAGTTAGAAGAGGGTGCAATAAAGTCACCAAGCATCTTCCTTGCTTCTCCACCATTGTTATTAGGTTCGGCCATGTCTCCTTCTTTTTCGAAAATTTCTGTCAGATCCTCTCCAGAGGGTTGTGTCTTAGCTTCCCTTAGCTTCCTCTTCAGAGTCCTTTCAGGTTCAGGGTCAGCTTCAACAAGAATGTTCTTATCCTTATTCCTGCTCATATGAAAAAGAAGAGAACAGAAAAAAAGAGGAATTCTCTATGTCACAGTATAGAGATTCCTTTATGTGAGTAGAAGAAGAGAAGAATAGAAAAAGGAGAAGAGAAGAACTCGAACATAGAGGAGAAGAGGTGGTTCGAATTATGAGTAAAAGAGAAGTGTTAGTAGATAAATAAATAAATAGAAAGAAATGAGAGGGGGAAGAATTCGAAAATTAAATAAAATAAAATAAAAATATTTTTGTTTTTATTTTAAACATTAATTATAATTCGAAATTTAAAAGAAGAGATAAAATAAAATTTGAAAACTGAATGAAGTAATTAAAGAAAAAGAGATTTTTGAAAATATTGTTAGTGATTTTTGAAAATTGGAGAGAGAAAAGTAGTTAGATAGTTTTGAAAAAGATAAGAATTTTAAAATCAAACAAAAAGTCAAGTGGTTAATTGAAAAAGATTTTGAAATTAAGTTTTGAAAAAGATATGATTGAAATTTATTTTGGAAAAGATTTGAAAAAGAAATTCAAAAAGATTTGATTTTGAAAATTGAAGTTGATTACTTGACTAACAAGAAACTAAAAGATATTATTCTAAAATTTAAATATTGAACCTTTCTTAATAGGCAAGTAACAAACTTTTAAATTTTTTTTGAATCAATCACATTAATTATTAGTAAAGATTTTGAAATTATGAAATGAAATTAAGAAAAAGATTTTGAAAATCATTTTTAAAATTTTCGAAAATCATAAAAAAAATGAAGAAGATTTGATTTTTGAAAAAGATAGAATTTTTAAATTGAAAATTTGATTTGACTCATAAGAAACAATTAGATTTTAAAAATTTTTGAAAAAGTCAACTCAAATATTCGAATTTTATGAGAAGAATAAGGGAAAGATATTTTTTAAATTTTTTTAATTTTTAATAAGGAGAGAGAAAAAAGGAAAGATATCATTTTTATGTTTTTCTCTTTTTCTATTAAACAACAAAAATAAACACACATAAAAATTTAAGATCAAAATAAAAATGCATGCAAGAACACCTTGAATGTCAAGATGAACACCAAGAACACTTTGAATGTCAAGATGAACATCAAGAACATGTTTTTTGAAAATTTTTAAGAAAAGAAGAACATGCAAGACACCAAACTTAAAAATTTTTATTCTCTAGACACTAATAATTCAAGAATGCATATGAAAAACAAGAAAAGACACAAAACAAGAAAATACAAAGATCAAACAAGGAAATTCATCAAGAACAGCTTGAAGGTCATGAAGAACAAGAAAGAAACTCAATGCATGTGTTCTTCAAAAATTTTAAGAAATAAAAAGGATGCAATTGACACCAAACATAAAAATTGACACTAGACTCAAACAAGAAAGATAAAATATTTTTGGTTTTTATGATTTTATTAAATTTTTTTTTTTGGATTTTTCAAAAATTATTTGGAAAAAGAAAAATAAGGATTTCAAAATTTTTAATGAGAATTCCAGGAATCATGCAATGTTAGTCTAAAGCTCCAGTCCATGAATTAGACATGGCTTACTAGCCAGCCAAGCTTTCAGTGAAAGCTCTGGTCCAAAACACTAGACATGGCCAATGGCCAGCCAAGCTTCAGCATACAAATCAGGCATACAACAGCTAATCAGATGGGAGTCCAAGGGCTCTTGTGATGATAAGTTGAAACCTCGGTCCAAAACTATTAGACATGGCTTCACAGCCAGCCAGATTTCAACAAATCATCATGAAATTCTAGAATTCATTCTTAAAATTCTGAAGAACATAGAATAATTTAAATTTTTTTTGAAAATTTTTTTGAAAATAAAAGTAATAAAAACAAAAAGCTTAAAATTAATATAAAATTACCTAATCTGAGCAACAAGATGAACCGTCAGTTGTCTAAACTTGAACAATCCCCGGCAGCGGCGCCAAAAACCTGGTGCACGAAATCGTGATTGTTCATTCCCCATCAACGGCACCAAAAACTTGGTACGCACATTCATAATCTCAATTCTTTTTCACAACTCCGCACAACTAACCAGCAAGTGCACTAGGTCGTCCAAGTAATAAACCTTTCGTGAGTAAGGGTTGATCCCACGGAGATTGTCAGCTTGAAGCAAACTATGGTCATCTTGTAAATCTCAGTCAGGCAGATTCAAATGGTTATGGGATTTTGATAATTAAAATATAAATAAAATATAAAATAAGATAAAAATACTTATGTAATTCATTGGTGAGAATTTCAGATAAGCGTATGGAGATGCTTTGCTCCTTCTGAATCTCTGTTTTCCTACTGTCTTCATTCAATCATTCATACTCCTTTCCATGGTAAGCTGTATGTTGGGCATCACCGTTGTCACCGCACGACTAATCATCTGTCGGTTCTCAATCATGTTGGAATAGGATCCATTGATCCTTTTGCGTCTGTCACTACACCCAACACTCGTGAGTTTGAAGCTCGTCACAGTCATCCCTTCCCAGATCCTACTCGGAATACCACAAACAAGGTTTAGACTTTTTGGATCTCAGGAATGGCCGCCAATAATTCTAGCTTATACCACGAAGACTCCGATCTTTCGGAATGGAGGCTAAGAGATACACGCTCGATCTAAGGTAGAACGGAAGTGGTTGTCAGGCACGCGTTCATAGGTTGAGAATAATGATGAGTGTCACGGATCATCATATTCATCATGTTGAAGTGCAAGCGAATATCTCAGAATAAGAATAAGCTTGAATTGAATAGAAAAACAATAGTACTTTGCATTAATTCATGAGGAGCAACAGAGCTCCATACCTTAATCTATGAGGTGTAGAAACTCCACTGTTGAAAATACATAAGTAAAAGTGGTCCAGGCATGGCCGAATGGCCAGCCCCCTAAACATGATCAATGATCAAAAATGATACAAAGATAGTCTCAAAAATGATCAAAAGATTATGAAATAAATCACTAAAAGTAGTTTTTATACTAAACTAGTAGCTAGGGTTACAGAAAATAAGTAATTGATGCAGAAATCCACTTCCAGGCCCACTTGGTGTGTGCTTGGGCTGAGCATTGAGCTTTCATGTGTAGAGACTCTTTTTGGAGTTAAACGCCGGGTTGTAGCCTGTTTCTGGCGTTTAACTCTGGTTTGCAACCTGTTTCTGGCGTTTAACTTCAGAATAGGGCAGGAAGTTGGCGTTTGAATGCCAGTTTGCGTCGTCAAAACTCGAGTAAAGTATGGACTATTATATATTTCTGGAAATCCCTGGATGCCTACTTTTCAACACAATTGAGAGCACACCAATTGGGCTTCTGTAGCTCCAGAAAATCCATTTCGAGTGCAGGGAGGTCAGAATCCAACAACATCTGCAGTCCTTTTTCAGCCTCTAAATCAGATTTTTGCTCAAGTCCCTCAATTTCAGCCAGAAAATACCTGAAATCACAGAAAAATACACAAACTCATAGTAAAGTCTAGAAATGTGATTTTTATTTAAAAACTAATAAAAATATACTAAAAACTAACTAAATCATACTAAAAACTACTTAAAAACAATGCCAAAAAGCGTATAAATTATCCGCTCATCATCTACTTCCTCTTCTTCATGTGGAGCTTCAACAACCACTTCTTCCTCATGAATGTCTTCCATGACCCTTGGAGGTATCTCCTCTAATGTAGTCCCCGACCATAAAGTGATGGCGTTGAGACCGCTCTTGGGGTTTGGTTAGGGATGGGATGGAAGGTTAGAAGAGCTTGGGGGTTGGTTGGTGTTGTTGTTGGAGGGGGGCATGGTCATCTTTGAAAGCATGTTGGTTAGATTGGCCAATTGAGCGCCCAAGGCATCAAATTGTGCCTTATTGCTCTTGTCCCGTTTCTCCATAGCGGCTCTAAGCTCATCAACTTGATTGGTGGAAGATGAAGAGGTTTGGTTGGATTGTTGTCTATGGTGTGGTGCTTGGTATTTGGTGTAGTTGTTTTGGTTGGCTTGGTGGTTGGCGTTGTTATGGTGGTATTGAGATGAAGATTGGTTGTTGTTGTAATGAGAAGAAGAGTTGTTCCATCTCTGGTTTTGATTGCTCCCTTGTGCATTATCCTTCCACCCTTGATGTTGATTACCACCATGATGGTAGTTATTTTGGCCTTGAGAAGGATAAGGTGGACGGTTGTTATAATTCACATTGGCCACTACAAGGGCATGTTCCTCTTGAATTTGATGGCATTGATCAGTGTAATGTGTGGTGCTAGAGCACAAACCACAAATTCTAGGAGAGCCTTCAAGTTGAGCAACTTGGGGTGGGGCTTGGATGGCTTGGATAGAGTAGTATTCCTTTTGATCCTTTTGTATTTGCGTGAGGATAGTGGCCATGTCTCCAAGCGCCTTGGTCAAGCTTGCTTCGGAAAGGGACGGTTCTACCACACCCTTGAGAGGATTACTTCTCACCCTTACATGTTGTGTAGCCTCGGCAACATCATTTATCAACTTCCAAGCTTCTCCCTCCGTCTTATTTTTTGAAAGGGAACCACCACTAGAAGCGGTGAGCAATCTTCTATCTTCCACACAAAGACCTCCGGTGAAGTAACTAATGAGCAAGTGAGTGTTCAATCCATGGTGTGGACAAGATTCCAATAACCTCTTGAACCGAGTCCAATACTCATACAAACTCTCTTGGTCTCTTTGCATTATACCCGAGATCTCCTTCCGGACATAATCGGTCTTCTCCGGTGGGAAGAACTTATCTAGAAACTCTCTTCTCATGAAATCCCAATTGGTCACAATCTCATCCGGTAGCGAATAAAACCATGTCTTTGCTTTCCCTTCAAGAGAGAAAGGAAAGGCAAAAACCATAATAGCCAACTCATCGGCTCCATGCCTTCGAGCCGTAGAACAAGCAACTTGAAAATCTCTTAGATGTCAGATGGGGTCTTGACACGGCAACCCATGATATTTAGGAAGTAGATGTATCAAGCTACTCTTCAACTCAAAGTTTGGATCAAGGTTAGGATACCTTGCTTGCAAAAGTTGAAATATGATATCCGGAGCTCCTTGCTCATGCAAAGTGATCCGTCGTGGCTCTGCCATGTATGGTTCACCTGTGGGATGCAAAGATGTATTAATAGTGCCAATAGAAGAATAGGAAGTAGCGGACTCCAAGTCACTCTCGGTACCGTCTAGTGATTCGGTATGTTCCTCAAGAGAGGCCGAAGTACTAGCCGTATAGTCCAACCGTCGTCTAGCTTGCCGAGTGTGTAACAAAGTTCTTTCAATCTTAGGGTCAAACTCGGCTAAACTAGAATTCGGTTAAGACCGAGTCATAAAACTTGGGAGTCATAGCACACATACAAAAAAAATCTAAACTATAGCTAAGTATTGAAAGAAGGTAAACTATCTACAATACTCACATATTCACATAACCAATATCAAGGCATATGTTGCAACTACTCCCCGGCAACGGCGCCAAAAATTTGATGCTTCGAGGGTTATGTCGGTATAGAATTTCTTAATAAAATCCCGTTGTAAGTATAGCAAAGTATTCAAACCGAAGTATTCAAACCTCGAGTCAAATTTAGAAGGAATTTGGTTGTCACAAGTTCAACCCAATAAAAGTAACCGAAGTATTCAAACCTCGGGTCGTCTCACAAGGAATGGGCAAACATGTGCATCAACATTGGTTAGAATTCCGGGGTTGCAAGTCATGAGCAAGAAATTAAACTAGGAATCTTAATAAACAAGTAATCTTAAAGTGCAAGAAACTAATCCAAATAACTAAAGCAAGATGCGAGCAATTTTAAACTAATAAGATAACATTCAATATAATTCTATTCTAAAACTAAACAATTAACTATAACAAAGACAAAGCAATTAGGAATTTTGGGTTTTCAAATATGAATAATAAAAGTAACTCTTGGCTAGACATGGGAATTGGGGTCACTATCCTTGTCTAATAACCATATCTTGACAATTATGAGGAACCAAACTCATTAAGTCTACTTCTATACTTGAAGTATGTTAAATGGTTTAGTCACCATCAACCCATAAGGTCCAACCTAACTACTTATTGACTTAGTAGTAGGCTAGTGTCAATGGCTATCAAATTAACCACTAAGGGTTCCCAAATCATCAAATCCTTTAGACCCAATGACTCAAGTTTACCCAATTCCCTTAGCCTAGGCCAAGAGTAAAGAGAACTACTCCATAATCAAAGGAAACAATTCATCAAACACATGCTAAGCATTAACAAAAGACATATTCAAATTGTAATTAAATTGAAACTAACAAGTGCCCACTAACAATTATCAACATACAATCATTCAAATAACACAATTAATCATGAAATTCATCAATGTAACATTAGCAAGGTAAGATTCACAAGATTCATAAAATGGGTATGAAATGACAATTGACAAGAATCATAAAACTAACACAAGATCTAAACAAAATTATACTAGGAAATTCAAATTAAGCAATTAAAACTAGTAATTAGCAAGATCCAATTCAGAATTCAACAAGAAAATATCAAATTGAAGCTAGATCTAGAGAGGAACAAGGGTTTCTCTCTCTAAAAGAACAAGAACCCAAAAACTAGCAAAAAATTGTGTCTACGTGTAAAAATGATTGATCCCCCCTTTCCCCTAGCATCCTTGGGACTTTTCCATCCAGAACCAGCTTGAATTTGGGCCTCTTAAGCCTTAGAAATCGCCAGGCATGATTTCCTTTAATGAGGTCACGTGTAGCTTGTCACGCGTACGCGCCATGCGTGCGTGCGTGCTGATTGCTTTTGTAATCTACGCGTGCGCGCCTGTGTGGTTTTTCCTAATCTGTGCGGATGCGTCCATCCTTGCGCGCCGCTCCCAGCCATCCACATCCACGCGTGCGCGCGAGGTGCGCGTGCGCACCCATGTTGAATTTTCCAAAATCCAAATCTTCATGTTCCTTCCTCTTGTGCATGCTTTCTTTCTCTCTTCTAGGCCATTCTTGCCCTATTAATTATGAAATCACTCAACAAACACGTCACAGCATCGAATGATAATAGAAGAGAATCAAAATATGACAATTTTAAGGCAAAAGAAGCATATTTTTCATCATGAAGCAATATTAGGAAGAGAACACAAAACCATGCAATTCTTATGAATAAGTGTGAGAAATATTGACAAAACCCCCAAATTCTACACAATATAAACCACAAAATTAGGGTTTATCAAATCTGCAATCCTTTCTCTATCTCTGACTCAGATATTTCCAAAGTTCTTCAATTTCAGCCAAAATTTACCTGAAATCATCGTAAAACGCAACAACTCAAAGTAGAATCCAAAAATGTGAATTTTGCACTAAAACCTATGAAAATATAATAAAACTTAAGCAAAATATAATAAAAACTATATAAAAATGATGCCAAAAAGTATATAAAATATCCACTCATCACAGCTGCTACAGAGTTGGATATTCTGGCGGTTCCCTCGTTGAGGCCCTCTGGGTTTGAGGATTTTTAATTTCCGTTGGCATCTAGGTATTCTTTATTTGTTTGAAGTTTGTAAAATGTTATATGTCGCGTGATACATTCAGTTTATAATCAATTACTATCATTCAGGTGGGCTACGTACTTACCTCCTAACAACAGAAAGGAGCAAAGAGTTATAAACTATCGCCTTGCGTTAGATCGATTGACCGCTCAAGATGTAAGTATCATGTATATTGGTTTTATCAGTTGCGCTTCATCTTTGCTACCTATATGTACATTTTGTTATGACATTGGAGGATGTTGAATTTTCATATTGTATGGGAGCCTTACTCCGTCCTCGATGTACTTGCTGTCGTTCATCTTGAGATTCTTACGGAGGAGCATTGTTGGTTATGGCGAGCGGTGACTAGCTTGATATACTTTCCCATCATTGAGTGGCATCAGGTTGATAGGGTGGTCCCACAGCTTGGTGGTGTGTAGTATGTTCCCAAGAGGGCATTGAACATAGACTGGCTACACGCTAAGGATGGGAGGAGCGTCTATAGGTAGTTCCCCCATTACTATCAGGCATGGCACTTTCACTGGGGGAACAGGGTTGACTCCATCCTTGCTATCGACAGAGTGCCTGATCCAGGCCACTGAGTTCTTAGATTGGTGGCACCGCGAGGCGCACAGGATTCTTTCCCCGGGACCCGTATTTGCGGATACCCAGCACGTGGAGATACCGGCCGAGGCATTTTAGAGAAGGTCGTCACAAGCACTATAACATCCTACCACATAAAATATATACGTATAATAGTCGAAATAATGTAGTATGCTAGGAGCCATGAAGAATAGGTAATGAAAAATCGCAAAATTAAAAGCACAACGCTAAAGAATAAGGATTACTTGCATACGAAGAAAGCTAAGGTTCATAACATATATACAAATAACAAGAGTAGAGGGTCAAGAGTACAAAATAACAAGCTCCTGACTCAGCCTATGAAGGTAAGGTTGGCCGGAGAATATTTATATACATATATACTTAACCCAAAACCCAAAATACATATATAATAAATCCTGGTTCTCCGTACACCTCTAAGAGGTACAAAAGTAAAACAAATTATGAGGAAAGTTCTATACATATAATCATATATAAGTTATACCCCAAAAGATCCAGTTCGCTGCAGAGCTCCAAACGCCTAGCGAGGTGCCTCTCGACCTGCATATGAAAACACAGAATATTCGTATGGAATGAGAACTGGGGGTTCTCAGCATGGAAAAGGTGTCACGTACATAAGATATAAGGCCCTGGTAATGCCAGAGGCAAATCCTAGAACACCAACACTCAGATTATAAAACTTAAAGAGCTAAAACAGAAACCATAAATGGGTGGTTCTCTAAGGTTCTAAATTAACCAATTCCGAACTAAAACCCTCAATCTCTCCGTCTTTCCTCTGTTCCTCCAACTCCGATGAAATTGCACAGATAGATAAGCAGACAATGGCAAACACAGGTAGTATTCAAGTAATACAGATAGCAAGTATAACAATTAGCATATCATAATCAATTAGACATTCCCAATTAGTGTACAAGCAAGCAATTCAAACAATACGCACATGATGTATGCCTGTCCTATGGCTGATGAGTGTCATCTGTCGGTTATAAAGCCAACTAGACAAGTCCAGCTACTAAATCCTAGACTGTCTGCTGTCGCGCATCCTCAAGAGTCTATGCATAGCTTTTTCTCATATAATATTTTCTCATTGGAGGGTATCCTTCCTGGAAATTTATACGTGCCCAGTCACCCTTACGACATAGGGTCAACAGAGTATCGAGTCTCAATACGGAACACGTGGTGGCAAGCCACGGTATTTTACCCAGGAAAACTCGTATCTCAGATAATTGAGTGCCTAAGTCAATAAGCATTCATAATCATTTATAATCATTGTATAATCATTCTTTACAACCATGGCATCACATATACTTCTGTTTTCTGCATTTTTCATATTTAAATCATCATTTTTCAACCTTACTCCACCCTCAAGTTACCACTTCTTCCTAGCTTCTTCTTACTACAAGACATACTATTAAGCTCTAGGGCTAAGAAAATGAAAATAGAGGATTAGAGTTTTGAAATTAATCTTTAAAACACAAAATCCATGTTTGCTGAAACAGGGGCCACACGTATGCGTGGGAGTGCAATTTGCTCTTTACGCGTACGCATTACCACGTTCGCATATGAAACCCTAGGCTCGCATACGCAAGGGTCTCTTTTTTCCCATGATGCGTACACATTACCTCATCTGCGTACACATGCATGCCAAACAGAAATGCCCATTCGTGTATGGAGGGGTCCGCGTACGCATACATTACAGATTAGTCAAAAATGGCTAAGTCTGCAAAATTTTAATTTTACATATCGAACTTCCGACACGCATAACTTTCTTGTTTAAAAACATTTTTCGTCCATTCTTTGAATGACCTAAACTTCACGAACTCAATTTTCATATGAAAAGAGTTTGAAACAATTTGGAGGTCCGAAAGTCGAGGTATGGCTCGCCGAAGTTGGACCAAAAATCCATTTTACACAAAAACCTTAAACCTCAATTTTCATTAAAATCCAAACTTAAATCCAACCTCCTATACATATATTCAGCACAGCAACATATCATAGCATATCAACACAGCACTAAAATACCCACATCATACCACAATCAATCATACTTCAATATTGTACAATTTCACACCTAAATTTCTCACTTTAATAAACAAGATTATCAATAATCTATCTTACTTTTATAATTCAATATCATCAACTAGTAAATCATTGTTCAATCACCATTTAGCATCCTATTTCCACCATAACAATGATCTCAAACACATGCTCAATTCATACCATCAATCATTATCACAAGTACTAAACATACAATATACTTCATCATTCCGACCTATCCTGTGGTCCTCTAGCCTAAGTTTTCACAAGACATTATATATTAAATATGAAAAACCTAAAACATACTGATGAGCGGATATTTTATATGTTTTTTGGCATCATTTTCATATAGTTTAGTAGTTTTTATAGGTTTTAGTATTAAATTCACATTTTTGGATTCTACTATGAGTTTTTGTGTTTTTGAACAATTTCAGGTATTTTCTAGCTGAAATTGAGGAGCTGGACCAGAAGTCTGATTCAAAGACTGAGAAAGCACTGTAGATGCTGTCTGGATCTGACCTACCTTTATTTGGAAGGACTTCTGGAGCTAGAGAATTCCAAATGGAGTGCTCTTAATGGCTCCGGAAATCTGACTTCCAGAGCTTTCCAGCAATATATAATAGTTCATACTTTGCTTCGGATCAGAAGGCTTAAAACTGGCATCCAACGCCAGCTACCTGCCCTCTTCCACGCGTCCAGCACCCAAAGAGCAGAGACCAATGTACAAACGCCTAAAGATGACCCCCTAGCTGGCATTCCACGCCCAAGAGACCTCATAGCACGTGGATCTCATCAACGCTCAGCCCAAACACTCACTAAGTGGGCCCTAGAAGTAGATTTTAGCACTAAATAGACTGTTTTACCCTTACTAGACATCTGTTTAGTATTTAAGGGATTTTACTTATGTAATTCAGACCTTTAATCATCATATTCACATACCATACACGTTTTGCTTTCGTATTTTATTTTTAGTATGAGTTTCTAAACCTCCTAGGTTGAGGGGAGGAGCCCTACTGAGTCTTATGAATTAATAAAAGTACTACTATTTTTCTTCGATCCGTGTTTGATTAATTCTAAGATGTATATTCGTAATTCATCATGGTGAATAGGATGATCTGAAAAATTAGCTTTGTTCATCACATTAAGACGAACGTGCCTGATGAACACCCGCATCTACTTGGGTTCAGAGTGCGTCTTTCACCGGACAATAACGAACCAACAGCTTGAATTTGCGTCTCTCAGACGGCTAATCCACTACTTCATTGGGGACTTCTCCAGACATCAGCTCAGCCGATTTCCAGGGAGATTAGGGTCTCTGTGGTAGAGGCTAGAACCCAAAGATGCAGCATTCTCTGATTCGGAAGATCCAACCTTGTCTGTGGCATTTTGAGTATGATCATTAAGGAGGATGGATTGTACGAGCTTCACCCTCAATCAGAATGGATCCGCACTAAACCTGGGGTTCAGATCTGGAGAAGTATTGGCAGCTGCTCAAACCAGTGTCAATCACATACAGCCTGCCATTAAAAAAATCACTCACAAGCAAAGAGAGCAGTAATACCGGAGTTAATTCAGAAAGACAAAGCAACTCCAATCCTTAACCCTATTCCTATCAGTATTTTCTACCCCTTTTGCTTTCATAGTTTCATGATCATCGAACTTCAACAACCTTCTGATCTGCCTAACTAAGACCTGCAAGATAACCATAGATTGCTTCAAACCACAATCCTTGTGGGATCGACCCTGACTCGCTCAGGTATTACCTGGTCGGCCCAGTGCACTTGCTGGTACTGCTGTACAAAGGTGTGGGGATTCGTGCGCACCACATACCTTGGCCGATTTCCTCGTAGAACCAAGGAAACCTACTTAGGCAAGAAGCAAGCCTTTAACACCAAAAATTCAGCTACCAGCACCAAATCCTAAGCTTTCAATTAAGCTTCCAATATATCCATGCTTCATATCATATATATACATATAACTAACATATTTATCACATATACATATACAAAATTCAATACCCAAAACAATTAATCAACGAATTAGCTAGGATTTTAGGATTCTCACCTTCCTCAAGAACCATTGAAGCAAGATTAAACATTTTCCTCAAACTAATCAGATCCTATAACACAAAAAAGGACCAAAATCTCAACATCTACCATATCAAATTTTCAAAAAATTGGGGAAGGAGGAACTGAAATCAAAATTAAGACTTCCTTACCAAATTAGTCACTGAGCTTTGTAGGGCTCGATGCCGCAGACGTGTGGCCGCAAACGGTGTGGCGATCGGAGCTCGGTGCGAGAAGATATGGTGATATGGATTGAATTCAAGGGTTTTGAAACCCTTCCTCACCTTCCCTTGTGTTCTTCAGCGTGGAAAAACTTTGAAATATGAAGAATGAGCTGAGCTCATTTTGTTTTATGAATTGGTTGGGCCCACGGCCAGGTTTGGGCCCGATTCGATCGGTTTGACCGGATCTTGGGCCAAATTCTTTGAAATTAGTATCAAAATTCCTATTTTAATTAGATCTATCTTATTAAACTATAAAATTCACATTCCTAATTTTTTATTAAAAATTAATTTATTGATTAATTATTCGCTAATTTTATGGGGTTTACATCCTACCCACCTAATTTAGAATTTTGCCCTCAAAATTCAGATTTAGTTACCTGAAAAGAGGTGTGGATAGTCCTTCCGCATATCCAATTCGAGCTCCCAAGTATGTTCTTTGATACTAGCCCGACTCCAAACTACTTTCACCAATGATACTTCCTTTCCGTGCAATCGTTTGATACTGGTGTCGTCAATCCTAATCGGGGTTACTGGAAGTGTGAGATATTCTCTTACTTGAACCGATTCTGGTTCCAGAACAAGACTTGCATCAGGAGTATACTTTTGAAGCTACAACACGTGAAACATGTCATGCAGGTTCAAAAGATACGATGATAAGGAAATCCTATAGGCTACTGGCCCAATCCCGTTCAGAATTTCAAATGGTCCGATATAAAGGGTATTCAGTTTCTTTGTTTTGATTGCTCTACCCACTCTGTTAGTTGGTGTAACCTTAAGAAGCACATGCTCTCCTTCTTCAAATTCTAAACGCTTCCGCCTTTGATCAGCATAGCTCTTCTGACGGCTCTGAGCGACAAGCATTCCACTTCGGATCTTCTTTATCTGCTCAGTGGTTTCAGCTATTATTTCAGGCCCTAATAAGCTTTTCTCTCCAACCTCATACTAGCATAGCAGAGATTGAAACTTCCTCCCATACAGAGCCTCATACGGAGCCATTCCAATGCTCGCATGGTTGCAAACTCCACTAGCGGCATATATCGATCCCAGCTCGTCGGCTGGTCCAGAACACAAGCCCTCATCATATCCTCTAGGGTTTAAATTGTTCTCTCTAACTGACCATCTGTCTGAGGGTGATACGCAGTGCTTACGCTTAACTGAGTCTCAAACGCTCGTTGGAAAGCTCCCCAGAACCTTAGGGTGAAACGAGAATCTTTGTCAGATATAATAGTGGAAGGCACGCCAAGTAACCTTACAATCTCCTTAATGTACAAACGTGCTAGCTCCTCCAATGTACAACTCATCCGAATGGGGAAAAGTGTGCTGACTTTGTCAGTCGATCAACAATCACCCAAATAGCGTCATACCTAGCTCGAGTTCTAGGTAATACTCTCTGATGGTCTCTGATGCCCAATTTTAACTTTCTGACAAGTTAGGCCCTTAGATACATGCAAGGCCATGCTGTTCTTCATTCCTAGCCACCAGAACATAGCTTTCAGATCTTGGTACATCTTAGTACTTCCCAGATGGATAGAAAACTCGCTTTTGTGTGCTTCCTCTAAGATATCCTGCCGTAAGTTTCCAAGATCCGACACACAGATCCTACCCTTGATTCTCCAGATCCCGTCATCGTCCCAAGATACTCTCTACCGCTTCCCTTGCTCAATTCTTAGCAACACTTTCTGCAATTCCTTTTCGTCTTGCTAAGCTTTTTCGATCTTAGACTTGAAATCACTTGAAATTTGTAGTTGACTCAAACATAGAGTACCGGAATCCTCTCTAACCCCCAATTTTAGACCTTTGAATGCCTTTACCAATTCCTCCTCCCGTATCATCATCCAAGCAGCACATAGGGACTTTTGGCTTAAAGAATCCGCCATAACATTTGCCTTTACAAGGTGGTAATTCAACTTGAAGTCATAGTCCTTCAGAAGCTGCATCCACCTCCTCTGCCGCATATTCAGTTCTTTCTGCTCAAAGAGGTACTTCAAGCTTTTGTGATCTGAGAAAACTTAAAATTTGATGCCATAGAGGTAATGCCTCCAAACCTTTAGAGCAAACACCATGGCAGCAAGCTCTAAGTCATGAGTTGGATAATTCATCTTGTGTGGCCTCAACTGCCGGGAGGCGTATGCCACGATATTACGATGTTGCATTAGCACACACCCCAGACCCTTCAAAGATGCATCACAATACACCTCAAACAGTCCACTCGGCTCAGGCAACACCAATACAGGTGCAGTGGTCAATTTCTATTTCAATGCTTGAAAACTCTCCTCGCACTCAAAAGTCCAGACAAACGGCGCATCCTTCCTAGTTAGCTTGTTCAAAGGCAAACCATGTCGTGAGAACCCTTTGATGAATCATCGATAATAACCTGCCAAACCAAGAAAACTCCTAATCTCCGTCACAGAAGTTGATCGCTGATTTGAGGATTTATACCGGTTCAAAATTTAACAAATAATTTCATTGTGAGCATAGCCCAAACTGACAATCGATCCTCACATCAGAGTTTAATTTTTGGTTGTCACAAGTCCAACCCAATAAAAGTAACAAAGAATATTAGTCCCGGGTCATCTTCTCAAGGAATTGCAGTGAGGTATGCGCATTATTGGTTATGGTATCCAAGGGGGTGGGTTGGTTGATAAAAGAGCAAGAAAGTAAATGGCAAGAAAATAAAGCAAACAAACAAATAATAAAAAGAGGCATTCATGGCAAGGGTTGAGAATATAGGCTTTCTATCCTAGTCACTAATCATAAGACAATAATTAATAAGACTTTATCCTATTTAGTCAACACCAACAGGAGAAGGTATAATATCATCTCCAACACTCGAAGAAAGTCAAATAAGACTAGTTAATCTCAATCCAAAAGTCCTAATCAACTTATTAATTGAATTAGCAAAAGATTAGCATCAATAGAAACAATATTAACAAACAACTCTAGATCACCAACATAAGTTGGGTATTCATGACTCAAGGTCACCTAATTTCTCTTTCCAAGCCAAGAATGCTCAAAAACTACTCTAACATCTAACCAAGCATTTTGTCAAATACTTGGAAGGCATAAAAGGAAAGCATCATAAATTGCAAGAAATAATAAAATCTACTACTACTACCCAATACAAGAAATTCACAATAAAAGCTGAATTAAACAATAAAGGAACATAAAACATGAATTGCATTAAAAGGAAATCCAAATCCAACAACAGTGTTCATCAAGTAAAAAGAGGCACAAAAGAGAAATTAACAATGTAAACTAAGAGATCTAAGATGTAGGAAGAAGAAATTACAAGGAAAACTAAAGGAAAACAAGAATTAAAACCTAGATCTAAGAGATATTAACCAAATCCTAACCTAATTGTAGAGAGAAGAGAGAGCTTCTCTCTCTAGAAAACTAACGATGACATGATCCTAAGCTACACTAATTTCTCCCCCTTGTTTCCTCTTGAATTCTACATCAAATAGCTTCAGAAATGAGTTGGACTTGGGCCTGGAAAGCTCAAAAATCGCCCTCAGCGAATTCACTTTAAGTGAGTCACGTGCCGCTCGTCACGCGTGGCCATGGACGACGCGTGCGCATCGCTGGCGAATTTCCTCCTCCCGCGTACACGTGGATGACGCGTGCGCATGGTCTTCCATTCTCCAAATGCTCATTTCTTCATGAATTCTCTACTTTGCATGCTTTTCTCTTCTCTTCCTCCATCCAATACTTGCCTTATGAATCTGAAATCACTCAACAAACATATCAAGGCATTGAATGGAATTAACGTGAATTAAATTTAGCTATTTTAAGGCCTAAAAAGTATGTTTTCACTCTTAAGTGCAAATTTAGGGAGAATTACAAAACCATGCTATTTCATTGAATAAATGTGAGATAAGTTGATAAAATCCCCCTAAATTAAGCACAAGATAAACCACAAAAGTGGGGTTTATCAAACCTTCCCACACTTAATCCAAGCATGTCCTCATGCTAAACTCAAGAAAGAAACAAAGGGTATCGACATTTATTCAATGCAAACTATCTATATGCAATCTACCTACATGCACCTATCTAAATGAATGCAACCACTTAGTCAGAATAAATCAATTTCTAAGAATACATATATAAGCATAAGGGCTAAAGGCAATCATGATCAAATCAACTCCATAATTGAATTGAGTTATTGAAAGGAATTTACAAACATGCAAGAAAAGAAATAATAATAGGAGGAAACATAGAATTGAGCAATCAAACCCTCACCGGATGTGTATCCACTCTAATCGCTCAAGTGTATAGGGTTGATTCACTTAATTCTCCTCTAATCATGCTTTCTAAGATTTGTTTTGCATCTAACAATCAACAATTCTCTATTCTTTTTCGAAAACCACCTTTAAAATTGTCAAATCTTTTTAATTAGTTAGCTGTCTTAAATTTTCTTTTATTTTTCTTTCTTCTTTTCAAAATTAACCATTAAATAAAATAAAAACAAAAAATAATTTAATTTCCTTTTCTTTTAATTTCAAAAATTTGAATTCCATCTCTCTCCCTCTGCCTCCATTCTTCTTGTCTTCTCAAGACATCTTACTGGAAGTGCTCTAGACTCTGATATAGAGACATACACCTTCCCATTTCCTTGTTTCTTGACTGAGTGTAAAGGAACAGGAAGAGTTCACCATGAACCCGATTAGGGATGAACAGTTCAGAAGAACTTTGGAGTCTTATACAGCTCCCACTCTTGACTTCTATGGAAGCAGCATTAGCATACCTCCTATTGGAGTAGCTAACTTTAAGCTCAACCTATAGTTAACCATTCTAGTGCAGCAAAACTGCCAGTTTCATAGACTTCCACAAGAAGAGCCCATGGAATTCCTTGTAGAATTCCTGCAATTAGCTGACATAGTACACTCTGAGGGGGTAGAGTAGGATGTCTACAGACTGATGCTCTTTCCATTTGCTGTGAAAGGCCAAGCAAAGAGGTGGTTGGATAATCAAGCCAAATCAAGCTTGAAAACATGGAGTCAGCTGGTGGATAAGTTGTTGAATTAATACTTTCCACCAAAGAAGCTAACCCAGTTAAGACTGGACATTCAAGGCTTCAAACAAGAAGATAATGAATCCCTTTATGATGCTTGGGGAGGTACAGAATGATGCTACGAAAATGTCCTACTGACATGTTTACAGAATGGGTAAAGTTAGACATCTTCTATTATGGATTCACAGCTTTGGCTAAGATGTCTTTAGACCATTCTGCTGGTAGTTCAATCCACATGAGAAAGACAATTGAGGAAGGTCACGAGCTCATTGAGACAGTTGCCAGCAATCAGCATCTGTACTCATCTAATGAGACTCCAATGAAAGGAGAGGTTACGATAGTAACCACTGAGTCAGACCCTCCTGAGCAAAGTGAGTCATTAACCCAGCTACTGCACTCCCTTGCACAATAAATGTTGAAATTTCAAGAGATGCTGCAAGAAGTACGAGCCTTTAATAGAACTATGGAGGCACAGTTGAGTCAAATTAGACAGTACTCATCCAAACAGATAAGAGAAGAGTGTCTGGCCCTCATTAGTACCAAGGAGGCTGAGCCTAAAATGGTACCGAATGTTGAGGAACTAAATGAAGAAGAGACTCAAGAAGAGGCTAGAAGCACATTGTTGCACGACCCTCTTATGGGAAGAAAGCCTGAAGTACCACACCCTTAGATGCCCCAAAAGGAGACCAAGGATGAGCACTGCTCACAATCCTTGGAAGGCTATGAGAAGCTGCAATTCAATATTCCTTTTACTGAGTTTTTGGTGCAATGGTCTCTATCTACTGGAAGAAACCTCTCTGATGAGGTTACAGAAGGATTACATGGTTATCAAGGTCTTTCAACCTCCACTACCCCTTGACAAAGGAGGTACTTCCATGCAGAGTACAATACTGGAGCCTCCTCCCTTAGTGAAAACTCATACAATTTCTCCAGACATCAAACTTAAGTTTGGTGTTGGGTAGTCACCACCCACCAAAGAGGAAGGTCCTAAGAGAAAGATGCATAGGGGATGGAGAAACAATACAACCCTTACCCTAATAAGCAAGGAGAATCAAGCTCATCACACTAAAAGAAAGCTTGTTAGGAGGAATTCAAATCTGTGGGCGCTAATATCCTCCTCTTCTCCCATGGAGTTATTTCTGTTAACCAACTAGAAGGAAGTCAGTAATCAAATGTCAAGCTAATGACATTAAAGAAGCACTTGTTGGGAGGTAACCCAACTATGAGTAGAGTATTTCTGTTCTTATTTCTTTTGCTTATTTTCTTTTGAGTTTATTTTAGTTTATTTTTAGAGTTTTATCTTGCTTTTTAATATTTGTGATCATGTGCAGTAGTTAGAACAGAAACAGAAACAATCAGAGCTGGAAATAGAACACCCTGGAGCAGAGACCTTGTTGGTATTGAACGCCAGACAAGGGGGCCAGAGTGGGTGTTCAATGATGCACCACTATTTTGGTGGTGAATTCTTTGCTGAATTTAGGGGATTTTATTACCATTTTCTCACATTTATTCACTAAAATAGCATGGTTTTATGTATTTCTCCTAAATTGTGCTTAAGTGTAAAAACATGCTTTTTAGGCCCTTAAAGTGCTAATTTTGATTCACCTTTGATTCCACTAGATGCCTTGATGTGTTTGCTAGTGATTTCAGGATTGAAAATGATAGGAATGGATCAAAGGAGTGAAGAGAAAAGCATGAAAAGTGGAGAAATCAAGGAAAAGCTAGGATTTGGGATGCACCCATCGACGCGCACGCGCAACAGACGCGCACGCGTGAAATTGAAGTTGCAAGGCAACGCGTGCGCGTACATGACGCATACGCATGGATAGCAAAATGGCCAAGCAATGCGTACGCGTGACCCACGCATACGCGTCGATGCTCGCACGTGACTTCTTTAGTGAAATCATGCCTAGCGATTTCAGAGGGCTTCCAGGCCCAATTCTGAGTGGAATTTTGGCGGGAAAGGATTAAAAGAACCAAGGCTTGAAGGGAATGAATATCTTTGACATCTTGAAACATATGGAGAGAACATATACACTTTGTTTAGTTTAGAGGTAATTTCTAGAGAGAGAAGCTCTCTCTTCTCTCTAGAATTAGGATTAGGATTAGGTTTAATTCTTTTCTAGATCTAGGTTTAATTTCTTACTTTCATCTTGTTTCCATTTCAATTTCTTGTTGTTACACCTTTGCTCTCTTAGTTTTCTTACCAATTTTCCTTTGTTGTGCCTTTTATGTTGATGCACTATTGTTGGATTTGAATTTCATCTTAACGCAATTCATGTTTCATCTTCCATTGTTGTTCAATTGAGTTGTTGTTAATTTCCTTGCAATTAGTAGTTGTAGATTTACTTTTCTTGCAATTTTATCTTGCTTTGCTTTTATGCCTTCCAAGTGTTCGATAAAATGTTTGGTTGGAATATAGAGTAGATTTTCTCCTCTTGGCTTTAGTTGAGTAATTGGAGACTCTTGAGTTATCAAACTCTTTTGTTGATTGATAATTGAAAGTTGCTAGTTGATTTGAATTCCACTAACTCTAGTCTTTCTTTAGGAGTTGACTAGGACTTGAGGATTCATGTTGATTTCTCCACTTGACTTACCTTCATAGTTAGAGGTTCACTAAGTGGGAGCAATGGACAATTGATGTCACAATTGAGGAAAATAATGAGGATAGGACTTCTAGTTCTCATTTCTTGCCAAGAGCTTTCTTAGCTATTAGTTTACTTCTTTAGCAATTTATCTTTCATGTCTCTTATCCAAAACCCCAAAGATATACAATCCATAACCAATAACAAGAACACTTTCCTGCAATTCCTTTGAGAGATGACCCGAGGTTTGAATACTTCGGTTATTATTTTTAGGGATTTCTTACTTGTGACAACCAAATTTTTGTATGAAAGGATTATTCGTTGGTTTAGAAACTATACTAGCGACGAGGTTACATTTATTAAATTCTAAACCGTCAAAATTTCATTCATCATTCAACACCCATGAGGAGCGGCAAAGCTGGCATTGGACGCCAGCCAGGGAGCATATTGCTGGCGTTGAACGCCAGCCAGGAGGCATAGCCTGGGCATTCAACGCCCCAACAGAATTGCCAGCTATATCGATGTGTGTGCGTACGCACACAGGTCGTGCTCACGCACACAACGCAAAAAGAGGGGGGATGCGGACGCACAGGGAGTGCAAACACACCCAGCAGAAAGGGCTTAAGCTGGTGTGTGCACGCACAGGGAGGTGCGCGCGCACAGAACGCAAAAAATTAGGGTTGTGTGCGTACACACAGGTGTGTGCGCACGCACATGCTCTGTTTTTCTCAAAAAATTTTAATGCTATAAGGCACCAAACATGACACCCAAAATAGCATTTCCAACACCAAAACTTTATTCTACCCTAAAACTACAAGATTAACACAAAAATTCTACCAAACTAAGCTGATTAAAACAAGCAAAAATTCAACAAACACAATCTAAAAGAGAGGGAGAGTTAGAAAGATGTTACCAAACACTTATTTATTGTCTTTAAGTTAGACACTTGGGAAAGCCCTTGCTTTAGTGGCTTGTGCATGACTTCCCCACCAATTGCTTGAATCTCCAATGTCCTCCGGGATCCCAATCCTAAGCATTAACAAAGACAACCAAAAAGCAAGCTATTTGCATACTAACAGATTTACAATAGCCAATAACATCGCCATTGCAACTCCCCGGCAACGGCACCAAAAGTTTGATAAGATGACCAAGAGCAAGGATTTGGATTTTCACACTAAAAATAGAATTTGTCCGTTGCAAGTATAGTCCAAAGCCAACAATTGATCATCAATCAAATTTAGTTTCTAAAGATTGTCACAATACAAATCAACTTATTAAAAATGAGAGTATTTAGACTCCCGGGTCATTCTCCCTAGTAGTTGCAATGAAATGTCAAGATTATTGGCTATGGGAGGAGATGGGGGTTGGATAATTGTAAGATAGCATCTAATGTAAATGGAAAGAAAGTAAATGATCATGCAAGAAATTAAAGGAAAGCAAGTAAAGGCAATGAAAATGGAAATTAAGAGCTCTTGGTGAGCTCTTGGTGAGAATTGGGGAATTAAGGATTCCTATCCTAGTTATGTACCACAAACATGGTAATTGTGTGGAATTAATCCCAATTAGTCAATCCTACTTGAGAATTAGTCAAAAGGGCATAATTGACTCCAATCCCTATGTCCTAAGTCAACACTAGTGGGTCACTTAGAGTCAAGGAAAACCGAACCAATTAACAATCCTCACACAATGCAGAATGGATATCCACAACTCAATTCCATCCAAACACCCAATTTTTTAACCAAATGTGTGAAAACTAAACATGCAAGAATTAAAAGTCAAAGCAATAAAAGTCAAAACAATTAAACTTCAAATGCAAGAAACCTCTTGGCAAGAAATTGAGAGCTAAGGTTACCTATCCTAGCCATTGACCACAAACACATGATGATTATGAAGAGTTAATCCTACTTAGTCAACCTTACATCGAAGATAAGTCAAATAGGCATAGTTGATTCCAATCCATAAGTCCTAAGTCAACACTATTGGGTCACTTAGAGTCAGTGGAAACCAAATTAACGAACTACTCTAATATATCAAACAAAAATGGACATCAATGACTCAAGGGGCACCAATGTAATCAATTCCAAGCTAAGAGTGCAGAAAAACTAGGCAAAAACTAAGCCAGGCATTTCATCAAACACTTGGTGTGCATGAAAATAAAACAATATTAAATTGCAATAGAATAAATTCTAAAGCTACCAAAGCAAGAAAATCATAACAACTAAAGAAAGCAATAAATGAACATAAAACATAAATTGCATTAAATGAAAATTAAAATTAACAAAGAGTGTTCATAACATAAAAATGAAAAGATATAGGAAATAACAAGAGAAATAAAGAAGATAAAGACAAGAAGGCATGAAAACATAAATGAAACTACACTAAAACAAGAATTAAAGACTGAAATTAAAGGAAATTAAACTAAACCTAACCTAATTCTAGAGAGAGGGGGGGAGCTTCTCTCTAGAAACTAAGAGAAGAACATAAGAAATGCTAAACCTAATTGCCCCCCTTGCTTCCACTTGAATTCGGGTTGAAATAGCTTCAGAAATGAGTTGGATTAGGTTTTGGAGGCCCAGAATTCGCCCCCAGCAATTTGCATTAATGAGTTTACGTGACTCGGGTCATGCGTACGCGTGGGTCACACGTACGCGTTGCCTGGCAAAATTCACTTCCACGCGTCGCTTGTGAGCACGCATGGATCGCTGAATCTTCTAAACTCCATTTCTTCATGGTTTCTTCCTTTTTGCATGCTCTTTTTTCAACCCATACTTGCCTTGGAAACCTGAAATCACTTAGCAAACACATCAAGGCATCAAATGGAATTAAAGAGAATAAAATTTAGCAATTAAATTGCCTAAAAAGCATGTTTTCACTTTCAAGCACAATTTAAGAAGAAATCATGAAACTATGCTATTGCAATGGATAAGTGTAAGGAAAGTTGATGAAATCCACCCAAATAAAGCAAATAAATATCATAAAGTGTGGATTTATCACATCCCCATACTTAAACAATAGCATGTCCTCATGCTATACTCAAGAAGGAAGCAAGGGGTATTACATTTATTCAAAGCAAGTAAACTACCTGCATGCAATCTATCTACATGAATGCAACTATTTAGTCAAAATAACTCAAATTCCAAGAATACATATATGAACATAAGGGATAAAGCAATATAAATCAAGACAAATCCATATTAGATTAGAGTTATTAAAAAGCATTTACAAACTTGCAAGAAAGGAGATAATCAAAGGTGGAAACATGTAATTGAGCAATTGAACCCTCACCGGATGTGTATCTGCTCTAATCACTCAAGTGTATAGGGTCAATACACTCAATTCTACGCTAATCATGCTTTTTAAAGTTTGTTCTTCATCTAACCAATCTACAAAAATTTAATATACATATGCAAATATCACGAGGTCTTTTCAAGGTTGTAATGGGGCTAAAGGTAAAGGTAAGGATACATATATGGCTAAGTGAGCTTGCATTTGAATCTTTGATTAACCTAAGTTCTCAACTAACACATACACAACCTATACAATTTTAATATCAAACTTAGCTACCCAAAATCTCACTTTTACATGTACACACACTCATGCATCAAATCCAATTCATCACATATGCATTTATTATTATTAAATTTCACATTGGGGTAATTTTGTCCCCTCTTCATTATTTTTATTTTTTATTTTTTTAAGAACATAATATATACACCAACTCATCAATGCATATGGTTTCTATAATGTTACATGAGCATTTACCCAAATTTCCAATATTTTTCAATAAGAATAAAACACCTATTCATAAACCAAAGTTCCCACATTTTCCCCACACTTTAAACATCACACACACTCACTAACTTAAGCTACTCGAAGATTTAAATAAAGGACATTTCATTGTTTTTCGCTTAACGTTAATGATGTGGCAAAATAAAGAACAAAGAAGGGTTAAAAAGGCTTAAAGTGGTAAACAAAGGTAAATAGAATGGTAGGCCTTTTGGGTTAAGTGAGCTATAATGAAGTGATAGCCTCAATCACATAATTGCATAAATATACACTAAACAATGGATATATAAAATTAAACAAACCAAAGATTACAATTATAGAGAAGAGAAACACACAAGAATGAAATAAGTGGTCAAATGATGTAAGCACACAATGAGGCTCAAAAACTCACGAGTTGTATGTTCTTTTAACTCAAAAGCATGTTCCACAATGTATGAATCATGCAAGTTCCAATTAAAAGTTCTAACTCAAATCAATTAAGATATGAATTCCCTATCAGAATGTTTTTCTTGGAAAATTTTCATTATATTACTAAGTTTATTATATATGCTAAGAAATGTAATAAACTAAGAAACATGCAATTAAAGCTCTAAAATATGTACAAACTAGGAAAAATGCAGCCAAGAATTCAAAAAGAATATGCAAGTGTTAGGATTAGAGTATGTCACCCAATATTGCCGATCGGAGATGACCTCCCCACACTTAAGGATTTGCACCGTCTGCGGTGCAACTAAAGGTGAGCAATAGGGGGTATGGTGACTTCGGATTAACACCTTCAGCTGGTAGATCAATCGGTTGTTGCACGCTCTTTTTCCTGCTTCCCTTGTTGATTACGATGACTCATCCATGAAAAATAGAAAACAGGATGGAAAGACAAGTAAATGCAAAAACAAAGACGCATGGGTTGTTGGAATGAGGTGGTATTCACTAGAACGAGTGAGTGAATAGGTTTGTGACATGAAGAAAATAAGTATGTGTATTCTAAGTTGTGCACGATTTAGAACACACACACACTAGCATGGATAACTAGGTCACAAGTATACAAAATAACATGCAATTCGCTCATCCTATTGTGCTTGAAATACTTTAAAAGAAAACTTGTAGATTAAGACAAACAAACAAGCAATAAAGAGGCATGAAAGTATTCAAGCAAGAATCAAGGAATTGTGAATTGGATAATGAAGCAACACCTAATTGACATGAAGTGGAAAACATGACAAGCATAGTCCACAAAGCTTACAAAGCTCAAAAAGTGTCATTAGGCAAGTTTGATCCAATTTCACAGTTCACAATGTTAATGCATCAAATAGGTGACTTAAATAAAAATCAATCATAGCAAACATCACCTAACAAAAAATGCATCAACTACAATTAAATTGCGTATTAACAAATAATGAAATCAAATCACGTGGCCAAAACATGCAATTTAGAAATGCAAGAAGATTCATGAAGGCAATATTATGAGTACTTGATATGCACAAAATTAATCATGAAGAACACAATACCAAGCAACAATTTATAACCTCAATGAGGATATCCAACAATAAATAGCAATGACAATCTCAATAATTCAGCAGCAATTTCTCAACACAATCAACAAATCAACTCAATCATCCAACACTTAGCATCAAAATAGAAAATTAAACTAACTAAGCTAAATAACTAACTAACTAACTACATAACTAACTAACTAACTAAAGATGAGTGTCGTCGATGGTGAAGTATAGTAGTGAGTGGTTGTTGAAGGAGGGAAAGAAAAGAGGAAAAGAGAAAAGAAGAGAAGCACTAGAGAGAAGAGAAGAAAATAAGTATAGGGGGTGAAAACAGGGGCGTGCGTGCGCACAAAGCGCTGTGTCTGCGCATGAGGGGCCACACATACGCGTAAGGGACGCGTGCGCGTAGTGCGGCGAAGAATGGGGATCGACGCGTAGGCGTATGGATGCGTGCGTGTAAAAGACAGAAAATGCCAGGTGACGCATACGCGGGAGGGACGCGTACGCGTGGATGGAAAAATGAAAAAGGGTTGTGGGTTCGCACTATGCGTGCAAACGCCGCGAACAGAGCCCTTGTTTTGAGGTGTGCGTGGGCACAGACATGTGCCCACGCACAGAAAGGCTAAAAAATTGTTTTCTTTATTTTTTTTTATGGAACGTCAAAATTGCCAACTATCTTGACGTGTGTGCGTACGCACACAGGTCGTGCGTGCGCACACAACGCAAAAAGAGGAGGGATGCGGACGCACAGGGAGTGCAAACACTCCCAGAAGAAAGGGCTTAAGCTGGTGTGCGCACGCACAGGGAGGTGCGGGCACACAGAATGCAAAAAATTGGGGTTGTGTGCGTACACACAGGTGTGTGCGCATGCACATGCTCTGTTTTTCTCAAAAACTTTTCGTGCTCATAGCACCAAACATGACACCCAAAATAGCATTTCCAACCCCAAAACTTTATTCTACCCTAAAACTACAAGATCAACACAAAAATTCTACCAAACTAAGCTGATTAAAACAAGCAAAAATTCAACAAACACAATCTAAAAGAGAGGGAGAGTTATAAAGATGTTACCAAACACTTTTATTTATTGTCTTTAAGTTAGACACTTGGGAGAGCCTTTGCTTTGGTGGCTTGTGCATGACTTCCCCACCAATTGCTTGAATCTCCAATGTCCTCCGGGATCCCAATCCTAAGCATTAACAAAGACAACCAAAAAGCAAGCTATTTACATACTAACATATTTACAATAGCCAATAACATCGCCATTGCAACTCCTCGGCAACGGTGCCAAAAATTTGATAAGATGACCAAGAGCATGGGTTTGGATTTTCACTCTAAAAATAGAATTTTTCCGTTGCAAGTATAGTCCAAACCCAACAATTAATCATCAATCAAATTTAATTTCTAAAGATTGTCACAATACAAATCAACTTATTAAAACCGAGAGTATTTAGACTCCCAGGTCATTCTCCCTAGGAGTTGCAATGAAATGCCAAGATTATTGGCTATGGGAGGAGATGGGGGTTGGATGATTGCAAGAGAGCAAGTAATGTAAATGGCAAGAAAGTAAATGATCATGCAAGAAATTAAAGGAAAGCAAGTAAAGGAAATGAAAATGGAAATTAAGAGCTCTTGGTGAGCTCTTAGTGAGAATTGGAGAATTAAGGATTCCTATCCTAGTTATGGACCACAAACATGGCAATTGTGGAATTAATCCCAATTAGTCAATCCTACTTGAGAATTAGTCAAAAGGGCATAATTGACTCCAATCCCTAAGTCCTAAGTCAACACTAGTGGGTCACTTAGAGTCAAGGAAAACCGAACCAATTAACAATCCTCACACAATGCAGAATGGACATCCATAACTCAATTCCATCCAAACACCCAATTTATCAACCAAGAGTGTGAAAACTAAACATGCAAGAATTAAAAGTCAAAGAAATAAAAGTCAAAACAATTAAACTTCAAATGCAAGAAACCTCTTGGTAAGTCATTGAGAGCTAAGGTTACCTATCCTAGCCATTGACCACAAACACATGATGATTATGAAGAGTTAATCCTACTTAGTCAAACTTACATCGAAGATAAGTCAAAATAGGCATAGTTGATTCCAATCCATAAGTCCTAAGTCAACACTATTGGGTCACTTAGAGTTAATGGAAACCAAATCAACTAACTACTCTAATATATCAAACAAGAATGGACATCAATGACTTAAGGAGCACCAAAGTCATCAATTCCAAGCTAAGAGTGAACAAAAACTAGGCAAAAACTAAGCCAAGCATTTTATCAAACACTTGGTGTGCATGAAAATAAAACAATATTAAATTGCAATAGAATAAATTCTAAAGCTACCAAAGCAAGAAAATCATAACAACAACTAAAGAAAGTAATAAATGAACATAATACATAAATAGCATTAAATGAAAATTAAAATTAACAAAGAGTGTTCATAACATAAAAATGACAAGATAAAGGAAATAACAAGAGAAATAAAGAAGATAAGGACAAGAAGGCATGGAAACATAAATGAAACTAAACTAAAACAAAGAATTAAAGACTAAAATTAAAGGAAATTAAACTAAACCTAACCTAATTCTAGAGAGAGGGGGGAGCTTCTCCCTCTAGAAGCTAAGAGAAGAACATAAGAAAAGCTAAACCTAATTGCCCCCCCTTGCTTCCACTTGAATTAGGGTTGAAATAGCTTCAGAAATGAGTTGGATTGGGTTTTGGAGGCCCAGAATTCACCCCCAGCGATTTGCATTAATGAGCTCACGTAACTCGGGTCACGCGTACGCGTCGCCTGGCTCGCACTTGTGCGCGCGCACGCATTGCTTGTGCGCACGCACGGATCGCTGAATCTTCCAAACTCCATTTCTTCATAGTTTCTTCACTTTTGCATGCTCTTTTTCACTTTCAAGCACAATTTAGGAAGAAATCATGAAACTATGCTATTTCAATGGATAAGTGCAAGAAAAGTTGATGAAATCCACCCAAATAAAGCAAATAAATATCATAAAGCGTGGATTCATCAGGGGCATAAAAGAAATATCTTAGCCCAAACAGTTCTATTGAGTTGCTTCCCTAACTATATGCTTGTGGTGTGAAGGTGTCAAGTGAAAAGCATGAGACTGAGCAGTTAAAGTCGTGGTCCAAAGCAAAGAGTGTGCTTAAGAACTCTGGACACCACTGGCTGGGGATTTCATCAAAGCTGAATCACAATCCTAAGGGGTTCACCCAGTTAAAGTATCTGTGGAATTTATGTATCCGGTGGTAATACTGGAAAACAAAGTGCTTAGGGTCACGGCCAAGACTCTAAAGAAGCTATGTTCAAGAAAAAAAATAACTGAACTAGGAAAGTCAATAATATTAATTGGAGTCTGAATTCCTAAAGATGCCAATCATTCTGAGCTTTAATGGAAAGTGAGATGCCAAAATTATTTAGAAGCAAAAAGCTACTAGTCCCGTTCATCTAATGCAAATTGAGCGTCATTGAGAACACTAAAATTTATTGCATCCTCCTATTTCTTTTTAACCTACTTTTTTGTTGTTGTTTGGGGACAAGAAACAGTTTAAGTTTGGTGTTCTGATGAGCGGATATTTTATACGCTTTTTTGCATCAATTTCATATAGTTTTCATTATGTTTTGTTTAAGTTTTATTATGTTTTCATAGGTTTTAGTGCAAAATTCACATTTTTGGATTCCACTTTGAGTTTGTGTGTTTTATGGTGATTTCAGGTATTTTCTGGCTGAAATTGAGGAGCTTTAGCAAAAGTCTTATTCAGAGACAGAGAAAGGACTGCAGATGCTGTTAGGATCTGACCTCCGTGCACTCGAAGGAGATTTTCTGGAGCTACAGAAGTCCAAATGGTGCGCTCTCAATGACTATGGAAAGATAACATTCAGGGATTTTACAGAAATATATAATAGTCTATAATTTGCTTTGGAAATGAATAACCAAAACTGGAGTTCAACGCCAGCCACCAGCCCTATTCCTGGCGTCCATCGCCCACAAGGGAGCAGCTAGCATCCAACACCTAGGATGGAGTCCCTAACTAGTGTTCAATGCCCCTAAGGGACCCAAGCTCGTGAAGACACTCAAAGCTCAGCCCAAACACTCACCAAGTAGGCCCCCGAAGTGGATTTTCACACTACAAGACTAGTTTATCTTATTTCTGTAATTCCTAGTTAGCAGATTAGGATATATAGGAGAAGATCAACTATGTTTAGGATCTCTTCGGGACTCTTGCCCACTTTATGTTTTCCATTGTATTTTCAAACAGCATGAGTCACTAACCTCCTAAGGTTAAGGTTAGGAGCTCTGCTGAGTTTCATGGTAATATTATTATTTTCATTCAATATGTCTGATTCTATTCTCTTATACAACCTTGTTCTTCAGCTTATGAATTGAGGGTGACCCATAACAATCACCCTTGTTCTACATGGGTTCCGTGCGATTCCTGACCCGGATAGTGTTGAACTAAAGCTAGAGATTGCATTGCAGATTCCAATAGAGCATCTGAGTAACTTTGGATATGTGACATATAATCTTGTTGACTATTGGTGTGTAAAGTTTCTGTGGCGTTAGGGCTAGAGTAAGAGAAGCGGCACTTTCTGATCCAAAAGATCTGCCTTGTCTGTGGCACCTTGAGTAGGATCATGAAGGGGAGTGGACTGCTTAGAGCTTCATCTTCTGCTACAGTAAGAAACCTAGAGGTGGCTTGATGAGAGGACATGAGTCATCTCAACATGGTGGATTGCTGCTGTAGAGGAGGTTAACTTGATGAGAGAACATGAGTTAATCACTTACGGCTGCCATTGAAGGAATCAGAAGGTTATTGAAGAAGACAGTAAGAAAATTTAATCCGGAAAGACAAAGCATCTCCAAAGCCTCAACCATTCTATCACCATTGAATTCTTATCTATCCAGTAACATTTTATTTATCTATTTTATATGCTTTTCGTGACGAACTATATTTTCTATCTGCCTAACTAAGATCTGCAAGGTATTCACGGCTTGCTCAAACCAACAATCTACATGGGATCGATCCTGACTCACCTCAGGTATTACTTGGAAGACCTGGTATACTTGCCAGTCTATCTGTGGAAATTCTGCGGAGCCAGTTTTGTGCACCACCCTATCAAGAGGTGAACATGGAAGATGCTTTTCAAGAGGTGGAGGTATCCAAAAAATAGTACAAGGGAGTGAACCTTACATTGTCAAAGTGTGGAGAGGCCTCTCTTCCTAAGTCACCATCATCCTGTACACCATTCAAGTGGGTAAAATTCATATCCCTTAGCTTTCTTATTCCACTTGAATAGGGGTTGCTTGAAACGGATGGCTGATAGAGGAAAAATGTCGGTAAAGATTTCACAAAAATTATCGTGTTACAAGTATAGTCTAAACCAACAATTAAACCTCAATCAAAATTTAATTTGTTTGTCACTAAAGCAAACCCAATAAAATTAACCGAAGTATTTAAACTTCGGGTCATCTCTCAAGGAATTGCAGGGAAGTGTTTTTACTATTGGTTATGGAAAAGTATCTTTTTGGGTTTTGAGTTTAATAAGCAAGGAATGTAAATAACAAGTAAATTAACTAAAAACTAAGAAAATTTCTAGCAAGGATTGATAATTGGAATTCCTATCCCCATTATCATAGTCACTTGTGATGGTAATTGCCTTTTGCTCTCACTTAGTTAACCTCTAACAATTGAAGGTAAGTCAAGTGAGTAATTCAACTTGAGTTCACAAGTCCTAATCAAAGATTAGAGTTAGTGAAGCTTAAGTCAAGTAGCAACTTTCAATCACCAATCAACAAATGAATTTTGATAATTCAAAAGTCTCCAATTAATCAATCCAAGTTAAAAATACCAAAAATCTAATTTAAAATCCTACCAAGCATTTTATCAAACACTTAGAAGGCATAACATAAAAACATATAAAATTAATAAGAGATAATAAAATCTAAACAACCAATTGCAACGAATGAATAACAACAAATGAAGAAAAAAGCCATAAACATGAAATACCTCAAATTGCATTAAAAAGGAATTTGAATCAAACATGAAGAGTTCATAAAGTAAATTGGAGAATAAATAAATCAACAAGAGAGGATAGATAAACTAAAAGACTAGAACAAATAAGAGTAGAAGAAAGCTAAATTAAAGTAAAGTAGAATTCTGAAATTGAAAAGAACTAAACCTAAGAACCTAAAACCGAGATAGAGGAGAGAGCCTCTCTCCCTAGAAAACTACATCTAAAACCTAAAGTTGCGTGAACGAATGTTGAATCATTGATTTTTCCCTTTCCAGCTCCACTCTGCAGCCTCTAATAAGTATTTTTGGGTGTGAAACTGGGTCTAAAGCAGCCCAGAAATTACCCCCAGCATTTTCTATAAATTACAGCACGTGACGCTCGTCACGCATACGCGTCATCCACGCGTACGCATCATCCACGCATACGCGTCACTTGCCTGATGCGCTGATCACGCGTACGCGTCATCCATGCGTGTGCGTCGCTGCCAACTTCTCCAAACATCAATTTCTTGTGTTCCTTCCACTTTTGCATGCTTCCTTTCCATCCTCTAAGCCATTCTTGCCCTGGAAATCCTGAAAACACTTAACACACATATCACAGTACGAATGGTAATAAGAGAGGATTAAGATTAGCAAATTTAAGGCCAAAGAAGCATGTCTCCAATCATAGCACAAAATTAGGAAGGAAAATGTAAAATATGCAATTTATATGTATAAGTGTGAGAATAATGGATAAAATTCACTCAATTCAGCATAAAATGTACCACGAAATAGTGGTGCATCAATGGCCAACTTAGAGCTCTTTGTGCATCAATGGCCATAGTTCACTATCATTGAGTTATCAAAGTCCAAATGCAATGGTTAGTTAGTACTCAATTGAGAGGATCTAGGAGAGTGTGGTACTTGATGCTAGGGCATTTTGGCCAGTTTCACTGACCTTTTCTTTATGGTTTTAGGGTAGTTTCATGCACTTTCTTAGGAAATAAGCAAGTTTTGGGTAAAATTTCACTTACATCTTGATTCAAGCTAACATTGTGATTTTTATATGAATTTATGAGAATTATGCATGAATTGAATGACAAATTGGATGATGCATGTCTCATAACTTGGACTAGAACTTTGATGCACTTTATTGCTTGATTTCAGGACAAAGGAAGCAAGGAAGAACCACGTTAGTGATGAGATATTTTGGTGAAAAATAAATTTCTCCCAAAACACACAATTCTAACCGGCAAGTGCACCGGGTCGCATCAAGTAATAAAATCTCACGGGAGTGAGGTCAATCCCACAGGGATTGATGGATCAAGCAATTTTAGTGGGTGATTAGTTTAGTCAAGCTGATATTTAGTGAATTGTGTGAAATGTAGCCAACAGAAAGTAAATTGCAATGAATCTTAAAGATGCAGAAAGTAAAATTGCAAGTTAAAGAACAAGAAAGTAAAATAGCTGAAACTTAAATTGCAAGAAAAGTAAATTGCATGAAAAGTAAAGGGGCTGGGGTGTTGGAAATTAAAAAGAGCAATAGATCACGCAACTGGAAATTTAAATTGCAGGAAGAATAAAGGAAATTGGATGCTGGGAATCAAAACAGAATTGAAATTTTGAAGTGCAGTGAATTAAAAGCAGCAAGAAAAACAAAGAGAAATCTCAGAGGGAGAATGAAACAGAACACCTTCAATTCTCCACCCAAGATTCAAAACAAAGAAAATTAAAGAGAGAGCTCTCAAATTCTAGTGCTCCCTAGTGGAGCCAGCCTCTCCACAACTATGAAAATGATGCCTTATATAGGCTTTACAAAATGGAAATGAAATTAAAAACAAATTACAATTAAATGAAACTCCTATTTTATCTCTTTCTTGTGCCTTTGAGTGATGATCATTTGGGCCCTTGCTCTTGATGGAATTGGGTTGATAAAGGCCTTGGTTGATTGCTCTTGGAGTTTGAAGAGGAACCGAATTGAACCGGGTTGAGTTTGCAAAAGTTGGTGCAAAAGTTAGAGCAAAAGTTAGGGGTCTAACTTTTGGTCTAACTTTTCATATCAGCCCACAAAATTTGCTGCTATCCACGTTGGGGCAAAAGTTAGGGGTCTAACTTTTGCTCCAACGTTGGCCTCCCTTATGCACATTTATGGCGCCAACTTTGTCCTCTTGTCATATTGCCAATTTTATGCCCAATATAGACTATCATATATGGTTGAAAAGCTCTGAATGTCAGCTTTCTAACCCACTTGGAATCACTTCAATTGGACATCTACAACTCAAGTTATGATCATTTGAAGAGGGCATGGTCGCTGGCTTTGGTGTGCAGCGTTTGAGGTAACGTTTGCCTCAAACGTTGGCGAAAACGCCAGTTCTGGAGGCTCAAACGTATTGTCCACCCCATACTATTATACATTGTTGGAAAGCCCTGGATGTCTACTTTCCAATGCCGTTGGGAGCACATCAATTTGAGCTCTACAGCTCGAGTTATACTCCATCGAAGGTGCAGAGGTCAAGTGGCCTCACTGCAGGTTGCCACCATGTTCATTTATGCACATTGCGGGGCAGTTTTCTCCCTCAATTTTAGTGTCCACCATGCAGTGCCATATATGCTTGGAAAGCTCTTGATTCCTACTTTCCAATGCTTCTTGAATCACCTCATTTGGAGCTCTGTAGCTCAAGTTATTCTTGTTGGAAGTATACCCCTTCAAGCTGTTGTGGTGTGTGGCGCCAACGTTAGCCTCAAAGTTAGGGGGCTAACGTTGGTGCAAACTTTTGCTCCTCCCCTTGTGAATTTCATGTGCCAACGTTAGCCACCAAGTTAGGGGGCTAACGTTGGCGCAAACTTTTGGTGCCCAGGGAGGTTCTCTTCATGCCAACGTTAGCCTCAAAGTTAGGGGGCTAACGTTGGCGCAAACTTTTGGTGCCCAGGGGTGGATTTCATGTGCCAACGTTAGCCTCCAAGTTAGGGGTCTAACGTTGGGGCTAACTTTTCAACCAAAAGTTTGTGCAAAAGTTTGATGCTAACTTTAGGTCCAACTTTTTGCTTCCTGGTTCATTTTCATTTATTCCATTGTCTTCTCTTTACTCCTAGCTATTCCTTCTTGCTTCAACTCTTCTCCAAGCTTTCTTCACCTATCATTAATCAACCAAACACATCAAAGCTATGCTCATAATCATGAGATATTCATTCTTTCATAATATGTGACAATTTTAGCATAAAACCTCATGAAATAGCATGAATTCATACATGGTTGATTAAATCAAAGGAAACATAAAAATCTACCCAATTGGCTTGCTTATGGATCAAGAAAGTGCATAAAACCTATTGAAACCAAAGGAAAAAGGCATAGAAAAACATGACATGGTAACATGTCATCACAACACCAAACTTAAACCTTGCTTGTCCCCAAGCAAGAAAAGAATCATGCAATAAAGATTGACAATCCAAGGCAAGAAGAATAGCAACTCAATGTTCATGGTAAGCTAGTTTTCTAGGCATGCTACAATCACAAAAGAAATGTAAATGATTGATGCTTCCATCTAGCTCAATTTATGAAATCTTTTTCTTATATTTCTTCCTTGAAACAAGCTTTTGATTCTCTTATTAGCTTCTCCTTTTGGGTGCTTTGCCCCTTGAGTTGATAACAAAGCTACGACTTCTAAATGCTTTGTTTTCAAGTATTACCACTTGATACATAAGCACCACAAGCATTTAATTAGAGGACTTCATTAAGCTCATTTTTCTTTTCTTTTCTTGACTCTCTAATCATTGATGCTCAGAGCCTTGAGCTTTGAGGGAGTGCTTTTGCACTTTGAGCCTAGCCTTGACTTCTAAGTGTTTTGTTTTCAAGCATTTGGCTTGATACATAAACACCACAAGTACTTAGCAAATAAATTGCCATTGGTACTCAGAGCCTTCAGCTTTCTCACTCTTTCCCTTTTTCTTTTCTTGCTTTATTTTTGCATTTGCTTCTTCAAGGTTTTCATGATTTTCAAAAGATTTCACAAAATGTCCTAGATGAAAACTTCAATTAAATAAAATCTAATGCAATTAAGCAACAATCAAACATACTAGCTTACCAATACTTTTATGCACATGCTAAAGTCTTCTTTAATGCCTTGTTTGTTTATGATCATGATACTTTGTTGCTTTTGAATTCACAAAACTCAAGTTGGTAATCATAATGACATAGCACCATGTTGCAATTTAGAAATCAAACTATGCCTTTTCATACACACATGCATACAGAGAAGGTAAAGACAATCATGCAGTTTATAGTGCTTGAAACAAATGAGAGGAAAAGGAACTTTACAACCTTGTAGTTCATCTTCTCTATTGTTGTCAATTTCCTCCCATTCTCCTCCTTCCCATACCAAACTCAGAATGCTTGCTCATCCTCAAGCAACTATTAGAACCGTGGCTATGGGGCTAAGATGGATCATGAATGTCTTACACAAGGAATGTTAGTAGTACATGTGTTTCAAGCAAGCAAAATTAAAGATAATAATCAAGGCATAAGAGACAGAGACATTATGATTGCATAGATAAGAAGGTGTGCACAATACATTGCGTAAAAGATAAGTGGCACACCAAACTTAGTGTGACACTTTCACTTGGAATTAATGCAAGTATCTTGTAAGAATTGGAACCAAATTTTGTTGCCTAGCAACACCAAACTTAGAATGCAACCATATGTCAATTTATTTGAACTAAAACTAAATAAAAGAAACTGTTATATGTTAAATACAATCACCAAATGATGAGTCTGTTATGAATAAGGATGTCTTGGTGATGTATTAACAAAAACAGTTACTGAAGGAAAGCATTAAAAATAAGTAAATAAATGAAACAAAGAGAAAACAAAAATTATCCAACTAAAAAGAAAAAATAACACTGTAAAAGGCAATATGATTATGCAGACAAGTGATGTTGCTGGATTCATTGCATAGCAAATTAAGTGGCACACCAAACTTAGAATCTTAGCATGACACTTCATGTAGAATTGATGCAATCATCCAAACGGGATTGAAAATAATTTGTTGCAAGGCAACACCAAACTTAGAATGTGATCATATGCCATTTTATTGAAATTTAACAAAGCAAGGAGAAGAAGTGTACCTACTGTCTACCTGTTCTTTACTTTCTTCCTTTTCTTCCAATTTGTTAAGAGAAATGACTTTAAAGGAGGAGAAGTTTCAGCTAGTGCCCCCTGTCTTGGTCTCTCCTCAGCAAGCTTCCTTGTGAAATTGGCTTGATTGATCTTGCTTGCTGGATCAGGGGGAGGATTGTTTGCAGTTGACCTTCTCAGGAATGTTGTCCTTGGTGTCTTGGTCACAATCCTCTTCTTGGTTCTTTTGTCAATTGCCTTCACTTCTTTGATTCCAAGTTTTGGTGGTTGTGTGATTGTTGGAGTTTTGTATTCATCCAGAGCCTTTTGTATTGGTGGTTCCATGAACTCCTCCTTTATGTACTTCTCTGCCTCACTTGAGTTTGGAATGACTTCTTCACTTTCTTGCTCCTCCACTTCCTCTTTATCCTTCACATCCATCAATTGGTCTTCATTTTCCTTGCTTAGTAGTTCTAAGCGTTTATCTGTGTCCTCCAATTGCTTATCTGTCTCCTGAGAAAGGATTTCTAGTTCCCTCCGGGATTGTTGATATTCCTCCGCCATTCTGTTGAACCTAGACTCAAATTCTGAAAACCATGAGTGGTTCATGGAAGTTTGTGTGGGTGGTGAGTTTTGAAAGGGGCTTTCGGTTGAAGTATGGTCAAGTGATGATATCTCTGGATGAGTATCATATGGAGCACCAGAATTCCCTTCCCAGCCACCATTAGAATCATGACTTGCATTATTTTGTGGTGGAGAGAAATATCCCATATGATTTTCTTTCTCATCTTGTGGTTCTGAAGCATAGCTCCATGAATTGGAGTGCCCAGAATTTGAAGTTTCTTGGTGATATCCCCAGCCATCATTAGAGATTGGTGATGGTGGGTGATATCCCATAGAATTTGTTTGATCATAAGATGAGTTGAACTCCATTTGAGTTTTGTAAAACACACAACCAAGGAAAATTGAAATTACTCATATCAGAGATGAGAATTTCTTAGTGAGGCAAAAACTCAAACACCTTGGTTTCACTTTAAAACAGAAAACAAAAATAAAGAAAATGCTTGATCTAGACTTCTCACCCACATAATCATTGTTGATCTAAATCAATCCCCGGCAACGGCGCCAAAAACTTGATGAGATATTTTGGTGAAAAATAAATTTCTCCCAAAACACACAATTCTAACCGGCAAGTGCACCGGGTCGCATCAAGTAATAAAATCTCACGGGAGTGAGGTCGATCCCACAGGGATTGATGGATCAAGCAATTTTAGTGGGTGATTAGTTTAGTCAAGCTGACATTTAGTGAATTGTGTGAAATGTAGCCAACAGAAAGCAAATTGCAATGAATCTTAAAGATGCAGAAAGTAAAATTGCAAGTAAGTTAAAGAACAAGAAAGTAAAATAGCTGAAACTTAAATTGCAAGAAAAGTAAATTGCATGAAAAGTAAAGGGGCTGGGGTGTTGGAAATTAAAAAGAGCAATAGATCACGCAACTGGAAATTTAAATTGCAGGAAGAATAAAGGAAATTGGATGCTGGGAATCAAAACAGAATTGAAATTTTGAAGTGCAGTGAATTAAAAGCAGCAAGAAAAACAAAGAGAAATCTCAGAGGGAGAATGAAATAGAACACCTTCAATTCTCCACCCAAGATTCAAAACAAAGAAAATTAAAGAGAGAGCTCTCAAATTCTAGTGCTCCCTAGTGGAGCCAGCCTCTCCACAACTATGAAAATGATGCCTTATATAGGCTTTACAAAATGGAAATGAAATTAAAAACAAATTACAATTAAATGAAACTCCTATTTTATCTCTTTCTTGTGCCTTTGAGTGATGATCATTTGGGCCCTTGCTCTTGATGGAATTGGGTTGATAAAGGCCTTGGTTGATTGCTCTTGGAGTTTGAAGAGGAACCGAATTGAACCGGGTTGAGTTTGCAAAAGTTGGTGCAAAAGTTAGAGCAAAAGTTAGGGGTCTAACTTTTGGTCTAACTTTTCATATCAGCCCACAAAATTTGCTGCTATCCACGTTGGGGCAAAAGTTAGGGGTCTAACTTTTGCTCCAACGTTGGCCTCCCTTATGCACATTTATGGCGCCAACTTTGTCCTCTTGTCATGTTGCCAATTTTATGCCCAATATAGACTATCATATATGGTTGGAAAGCTCTGAATGTCAGCTTTCTAACCCACTTAGAATCACTTCAATTGGACATCTACAACTCAAGTTATGATCATTTGAAGAGGGCATGGTCGCTGGCTTTGGTGTGCAGCGTTTGAGGTAACGTTTGCCTCAAACGTTGGCGATAACGCCAGTTCTGGAGGCTCAAACGTATTGTTCACCCCATACTATTATATATTGTTGGAAAGCCCTGGATGTCTACTTTCCAATGCCGTTGGGAGCACATCAATTTGAGCTCTACAGCTCGAGTTATACTCCATCGAAGGTGCAGAGGTCAAGTGGCCTCACTGCAGGTTGCCACCATGTTCATTTATGCACATTGCGGGGCAGTTTTCTCCCTCAATTTTAGTGTCCACCATTCAGTGCCATATATGCTTGGAAAGCTCTTGATTCCTACTTTCCAATGCTTCTTGAATCACCTCATTTGAAGCTCTGTAGCTCAAGTTATTCTTGTTGGAAGTATACCCCTTCAAGCTGTTGTGGTGTGTGGCGCCAACGTTAGCCTCAAAGTTAGGGGGCTAACGTTGGTGCAAACTTTTGCTCCTCCCCTTGTGAATTTCATGTGCCAACGTTAGCCACCAAGTTAGGGGGCTAACGTTGGCGCAAACTTTTGCTCCTCCCCTTGTGAATTTCATGTGCCAACGTTAGCCACCAAGTTAGGGGGCTAACGTTGGCGCAAACTTTTGGTGCCCAGGGAGGTTCTCTTCATGCCAATGTTAGCCTCAAAGTTAGGGGGCTAACGTTAGCGTAAACTTTTGGTGCCCAGGGGTGGATTTCATGTGCCAACGTTAGCCTCCAAGTTAGGGGTCTAACGTTGGGGCTAACTTTTCAACCAAAAGTTTGTGCAAAAGTTTGATGCTAACTTTAGGTCCAACTTTTTGCTTCCTGGTTCATTTTCATTTATTCCATTGTCTTCTCTTTACTCCTAGCTATTCCTTCTTGCTTCAACTCTTCTCCAAGCTTTCTTCACCTATCATTAATCAACCAAACACATCAAAGCTATGCTCATAATCATGAGATATTCATTCTTTCATAATATGTGACAATTTTAGCATAAAACCTCATGAAATAGCATGAATTCATACATGGTTGATTAAATCAAAGGAAACATGAAAATCTACCCAATTGGCTTGCTTATGGATCAAGAAAGTGCATAAAACCTATTGAAACCAAAGGAAAAAGGCATAGAAAAACATGACATGGTAACTTGTCATCAGTTAGCAGCCACGTTAGTCTAACTAACGTGACCTCTAACGTGGAAGGGGAGCTATCTTGCAACGTTAATGAGAAAAGTAATCGCCAATAACGTCCTCGAAGCCATCATAGCCCACATTAATTGCCACGTTAACTACATTAACGTGGTAATTAACGTGGAAGAAGAAAATAAAGCCAACGTTAGTGACACTCACCTTTGTCACTAACATTGGACCAAGCTCATATTGGCCACGTTAAGAGCCATGTTAACTCAGTTAACGTGGACTCTAACGTGGGGAAACAAAAGAATGACCAACGTTAGTGACACTCACCTTTGTCACTAACGTTGAGCTAAGCCACTTTGACCCACGTTATTTGCCACGTTAACTCAGTTAACGTGGACTCTAACGTGGAGGGAGCAAAGAATCACCAACGTTAGTGACACTCACCTTTGTCACTAACGTTGGGATGAGCCACTATGAGCCACGTTAACTCCCACGTTAACTACATTAACATGGAAGATAACGTGAGTAAAAGGGATGATTAGCCAACGTTAGTGACACTCACCTTTGTCACTAACGTTGGAGATGACTAGCATTACCACGTTAGAAGCCACGTTAACCTAGTTAACGTGAACTCTAACGTGGGAAGTAGGGGCATTTTGGAATGTTAGTGACAAAGGTAAGTGTCACTAACATTCTCGAAGATGTGGCAAGCCTACGTTAAAGGTCACGTTGGCCACACTAACGTGAACTCTAACGTAGGGAGAAAGGAGGATTCTCAACGTTATTGGAAAAAGTAAGTCCCAATAACTCTAACCACCTTCCTGAGGATATGTGATACTGTGAAGTCTAATGGTGTTCATCCTGACACTTATAGACTACTTCTGTTCCCTTTCTCACTCAAGGACAAAGCATCTAAATAGCTGGAATCCTTTCCAAAGGAGAGTTTAGCAACCTGGAAAGATGTGGTGAACAAGTGCTTGGTAAGATTTGTTCATACCCTGGGTCGAGCTGTCCGAACCGGGATGTTCAGTAATAAAGCGACCGACCTCCTTAGGTCAAGCGGACCGACTTCTTTACAAAGAACCCGGCCAAATCGACAGGAAAGCCCAAAAAGGGCCCAATTCAAGGAATACGACCCAAATCCAAAGGTCGTTCAGGCCTACAGAGAAGGGCGGTTCCGTTGAAGATGCGCTGACCTCAACCCAAAAGATAAAGATAAGATAAGATAACTAACTTATCTTATCCAAAGGTCACATCTCACCATTATAAATACACTGGAGCACCCAGGTATAACTCATACTCTGATTCTACATAAAAACCTGCCTAATACTCGTGCTAACTTAAGCATCGGAGTTTCTTGCAGGTACCTCCCACCCTCCGGTGGCCAAGGATCAGCAGTGTAGCAAATCCAACAAGTCGGACACAACAGCTCCGGCCACCACCAGCCAGCCGGACACGTCATCTCCGACCAGTACCAAAGATCTCATCCGAGATCGACCTCCAGTTTCAGGTAACCCTCGGAACATTGGCGCCGTTGCCGGGGAACCTGAAAGTCATCCCAAAACCATGGCGGACGGCCATGACAATGACCACGACTCGGATCTGGAGAACAGAACACCGCACAAGAACACGGACACTACGCTAAAGGATACTCCAGAATCCAACGGGGACAAAAACTCACCAAATCCGGAGCCATGGAAGCACTTCAAGATCGCTTAAAGCAACTTGAGAAAGAAACCCAACAACAACGGGAGATCGGAAAGGATCTACAAAGAGAGGTACAGCGACGTCGAGAACTAGAAGAAAAACTACAGCAATTAGAGGCAGACCTCAAATCAAAAGCTCCTCGGACCACTCCTGAGGAAAATTCACGCAAAGAACAGGATCCATTCACCAGGGAAATCATGAAGACTAAAATCCCAAAAGATTTCAAGCTCCTAGATATGGTTTTGTATGATGGCACTACAAATCCCAACCATCATCTCAGCAATTTCAGAAGCAGAATGTACCTTACCGATGCCTCAGATGCCGTTCGCTGCAAAGCTTTTCCAACAACTCTCACGAAAACGGCGATCAGATGGTTCGACAACTTCCCTCCGAAGTCCATCTCAAACTTCGACGACCTGGCCAAAAAGTTCCTGGCCAGATTCTCCATCCAGAAAGATAAGGCCAAGCACGCACCCAGCTTACTATGGATCAAGCAAGGAGATTGGGAGAGCCTCCGCAACTACATGGAAAGATTCAACAAAACATGCATGGACATACAAAGTTTACCAACAGAGGCCGCCATCATGGGACTTATCAATGGCTTACGAGAGGGACCTTTTAGCCAATCTATATCAAAAAAGTATCCTACCTCCTTAGACGAAGTCCAGGAGCGAGCAGAAAAATACATCAACATGGAAGAGAACGCTCGGCTGGGAGAAATCTCAAAATCTGGGGCCTCCTACCGAGACAAAGACAAGGACTCCAAAAGGAAATAAGATCGACAGGGTGAGAAAATCAAAAAATACCACAACTACACTCCTCTCAAAGCATCCCTGGTCGACGTGTACAAAGAAGTCTGCCATACAGAAAAAATTCCCCCAGCACGGCCACTCAAAGGCAAAAGGGGAGGAGGAAACCGGAAGGAGTATTGTGAATACCATCGAATTCGAGGGCACTCTACCAACGAGTGCTTCGACTTGAAAAATATCATAGAAAAATTGGTAAGAGAAGGAAAATTAGATCGATTTCTGGCCACCCGGGATGATGACCAAAGAAAAAAACAGAGAGACGAAGATGATGGACGAGCTGAACGGTCACCTCGGACACCAGAAAGACACGTCCACATGATACACGGCGGATTCGCAGGAGGTGGGATCTCCAAATCGTCCGGAAAGAGATATCTCAAAGAAGTATATCATGTTGAGGGAAAGGAGGAAGCACCCGACATCCCGGCGATAACATTTACCAAAGAGGACGCATCTGGCATCATCTCGGGAGACGACGATCCCATGGTCATCACTATTATATTGGCAAACGCCAATCTACACCACACACTAGTAGACCAAGGGAGTTCTGCCGGCATCTTATTCAAAACAGCCTTCGACAAGCTCGGTTTAGACGAAAAGGAACTTAGAGCATACCCGAACAATCTGTTTGGACTAGGAGACACTCCGATACAACCGCTGGGATACGTATCGCTACACACTACTTTTGGAAAAGGGAACCAATCTAGGACCCTCAAAATAGACTACATTGTGGTCGATGTAAGTTTAGCCTACAATGCTCTCATAGGTCGGACAACACTCAATCAACTCGGCGCAATAGTCTCAACTCCGCATCTATGCATGAAGTTCCCAACTACAGAGGGGATAGCCACGATAAAAGCAGATCAAAAGATGGCACGTCGCTGTTATAACGAGAGCTTAAACCTCAAAGGAAGAGGAGAAGAGTTTTATACAATTGAGCTTGGCGGAGCTCAGCGTCGAGAAGAACTTCGTCTGTACCCAGAAGGTGAGGTAGAGAAGGTTCAGATTGGAGACACCTCGGACAAAACGACTAATATCGGCACGGTCCTAAGAGGAGACTCAAAAGAATTACTGATACAATTCTTACGAGATAATGTCGACCTCTTCGCATGGAAAGCCGCAGACATGCTAGGCATAGACCCTAAGCTAATGTGCCACAAGTTGGCGGTCTATCCAGGATCTCGGCCGGTGTAGCAGAAGCGAAGAAAACTCGGACCAGAATGATCCCAAGCTGCGGAAGAACAAGTACAAACGTTACTGGAGGCAGGATTCATAAGAGAAGTCAAGTACCCACTATGGCTAGCCAACGTCGTCTTGGTGAAAAAATCAAACGGAAAGTGGCGCATGTGTACCGATAACACCGATCTCAACAAAGCCTGCCCAAAAGATCCATACCCACTCCCAAGTATTGACGCTCTGGTAGATGCTTCCTCCGGATATAGATACCTCTCGTTTATGGACGCCTATTCGGGATACAACCAAATCCCTATGTATCGACCAGATCAAGAAAAGACCTCGTTCTTAACACCAAAGGCAAACTACTGCTACATCGTGATGCCTTTCGGTCTCAAGAACGCGGGAGCTACTTATCAAAGGCTAATGAATAAAGTCTTCTCAGATTACATCGGAAAAATCATGGAAGCCTATGTGGACGACATGTTGATAAAAACACAAAGCGAAGATACATTATTGTCCGACCTGGCTCAAGTGTTTGACACTATAAGGAAGCATAACATGCGACTCAACCCTGCAAAATGCACCTTCGCAATTGAAGCAGGAAAATTCTTGGGTTTCATGCTCACACAAAGGGGAATTAAAGCAAATCCAAACAAATGTCAAGTTATACTCAACATGAAAAGCCCAACCTGTGTCAAAGAAGTACAACAACTCAACGGGAGATTGGCTGCCCTATCCCGATTCTTAGCAGGAGCTGCGATAAGATCTCTCCCCTTCTATGCTACTTTAAGAAAGGGAAAATAGTTCGAATAGACGACAGAATGTGAGCAAGCTTTCCGAGACTTCAAGGAGTTCTTAGGACGGCCACCTATCCTATCTCGACCACGAGAAGGAGAACCACTCATATTATATCTCGCAGTAGGAAGCCGGGCGATAGCCTCAGCACTAGTCGGAGAAGACGAAAATGGGCAACAACCCGTCTACTTCATTAGCAAAGCACTACAGGGATCCGAGCTGAACTACCAGAAAATAGAAAAATTTGCCTATACTCTCATCCTAACATCTCGACGACTCCGCCCGTACTTCCAGGCTCACACCATTAAGGTTAGAACTAACCAGCCCATAAAAGAAATATTACAGAAAACAGATTTAGCAGGCAGGATTCTACAATGGGCAGTCGAGTTGTCAGAATTCGACCTCCAATATGAAGCTCGGACGGCCATCAAATCACAGTATCTGGCCGACTTCATCGCAGAATTCACAGATACCCTGGAAACTCCCACGGAATGGAATCTCTACGTGGACGGTTCCTCAAATAAAACTGGAAGCGGCGCAGGCGTGATAATAGAAAGCAACCAAGGAACCCAAGTTGAGCTCTCCCTCAAGTTCAGGTTCCCGGCCTCCAATAACCAAGCGGAATATGAAGCATTATTAGCTGGTTTGAAGTTGGCTAAAGAGGTCGGAGCTCAAAAACTCAACATTTACAGTGATTCACAAGTTGTCACATCACAAATAACAGGGAGCTACCAAGCCAAAGACCCCACCATGAAAAAATATTTGGATAAAACCAAGGAACTACTCGGACAAATCAGGGAATATAAGATCTGCCATATACCCCACGAACAAAATGCCCGAGCTGATGCACTCTCAAAACTAGCCAGCACCAAACCAGGGGGCAACAATAGAAGCCTCATCCAGGAAATGTTGCAAAACCCATCAATCTCGGAAGAGGAAATAGTCCTGGCCATAACAAGTCAGGACCAAGGATGGATGACCCCATAATCAACTACCTCAAAGAAGGAACACTCCCCGCAGAAGAAAAGGAGGCAAAGAAGTTAAAAAGGGAGGCACAGTACTACACTATCATAAACAACATCCTGTACAAAAGAGGAATCTCAATACCTTTACTAAAATGCGTGCCGACCTCCAACACAGGGAAAGTGCTAGAAGAAATACACGACGGCATTTGTGGCAATCATCTCGGAGCACGAGCTCTCGCCAAAAAAGTACTCCGGGCGGGATTTTATTGGCCAACTCTACAGAAAGAAGCCACAGAATTTGTAAAGACATGTCCACCATGTCAAAAACATGCCAACTTTCACATTGCCCCGCCAGAAGAGCTCATCAGCGTGACTTCGCCTTGGCCGTTTGCAAAATGGGGACTCGATCTTCTCGGCCCCTTCCCACAGGGATCAGGACAAGTTAAATTCCTCATAGTGGGAGTAGATTACTTTACAAAGTGGATCGAGGCAGAGCCCCTAGCCAATGCCACCGCTCAAAGAAGCTGGAAATTCTTATATCGAAACATTGTCACAAGGTTCGGGGTTCCATATTCAATAACCACAGACAATAGCACCCAATTCACAGATGCAGGCTTCAGAAAACTAGTAGTCGACTTGAATATAAAGTACCAATACACCTCCGTCGAACATCCACAAGCCAATGGGCAAGCCGAAGCTGCTAACAAAGTCATATTGGCCGGATTAAAACGGATATTACAAGATGCAAAGGGAGCCTGGGCAGAAGAGCTCCCACAGGTCCTGTGGGCATATCGAACAACGCCACATTCCACCACGAAGGAATCCCCCTTCCAATTAGCATACGGAACAGAGGCGATGATTCCAATAGAGATTGAGGAAGGGTCACCCAGAATAGTTCATTACAATGAGGAAACAAACTTCCAACTTCAGAGAGAAAAGCTCGACTTGTTACCCGAAATCCAAGAAAGAGCTCGGATCAGGGAAGAAGCTCTAAAACGCCGAATGGCTTCCAGATATAATCAAAAGGTAGTGCCGAGAAGTTTCATAGAAAATGATCTCATCCTAATCTGAAATGATATCGGAATAACTCGACCAGGAGAGGGAAAGCTGGTAGCAAATTGGAAAGGACCCTACCGAGTTGTAGAAGTACTTGGAAAGGGCTACTACAGACTGTCTGAACTCGATGGACGAGAGCTTCCCAGGTCATGGCACGCCTGCAACCTCAGAAGGTACTACAATTAGAAAAGATAAAAGATCTCATCATTGGATGCACTCTTTTTCCTGAAAAGGTTTTTTAACGAGGCACCAAGTTGAGACTCAGACAATCCCATATGTATATATTTGCACTTTTCCTTTAAATAAAATATATTTTAGATACTCTACAAAGATTTCAAGACGCATTAATCTGAAGCATTCATCGTCTGATTATAAAGCAACAGATCAGCAGAAAGTGAAAAACAATTTCACTGCACGATCACGATAAAGACAATCGTCCGATAAAGGTGAAAACGCGATTCACCCAAAGGACGATCTAGAGATGACAACTAATTTCTATAAATTGGCAAAGATGAACATAGAATAATGTAAGAAGTTATCGAAAGTGATCTAAAAAAGAACCTGACGAGGTCTTACGGATTGCTAAAATAATAACTTAAAGACTGGCCGACGTTGAGAAGTCGGACCAAGTCAACCCAAGTTATAAGTAAACCCTGGAAAGAGGTCTGGCCAACCCTATTAAAGAGGATTACTTTAACTTAGAAGGGCTCGACATGACAGAGTCAGCCCAAAATGAGAAGTTATCAAAGTAGTTCCTGAAAGAGATCTGACAAGGATCCAAGAAAGAGGACTACAAATAACTTAAAGGAGACCGATATAACCAAGCCGGACTCCTACTACTGGAAAGTTATCAAAGTAGTCCCTGAAAGAGATCTGACAAGGATCCAAGAAAGAGGACTACAAATAACTTAAAGGAGACCGATATAACCAAGTCGGACTCCTACTACTAAAAAGTTATAAAAGTAATCCCTGAAAGAGATCTGACAAAGATCCCAGAAAGAGGATTACAAAAATAACTTAAAGGAGACCGATATAATAAAGTCGGACTCCTACTACTAAAAAGTTATAAAAGTAATCCCTGAAAGAGATCTGACAAAGATCCAAGAAAGAGGATTACAAAAATAACTTAAAGGAGACCGATATAATGAAGTCGGACTCCTACTACTAAAAAGTTATAAAAGTAATCCCTGAAAGAGATCTGACAAAGATCCAAGAAAGAGGATTACAAAAATAACTTAAAGGAGACCGATATAATGAAGTCGGACTCCTACTACTAAAAAGTTATAAAAGTAATCCCTGAAAGAGATCTAACAAAGATCCAAGAAAGAGGATTACAAAAATAACTTAAAGGAGACCGATATAATGAAGTCGGACTCCTACTACTAAAAAAGTTATGAAAGTAATCCCGGGAAGATATCCGACAAAGATCCAGGAAAGGGATTACAAAAATAACTTAGAAAAGGACTGCGAAAACCACTCGGAGGACTAACTTGAAGAAATCGGTTACAAATCGTCAGAAATACAAGCCGGAGTGAGAACGAACCAAAAATCAAGTTAGACCTACCTAGTCACAACCACAAAGGATTCAAGATACAAAGTACAAAGCAATCCAAAAAAGGTTAAGCCGCAAGGCTCCAATATTCACAGAAAAAAAGATACCAAGTCAAGCACAAAAAGCGTAAGGTTATAAAAGCCTCGGAGGCCACCAAAACCTATCTCAAAAAAGCTAAAGCATGCTAACATTTGTTTTTCGTAAGAAACAAAAGTTACTAGGCAAGCAACGGGAAAGTGTCAGCAATTAACAAAACATAAAGAGTTTAAAAAAGCCCACAAGCCGAGCCAACTACATATCCAGAATAAAGTTAAAGCTAAGGGTCAGAAGATTTTTTAGCAGCATCAGGCCGAGGAGACGGAGGCCGAGTCTGGAGAGGAATGGCTTCTACAGTACCGTCATCCCGGTTCAAGATCTGGCAGTCAGGATCAGAAGCGGAAGGACCAACCTCGTCAAGAACAGCAGAAGTCGACACCTTGGTAGAGGCTACAGGGGAAGGATCGACATCATCCTCATCCTCGTCATCAGGGACAACCTTGCCATCCCTGACAACATTGTCCAAGCTAAAGAGGGTCAGGTCGGCCTCGGGAGCAATAACCCGAACTTGTTCCTTCAGGTTCTCATAGGCAGCAGTTACACTGCCAACAAGATGACCTTGGAGCTCGGAATAATTAGCCCGGGCATTCTCCAACTCTTCTCTCAGACGCAACATCTCCCGGTAAGACGTCAAATAATTGTCCTTATGTCGCATAGCCGTGTCCTCGGCCAGTCTCAGAGAACCAGCCAGAGAAGTAGAACTAGCCTTTTCATTCTCCAAGTCTTTCCCCAACTTGGCCACCCTTACTTCAAGTTCCTCCTTCAAGCCCTTCATCCGATCAAACTCCTGTTTGGCCTCCTCCATAAAAGCTTTAGTGGCATGGAGAGGAAGACTTTGAGCAGTTCGATATAGGGCCGCCCCCATATGTGCCAACTTGATACTACTCCGGGTGATATAATCAAAGTGATGAAGAAGTGATACGTCGTCCATAGAGAGAGCACCATAAGGGCCGATTTATTGGTCTACAAACTCAACCGCATCAAAATCAGGAGCATCAAGGTTAAAAGGCTCAGTTGTTTTTTGCCTCTTACTAGAAGGGGCACCAGAAGCTGCAATAGAAGATTGTGGAGGGTCAACCAGACGAACCCGGGGAGTAGGAATCGCTTTCCTCGGCCCGGGAGAACTCGATATAGGAGGTTTAACTGGAGGCTGAGAAGATCCCTCTCCGGCTGCCTTGGCCGAGATGTTTAATGCAGCGGTCGCCTTCTTCGCCTTCTTATAGGCCCTCATAGAATCATTATTCTTTGACATCTCTGAAAAACACAAAAATCAAAGACAAGTTACAACACAGGAGAAACAAAGCTCGGGAGCAAGTATAAAAACAAATCAGACAGTACCCAAAGCAGCCCGAACCAAAGATGGATCACTCAAAAATATCTTCGTGTCCAGATGGGGAGGCTTCCCCCACAAATCTTCGAGAATAACTACAAAGGCCCGCTCAACCTCACTAAGCATTTCCCATGTGTAACGTGGCACTCTTACATTCTTTTGCCACTCCAGAGGAAAAACAGGCTCATCATTTCCATAAAGAAAAAAGGGGCGAACCCCCTCAACGGCACGGACTCGGAAGAAATAGTTCTTAAAATCTTTAAATGACTCATCATACATGGCAAAAACTTTATGCCCCTGGGCCGACCTGAAAGAAACCCAGGAAGCTTTCTTTCTGGAGGAACCTCCAGGTTTGGCCGAGACAAAAAGATAAAGGAAAAGAGTTTCAGAAGGTGTTATGTCTAACTCCTGACACAGAAGTTGAAATATTTTGATAAAACCCCAGGAGTTCGGATGAAGCTGGGACGGAGCAATATTGCAGGACCACAACAAGTCAGTTTCAAAAGCAGTAAAAGGGAAAGTAACGTTTAATTGGCTGAAGAAGTATTCATAAGCATAGAAAGAGGGACGCTCCCCCTCGACGGAAGTCGGAAAACAAACTCTCTCATCGGAATCAGGAGCAACAAGCTCATAATCACTCTCGCGGGCACTGTTATCACAAATCCTATGGCGCTTCCTCAGCTCTGTGCAAAATTCAGCATCCACAATAGAAACACACAACAAAACAAGGGAGTCCAGCCAATCGGACATCCCCTCGGGAACTCTGGAAGACATCTCTACAATGTTATTGCGAGAAGACATGAGGCCAACTAATCAAACAAGTAAGAAAAGAAGATGGAATTACTAAAAACATCTCGGACAAGGGAGAAAATAACTCAATACGATGCAGGTGAACACACAGAGAAGGAAAACCCCAAGACTCAAACTAAAATCTTGGGGCATCCTTTGGAGGCAGTAACAAAGCAAGGTTTCCAGGAAAATCTACAGCTCTCACCCCAGCATCTTTCAAACAAGAAAAAGACTCCAAACAAGCAAGCATTTCCAGAAGCATAAGTCATCACAGTCAACCAAGTAAAAAAGCATTCCCAAAACATCAAAACACGCCAAATGGAAATCATCAAAGGTACGAACTTTTTAGAAATCAGACAAAAAGCAATCAAGCAAAGCAAGGAACGGATGCAGGGTTTCTATCAGATAGTAAAAAATCAAAAGCAACAAACAAAAACCGTATAAAGCCTCGATGGAAATGCCAGAGGAACACACAAAAGAAAGCCAAGAAAAACGCATTTACAGCGACAAACAAATGCAAAATCACGAAAAGGTTCAAACTTTCAAAACATGCAAAAGCAAAAGCTTCATCAAAAAACTAAAGATGAAGCCGTGAAAGAAGCAAGAAAGTTAGTACCAACCTGAAAAGGCAGCAGACTTCAGGGAAGGTGAAGAGGGACGGCAAAATCTGGAATCACTACCTCGAAGCAAAAGAAAAGACACGAGCAAAAGAAAACATCGCTGGGCTGAAACGCGAAACTACGAACTCCAGGCAGAGGCTTCAGAAAAATCAAACAAACGCCACAACACAAAGAAAAGTTGAAAGCAAGAGAATGAAGGGAAAAATGCGAAGAAGTTACGAAAAGGGCGAAAGAAGAGAAACCGTTTCTGGGTTTTCAAAATCAAAATAAAGAGCCAAAAGGAAACAGGGCAATTAATGCTAAAATTAAAAGGCATTAAACCCTCGCACGTTCCCAAAGCGCCGATATAAAATCGCACGCTTTTAGAGGAAAACGTTCTACATTCAAAAGCTTCTACAAAGGAATCGACAAAATGCTTGAGATCGGCTTCACTAAAGAAAGACCGAAGTCAAGAACTCGACCTCAAAAAGAAGACCGAGCTCAAGCAGGGGCACTGTTCATACCCTGGGTCGAGCTGTCCGAACTGGGATGTTCAGTAATAAAGCAACCGACCTCCTTAGGTCAAGCGGACCGACTTCTTTACGAAGAACTCGGCCAAATCGACAGGAAAGCCCCAAAAGGGCCCAATTCAAGGAATACGACCCAAATCCAAAGGTCATTCAGGCCTACAGAGAAGGGCGGTTCCGTTGAAGATGCGCTGACCTCAACCCAAAAGATAAAGATAAGATAAGATAACTAACTTATCTTATCCAAAGGTCACATCTCACCATTATAAATACACTGGAGCACCCAAGTATAACTCATACTCTGATTCTACATAAAAACCTGCCTAATACCCGTGCTAACTTAAGCATCGGAGTTTCTTGCAGGTACCCCCCACCCTCTGGTGGCCAAGGATCAGCAGTGTAGCAAATCCAACAAGTCGGACACAACAGCTCCGGCCGCCACCAGCCAGCCGGACACGTCATCTCCGACCAGTACCAAAGATCTCATCAGAGATCGACCTCCAGTTTCAGGTAACCCTCGGAACAAGATTCTATCCTCCTCAACGAATCAACAGGTTGAGAGCTGAGGTACAAACATTCAGGCAGCAGGATGGTGAGACTCTATATGAAGCATGGGAGAGGTTTAAAGACTTGACAAGAAGATGCCCGCCAGATATATTCAATGAATGGGTGCAGTTGCACATTTTCTATGAAGGCCTTTCGTATGAATCAAAGAAGGCAGTAGACCACTCATCCGAGGGATCTCTAAACAAGAAGAAAACCATTGAAGAAGCCATAGATGTCATTGAGACTGTAGCTGAGAATGACTATTTCTATGCTTCTGAAAGAGGCAACACTAGAGGAGTGATGGAGTTGAACAATGTGGATGCACTGCTAGCTCAAAACAAGATGATTACCAAGCAATTAGCTGACCTCACCAAGAAGATGGAGAGGAATCAAGTAGCAGCAATCTCCACTTCAGCAGCAACTCAAGAAGGAGTGAATGAAGAGGCAGAGGGTGATCAGGAACAGGCCAACTACATTAGAAATTCACCCAGGCAGCACCATGACCCATACTCCAAAACATATAATCCTGGTTGGAGGAACTACCCAAACTTTGGGTGGGAAAATCAACAAGATCAAGGCCAAGATCAGAGACGCCACAACCCCAGCAACAATGCAACTCACCAACATTCCACACAGAGATCATATCAGCACCCACCTAACAACACACCTCAACATCCATACCAAAGTCAAAATGGCCCTTCTCATCCTTCCAATCTCAACTCTCCATCATCGGAAGAAAGACTATCAAGGATTGAGGCTCTACTTGAAGGCATATGCAAGGAGATTCAAGATAACAAGGTGTTCAAAGAGGAGGTGCGAGCCAATATCAAGAATAAGGGAGACGCCATCAAGAAGCTGGAATTTCAAGTAGGATACCTATCTGAGAAGATTCCCAAACCTACTGATATCTTCCCAAGTGATACAGAGAAAAATCTAAGAGGTGAAGCAAAGAAAGTCAGATAGGAAGATTGCAAGATGGTTACTATAAGTGATAAGGAGACTGAGGAAGAGCTGAACAAACCATCAGAACAATCTGAAGATTCATCAGCAGGAAAGCAGGAAGAGAATCCTAAGGAAACCACAATTATGCAGAAAGAGTTGTTGAGGCTCTATGCACCTTTTCCCCAATTACTAAATGGTGGTGTAGAGAAGAGAATATACTCAAGGTTTCTTGACATATTTGCATCCCTCCATGTGAACATACCATTCATCAAGGCTCTCCAACAAATGCCCTCATACATCAAGTATATGAAGGAGCTGCTGACCAGGAAAAGCTCACTCAAGGGAGGACAAACTATAGTGATGAACAAGGAGTGCAGTGCTCTCATTCAACCAGAGCTGCCTACAAAAAGGAAGGACCCAGGGAGTTTTCACATCCCCTGTGCGATAGGAGAAACAATGTTTGACAAAGGACTCTGTGATCTGGGAGCAAGCATCAACTTAATGCCTTTATCCCTTATGAAGAGGCTACAAATCAATGAGCTGATGCCCACAGACGTAGTCATCAGGCTGGCGGACAAAACTCAAAAACAAGCAATTAGAGTGGTTGAAAACGTGCTGGTGAAGGTTGGGAATTACTTCCTTCCCGCAGACTTTGTCATACTGGAAATGGAAGAAAGTCACCTTCACCCAATCATATTGGGAAGACCATTCTTAGCTACAGCCAGAGCGCTCATAGATGTGGAGCGAGGAGAGCTAATACTGAGGATACATGACGAACAACTCACCTTCAACGTCTTCAAACCCTCACAAGAAGCAAGTCAGGAAGGCAAGGAACTAAGGGCAGAGCATGATAGAGCAATGGTGGGAAAAAAAGCATTGAAGCACAAGCTGTGCACCCTGGAATTCCTTTGGGTGATGAACAAGAGAATCAGCAGCTGTCACAGCTAAAGGAAACTCAAGTAGAGCCAAAACCACCAGAATCATATGAGACCAGCAACAAAATCTCCCTAGGGAAAGAGACCACAAAGAGCAGGATAACAGCAAAAGAAACAAAGAAGAAAGTACCAAGGAGATGGAGGAATAAAAAGATCCCTACAGAAGATTTCTCTCCAGGGGATAAAGTGATCTCAGCTTACTTCCTAGATATCCCACCTCATCTCCCCACCATCCCATCTCAGTTACCTAAGGTTTTCACCATCAACAAAGTTCTCTCCCTAGAACATGTGGAGATCATTGATGAAGCCAATGGATATAGGTTTACTGCAAGAGGGGAAGATGTGAAGCATTACCAACCACCATGACAAAGGCAGAACGTCAAGCTAGTGACGCTAAAGAAGCGCTTCATGGGAGGCAACCCATGTTTACATGCTTTTAAAAGTAGTTAATAAAGTAGGGTTCAGGGATTTCAACTCAACTTGACATGCACTTAAATGAATCCTTTTGTGCAACATATAGTGAGGAACAAGTTTGGTGTTCAAGGCACACTAAGAGAACATAAATGTAACCCATATCATGTCACTCTTAGGGGCCTTGAACAAATCTTTTACACCACATGGCACCAAACTAAGTTTGGTGTTGCCAATGTTGCATACATGGATGTTGAGTTAGTCAGTTAGTGTGCACTCATGAACAGCACTTAGTAGTTAGAAACAAAAACTTTAAAAAGTAGTTATTCTTTTAATTTTGCCGCCACTTTCCACAAGTTTTCTTTTAATCATATTTCTTTTATTTTATAGGAGAATTGGTGGAACAATTGAAGGGTTCGGCTACCACAAAAGGAGAGGACTATACACGTGTCTCTAAGGGGATTGCATTGGGAATGGTTGCCATACAACATTGGAGAAAGAACAAGCTTGGAAACTGAACCAACACCATCATAAAGTTGATGATTCTTGTGCTCATCCCATGCTAAACCCCATCCGTCCATCACACAACCACCCCTTCAATCCACACCTTCTATTCACTCACCACTTCTCTATATAAGTGGTTCTTAGTTCATAACCCTTCCACATTCCAATTCCCATTCCTTATACTCCACACCTCCGGAACTCAAATCCCTTCACTACACCCAATCTTAACCCAACCGAATTCCCCCATCTATCCATACCTTCCACCACCTTCACATATCATCTCCTACTCATGGCATCATCAAGCTCCAAGAGGCAAAAGAGGAAGGAACTGATAGAGAGCATTCCTTTCGATGAAGGGAAGTTTAAAACTGTATTCCATGAACGTGAATTTGAACGGATAAAGCTCAAGAAGATATTGCCTGAGTTAACATTCCAATTCAACGAAGATGAATGCCCACAGATTCGAGAGAAGATCAAGCAAAGGGGTTGGCAAAGGCTCACGAACCCAGAAGCAAAGATAAATGCAAACCTCATCAAAGAATTCTATGCAAATGTGGTCAGAGAAGACAAAACCAAGGCCCCACCTTCAAAAGTTATGTGAGAGGAACAGAGGTGGACTTCAGCCCCAATGCCATAACAAGGGTTCTTCAGCTGAAATCACCACATTTTGATGAGCCTAGTTATCACGTGAGAATAAGTAATGGCCCCGACAATGATGAACTTGAAGAAATTATGAATGATATGTGTGTTATAGGATCTGACTGGGAAAGGTATTCAGATAGAAGACCTCGGTTCATTAGGAGAGGAGACCTCATCCTGGAAGCCAAGGGATGGTTTGAACTTGTGAGGAGATCTATCCTCCCAGCTGCAAATAATTCTGAGGTCAACGTAACTCGAGCTACGATGGTACACTGCTTAGTAAAGGGCGGAAGCATCAATGTGAACGAAATTATAGCTGAAGGGATTCAAGAATCAGCCGAGAAGAATGATCCAGGTGCTAGACTTTGGTTCCCCAGCACCATCCTTAGGCTGTGTACGAAAGCCATGGTAGTCATCGAAGACAGCAACCCAACTTGGGTAAACCCTGGAAGGATGGTTACACTCCAGCATATAACGTATGTGACACCCGCCCAACAACAAAGAAGGCCTCAAATAGGGAGAAGAACACCACAAGAAGAACCTCACCAAGAAGAACCTCAACAGGAAGAATATCAGCAAGAAGAGTACTATGATCCAACCAACATCAACCTGAATCACATTCACGGAGCCATTGAGGAGCTAGCGAGGAGTTATATGGAGGGACAAGAACAACAACTGCACGTTCAAGTCCAAAGGATGGATCGTCAAGAAGAACTCCTTTCTAATTGGATGAATCAACAAGGGGAGTGGCAGAAACAGCAAATGGAACATTATTCCCAGCTCACTCAAGCCATCAATTAAGTGACTGAAAGGCAAGAGCATCAAGATAAACGCCTTCAAGAACTCAACCAATGCCAGCTAGCTCAGACGAAGGCATTCAATGAGTTCAGCGTACTGAATGAAGGATGACAACTACATAGAGAGGAGTTCAACATAAACACTCAAGCCAAGTTGAACTATATGTCTAGTCATATGCATAATCTACACTCTGAAATCCCTAGGTATGATGAGGTCCAAAAAGATCTCACAGAACAAGAGGAAAGGAAGGTGAAACAGTAGAAGGAAACATTGAAAAAGAAGATGGAAGATGCTGGCTTCTGGAAGAAGTTGATTGGAAAAAGCAAGAGAAGTGGGAGTGCAAGCACTCAAGAAAAACACAAGGAGGACAAACAGGAAGGAGAGCATGAGCACACCCAAGAGTAAAAGGTGGTGGAGTTCCCTCATTGTCCCATCTTTTTCAAGTTTTAAATAAGGAAAATCATGTATGAAATAGAACATGCTTCCATGGTAGTTTAGGATTTTCAATTCTATTTTTAGTATTCTCCTTGCTTAGGTTTATGATTGCTAGTCAAATTGCCTGTTCTCAATTCCATCTTGCTTATTGTATGCTTGTCCTTTTTAAGCTAAATAAAAAGAGATGTTATAAAAGACCAGAGTGGAGTTCAATTTGTGGAGTAAGTTCTTAGATTTGTGGTATAGTAATCACTTAGCTAAGTTGGTTCACCAACAAGGTGGGAAGGCAACTATCTGTCCTAAATCATATGCTTGAAACACATCCCATGAGACTAGCTAAATAATAAGATCCTAATAAGAAAAAGGAAAAGAACAATAAGAGTTGAAAAAGAAAGAAAAGTTAATAAAGAATAAAGCTAGGCACCAAGGGCTTGAATCTTGAGGCATGTGTCTGTGGTGCTCCTGTGTAAGGGATTTACTTGGATGAATAAGCTCTTTGGGGTGCCTTATCACTTGGTAACTTGGGTTAACTAACCCGGGATTATCAGCTGAAAGTCCACTATCAAGAGTAACCCTTGCTACAGAACACTTAGTAACCCAAAGAGGTGCTGGACACCAAGGTCTCAAGAAAGAAAATAAACAAACCATGTGCCTATGGTGTGTATGTATGGGGGAAAGAGACTTGAGGGAGTAAGTCCTTAAGGGTGTCTTAACACCTAGCACCTTGAACCAACTGGTTCGGGAGTGCTGGCTGAAAGCTTATCTTAAAGAGTCGCCCCTTCACAGAGCACCTAGTCTAAAAAGCACAATCAAACCCTGAAAACCACAAAAGGATCAATGAATAAAAGTCTCATAGGGTGTAATCAAGTGAGTATTCCAGGACATGATAAAGGTCTGAAAGCCAGTGAAGGAATGAACCTAAGTTGCTATGTATCAAACCACCATAAAACCAAGAACTTGACTTCCATAATAATGATTCATTCCTCTTGTCATTTCATTCATCATTCTCTTGTTCTAGTACTTGCTTAGGGACAAGAAAGCTTTAAGTTTGGTGTTGTGATGCCAGGGCATTTTGACTAGTTTCACTGACCTTTTCTTTATGGTTTTAGGGTAGTTTCATGCACTTTCTTAGGAAATAAGCAAGTTTTGGGTAGAATTTCACTTACATCTTGATTTAAGCTAACATTGTGATTTTTATATGAATTTATGAGAATTATGCATGAATTGAATGACAAATTGGAAGATGCATGTCTCATAACTTGGACTAGAACTTTGATGCACTTTATTGCTTGATTTCAGGACAAAAGAAGCAAGGAAGAACCACGTTAGTCTAACTAACGTGACCTCTAACGTGGAAGGGGAGCTAGCTTGCAACGTTAATGAGAAAAGTAATTGCCAATAACGTCCTCGAAGCCATCATAGCCCACGTTAATTGCCACGTTAACTACATTAACGTGGTAATTAACGTGGAAGAAGAAAATGAAGCCAACGTTAGTGACATTCACCTTTGTCACTAACGTTGGACCAAGCTCATATTAGCCACGTTAAGAGCCATGTTAACTCAGTTAACGTGGACTCTAACGTGGGGAAACAAAAGAATGACCAACGTTAGTGACACTCAACTTTATCACTAACGTTGAGCTAAGCCACTTTAAGCCACGTTAGTTGCCACGTTAACTCAGTTAACGTGGACTCTAACGTGGAGGGAGCAAAGAATCACCAACGTTAGTGACACTCACCTTTGTCACTAACGTTGGGATGAGCCACTATGAGCCACGTTAACTCCCACATTAACTACATTAACGTGGAAGCTAACGTGAGTAAAGGGATGATTAGCCAACGTTAGTGACACTCACCTTTGTCACTAACGTTGGAGATGGCTAGCAATACCACGTTAGAAGCCACGTTAACCTAGTTAACGTGAACTCTAACGTGGGAAGTAGGGGCATTTTGGAATGTTAGTGACAAAGTTAAGTGTCACTAATGTTCTCAAAGATGTGGCAAGCCTACGTTAAAGGTCACGTTGGCCACACTAACGTGAACTCTAACGTAGGGAGAAAGGAGGATTCTCAACATTATTGGAAAAAGTAAGTCCCAATAATATGTGCGAAGGACCAAAAGGCAACGTTAGTGGTCACGTTCATGCCACTAACATTGAAGTTAACGTGGAGCATCCTTGGGTTAGGAACGTTAGTGAAAAAGGTGATTGTCACTAACGTTCTCGAACCCACACTTTCACTTAACGTTAACGCCACTAACGTCCTAAGCTAGAATCCCTACCTACTTCACACTTTCTCTCTGCAAGTAAAGCTAAGCCCACTGAAGAAGATAACTGCTTCAACTCAAGATCCAAAGGCCCATATTCAAGACTTGAAGAGCCAACTAAAAGATCAGAAGAATAATATAAATAGGGAGAACTTTGAACTAGAGGGGAGCTTTTGGCATTATTAGAATTACTCTCTGTATTTTACTTTCTCTGCAACTTTTAGTTTAATTCTCAGAATGTACTCTCATTCTATGCTTTTCATTCCCAGAGCTATGAACAACTAAACTCTTTTCATTGGGTTAGGGAGCTCTGTTGTAATTTAATGGATCAATAATAGTTTTCATTATCCTTCTTCTCTCTTCTCCTAATACTTTGATTTGGAAATACATGTGGTATAATCAGTGACCACACTTCATCTCTTCTCATGAGCAATTAGACCAAGGAATTGGAATTCAATCACTTAAGATTGCCAAGGAGATCAATGAATGCATTGATTGAGGAAGAGATGAAAATGGACTTGATCCGGAGAATGCAACATCTCCTAAGCCCAATGAACTCCCCATTTCTGATCTTACCCATTCTCTTTACTTTCTGCTATTTACTTTCATGCTAAACTCTCCTTCCCCATTTAAGATTCTGCAATTTACCTTCCGTCATTTATTTTCTGAAATTTACTTTCCCGCCATTTAATTTCCTGCAATTCTCAACCCAATTTCTCATTAGCTTAACTAGAACATTCTTCCAATTAAAGTTGCTTGACCAATCAATCCCTGTGGGATTCGACCTCACTCTATTGTGAGTTTTTACTTGATGACAATTCGGTATACTTGCCGAGGGAGATTTTTTAAAGGACAAATTTCCGTGCATCAGTACTTGAATGAGAATTCACAAGTCTTGTCATCCGGAGTGAACTATGGTAGTCAACGAGAAGACGGGTGCAAAAACAAGATTTGGGACCCCGGAATACAATTTTGGAATCAACAACTTTAGGGTCTTGTCACTTGTTTCAATTCTCTTGAAGGCTTTATGCGCCTAATTTAAGATCCCAGTGGACATTGGATATGCAAGCATTGGTGGCGATTCAAGGAAGAGTTCAAGCATAAGCCACCATAGCAAGGACCCCATCAATGGTCCAACTTAAGGACTTGAAATAAAAGTTCAAGGTGGAAGATACCCCACCATGGTAATATCTTTTTCATTTTTGTCTTCTGTACATATTGGTAAATTAGTTTAATTTCATGTTTAGTTTAGTTTGTTGAGTTTATTTGGGAGTCTAGTATGTTAAATAAGATCTGATGGTGTTTTGGTAGCTGTCTGTATGTTAAATTTTCAAAAACAGAGCACCTACCCACGCGTACGCGTCACCCACGCGTACACGTGACCCCAAGATTCCAACCTCTCACGCGTACGCATCACCTAGGCATACGCGTGACTTCCAAAATTTCTAGGTGCAGTACAAAAACCAGAGACTTGTGCAAAAAGGGTAGTGAAATTATGCGTTTAGCACAATTTTGCCCTGCGCGTACGCGTGCTCCACTCGTACGCATCATCTTCTTTTCTCTCCCATCACGCGTGCACGTCGACGATGTGCACGTGTCGCACCCTATTTCTACGATGCACGCGTACGCGTGACATGACGCGTACGCATGATCCCCTGCCCTATTTCACTCACTTCTTTTCTTCTTTTCTCTCCATCACTTTTCTTCATTTTCCTTCTTCTCTTTTCTTTCCCTCATTCAACCATCATCCAACACTGCCAATCACCATCCACCATCACCTTATTTAGTTAGTTAATTAGTTAGTTAGTTAGTTAGCTTAATTTTTGTTTTAGATGATAAGTGTTGGATGATTGATTTATTTGCTGTTTATTGCTGCTTATTATTTACGTGATGCTATCTTAGCATAATTGTTTTTGATATTCATTGTTAGATATCTTTATTGAGGCCACTGAGTGTTACTTGGTTTTGAACTCTTCATGGTTAATATTTTTGAATACCAAGTACCTATACCATTTCCTTCAAAGCACTCTAAATCTTTTGAATTACATGATTTGGCCACCATGTGATTTGAATTCTTTACTTTGACTAGGCAATTTTTGATGTTGGATATTGTGCATTCATCTTAATGCATTATGTTGCTTGATCATATGCATCCATACTTTGTGCTTATGCCTTAATGACATGTTGACCATTAATTGTTTACTTATGTGCTCTACACATATTTGAAACTATTCATTTTGGCATAATGCTTCAATTGTGAATTGAATTGTAAGCTCACCTAGGGACATCTTTTTGAAATTCTTAAGTCATATAGACCATGCTTGCTATGTGATTGATTTTTAACTTATATCTCTCTTTTAATAAGTCGCATAGCACCCATGTGTCCCACTTTATGTCAACTAGGTGATGCAAGCAGAATTCAAAGTGTGTCATTAATTGATGTGTAAGTTTCATATTCCATTTTGTTCATCAAAGTTATCTTGCACATCAATCTATGTCCATACCTAATCCGTTTCACAATTGCTCATTTATTGCTTGAATGCTCTTATGCTTCTTTATTGCTTGTTTGGTTGTCTTAACCTACAAGCTCTCTTTGAAGTATCTCAAGCACACTAGAATGAGTGAAGTGCTTACTTCTTTTTGTGTAACTGTGACATAGATCTCTATGCGAGGGTGTGTTCTAAACTGCATGCAACTTAGAACCCGCACACTATTTTTCTTCAATTTCACACTAATTCACTCACTTCATTCTAGTGATTATTACCTCATTCCAACAATCTATACTTCCTTGCTTGTGCATTTACCTGCCTTATTATATCCTATTTCCTATTGCTCAGGGTTATTTGTCATAAGCAAAAACGGAAGCGGAAGAAAGAACATGCAGTAGCCAGTTGATCCACAAGCTGAAGATGGCAACCCATGTATTCGCCATACCCCCTTGCTCATCTTTGAATGCACCGAGGACGGTACAAACTTCTAAGTGTGGGAAGGTCGTCTGGCCAAGCGGCCCTTTTTGGGTGACAAATTTCTAATCCCAACACTTTTCACATTTCATTTTTTTTCTTTTATTACTAGGTCTTTTAGAAATTTTTATTCCATTTCTTTGCATTTATATATAATAAGCTTAGTCAAAATAATGAAATTTTCCATGGAATTTATCTATAGGGCACCCTAATTGATTTGAGTAAAAAAAAAATTTATTGAACTTGCTTGAATTATATATATTGTGGAACATGTTTTAAGCTAAGAACACATAAGCATGTGAGTTTTGAGCCTAATTGTGTGGTTACATCATATAACCACTATTTTCCATTTTTGTGTGTGTTATTCTCTTTCTATGACTATAATCTTTGATTTGTTTGATTCTTTATGTCCATTATTCTATGTATATATACATTTATATGATTAAGGCCTTCATTTCATTAAGCTCACTTACCCAAATGGTCTTACCTTTTATCTACTATTGTAAGCCAACTTTGAGCCTATGATTAATCCCCTTTTATTCTTAATTTTAGCACATTACTAGCCTTAAAGCGAAAAATAATAAATGTCCCTTGTTTGGATCTTTGATTAGCTTAAGCTAGTGATAGTGTTTATCATTCAATTGTGGGAAACTTAGGAACATTGGGTGTGATAAAAGTGACAAGGAATTTTAGCAATTTTAGTTAAATGATGATCTAGTTAGGCAAACAATTTTTTGGTGTGATTTCTTGATATATTTAACATGAAAGTAAATTGTAAGAATATAAATGACAAGGAATTTAAATAACAGAAAGTAAAAGAGAATGAATTAAATGACTGGAAATGTAAGAGCGAAAACTTAAAGTGGAAGAAAGTAAGAACTAAAATGTAAATAACAAAAGCTTAAATTGCAACGAAGTAATAGCTCAAATGTAAATGGCAGAAATGATAAATTGCAGGAATGTAAACAAGGGAATTAGGTAGTGGGCAATTAGAAATTCAAAAGAACAAAAGTAAAGATTGATGATGGGTGAGATCACTAGGGATCAGAGATGTTGATTTCTCATGAAATAATGGTGATCAATTCCTTCTCAATCATGTAAATAAATCTATGGCAGATTGTAAATAATTAAGTCCCAATCTCTTGGTGACTCAATTTCTCTCAACATAATCAATTGCCACTCTCGTGATCTAATTGGTCATGAGAAGAGATGAAGTTCAATTTCTAATCCAAAAACCACACAAGTCTCAGGATTTCAATTCAGGGTGGTTACATCTCACATACCAACCCAGAATATATCAATCAGGAGAATCATGAGAGGATAAACCCCAAACTGAATTCTATGACTCCTTTCTTAAGTTCATCACATAATTCAAATAGATTCAATCCTCTCTTGATAGTAATTGAGTCTGTGAAGAACAGGAGCTTCCTCTTAGATAAATCAACTTGAATTGAGAAGAAAAGAAGAAGTATTAATTCATTGAAAACCAACAGAGCTCCCCCTAGTAAAAATGGGATTTAGTGACTCATAGCTCTGACTTCAAACAGAATGCTAAAATTGGAAATTATACTAAGCATAGAAAAGAAAGAGAAAATAAAACTGGAAATAGAAATAAAACTGGAAAAGTAAAATTCAAAACTAGAAAAGAAACTTGTGAACAGAAAGAAAAATAATGCAGAGTCTCAGCAGAAAGTAAAATTCAAAAGTGCAAAAGCACAAAAGAGATCTAAAAGAAAAAGAAACTGAAAAAGAAGATCCAGCAGAAGAAGTCCCGAATAATCCCAGATGCCAACTATTTATACTCTTCAAAATGGGCTTTTTGGTTGGTGGAATCTCTTGCGCCAGGAGAACGTAGCGCTATTTAGGAAAACGGAGTGCTCAGGAATCGACACGTACGTGTCACCCACGCGTGCGCGTCATTACTCTCTGCAGCCCTGGTCACGCGTGCGCGTCATCTTCAGTGCGCTCCCCAGCCGAGCGTAGTGTTCTTGCTAAGAGTGCTTCCCACGCGTACGCGTGGCCTCATGAAACCACTTTTGCGCTGCCGCTTTGTCCACGCATTTGCGTGATTCTTTTCAAACGCCACTTCCACGCGTACGCGTCGATGGCAAATCTTCAATCCCACTTTTAAAAGTATCGCAGGCGATCTTGGGTGGAGAACATAGCACTCATGGTTGAAGAACACTGCTCATATCCATGCATACGCGTCATCCACGCCTACGGGTGGTCTTCCAAAAATCACAACTTCGACGCGTACGCATCACCCATGTGTACGCGTCGATAGCAAAACTTTCTTGGGTGAAAACGTAGTGCTCTTTGAAAGAGAGCGTAGTGCTGAGAGTCATGCTGCAGGAAAACGTAGCGCTCTTCAAGCTCAAGAGAGCGTAGTGCTATTGGCTATGAAGTGTTCTTGATCCTATATGATCACAAAACAACATAACAGTACATCAAAGCTCTGTCTCTTGAACAACTAACTTTAGATAACTCACTCATTCATACTTTTCTTAAATTGTTTGCATGAAATTGAGCAAAATTCATTGAGTCCTTAATATACCAAAGTATGATGAGAGAATCCATCTGAGTGCTTGTTTATTTGAATAATGTGCATGAAATTGAGCTAAAATTGAATAAAATAACTAGCTAATCTATCTAAAATGCGAATGCTTCACAACACCAAACTCAAAACCTTGCTTGTCTTCAAACAAGAAAAGAATTTTGCACAAAGGTTTTTTTTAATTGGAATAGATTGAAGAATAGCTCATAATGCCTTGGTGAGTGAAGTGATTAAGTGATAGTGGGATGAACTCTGAATTATATGCTCATGCAAGGATTCCAGTGCTTATTAGTCCCTATATTTTTGAAGTCTTAGGTATTAGGATTTCCATTCAAAGGGTGTCATGGAAATCTCTTTATGGATAATCACCTTGAAGCAGCATTTATTCATCTCGGCCTCGACTCTAGGTGTCATGTCTCAAAGCGGCCGTTTAAGATGAGTTTTCAATCAATACTCCCAACCCAGTTAGGTTAAGGTATTATGTGATGAAGCACCCCTTAGAATTTACTTGCTTAAGCCTCTCTCTTTGACACAAATCCACTACAAGCATGTCACTAGGATATTAACTCTTTGAGTTTTTGTATCTTTCTTTTTCTTCCTAGTAATTGATGCTCAGAGCCTTGGGCTTGTTCTTTGTTTTTCTTTCTCTTTTGTTTTCTTTTGCTACTGCTTTTTAGATCAATAGATTTTTGAGATTTTCCATAACACTTCTCCAAATTTCATTTCCTGCCTATGAGCTCCTATACAGGTTTTCATAAACATGCAACCTCAATACATAATCATACAATCAGAACCACCACTCCTCTTAATCTTTTACTTGCCTCAACATTTTTCTTTTTTGGGATTCCTCAATCCTTCTTTTCAAAAAAGTATTCTCTGTTTGCATTCTTAGAAATATTGAGTGCAAGAAATTTTTCAAGAGTATGGTGCTGTAAGATATCAAGCATCATAGTTATTAAGCCCCAAAGGAACTATGCTAAACAGATATTTTAAGTAGATGAGTGTCACACAAGTAAAACCACCAATCATAAAAGTGCAGAACATAAAAGCTTAATTATAAAAGTGCAGAACATAAAAACTTGGAAGGCATATCATTTTTCAGATATGCATCTTCCTTATTTACTAAGACTATGAAAGGAGCTTCACCACCTTTAGTTTTTGTGGCCCTTCCCTTTGCTTTACTCTCCTTTTTTCTCTTTATTCTTTGAGTGTTGCTTCTTCTTCTTGTTTTTCTCTTGCTGTTTTCCAGTTTGTTCTACCTCATGCCACAATCCAGCATCTTTTAAGCTTTGTCTCATTCTTTCCTCATTTTTTCTTGCTATTGCTAGTTGTCCCTCTAGTAGCTTGATCTGTAGATATGGTGTAATCTCCCTATTTAATATAGGCATATTGGAAACGAGGTAGTCAAGCTTGGCTTGGGTATCCACATCATATTCCACTCTGTCCAAGTGTCTGGCCTCTCCAGCTGTGTGATATATGTTCTTCCAGCGCATCAAGTTGTCAAGATACCCTTCAAGCTGATCTTGTCGTTGAGATATTTTGTTGAAAGATTTTCGGAATTGATTAGATTGTTCCCTATGTTGATCCAGTAGTCTTGCTTGAAAGTCCCTTTGCTGATCCATCATCCTTAGCTGGAAACTCTCTTGTTGCTCCATCATTTTCATGTATTGTTCTTTTTGCTGCTCCTGAGCCTTCATATATTTCTCTTATTGCTGCTCCTGACCCCTCATATATTGCTGAGATAGTCCTTCAATAGCACTCTGAATTTGGCTCAGATCAATTGTACTAGAAGCTTATCCCTCTTCTATTTGTGTTTCCCTCCTTCTTCTCTGAGGTCTTCTTTCACCCTGAGTGCGACTGACATTGTCCATCCTCATCTTAGTAATAGGCTTGCCGTCTTTCACCCAATCTGTGTCTTGGTCTTCAAAAAGCACTCCTACCATATTGCACAGATGCAATATGGTGCTTGGGTGGCCGAGTCTAGTTGATTTGCTGCTGTCTTCAGCTATCTTTTGAATGCTGTCTGCGATAAGCTGTGGCACATTTATTTCTCCCCCTTTGATTATGCAATGTATCATAATCGCTCTCTTTATTGTGATTTCTGAAGTGTTTACAGTGGGGGAGATTGATCTTCTCATTATTTCATACCAAACCTTGCCTTCAAGTGAGTGATCAATCCTTTTCAAATGGCATGGATTATTCTTTGAATCTCTCACCCAATCTTTGCCATCAAGACATATATCATTCACTATCTCATCAGGGTCATTTGCGGCCTTCATTCTTTCTTCAAAGTTGGGCTCTCTGAATGGCATTGATCTTATTTGTAGAACCCTCATGATTGTTGCTGGGCTGAAGTCTACTTCTTCCCCTCTCACATAACTCTTGTAGGGAGTGCTGGTTTTGTCTTCCCTGACAGCATTTGCATAGAACTCCCTTACAAGAGTTACACTTATGTCTGTATAGAGATCACACAAGAGCTCCCATCTTCTCTTTTCTATCACTTCTCTTATTATAGAATATTCATCTTCCTTCAATCTGAATACTATTTCGGGGATGACTTCCTTATTCTCCAACCACCCATGATAATTGAGTTCATGGAAGTGAGATTTGAATCTTTTTTTATCATAAGTGGGTGGTTCAGCTAATTGCTTCCCTCTTCTTTTGGAACTTGGTGAGGCCATTGAATGGAGAAGGAGAAGGCCGAATCTTCTAACACCAAACTTGAATGGTGCTTGTCCTCAAGCACAAGAAAAATTATGAGCAAGGCTAAGAAGAAAAGGATGGGAGAGTGAGGTGTATGAATACTGGTTAAAGTGATAATGTGGATTTAAGAAGAGAATCTTGGATAGAGTAAGGCTTGAGAAGAAAGAAGGTGAAATGAGAAGGTGTGTTCGGTTTTGGGCAAAGGGGTTGGTGATGAATAAAGCAAATGTGTAAATACAACAAAGATGTGTGAGCAAAAGGGAAGTTGCTTGCTAATTTAAAGCAAGGAAATGAGTTATTGAAGCAGGAGAAAGGGATTGGTGGTTTGGCTATATTGAAATGAAGGGTGAGGATTGAGTTAGTATGATGAAGATGAACGGCTCATGTAAGGAGGTGGAATGGGGATGAGGATTCGGTCATAGCATTGGGAGTGTAGATCTTCTGGTAAATGCATGTGAAGGTGCTCTTCCCAAGGCACAAAACTCCAAGCCCTGTGATTCCTTATGTTGTCCGGTTCTTTCCTTGCCCATGTGACTCCACTATGCTCCAATTTCTTCCTTGCTTCTATCACATGTTCATTTTATTTTTCCTTCAAGATAAAACAAAATATCAACCCTTCTTTAAAAATAAAAACAAAACCAATGAAAGACAAATCTACTATACTCTTAATGAGAGCAATCCATTAAAGTTGTTGCCTTATGCTTAAAGAAACTAAATTACTTGTCTTGAAATTTAATATTTGTGTAGCTTATGTGTACATCAAACTTAGATTGTGACTATATGCTGCCAAATTAGTGAATTAAATCACTCAAATAGACTCAATTAATGTTAATGTCTCAAGATGCTATCATGGAGTATTTTTATTCACACCAAACTTGGTGTTCATCATATGCTACATGCAACCTTAGTGACAATTGATTTTTTTTCCTTGAGTGCATATGAAGCAAAATTTTATTTCTAACTACTAAAGCATAAAATTTAAAGGATACTATGCATGGGTTGCCTCCCATGAAGCGCTCTTTTATCGTCATTAGCTTGACGTTGCAACTTCTTTGTTCATGTCAGTAGATGCACACTTTCTTCCTTGTTCCATGATCCACCAAGGTAGTGCTTTACTCTATGGCCATTGATTGTGAATGTTTCTTTTGAAGCTTCATCAAGTAGCTCTAAGTGACCATGAGGAGACACTCTAGTGACGGTATAAGGACCAGTCCATTTGGATCTAATCTTCCCAGGAAAAATTTTCAATCTTGAATTGAAAAGTAATACTTTTTGTCCTGGTTCAAATATCCTAGGTGCAATCTTCTTGTCATGTCATTTCTTTGCTCTTTCTTTGTATATCCTGGCATTCTCATATGCTTCCAATCTGAACGCTTCCAATTCATTGAGCTACAGCAATCTTTTCTCTCCAACTGCCTGAGCATCCAGATTGAGGAGTTTTGTGGTCCAGAAAGCTTTATGTTCAAGCTCCACAGGAAGATAGCAAGCTTTACCATAGACTAACTGGAAAGGAGACCTCCTAATAGGGGTTTTAAATGTTGTTCTGTATGCCCAGAGAGCATCATCTAGTTTCCTTTTCTAGACTTTTCTTGAGGCTCCCACAGTCTTCTCCAAAATCATTTTTAGCTCTCTATTTGCTAGCTCAGCCTGGCCATTGGTCTGTGGGTGGTAAGGTGTGGCCACCTTATGGGTCACTCCATATCTATGAAGGAGGGTGTTCAAATTTTTGTTGCAAAAATGACTCCTACCATCACTTATAAGTCTTTTTGGTACTCCAAACCTAGTGAAAATGTTTTTTTTTTAGAAACTGCAAAACCACATTAGAATCACATGTAGTGGTTGCTATAGCCTCCACCCATTTTGAAACATATTCTACAACCACTAAGATGTATTTGAAAGAGTATAATGGAGGGAAGGGGCCCATGAAGTCAATTTCCCATATATCAAATAGTTCCACCTCCAAAATATATTTTTGAGGTATCTCATTCTTCCTTGTTAAGCCTCCTGTTCTATGGCACTCATTGCATTGGCTTACAAATTATCTAGCATTCTTGAAAATTAAAGGCTAATAGAATCTACTCTGAAGGATTTTTGCAGCTGTTCTCTCTGCTCCAAAGTGACCATTATAGCTTGAATTGTGACAATGCCATAAAACATTTCTCATTTCCTCCTCTGGTATACATCTCCTGATCATTCCATCTGGTCATCTTTTGAATAGAAATGACTCATCCCACAAGAATATCTTGGCTTTAGTGAGCAACTTCTTTACTTGCTGTCTAGTGAAATCTTGTGATATACTTCTTCCTGCTTTGTAGTTTGCCATATCTACAAACCAAGGAGCTTGTTGGATTTGTGATGAGTCCATATTTGATGGTATATTTTGACTCAATCTAGATGGATTCTAGCATACGAACTCACATTTAAGCACCAAAATAGCATACTTTTGTGTTTTGTCCCTAATTTGATCCTAAATGTACAAACATGCAATTTTGTGCTTTGATAGAGCAATTTAATCCCACTTTTATGTCATTTAATGCCGTGATATGGTTTGTGAATGATTTCAGGCCTTGGAGGCAAGAATGGATGGGCAAAAGTGGAAGAAAGCATGCACAAGGGAGAGAGCATGAAGAAAACAAGGAAAAGCACACACAGCGATGTGTGCGTGCGCACAGCCCTGCGTGCACGCGCACAAGCAAGAAATTCCATGTGTGCGTACGCACGCACGTGTGCGTACGCACAGGTCAATTTTTAGCTGAGTGTGCGGACACACACATCTGTGCATTTTCTGAGGGCTTTTGGCCCAAATTTTGAAGGCTTGGAGCTGAATTTGGAGTGCTATATATGGGGGAATCAACACATAACAAAGGGAGCTCACTTAGATAGTTTTAGAGAGTAATTAGGAGTAGGAGTAGGAGTAGTGTAGCATTGCTCTCTTAGGGTTTAATTTCCATCTTAATGTAGCATTTTATAGCAAGCTTAATTTTGGATTTTGATCATCTTTAATTGTAAGTACTCTTTAATTCCTCTTTAGTTACATTGTCTTTATTTTCATTTCCTTTGGTTCAAGCACTTTGTTTATAATTGCAATTTTGAGTTCTTGAAGTTTTATTTAATGAATTTAATGTTTCATGCTTTCTTTATGTTTGTTTGGATGTTTATTGCTGGTATTGTTGATAGTTGGTTATAGTTTATTATTTTTCCTTGCAATTTTCCATGTCTTACTTTTATGCACACAAGGTGTTTGTGAAAATGCCAACCTTAGATTTTGAGTAGATTTTCCCACCTAGGCTTGTGGTTTGAGTTCTTAAGATACTAGAGTCATAATGTCCGACATTTAGTGGTAATTCTTGGGTAGTTAGTTGACTCTTGTTTCCATTGACGCTAGCCTTTTATCAACTAGTTTGGTAAGTTGGTTAGGACATATGGATTAAGGTCAATTATGCTTGCTTGACTTACTCCTCGATGGTTGGGGTTGACTAGGCGAGATTGACTCATCATAATTACCATAGTTGTGGTTATGGCGATGATAGGATTTCTTAGATTCTCATCCCCAAGTCAAGGCTCTTTATTGTATTTATAGCGTTTTCACTAGTTTTGATCCTATTTACCTTTGCTTGCTTTAATTTCCAATTTTGATCATTGTTTAGTTCTTTCATCGCTTAATTCTTTTAATCTTTCAATTCTTGCTTGAAAACCCCCCTTTTCTCCTCACAACCGAAAGAGAAACACTTTCAATTACACCTAGGGAGAACGACCCAAGGTTGAAGTACTCTTGATCTCGGTTATTATAATTTGCATTTAAACATTTGATTTGGGGAATCAATTGTTGGTCTAGACTATACTTGCAATGAACATATTCTATTTTGAGAAATTCTAGATCAACAATAGTTTTCTTATCAAATTTGGCGCCGTTGTCGGGGATTGCAATTGAGTGCTATCTTTTAGTTGTTGTAAATATGTTGATAGTGTGAATATCTTACTTTTTGGTTATTTGGTTGTTTTTGTTAAAATTTAGGTGTTTGCTTTTCTTGTCTACTTATGTCTTTTACTCTTATTTCTTACTTTCTCTATGAGCTATCACCCTTGTTGCTTGGAGCTTGGTTGTGAATGTTTTGTAGGGTATGATGAATCCAAATTAGGATTGCTTCATGGAGTGGGAGAATCAATTAAGGGAGGAACCAATTGTGTATGAGCAACACTCATGGCAAACACCTCCCTCATACTACAACAAGCCAAACCCTCCCCTATTTGAATACCAAATCTAAGGATATGAAAGGTACCCCCTAGCTATCCCTCAACCACCAAACCTTCAAGCACCACACGATAAACCTCCATAGAATCAAAATGTCTATACACCTTGTTACCAACCATATGAACCATACCCTTATACACCACCTCAATACCCTAATCCACATAACACACCTTCCAACTATACAACATTTTTTCCAACCTTTGAACCTTCTTTTCCACCTCAATCTGAAGTTTTTCAACCCTTGCCCCAAGAACAACAAGACCTTCAAGCATTCTTCCAAGAGCAAGAAGGGTTCCGAAGGACACAAGGGGAGTTCGTTGCTACCATAGCCAAAGCAGTGAACCGCTTGGCCTCACTACACTCAAGCCACCCCCCTTGGCGAAGATGGAGGAGCAACTAAGGAGGAAAATATAGAGTCTCAATTTGAAGAAGTGGAATTGAAGCTTGAGTCACAAATAGAGGAGGGTAGAACTAGTGAACCGGAAGAGTTAAATGGAGAAGTGAGGGAGTTTGATCAAGAAGTGGATTGCATCATCAATGATTTCTTATCCACCTTGGTCAACCCCCTCAATGATCTAGAAGAACCCCTCTCTCTTGAATTAGAGAGAGAAAGGGGAGAGCTAGAAAAGAGTGGTAAGGAAGAGGTGATCATCCAAGAAGTAGAAGCATACATGCAAGAGTTTGCAAGAGTGACTCCAATCCAAGGGCAAATTGAATGGGTGACAATTTCTTCAATGAGCTTCATAGGCCCATACCAATATGCTCTCTTGAAAACGGATTATCAACTCAAGGTGCTTTTTGGAGTGTTAAATGGTGAAGGATTGGGTGTTGGTTGCTAGGGGTGTTCATGGTTTGGTTAATCTAAGAACCAAACCAGTTTTTTGGTTAACCAAAAATATAGTATTGGTTAATTAACCAAATTGGTTTCATATTATAAAACCGGTTATTAACCGGTTAGTAAAATTCAAAACCGGTTTTTATATAGAAAAACCGGTTTTATATCAGAAAAGTGGTTTTTATATTAAAAAACTGGTTTTTATATAAAAAAACCGGTTTTTACACTAAAAAACCGATTTTTAAACCAAAAAATTAGTTTTTACACCCCAAAACCAATTTTTACACAAAAATTAATATTTTTACATACAAAAACCCAAATTTTTTACCTTTTTTCTTTTAAATTGATTTTTTTAATATAAAAATTAATTTTTTTTCTTTCTAAATAATACAAGTAACATTTGTAAATAATGAAATCCCTTCTATTGTAAATAATAATTACTTTTCTAAACTTTTGGTGGCAATACTTATCACATACACCAAGAGCAAAGAAGGTATAAGGCACATTAGGATCAAACCCTTCATTCCCAATGGCACTTCAAAAGGCCTCTTCAACAATGGAAATTTTCTCCTAAGCCAAAGAAACGATGCAAATTCCAACCGCAAAAAATGACATTGCAACTGCTATAACTGTTGACACCAATATCCCCATCCAAGGAGTACAGAATTTATTTGATCTATCACCAAACATAAACATAAACATAAACATAAACAAGTCTAATCATATATGGAAAAGCAAGTCTAATCTCTTTACCACCTAAGTGTTTAGAATAACTAAAGAAAACAAGAAATCAAGACTTTCTAGTCATCCTCAAGTGCAATTGAACCTGGACCCACTGAACAAGTAATGTCCTCTGATAAAATCAAATCTGCACACAAAAAAAAAACTATAATTATAACTTTTAAAAAATTATAATTATAAGTTAAACTAAAACATTTTCTAAGTAAATCATATGATATATTTAAGAAACATTTAATATTCAATTTACCTTGCTCGACCTTTTCAAGCTCTTCGAAATTCTCAGGTGCAAGAGAAGAGAAAAAGTCTCCTTTAAGCCAATCTTCGGTACATACAAGGGCTTCTACCATCTTAGGAGTCAATGAGCTACGATATTGATCGATGATTCTTCCCCCCATACTAAAAGCAAACTCGGAAGCTACTGTTGAAACTGGTATAGCCAATATGTCCCGTGCCATATTTGCTAGGACGGAAAACCGATTCGAGTTAACTTTCCACCATCCTAGAATATCCAAAGGCTTATCATCTGGCTCACAGTCTTCATTTAAATAACGATCAAGCTCAGATTTAAGATTGGATTTGCAACCGGTTGATCGGCGATATAACCCCATATCATAAATGTCTTTGGCTTTATCACTTGGACTCGGTTGGGAGAGGGTATCATCTTGGTTTCCTTCATCTGCACCTTGATATAAATTATAAAGTGAATGAAGACAAGAAGATAACTTTGTTTTCAATTCACCGCCCACTTCTGCACCAAAAGAATTAACTAGGCACCACTCAACATAATCCAACTTATGGCAAAGATCTAGAACTACGGCAATTAACAACAACATGTTAATAGTTTTTGCATTTCCCTAATACTTGTTGTATTTTGCTTTCATCTTACTTGCCATAAGACTTATGCTCAAATCATCATCATCACGATATTGTTGAATCCTTCTTCCAAGAGCGAACACTTCTTTCATGTATAAGTTACTAGTAACATAAGAAGATCCAGAGATGCGAAGTGTAGCATCGTAAAACATCTCTAAAAATGGTAAGACGGACTTAGCATAATCCCAATCTTAAATTGAAGGTACCCCTCTTCCCTTGTTTAATTCTTCAACAAATTTTTTGTCTTGCATCTCTAATAGCTCAAATGCTTTCTGATGCTTTAAAGCTGCTACTAACATTAAGTATGTAGAGTTCCATTGCGTTTCAACATCTATGCAAACAAGACTCTTATGTGGAATATTCTCTTGTGCAATACATGCCTTGAACCTAGTTAATCTTGAATTTGAGGATCTAACATACTTCACAGCATCCCAAATTTTGGCGACCGAATCATCAATCTCCTTCAATCCATTCTTCACAACCAGGTTTAAAATATGCGCACAACACCGCATATGGAGATACTCCCCATTCAAAACTGAACTTTTCCAAGAAATCAACCTTTTTTTTAAATACATAACTCCTACATCGTTGAACGATGCATTATCAACTGTCAAACTCAAGATCTTGTTCAACTTCCAGCTATTCAAGCAAGCTTCAACATTTTGAGCCATAATCTCTCCCGTGTGGCCGGTGACTTGGCAGAAATTTAGTATTTTCTTTTGCAACTTCCAGTCCACATCAATGAAATGAACCGTCAAACACATACGCCATATTCTGACACGAACTCCAGTTATCAGTTGTAAGACAAACTCTTCCTCCATATTTGGAAAAGTATTTTTGAAGTTGAACCTTCTTTGTTTCATAGAACATCAAGATGTTACGTGCCAATGTAATACGTGAAAGAGTGTTGAATCCTGGTTGCAGAGCCGCCGAATATTCTTTGAAACCTTGACTTTCTACAAATCAAAAAGGAAGCTCCTCACGAATAAACATTGATATCAATTTCTCCCGGGCATATTCTGCATCAAACCTACCCACTTGTGCTTCTGGGCTAGGCGATGTGCCTGTTTTCTGTCGTTTGCCTCTATCTGAACCGGGATTGCTTATGCAAATCTTTAAATGTGATCTCATTGCACTTGTTCCATTCCCGCACTTGATCACTTTCAAACAGTGTTGACATTGAGCCTTATTTTCGTCATCAGATGTTCTCTTGAAGTGGTCCCAAACTGTTGATCAATTTTTGCGCTCAGATGATGTGGTTGGGAGAGGAGGTAATGTAGAAGCCGAATGCTCTGCAGACTCTGACATGGGAACATCACGATCGGCTACCTCATTCTGAATAAGAAGCCATAAAATCTAATTATTAAATACTTCAACAAAGCAAAGTTATCAAGCACAAAGCCAAGTTCAAACAATATATACATATACTTTGAAACTGATTCCAGGGGTGTTCAAAATGTTGATGTTCACAAACAAGTACAAACAAGCTCAATTCAAAGTGCAAAAGGTGATTGAAGCTACACATATATATCAATTAAAGTTTCTGAATAAGTTATATCAATTTGAAACTACACATATATACCAATTCAGAAAGTTATAACAATTTAAAGCTACAACAGGATTACTGATTATCACAGCATTCATAACATCAAATCAAACACTTCAAACCACAAGCTACAAAGGACAACTGAATCCAGGTACATAGTAATTTTTAATATATCTTGTATTTGTGATGATGATCATCATCATTAGGTTCATGAGGGACCGCGCAGAAAGTACAGTATCATTGAATCAATAAGAAATTGTGAATACTATTGTTTATAACCAATATACAACACAACAAATTGTGAATACTAACAATAATAATAAGAAATTAAGAAAGCATGTGAAGCTAGCCAGGAATGCATATGTAATTGGTAACTAAGTGCAATTATATATAACAACTAAGAGTGCCATATTAGCACATTTAAATTGTACGTGTCAGTAGCAAATAATGTTCATCACCAAATAGAAGATGGGACCTAATATAAATTAGCTAGAGTGTGTAGCTTACTGAACTAGATGGAAAAGGCAGAATATAAATTAATGACTCTTGGATTGTAGTTGAAACTGGATTAGTTAAATTTTAATTAAAAATCACTTATTGCCATTGTTGTAAAATGCATGGTGTCGGATTGTGCTTGACCTCTTAGCTAAGGTGGCCGTACTTATGGTAGCAGCTTCATAGTTCATACACAAGTTCCTTGGTACAACTGTAATAATAAGAGATCTTTTGTTATGTGCCTGTATTTGACTCAAATGGTCAATGTCTAACAAAATTAACAGTTAAAGTTAAAGACCTTTTGTTATGTGCCTGTCCACTCTCTATCTACCATATATACCTATCCACCAATCAGTGTTTTAATTAATTCATCTAATGTTAGATCAAGGACTCAATTAATATCCTGCCTCTATTCTCCTGAAGCACTGGAATTTCATAAAAGAGCTAAATCCTCACATTTTGTCGAATAGTTTTCCTACAATATTTGAATCTGGCAGGAACCTGTACTTCAGGTTAGAAATCTCTAAGCAGAATTTGGTACTAAACAACAAATTTCTATCAGTTCACTCTGTTTCCATTCCTACGTCACTCATCCTACAACCATATACCAAAATATTTCTCAACAAAACTAGCATATAACAATGATTCTCAGTCCAACTTACACGCTGCAAACTCATAGCTATAAGCATTGCATATAACAATGTAAAACAAGAATGCAGGACCAAAATCAAAGGAGATGAACAAAAATCCATATTATTTCTTCAAGAAAAATCAGAACAAAGAAGCCTGAAACATGTATAAGATAAGTTAGTTTTCTTCAACTAAATAATGATTTTTCATATGATTGACAAATTAAATAAAACAAAATAAAAGCTTGATTACAGAAAAATAGGAACATATGCACTTGAATTGCCAAAGCCATTTACATAACCAGAATTCAAAAACTAAATGTGAACAATTCTCCATTCAATTCATACAAATTAATTGAGTCTTGACCAAAGAAAAAGTGAACCACAGTGAAGAAGAAACTTACAGCAGGATCCATTGAAATGAAGAGTTCAATACTGAGAGATTTAAAATCTGCACATTTTCAATCCATTAAAATAAAGAAGTCAGAACTCAGAAGTATACTAACGAAGAAACATAACAGGACAAATCAACAAAATAGAAAAAATCCAGATAACAAATCCAACTCAGAACTCAGAACCAAGGGCAAGGAGGAGGCTTACCTCAACTGATGAGCTCCGGTGAGCCACCGACGAAAGAAGAAGAGAACTGAAAAAGAGAGATACTCAGGCGAATCAAAGTGAAGACAGAGTCGCAAATGGGAGGTCGAGGCAGAGAGACAAAGTCGCGAATCCAGGTAGAGGTAGAGGTAGAGGTCCGACGAACCACCGGCGAGCTCCGGCGAGAGGCGGAGGAGAATAACTGTTGATGGCGGCGAACTCGAGAAGAGTGAATTGGGTTTTGTCGAACTCTGGAAGTGTGAATTTGAAATTAGGTTTTGATTTAGGTTTTAATTTTAATTTGGTTTTGGTTTTGGTTAACCGATTAAAAACCGGTTTTTTTAAATTTGGTTTCGGTTAACCAATTTCAAAATATATGGATATGGTTTTTAAAATTATTTTATTAAACTGGTTAACCAAAATGTGGTTATGGTTTTTTAACCGGTTAACCACATTTTGGTTATTTTTTGAACACCCCTATTGGTTGCCAAGGGAGTTCAAAGCATAAGTGGTGCAAGGTCCACTTTGGAGGAGTCCAATATTCAAGTGGGTGCTTCAAAGGTGCTTGGGAAGGTTGTTCATCTCAAGACACAAGTGAAGGTCAACAAGAGGATGATAGAGGAACCCAAGTGTGGGATCCGGGTATACAACTCTACAACCAACAATTTTTTATCCCAAATTCTTGCTTGACGTTGCTTAGGAGCTTAATGTCCTTTATTTGGGATCCCGGCAGATTCTTGAGGAACAAGCACGGGTGGCAACTCAAGGATGAGTGGAAGCATAAGCCACCATGACACGAGCTTTACTCAAAAGTCCAACTTGAGGACTCAAAACCAAAGTGCTAGGTGGGAGACACCCCACCATGGTAATATCCTTTCATCTCTTCTCTTTTTAGCTTTTGTTTATTGAATTTTGTCTCTTTAATTAGCTTAGCTTGATTGCATTCTACGTTTAAATTAGTTATATTTCATGTTTGATCATGTGTTTTTAAAGAATGATGTGTTTTAGGCTTGAAAAAGTTTGATTGATATCATGGTTGGTGCCTTAGAGGCTTTAAAAATGTTGCAGAAATAGAGTTCTGTGCGTGTGCACAGCCTCGTGCGTACGCACACTTCCCCTGTTTTTCACTACCTGTGCAAGCGCAAAGCTATGTGTGTATGCACACACATTGTGGCACGCTCTGTTCGCAGCGTTCGCACACTCTATGCACGCGCACCCCCTAACATTTTCATTATGTGCGTGCGCACGACTCTCTGTGCATACGCACACACGGTCATTTTTACATTTTCAAAAAAAAAAAGAAGTGCTTTGTGCGTGCGCACACGCCTGTGTGCACGCACATGTCTCTAGACCCCCTCTGCCAGGAGTGCACGCACAGGTTGTACGTGTGAACCCAACCCCTTTCCTCTTTCTGTGCAAACGCACACCTTCTTGTGCGTTTGCACAGGCTGCAATAAATCTTCTGTTTGCAGCGCTCGCACGCTGCAGTGCGCGCGCATACCCCTATCTCTTCCTTGCGTGCATCCGCACGCGACCTTGTGCGTCCGCACAGGTCTTTTCTCTCTTCTCTATTTCTTTCCTTCTTCTTCTTTTCTTTCTTTCTTTTATTTCTTCTTTCTTCCTTCTTTGTCTTCTTTCTTTCTTCTCTTCTCCAGCAAAACTCTGTCACCTTGAGCCTCGCAGTGGCTATTACAAGTGCCACTGTTGCCTATCCATTTCTTTTCTATCCTTCATCTTTTTAATTTTCTTGTTTTAATCTTCTTTGTTATGCTTAGTTGCTTGGTTAATTTTTGGTTTTCTTATTTAACTTTGGTTATTTAGCTTACCTTTTGCTTAACTGTTTGTTTGTTACATTGCAAGTGTTCCAATTTCTTATTTAGGGGTTGTTGATGCTTGAATTTCTGCTTGAATTTGTTGAACATGTGCACCGCATTCTATATGTTTTACATAATGCCTGAATGAACTTTTTGTTTAATGCATGTGTTGTAGCTACCATATGTATTGGACTATATTCTTGTTGGCATTCTAATCAAGAATTGTGCACTTTTGAATGATGATGATTTTATTTGGGATTGAAATTTCAATAATGTACTTGTTTAATACTTTGAGTTGCTCGCACCAAATTGAATTAGAAATTGAATTTTTGTCTCTTATTTGGTGCAATTTTTAACAAGTACATATTGAATTTGGTGAATTGAATGAAATTACTTGTTCGTTGGTGCGTGGCAGAAGTTAGGCCAATTAAGAGATTATAATATAATAGAACAGCGTTGCTAGTATAGCTCTTAACCAGCTAAAATCTGCCTCACCAATTTAGAAGAGTGTCACAAAAATTTAGAATAGAAAAATACTGGGAGTATGAGTCCCAGGTCGTCTCCCAACGAGTTGCAAGGAAGGGTGCTATTTTATTAATTAGAAATTTTTCCGAGAGTTTTGAGAGTTGAATAATGAGCAATTAAATAATTGTAAATTAAAGCAATAAAAACTAAGAATGATTATTAATATTCTAAATAAAAAGGCCTTGACTAGAGGAATGATTAATTGGAAGTTCTATCCTTGTTGGGATCTCTTAAGTGTAGTATTAAAAAGGTTGTTGTTTTCACTTAGTTAACCCTTACTAAATAAAGGAAAGTCAAGTGATTGAGCTAACTCTTATTTGCAAATCTTAGTCCTCTCCCGTGGGAAGGTCTAGCGTTAGTAAATACAGAACTAGCCAACAACTTCCAGTTTAATCAACACATAAGCCTTTCAACTCAAGTGTCTCCTTTTAATCAACCCCCATGTCAAGTATGGAATCTACTCCATTGACATGAATATAGCACTCATAAAAATATAAGAAGAAGCCATGATGAATTTAAATAAAATAGGGATTCAAAATTGATTAAAAATAAAAGTAATTTTTTGCATTAACAATTCATGAAAATAATCCACTTACTAATTTAAACAAGAATTAAGAATATGGAATAAATAAAAGATAAGTAGGGAAACAAACTAGAATAGTATCTTCAACAGAGGTAATGACTCTTCAATATCCAAAAGCAAAAGCAATAAACTGGGAATGTAAAGAGAACCTAGAGGAAGAGTAATTCACTCTAGATTCGGATCTAAAAAAACCTAAAACTATCCTAATGAGAATATGTGTAGACTTCTCTTTTTGAGTCTCTGCATGTTCTCTGGCTTTATTCTGTGTTCTGGGCCGAAAACTAGGTCAAAACGTGGCCCGAAATCGCCCCCAGCATTTTCTGTTAAGTTTGCAGATCGCGCAGGTCACGCGTACGCGTCATCCACGTGTTCGCATCTTTCAGCAATTTTTCTTGTCACGCGAGCGCATCGTCCACGGGTTTACCTCATTCGTGCAGACTCCAATCCACGCGTACGCGTCAGGCACGTGCACGCGTTGCTGCAATTTTCTCCATTCCGCGCGCTCGCATGTGCCATGCGCGCGCGTCGGTGTTCACTGGTTATCTCCTTAGTTTCTTGTGTTCATTCTATTTTTGCAAGCTTCCTCTCCATTCTCTAAGCCATTCCTGCCCTATAAAGCCTGAAACACTTAACACACAGATCACGTCATCGAATGGTATAGAGGAGAATCAAAATATACTAATTAAAGATCTTTAGGAAGCAAGTTTTCAATCATTAAACAATACTAGGAAGGGATTATAAAATCATGCAAATCATAGGTAGGTAAAGGCTTGATGAAACCACTCAATTAAACACAAGATAAACCATAAAATAGTGGTTTATCAACCTCCCCACTAATGTCCTCATGCTTAACTTAAGGAGATAAAATAAATGAGAAGGGAAAAGTAAGACTCATGCAATGTAACCTATGTATATGAATGCAACTATATGATTTTTTTTCTACTTAGTTAAAAATAAATAAGTTCTTTAAGACAAATATAAATCAAATATCACTAATTAAAATTTATACAGTAAAAGTAAGTAAACATGTAAGAAGACAGCTCATAAAAGCAGGGAACATAGAATTAAGCATTGAAGCCTCACTGATGGTGTATGTGCACTCTAATCACTCAAGTGTATAGGGTAATCACTCTACTCTTCTCTAATAATGCTTTCTAAACCTTGTTCTTCACCTAACCAATCAACAAGTATTTAATGTACCAATGCAAACATCATGAGTTCTTTTCAAGGTTGTAATGGGGCCAAGGTAAAGGTGAGGGTATATATATGGCTAAGTGAGCTATAAATTGAATCCTTGATTATCCTAAGCTTTCACCTAACATACATACTCTATTTTCTTCTTGAATTCATGCCTAGCTACCCAAAATTTTCCCACTTTTGTTTTACATACTCATGCATCAACTTTTCTCTTAACTTGTATCACATATGCATTGATTTTTTTTTAGTGAACTTAACTTAGCATTGGGATAATTTTGTCCCCTTATTCATTTATCTAATTACTTGAATATTTTTGGGATTTTCTTTGCAGCATAAAAATAACATTGCCAATGCACATGGATTTATAATTTTTCTTAGTTTCACATGAGTAGGTACCCAAATTCCCAATATTTTATCATGACACATTCCCTTTTTAACCAATGTTCCCACAGTTTTCCCATACTTAATTGACACACAATTTCTATCTTAAGCTAACCAAAGATTCAATTTGGGGTATTACTTGTTTTTCTACTTAAGGTTAGTAATGTGGTAAAATATAGAACAATTGGGATTAAAAGGCTCAAAGTGGCTAACAAAGGTAAATGGAAGGGTAGGCTATTTAGGTTAAGTGAGCTAATAAAATAATGGCCTCAATCATATGCATGCATATAACACATTAAACATTGGACATATAGGATGGAACAAAATATAGATCACAATCATAGAGAAGTAAACACACAAGAATAAAATTTTATGGTTAAATATTGTTACCATGTTATTAGGCTCAAGTCTCACAGGTTGTGTGTTATAGCTTTTAACTATGTTCCAAATACAACTTCCAAACAAGTTTAACACAAAAGTTTTGATTTAAATCAATGAAATTTTTCAAAAATAGGGTCTTTAAAAAGAAACTTATTATTTTCTAACCAAATAGAACATGCATGCAAATAACCTATTACTATGCAATTTTATTCTATCCTAACAAAAGAAAAATTAAATAAATATCATATTCTATTGGTGCTAAGAAAGAGAAATTACCTCCGGAAGAAAGGGACTGACCGACCTCCCCACACTTAAAGCTTGGCACTGTCTTCAGTACCATTAATCAGGATCAAAGGAGGGCTGGTAGCAGCATCTCCACAATCGAGACCGTCATGGCTCCCTGTGCTGGTAAATGAAGTGGAGTCCAGGGTGTCTGGGTCTTCTTTAGGTGGGTGGTTACCAACAAGCAGCTCCTTGAGGTATGTAAATCTACGCTTGTTACGGTGCTCCCCTTGCTTTCCTTTCCGGTCAAGCCGGTCTAGCCTCTCAAGTATCTGATGGAGCAGTTGGTTTGTTGAAGGTGCTTGTGATGTGGTAGGAGAAGGGATATCTTCTGCTGGTTCTGTGCTCCGGTTGATAGCGGCTGCTGGAGGTCTGATACACTTCCCGTTAGGGACGTATTGATCATCTCGTGGAATCATGGCCTTGGTGTCCCCAGCTCTGTAGGAGACTTCGGCTGCTGAGACTAGATCTGAAACCAAGGCAGGAAAAGGTAGGTTGCCCACAATCTGTACGTGTCCCATAGCATGCCGAATGTGTCTTGGTAAATTGAGGTGCTGGTCTGTAAGGATACACCAGAGTAGAACAGCCATGTCTGCAGTGAAGGAGGACTCGTGAGTGCTCGAAAAGACGTAATGGGACATGATCTGTGCCCATACTCGAGCCTCCAAGGTGAGTGCTGAAGCCAATATGCTCTTAGGTCGAGATCGATGGTATCCATAGATCCATCTGCTGTCAGGTTGTGCTATAACTCTGAGAAATGCGTCCCAGTCAAATTGATATGTCTGGCATTTGAAGGAGGCATCTTGGAATGCGTCCAATCCTTCTAGAGCAGGAGGAAGATCTAAAGCTCGTTGAATAGCCTCTTCTGTTATGGGAACTTGCTTCTGACGGACATAGACAGACTGCATGGTTGGCATGTGAAAATTGCAGTAGAATTCAACTACCCATGAAAGGTTAACCTGTCGTGGCTGTCTCCGTAAGAATCCCCAATGTCTTCGTTCAATTCGTGGCTCAACAAATTCAACAATATTGGTCGAGAGGATGAGTAGATACTCATTGTTATAGTGTTTCTCATCCAGGATGGGGAATATCTGCTCACAGTAGCGATTAGTGAACCGCACAGTGTCCTTTGCTGAAAAAGCTTTCTCCTTTTCATCGACCTTGATAATCCTCTTGATTCATTTTGTTGAGGGCTTTACTGCTATTGAAGATGGCTCTGCGGCTATTGTTCTTTTAGTTCATTTCCTTGCTGGTGGTTTGGGAGTAGCTTTCTCTTTACCCTTTTTGGTGGCCATCCTGAAAAGGGAAAAAGTAAGTAACTTTAAAACTTAAGGGTTAGAGCAAGGAAGGGGATGGTATAAGTGATAATCAATGCACGGTAAAGAAGGATGTCATTAACACATGGTCATGACTACATGTGAAAAGTTCATCAATGGAAAGATAACAAGTGTGTGTGATGGCTACTTAATGCAAGATGTTTATTGGCATGCTGGCAAAGGCATGAGTAGCATAGATCAAGCACTAAATGTCCAAGTTAGATTATCAACTCTTTCAAACTAATAATCTATTTTTATTGACAATTATATTTAATCAATAAAATATAAAAGGGGTTTTGTGAAAAACAACAGGCATTAGAGTTGTGGAATAGAATAATTTAAAATAATGCACAATGCCATACGGGCTTTTTCACAAACACATAGCATGTAAAATGAAGATGTTATGGAAAGTATTAAATTGATCATGCAAGCAACTCTTTAAGAAGTAATATTAATTGTCAAACAATTCCACAATAATCCACAAGCAAAATATAGAAGAAAATAATCACCAAATTAAATTTCAAACACCAATTAAAAGAATAAAAAGGAAAAGAAGGAAAACGTAGATAATGAAAGTAAAAAGAAAAAGATGAAAACATAAATAAAAATAATGGAAAAGTAAAATAAAAAGAGAAAGAAAAGAACCTTGATAATGGATGTGAAAAATAAAGAAGGGAAAAAGTAAAAAGTGGGAAAGAATAAAGAAGGAAGAAGGAAGAATAAAGAAATAAGAAGGGAAAGAAAAGATTTTGATTTGGGAAAGAAAAGATAAGATATTAGGCGCTGATCTGGATAAGCTGTGCGTCGCTTGTGACGCGGAGGCGTGGGTCACGCGATCGCGTGGTGTGTGATAAGTTCAGGTGACGCGGACGCGTGGGTCACGCATTCGCGTGAAATGAAGTGTGCCTTTGGCGTGAGAGCAGCCTCGCGTTCGCGCAACTTTCTATTTTATACGCACATTGCCAAATTTTTGGGTGATGCGCACGCGTGAATGGCCATATTTTGAAAAACGACGCGGACACGTGGGGCATATGTTCGCGTGATAGGGCTTGTGCTTCTAGCATCATTCCAGCTCCACTCCATCATAACTCTCTGCCATACACCTTTTTACGTCGATTTCGCAAGGTCACGCGTGCGCGTGGGTGACGCGTACGCGTGGGAGGCTATTTTTCAAAATGACGCGGACCCGTCAGTGACGCGTTTGTGTGGGCATGGTTGTGCCTAAGGCACGCCTCCAGCCACGCTCTCGCGTGACTCTCTGCTTCTTTTCTAATTTGTTTCTAATGCACTAATGACGCGGACGCGTCAGCGAAGCTTACGCGTCGCGTGCATTTTTTTTTATATATGCAGAATGTAAATGCAAATGCAGGCTATATACAGAGATTATGAGAAGAGTCTTTAATAAAAATAGAATAAAGTAAAATAAAACAGACTGAAACGGAACGATCATACCATGGTGGGTTGTCTCCCACCTAGCACTTTGCTTTTACGTCCTTAAGTTGGACGTTCTTCAAGTTCATTCTGCTACTGTTGGTGGGTCTTCCAAGAGGAAGACCTCTAGTTCTTTGTGATCCTTAATCTTTTCTCCATGATAAAGCTTTAGGCGATGTCCGTTGAGCTTCATGAATTTTGAACTATAAGAATGATGCAGGTGAAAAACTCCGTATGGCTCTGCCTTTTCTACTCTGTAGGGACCTTCCCATCTTGATCTCAATTTACCTGGCATAAGCCTCAGTCTGGAATTATAAAGAAGAACTAACTCCCCTGGTCTGAATTCTCTCCTTTTTATATGTTTGTCATGGACAGCCTTCATCTTCTCCTTGTATCGCCTGGAGTTGTCATATGCTTCTAGGCGAAGATTCTCTAATTCTGCTAGTTGCAACTTTCTTTCAGCACCATATTCTTCAAAATTCATATTGCATTCCCTTACAGCCCAGAAGGCCTTGTGTTCCATTTCTACTGGAAGGTGGCAAGCCTTTCAGTACACTAAGTGGAAGGGGCTCATCCCGATAGGTGTTTTGTATGCTATTCTATATGCCTAGAGTGCATCTTGTAGCCTTGCACTCCAGTCTTTCCTATAGGACTTTACTATTTTCTCCAGAATATGTTTAATCTCCTTGTTAGACACTTCTGCTTGTCCATTGGTTTGAGGATGATAAGTTGTTGCTATTTTGTGAACAATCCCATGCTTCTTCACTAATCCTGTTAGTCTCCTATTACAAAAGTGAGTTCCTTGATCGCTCACAATTGCTCGTGGTGATCCAAAGCGACATATAATATGATTTCTAACAAAGGAAACAACAGTGTTAGCATCATCAGTACGGGTAGTAATTGCTTCCACCCATTTAGAAACGTAATCTACAGCTAACAGTATATAAAGATAACCATTAGAGTTTGGAAATGGACCCATGAAGTCAATCCCCCAAACATAAAAAATTTCACAGAAAAGCATAATCTGTTGAGGCATCTCATCCCTCTTGGATATATTACCAAATCTTTGGCATGGGGGACAAGATTTAGAAAATTCAGCAGCATCTTTAAAAAGAGTAGGCCTCCAGAATCCACAGTCTAAGACTTTTCTAGCTGTTCTTTGAGGGCCAAAATGTCTTCCACTCTCAGAAGAGTGGCAGGCCTCTAAAATAGATTGGAATTCTATTTGGGGTACACACCTTCTAATTACCTAGTCAGCACCACACCTCTATAAATATGGGTCATCCCATATATAATATTTAGACTCGCTTTTCAGCTTGTCCCTTTGATGTTTATTAAAATTGGGAGGGAAAGTATGTCTAATTAGATAATTAGCTACAGGTGCATACCAAGGAACTACTTCGGATACTGCTTACAAACTATCAAATGGAAAAGTATCATTGATAGGAGTGGAGTCATCCTTAATGTGCTCAAAGCAACTCAAGTGGTCTGCCACTAAATTCTGGTTACCACTCCTATCCTTAATTTCTAAATCAAATTCTTGTAGCAACAGTATCCATCGTATTAGCCTTGGTTTGGACTCTTTTTTAGCTAATAAATATTTTAGAGCTACATGGTCTGAGTATACTACTACCTTAGTACCAAGTAAATAGGCTCGGAATTTATCCAGAGCAAAAACAATAGCAAGAAGCTCTTTTTCAGTAGTAGTAAAATTAGACTGAGCAGCATCTAAGGTTTTAGATGCATAAGCAATTACGAATGGATCCTTACCTTCGCGCTGAGCCAGTGCCGCTCCTACTGCATGGTTGGAGGCATCACACATAATCTCAAATGGCTGACTCCAGTATGGTCCTCTCACAATTGGAGCTTGAGTCAAGGCAATCTTCAGCTTATCAAATGCTTGCATGCAATCCTCACTGAACTCGAACTCAATATCTTTCTGTAGCAGTCTGGATAAAGGTAATGCTACCTTACTGAAGTCCTTAATGAATCTCCTATAAAAACCTGCATGGCCTAGGAACGAACGGACTTCTCTCACAGAGGAGGGGTAAGGTAAACTAGAAATGACATCTACCTTTGCTGGATCTATTGAAATACCAGTTTCGGAGACAACATGTCCTAGAACAATCCCTTGTTTTACCATAAAATGACATTTTTCAAAACTCAATACAAGGTTTGAACTAACACATCTGTCTAATACTTTAGCTAAACTATCCAAGCAAAGGTTAAACGAATCACCATATATGCTAAAATCATCCATAAAAACTTTCATACAGTTCTCAATAAGATCTGAAAAAATACTCATCATGCATCTTTGGAAAGTAACTGGTGCATTACATAAGCCAAAAGGCATCCTTTTGTATGCATACGTTCCAAAGGGACATGTAAAAGTGGTCTTCTCCTGATCCTCAGGAGCTATATAAATTTTAAGGTAGCCTGTATAGCCATCTAAAAAGCAATAATGGGATTTACCTGACAGGCGATCGAGCATCTGGTCAATAAATGGCAAGGGATAATGATCCTTGCGAGTAGCTTGGTTGAGACGCCTATAGTCAATGCAAACCCTCCATGAATTCTGCACTCTAGTTGTCAGGAGCTCTCCATGCTCATTCTTTATTGTTGTGACTCCAGACTTCTTGGACACCACTTGTACTGGACTGACCCATTCACTGTCTGAGATGGGGTAAATGATATCTGCTTCAAGTAGTCTGGTTACTTCTTTCTTGACAACTTCTAAGATGGTGGGATTCAATCTTCTTTGGGGTTGATGGATGGGTTTTTATTCCTCTTCTAAATATATTCTGTGCTCACAAACTTGAAGACTGATGCCTACTATATCCGCCAAGCTCCATCCAATTGCTTTCTTATGTTTTCTCAGCACACTAAGCAGTTGCTCTTCCTGTTGAGAACTGAGTTCCTTTGCAATGATAACTGGAAACTTCTGGTTATCCTCAAGGTAAGCGTACTTGAGGTGTGGAGGAAAGGGCTTCAATTCCAATTTCTGCTCATGGCTAGGCTCTGGATCATCCGGGGCTGGTGGTAATAATAAGGTGTCTTCATCATGTTCAAAGGGTGTCCCCACACTTGGACCTTCCTCCATGTGCTTCTCTTCTAATTCTTCTTGGTGAACTTCAGCTATAGTTTCATCAATAATGTCGCACTGGAAGATAGAATGATCTTCCGGAGGGTGCTTCATAGCTTCATTTAAACTGAAACTTACTGTTCTACCATCTATCTCAAAGGAGTAAGTTCCTGAGAATGCATCTAGCTCGAACTTCGAGGTTTTCAGGAATGGTCTTCCAAGCAGGATTGATGATGGTCTTCCTGAGTCATTAGGGGGCATTTCCAGGATATAAAAGTCATTGGGAAAGCTGAGCCCCTTAATGCTCACTAATACATCTTCAGCAATTCCAACTACTGTAATAATGCTTTTATCTGCTAACACAAAACGAGCTGCCGACCTTTTTAAGGAAGGGAGCCTTAGAGTATCATATATAGACAATGGCATTATACCATATATGGACCTGGATCACTACATTTTTCAGGTATACCTCCCATTAAAGCAGATATAGAACTACCTAAAGGAATAGTTTCTAATTCATTAATTTTATCCTTATGAATGCATAAATTTTTCAGAAACTTTGCATATTTAGGTACTTTCTAAATAACATCAAAAAGGGAAACAGTTACCTCAACCTTTTTGAAAATTTCTACCATTTTGGGATCAAGTTCCGTCTGCTTTCTGGGCTTTCTTGCAAAGTCTGGGAATGGGATAGGGATGGTGCCACTTGCAGCTTCTACATCCTTTGGTGCTCCATTCCTTGGCTGAGTTAATTCTTCTTCAACATTGTCTTGTACTTCATCTTCCTCTTCAGCATCTTCCATTTCAGCGTCTTCTACTTCCACTGAGTCTTTAATTTGGGCGTGTTCTATTGGGCTTGGCTCCTCCTGGATCCTCTCTTGCAGTGTGGTTCCGTACCTCAAAGTGATGGCATTGATGCCACCCTTGGGGTTAGGTAAGGGTTGAGAAGGAATTCCACTGGAGCTTGAAGGTTGGTTGGTGAAAGCAGGTAGTGATTCTATTCGGGTGGCAAGAGCTTGTAAAGTGGCATTCAGACTATTTAAAGTAGAGTTCAGTGTAGTCTACATGTCTTGTTGTCCTTGTGCAAGAGAATGAAGCATCTCGTCATTTGATGAGGAAGTGGGATAAGTGATCTATGGGACTTGTTGTTGGTTATGCTGGGGTCCTTGTGACTGTCTTAGGTGAGGAGCTCTGTAAGGTTGGTTCTGATTCTGCTGTCTATTGTTGTCATTCTACCTCTGGTTTCCATTGTTATCTCTGCCTCTTCTGTTATAGTTGTCCTTCCAGCCATGGTTGGAATTATCTCTTCAACTTTGGTTGGAGTTGTCCTGCCATCCTTGGTTATAGTTTCCTCCTTGGTTGTAGTTGCTGCCTTGTTAATTGTATCCTTAATTCGAGCGGTCATAGAAGTTATGAGTAGCTGCCACATTGTTATCTTCCTGTTGGAGCTGCGGGCATTCATTAGTATAATGACTATAGTCAGCACAGATTCCGCATACTCTTTGTAGAACTAGCTGTTGGCTTTGTTGTGGTGTGGCAGGCTGAGCTTGTTGTTGTTGGTTCAATTGCATTTGCTTCAGTAGGTTAGTCATTTCACATATACTCTGTGTAAGAGCAGAAGTTTCAGTGCTGGAGGAGACCTCTGCAATAGCTTTTGAGTGGCTGCTCCTGTGCCTGTGATTCCTAGTAGACTCAGTGGTGCACGAAATTGTGATCTCAACGGCACAAAAAAACTTGGTACACACGTTCATAATCTCAATTATTTTCCAAAATTCCGCACTACTAACCAGCAAGTGCACTGGGTCGTCCAAGTAATAAACCTTACGTGAGTAAGGGTCGATCCCACGGAGATTGTTGGCTTGAAGCAAGCTATGGTCATCTTGTAAATCTCAGTCAGGCAGATTCAAATGGTTATGAGGTTTTGATAATTAAAATATAAATAAAATAGAAAATAAGATAGAAATACTTATGTAATTCATTGGTGAGAATTTCAGATAAGCGTATGGAGATGCTTTGCTCCTTCTAAATCTCTGCTTTCCTACTGCCTTCATTCAATCATTCATACTCCTTTCCATGGCAAGCTGTATGTTGGGGGTTCACCGTTGTCAATGGCTACCGTCCGTCCTCTCAGTGAAAATGGTCCAAATGTGCTGTCACCGCACGGCTAATCATCTGTCGGTTCTCACTCATGTTGGAATAGGATCCATTGATCCTTTTGTGTCTGTCACTACGCCCAACACTCGCGAGTTTGAAGCTCGTCACAGTCATCCCATCCCAGATCCTACTCGAAATACCACATACAATGTTTAGACTTTCTCGATCTCAAGAATGCTGCCAATTGATTCTAGCTTATACTACGAAGACTCTGATCGTGAACCAAGAAGCTAAGAGATATGCATTCAAGCTTGTTTTCATGTAGAACGGAAGTGGTTGTTAGGCACGCGTTCATAGGTGAGAATGGTGATGAGTTTCACATAATCATCACATTCATCATGTTCTTAGGTGCGAATGAATATCTTAGAATAAGAATAAGCTTGAGTTGAATAGAAAAACAATAGTACTTTGCATTAATTCATGAGGAACAGCAGAGCTCCACACCTTAATCTATGGGGTGGAGAAACTCCACCGTAGAAAATACATAAGTGAAAAAGGTCTAGGCATGGCCGAATGGCCAGCCCCCAAACGTGTATAATGATAAAAGTCTCAGGACTTAAAATGAAAACTGGATACAAAATAAATCTCTAAAAGTAGTTTTTATACTAAACTAGTAACTAGGGTTTATAGAAAATGAGTAACTAATGCAGATAGTACAGAAATCCACTTTTGGGGCCCACTTGCTGTGTGCTTAGGCTGAGCATTGAAGCATTCACATGTAGAGACTTTTCTTGGAGTTAAACGCCTACTTTGATGCCAGTTTGGGCGTTTAACTCCAGCTTTTATGCCAGTTCTATCGTTTAACGCCAGAATAGGGTAGAAATTGGGCGTTCAAATGCCAGTTTGCGTTATCAAAACTTGGGCAAAGTATAAACTATTATGTATTTCTGGAAAGCCCAGGATGTCTACTTTCCAACTCAATTGAGAGTACGCCAATTGGGTTTCTGTAGCTCCATAAAATCCATTTCGAGTGCAGGGAGGTCAGAATCCAACAACATCTGCAGTCCTTTTTCAGCCTCTGAATCAGATTTTTGCTCAGGTCCCTCAATTTCAGCCAGAAAATACCTAAAATCACAGAAAAACAAACAAAATCATAGTAAAGTCCAGAAATGTGATTTTTGCTTGAAAACTAATAAAAATATACTAAAAAGTAGCTAGATCCTACTAAAAATACCTAAAAATAATGCCAAAAAGCGTATAAACTATCCGCTCATCACAACACCAAACTTAAATTGTTGCTTGTCCCCAAGCAACTGAAAATAAAATAGGATAAAAAGAAGAAAATATACTATAAATTCCAAAATTTCAATGAAACTTAGCTCTAATTAGATGAGCGAGACTAGTAGCTTTTTGCCTCTGAACAGTTTTGGCATCTCACTTTATCCTTTGAAGTTGAGAATGATTGGCATCTATAGGAACTCAGAATTTAGATAGTGTTATTGATTCTCCTAGTTCAGTATGTTGATTCTTGAACACAGCTACTTTATGAGTCTTGGCCGTGGCCCTAAGCACTTTGTTTTCCAGTATTACCACCAGATACATAAATGCCACAGACACATAACTGGGTGAACCTTTTCAGATTGTGACTCAGCTTTGCTAGAGTCCCCAGTTAGAGGTGTCCAGAACTCTTAAGCACACTCTTTCTGATTTGGATCACGACTTTAACCGCTCAGTCTCAAGCTTTTCACTTGACACTTTCACGCCACAAGCACATGGTTAGGGACAGCTTGGTTTAGCCGCTTAGGCCAGAATTTTATTCCTTTGGGCCCTCCTATCCATTAATGCTCAAAGCCTTGGATCCTTTTTACCCTTGCCTTTTAGTTTAAAGGGTTATTGGCTTTTTGCTCTTGCCTTTTGGTTTAAAGAGCTCTTGGCTTTTTCTGCTTGCTTTTTCTTTTTCTTTCCTTTTTTTTCTTTTATTTTTGCCATTTTTTTTGCAAGCCTTGTTTTTCACTGCTTTTTCTTTCTTCAAGAATCAATTTTATGATTTTTCAGATTATCAATAACATTTCTCCTTTTTCATTATTCTTTCAAGAGCCAACAATTTTAACATTCATAAACTTCACTATCAAAAATATGCACTGTTCAAGCATTCATTCAGAAAGTAGAAAGTATTGTCACCACATCAAAATAATTAAACTAATCTCAAGGATGAATTCAAAATTCATGTACTTTTTGTTCTTTTACATTTAGAACAATTTTTTTATTTAAGAAAGGTGATGGATTCATAGGACATTCATAGCTTTAAGGCATAGACACTTAGACACTAGTTATCAATGTAATAAGACACAAACATAAATAAAACATAAAGCATAATTTTCGAAAAACAGAAAAATAAGAACAAGAAAATTAAAGAACGGGTCCACCTTAGTGATGGCGGCTTGTTCTTCCTCTTGAAGATCTTATGGAGTGCTTGAGCTCCTCAATGTCTCTTCCTTGCCTTTGTTGCTCCTCCCTCATGGCTCTTTGGTCTTCTCTAATTTCTTGAAGGAGGATGGAATGCTCTTGGTGCTCCACCCTTAGTTGTCCCATGTTGGAACTTAATTCTCCTAGGGAGGTATTAATTTGCTCCCAATAGTTTTATGGAGGAAAGTGCATCCCTTGAAGCATCTCAGGGATTTCATGATGAGGACTTTCCTCATGCTTTTGTTGAGGTCCATGAGTGGGCTCTCTTGTTTGCTCCATCCTTTTCTTAGTGATGGGCTTTTGAGATGAATCTCTCCATCTCCCATGACTCAGAAGTGGAAGCAATTGCCTTCCCTTTCCTTTTTCTAGAGGTTACTCCGGCCTTAGGTGCCATTAATGGTTATGGAAAAATAAAAAAGCAATGCTTTTACCACACCAAACTTAAAGTGTTTGCTCGTCCTCGAGCAAAGAAGAAAGAATAAAGAAGAAGAAGAAGAAGAAAATGGAGGAGATGGAGAGGTGTGAGTGTGTCGGCCAAGGGGGGAAAGAAATGTGTATTAGAGGTTAGGTTTGGGAGGGAAGAGTGGTGAAGAGGTGATGGGGAAGACAGATGGAGGTGATTGGTAAAGGGTATTTAGGGAAGAGTGTTATAGAAATATGTGAAGAGGAGAGAAAAAGAGGTGGGATAGGTGGGGATCCTGTGGGGTCCACAGATCCTGAGGGGTCAAGGACTTAGCATCCCTGCTCTATTTAGGCATGGAAAACGCCCTTAGAGTGCACTTCTGGCGTTAAACGCCAGGTTGCTGCTTGTTTCTGGCATTTAACCAGCTTTTCTCCTTTTCTTGGCGTTTAACGCCAACTTGGTGCCCTGTTCTGGCGTTAAACGCCAGTCTGGTGCCTATTTCTGGCGTTAAACACCCAGAATGGTGCCAGACTGGGCGCTTAACGCCCATTCTACTACTTTTACTGGCGTTTAAATGCCAGTAAGCTCTTCCTCCAGGGTAAGCTATTTTTAATGCTATTTTTTATTCTGTTTTTGATTTTTCAGTTGTTTTTATGACTTCACATGATCATCAACCTAAAGAAAACATAAAATAACAATGGAAAATAAATAGATATAATTAAATAACATTGGGTTGCCTCCCAATAAGTGCTTATTTAATGTCAATAGCTTGACAGTGAGCTCTCATGGAGCCTCACAGATAATCAGAGCAGGGTTGGGGCCTCTCAACACCAAACTTAGAGTTTGGTTATGGCCTCCCAACACCAAACTTAGAGTTTGAATGTGGGGATTTTGTTTGACTCTGTATTGAGAGAAACTTTTCATGCTTCCTCTCCATGGTTACAGAAGGAGAACCTTGAGTCTTGAATACAAGGTAGTCCTCATTCAACTTAAGGACCAACTATCCCCTGTCAACATCAATCACAGCTTTTGCTGTGGCTAGGAAGGGTCTGCCAAGGATGATGGATTCATCCTCATCCTTCCCAATGTCTAGGATTATGAAATTAGCAGGGGTGTAAAGGCCTTCAACCTTCACTAGCACGTCCTCTACTAGTCCATAAGCCTGTTTAATTGATTTGTCTGCCATCTCTAGTGAGATTCTTGCAGTTTGTACCTCAAAGATTCCCAGTTTCTCCATTACAAAGAGTGGCATGAGGTTTATCCCTGACCCCAGGTCACATAGAGCCTTTTCAAAGGTTATGGTGCCTATGGTACAAGGTATGAAGAATTTTTCAGGATCCGGTTTCTTCTGAGGTAATGTCTGCCTCATTAATGCATTCAGTTCATTGGTGAACAAGGGGGGTTCATCCTCCCAAGTCTCAGTACCAATTAAGTTGGCATTCAACTTCATGATTTCTCCTAGATATTTAGCAACTTGATCTTCAGTGATGTCTTCATCCTCTTCAGAGGAAGAATATTCATCAGAGCTCATGAATCACAGAAAGAAGTTCAATGGAATCTCTATGGTCTCTGTATGAGCCTCAGATTCCTTTGGTTCCTCAAAGGGAAACTCCTTTCTGTCCAGAGGACGTCCCATGAGGCTTTTCTCACTGGGACTTACGTCCTCCTCACTCTCTCCAGGTTCGGCCATGTTGGTCATGGTTATGGCCTTGCACTCTCTCTTGGGATTCTCTTCTGTATTGCTTGGGAGAGTACTGGAAGGAGTTTCAGTAATCTTCTTACTCAGCTGACCCACCCATGCTTCCAAATTTCTAATAGAGGACCTTGTTTCATTCATGAAACTTAGTGTGGTCTTGGGTAGATCAGAGACTATGGTTGCCAGGCCAGAATGGCTCTGTTCAGAATTCTCTGTCTGTTGCTGAGAAGATGATGGAAAAGGCTTGCTATTGCTAAACCTATTTCTTCCACCATTATTATTGAAGCCTTGTTGAGGCTTCTGTTGGTCCTTCCACGAGAAATTTGGATGATTTCTCCATGAAAGATTATAGGTGTTTCCATAGGGTTCTCCCATGTAATTCACCTCTGCCATTGTAGGGTTCTCAGGATCATAAGCTTCTTCTTCAGAAGATGCTTCTTTAGTACGGTTGGATGCAGCTTGCAATCCATTCAAACTCTGAGAAATTATATTGACTTGCTGAGTCAATATTTTGTTCTGAGCCAATATGGCATTCAGAGTATCAATTTCAAGAATTCCCTTCTTCTGAGGCATCCCATTGTTCACAGGACTCCTCTCATAGGTGTACATGAACTGGTTATTTGCAACCATGTCAATGAGTTCCTGAGCTTTTGCAGGGTTTTTCAGATGAAGAGATCCTCTTGTAGAATGGTCCAATGACATTTTTGACAACTCAGACAGACCATCATAGAATATACATATGATGCTCCATTCTGGAAGCATGTCAGTAGGACACATTTTGATCAATTGCTTATATCTTTCCCAAGCTTCAAAGAGGGACTCACCTTCCTTCTGTCTGAAGGTTTGGATTTCCACTCTAAGCTTGCTCATCTTTTGAGGTGGAAAGAATTTGGCCAGGAAAGCACTGACTAACTTTTCCCAAGAGTTCAGGCTTTTCTTAGGTTGTGAATCCAACTGATGACAAGTCATCTTAGCCTAGTTTCACTAGCCTTTTTCTTTTGTTTTCAATTGATTTTATGCACTTTCTTAAGCCATAAGCAAGCCAATTGGGTAGATTTCCATGTTTCCTTTGATTCAATCAACCATGTATGAATTAATGCAATTTCATGAGATTTTATGCTATAATTGTCATATATTATGAAAGAATAACAAACTCATGATTTTGATCAAAGCTTTGATGTGTTTGGTTGATTGATGATAGGTGAAAAGAGTTTTGAAGAAGGTTGAAGAAAGAAGGAATGGCTAGGAGCAAGAGAGAACAAAAAGTTTGAGCCAAAGTTTGCCTCAAACTTTAGCTCAAACTTTTAGAAGAGTTGAAAACATGCCAGAGGAAAAAAAAGCTTGAGCCAAAGTTTGCCTCAAACTTTAGCTCAAACTTTTGGAAAAATTGAAAACACTCCAGAGGAAAAAAAAAGCTTGAGCAAAAGTTTGCCTCAAACTTTAGCTCAAACTTTTGGGAGAAAAGCTTGAGCCAACGTTTGCCTCAAACTTTTTGGCAAACATTGGCATCACAAAACCAACACCCTGGAGGAGAAAAGCTTGCACCAACGTTTGCCTCAAACTTTTTGGCAAACGTTGGCGCCACACATATACACAAGGGGGCCAACGTTTGAGCAAAAGTTTGACCTCAAACTTTAGCCCAAACGTTGGTAGCAGCAAGAGAAGCCATCTGGTATAAAAAGTTTGAGTAAAAGTTTGCCTCAAACTTTTACTCAAACTTTTACTCAAACTTTTTATGATTTCAACCCGGTTCACAATGGATCTTTCTCCAACTCCAAGAGCAATCAACCAAGGCCTTTATCAACCCAATTCCATCAAGAGCAAAGGCCCAATTCAAGGCTTGAAGACCATTTGAAGAAAGTGTATAAATAGCTTAGGATTTAAGTTTTTCAGAGAGCTTTTCCTTTGGCATTCTTAGAACACTTACAGAGAGCTCACCTTTACATTGTTGCTTTAGAATTCTAGAGAATTGGGAAGGAGAATTGATCTCTCTTCTTCCTTGTTCTTGCTCAGCACTCTTTACTTTTATTGTTTTGGATCTTGGGTGGAGAATTGAAGAAATTCTGTTTCAATCTCACCTTGGGATCTTGTTTAATTTTCAGCATTGAGTTTCCATCTCGGTTAATTGCTTCTTCTTCTATTCTCTCTGCAATTTACACTTCTTTATTTCCTTTGCAATTGTTCTTGCTGGATCTAGGAAGGCAGTGAGATCTAAACTTGGCTATCTAGTCTCTTGAGTCCTGAGATCTATAGCTTTCAATTTCAATTTCCTTGTTTCGTTGTCACACCAAGCTTATTCTCATTTTCATTTAAGATCCGGTTTAATTGAATCCATCTTTTACATTCCTGTTTGTTGAATTTTTCTTTTCCTTGTTTAATTTCTGCAAATCCAATCCCCAATTCCCTTTACGATTCAAGCCATTTACATTTCTTGCACTTTAAGATTCTGCAATTTACATTTCTTGCGTTCTAAGTTTCTGCCATTTAATTTCTTATTCTTTAAGATTCAGCACTTTATTTTCTGTTCTCTTTAATTTCATGCAATTTACCCATTCCCTTTACTTTCCATGCAATTTAAATTCTGTTAATCACAAATCACTCAACCAAATCTTGATTCGCTTGACTAAATCAACCACTAAACTGAAATTGCTCAATCCTTCAATCCCTATGGGATCGACCTCACTCACGTGAGTTATTATTACTTGATACGACCCGGTGCACTTGCCGGTTAGTTTTGTGTGTTTGGGATTCATTTTTTTTCGTTTTCCAAAAATACAAAGGGAAAAGCATAAGCCTGTAGACCTCGGGATCAACTCCATTGGTCTTGACAGTGTCACAGATTTGCAAGAATTCAGCTAAAAACTGATTAGGATCTTCCAATGAAAATCCATGAAACTTGCAATTCTGTTGCATTAGAGAAACTAATTGAGGCTTAAGCTCAAAGTTGTTTGCTCCAATGGCAGGAATTGAGATGCTTCTTCCATAGAAGTTAGAAGAGGGTGCAATAAAGTCACCAAGCATCTTTCTTGCATCTCCACCATTGTTATTGGGTTCGGCCATGTCTCCTTCTTTTTCGAAAATTTCTGTCAGGTCCTCTCCAGATGATTGTGCTTTAGCTTCTCTTAGTTTCCTCTTAAGAGTCCTTTTAGGTTCAGGGTCAGCTTCAATAAGAATGTTTTTATCCCTGTTCCTGCTCATATGAAAAAGAAGAGAACAGAAAAGAAGAGAAATCCTCTATGTCACAGTATAGAGATTCCTTTATGTGAGTAGAATAAGAAAAGAGAAAAATTCGAACACAGAGAAGAAGAGGGGGTTCAAATTTTGAGTGGAAGAGGAGTGTTAGTAGATAAATAAATAAATAAAAAGAGATGGGAGAGAAAAGAATTCGAAATTTAAATTAAAATAAAAGGAAAATGTTTTTGTTTTTATTTTAATTATTGGTTAGAATTCAAAAATTAGGAAGAGAAATAATATTGAATTAAAATTTAAAACAATTAGTTAATTAAAACAAATTTTGAAAAAGAGGTTAGTAATTTTCAAAAATTAGAGAGAGAGAATTAGTTAAGTGGTTTTGAAAAAGATATGATTGAAATAGAAAACTTTTAAAATTAAACCAAAAACAGTCAAGTGGTTAATTGAGAAAGATTTGAAAATCAAATTTGAAAAGATAGCAAGTTAGAAAAAGAATTTGAAAATTGATTTTTGAAAAAGATATGATTGAAATTTATTTTGAAAAAGATTTGGAAAAAGAAATTTAAAAAGATTTGATTTTTGAAATTAAAGTTAATTACTTGACTAACAAGAAACAAAAAGATATGATTCTAAAATTTAAAGATTGAACCTTTCTTACTAGGCAAGTAACAAACTTAAAATTTTTGAATCAATCACATTAATTGTTAGCATTAATTTCGAAAATATGAAATAAAAATAAGAAAAAGATTTTGAAAATCAATTTTTAAAAGTTTTCTAAAATATCTATAGAAAGTGAAAAATATTTGATTTTTGAAAAAGTTTTGAAAAGATAGGATTTTTAAATTGAAAATTTGATGTGACTCATAAGAAACAACTAGATTTTTAAAACTTTTGACTAAATAAATCAAATTTTCGAAATTTATGAGAAGAATAAGAGAAAGATATTTTTTTATTTTTGAATTTTAATGAGGAAAGAGAAAAACATAAAAATGATGCAAAACACAAGAAATTAAGATCAAAACTAATAATGCATGCAAGAACACTTTGAATGTCAAGATGAACACCTAGAACACTTTGAAGATCATGATGAACATCAAGAACATATTTTTGAAAAATTTTTTTAGAAAAGAAAAACATGCAAGACACCAAACTTAGAAATTTTCAAACTTTAGACACTAATAATTCTAAAATCCATATGAAAAACAAAAAAAAAAGATACAAAACAAGAAGATCACAAGATTAAACAAATATAATCATCAAGAATAACTTGAAGATCATGAAGAACCATGCATGAATTTTCAAAAATTTTTAAAAGAATGCAATTGACACCAAACTTAAAATTTGACACTAGATTCAAACAAGAGACACAAAATTTTTTGGATTTTTCGAAAATTATTTGGAAAAAGAAAAATAAGGATTTCAAAAATTTTTAATAAGAATTCCAGGAATCATGCAATGTTAGTCTAAAGCTTCAGTCTAAAAAGATTAGACATGGCTAGCCAAGCTTCACCAAGTCATTACATACAACAGCCAAATTGATGGGAATCAATTAGCTCCTGTGATGATAAAAGCATCATCTGAAACTCTAGAATTCATTCTTAAAAATTCTGAAGAACAAATATAAATTATATATTAAATTTTTTTTTGATATTTTTTTCGAAAATAAAAAGAATAAAAACAAAAAGTTTAAAATTAAAATAAAATTACCTAATCTGAGCAACAAGATGAACCGTCAGTTGTCCAAACTCGAACAGTCCCCGGCATCGGTGCCGAAAACTTGGTGCACGAAATTGTGATCTCAACAGCGCAAAAAAACTTGGTACACATGTTCATAATCTCAATTTTTTTTCACAATTCCGCACAACTAACCAGCAAGTGCACTGGGTCGTCCAAGAAATAAACCTTACGTGAGTAAGGGTCGATCCCACGGAGATTGTCGGCTTGAAGCAAGCTATGGTCATCTTGTAAATCTCAGTCAGGCAGATTCAAATGGTTATGAGGTTTTGATAATTAAAATATAAATAAAATAGAAAATAAGATAGAAATACTTATGTAATTCATTGGTGAGAATTTAAGATAAGTGTATGGAGATGCTTTGCTCCTTCTAAATCTCTGCTTTCCTTCTGCCTTCATTCAATGATTCATACTCCTTTACATGGCAAGCTGTATGTTGGGGGATCACCGTTGTCAATGGCTACCGTCCGTCCTCTCAGTGAAAACGATCCAAATGCGCTGTCACCGCACGGCTAATCATCTGTTGGTTCTCACTCATGTTGGAACAGGATCCATTGATCCTTTTGCGTCTGTCACTACGCCCAACACTTGCGAGTTTGAAGCTCGTCACAGTCATCCCATCCCAGATCCTACTCGGAATACCACATACAATGTTTAGACTTTCTCGATCTCAAGAATGCTGCCAATTGATTCTAGCTTCTACCACGAAGACTCTGATCGTGAACCAAGAAGCTAAGAGATATGCATTCAAGCTTGTTTTCATGTAGAACGGAAGTGGTTATTAGGCACGCGTTCATAGGTGAGAATGGTGATGAGTGTCACATAATCATCACATTCATCATCTTCTTGGGTGTGAATGAATATCTTAGAATAAGAATAAGCTTGAGTTGAATAGAAAAATAATAGTAGTTTGCATTAATTCATGAGGAATAGCAGAGCTCCACACCTTAATCTATGGGGTGTAGAAACTCCACCGTAGAAAATACATAAGTGAAAAAGGTCTAGGCATGGCCGAATGGCCAGCCCCCAAATGTGTACAATGATAAAAGTCTCAGGACTTAAAATGAAAACTGGATACAAAATAAATCTCTAAAAGTAGTTTTTATACTAAACTAGTAACTAGGGTTTACAGAAAATGAGTAACTAAGTGCAGATAGTGCAGAAATCCACTTCCGGGGCCCACTTAGTGTGTGCTTGGGCTGAGCATTGAAGCTTTCACATGTAGAGACTTTTATTGGAGTTAAACACTAGCTTTGATGCCAGTTTGGGCGTTTAACTCCAGCTTTTATGCCAGTTCTAGCGTTTAACGCCAGAATAGGGTAGAAAGTGGGCATTCAAACGCCAGTTTGCGTTATCAAAACTTGGGCAAAGTATGGACTATTATATATTTCTGGAAATCCTAGAATGTCTACTTTCCAACGCAATTGAGAGTGCACCAAATGGGTTTCTGTAGCTCCAGAAAATCCATTTCGAGTACAGGGAGGTCAGAATCCAACAGCATCTGCAGTCCTTTTTCAGCTTCTGAATCAGATTTTTGCTCAGGTCCCTCAATTTTAGCCAGAAAGTACCTAAAATCACAGAAAAATACACAAACTCATAGTAAAGTCCAGAAATATGATTTTTGCTTGAAAAGTAATAAAAATATACTAAAAAGTAGCTAGATCCTACTAAAAACTACCTAAAAACAATGCCAAAAAGCGTATAAATTATCCGCTCATCATTCAGCTAAGTCGCGGATCAGTTGCCATGCATCATCTGCGGTCTTGTACTTTTTTAGAGAACCATTACTAGCACCATCTAGTGTAGTTTTATCCCAAGGCTTCATGCCTTGAGTGAAATAGCTGATTAACACTAGCGTGTCAATCATATGATGGGGGCATGCGTCCAGAAGGTTCTTAAAATGCTCCCAGTACTCATAGAGAGTTTTTGATTCTCCTTGAACGATGCATGGGATCTCTTTTCTTAGTCTGTTTGTAACTTTAGTTTGGAAAGTACTTTTCCAGAAATTCTCTCCTGAGCGTATCCCAGTTAGTAACAGTCACTTCAGGTTGGGAATAGTATCACTCTCTTGCCTTTCCCTCAAGAGAAAATGGGAAGGAAGTTAACAGAATATAAGTTTCATTCACACCATGATACCTAACAGTAGAACAGGCTGTCTAGAAATCCCTTAGGTGCTTAATAGGCTCTTAAGCAGGTAAGCCATGAAACTTGGGCATCAAGTTGATTAATGCAGTCTTCAGCTCAAAATCTATAGCCAGAGTTGGATGATGCACTTGATACGGCTGCAGTGTAAAATCTGGGGCTCCAGCTTCCTGGAGAGTAATCCTCCTAGGTGCTGCCATGTTATCTGCACGTGAATCAACTGAATCAGTAGAAAAGAAGCTTGTTTCGCTCTCAAATGGCGGTTCAGATTCGCCCTCAGATGAGACTGGTGAATCGATAACAATCACTTCACCACCCTCAGAGGCTAACCTGCGTCGAGCTCGCCTAATACATGAAATAGTTCTTTCAATTTCAGGATCAAATGCGGCTAAGATCGGATCAGACAGTGAACGCGTCATTCAATGAAAGAAACATATAGCTCATGGTAATAAAATAAAATTAAAATATGCAAATAAAATAAAAATATGTACACTAATTAATAATTTATCACACAATTGCAACTCCCCGGCAACGGCGACAAAAACTGCTGCGTGGCAGAAGTTAGGCCAATTAAGAGATTATAATATAATAGAACAGTGTTGCGACTATAGCTCTTAACCAGCTAAAATCTGCCTCACCAATTTAAAAGAGTGTCAAAAAAATTTAGAATAAAAAAATACTGGGAGTATGAGTCCCAGGTCGTCTCCCAACGAGTTGCAAGGAAGGGTGCTATTTTATTAATTAGGAATTTTTTCGAGAGTTTTGAGAGTTGAATAATGAGCAATTAAATAATTGTAAATTAAAGCAATAAAAACTAAGAATGATTATTAATATTCTAAATAAAAAGGCTTTGACTGGGGGAATGATTAATTGGAAATTCTATCCTTGTTGGGATCTCTTAAGTGTAGTATTAAAAAGGTTGTTGTTTTCACTTAGTTAACCCTTACTAAATAAAGGAAAGTCAAGTGATTGAGCTAACTCTTATTCGCAAATGCTAGTCCTCTCCTGTGGGAAGGTCTAGCGTTAGTAAATACAGAAGTAGCCAACAGCTTCCAGTTTAATCAACACATAAGCCTTCCAACTCAAGTGTCTCCTTTTAATCAACCCCCATGTCAAGTATGGAATCTACTCCATTGACATGAATATAATGCTCATAAAAATATAAGAAGAAGACATGATGAATTTAAATAAAATAGGGATTCAAAATTGATTAAAAATAAAAGTAATTCTTTGCATTAACAATTCATGAAAATAATCCACTTACTACTTTAAAAAAGAATTAAGAGTATGGAATAAATAAAAGAGTAAGTAAGGAAACAAACTAGAATAGTATCTTCAACGGAGGTAATGACTCTTCAATATCCAAAAGCAAAAGCAATAAACTGGGAATGTAAAGAGAACCTAGAGGAAGAGTAATTCACTTTAGATTCGGATCTAAAAAAACATAAAACTATCCTAATGAGAATATGTGTAGTCTTCTCTGTTTGAGTCTCTGCATGTTCCCTGGCTTTATTCTATGTTTCTGGGCCGAAAACCGGGTCAAAACGCGGCCCAAAATCACGCCCAGTGTTTTCTGTTAAGTTTGCAGATCGCGCAGGTCACGCGTACGCGTCATCCACGCATTCGCGTCATTTAGTGATTTTTCTTGTCACGCGAGCGCATCCTCCACGTGTTCGTGTCATTCGTGCAAACTCCAATCCACACGTACGCGTCAGGCATGTGCACGCGTCGCTACAATTTTCCCCATTCCGCGCGCTCGCGTGAGCCATGCGCGCGCGTCGGTCTTCGCTGGTTATCTCCTTATTTTCTTGTATTCCTTCCATTTTTGCAAGCTTTCTCTCCATTCTATAAGCCATTCCTGCCCTATAAAGCCTGAAACACTTAACACACGGATCACGGCATCGAATGGTATAGAGGAGAATCAAAATATACTAATTAAAGATCTTTAAAAAGTAAGTTTTCAATCATAAAACAATACTAGGAAGGGATTATAAAATCATGCAAATCATATGAATAAGTAGGTAAAGGTAAAAGCTTGATGAAACCACTCAATTAAACACAAGATAAACCATAAAATAGTGGTTTATCATTCATCATGTTTTTTAAGTCAATATAATCACATCCCAAGGTATTTGCTCCTTGTTAATGCTTTGCATTTGTTTGAGTTGACTTGACTTGATTCTTATCAAGACTCGCCACTTTTTGTAGCAAGCACCTTCCCATGTGATTAGTTGATTATTCTTAAGGATGAATAGGTAGTTCTCTTCATCATTGTGTTGGTTATTGTTTCTGTGCTATTTTATATCAATTTTATTCTTTCACTTGCACAACCGCAATATCCAATAATCCTACATTCAATTCACTCTTATTGTAGTTGCCTAAATTTGCTTGTCCTTAATTGATGCTCTTCTAGTGCTTGCATCTTAGGCCATTTAATTGAGGGACTCATTCTTACTTTTTAATTGTGTGGATGCCACTTAACTGGCCGTTGTGTGTATTCCACACCACTATGCAAACTTCCTCAATTAGATGCTTAATAGCTCCCTCCTTTACCTTTTTGTGCTACTTGCCTATGACTTCTAATTATACTTTATTCATTCTTTTCAAGGATGAGACATAAAGCAAGGAGCCGGGAGAGGAGAAGGACACCGAGGATGGAGATGCCAAGCCCGCATTGAACTTGGCGAATTCCACACAACCCAAGCTCCCGCATCCACCAACCGACGGTGGAGCTCTTGAGAGACAGTCCACCCAGATCGTGTTCGTGCACGGAGGACCGTGCAACGCTTAAGTGTGGGGGGAGGATTCGTCATTTTCGGGGTGTAAATTTCTTTTCCGAACACTTTGCACTTTCATTTTTGTTTTCTTTTATTATGTTCTTGTAGATATTTGGAGTGTTTATGATTGTTGCATTGCACTTTCTTCTAGTATATGCATATACATCTTAGTTCACCCATAGTTATCGCATTATACATTTTTGCATGATATATATTTTATAGATAGAAATTGTGATTGGATGATGTGAATAGCATATGCCTAGTTATCTTGATCCTAATTGTTCATGTTAATTTTTTCTTGTTGAAAATTAGGAAAAGAACTAGGAAATTTTGAAAAATTTGCATCCATCACAACATACATACATATAGGAAATAATTTTGGTGAAAAACAACAAGAATTCCCGAGAATTTTGCTTCAAGGGCATTCTATTGAATTGATTGAGAAAACTGTTTTTAAACTTGCTTGAATGATTCCCTTATGGAACATAGAAGAGTAAAGAACAAATACCTTGTGAGTTTTTGAGCTATAATGAGTGGTTACATCTTTTAACCACTAATTTTGTTCATTGTGTGATATATCTCTTCTATGATTGTAATCTTGGTTTTGCTTGATTCTTTATTTCCAATTATTGATATTTTGAACTGCATTGAGCATGATTGAGGCCATCTTTGAATTAAGCTTACTCGCCCATATAGCCTTACTCTTGCATCTACCCTTGTTAACCCCTTTTGAGCTTTATTTACCCCATTGTTCTTGATATTAGCACATCACAACCTTAAGTAGAAAACCATGATTTACCTTAGATTGTATCCTTGATTAGCTTAGGTTGACGAGTGTGTTTCATTTAAGTGTGGGGAAATTTTTGGAAACATTGGTAGTGAATGAAATTGTTTGATTTTGGGTATTCATGAAAAATTTTGGAAAATGGGTGCATTCATGTATGAGCTATTGAACCATATGCATTGTCATTAAAAAAAACAACATAAAAAGGGGACAAAAGTTACCCCAAAGAGAAAAGAAATGAATAAGGAATGCATATGTGATGAAAGTGAAAGAGCATACATGAATGTGTGAAAGAAAGTAAGAATGGGAAGTTAGGTTGCATATATTAGTGATTGGAGTGATATAGGTTGAGTGTGATACTTAAACTAATCAAGGATCCAATTCTTTAGTCCACTTAACAATATCTGTCCCACCTTGACCCTAACCCCATTACAACCACATCAAGTCCTCATGATAATTACATTCATGCATCACATGCTTGTTAATTGTTAGATGAAAAGCAAATACTCGAAAGCATGATTAGAAGAGACCTGAGTTAAACCCTTAGACACTGAGTGATTAGAGTGTATACACACCTAGTGAGGGTTTAATTACTCAACTCTATGTTTCCATGCTTCTTATCATGCATTCTTCCAAGTTGCTTCACTTTGATGAGCTGAACCAATTCTTTAGATTTTGGATGCATTGGATTATCTCCTTGCTTAGCCCTATTTGTCGATACTTGCTTGGGAACTTGATTGTTTGTTTTCACCAATTTCATATAGATACTATAGATAGATATATAGATATATATAGTATATACGTACTTGCATGCATATAGAAAGTTGCATTTAATAAGTTGATTACCCCTCTTGATTGTTTTCCTTGTTGGTTTAGTATGAGGACATGCTATTGTTTAAGTGTGGGGGAATTGATGAGTCTATATTTGATGGTATATTTTGACTCAATCTAGATGGATTCTAGCACATGAACTCACACTTAAGCACCAAAATAGCATACTTTTGTGTTTTGTCCCTAATTTGATCCTAAATGTATAAACATGCAATTTTGTGCTTTAATAGAGCAATTTAATCCCACTTTTATGTCATTCGATGCCGTGATATGGTTTGTGAGTGATTTCAGGCCTTGGAGGCAAGAATAGATGGGCAAAAGTGGAAGAAAGCATGCACAAGGGAGAAAGCATGAAGAAAACAAGAAAAAGCACACACAGCGAAGTGTGCATGCACACAGCCCTGCGTGCGCGTGCACAAGCAAGAAATTCCATGTGTGCATACGCACGCATCTGTGCGTACGCACAGGTCAATTTTCAGCCGAGTGTGCTTTTGTTAATGAAATGCGTGTTGTGCATTTTCTGAGGGCTTTTGGCCCAAATTTTGAAGGCTTGGAGCTGAATTTGGAGTGCTATATAAGGGGGAATCAACACATAACAAAGGGAGCTCACTTAGATAGTTTTAGAGAGTAATTAGGAGTAGGAGTAAGAGTAGTGTAGCATTGCTCTCTTAGGGTTTAATTTCCATCTTAATGTAGCATTTTATAGCAAGCTTAATTTTGGATTTTGATCATCTTTAATTGTAAGTACTCTTTAATTCCTCTTTAATTACATTGTCTTTATTTTCATTTCCTTTGGTTCAAGCACTTTGTTTATAATTGCAATTTTGAGTTCTTGAAGTTTTGATTAATGAATTTAATGTTTCATGCTTTCTTTATGTTTGTTTGGATGTTTATTGTTGGTATTGTTGATAGTTGGTTATTGTTTGTTATTTTTCCTTGCAATTTTCCATGTCTTACTTTTATGCACACAAGGTGTTTGTGAAAATGCCACCTTAGATTTTGAGTAGATTTTCCCACCTTGGCTTGTGGTTTGAGTTCCTAGGATACTAGAGTCATAATGTCCGACATTTAGTGGTAATTCTTGGGTAGTTAGTTGACTCTTGTTTCCATTGACGCTAGCCTTTTATCAACTAGTTTGGTAAGTTAGTTAGGACTTATGGATTAAGGTCAATTATGCTTGCTTGACTTACTCCTCGATGGTTGGGGTTGACTAGGCGAGATTGACTCATCATAATTACCATAGTTGTGGTTATGGTGATGATAGGATTCCTTGGATTCTCATCCCCAAGTCAAGGCTCTTTATTGCATTTATAGCATTTTTACTAGTTTTGATCCTATTTACCTTTGCTTGCATTAATTTCCAATTTTGATCATTGTTTAGTTCTTTTATCGCTTAATTCTTTTAATCTTTCAATTCTTGCTTGAAAACCCCCCTTTTCCCCTCACAACCGAAAGAGAAACACTTTCAATTACATCCTAGGGAGAACGACCCGAGGTTGAGGTACTCTTGATCTCGATTATTATAATTTGAATTTAAACATTTGATTTAGGAAATCAATTGTTGGTCTAGACTATACTTGAAACGAACATATTCTATTTTGAGAAATTCTGGATCGACAATAGTTCTCTTATCAATTTGCAAGAGATGTTCATCTGGGAATCTCTCATTCACTGGTTGTGGAGATTCTTAGTTAGTCCCTTGTGGTAGTCTTGACAGATGGTCTGCAACTTGGTTCTCACTTCCTTTTCTATCCCTCACTTCAATATCAAACTCTTGTAGTAATAGCACCCACCTGATGAGCCTTGGCTTGGCATCCTGTTTAGACATGAGATACTTGAGACCAGCATGGTCAGTATACACTACAACTTTTGAACCAATCAAGTATTGTCTAAATTTATCAAATGCATATACAATTGCCAAGAGTTCTTTTTCTGTGGTGGTGTAATTTTTCTATGCTTCATTTAATACCTTACTTGCATAGTATATAACATGATGCAGCTTATCCTTTTTCTGTCCCAATACAGCACCAATTGCAAAGTCACTTGCATCACACATGAGTTCAAAAGGCAATTCCTAATCTAGGGGTGTGATGATTGGTGCTGTAGTGAGTTTATTTTTCAAAGTTTCAAAGGCATGCTTACAGTTATCATCAAAGACAAAAGGATTGTCAACCACTAACAAGTTGCTTAGTGGTTTAGGTATCTTTCAAAAGTCTTTAATGAATCTCCTATAAAAACCAGCATGCCCCAAGAAACTTCTCACTGCTTTCACATTGACTGGTATAGGAAGCTTTTCTATGATCTCTATCTTAGCTTTATCGACTTCTATACCCTTGCTTGAAACCTTATGCCTAAGAACTATCCCCTCGGGAACCATGAAATGACATTTTTCCCAATTTAAAACCAAATTAGTTTCTTGGCATCTTTTCAAGATAAGAGTTAGATGATGCAAGCAAGTATCAAAGGAATTGCCAAAGACAGAAAAATCATCCATGAAAACCTCTAAAAATTTTTCTACTATGTCAGAAAATATGGAAAGCGTACACCTTTGAAAGGTAGCAGGGGCATTGCACAGCCCAAAGGGCATTCTTCTGTAGGTAAAGACTCCAAATGGACAGGTGAAGGAAGTCTTTTCTTGGTCCTTGGGGTCCACCACTATCTGATTGTATCCAGAGTACCCATCCAAGAAACAATAGTAAGCATGGTCAGCCAATCTTTCTAACATCTAATCAATGAAGGGAAGAGGGAAGTGGTCCTTCCTTGTGGCATCATTGAGCCTTCTATAGTTAATACACATCCTCCACCCTATCACTGTCCTTGTAGGGATGAGTTCATTCTTCTCATTAAAGATGACAGTCATGCCTCCTTTCTTTGGTACCACTTGCACTGGGCTCACCCAAGAGCTGTCAGAAAATGGTTATATGATTCTAGCATTCTATAACTTCATTACCTCCTAAAAGTAATGGGATACATTGGTTAAAGAAGCACTTGAAGCAAAACAATATGAAGACCATGAAGGGGAAGCTCAAGACACTCAAGAGGAAGACTCAAAAGAGACACAAGCACTTGAAAATTCAAGTGAAGTTAAGGAAGAAGGAGCACCAAAGCAAGAGTTGAAGCCTCTGCCTCCAAACCTCAAATGTGCCTTCCTTGGTAATAGAGAGACTTTTCCAGTGATCATTAACTTCACTTTGAGTGCACAAGAAAAAGGAGAGCTACTTGGCGTATTGAGAACCCACAAGGGTGCACTGGGATGGACAATTGATGATCTGAAAGGCATAAGCCCCACCATATGTATGCACAAAATACTTTTGGAGGAGGACTCTAAGCCATTTGTGCAACCTCAAAGGAGACTCAACCCCACAATGAAAGAAGTGGTTCAGAATAAAGTGATGAAGCTATGGGATGCTGGGATCATATATCCTATTTCTGACAGCCTCTGGGTCAATCCAGTCCAAGTTGTACCAAAAAAGGGAGGCATAACTCTCATCTCCAATGAAAAGAATGAGCTTATCCCAACAAGGACAGTAACCGGGTGGAGAATGTGTATTGATTATAGAAGATTGAATAATGCCATAAGGAAGGACCACTTTCCTCTTCTCTTCATTGATCAGATGTTAGAAAGGCTAGCTGGCCATGCTTACTATTACTTTCTGGATGGATATTCGAGCTATAATCAAATAGTGGTGGACCTCAAGGATCAAGAGAAGACTTCCTTCACTTGCCCCTTTAGAGTCTTCGCATATAGAAGAATGCCATTTGAGTTGTGTAATGCTCTAGCAACCTTTCAAAGGTGCATGCTATCCATTTTTCTGACATGCTGGAAAAGTTCATTGAAGTTTTTATGGATGATTTCTCTGTTTTTGGTGATTCTTTTAATACTTGCTTGCATATCTTACCCTAGTCTTGAAAAGATGCCAAGAAACTAATTTGATTTTAAATTGGGAAAAATTCCATTTCATGGTACCTGAGGAGATTGTTCTTGGGCATAAAATTTCAAGTAAGGGTATAAAGGTTAACAAGGCAAAAGTAGATGTCATCGAAAAAATCCCTTTACCAACAAGTGTGAAAGCTGTTAGAAGCTTCTTGGGGCATGCTGGATTTTACAGGAGATTCATCAAATATTTTTCTAAAATAGCTAAACCATTAAGCAATTTGCTAGTGGTTAACAATCCTTTCATCTTTGATGATGAATGCAAACATGCTTTTGAGATTCTGAAAACTAAACTCACTAGAGCACCAATCATCACACCCCCAACTTGGGAATTACCTTTTGAACTCATATGTGATGCAAGTGATTTTGCAATTGGTGCTGTGTTGGGACAAAGGAAGGACAAATTGCATCATGTCATTTACTATGCAAGCAAAGTATTAAATGAAGCACAGAAAAATTGCACCACCACAGAGAAAGAACTATTAGCTGCTGTATATGCTTTTGATAAGTTTAGACCATATTTAATTGGATCAAAGATTATGGTTTACACTGATCATGCTACCCTTAAGTATCTTATGTCAAAGCAGGATGCTAATTAAGCCAAGGCTCATTAGATGGGTACTACTCTTACAAGATTTTGACATTGAGATAAGGGATAGGAAAGGAAGTGAAAATCAAGTTGCTGACCACTTATCAAGGTTACCACAAGGGACTAATAATCAAGAAGCCTCACAACCAGTGAATGAGAAATTTCCAGATGAACATCTCTTGCAAGTTCAACAAGCCCTTTGGTTTGCAGACATTGCAAACTACAAGGCAGGGAGAAGTATCCCACAAGATTACACTAGGCAACAAGTGAAGAAACTACTCAATGAGGCCAAGTTATTTTTGTAGAATGAGCCTTTTCTGTTCAAGAGATGCCCAGATGGAATGATCAGGAGATGTGTACCAGAGGGTAAAATGAGATACATTCTATGGCATTGTCACAACTCAAGCTATGGTGGCTACTTTGATGCTGAAAGGACAGCTGTAAAAGTTCTTTAAAGTGAATTCTATTGGCCCTCCATCTTCAACGATGCTATGGAGTTTATAAGCCAATGTAATGAATGCCAAAGAGCAGGAAGCTTAACAAAGAGAACTGAAATGCCTTAGAAATATATCTTGGAGGTGAAATTGTTTGACATATGGGGAATTGACCTCATGGGTCCCTTTCCTACATCTTACTCATTCAAATACATATTGGTGGCTGTTGAATATATCTCAAAATGGGTGGAAGCTATAGCCACTGATACATGTGATGCCAATGTGGTCGTACAGTTTCCAGAAGGAACATTTTCACCAGGTTTGGAGTACCCAAAGGGCTTATAAGTGATGGTGGAAGTCACTTTTGCAATAAGCATCTGAATACTTTTCTTCATAGATATGGAGTGACCCACAAGGTAGCTATACCTTACCACCCACAAACCAATAGCCAGGTTGAGTTAGAAAATAAAGAGCTGAAGAAGATCTTGGAGAAAACTGTGGGAGCTACAAGAAAAGACTGGGCAAGGAAATTAGATGATGCCCTCTGGGCATACCGAACTTCCCTTAAAACTCCTATTGGGAGGTCTCCTTTCCAGTTAGTCTATGGCAAAGCTTGCCATCTACCTGTGGAGCTTGAATACAAACCCTTCTGGGCCACAAAACTCCTCAATCTGGACGCTCAAGCAGCAGTGGAGAAGAGATTATTGCAGCTCAATGAATTAGAAGAATTCAGACTTGAGGCATATGAGAATGCCAGGATATACAAAGAAAGAGCAAAGAAATGGCATGATAGGAGGATTACACCCAATACATTTAAACCAGGATAGAAAGTATTGCTATTCAATTCAAGATTGAAAATTTTTCCTGGGAAGCTTAGATCCAAGTGGACTGGTCCTTATCTCATCACCAGAGTGTCTCCTCATGGCTATTTAGAGCTACTTGATGAAGCATCCAAGAAGACATTTACAGTGAATGGCCACAGAGTGAAGCACTACCTTAGTGGCTCACGGGACAAGGAGGAAAGTGTGCATATGTTGACTTGAACAAGGAAGTTGCAACGTCAAGCTAATGACGATAAAAAAGTACTTCGTGGGAGGCAACCCATGCATAATATCCTTCAAATTTTGTGCTTTAATAGTTAGTAATAGAGTGTTTCTTCATATTCACTTAAAGAAAATAAATCAATTGTGACAAAGGGTTACTGAGTTTACATGTAGCCTATGATAGACACCAAGTTTGGTGTGAACAAAGGCACTCTAAGATAGCATCATGAGACATTGACATTAATTGAGTTTATCTTAGTGATCTGATTCATTTTGCAGCACATAGTCACAACCTAAGTTTGGTGTCCACATAAGCTACATAGATATTGAATTCTAGTACACAATTTGATTTATTTTTCTCTAAGCATAAGAAAGCAGCAAAAAATTTTTCGTTGATTCCATTGAAATATAGTTAATTCTATTTTCTGCCACCAAATATTGAAAGGCGCTTGAGTTGTGTCTTCATTTTACAGGAAAGTTTAAAGGAAGAAGTGAGGGATAGAAGCCATTAGCTAGGGAATTTCGGACAACACACACACAAAAGAGGAGTCACATGCGCCTTGGGTTTTGTGCCTTGGGAAGATCACCTTGACTAGCATTAATCAGAATATTTGCACTTCCCATGCCATGACCGAACCATCAATGTCATGACTCAACCATCAATGTCACCCCAACTAACCACAACAACCATCAATCATTGTCTTCACTTCACTTCTACATATAAGCCATCCATTTCTTCTACACTCCATCAATCCTCACCATCTGATCTCCACTTAGCCGAACCTACCACCCTCACTAGTCTTGCTTCACAGATTCATTTTCTTGCCTTAAGTCACTAAGCAACATTCACTCCTTTCTTAGTCACATACCTTTGTTTCATTCATCACTAGCTCCCCTGTCTGAACCAAACAGATTTCTTCTTTCTTATTCACTCTTCATCACCCTCATTCCGTGCTCATACATCTCATCTTCTAACCTTTTTCTTCTTAGCCTTGCTCACAGATTTTTTTTTTGTGCTTGAGGAAAAGCACCATTCCAAGTTTCGTGTGGATTCGGCCTTTTCAGTTACACTCGATGGCCTCTTCACCAAATGCTAAGAGAAGAAAAGGCAAGCAACCGGCTGAGCCACCCACTTATGATAAAAAAAAAGATTTAAATCTCAATTCTATGAGATTAAATATCATGGGTGGATAGAAGAAAAAGAAGTCATCCCGGAGATAGGATTCAAATTGGGGAAAGATGAGTGCCCTACAATAAGAGAAGTGATCCAAAAAAGAAGTTGGGAACTCCTTTGTGACCCCTTCACAAAAGTGAGTGCAACTCTTGTATGGAAATTCTACTCAAATGCAGTTAGGGAAAGCAAAAGCAGCCCCCCCATACAAAAGCTATGTAAGGGGAGTAGCAGTGGATTTCAGCCCTACATCAATCATGAGAGTTCTACAGATAAGATCAATACCATTCAAAGAGCCTAGTTACGAATAAAGAATGAAGGGCAAAATCAACTTTGAAGATATAGTGAATGACATATGTCTGATAGGCACAGATTGGGTGAGAGATTCAAAAAGGAATCCGTGCCACTTGAGAAGAAGTGATCTCTCACCTGAAGGCAAGGGTTGGACTGAAATAGTGAAAAGATCAATCTCCCCCACTGGAAACAGTTCGGAAGTCACAATAAAGAGAGCAATTATGATACATTGCATAATAAAGGGAGGAGAAATAAACGTTCCACAGATTATTGCAGATAGTATTCAAGAGACAGCTGAAGACAACAGCAAACGAACTAGACTCGGCCACCCAAGCACTATATTGCGTCTATGCAAGAAATCAAGGGTGCTTTTTGAAGAAGAAGACATGGACTGGGTGAAAGAAGGCAAGCCGATCACCAAGCAAAGGATGGAATTTGTCATTGGCACTCAGAGTCAAAGAAGACCTCAGAAAAGAAAGAGGGGAACACAATTGGAAGAGGGACAAGCTCCGAACACATTTGATCTAAGTCGAATTCAGAGTGCTATTGAGGGAATATCTCAACAATATATGAAGGCTCAATAGCAACAAGAGGAGTTCCAGCTGAGAATGATGGATCAACAAAGAGAATTTCAATCAAGATTACTAGATCAGCAAAGGAAACAGTTCACTCAATTTTAAGAGTCCTTCCAAAAAATGTCTCAACAACAAGTTCAGCATGAGGGATACCTCCAAGACTTGGTGCACTAAAAAAATCTATATCATACAGCCGGAGAGGCCAGGCACGTAGATAGGGTTGAATTTAATATAGATACTCAAGCCAAGCTCAGATACTTAACTGCCAGCATGCCCGTATTGAATCGAGAGCTCAAACCATATCCATATGTCACTGAACTAGGAGAGGCGCAATTGGTAAGAGCAAAAAGAAATAAGGAAAGAATGAAGCAAAGATTGATGAGTGCCGGACTCTCGGAAGAGGAAGATCAGCCTAGAAAACAACAAGAGGAAACAAGGAAGAAAAAAAAACAAGAACCAAAGAATAAAGAGAAGAAAGGGGAGTCAAGCAAAGGGAAATGACACAAAAACTAAAGGTGGTGAAGTTTCTTTCATAACTTTAGTAAATAAGGAAGAAGCATGTCTGAAAAATGATGTGCCTTCTAAATTTTCATGTTTTGCATAATATGCACTTTTATGTTTGGTTGTTTGTTTGTGTATCACCCATTTACTTAGAATGTTTGCTTGTTTCAATTCTTTTAAATTCAATAAAAGGATTGTTATGAACAAAAACAAAGAAAAGTCTAGCCTAGAAGGAATAGATAAGTCTTATGAACATGGTAGTGCACAGATTGTTATTATGATTAGATTGTGGCTTAAGAAATCGAAGAGACTAAGATGGTTGCTTGAGAACTGGTGGTTAGATATGTTGTGACTCTAAAAATGTGGTGAACAAAGATCCTTAACAAGAGCAAAAACAGAGAAATGAAACAAGAGGAAAACAAATAAAGAAGCTAGCCATCAATGACTAAACTTTGAATATGTGTCTGTGGTGTTTGTATTCAAGGACATACTTGGGTAAGTAAATCTGCAGGGTGCTTCATCACTTGGAAACTTGAGTTAACAACTCTAGATTATCAATTGAAAACCCAGTATCAAGAGTATCCTTGCAACAAAATATTTAGTAACCCAAAGAGGTGCTAGACATCACTATTCAAAGATAATTTCATGTTACATGCCTGTAGTATGAATGTGTTGAGGAATGAGGCTTGAGCAAGTAAATTCGAAGGGGTGTTTGAACACCTAACAACTTAAACCAACTGGTTTGAGATTGTTGATTGAAAGCTTAAGATAAAAACCCGCCTCAAGACAAGACACTAAGCTCAAATGAAATAAGAAAACTCTGAAAGAAGTAAGAAAATAAGTTGAGGATGATATAACAGTGCAATAAGAAAAGAGTCTCACTGAATCAACCGAGTTATAGTTGGGCAAGTAGCTTATGCAGAGAACTCATATAAGTTCAGGAGCCATGACTAATTGAATGAAACAAAGTGACCCCAGTGAGTAGGATGATGCAAGACCCCTAAGTAAAGATTTCTTCTTTGTTGTTTCTTTCAATCCTTGCATAGTCAAAACTCTTTTATCTTTTGCTTGAGGATGTAACGACCCAACTTCCAATACGTCATGATCGTACCAAAAGTAAGGCGTTACTGACCTGTTTTCCTTATTAACTATTTAATATTGAGCCTTTAGTTCGAAATCGTGTTTCAGTTTTAGTAGAAAATGCCAGAAAACTTTGTTTTTATTTATCAAATCATATATCAAGCATCACCAAATAATAATAATCATATAATTATTAGTAAATATTATACAAACAAATTCAAGTGTAACTTAGATACAACTCCTATCCCTCTTTATAAAATAAAATCTTAAACAACAAAGGCGAGGGAATTCTATGAAAGCAACTCAATTCATAAACTTAACTCATAAATAAGGTCTAACAATCGCCCGCAGCTTCAAACTGAGTCTTCGAACCTGTATCACTGAAAGGGTGGAAGATTTTGGAGTGAGAACAAACTACACGTTCTCAATAGGGAATGGGAATGCCGTAAAAGTAATGGTTAACATGCAAATAATTAACATACTCAAGGAAACTATATTTTTATCAAACCTTTTTGAAAATACTATTCTTGGTTTTACTTTAACTAATTATTTACCTCTTTCAAAAATCTAAGCTCAAAACAAATTCCAAAATATAAAACTGGTCACTTTAAGCATTTCTCAACCACATAGTAAATTTTCAATCACAATGTCAATTCTTAATCATCATTATACATTCACCAACTAATAGCACTAACAAGAGATTCAATTCAGCACAAACAAGTCACAGCAAGGCAAATAGCACAATCACAGGGGAGTACAACGAGGAAACCCAATCAAATGCAGATGCGCAAACAAGGATGATGCATGTCTAGCCCTAGTGCAAGTAATGAGCTCATCTGTCAGTTTCTACCCGCTCCCGATGTAACCCGAAGCAGCTGAAACGGGTATGGTTTTCCAGTCATCATAGGAACAGTTCTCACTAACCGACGTATGCGTCATATCCTCTGTAAGCAAACTCTGCCTTAAAGGTGGTGGCATTCCAGCCGTGTATGAAATCATATTCTTTGTAAGCAATCCTTGCCTTACAGGTACGGCATTCTAGCCATGTATGAATTAATATCCTCTGCAAGTGATCCCAGGTTATCAGTTGCAGGTACAGCTCTTAATAGCTGTGTAACACTGGAAAATATTCTGTGGTCATACCACTATCTATCTGACTGCCTTCACGCAGCAGATCATTACATAATCATTCTCATTATCATTATTCATCATCATTTTCACATTCTTATGCAGTACCTCTTTCTTTCTCTGTTCAATTATACGATACAAATTCAATCATACTATACAAACTTCACATCTTTCACTTTTACAACATCTTAGCTCAAACTATTTCTCTTTATCATTTGGATTCAAATATTATAAAATTCACCAAACTCCTGAAAAGTAATCCTTTATTCCAAGCCCAAAACATAACTCTTTTCACATTAAATTGAATTCAAAACATAATTCCTTTCTTAAATAATTCAAACTTGAAACATAAACCTTTCCTTGATAATTCCAAATTCAAAATAGTATAATTCTTCTCTTATTTAGATAAAATGCAAATAATATAATTTTTCAAGTTCAAATCTTTTAAAATGACTTTTCGAATAAAACCTCAGATTTTTATAAAATTTTGACAGCACCTCCCCTAAAACTCGGACTTAACCACCCTTACGGGTTCCCTCTTTCTCAAAATCTCATCAAACCTTTTTCAACAATGGCCACAAAAATATATTCTCAAAAACATTTGATAATAGTATAGAAAATCTATTTCTCAAATTCCATATCCAAGTAATCACCAAAACAACATTGGCAATCTAATTTCAGTTTTATTTTTAAAATATCAAACGAATTCGGAATTGTGCAAACCTTGTATCCATGCGACCGTCTCGGATTAAGCTTTCTATTAAACCAAAAATTACAATTTTTTGCTGGCTCTAGCTTCGGAAATATAAGCAAAATCGTGACTGCTCTGTAGTGTCTTAAAACCGGAAGACAGCAGCAGCGTACAACATTCAAAATTTCATATAAAATCCAAATTAAATCCAACCACCTTCAAAATTAATGTGGTTAAACATAACTTATCCAAATTTCTTTCTCAATTAGTTCCAAGGTCATACCATTTTTAATGAAGGAGTTACGTAGCTTGGAAGTTAGGTAATTTTCTGCTGAAATCTGTTTTACAAATCATTGAACACAACCTCTTCCAAGTCCCATAACTCACTTATTAAAATATGAAAAACCCTGAAATTTAAATCATATATACTAAACATACTCAACTTTCACCTCCAATTAGTTGTGTCTCAATATCATTCCAGAATTAAAAATTATAAAGGCTCAAAGTTACTGACTTAGAAAACAAAACCTGATTATTACTGCATAATACATCTTACTTTAAAAATCCATATCTTTAAAACCACAACTCTAACAATTCTAAATTTTTATGAAATTAAATTACTGGGACCATATTTTCATTTAAAATTGGCTCCATTTCAAAATTCAAACTGGAGAATTTCTAATAGAGGAAACAAGTTGCTACTGTATTAAGCGTTCTGCAGAAAACCAGATTTGACATTCCTAATTCAAAAATTTATCATAAATCATAAACTTAATGAAAAAGCCTCAAATTCACCAGTCCAGCTTCCTATATTCCAAAGCTTAATCCAGACTTGGTCCCACGCAATTCCAATCATTACAGAATTAGTTATAGATTTTCAAAATCTCCGGCTTCATTTAAAAGTACTGCAGAAAATCAAGTTTTACATTTTAACTTTGAAAAAATCATAACTAGTTCTATAGTTAATTCAAACTTCTCAAAATTGAATCCCAACAACAACTTTTATTATAATTTACTCAGCCTTTACTCTCATATCATTTTGATTATCGTTGAATAACTGATTTACTTCCAAAGTCATCTTTTAATTTCAAAAATCAGATTTTCAGCAACTAGTTCAACATTTTAAGATTCAGTCTTCCAATTATTCCTTAAGCCCAACTTCAGTTAATCACTAACTAAGTCCATTACAGTAAACCAACTCAACAGCAACAATTTCAATTTGACCTATCAAAATACCGAAATCACAATAATCTCTCATCAAACAATTTATAATTCAATTTCACATAATCAACGAATCCAACCAAAGTTCCAATCAAAAATCTCATTCATTCCAATCATAATTCCAGCCACATAACTCAACTAATTCAGTATAATCACATAGAGTCAGAACTTTTCAACAATTCCATCCATATCAGAGAAAACAATATCAATTACAACTTCAAACACTCACAACAAAGCCCAAAGACATTCACAGCCATAACCTGAATTCAATAATCCAAATTTCACAACCTCAAACCAAGCTTATTTCTATCAATTAGTCTCTCATAACAACAAAACCAATTACATTCACAGCAGCAATCCAAACTCAATTCATCAATTATCCATTCAACAGTTGTTCAACAATTAACTCGGCATATTTCAATTTAATAAGTTACACTAAATTAATCATTATTCACAACAGCATCTAAGTTCAATCACAGCTCAGAATATTCACAACGACTAACTAATTTCAAATGTATTTCAAGTCATTCATGTTAATTAAGAAATTCTTAACCATTGTTAACAATTTGCACTTATCCAATAACTTTCTAGGCATTCTAAATTAAAAACGTTAAATCCCTACCTCAATGTCGAACCCACAGAGATCAGAACAGCAGCAACCACAATAAGTAGCATTACCGGTGAATCTGGCCCGGTTTCAGTAGTGTTTCTCCGATGACAGTGCTCTGGCGAAGGCTGAACGGAGAACAGGGACGAGCAGGAACACGGACAAGCTGCGGCAGAATCAGAACGGCAGCTCTAACTAACCCCGACGACCTTCTAGTGGCAGCGCCGAGGGCATCTACGGCAGAAATGGAGGCAGCGGCAATGTAAGGTGACCACGGCAGCAAGCAAGAACGTTGAATTCAAAACGGATAAAAGGAACAATTATGAAAATTCAAGGCTAATTCAAATTGAGATAACAGCAAGAATGTCTTACAACAATTAGAAAGTAATAACAGAACGAAGAAACTACGGCAGCGGTATAGGCATTTGCAACAGCAAGCTCAGATGGTGGCAGAGCAACTTCCTCCTCCATCACGTGACAGCGACGGTGGCAGAACAGCAACCCAGCAGCAGCGGCTCCTCTCGTGCGTCCTTTTCCTCCATCACTCAGCGATGGCGACGCGTCTCCATGGAACGGCAGCGACGACAGAGCACGAACGGCGACGGCAACGGGAGCCACAGCGACGCCTTCTTCCTCCCGCCCCTGGTTCGGGCTCATCTCCCTCCCCTCGTTCCTTCTGCGATGGTGTGACTTCGACGGCGATACTCTTCGCAGCTCCACGGACGGCCGACAGGAGGCGCTGCAGTCCGGGCAAGGTTGGGGAACGCTGACGATGACGGCGGTCCGGCGGTCACGTCATGGCGGCAGCGGAGCAGCATCCCTTCCGTCTCTCTTTTCTCTGCTCTTCGTGCTCTTTCTCTCTGCGTTTCTTTCTTTTGTTTGTGTGTTGTGTTTAGGAAGAAAGGGGGGTGGAGGCTGCGTTCAGAGACTGAGGAAAGGAAAACATTAGGGTTAGGGTTACTAGGATTTGGGAATTAGGGTTTCTGATTCAATTTGGGAATTTAGGTTTAGGAATTAGGGATTTTATAAAAGAATATAGATAGATATGAATAGATATTTTGATAAAATTGAAGGGTAGAGTAATTTTAAAATCAAATATACTCTATTAAAAATATTTAGGAACATTATTTATCATCATATTGTTAAGTTCAATCAATTATTTTTAATTTAAAATATAAAATAAATATATTAATCACCTTTTTATAAAATATGGTTTAGCTCAATATTAGTTATTCAAATTAAATGATAACTTTTCATTATTTTTCTATCTCCGAAACTTTAGTTTCAATTTAAAAAATAGCTAATTATAATAAAAATTGTACTTGAACATTAATTAACTTAAACTTAAAGTATTTATAAAAATCAAACTAATCATTTCTAATAAATAATTTCTAGGAGTTCAAATTAATAACATAATTCATTCAAAATAGAATTTATTTAAATTAAATTATACAATTCTTCTATTTTTTTCAATTATCAAAATTATAATTTCAATTATACCAAATATCTAATAAAGTTTATATAAAAATTCTAATTAATTTAAACTTCAATTATCATGAAACTCCATTTAATTACCTTTAGTAAAATAATTTTTCTTAAAATAAAATTATCAACAAATAAAATAAATCACAAATAACTAATTATTTGATTTTCAAAAATTAGGGTTGTTACAGAGGACAAGCAACATTTCAAGTTTGGTGTTGTGATGCATTTGCATTTTAGCTAGATTAGCTGGTTAGTTTAGTTAATTTTAGTTCAATTTCATGCATTTTGTTCAAAATAAACAAGCACTTGGATGAAGTTTCTCATCATACACTAATGGGTCAAGGACTGAGTGATTTTGTGATTAATTCTATGCAAATGACTTAAGAAAATGTTGAATGAATGAATTATTAAAAATTGGTTGCACAGGGGAGGGGCAGATCTTTGATGTAATTTTGTTTTGTGATCATAACAGGGAGAGAGCCCCTTTGGCGCAGTGCTTTGCACAACAATACCAGGATAGCACCTCTGGCGCTACGTTCTCCCCAAGAATGCTCCTCAACCCAGGAAAGCGCCTTTGGCACTCCGTTCTCTTCAGGAATGCTCCTTCAGGCCAGAAGAGCGCCTTTGGTGCTACGCTTTCTCAAGAAGCGCAATGCAATATCACAAAAGCACCTTTGCCACTACATTCTTCTCAAAGGCCCTATGAATCTCCAGGAAGAGCGCCATTGGTGCTATGTTTTTGCCAAAAGTGCCTGCGATAGTGGAGTGGGAAAATTTGGCTGGTGACGCGTACGCGTGGGTGACGCGTACGCGTGAAAGTGACATTTTTGAAGGGTCACGCGTACACATGGATAAAGCGTACATACCCATATGATTGAGCGTATGATTGAGGCCTTTGTTTCACTGAACTTACATACCCATATGGCCTTACCCTTTCATTATCCTTTGCAAACCAATGTTGAGCCTATTATACCCCCTTTGTTCTTTACTTTAGCTCATCACTAACTCTAAGCAGAAAATAATAATGTTCTTAATCTGAATCCTTGGTTAGCTTAGACTAGTGAGAGTGCTCATGAATTAAGTGTGGGAAAAAGTGGGTTTAGAAACATTTGGTTTAAGAATTGGGTGTTATATATCTTTATGAAATTGTGAAAGAAATATTTAGGACATGTTCATGCATTCAATAATTTAATCATATGCATTAAGAAAAAAAAGAAAGAAAGAGAGAAGAAAAAGAAAAAAAAATAAAGGAGAAAAAGAAAAGAAAAAGAGCAAATAATAAAAGGGGACAAAATGCCCCAAAGTAAATGGTGATAGCAATGCATATGTATTGTACTTAAATTCAGATGCATGAATATGTGGAAAACATAATTAATGGGTAGTTAGGCTTTATATTATGATTACATGGATTGTCCTAAGTTAGGTGAGAAGTTTAGGTTAATTAAGGATTCAGATTTTAGTCCACTTAACCAAATACAATCCTACCTTAACCCTAACCCCATTACAACCCTTAAAAGACCTCTTGATTTGTGTATTTGTGCATTAAACTTTTGTTGATTGGTAGAAGAAGAGCAAGCCTTAGAAAGCAAGATTAGTAGAGAATTGAGAGAATCGAACCTCAAACACCTGAGCAATTAGAGTGTATACACTTCCAGTGAGGGTTCGATGCTCGATTCCTTGTTCCCGGCTTTCATGAGCTATCTTCTTCTTGCAAGTCTATTTGTACTTCATTTTTTATGATTTGAATTAGTGAAATCCAGTTCATATTTGTTCTTGAAAGATTTATTTACTTTTCACCAAGTAGGTAGAAGTATTTTTGCATTTAGTTGCTTTCATATAGATAGGTTGCATTTCATAAGTTTTACCATTCATCTTCACTCTTATAGTTTCTCTTGAGCTTAGCATGAGGACATGCTAATGTTTAAGTGTGGGGATATTTGATGCACCACTATTCCGTGGTACATCTTGTGCTTAATTGAGTGGATTTTATCCACTATTCTCACACTTGTTCATGTAAATTTCATGTTTTACATTTTCCTTCCTAATTCTGTGCTTTGATTGAAAACATGCTTCTTTGGCCTTAAAATTGCTAATTATTAACTCCCTCTTATTACCATTCAATGCCTTGATATGTGTGTTAATTGATTTCAGGGTTTATAGGGCAGAAATGGCTTAGAGGATGGAAAGGAAGCATGCAAAAATGGAAGGAATACAAGAAATCGAAGGAACTGCTAAAGTTGTCCAGCCTGATCTCTTGGTACTTGATGAGCGGATAATTTATACACTTTTTGGCATTATTTTTAGTATGTTTAGTATATTTTAATTAGTTTTTATTATATTTTGATTAGTTTTTAAATAAAAATCACAATTCTGGACTTTACTATGAGTTTGTGTATTTTTCTGTGATTTTAAGTATTTTCTGGCTGAAATTGAGGGACTTGAGCAAAAATCTGATTCAGAGGTTGAAAAAGGACTGCAGATGCTGTTGGATTCTGACCTTCCTGCACTCGAAGTGGATTTTCTGGAGCTACAGAATCCCAATTGGCACGGTCTCAATTGCGTTGGAAAGTAGACATCCTGGGCTTTCCAACAATATATAATAGTCCATATTTTGCTCAAGATTTGTTGGCCCAAACCGGCGCTCCAATTCAGCTCAAGAATTCTGGCGTTTAACTCCAAAACTGGCACAAAAGCTGGAGTTAAACGCCCAAACTGGCACAAAAGCTGGCGTTTAACTCCAAGAAAAGTCTCTACACATGGAAGCTTCAATGCTCAGCCCAAGCACACACCAAGTGGGCCCGGAAGAAGATTTCTGCATTAATTACTTATTTCTGTAACCCTAGGCTACTAGTTCTCTATAAATAGGACCTTTTACTATTGTATTTGTACACACATCTTTGGACGTTTAGTCCCTAGACCTTGGAGGCTGACCATTCGGCCATGCTTACACCATTATCACTTTTGTATTTTCAACGGTGGAGTTTCTACACACCATAGATTAAGGTGTGGAGCTCTGCTGTCCTTCATGAATTAATACAAAGTACTATTATTTTTCTATTCAATTCATGCCTACTTCTTCTCTAAGATATTCATTCGTTCTTCAACTTGATGAATGTGATGATCTGTGACACTCATCATCATTCTCACCTATGAACATGTGCTTGACAACCACCTCTGTTCTACTAGCAATGGCTTGAATGCGTATCTCTTGGGTTTCTAATCTAAGATTGGAACCTTCGTGGTATAGGCTAGAAATATTGGCGGCCATTCCTGAGATCTGGAATGTCTAAACCTTGTCTGTGGTATTCTGAGTAGGATCTGGGAAGGGATGACTGTGACGAGCTTCAAACTCGCGATTGTTGGGCGTGTGACAGACGCAAAAGGATCAATGGATCCTATTCCAGCATGATCGAGAATCGACAGATGATTAGCCGTGCGATGACAGCGCATTTAGAACGTTTTCACTGAGAGGACGGGAAGTAGCCATTGACAACGGTGATGCCCAACATAAAGCTTGCCATGGAAAGGAGTATGAATGATTGGAAGAAGGCAATAGGAAAGCAGAGATTCAGGAGGAACAAAGCATCTTCATACGCTTATCTGAAATTCCTACCAATGAATTACATAACTATCTCTATCTTTATTTTATGTTTAATTTATCTTTTAATTATCAATTCTCCATCAGCATCTGAATTTGCCTGACTGAGATTTACAAGGTGACCATAGCTTGCTTCAAGCCGACAGTCTCCGTGGGATCGACCCTTACTCACGTAAGGTATTACTTGGACGACCCAGTGCACTTGCTGGTTAGTTGTGCGGAATTGTGACAAAGTGTGATTCACGTTTAAGAGCTCCAAGTCCTTTGGTGCCATTATTGATGATCACAACTTCGCATACCAAGTTTTTGGCGCCGTTGCCGGGGATTGTTTCAAGTTTGGACAACTGACGGTTCATCTTGTTGCTTAGATTAGGTACTTTTCAGAATTTTTAAGATTGGATTCTAGAGTTTCAAGGTGATGTTCTTATCATCACAAAAGCTGATTGATTCTCATCAATTTAGCTGCTGAATGTAATGTCCTGCTGAAGCTTGGCCAAACATGTCTAATCTTTTTAGACTAAAGCTTTAGACTAACATTGCATGATTCCTGGAATTCTTATTAAAATTTTTTATTCTCTTTATTTTCTTTTCCATATAATTTTCGAAAATCACAAAAAAAAAATTTATACAACCATAAAAATCAAAAATATTTTATGTTTCTTGTTTGAGTCTAGTGTCAATTTTTAAGTTTGGTGTCAATTGCATGTTTTTACTCTTCTTGCATTTTTCGAATTTATACATATTGTTCTTCATTGATCTTCAAGTTGTTCTTGATGATTTCAGTGCTCTGATCTTTAAATTCTCCTATTTTGTGTGTTTTGTTGTTTTTCTTATGCATTCTCAATTTGTTAAAACCTCCAATACAAAATTTCTAAGTTTGGTGTCTTGCTTGCATTGTTCATTTGATCTTAGTTGCATTTTTTGTTATTTCTCATCATTAAAAAAATTCAAAAATATTTTTAAAATTGTGTCTTTTCAAGCTAATAAGACAGAGAATTGAAGATTCAGAACATTCAGCAGAGGAATCAAACAGAAAAAGCTGGGCGTTCAAAACGCCCAGTGAAGAAGGAAAACTGGCGTTTAAACGCCAGCCAGGGTACCTGGCTGGGCGTTTAACGCCCAAAAAGGTAAGATTGTGGGCGTTAAACGCCAGAATGGATGCCATTCTGGGCGTTTAACACCAGGATGACACTAGAGGGAAGATTTCGATTTTAATTTAGATTTTTTTTTTCAAATCTTCATAATTTTTCAAAATCAAATCTTTTTCAAATCATATCTTTTCAATCATATCTCTTAAAAATCAATTTCTTTCCATTTATTTTCGAAAATCTTTGTTATAATTAAAGATTTACTTCAAAATTTTCAAGTTGTTACTTGCCTATTAAGAAAGGATCAAATTTTAAATTTTAAGAATCATATCCTTTAATTTCTTGTTAGTCAAGTAATCAACTTTGATTTTAAAACTTTCTCTTTTTAAATTGATCTTCAATCATATCTTCTCAATCATATCTTCTCAATCACATCTTTTTCAAAATTAACTCTCAATCATATCTTTTTGATTTCTAATTTCAAAATCTTTTTCAAAAATCACTTAATTTCTTTCCCAATTTTAGTTTTCGAAAATCATCAATCAATTTTTCAAAATTTCTTTTAATTATTTCAAAATATTTTACTTTATTTTCGAAAATTCTTCCCCTCTTCTCACATCCTTCTATTTAAAGGACTAACACTCTTCCTCAAGGTGCGATTCGAACTCCCTCCTTCTTTATATGTTCGAATTCTCTTCTATCTACCTCCTCCTTCTATTCTTCTTTTCCTCTGACACCTCAAGGAATCTCTATACTGTGACATAGAGGATTCCCTACTTTCTTGTTCTCTTCTCTTTCATATGAGTAGGAACAAAGATAAAGGCATACTTGTTCAAGCTGATCCTGAACCTGAAAGGACCTTGAAGAGAAAGCTAAGAGAAGCTAAAGCACAATTCTCTCTAGAGGGCCTAACAGAGCTTTTCAAAGAAGAAGAAACCATGGCAGCCGAAAACAACAATGCCAACAATGCAAGGAAGGTGCTTGGTGACTTTACTGCACCTACTCCCGACTTCTATGGGAGAAGCATCTCAATCCCTGCCATTGGAGCAAACAACTTTGAGCTTAAGCCTCAATTAGTTTCTCTAATGCAACAGAATTGCATGTTTCATGGACTTCCATTGGAAGATCCTCATCAGTTCTTAGCTGAATTCTTGCAAATCTGTGACACTGTCAAGACCAATGGGGTTGACCCTAAAGTCTACAGAATTATGCTCTTCCCTTTTGCTGTAAGAGACAGAGCTAGGATATGGTTAGATTCACAACCCAAAAAAAGCCTGAACTCTTGGAAAAAGCTAGTTAATGCCTTCTTGAGAAAGTTCTTTCCACCTCAAAAATTGAGCAAGCTTAGAGTGGAAGTCCAAACCATCAGACAGAAGGAAGGTGAATCCCTCTATGAAGCTTGGGAAAGATACAAGCAATTGATCAGAAGGTGTCCTTCTGACATGCTTTCTGAATGGAGCATCATAGGTATCTTCTATGATGGTCTGTCTGAATTGTCCAAAATGTCATTGGACAGCTCTGCTGAAGGATCTCTTCATCAAAAGAAAATGCCTGCAGAAGCTCAAGAACTCATTGAAATGGTTGCAAATAACCAATTCATGTACACTTCTAAAAGGAACCCTGTGAATAATGGGACAAATCAGAAGAAAGGAGTTCTTGAGATTGATACTCTGAATGCCATACTGGCTCAGAATAAAATATTGACTCAGCAAGTCAATATGATTTCTCAAAGTCTGTTTGGAATGCAAGCTGCACCAGGCAGTACTAAGGAAACTTCCTCTGAAGAAGAAGCTTATGATCTTGAAAACCCAGCAATGGAAGAGGTGAATTACATGGGAGAACCCTATGGAAACACCTATAATCCTTCATGGAGAAATCATCCAAATCTCTCATGGAAGGATCAATAGAGACCTCAACAAGGTTTCAACAACAATAATGGTGGAAGAAACAGGTTTAGCAATAGCAAGCCTTTTCCATCATCTTTTCAGCAACAGATAGAGAATTTTAAGCAAAGCCACTCTGACTTAGCAACCATTGTCTCTGATCTAATCAAAACCACTCAAAGTTTCATGACTGAAACAAGGTCCTCCATTAGAAATTTGGAGGCACAAGTAGGTCAACTGAGTAAGAAAATTACTGAACTCCCTCCTAGTACTCTCCCAAGCAATACAGAAGAGAATCCAAAGAGAGAGTGCAAGGCCATAACCACAACCCACACGGCCAAACCTGGAGAGGAGGAAGAGGCAGTGATCTCCACTGAGGAAGACCTCAATGGACGTCCACTGACCTCCAAGGAGTTCCCTAATGAGGAACCATGGGAATCTGAGGCTCACACTGAGACCATAGAGATTTCATTGAATTTACTTCTGCCATTCATGAGCTCTGATGAGTATTCTTCCTCTGGAGAGGATGAAGATGTTACTGTAGAGCAAATTGCTAAGTACCTTGGAGCAATCATGAAGCTAAATGCCAAGTTGTTTGGTAATGAGACTTGGGAGGATGAACCTCCATTGTTCATCAAAGAACTGGATGACTTGACTAGGCAGAAATTACCTCTAAAGAGACAAGACCCTGGAAAATTCTCAATCCCTTGAACCATAGGCACCATGACCTTTGAGAAGGCTCTGTGTGACCTAGGGTCAAGTATAAACCTCATGCCTCTCTCTGTAATAGAGAAGCTAGGGATCATTGAGGTACAAGCTTCAAGAATCTCACTAGAGATGGCAGACAATTCAAAGAAACAGGCTTATGGACTTGTAGAGGATGTCTTAGTAAAGGTTGAAGGCCACTACATCCCTACTGACTTCATAATCCTAGAGACTGGGAAGTGTATGGATGAATCCATCATCCTTGGCAGACCCTTCCTAGCCACAGCAAAAGCTGTGATTGATGTTGACAGAGGAGAATTGATCATTCAAGTGAATGGAGACTCCCTTGTGTTTAAAGCTCAAGGATATCCCTCTGTCACCATGGAGAGGAAGCATAAAGAGTTTCTCTCAATACAGAGTCAAACAGAGCCCCCACAGTCAAACTCTAAGTTTGGTGTTGGGAGGCCACAACCAAACTTTAAGTTTGGTGTTGAATCCCCACATTCAAACTCTAAGTTTGGTGTTGGGAGGTTCCAACATTGCTCTGAACATCTGTGAGGCTCCATGAGAGCCACTGTCAAGCTATTGACATTAAAGAAGCGCTTGTTGGGAGGCAACCCAATTTTTACTTATCTATATTAAATTTCTATTTTCTTTTGTTATTTTATGTTTTCTATAGGTTGATGATCATGTGAAGTCACAAAAACAATTGAAAAAGCAAAAACAGAAGGAAAAACAGAATGAAAAATAGAACACCCTGGAGGAGAAACTTACTGGCGTTTAAACGCCAGTGAGGGTAGCAGAATGGGCGTTAAACGCCCAGTCTAGCACCATTCTGGGCGTTTAATGCCAGAAATGGGCACCAGACTGGCGTTTAACGCCAGGAATGGGCAAGAAGCTGGCATTAAATGCCAGAAATGGGCAGCAGCCTGGCGTTTAACGCCAGGATTGGCAGCAAGGGGCGTTTTGTACGCCACATGGTGTAGGGATGAGAAATCCTTGACACCTCAGGATCTGTGGACCCCACAGGATCCCCACCTACCCCACCTCTCTCTCTCTTCTTCACCCATTCACTAATCACCTCAATACCTCTTCCCTAAAAACCCCTCACCTATCAAATCCCACCATTCTCTTCACCACTCACATCCATCCTTCATAAAACCCCACCTACCTCACCATTCAAATTCAAACCACTTTCCCACCCAAACCCACCCATAATGGCTGAACCATACCCCCCCCTCTCCACTCCTATATAAACCCATTTTCACTCCTTCATGTTCACACAACATACACACTACTCCTCCCCCTTGGCCGAAACACTAAGCCCCATCCATCTCCTCTATTTCTTCTTCTTCTACTCTCTTCTTTCTTCTTTTGCTCGAGGACGAGCAACTTTCTAAGTTTGGTGTGGTAAAAGCTAAAGCTTTTTTTGTTTTTCCATAACCATTAATGGCACCAAAGGCCAGAGAAACCTCTAGAAAGAGGAAAGGGAAGGCAAAAGCTTCCACCTCCGAGTCGTGCGAGATGGAGAGATTCCTCTCAAGGGTGCATCAAGACCACTTCTATGTAGTTGTGGCCAAAAAGAAGGTGATCCCCGAGGTCCCTTTTAAGCTCAAAAAGGGCGAATATCCGGAGATCCGACATGAGATCCGAAGAAGAGGTTGGGAAGTTCTCACCAACCCCATACAACAAGTCAGAATCTTAATTGTTCAAGAGTTCTATGCCAATGCATGGATCACCAAGAACCATGATCAAAGTGTGAACCCGAATCCTAAGAATTAGCTTACAATGGTCCGGGGAAAATACTTAGATTTTAGTCCGGAAAATGTAAGGTTGGCATTCAACTTGCCCATGATGCAAGGAGATGCACACCCACACACTAGAAGGGTCAACTTTGATCAAAGGTTGGACCAAGTCCTCATGGACATATGTGAAGAGGGCGTTCAATGGAAGAGAGATTCAAGAGGGAAGCTGGTTCAACTAAGAAGGCATAACCTCAAGCCCGTGGCTAGGGGATGGTTGGAGTTCATCCAACGCTCAATCATTCCTACTAGCAACCGGTCTGAAGTTAGTATAGACCGGGCTATCATGATTCATAGCATCATGATTAGAGAGAAAGTAGAAGTTCATGAGGTTATATCCCAAGAACTCTACAAGGTGGCGGACAAGTCCTCTACTATGGCAAGGTTAGCCTTCCCTCACCTCATTTGTCACCTTTGTAATTCAGCTGGAATTGACATAGAGAAAGACATCCTCATTGATGAGGACAAGCCCATCACTAAGAAAAGGATGGAGCAAACAAGAGATCCCACTCATGGACAAGAACTTGAAGAAACTCCTCATGAAATCCCTGAGATGCCTCAAGGGATGCATTTTCCTCCACAAAACTATTGGGAGCAAATCAACACCTCCCTAGGAGAATTAAGTTCCAACATGGGACAACTAAGGGTGGAGCACCAAGAGCATTCCATCCTCCTCTATGAAATTAGGGAAGACCAAAGAACCATGAGAAAGGAACAACAAAGGCAAGGAAGAGACATTGAGGAGCTCAAGCACTCCATAAGATCTTCAAGAGGAAGAACAAGCCGCCATCACTAAGGTGGACCCGTTCTTTAATTTCCTTGTTCTTTATTTTCCTGTTTTTCGAATTTTTATGCTTATGTTTATTTATGTTTGTGTCTTTATTACATGATCATTAGTGTCTAAGTGTCTATGCCTTAAAGCTATGAAAATGAATCCATCACCTTTCTTAAAATGAAAAATGTTTTTAATTGAAAAAGAAAAAGAAGTACATGAATTTCAAATTTTAAAACAGTTTAATTATTTTGATGCGGTGGCAATACTATTGTTTTTCTGAATGAATGCTTGAACAGTGCATATTTTTGAATTTGATTGTTTATGAATGTTAAAATTGTTGGATCTTGAAAGAATGATAAGAAAAGGAGAAATGTTATTTGATGATCTGAAAAATCATAAAATTGATTCTTGAAGCAAGAAAAAGCAGTGAAAAGCTTGCAGAAAAAAAAAGAGGCAAAAAAAAAGAAGAAGAAGAGAAAAGAAAAAGAAAAAAAAAAGAAAAGCAAGCAGAAAAAGCCAATACCTTTTTAAACCAAAAGGCAAGGGTGATAAAAAGGATCCAAGGCTTTGAGCATCAGTGGATAGGAGGGCCCACAGGAATAAAATCCTGGCCTAAGCGGCTAAACCAAGCTGTCCCTAACCATGTGCTTGTGGCGTAAAGGTGTCAAGTGAAAACTTGAGACTGAGCGGTTAAAGTCATGGTCCAAAAACAAAAAGAGTGTGCTTAAGAGCTCTGGACACCTCTAATTGGGGACTCTAGCAAAGATGAGTCACAATCTGAAAAGGTTCACCCAGTTATGTGTCTGTAGCATTTATGTATCCGGTGGTAATACTGGAAAACAAAGTGCTTAGGGCTACGGCCAAGACTCATAAAGTAGCTGTGTTCAAGAATCAACATACTTAACTAGGAGAATCAATAACACTATCTGGATTCTGAGTTCCTATAGATGCCAATCATTCTGAACTTCATGGAATAAAGTGAGATGCCAAAACTGTTCAGAAGCAAAAAGCTAAAAGCCCCGCTCATCTAATTAATACTGATCTTCATAGATGTTTTTGGAATTCATTGAACATTCTCTTCTTTTTATCCTATTTGATTTTCAGTTTCTTGGGGACAAGCAACAATTTAAGTTTGGTATTGTGATGAGCGGATAATTTATACGCTTTTTGGCATTGTTTTTAGTATGTTTTTAGTATATTTTAATTAGTTTTTATTATATTTTTATTAGTTTCTAAACAAAAATCACAATTCTGGACTTTACTATGAGTTTGTGTATTTTTCTGTGATTTTAGGTATTTTCTGGCTGAAATTGAGGGACCTGAGCAAAAATCTTATTCAGAGGCTAAAAAAGGACTGCAGATGCTGTTGGATTCTGACCTCCCTGCACTCTAAGTGGCTTTTCTGGAGCTACAGAAGCCCAATTGGCATGCTCTCAATTGCGTTGGAAAGTAGACATCCTGGGCTTTCCAGAAATATATAATAGTCTATACTTTGCCTAAGATTTGATGGCCCAAATCGGCGTTCCAAGTCAGCTCAAGAATTCTAGCGTTTAACTCCAAAACTGGCACAAAAGCTGGAGTTAAACGCCCAAACTGGTATAAAAGCTGGCGTTTAACTCCAAGAAAAGTCTCTACACATGGAAGCTTCAATGCTCAGCCCAAGCACACACCATGTGGGCCCGGAAGAAGATTTCTGCATTAATTACTTATTTTTGTAACCCTAAACTACTAGTTCTCTATAAATAGGACCTTTTACTATTGTATTTGTACACACATCTTTGGACGTTTAGTCCCTAGACCTTGGAGGCTGGCCATTCGGCCATGCTTACACCATTATCACTTTTGTATTTTCAACGGTGGAGTTTCTACACACCATAGATTAAGGTGTGCAACTCTACTGTTCTTCATGAATTAATACAAAGTACTATTATTTTTCTATTCAATTCACGCCTACTTCTTCTCTAAGATATTCATTCGTTCTTCAACTTGATGAATGTGATGATCCGTGACACTCATCATCATTCTCACCTATGAACATATGCCTGACAACCACCTCTGTTCTACTAGCAATGGCTTGAATGCGTATCTCTTGGGTTTCTAATCTAAGATTGGAACCTTTGTGGTATAGGCTAGAATTATTGGCGGCCATTCCTGAGATTCAGAACGTCTAAACCTTGTCTGTGGTATTCTGAGTAGGATCTGGAAAGGGATGACTGTGACGAGCTTCAAACTCGCGATTGTTGGGCGTGTGACAGACGCAAAAGGATCAATGGATCCTATTCCAGCATGATCGAGAACCGACAGATGATTAGCCATGCGGTGACAGCGCATTTGGAACGTTTTCACTGAGAGGACGGGAAGTAGCCATTGACAACGGTGATGCCCAACATAAAGCTTGCCATGGAAAGGAGTATGAATGATTGGAAGAAGGCAATAGGAAAGCAGAGGTTCAGGAGGAACAAAGCATCTTCATACGCTTATCTGAAATTCCTACCAATGAATTACATAAGTATCTCTATCTTTATTTTATGTTTAATTTATCTTTTAATTATCAATTCTCCATCACCATCTGAATTCGCCTGACTGAGATTTACAAGGTGACCATAGCTTGCTTCAAGCCGACAGTCTCCGTGGGATCGACCCTTACTCACGTAAGGTATTACTTGGACGACCCAGTGCACTTGCTGGTTAGTTGTGCGGAATTGTGACAAAGTGTGATTCACGTTTAAGAGCTCCAAGTCCTTTGGTGCCATTGTTGATGATCACAATTTCGTGCACCAGTACTAAATCGACCATAAATTAAGCTACAGAGGTCCAAATGAGGCGGTTCCAGTTGCATTGGAAAGCTAACATCCGGGGCTTCGCAACAATATATAATTTGCCATAGCTGCCCCAAAGATAGGTGACACGCACGTGTGGATCTCGCGCACATGTGACCTGGAGAAAATTCAATCCACGCGTACGCGTGACTTTGCGTGTGCTGGACGTATCAGAAATCGCTGGGGGCGATTTCTGGGCTATTTTTGACCTAGTTTTCGGCCCAGAAAACACAGATTAGAGACTGTAAAGTGGGGGAATCCATTCATTCATTTATACAACTTTCAGATTGATAATTTTAGGTTTTAGATGTAGTTTTCTAGAGAGAGAGGCTCTCTCCTCTCTCTAGGTTTTAGGATTTAGGATTTCTCTTAGTTTTAGGATTGTTTCTTCTCAATTCCAGATTCAATGTTCCTTTAATTTATGTTCTCTTCTACTTTTATTCATTCTATTACTTTAGTTTTTTATTTTTCCAATTTGGTTTATGAATCCTTATATTGAAATTGATTTTCTATTTAATAGAAACTGAGGTATTTCAGATTTATGATTGTCTTTTCTATTTAAGATTATTGATGCTTTTAATTTAATTTAGATTTTTTCCCCTTTGCTTTGGTTGAGTAATTGGTGACACTTGAGTTATCAAACTCAACTGTTGATTGAAAATTTGAATTTGCTGATTAATTTGGATCTCTCTAAAGCTAGTCTTTCCGTAGGAGTTGACTAGGACTTGAGGAATCAAATTGATTAGTCAACTTGACTTTCCTTTATTTAGTAAGGGTTAACTTAGTGGGAGAAATAAACAATTCTCATCACACCTGATAAGGATAACTAGGATGGGATTTCCAGTTCTTATACCTTGCAATGGTTTTCATGATAATTAATTTACGTTATTGCCAATTTATTTCCTTGTTTCATATTTCAAAAACCCAACAATATACCTTTTTCCATAACCAATAATAAATCATAATTCCCTACAATTCCTTGAGAGACGACTCGAGGTTTAAATACTTCGGTTTCATTATTTTTATTGGGTTTGCTTTAGTGACAACCAAAACTTTTGCACGAAAGGATTCCTTGCTGGTTTAAAAACTATACTTACAACGTGATTATTTTTATAAAATTCTTTACTGGCAGAAATCCGCTCGTCATCTATCTAAGAGGAAACTCTTGTGCTTCACAGATTCAATTACTATCGAGAGAGGGATTGAATCTATTTGAATTGTGTGATGAACTTGAGCAAGGAGTTATAGAATTCAGTTTGGAGTTGTTCTCTCATGATTCTCTTGATTGATATATTCTTGGTTTGGTATGTGAGATGTAACCACCATGAATTGAAATACTGGGAATTGTGTGGCGTTTGGGATTTGCAATTGATCTTCGCATCTTCTCATGAGCAATTAGATCAAGAGATTGGCAATTGTTTATGATAAGAGAAATTGAATCACCAAGAAATTGGGATCCAATTACTCACAGTCTGCCATAGATCTATCCACATGATTGAGAAGGAATTGATCACCATTAATTCATGAGAAATCAACATCTCTGATCCCTAGTGATCTTACCAATTTAAATCGTTACCTCAATTCTTTTGAGTTTCTAGTTTTCTTTAATACCCACTACTCAATCTCCCTTTTACGTTGCTGCAATTTACAATTCCTGCCATTTACATTTCAGCTCTTACTTACTTGCAATTTAAGCTTCAGCCATTTACATTTCAGTTCTTACTTTCTTGCACTTTAAGTTTCTTCTCTTACATTTTTAGTCATTTATTTCATTCTTTTACTTTCAGTTATTTCAATTCCATGTCATTTATATTTCTGTATTTTACTTTCATGTTGAATATATCAAGAAATCACAAATTGTTTGTCTAATTAGAACATATTTAACTAAAATTGCTTAATCCACCAATCTCCGTGGGATCGACCTCATTCTTGTGAGTCTTACTACTTGATACGACCCGGTATACTTGCCGGTAATTACGTGAAATTAATTTTTCCATATCATCTGGTAAAATGGTCCGAATAACATAAATCTGATCCCTTAAATACTAAACAAATGACTAGTAAGGGTAAAACAGTCTTTTTAGTACTAAAATCCACTTATGGGGCCTACTTAGTGAGTGTTTGGCCTGAGATTTGATGAGATCCACGTGCTAGGAGGCTTCTAGAGCGTTGAACACTGGCTAGGGGGTCCTCTCTGGGCATTTAGACACTGGCCTCTGCTTTGTGGGCGCTGGACGCCTGGAAGGGGGCAGAAGGCTGGCGTTGGACGCCAGTTTTGGGCCTTCTAATCCGAAGCAAAGTATAGACTACTATACATTGCTGGAAAGCTCTAAAAATCAGCTTTCCATTGCCGTTGAGAACACTCCCTTTAAACTTCAGTAGCTCCAGAAAAGCTCTTGTGAGTGCAAGGACGTCAGATCTGAACAACATCTGCAGTGTTTTCTGTCTCTGAATCAGACTTCTGCTCCAGCTCCTCAATTTTAGCCAAAAATTACCTGAAATTGCACAAAAACACATAAACTCATAATAGAATCCAAAAATATAAATTTAACACTAAAACCTATAAAAACTTAATAAAAACTAAATAAAATATGGTAAAAACTATATGAAAATAACACCAAAAAGCGTATAAAATATTCGCTCATCACAACACCAACTTAAATTGTTGCTTGTCCCCAAGCAACTAAAAATAAAATAGGATGAAAAGAAAAGTAGGATTCAATAAATCTCTAAGTTTCCAATGAAGCTCAGTTTTAATTAGATGAGCGGGACTTAATAGCTTTTTGTTTTTGAATAGTCTTGGCATCTCACTATTCATTGAAAATCAGAATGGCTGGCATCTCACTAGTTCAGCTCTTTTTTATTCTTGAATACAGCTTTTTAGAGACTTAGCCGTGGCCCTAAGCACTTTTTTTCCAGTATTACCACCAGATACATAAATGTCACAGACACTTTACCTGGGTGAACCTTTTTAGATTGTGATTCATCTTTGCTAGAATCCCCAGATAGAGGTGTCCAGAGTTCTTAAGCACACTCTTTTTGCTTTGGATTACGACTTTAACCGCTCAGTCTCAAGCTTTTCACTTGACACCTTCACGCCACAAGCACATGGTTAGGGACAGCTTGGTTGAGCCGCTTAGGCCAGGATTTTGTTTCCTTTAGGCCCTCCTAACCATTGATGCTCAAAGCCTTGGATCCTTTTACTCTTGCCTTTTGAATTGAAGAGCTGTAGGCTTTTTGCTCTTGCCTTTTGGTTTAAAGAGCTAATGGTTTTTTCTTTCTATTTTTTCTTTTCTTTTCGCCATTTCTTCTCATTTGCTGCTTTTTCTTGCTTCAAGAATCAAATTTTGGATTTTTAAGATCATCAATAATACTTTTACTTTTTTTTCATTCTTTCAAGAGCCAGCATCCTAAAATTCCAACTTTAAATATGTACTGTTTATTCATACATTCAGAAAACTAAAGCAATGACACTACATTAAAATAATTCACTATTCTTTATTGGAAAACTAAAAAAATTATGCATCTTTAATTCTTCTAAAAAAGTCTAATATTTTATTCATGTTCAATGATGATAGGAGAAATAAATTATAGCTAATTGGAAAATAAAAATTAATTAATTACCACTAATGCTTATGTAATCCTAAAAATTAAAAGACATAAAATAAAAAAATTAAAATAAAGACTTAAATACTACTAGTGATCATGTAAACCTAAATATGAGACATAGGAATTAGAATAACAGAAATATAAGAAATAGGAATTAGCATAGCCACAGAGTTGAAACTCAACAACCTTCAGCTTGAGAAATGCTGGGCTCTTCTGGTTGATGGGCGCTGGACTCTTCAACTTGAGGGGCACTGGGCTCTTCAGGGGAGAGCTTCTAGCGCTTCAGCTCCTCCAACTCATGCCCTTGTTTCTTCTGCTCCTTGATCAGTTTACAAATCATACTAGTCTGATCTTTCTGCTCCTCTCTAAGCTGATCTAAAGTGCCCTGCAAGTGTATTACAGACGCCTTTAGCTGGTCCCAATACTCCATTGGAGGGATCTCTTGGGGAGGCTCAGGTGCCTTCCTTTTGGATTGATCCTCTTCTATCTTGGAACTCTCCATCACCTTCTTGGTGATTGGATTTACCACTGGAATAAAGTTATCCGATAGGATCATAACCTTAGCCTCTTGGCATAGGCGAAAGATGAGATTTGGATAAGCTAGCATTGCATTAGTGGACACCCTGTTTGCTAGCTTGTAAATCTCACGGGGGATGATTTGGTGGACTTCCACCTGATTCCCCATCATGATGCAGTGAATCATCACAGCTCTTGGAATAGTGACTTCAGAGTGGTTACTTGTGGGGAGTATAGAATGCCCAATGAAGTCTAGCCATCCTCTAGCAACTGGCTTGAGGTTCGCCCTTTTTGTATTCTTAATCCATTGAGTTCTAGGCAAGCATATGTCCTCTAGGACTTGATCTAGCTTTTGGTTGGCTACAACCCTTCTGTTGTATGATTCAGGGTCATCCTTTTGCAAGGGTAATTTGAAGATCTTTCTCACCCTATCCAGATGAAAATACATGATCTTTTTCCTGACCACTTATTTTCATTCTTTTGTGTATTATTCTCTTTCTATGATTGTATCTTTGATTTGTTTAATTCTTTATGTCCATTATTTTGTGTATGAATACATTTATATGATTGAGGCCATTGTTTCAATTAGCTCACTTACCCAAATAGCCTTACCTTTTATCTTCCATTGTAAGCCAACCTTGAGCCTATACTAAACGCATTTATTCTTAATTTTAGCACATTACAAGCCTTAAAGTGAAAAATAACAAATGTCCCTTGTTTGGATCTTTGATTAGTTTAGGCTAGTGAGTGTGTGTAACATTTAAGTATGGGAAATTTGGGAACATTGGGTGAGATAAAAGTGTGTTTTTATATTTTTGTCAAAATATTGGGAATTGGGTACATACTCATGCATTAAATGTTAAACCATATGCATTGATACTTTTGTATATACTTTATTGCAAAAAGAAAAAAATATACAAAATAAAGAAAAATATATATCAAAAGAAAAATAAAAAGAAAAAAATAAAAAAAGAAAAAAATATATATAGAAAAAAGAAAAGCAATAAAAAGGGGACAAAACCCCAAAGTGAAGTTCAATAATAATCAATGCATATGGAGTGTGAATTAAAGAGAATACATGAGTGTGTGAAAAAGTGAAAAATCGATAGTTAGGTTTGCTCTAAATAGTATAGGTTGTCATAGGTTAGGTGGGAAGTTTAAGCTTATCAAAGATTAAAATTTCAAGCTCACTTGACCAAATACAATCTTACCTTAACTCTAGCCCCATTACAACCCATGGATAAGTCCTCATGATATTTGTATGTATGTATGAAATAATTGTTGATTGTTAGATGAAAAACAAATCCTAGAAAGCATGATTAAGGGAGAATTGAGTGACTCAACCTGATAAACCCCCTTTGTAGGGTTTATCTAGTGTTGAATTTAGAGCATTTTGATAACCTTTCCTCACATTTATTCAATGAAATAGCATGATTTTGTGATTGTCCCCGTACTTGTTCTTAGATGTGAAAATATGCTTTTTAGACCTTTAATTTGATAGTTTTAATCTTCCTTTGATTCCACTAGATGCCTTGATGTGTTTGTTAGTGATTTCAAATTGGAAAAGGCTAGGAAAGGGTCCAAGGAGTAAAAGGAAAGCATACAATGTAGAGAAATCATGAAAAGCCAAAGATTTGGAAAAGCTCATGGACTCACGCGCGCACTTTGCACCTACGCGCAGATCGCGAAATTTTCCAGGGATGCGTACGCGCACTGTGCGCCTACGCGCCGAAGGCCGCACGTGATTTTTAAAGAAGAAATCGTGCCTGGTGATTTTGGAGGGTTTCTGGCCCCATTTGGAGCAGAGTTTTTGGCGAGAAAAGGCTAAATAGACCAAAGAATGAAGGGGAAGGCATGTAGACATTCATACACACATTAGGCTAGTTTTAGTTAGTTTTAGGGAGAGAGAAGCTCTTTCTTCTCTCTAGGATTAGGATTAGGATTAGGTTTAGTTCTTAGATCTAGGTTTTAATTCATGCTCTCTTCTACTTCTTCTTCTTAATTCTTTGTTGTTACATTCATCATTCTTCTATTGTTTGTTATAATTTCTTCTACTTTGTTTGTAGATCTACTTTTGTTCATTCTATTTTCTTTCAATTTAATTTGAGGTAATTCATGATAATTGTGTTCCTTTTGATTGTTGTTATCAATTCCTTGCAATAATTGTTGTTAGATTTCATTGTTGTTATCAATCTACTTTACTTTCCTTTTATTCCTTCCAAGTGTTTGATAAAATGCTTGGTTGGATTTTAGTATAGATTTTGTTTCTCTTGGCCTAGATGGAGTAATTGGTGACGCTTGAGTTATTTAATCCTTTTGTTGATTGATAATTAGAAGTTGCTAATTGATTTGGATACCACTAAAGCTAGTCTTTCCATTGGGAGTTGGCTAGGACTTGTGGAATCAAGTTAATTCATCCACTTGACTTTCCTCCATGATTAGAGCTTAACTAAGTGGTAGCAATGGACAATTCTCATCACAATTGAGGAGGATAATGAGGATAGGACTTCTAATTCTCATAACCTTGCCAAGAGCTTTTCTTAGTTGTTGGTTTATTTCTTTTGCAATTAACATTCCTTGTCCCTTAACTCAAAAACCCCAAACATACTTCATAACCAATAACAAGACACTTCATCGCAATTCCTAGGGAGAACGACCCGAGGTTCAATACTTCGGTTTATAAATTTAGGGGTTTGTTTTAGTGACAAACAATCTTTTGTATGAAAGGATTATTATTTGGTTTAGAAACTATACTTGCAACGAGATTTCATTTGTTAAATTCTAAACCGTCAAAAGTCCACTCATCACAACCCTATACACTTGAGTGACTAGAACGGATACACATCCGGTGAGGGTTTGATCGCTCAATTACATGTTTTCACCCATGATCAACACTTTTCTTGCAAGTTGTTAAAATCTTTTAATAACTCAATTCAATTGTGGGTTTGATTTGATAGCTATTGCTCTAGCCCTTGCACTTATATATGTATTCTTAGAAGTTGATTTATTTTGACCAAGTAGTTGCATTCATATAGATAGATTGCATGTAGATAGGTTGCATTTAGATAGTTTGCATTGAATAAATGTTGATATCCTTTGTCTCTTTCTTGAGTTTAGCATGAGGACATGCTTAGTTTAAGTGTAGGGAGATTTGATAAACCCCAATTTTGTGGTTTATCTTGTGCTTAATTTGGGGGATTTTTTCAACTTATCCCACATTTATTCAATGAAAAAGCATGATTTTGTAATTCTCCCTAAATTTGTGCTTAAGTGTGAAAACATGCTTTTTAGGCCTTAAAATAGCTAAATTTAATTCACCTTAATTCCATTCGATGCCTTGATATGTTTGTTGAGTGATTTCATATTCATAAGGCAAGTATTGGATGGAAGAAGTGAAGGGAAAAGCATGCAAAGTGGAGAATTCATGAAGAAATGAGCATTTGGAGAATTCAGGGCCACGCGCATGCGTCGCCCACGCGTACGCGTGAGAAGAGATTTGCAAGTCACGTGCACGCGTCACCAACACATACGCGTGAGGAGGAATTTTGGCGAACGATGCGAACGCGTCATCCACGCGCACACGTGACAAGAGGCACGTGACCTCATTAAAGTGAATTTGCTAGGGGTGATTTCTGAGCTTCCCAGGCCCAAATCCAACTTGTTTCTGAGGCTATTTCATGCAGAATTGAAGATTGGACAATGGGGGAGCAATTAGATTAGCTAGGATCATGCTTTAGTTGGCTTTCTAGAGAAAGAAGCTCCCTCTTCTCTCTAGAATTAGGTTAGGATTAGGTTAAATTCTCTTAGATCTAGGTTTAATTTCGTGTTTCCATCTTATTTTCTCTACAATTTCTTGTTCTATTGCTTGGATTTTCTTAGTTCTTTTTGTTAACTTCTCATTTTGGGTACTTTTTATGTTAATGAACTCTTATTAATTTCCATTCTCTTTAATGCAATTTTGAGGTATTCCATGTTTAATGTGCTTTCCTTAGTTGTTATTGTTAATTTCTTGCATTGGGTAGTGGTAGAATTTACTATTTCTTGCAATTTACCATGCTTTTTTTTATGCCTTTGATGCCAAGGCATCTTAGGCTAGTTTCACTAGCCTTTTCTTTTGTTTTTAGTAGGTTTTATGTATTTTCTTGAACTATAAGTATGCATTTGGATTAAAAGGTCATGTGTGCCTTAATTCATTCAAACATGGTTAATTTGATGCATTTTCATGAGATTTATGTCATAATTACTTGTGTGCTAAGAATGATGCAAATTCTCATGACTTTAGCAAGGCTTTGATGCATGTATTGGTTGATGATAGGTGAAGAAATGCATGGAAAGAAGTTGGAGAATGGCCATGGAAAGGAGTAAAGGAAGCAACGTTGGTGGCCAAAGTTTTCCCACCAACGTTGCCTCAAACATTGGAGAAAAGAGTAGTGAAAAGTGCTGAAGTTTTGGTGCCAACGTTGGAGGGGACGTTGGTGAGCCAACGTTACCTCCAACGCTCTTTGATACAGTTTGCTTTCTGGAATCGGAAAAATTTAGTGCAACACGTACGCGTGGACGACGCGCATGCGTGCATCGAGGAATTTTGATGATCCACGGGCACGCGTAGGTGACGCACACGCGTGAATCAGCCAACGTTGGAGGGAACGTTGCCACTCCAACGTTGAGGCAAACGTGCACGATATAGCATTCAAATCTAGAGTTCTAAAAAATGGCACCGACACGCACGCGTGGGTGACGCGCATGAGTGGGTTTGCCAACGTTGGAGGGAGCGTTGCCAGGCCAACGTTGAGGCAAACGTGTGCGAAAACCTTTCGAAAATTGGAGTTGGGGAAATTGCAATGACGCATACGCGTCGATGATGCATACGCATGTACGTGCATTCCTTCCCAACCACGCGTATGCATAGGTGATGCGCACGCGTGACTAGGCAAACGTTGATGCTCCAACATTGAGTCAAACATTGCTCAAAGTACCCAGAACCCCATTTCTCTAAAAGAATGTTTGACTCAACGTTTTCTCAAAAACGTTAACTCTAACTTTGACATCAGAACTCTGCAACTTAAGCACATCTCTTCTCAACAGCATTGGAGCCACTCCAACCCACTTCAGTAAAGGCCAAAAGCCCAATCCAAGAGTCTAAGTTAGTAGGGGTTAGCCAGTAAGGAACCCAATTGGGGAATTCTCTGCATAATTTACTTTCTCTAAAATTTTAGTTTACTTGCAATGTACTTTCAATTTCAATTTCCATTTTCTAGAGCCATGAACAACTAAACCCCTTTCATTGGGTTAGGGAGCTCTGTTGTAATTCAATGGATCAATAATAGTTTTCATCTTCTTGTCTATCTTTTTTCTTGATTTTGTTAGAAAGCTTTCGATCTTACTTCAATTGAATAGTTGTCTTGACAGAGAAGCTATTCATAATTGGATTTCCTTTGATCCTTGAGAGAGGGATGAGGAAATCATGCTAGAAATGCTTTCTCACATTGGATTAGATTGGGGGTTGGATGGATATCGTGACATGTAATCCTACCAATACTTTGATCTATGAATTTTTGTGGTATAATTAGTGACCAAACTTTATCTCTTCCCATGAGCAATTAAATCAAGACATTGGGTAATTGTTTAAGCTTAGAGAGATTGGTGAGCCAAGACATTGGGATCCAATCACCTAATATTGCCAGGCAAAGTCAATGAATGCATTGATTGAGGAAGATATGAAAATGATTTGATCCGAAGAATTCAATATCTCTTAAAGCCCAATGAATCCCTCATTCTGATCTCTTCCATTCTTTTACATTATGTTGTTTAATTTGATGCACAATCTCCATTCCCATTTATTTCTTGCAACTTAAGCTTCTGCACTTTAATTACTTGCCATTTACTTTCTATCACTTAGTTTCTGTTCTTTACATTCTGCAATCATTCAGTTCTGATTCAGTTCAACTAGAAAACTCCTTCAATTAAAATTGCTCAACCAATCAATCCCTGTGGGATTCGACCTCACTCTATTGTGAGTTTTTACTTGACGACAATCCGGTGCACTTGCCGGTGGAAATTTGTTGAGAGACAAGTTTTCGTGTATCAGCCTTCCAAGTGTTTGACAAAATGCTTAGTTGGATGTTAGAGTAGCTTTTTTAGCATTCTTGGCTTGGAAAGAGAAATTAGGCAATCTTGAGTCATTAATACCCAACTCATGTTGGTGATCTAGAGTTGTTAGTTAATATTGTTTCCATTTACTCTAACCTCTTGCTAATTCAAATAGAAAGTTAATTAGGACTTTTAGATTGAGATTAACTAGTCTTATTTGACTTTCTCTCATGTGAAGATAACATTGTACCTTCTTCCATTGTTGGAGATGACTAAATAGGATAAGCTCTTGATAATTATTGTAATATGATTAGTGATTAGGATAGAAAGATTATATTCTCAACCCTTGCCATGAATGTCTCTCTTTAGTAATTGTTTTCTTTAGTTGTTTGATTTATATTCCTTGCCCTTTTACCAACCCACCCCTTGGATACCATAACCAATAATACGCATACCTCACTGCAATTCCTTTGAGAGACGACCCGAGATTTAAAAACTTCGGTTACTTTTATTGGGTTGGACTTGTGACAACCAAACAAATTAAACTTTGATTGAGCACTGCTTGTCAGTTTGGAACTATACTTGCAACGAAGTTATTTTCCTCTAACTGAGAAGAAATTCTTAATCGATGGTAATGCTCTTTCAAGTTTTTGGCACCATTTCCGGAGTATTGCAATGTGTGTATGTTATTGGTTATTGTATATATGTGAATATTGTGAATATGTTTGCCTTTTGTCTCTTTGTTAGTTTTTGCTAGTTTTAGGATTTGGTTTTCTTTGTTTCTTGTTAGTTTTTGTTTTCATTTGCTCTTGCTACTATGAATTCTCACCCCTTTGGCTATGAGTTTGGTTCAAATTATGTTGTAGGAAATGAGAACTACAATGACAACATGCATCAAGGATGGAGCAATCAAAGATGGGAGGTGCCCCAAGGAATTGATCACTCTTCTTGGCAACAACCTCCTTCGGATTCTTATAGGTATAATCCCACTCCTAATGCATACCAACTTAATGGATGTGGTGACCCTCATTGTGGTTGTCAACAACCACCACCATATGCCTATGAACCACCTCCTTAACATAATTTTAAACCACCATACTCACAAGCCTCTTACCATCATTCACCTCATTATGTCCCTAATCATTATCCACCGTACCAACCACCCTATGAGCCATATGAACCATACATAGAACCACAACAATTCCAACACAATTACAACCAAGAACTACCTCAATATACACCATCTCTATACCCTTACCAAGGTTCATAATAGTTGCACGTTCAAAGTTTGATTGTAAGTTTTGGTGTAGAGCTAGATTGCTTGGGTCTAAGAGGAGAGTTTGGTGCCTTCATGAGAATTCGGCTTGCTTACCACTCAGAGAAAATTACCATGATCAACTTGAAGACGGGTGTGAAAACAAAGTATGGGATTCCGGATTACAAGATGTGGATCAACTTTTGGAGCTCATAGTTTGTAAAGAACTCCATCAAAGCTTGGAGCTATTAATTTTGAATGATGGAGCTTATTGGAGATTCAAGCATTGATGGATGTTCAAGGATAGATTCAAGCACAAGCGACCTTGATGAGAGCTCCCCATAAGTCCAACTTAAGGACAATAAATAAAAGTGCTAGGTGGGAGACACCCCACCATGGTAACATCTTTTCATTTTTTTTCTTTTTATAAATATTGGTAAAATTAGTTTAATTTTATGTTTAGTTTTATTTGTTTGGTTTATTTATTAGTCCAGTATGTTAAATAAGGTTTTATGGTGTTTTGGTAGCTGTTTGGAGGTTTGGAATGCTTGGTTTGGTGCAAGAACTTAGAAAAATTTTGAAAAACAGAGCACCATACCATGCGTACGTGTGACCCCAAGTTTTTTGAGCACTCACGCGTACGCCTCCCCCACGCATATTCGTGACATCTAGATTTTTCAGGGCCAGTACAAAAACCAGAGAGTTGCGCGCGTTTTGGGCTAGAATTGTGCCTCTAGCACAAAATCCATCCACGCGTACGCGTCACCCCACACGTATGCGTCACGTATCTCTCTCTTCACTCACGCATGCGCGTCGCACGCCATTTCGATCATTCATGTGTACGCGTGACACGAAGCGTACACATGACACCCCTGCCCTGTCTCACTCATTTCTTTTCTCCTCTTCTTTCCATTTCTTCCCTTCTTCTCTCTTCTCTTCTTTTCTTTCCATCCTTCAACCATCATCCAACACTACTAAACACCATATATCACCATTTTCTTTAGTTATTTAGATTGTTAGTTATCTAGTTAGTTAGATTTTTGTTTAATTTTTGTTTTCATGACAAGTGTTGGATTATTAATTTTGTTTGCTGTTTATTGCTGCTTATTATTAACTGAATGCTATTTTAGCATAATTGTTTTTTTATACTCATTGTTGGATTCCTTGTTGAGGTACATTTTGTTACTTGATTTTGAGTTTTTATGTTTAACATATTTGCATACTAAGTACTTGTACATTGCCTTCAAGCATCTTAACCCTTTTGAATTGCATGTTGTAGCTAGCCACCATGCAATTTGAATTTACTATCTATTGGGAGGAAATTGTGTATTATCAATGCATTTTTTGTTAGGTGATGTTTGTTTATGATTGATCCTTACTCACATCACCTATTTCATGTATTGATATTTTGGAATTGTGAAATTGGATCGTAAACTTACCTAATTGCATAATTTTTAACTTTCCAAGCTTTGTGGACCATGTTTGCTATGTGATTAATTTTAATTTTTATCTTCTTTTCCTAAGTTCCATAGCACCCATGTGTTCCACCTCTATGTCACTTAGCTGTTGCAACAACTTCAAAGTGTGTCACTGATTGATGTGTAAGTTTTATATTCCATTTTGTGCATTAAACTTCCTTGCACATTAATCTATGTCCACCCATTATCCATTTCACAATTGCTTCTTGTTTATTTGCTTGAATGCTTTTATGCTTCTTTATTGCTTGTTTGGTTATCTTAACTTACAAGTTACTTTGAAGTATTTCAAGCACACTAGAAAGAGTGAAGTGCACACCTCTTTTGTAACGGTGACATAGCTATCTATGCTAGTGTGTGTGTTATAAACTGCATGCAACCTAGAACTCACACACTTATTTCATTAATGTCACCAACACGTACGCATGAGGAGGAATTTTGGCCAACGACGCGCACGCGTCATCCATGCGCATGCGTGACAAGAGGCACGTGACCTCATTAAAGTGAATTCACTGGGGGTGATTTCTGAGGTTCCCAGGCCCAAATCCAACTCGTTTCTGAGGCTATTTCATGCAGAATTGAAGATTGGACAAAAGGGGAGCAATTAGATTAGCTAGGATCATGTTTTTGTTAGTTTTCTAGAGAGAGAAGCTCCTTCTTCTCTCTAGAATTAGGTTAGGATTAGGTTAAATTCTCTTGGATTTTCATAGTTATTTTTGTTAACTTCTCATTTTAGGTACTTTTTATGTTAATGAACTCTTGTTAATTTCCATTCACTTTATTGTAATTTTGAGGTATTTCATGTTTAATGTAATGTGCTTTTCTTAGTTGTTATTGTTAATTTCTTGCATTGGGTAGTGGTAGAATTTACTATTTCTTGCAACTTACCATGCTTTCCTTTTCTGCCTTCGAAGTGTTTGACAAAATGCTTGGTTGGATGTTAGTGTAGCTTTTTGAGCATTCTTGGCTTGGAAAGAGAAATTAGGCAATCTTGAGTCATTAATACCCAACTCATGTTGGTGATCTAGAGTTGTTAGTTAATATTGTTTCTATTGAGTCTAATCTCTTGCTAATTCAATTAGTAAGTTGATTAGGACTTTTGGATTGAGATTACCGAGTCTTCTTTGACTTTCTCTCGTGTGAAGATAACATTATACCTTCATCCATTGTTGGAGATGACTAAATAGGATAACCTCTTGATAATTATTGTAATATGATTAGTGATTAGGATAGAAAGCTTAGATTCTCAATCCTTGCCATGAATGTCTCTCTTTAGTAATTGTCTTCATTAGTTGTTTGATTTACATTCCTTGCCCTTTTACCAACCCACCCCTTGGATACCATAACCAATAATACGCATGCCTCACTGCAATTCCTTTGAGAGACGACCCGAGATTTACATACTTCAGTTACTTTTATTGGGTTGGACTTGTGACAACCAAACAAATTAAACTTTGATTAAGCGTTGCTTGTCGGTTTGGAACTATACTTGCAATGAAGTTATTTTCCTCTAACCGATAAGAAATTCTTAACCGACGGTAATACTCTTTCAATCTCCGGGTATTCTTCTTCTCCTAAATTGAATCCCACCTCAGGGATTACTGGCCTTTTACTCATTATCTTGTGATAATGTTCTTTATGTTGCTTGGTAAGAAATCGAACAGGTTTGAAAACAACTGTTGATTTGTCTTCTTTCTTGTTCTTTGGGGCAGTTTTGCCACTTTTTGGAGCCATGGGATTGAATTCTTGATGAGAGAACAGGGCTCCTGCCACACCAAACTCCATGCTGCCTTGCTGGCGTTTAACGCCAAAGTGGTTCTCCCTCTTGGGCGTTAAACGCCCAGCCAGGACTTCTGGTTGGCGTTTAATGCCAGGCTTGTGCTCCCTTTAAGGCGTTAAACGCCCAGCCAGAGCTACCTGACTGGCATTTAACACTAGGCTTGCTGCCTCCATGGGCATTTAAATGCCCAATTGCCTTCTCTTTCTTGCGTTTAACGCCAGAGAGATCCTTACTCTAGGGTATTCTGTTTGCTTTTCTGCATCATTTTGTTTCTGTTTAAGCACTGTCCATGATCACTAACATTAAAATTAACTTAAAACATAATGAAAAACTAATTGAAAAGAAAACTAATTAAAATAGAAACAACCAAAAAATTAAAATGTATGAGTGATTATTGGGCTGCCTCCCAACAAGCGCTTCTTTAATATCTTTTGCTGGACTTCACTGTACTTATCTTAGTAGCAGTGTTGAGCCTCCTGGCTCAATATCTCCTCCAAGGTAATGTTTAACCCTTTGTCCATTGACAGTGAACCTGGTTTCTTTACCTTGAAGTTCTATGTGCCCGTAAGGTGATACATTAGTAATCACAAACGGTCCCGTCCAACGGGATTTGAGTTTTCCAGGAAACAGTTTGAGTCTTGAGTTGAAGAGCAGGACTTTCTGTCCCGGTTCAAAGACTCTGGAATCTATCTTCCTGTCATGCCACCTCTTTGCCTTTTCCTTATAGATCTTTGTATTTTCAAATGCAGCTAAGCGAAATTCATCCAACTCATTTAGTTGGAGCAGCCATTTCTCTCCTGCTGCTTTAGCATCAAGGTTGAGGAATCTAGTAGCCCAATAGACTTTATGTTCTAGTTCCACTGGCAAATGATAGGATTTCTCATACATCAGCTGGTATGGTGATGTTCCAATTGGGGTTTTGAAAGCTGTTCTGTATGCCCACAGAGCATCATCAAGCTTTCTAGCCCAATCCTTTGTAGAGGCACTTACTGTCCTCTCTAGGATTCGCTTTAGTTCTCTATTTGAGACTTCAGCTTGCCCATTTGTTTGGGGATGATACGGTTGTGCTACTTTATAGTGAACTCCGTAATGGCTTAAGACAAAATCCAGCTGTCTGTTGCAGAAATGAGTACCTCCATCACTAATTAGTGTCCTAAGGACACCAAATCTACTGAAGATATTCTTTTGGAGGAACTTCGTTACTACTCTGATGTCATTAGTGGGTGTTGCTATTGTTTCAACCCATTTAGACACAAAATCTACTGCTACAAGGATGTAGGTGTTTGAGTATAAAGACGGGAATGGTCCCATGAAATCTATGCCCCATACGTCAAACAACTCAATATCTATGATTATTTGCTGAGGCATGTGACGTGGCAGAAATTGGCGAATTAAGAATTGTTATGAGATATGCGTTGCAAGTATAGTTCTTAACCAACCAGAAATCCGCTTATCAATTTAGAAGGGTTGTCACAAAATTAAAATTAAAATACTGGGAGTATGAATCCCAGGTCGTCTCCCAATGAGTTGCAGAAAGGTGTGCTATTTTATTAATCAGATATTTTCAAAAAGGGTTTGAGTTGAATAAACAGGAAATTAAATTGGAGAAATTAAGTAATTTAAAAAAAAGCCTTGACTGGGAGTAGATTAGTTGGAAGCCCTATTCTTGTTGAAGTACTCTCAAGATTAATTGATAATTGAAGGTTGTTCTGTTTAGTTATCCCTTACTAGGTAAGGGAAATTCAAACAAGTTGGAATGCTGTTTCTATTCACAAGTTCCAATCCACTCAATTGAAAAGGATTAATGTCAGTGACTAGAGAGCATTCTAACAATAAACCCAATTACAATTTTTCTTTTAAGCATCCCAACTCAAGGGTTCCTTTTAATCAACTCCCCATCAAGTCAGGGAACTACTCGCTCATTGTGAATGTAGAACTCATAACATAGGAAAGGGAATTGAAGAAAGACATGATAAATAAAACTCAAAGGAATCAATTAAAAATAAAAGTAATTCTTGTATTAATAAATTCTAAAATAATCCAATAGTAAAATTGAGTAAATTAAAGGACATGGAAGAGTAAAGCCAAGTAAAGAAAACGAACTAGAATGACGAAGTCTTGATGAGGTAATAACTCTTCTCAATATCCCAATGCAAAGAGCAATAGAAATAAAATCCTAAGAACTATGAATGTGTAAAGAGAAAACCTAGAGGAGGAGTAAAACTAGATCTAAAAACTAAAAATTGTGTGGAATGAATGTTGTTATGGTTTCTGCATGTTCTCTGGCTCTAGTCTGCTTTTCTGGGCCAAAAACTGGGTCAAAACTGGGCCCAAAATCGCCCCCAGCGAATTCTACAGATTATGCAGATCACGCATGTCACGCGATCGCGTCATTCATGCGGACGCGTCATTCGGCGTTTTGCTTTGCCACGCGGGCGCGTCGTCCACGCCTCCGCGTCACTTATGCTATTCCAATCCGCGCGGTCGCGTGAGCCATGCGGCCGCGTCACTGCGATTTCCTCTCTTTCGCGCGGTCGCGTGAGCCATTCGGCCGCGTCACTTCTCGCTGGTCATCTCCTTAATTTCTTGTGTTCCTTCCATTTTTGCAAGCTTCCTTTCCAATCTTCAACTCATTCATACCCTATAAAGCCTGAAACATTTAACACAGATCACGGCATCGAATGGAATAAAGGAGAATTAAAATACATAATTAAAAGTCTCTTAGGAAGCAAGTTTTCAATCATGTAATAATTTTAGGAAGGAAATATAAATGCATGCTAATCATATGAATAAGTGGGTAAAGATCATGATAAAACCACACAATTAAGCACATTATAAACCATAAAATAGTGCTTTATCAGCATGCTGTGACTATGAGGAAGATTGCCAGCCCTTTGGCAACTATCGCAGTTACGGACAAACTCTCTAGAATCCTTAAAAAGAGTAGGCCAGTAAAAGCCACTTTGGAGAAATTTGGTGGCTATCCGCTCACCTCCAAAGTGTCCTCCATAGTCTGAGCCATCGCAATGCCATAGAATTCTCTGTGCCTCTTCTTCAGACCCACAGCGTTGGATTATTCCATCCGAGCATCTCTTAAAGAGATATGGCTCATCCCATAGGTAATATTTTGCATCATGTAAGAGTTTTCGGGCTGTTAAATTCCTTGGGAATAAACCTTATAGCTTTGTAATTTGCAATGTTTGCAAACCAAGGTACTGTCTAGATGTTGTAGAGTTGCTCATCTGGGAAGGATTCAGATATGTCACTGGAGGGCAAAGAAGTCCCTGCTACGAGTTCAATCCTAGACAAGTGGTCAACCACTTGATTTTTTGTGCCTTTTCTGTCTCTAATTTCTATATCAAACTCTTGCAGGAGTAATACCCATCTTATAAGTCTGGGTTTAGAGTCCTGCTTAGTGAGTAGATACTTTAGAGTGGCATGGTCAATATAGATAATGACCTTAGAACTGAACTTGTCAATGGCATAGAGCACTGCAAGTAGCTCCTTTTCTGTAGTATTGTAGTTTTTCTGTGCATCATTTAATATGTGACTAGCATAATAAATGACATGCAAAAGCTTGTCATGTCCTGCCCTAGGACTGCGCCAATTGCATGATTACTGGCATCACACATTAGTTCAAATGGTAAGTCCCAGTTGGGTGCAGAGATGATAGGAGCAGTGACAAGCTTGGCTTTCAAAGTTTCAAAGGCATGCAGGCATTCTTGGTCAAAGACGAATGGAACATCATTGGCCAAGAGATTGCACAAGGGTTTTACGATTTTTGAAAAATCTTTTATGGACCTTCTGTAAAATCCTACATGTCCTAGGAAACTTTTGATTGCCTTGACATTAGTAGGTAGAGGCAAGCGTTCTATCACTTCCACCTTAGCTTGATCTACTTCTATCTCATTATTTGAGATCCGATGCCCAATAACAATGCCTTTAGTTACCATGAAGTGACATTTCTCCCAGTTTAGAACTAGGTTTGTCTCTTGGAATCTTTTTAGAACTAGGGTCAGATGATCAAGGCAGGAGTCAAATGTGTCTCCAAAAACAAAGAAGAAATCCATGAATACTTCAAGGAACTTCTCTACCGTATCAGAGAAGATGGATAACATATATCTCTAAAAGGTGACAGGTGCATTGCACAGGCCAAATGGCATTCGCCTGTAGGCAAACACGCCAGATGGGCATGTGATGTTGTTTTCTCTTGATCATATGGATCCACTGCTATTTGATTGTACCCGGAATATCCATCCACGAAACAATAAAAAGCATGCCCTGCTCGTCTTTCTAGCATCTGATCAATGAATGGTAAAGGAAAATGATCCTTTCTAGTGGCGTCATTGAGTCCTCTATAGTCAATGCACATACGCCACCCTGTAACTGTCCTTTTAGGGATCAGTTCATTCTTTTCATTATGAACCACTGTCATGCCTCCCTTCTTGGGAACAACCTGGACAGGGCTCACCCAAGGGCTGTCAGAAATGGGATAAATAATCTCAGCCTCCCAGATCTTAGTGACTTCCTTCTGCATTACTTCCTTCATAGCCGAATTCAATCGCCTCTGTGGTTGTACCCCCGGTTTGGCATTATCCTCCAGCAGGATTTTGTGCATGCATCGGGCTGGGCTAATACCCTTAAGGTCACTTATACTCCACCCTAGGGCGGTCCTATGTGTTTTGAACACTTTAATTAATGCTTCTTCTTCCTGTGGCTCTAAGGTAGAGCTTATGATCACAAGATAAGTATCTCAATCTCCCAGAAATGTATATTTCAGGGAGGATGGTAATGGTTTGAGCTCAAGCTTTGGAGGCTTCTCCTTTTCCTCAGAGGTTTCCAGAGGTTCCTCTGAATCAGGCTGGATATCATCAAGGATATTATGTAGCCCTTCCTTAAGACTTTCAACAATGTTGACCTCTTCTACCAGAGAATCAACGAGGTCAATGCTCATGCATTCCTCAGTGATGTCTGGATGCTGCATAGCTTTAACAGCATTCAGTACGAACTTTTTCTCATTGACTCTTAGGGTTACTTCCCCTTTTTCAACATCAATGAGGGTCCGCCCTGTAACTAGGAAGGGTCTCTCTAGGATAAAGGATGAACTCTTATGCCTTTCCATGTCCAACACCATAAAGTAAGTGGAAAAAGCAAAGGGTCCAACCTTGACAATCATGTCTTTGATTACTCCTGATGGTATCTTAATAGAACCATCAGTAAGTTGAAGGCATATGCGGGTTAGTTTGACTTCATCAGTCAAACAAAGCTTCTTTATTAATGAAGCAGGTATTAGGTTGATGCTTGCTACAAGGTCACATAGAGCTGTCCTTGTACAAGCATCACCTAGAGTTCATGGTATCATAAAGTTTCCAGGATCCTTAAGTTTTTCTGGTAAACTATTCTGAATAATTGAACTGCATTCTTTAGTGAGGAGTGATGAATCCACATTTCATGGTATTTATTTGCTCTATTTGGGTGGATTTCATTAACTTTTCTTGCACTTATCCATTGAAATAGCTTAGTTTTGTGATTTCTTCCTAAATTGTGCTTGAAAGTGAAAACATGCTTTTTAGGCCTTTTAATTGCTAAATTTTATTCACTTTAATTCCATATGATGCCTTGATGTATTTGCTAAGTGATTTCAGGTTTCCAAGGCAGGTATGGGTTGAAGAAGTGAGAAAAAGAGCATGCAAAAGGGAAGAAACCATGAAGAAATGAAGTTTGGAAAATTCAGCGATCCGTGCGTGCGCACAAGTGATGTATGCGCGCGCATAAGCGCGAGCTAGGCGACGTGTGCGTGTGCACAAGCGCGAGCTAGGTGACGCGTACGCGTGATCCACGTGTACGCGTGGAAGTAGAGTTTGCTCAGGGACGCGTACGCGTGACCCACGCGTATGCGTGACTCGAGTCACGTGAGCTCATTAATGCAAATCGCTGTGGGCGAATTATGGGCCTCCAAAACCCAATCCAGCTTATTTCTGAAGCTATTTCAACCCCAATTCAAGTAGAAACAAGGGAGGGCAATTAGGATTAGCTTTTCTTATATTCTTCTCTTAGTTTCTAGAGAGAGAAGCTGTCCCCTCTCTCTAGAATTAGGTTAGGTTTAGTTTAATTTTCTTTAATTTCATTCTTTTATTCTTGTTTTGATGTAGTTTCCTTTTTGTTTTCATGTCTTTATCTTCTTTATTTCTCTTGTTATTTCCTTTATTTTGTTACTTTTATGTTATGAACACTCTTTGTTAATTTTAATTTCAATTAATGCAATTTATGTTTCATGTTAAAAAAAATAAACAAACAAACATTTTATTTAATTCAACTACTTATATGCATGTAACTATACTAAATGCTATCTACATATATCTATAATATGGTTCCTATTAAATTTGGCTAAAATAAACAAGAGAATCTCAATCGATCCAACAATTAATCATTAGGGCTAAGATAAGAAAATATAGCAATATAATCGATGTCCAAAGATTTGATTTGAAATTTCCAAAATTCATTTCAACAACTTGCATGAAGACACAAGATAAGCAATGGGAACATAGAATTTGAGCAATTGAAACCCTCACCGGATGTGTTTACACTCTAATCGCTCAGTGTGTAGGGTTTAATCACTCAATCCTCCTTTAATCATGTCTCTCAAAGATTTGCAAGTCATCTAACAATCAACTAATATTTGATGCATGAATGCAAATATCATGAGGACTTTTGTGGGTTGTAATGGGGCTTAGGTAAGGGTAGGATTAATATAGTTAAGTGGGCTAATAGATTGGATCTTTGATTAGCTCAAGTATCCCACCTAATCATATATCATCCTATATATATAATAAAATAACCTAACTACCCATTTATCCTCTTTCTCACATTTACTCATGCATGCTTCTTTCCGATTCAAATACATATGCATCTCTTATTTACATTCTCATTATCATTTCTTTTCTTTTTTTATTTTTTTTAAACAAAGTATGTACACCAAAAAAAGTTTTTTTTTTAAAACAAAGTATGTACACCAAAATTTTTTTTCTTTTATCATATAAGAGAGATCCATATGTTTTAAGTAATAGATGCATGAGTGATTATCCATTTTTCCAAATATTCACAATGAACACCCAAAGTAAACTAACTACCAATGATTTCCCACAAATTCCCCCCAAACTTGAATAACACACACACTCAAATCTAAGCTAATCAAAGATACAATCAATGGACACAATGGTTTTTTGTAAACCCCGCTAAAATCGGTAAATAATTAGTCAATAAATCAAATTTTAAATAAGAAAATTAAAAATGCAAAACTAATATCAAAATAGGATAGAGCTCGTCAAAATGAGAATGTTGATACCAATTTCGAAAAATTTGGCCCAAAATTAGACCGAATGGGCCGAACCGGTTGAACTGGGCCCGAACCGGGCCGTGGGCCCAACCGGACCCATCATTTAAATGAGCAGAAGCTCATTCTTCCCAATTTTGCATGCAAGAACACGCTGAAGGCAAGAAAACAGGGGGGAGAGCATCATAAGAAACCTAACCCTCACTTTAATTTCAAATCCACATAACTTTTGATCCAGAGCTCCGATCGTCGCACCAATTGTGGCCACACGTCCACGGCGTCGAGCTCTACAAATCCCAGTACATTGTAAGGTAAGGAATTCACGTTTTTTTGCTCAATTTCCCCATTTACAGTTTTGAAAATCTATGAGCAATTATGTTGAAAATTGTTCAATTTTGGTGTTTAGGATCAAATTAACTTGGTGGACTTGCCGGGTCTTGTCCCGATTTCTTGTTGGTAAGGTGAGAGTCTTAGAACTCTAATTAATTCATTAATTTGGTGTTTTGGGTATTGAATTTTGGGAATATGCTTGTGATACTTATGTTAGGTGCATGTAAATATGTGATATGAAGCAATTGGATATGTTGGGAGCTTAATTGGAAGCTGGGAGTGAGTTCTAGTTGCTGGATGTTAGTGATTAAGGCTTACAATTTGGCCTTGTGGGTTGCCTTGGACCAAACGCGGTGATCGGCCAAGGCATGGTCTAGGTTTCACGCGTTTAACATTTAAGGTGTTGTGAAAACGTAGGTTAGAAAGCCATAGGTTAAGTTGAAAAGGTTAAATGCATTAAATGGTTGGCTTGTGTTGATGTTGGATAAATATATGATTGAGTTTAAATTAGAATTAATGAGTTAGAATTTATGAGCTTGACTTGTTGATGTTGTGGTATGTATGCTCTTGGAGTTGATGTTAGTATACATTAATAGATTATGGTTGGTGTTTGTTAATAAAGAGTTGTTATATGAGTTGATGGGTTAAAATATGTAGGGTTGATAAATGTGTTAATGGAATAATGTATATGAAGGGTTGACAAATGTAATATTGGAATGATATATGTGAAGGGTTGTTCATATATATACATATGATATATGTTAATGCAATTTGTGGTTATGGCTCATTGGATTGGTTAAAGGTAGCTTGAAGTGGTTGTTGATGAGTTGGGATTAGGCATGCTTGCAATATGCAGGTTTTAAGGTAAGGATTTGTGAATGTGGTGAAAATGAGGTTTGGAAGTGTTTTGGTAAAAAATGGTTTTCGGTGAACTTTGAAAGTCCATAACTTGCTCCTCAAAGTTTGGATTGAGTTGAGATTTATTGCAAATGAAAGATGGTTTTATGAGCTTTTGATTGATGTCAATTTTGTGAAAAACGGAATTTTGTAGAGAAAGTTATGGACGTTGGAAATTTGGTATATAAATCTATGTTACAGGGTATTTAAAACAGGTCTGAAACAGCTTTCTGGAATTTTGGAAAAACGCCCATCCACGCATACGCGTAGCCCACGCGTGCGCGTGGCGTGGTATTTTGATGACGCATGCGCGAGAAGCATGCGTACGCGTGACTTGCTGTACGCTCCACGCGTGCGCGTGGCCTACGTGTACGCGCGAATGCTGCTTGCTGCAAAAACTGGTTTTTGACTGTTTTAAACCAATTTTCCACTTCTAAACCTCCATTTTCTCCTCTTTAAGGCTTAAAGGATGGTACTAGGTCCAGTAGATAAATGAAGCTAGGATAATGAGATAACTTGAGGGTGAAGTAAGAGGTAAATGATGGCTTTTATGAAGAAAATAAAAATGTTAAAGAAGTTTAACACTAAGACTTGATAATTGATGATGTATTGAAAATGAAATTGAAATGGCTTATGAATAATGATATCTGAGATACGAATTTCCCTGGGTAACAAAACTGTGGCTCGCCACCACGTGTTCTAGGTTGAATCTCGATACTCTATTGACCCTACGTCGTAAGGGTGACCAGGCACGTATAAATTCCCGGGTATGGATGGTCCCCAATGAATGATTTAACTGATATATGAATGTGAAATCTATGCATAGACTCATGGGGATGCGCGACGGAGGACAGTCTAAGTTTTTCAGACTTGTCGGGTTGGATGGATAACCAACAGATGGACCCTATCAGCCATAGGACAGGCGTGCATCATCTGCATTTGTTTGTTTTGATTGCTATGCATTTCCTGAGTTTGCCTAACTGTATGTATACATCCTGCTACTTGCTACTTGCACTTTCTGCCTATTACTTGTGCATGAATTTGTCTAGTTGCTTGTCTTTGATGAATTATGGATGACGGAGGAAGGGTAAAATGGTTTGATGTTAGGTTAGGTTTAAGATTGAGTAAGTTTAGGCAGGTTTAGTATACCTCCCCTATTTATGGCTTTTGTTTAGAAATTAAGTTTTACAATTGCATAACGGAGTTCTAGGATTGCCTATGGCATTCCCAGGACCTTATTTATTATACGTGTGGCACCTTTACCATACTGAGAACCTCTGGTTCTCATTCCATACTGTGTAGCTATTTTCAGATGCAAGTCGAGAGGCTCCTCGCTAGGCGTCTGGATTCCTGAAGCGGAGTAGTCCCTGGGATATTTTGGTTTATCAGTTTATGTATATATGTACTTAGTTATTTAGCTTGCTCTCCAAGAAGCTTGTTTATTTTGCTCCTCTTAGAGGATACAGGAGAGTTAGGGTTTCATTTCTGTACTTTGGTTTTTGGGATAGTTGTATATGTATGTATATATATTCTCCGGGCAACCTTGGCTTCGCAGGTTGAGTCAAGAGCTAGTTATGCTGTATTCTTGGCCCTCTTTTCTCTCTCTTGCTTATTTATATCTTGGAACTTTTAGGTTTCTTAGCACGCAAGTAATCCCTTCTTTTGAGTGTTGCGCTTTTCACTTTGCGATTTTTGTTTTACCCATTTTTCAAGGCTCCTAGTTTATTATATTCTTTCTATTATTATATATAAGTGTTTTATTTTTAGAGGTCATAGCACCTCGCCACCTCTGTTTTACATCCTAGGTGTAAAGCTCTGTGTGGTAGGGTGTTACATTTTTCACTTAGGGCAAATGATGTGCTTAAAATTAGAACAAAGGAGAATTAAAAGGCTCAAAAAGTGGTTTATAATGATAGATGTAAGGGTTGGTCATATGGGTTAGTGAGTTCAATTTCTAAAAAAAAATGGCCTCAATCATACTAAATACAATTCAAAACATCAAACATAGGATGTATAGGCTAAAGCAAATCTAACTTAGATTATCAAAGGAGTATATCACACAAGAACAAAAATTGTGATTGAAAATATGCAACCATACAATCAAAGCTCAAATCTCACTTGGTATTTGTTCAAGCTCTTTTCTATGTTCCATAAAAAGATACTTCAAGCAAGTTCAAAAATATATTTTCAAATCTAATCAATGGAATGCCCAAAAAAAGGATTTCTTGAAAATTCTTTGTTATTTTACCAAACTTATTTACTATACTAGGCAACATGCAAGTATCTACCAAAAATAAAAATATACGCAAGCTAAGATATATACAAGCAAACCAAGCAAAATGCAATAGAATGAAATACTAAACAAATATTCACAAAAAAACATAACTACTAAAAACTAAAGAAAAATAGTACAAAGTGTTGAGAAAGAGAAACTTACGCCCTAAAAACTATAGATCCTCCCCCACACTTAAACGTTGCACGGTCCTCCGTGCATGCACTCAATCCGGGGGTGAAGAGATGTGAGGCTCCACCTTCAGCTGGTGGGCACCAGGGCTCCGGGTTGCTGTAGAGAACAAGAATTGAGGAAAAAGTCATAGTAGTGTGGTATGATAAAAGATAATGTGTGTATTCTAAATGCGCGCAGTTTAGAACACAACACATTAGCCGGTTAAAATGGTAACCACAAAAGCAAGAAAAATAGCATGTTCCTCAATCAAGTAACCTAGGTTGCAAGTAAAGAGTAAGTAAAACTTAAGGCACAAGCAACCCTAGGTAACCACAAAAGTGAATTGAGTATTTGAGATATTGGATATTGAAATTATGCAAGTGAAAGCACAAAATTAATAGAAAATGGCACAATTATCAATAGCCAATTCAATGATGAAAAGAGACTACTTATTCATCCTTAGGAATAATGAACTAATCACATGTATAAGGTGCTTGTTACAAAAAGTGACAAGTCTTGATAAGAATCAAGTCAAGTCGACTCAAAAAAATACAAAGCATTAACAAGGAACAAATACCTTGTTATGTGATTATATTCACTTAAGAACCATGATAAGTAAGTAGTTCAACTCAATTCACTAAATGCATTATGCACTTATAAAAATTTCACCTAATATGCAATAACATGTAAACGTGCAAAACCAACTAGGTGCTAGTAATTTAAGGCAAAGTATAAGTGCATTGATGAAATTTAATCAAGAAGCATCCTAATCACATAAATCAAACACTTCCAACTTATTTAATTAACAAACAACTAAACAAAAACTAACATAATTACTAAAAAAATGAAATGCAAACAATACAAAGTAAAGCAAGTAGAGAAGAGAGCAAAAGCAAGAGAAGAGAGGGATGGAAGAAAGAAGAAGAGAAGTAATAAAGAGAAGAGGAGAGAAGAAGTATAGTGGTGAGAAAACAGGGGCGTGCGTAGGCACAGAGGGCTGTGCGCACGCACAAGGGGTCATGCATACGCGTCACAGACGTGTGCGCGTGGTGTGGCGAAAAAAAGAAATCGACACGTACGCGTGAGAGACGCATACACGTGGTGGGAAAAATGTAGAAATTGTGCATTTGCATAATGTGTGCGAATGCCATGGGTAGAGGCCTTGTTCTGAGCTGTGCCTACGCACAGGGCTGTGCCCACGCACAGAAAGGCAATTTTTTTTTTTGCAAAAAGAAACATTAAAATTGCCAGCTATCTCGCCATCTGTGCGTATGCACACAGGTCCGTGCGCACGCACTGGGCACAAAAAGAGGGGGATGCGGACGCACAAGGTGTGCTAACACTCCCAGTAGAAGGTGCATAAGATGGTGTGCGCGCGCACAGAGTGGTGCACGCACACAGATCGCGAAAATTGGGGTTGTGTGCGCATGCATATGCTCTGTTTTTCTCAAAAAATTTTAGTGCTCTAAGGCACCAAAGTTGAAATCCAAAATAGCTTTTCAACCCCAAAACATATTATTCATCAAAAACACATAATCTAAACTAAAATCTAAGCAAATTAAGCTTGAAATTAAACTAAGCTAAGCTATCTACAGGAGAAAAAATGCAATAAATTGAAACTATGTACAAAGAGAGGGTTAGAAAGGTGTTACCATGATGGGGTCTCTCCCACATAGCACTTCTATTTGGAGTCTTTAAGTTGGACTTTCTTGGAAAGCTCTAACAATGCTTGAGTCTCCAAACTCTCCATTGATTGCACCAAGCTTTGGTGGAGTGTCCAACAAGCCATGAGCTCTCAACAAGAACAACAAAAGCAAATAAGAAAAACATATTCACAATATTAACATATTCACAATAGTAAACAAAAAATAAGATATTCACATACTAGCAAAGAAGAAACAAGTTATTTACATATTAACATATTTACAATAGCCAAAAACATCGCACCATTGCAACTCCCCGGCAACGGCACCAAATTTGACAACGACCAAAAGCATAGGTTTGGATTTTTCACACTAAAAATAGGATTGACGTTGCAAGTATAGTCCAAACCCCACAATTGATCATCAATCAAATGTTATCACAATTTAAACCAAATATAAACCGAGAGTATTGGACTCTAGGATCGTCTTCCCTAGGAGTTACAAATGAAATGTCATATTATTGGCTATGAGGGAAATGGGGGTTAGATGGTGGCAATTGGCAAGAAATGCAAATAGCAAGAAAGTAGCTTAGCATGCAAGGAATTAAATAAAAGCAATTAAACGTACTGCAAATGGAAATTAAACAATAAAAAAGACTCTTGGCAAGAAGTGGGTAATTAAGGATTCTTATCCTAGTTGTGGACCACAAACATGGTAATTGTGTGTGAATTAATCCCAATTAGTCAACCCTACATTGAGAATAAGTCAAAAGGGCATAATTGATTCCAATCCCTAAGTCCTAGTCAACACTAGTGGGTCACTTAGAGTTAAGGGAAACCAAACCAATTAACAATCCTCACACAATGCAGAATAGACATCCACAACTCAATTTCACCCAATCACCCAATTTCTCAACCAAGAGTATAAAATTAAACATGCAAAGAATAAAAAAGTCAAAGCAATAAAAGTCAAAGCAATAAAATTCAAAGCAATAAAATGCAAGGAAAGGAAAATTCAAATGCAAGAAACCTCTTGGCAAGTAATTGAGAGCTAAGGTTACCTATCCTAGCCATTGACCACAAACATATGATGATTATGAAGAGTTAATCCTACTTAGTCAACCTTACATCGAAGATATGTCAATTAGGCATAGTTGATTCAAATCCCTAAGTCCTAAGTCAACACTCTTAGGTCACATAGAGTCAAGGGAAACCAAATCAACTAACTACTCTAATGTATCAAACAAGAATGGACATCAATGACTCAAGGGTCACCAAAGTCATCAATTCCAAGCCAAGAGTGGAGAAAAACTAAGTGAAAACTAAGCCAAGCATTTTATCAAACACTTGGTGTGCATGAAAATAAAATAATATTAAATTGCAACAAAATGAATTCTAGAGCTACCAAAGCAAGAAAATGACAACAACAACTAAAGAAAGCAATAATCAACATGAAAACATAAATTTGCATTAATTGAAATTAAAACTAACAAAAGTATCCATAAACATAAAAATGACAAGATAAATGAAATAATAAAGGAAATGAAGAAGAACAAAGATGCAATAACAATAAATGACAAGGAAAAGTAAATGAAAACAAGAATTAAAAGTAGAAATTACAAGAAACTAAACTAAAGAACCCTAATTCTAGAGAGATGGGGGAGCTTCTCTCTCTAGAGAACTACACTAAAACATGATAAAAACTAAACCTATTTGCCCCCCCCTTCATTCCTCTTCACTTTGGCCTCAAATAGCTTCATAAATGGGTTGGATTCGGTTCTGAAGACCCAGAAATGAGCTCACATGACTCGGGTCACGCGTACACGTGGGTCACGTGTACATGTCGTTTGGCGCAATTCACTCCCACGCTTACGCGTGGGTCACGCGTATACGTTGCTCACAAATCTTCCTTGTGCGTACGCAGGCATAGTTGTGCGTGCGTACACATGCTGGAATTTTCAAACTCCATTTCTTCATGGTTTCTTCCTTTTTGCATGCTCTTTTTCTCACTTCTTCAACCCATGCTTGCCTTGGAAACCTGAAATCACTTAACAAATATATCAAGGCACCAAATGGGATTAAAGTGAATAAAATTGACTAGAATTAAGCACAAAAGAGCATGTTTTCACTTTTAAGCACAATTTAAGAAGAAATCTCAAAAGCATGCTATTTAGATGAATAAATGTGGGTTCATGTGATGAAATCCACTCAAATCAAACCAAAATATATCGTAAAATATGGACTCATTAAGGAATATTGTTTCTGTCTCACTCCAATCCTTCTTATGATATAAGATGTCCTTCATGAACTTAGCATAAGAAGGTATCTGTTCAAGAGCCTCTGCAAAAGGGATCTTGATCTCTAATGTTCTGAGATAATTCGCAAAGCAGGAAAACTATTTATCTTTTTCCTCTTGACAGAGTTTCTGAGGAAATTACATTTTAGCCTTATAATCATCAACCTTGGTTGATGAAGGTCGAATGCCATGTGTGTTGGAAGGGGGGTTACTAGCTTGCTTAGGAGGGTTGTTATTAGTGAGTGTCTGACATCCTTTGCTTGGGCATTCAACGCCCATGCTGCTGTCCCCTTCCTGGCATTTTACGCAAGGGGCATCATCCCCTTGTAGGCATTCAACGCCAAGGGTGCTGCCTCCTTGGGCGTTTGAACGCCTAGTCTCTGCCCTTTTCTGGCATTCAACGCTAAGAGTGATACCTCCTTGGGCATTTGAATGCCCAGAGTTATCCTGTGCAGAGACCTAATTATCCTCTGTCAGTAGTTCTTTTCCCTTCTTATTGTACTGAGGTTGGGTGTTTAGGGATTTTCCACTCCTCAGTTGAATAGCATGGCATTCTTCTATTATCTGCTTAGATAACTGGTGCCTTGTTTGACTCAGCTGTGCTTCTACATTCTTGTTAGAAGCCTGAGTTTCTCGCAAAACCTCTTGTAGTTCCAGTAGTTGCTAGGCAAGGGCATGCAATTGTTGAGTCAATAGGCCATCCCGTTCTAGAGGCTTAGGTCCAGTGGTTGCTGCCTTAACCTCTCCTTTTATAGAGGTCTCAGCAGATGAGTATAGATGCTGATTAGTGGCAACTATCTCAATGAGCTCTTGAGCCTCTCCAATGGTCTTTCTCATGTGTATAGAACCACTAGCAGAGTGGTCCAAAGACATCCTAGCCATGTCTGAAAGTCCAAAATAGAAGATGTTTAACTGTATCCATTCTGAAAATATTTCAGTGGAAGATTTTCTTAGCATCCTTCTATACCTCTCCCAGGCATCATATAGAGATTCACTATCTCCTTGTTTGAATCCTTAGATGTCCAGCCTCAACTAGGTCATCTTTCTTGGAGGGAAATATTGATTTAAAAACTTATCTACTAACTGTTTCCAAGTTTTTAAGCTAGCTTTAGGCTGGTTATCAAACCACCTCTTTGCTTGGTCCTTTACAGCAAAAGAAAAAAGCAATAATCTGTAGACATCTTGCTCTACTCCCTCACTGTGTACTGTGTCAGCAATCTTTAAGAAATCTGCCAGGGACTCTGTAGGTTCTTCCTGAGGAAGTCCAGAATACTGGCAGTTTTGCTGCACTATAGTAATGAGTTGAGGGTTTAGTTCAAAGCTACTTGCTCTGATGTGAGGTATGCTAATACTTCTTCCATAGAAGTCAGCAGTGGAATTTGCATAAGATCCTAGAATTCTTCTGAACTCTTCATTCCCATTTGGGTTCATGATGAAGAAGGGTAGAAGAAGAGAAAGAAGGATGAGGAAAAAAGGAATAGAAGAAGAGATAGAAGTAGAAAAGATAAAGAATAATTAAAATATTTTTTGTTTTTATTCTATTTATTTATTTAATCCGAAATTAAAATTAATTAATTAAAAGGAATGAAATTCAAAAAAGAAAAAAAAGAGTAGAAGAGGAGATTTCGAAAATTAGGAGAGAGAAGAATTAGTTAGGAAGTTTGAAAAATAAGAGAGAAGATAAGTAATTAATTAAGAAAAGATCTGAATTTAAGATTTGAAATTTAAAAATTAAATTTTAAATTTTGAAATTTTGAAATTGAAATTTGAATTTTGAAATTTGAATTTGAAACTTTGAATTTTGAAATCTTAATTTTGAATTTTTTAAAAAGTCAACAAGATAAGATAGAGAATTGAAAAAGATTTGATTTTTTGAAAAGATTTAATTTTTGAAAATTGAAATTTGAAATTTAAATTTTGGATTTAAAAAAAAATTAATTTTGAAATTTGAAATTTTATTTTTTGAATTTTTAAAGTTGAATTTTAAATTTGAAATAAGATAAGATAAGATTTTGAAAAAGATATGATTTTTTTATTTTGAAAAGATTTGATTTTTAAAAATTTAAAAGTAAGATAAGATAAGATGAAAATTTAAAAATTAAAATCTAAATTTTTAGTTTAAAATTTCGAGAATTAATATAAAAAATAAAAATAGAAAAGATATTTTTTTATTTTTGAATTTAATGAGGAAAGAGAAAAACAACAAAATGACACCAATCTTAAAATTTTTAGATCTAAAATACCCTATTATGCGAAAATTCAAAGAAAAATACCAAGGGACACCAAACTTAAAAATTTTAAGATCAAAAAACAAGAAAAAACAAGAATACTTTGAAGATTGACAAGAACACCAAGAACGAGACTCAAGAAATTTAAAGAGTACAAGAACACATAAAGAACACCAAACTTAAAACTTTTGATCATCAACCATCAAATTTTCAAAAATTTAAAAGAAAAAACACAAGAAAACACCAAACTTAAAAATTTTACACAAGATTTAACCAAAAAGAGACTAATTCTGAAAACTTTTTAGAAAAAGGACTCAAGATTTTCGAAAATTACCAAGAACAAAAACAAAGAGACTCAACCAAAAACAAAGATTAAACAAAGAAAAGAAAAATATTTTTGAAAAAGGTTTTAATTTTTTTTCAAAAATAAAGAAGAGAAAAATAAAAATAAAAGACTCAACTAAAATCAAAAGACTGAATTAAAAATGATCAAGAAATAAATTACCTGATCTAGGGAGCAAGACAATCCGTCAGTATGTCCAAACTCGAAAAATCCCCGGTAACGGCACCAAAAACTTGGTACACGAATCCCCACAGTCCGTACAGCTGTACCAGCAAGTGCACTGGGTCGTCCATGTAATACCTGAGCGAGTTAGGGTCGATCCCACGAGGATTGTAGTTTGCAGCAAGCTATGGTTATCTTGTAGGTCTTAGTCAAGCAAAATCAGAAGGTTGTTGGATTGATAGAGTGAAAAAGGTCTAACATAAAATACTTTGTGAATTAAATGGAATCAGTAATAGGAATATAGTTGAAGATTGGAGTTGCTTTGTCTTTCTGAATTAACTCTGGTATTACTGTCTTCTTTGCTTGTGAATGATCTCTTCTATGGCAGGCTGTATGTAATCAACACTATTGCCCGTGGTCATCAATCTCCTCTGCTCCAAATCAAACACCATTGCCTGTGGTCATCCAATCTGACGGAGAGTGAAGCTCTAGCTGTTCATTCTCTTGGTGATCCTACTCAAAACGCCACAGACAAGGTCGAATCTTCCGGATCAAAGAATGCTGCTTCTTTGGATTTTAGCCTATACGATAGAGACCCTAATCTCCCCGAAAATCAGCTGAACTAGTGTCTCGAGAAGTTCTCAATGAATTCATAGATTAGCCATCTGAGAGATGTATAGTCAAGCTGGCGGTTCGCGCTTTCCAGCCACGTATTCACACGAACCCAAGTAGACACCGGTGTTTGTCAGGCACGCGGTCCTAGTATGATGAACAGAGCTGATTATCACTAATCATCCTATTCACCATGTTAAATGCTGGCTAGGCTTCCTCTCTGGGCGTTTGGATGCTTGTCTCTGCTTTGTGGGCGCTGGACACCTAGAAGGGGGCAGGAAGCTGGCATTGGATGCCAGTTTTGGGCCTTCTAATTCGAAGCAAAGTATGAACTATTATACATTGCTGGAAAGCTCTGGAAGTCAAATTTCCATAGCTCTTAAGAACGCCCCATTTGGACTTTTGTATCTCTATAAAAGCTCTTCCAAGTGCAAGGAGGTCAGATCTGGACAACATCTGTAGTGCTTTCTCTGTCTCTGAATCAAACTTCTACTCCAGCTCCTCAATTTCAGCCAGAAATTACCTGAAATTGCACAAAAACTCATAGTAGAATCCAAAAATGTGAATTTAACACTAAAACCTATAAAACTTAATAAAAACTAAATAAAACATGGTAAAAACTATATGAAAATAACACCAAAAAGCGTATAAAATATCCGCTCATAAGGGGCCTCTGTGAAATTTCCAAAATGTGTTTAGACAACTCTACAGGTGGTTCATTGCACATGAAGAAAACACCTGAAGATACTACAAAGCTTATTGAGTTGGTTGCTAACAACCAATATCTTTACTCCTCTAACAGGAATATTATGAACTCTGGGGCTCCTCTGAAGAAAGGAGTTTTGGAAGTAGAGACCTTGGATGCTATTCTTGCTTAGAACAAAGCCATGTCTCAACAGATTAATATGGTTACTCAACACTTGAGTGGAATGCAAGTTTCAGCTGTTAGTGCTCAGCATACCCCTCAAGAAGCTCCATATGACATGAATGGTGGCTTTAATCAAGGTGAGAATTATGATGCTCAATTTCCTCCTGAACAGGTCAAGTATATAGGGAATGCTCCTAGAAACCCCAATAATGATCCATATGCCAAGACCTTTAATCCAGGATGGAGAAATCACCCAAATCTTAGGTGGAGAGAGCAACCTCATAAGTCACAGAATTTCAACAATTCTCAGAGCGGTTTCCATCCGAATAATTTCAATAACCACCAGTTTCAGTCATCTCAGCAAGTAACTCCTCGGTCTCCGAAGACTACTGATTTAGAATCTTTGGTAATAAGTTTTATACAGGAAACTAGAGCATCAATCAAGAACTTGGAGGTTCAGATGGATCAACTAGCCACACAAGTTAATGAAATTGATTAGAGGACCACTAATAGCCTTCCTGGTAACATAATTCCAAATCCAAGAGAGTAGTGCAAGGCCATCACCGTGATAAGTGGACAAGTGGCAAGTATGGAAGCACAAGTTACTGAGAGGCCAGTTGAAAAAGAAGTTCTAGAGGAGAAAAAGGAGGAGGTTGAACACGCCCCACCTAGTCGTGCAGACAATCCTTTTCCAATCACTCTTGACATACATCCAACCTTACCTAAAGCTCCTGAATACAAGCCTAAAATGCCATATGCTCAGAGACTTCAAAAGGAGACCAAGGACAAGTAGTTTTCAAAGTTCTTAGAAGTTTTCAGAAAGTTACAAATTAATATTCCTTTTACTGAAGTTTTGGAGCAAATGCCTCTCTATGCCAACTTCATGAAGGAGTTGTTGTTAAAGAAGAAGCCTTTAAAGGGAGATGAGACAGTGGTCCTGACTAAGGAATGTAGTGCCATAATTCAGAATAACTTGCTAAGGAAGATGCCAAATCCAGGGAGCTTTCAAATTCTATGTACCATTGGGAGCACCACCTTTGAGAAAGCCCTATGTGATCTGGGTGCAAGCATAAATCTAATGCCCTTGTCTGTGATGAAGAAATTGCAAATCCAAGAGGCACAACCCACAAGGATAGCATTACAAATGGCAGACAAATCACTAAAGCCTGCATATGGATTAGTGGAGAATATCTTGGTCAAAGTGGGTAAGTTCTTCCTCCCATCAAATTTTGTGATTCTTGACACCGAGGAGGATGAGAATGCCTCTATAATCCTAGGAATACCATTCTTAGCTACTGGGAGAGCTCTGATTGATGTAGAAGAAGGTGAATTAGTGCTTAGAGTGCATAATGAGCAACTGATTTTTCATGTCTTCAAAAATATGCACTCATCAGGTGAAGAAGAGAAGTGTATGCAGACTGAGCCTACTAATCCAAACCTTCAAGAACCCCCTGATGATGAACAACAGAATCTGTAGCTCAGATCTCCTTTGGTGACAATCAACAAAATTTCCCCTGACATCAAACCTAAGTTTGGTATCGGGAATGCATCATCCACCAAGGTGGAGGTTCTCAAAAAGAAAAAAGTACCCAGGGGATGGAGAAACAAAAATATTCCCATTGAAGACTTGTCCCCAGAAATGAAGGTGGTATTCACTGCATGCCCAATCCTGCCTCATACAGTGAACAGGATCCTGTCTCTTGAGCATGTAGAGTTGATCCATGAGAGCACAGCAAAGAAGTTCACAGTGAGGGCTGAAGAGCTAAGCCCCTATGATCCACCTCCTCAGAGGAGCTGACCGTCAAGCTAGTGATGGTGAAGAAGCGCTTGTCGGGAGGCAACCCGATGTTTTCATATCCTTGAGTTTGATTTTTACTTTGATTTTTTTATTTATTTAGTTTTGTTTGAGTTTCTACTGTTTTTCCTTTGTTTTACGTGTATTTTGATCATGCAAAATGATTAGAACAGAAACAGGTGCATTAAGACAGAGTGTCAAACACCCTGTAGGAGCTGGATGCAGACAGGGTGGCGCCTAACTTCACTTTCTGAAGTTAGGCACCACATGAAAAGCAAAATTGAAAGAAGCTGCTGGAAGGGTGGTGTCTAACTTCACTCCTTGAAGTTAGGCCCCAGTCATGCGTACAATTTGAAGTTTGTTGCTGGATGGGTGGCACCTAACTTGAGTTTTACCAAGTTAAGCGCGAGAGAGAGGCATCACATACGGGAGGCCTGGTGCCTAACTCCACTATTCTCAAGTTAGGCGCCAGGAGAAGAGAACAGGAAAAGTTAGGCACTGGAATCCTCAAGTTAGGTGCCAGGAGTGGGAATCACAAGCAAAGTTAGGCGCTGGAATCACCAAAGTTAGGTGCCAGCTCTACCCCTTGTCCTATTCTGCACAAGAATCATACAAATCCTACACCAAATCAAATGATTTGGTCCCCACTATGTGCCATCTTCACCCATCAATTCCCCATCAATTCCTTTCTTTAATCCCTTCCTCATATATTCGTTCCACCACACCACACCCCTTGTCCCTTCCCCTCTGTCCATCTCCTTTTATTTTTTTTTTATTTTTTCTGTATTTATTCAGTGTTCAAAAAAAAGAGAGAAAAAAAATTTTCAAAATTTAATTTTCTTTCATTATTTTAGATTCCTTTTTCTTCCATATTCTTCTTTGTTATTTTCTATTTTGCTCGAGGACGAGCAGAGTTTTAAGTTTGGTGTTGTCGCTTCGCTTGTGGCTTTTCTATTTATTTTAATGGCACCAAAGGGAGGCAAATCATCTTCATGGAGGAGCACAACCTGAAGAATGATATGGCCACTAGGATAACTGAGGTGGTCGAGTTCCTTTCATTCTATATTTCCTTCCGTTCTTATTTGTTTCCGGTGTTATATTTCAAACTTATGTGGTATGACTGTATGACCCTATCTTTGCATATGTATCTAGGGGTGGGCAAAAAAATCCAAACTTTGGATTTTAATCCAAATCCAAACCAAACCATTTAAAAAAAACCAATTTTAAACCAAAAAAAATCCAAACCAAATTATATTTATTTTATAATTTGGTTTTTGATCCAATCCATTTAAATGGTTTTAAATCCGGATCCAGATCCGGATCCAGATCCAGATCCAAATTAAGATCCAAATCTTAAAAAAACCCTAATTTCGGATTTCTGATTCGGTGAACTTTCCTCTTCTACTCCTTCGCCTCTTCTCTTTCGACCGGGGACTCTCCACTCTCCACCGCAGCCGGCACCGGAGCAGGCAACTGGCACCGGCACCGTCTCATTCAACGTTGAACGGGTCTCACCTCTGTTTCTCTTCTTCTGCCTTTGGTCTTCTCCGCCGTCATCTTCAGTTCTTCACCGTCGCTGACTCATTGTATCAAGCTTTCATTGTATCAAGCTTTCGTTGAACTTGGGTGTAGACGTGTAGTAAGTCTCCATTTTAATATCAAGCTTTCATTGTTATACTAATTAGTAGAGTTGAATATCAAGTTTATACTAGTTCTCTGTTCTAGGTTTTTATTTTCTTAAGTTTGATTATGAATATCTTCACCAAAATGCTTTGGGAAATATTTCTTAGGAAATCTATGAACTGGATGAGTCATGAATGCAGTACTTTTGTTATTGGTATGAATACTTATGAGTTATACAGGTTATGTAAGACTGGTATAGTATAACTTTGAGGCTTGTTTGTGTTGTAACTTGTAAGATGTGACTTTGTTACTAAGCAGAGATAATTTTGACGGATTGTGTTTCTAAGGTGATGAAGATTATTGTTTGGGTCAAGAATTACATATACAGAACTTTTGAATAATGAATTTGTTTCCCATTCAGATTACTTTTATTGTGGGAGATTGGTTTGTTAGGACTTTATGCAATGTAGCACCAATTTTGTTGATTTTTCCCGTTAGAACCACAGGAGTAGTGGATCTATTAACTCTATGGTTTAAGCTGATGTTTGACTTATCCTAATCTGTTGCTATTGTTTTTGTATTGTTTTAATTTTGTATTGAAACATGTCATTATGTGTCAACGAGTCAACCTCCCCTAGTTTTCTTCCTTACTGGAAATCTTTGTCATCTTAAAACCTTTGTTGTTTTCACTCGGTAAGCTTTCTATCTGTGAACTGTTGGACTAATAAGCTCTCTGTTTATGAGCAGAGGTTATATGGTTTTGCAATATGCTTTTCGGCTGGATTAACTTTTACACTATTGGTAAGTCTAGAAGCATGATTTTTCTTTCTAATTAGAACTTCTGCTATATATTAGCTTTTGGTTTAGTGCAAATTATTCTTCATAATGAAACCTTTTGTTGTATCCTTTTCTTTTTGAACTATAAAAGAATCTTATTATTAAAAAAAAACAAAGAGAAGAATACAACTATGATTCTTTCGGTACTTTCTGTATAATCTTAGGTTTTTATCTCCAACTTATATTTGACTACATAGCTAGAAACTAATGTAGTGTCATTTATTCTTACCATTGTACAGTCAATGCTTGTTTTTCTCAAACTAATCAAGCTTAACTCTCTTCATTTCCTCCTCCAATTCTTTCAGCAGCTTCTTGGTTTTTTCTGAATCATCTAACAGCATTTCCTTGTCCTCTTCCAAGCTTTTTATGTTCCTCTTTATGTTCTGTTAACTTATATATGTATATACTTGCAAATTTGCAATGTTTGAATCATCTAAGGTTAAGTGCTTTAGATTATTTTTACCAATGATCAATATATGCACGTATATATACATATAAATAAATAAGGCACGGTCCTCTGCCATAGATTCATATGAATACCTTACTAGTTACTACAACCATAAATAGTAAAACTATGCATGTTCTTTAATTTTAGAAGAGAACTGCACTCATTACTATTAAGTTCTTGCAATTGAGAAATTTGACATAATAAACAGAGGTTCTTGCATTCTGGGTAATTTACAATTTCACCTCCCGCATAGACTTTGAAATTTGGGCACATTAATATTATTGTGAGTTCTTTATGAGAAATCCCTTGTAGCCTTTTGAGTTTTGAAATTTGGGCACATTAAAAATTGAATTTCTAAAAACTAGTTTTAAAAGTGGATTTTTTGTTAAAATATCTGGTTTAAAAATTGAATTTTTAAAAACTAGTTTTAAAATTGGATTTTTGGTTGAAGAACTAGTTTTGAAACTGGATTTTCAAAAACTGGTTTTAAAACTGGATTTTTGGTTACCAAAAATCTGGTTTTAAAACTGGATTTTATAAAAAAAACCAGATTTTAGATTTGGATTTTAAAAAAACCGGATTTAAAACCGGTTTTGCAAGTAAAAACAGATTTAAAACCGATTTGTAAATAAAACCGGATTTAAATTTTAAAACCGGTTTAGAACCGGTTTTTGTTTTTTCAAATCGATTTAGAACCGGTTTTGCTCTTCAATCCAGTTCTGGTTTGGTTTCCTAAACCATAAAACTGGTTCTGAAGTGGATCCAGTTTGGATTTTTAAAAATCCAAACCATGCCCACCCCTATATGTATCTGTTACGTTTTATATTTATGTTCATGACTGCATGTCCACATATTCTCGTAGGTATATGTTGCATGAATTTTCAATTTGTTTTTGCGTTAGAGAAAATCATATTAAATGAGTACCCAACAACTGCTTACCATACAATTGACAAGAAAAACAAATACATCACTACAAGTTAAGAAAGTACTAATGCATTACCTTAAACAAAAACAAACACAAATGCCTACCATTGCGATATGATAACATGTAAGATAGCACAACGAATAACCAAGACGAACAACAACTACTACTTAACATAATATAAAGAGTTGAAAACATCTAATCCTATGACCCGACTGTCGAACCTCGCTGAGGGCAACTCCTACCAGTGTGGCCGGGCTGCCTGCAAAGCCTACATTGCTTCGATCTACTGGTGTCAACTTCATCCATGTTGTTGCAGATCCAGGTGGATTATGGTCACCCTTCTCTAGCGCATTGCATATTAGGGTCAGGGATGATAATCGGTCCGTCATATGGCAGCCAAAGCCCCTCTTGAATACAAGGTGCAAAGCCCATCTAGTACACCTTGAATACCTCAGACATGCTATAAACTTCATCAACATATGTGGCCCAATCTAGCCGCGACTGAGCATAACATGCGATTGCATAGCAGTAAAGGTAGTGTAGGGCTTGAAAGTGCCCACAGTCGCATGTATGATCTCTTAGAGAAAATCAATAGGTTCCCAACGAGAAGTTACCTGTAGGAGTAGTCTCGGCCATGGTATACTCAGACTGATACCTATCGAACGGTGTCACTGTAAAGCACCTTGAATCCCTCAAGTTCCACTCAATGGCTTTCACAAGCGCTTGGCAAAACCGGTACCCATATCCCAACTATGCCTCTTCCGTCTGACCCCGAACAACAAACAACTCTGCAAGCCATAAGTATGTCAACTTCACCAACGATGTCACTAGTAGATTCCTAGTGCCCTTCAAAACAGAGTTGACGCACTCAGATATGTTGGTCGTCATGTGACCATATCGTCTGCCACCATCCTTGTGTTGTGTCCACCTCTCATACTCCATCCTGTTTGCCCAATCACACATAGCCAGATTTTCTGTTCTCATAATATCAAACCAATACTCAAACTCGGCCTCTGTCTTTGCATAAGCAACATTTACAAGTAGCCACCTTGCATCCTGCCCCTTGAAGCTGAGAGAAAAATTAGCGACAACATGCCAAATGCAAAATGCCCGATAAGCATGGAGAGGTTGCCAACCATTATCAGGTGCCTCTAGTGCAGTCTTGATGCCATTGTGCCTATCAAATATCACTAGAATCCCCAGTTGTGGAGTCACATGTCTTCTCAAGTTGGTCAGAAAGTAAGTCCAAGACTCTGCATTTTCTCCTTTCACAAGTGTAAACGCAATGGGAAAGATGTTCGAGTTTCCATCTTGAGCAATAGCCAATAACAAAGTCCCTCCATACATGCCAATAAGTTATACCGTCGATGCTGACTAGCGGTTTACAGTGTCAGAAAGCCTCAACACAGGGAAGAAATATCCAAAAATGATTATGAAAGTATGCAATTGATTCATCAACCTCATCACCCACTTTAACCGGAGAGGTCTTCAGCAGAACAATCGTACCCTACATGATAGACGTCACCCCAAGGATCTAACGAGGCAACTCGCCATAAGAATCCTCCCAGTCTCTGTAGATCTGTACCACTGCCTTCTGCTTCGCCATCCAAACCTTCCTATAGCTAGGCCTGAAACCATAGGTTGCCTCAGTTGCTTCCTGCAACACCTTAATCGTAACCGACGCATTGGCTATGACCAACGGAAAGATCCTCGAACATATGACATGATAATCAAGCTGTCTGTGGTCGTTCGATATCGATATGGCCAAATAAATGTGTGGTCCGTTATACCTCCGTACTTGCCAAGTGCTCTTCCTTTGCCGTAGTGTGATACGAATCATCCACGTGCACCCTTTTCCAAACTCCTTGCATCTCCTATGGTATTTGAGATGGTTCAACTACATCACCCTGTACTCAACTCCACGTTGGATGCTGTAATTCTTTACACTCAGCACAGCTTCCTCCTTACTCTAGAATGATTGGCCAATCTGAAATTCCATTAGAGCAGTTGCATCATGCAAACCCTGACCCACAAAGGTTGCCTCGACCTCCCCATGTTGGCCTATGGCTTCCAAGTTCAAGGGTGACAAGTGTGGAGGATATTGTTATGTGCCAAAACCCGATCCTCCTTGGGGCGTATGTGTATTACTCGAAATATCAGCATCACTGTCCCCAACAATGTCGACCGGCTCATCGTCCGAATCATCGTCTCGCATCGCATTTTCAACTCGATCTGGTCCAGCCTCAACGTCAAAATCAGGAACACCAAGAGGCACACTAGTAGTACCAACCGCAACATATGGAGGATCAGGGATCGGACATGAAGGTGCTACCACAGGCATCAAAGTCGAGGCACCACCCATCGTCATAGACGGAGGATTCGGCGTGGATGCCCCAGAGCTATTGATACCATCTTCCAATTTCACAAACAACTTGGGTCTCCTAACCTCAGGAAAACTCCACTAACAGTGAAACAACACCTGCATATCTTCATCGAAGTCAATCACAAACGTCTCATACTTCAGACCAGCTGACACAAGGGCAATGGAAATCTTGTAGAATAACTTCTTGACCCACTTTGTCCCACAGACACCCAACTTCTGTAATATGCTGTTTTTTATCTCTGCCAATGTACTTGACGACTGAATAAAAAGACTAAGGGGTTCCCTATCCATAAATTTAACACCGTGCCTTTTGCTTTTTTGAATTTTTCTAGAGCAATGCACTAGCGCCAAACAACTCTCCTCACCATCCATTTGTGATAAATGGGACTCTTCTTCTACCTCAATGCCTTGTATGGGTATATATAGCCAACCAGCATACACACAAACTCAACGTAAACTGCTACTGCCTCCAGCGGTTTACGTTTGCGCTTCCCCACACATAAACTGCTACTGCCTGTAGTGATTTATGCACATGTCCACTTCCACAGAAACCGCTGCTGCCTATAGTGGTTTCTGCTAATGCCACCAATCCACGTCAACTGCGGCTACCAGTAGCAGTTTACGTTCTCCCATAAACCGCTATTGCCAGTAGCGGTTTCTATAATAATATGAAAAATTGTATTTGCGTGTAGGTATTTAGAAAGTTGTAATTGAGTAAATTCTTTCTCCAAATAATTTATTTAAGTAAATTGTCCTAGTTTTTCTCTATTAGTCACTAACAACTGCTGACATAGAACGTTGACTCGTATATGTGGACGGTTAAGTGTTTACATGTGCAATTTGAACAAAACAATCCATAAGTTAAAGTACAAACCAGTCTCCAAAAAAATTAAAAAATCTCAAAATAGTTCCTAAGAAATTTTAAAAATTTTTAATATAGTCCCTTCAAATTATTTATATATAATTATTTTCAAATTAATCAATTTTAATTTCTAAAATTTTTGGTCTATTTATCTCAAATTTAATTTTATATATATATATATAACAAAAATTATATAAATAAATAAAACTATATTTATTTTTTATCATGCAAGATATTAATTTAATTTAATTTGCTTTTATTTGATTTAATTTGATTTGATTTAATTTGTAGACACTATTAAAGAGAGAACTTTTGCGTTGTCTAGAAATTCGCAGATAAATCCTCGTTGCAGGTATAGCTTCTAAACCAACAAAAGTCCTTTCTTACAAATGTTTTGGTTGTCACAAGTAACAAACCCCTTTAAAATTAATAACCGAAGTATTTAAATATCGGGTCGTCTTCTCAAGGAACTGCAGGGATGTATGTTCTTACTATTGGTTATGAAGATTGTAAATTGGGGGTTTTGAAAGTAAGGAACAAGTAATTTGAATGACAAGTAAAATAAATAAATAATTGTAAAACACACTTTTGGCAAGGTATGAGAAATTGGAAGTCCTATCCTAGTTATCCTTATCAATGGAGACGAGAATTGAATCTTAATCCCACTTAGTTAGCCTTTACTAAAGCAAGGGAAGATCAAGTGGATTAATTAGTCTGATCTTCAGGTTCTAGTCAATTCCTAAGAAAGGACTGGAATTATTAAAGTTCAATTCAATTAGCAAAGATAACAATTATCGATCACGTTGAGTTTGATAACTTCTGAGTTACTGATTTCTTAACCAAGACCAAAAGGGGAAAAGTAAATCTACTCGAATAAAAATATCTTCAGGTTGGAAGTAACAGTAACATAAACAAAAGAGAGCAATCATAAACTGAAATACCTCAAATAACATTAATTAAGAGAATTATCTGTAACATAGAAAAGTTCATAAATTAAATTAAGAAGATAATAAAAAGAAAAGTTGAACCTGATAAAAAGGGACAATCATGAAAGCAAGAAAAATCCTAAATCCTAATCCTAAGAGAGAGAGGAGAGAACCTCTCTCTAAAAACTACACCTAAATCATCAAAAGTAAATAATTGGAGACTCTCCTTTTGAATGGATGCATTTCCCCACTTTATAACCTCTAATCTGTGCTTTCTGTACTTGGATTTGGGCCAAAAAGGGCTTCAAAAATCGCTGGGAGCATTTTCTGTAATTTCTGGTGCGTAACCTCTGTCACGCGTCCGCGTGGGTCACGCGTCCACGTGGGTCACGCGGTCGCGTCATCTGGAGTTTTCCTTATCACACGTTCGCTTCGGTCATGCATCCGCGTCATCTGCGTTCTGCTCAAGGCGCGCGTTCGCGTCATTCATGCGTTCGTGTCGCGCTCTCTTCGCGCTGGGCATGCGGCCGCGTCGTCCACGCGTTCGCGTCACTGCCAGTTTCTTCAAAAACTCCATTTTGTACTTTCCTTCCATTTATGTATGTTTCCTTTCCCTCCTTTAAGTCATTCCTACCTTAGAAGATCTGAAACTACTCAACACACAAATCACGGCATCGAATGGTAATAAAGGGTAATTAAAATAATTATTCTTAAAGCATAGGAAACATGCTTTTCACATATCTCACATAATAAGGAAGGGAAAGTAAAACCATTCAATTAACATGAATAAGTGAGTGAACGATTGAATAAATCACTTAAATTAGGTACAAAATATATTATAAAATATGGTTTTATCAACCTCTCCACACTTAAACAATAGCATGTCCTCATGCTAAATCCAAGATAAAGAGTAAGGTTAAAGTTAAAGTGGTGGAATCTCATACAATGCAATCTATTCTAAATGCAAATACCTAAATGAATGATGCAATTCTAATTGTCATTCACTTGTATATAAAACTTACATGTAGTTGAACTAATTCACATTCTCAAGGAGTCATATATGCATAGCCAAATCTTAGATAATGTTAAAGCACTTTTACAATTGAGATGGGAAAGAAAAATAATTTATAAACTTGCAAGACAATTAACAATTTAAGCAGAGATATATGTTGATGAGCTATTGAATCCTCACTGAATTTTGTGTTTACTCTCTAGTCACTCAGTGTTTATTGGGTTAATCACTCCATTCTTCTTTTTATCCTTACTTTCTATAACTTTGTTCTTCATCTAACCAATCAACAATTATAGAATACAGACATACAAAAAATTATGAGGTCTTTTAAGGTTGTAATGGGGCCAAGGTAAAGGTAAGGGTGTATGTATAAGGCTAAGTGATGAGATATTTTGGAGGAAAAATAAATCTCTCCCAAAACACACAAACATAACCGGCAAGTGTACCGGGTCGTATCAAGTAATAAAAACTCACGGGAGTGAGGTCGATCCCACAGGGATTGAAGGATTGAGCAATTTTAGCTTAGTGGTTGATTTAGTCAAGCGAATCAAGATTTGGTTGATGGTTTTGTGACTTGTAGAATTAAATTGCATTGAAGTAAAGAGAACAAGAAATAAATTGCTGAAACTTAAAGAACAAGAAATTAAATGGCAGAAACTTAAAGTGCAAGAAATGTAAATTGCGGAATCTTAAAGTGCAAGGAATGTAAATTGCTTGAAATGTAAAGGGGATTGGGATGTGGATTTGCAGAAATTAAACAAGGAAAAATTAAATTGCATCAAACAGAAGAAGGAAAGGGAATTGGGATTGGATCGGATCTTATAACAGAAAGGTAAACAAACATGGAAAGCAAGAAACAGAGAATGTAAAATTGAGATCTCAGGGCCCAGAGACTAGAAAACCAAGTCTAGATCTCAATGCCTTCCTAGATCCAACAAGAACAATTGCAAGGAAAATGTAAATTGCAAAGAGAATAAATGAAGAGCAATTAACCGGAAATGAAATTCAATTAACAGTAAAGAAACAAAGAGATCCAAGATTGAGATTGAAACAGAATTTCTTCAATTCTCTAATCCAAGATCCAAGACAAATGTAAAATGAAATTGAAAGCAATGAAAACAAGAAATTAAAGTTCACTCAAGTTCAAAAGCTCTCCGAAAACTATTATGAAAATTCTAAAAGGAAAGCTCCTCGAATAACTTGAATTCTATCCTATTTATACACTTTCTTCCAATGATCTTCAAGCCTTGAGTTGGGCCTTTGCTCTTGGTGGAATTGGGTTGAAAGAGGCCTTGGTTGATTGTTCTTGAAGTTTGGAGAAGAACCGAAGTGAACCAATTGAACCGGTTTTGAGGTTAGCAAAAGTTGGACCAAAAGTTTGAGCCAAAGTTAGGGGTCTAACTTTGGCTCCAACTTTTCATATCAGCTTAGCACATTCTGCTGGTATGGACGTTGGTGCCAACGTTAGGGGTCTAACTTTGACCCTAACGTTGGCAATGCCTTGTGTGCTAGTGGCGCCAACGTTAGCCTCCAAGTTAGGGGGCTAACGTTGGCGCAAACGTTGGCTCCTTCCCCATTGTAATTCATGTGCCAACGTTAGCCTCCAAGTTAGGGGGCTAACGTTGGCGCAAACGTTGGATGGCCAGGGAGGAATTCATGTGCCAACGTTAGCCTCCAAGTTAGGGGGCTAACGTTGGCGCAAACGTGGGATGGCCAGGGAGGAAATTTCAAGTTCCAACGTTAGCCTCCAAGTTAGGGGGCTAACGTTGGGGCTAACTTCTTGCTTCCTGGTTCAATTTCACTCATTTCATTGTCCTCTCTTCACTCCTAGCCATTCCTCTTTGCTTCAACCTTTCTCCAAGCTTTCTTCACCTATCATTAATCAACCAAACTCATCAAAGCTATGCTCAAAATCATGAGATATTCATTCTTTCATAATATGCAACAAATATAGCATAAAACCTCATGAAATGGCATAAATTCATATATGGTTGGTTCAATCAAGGGAAACATGAAAATCTACTCAATTAGCTTGCTTGTAGCTCAAGAAAGTGCATAATCCTAATGAAAACAAAAGAAAAAGACTAGCTAAAATAGGCTAGGATGACTTGTCATCACTAAGTGAGCTAATAAGTGAATCCTTGATTAGTCTAAGATCTCACCTAACATACATATTTATAAAGCAAAGCTTCTTTACCTATGTACCCAATTTTTTTTCACTTTGTATTGCAAGCTCATATATTAACTTTAACTTTTGTCCCATGTGCATTGATTCTTTTTTATTTTGCAATTGGGGAATTTTTTGTATCCCCTTTATTTAAATAGAAAAAAAAATTTTTTTTTAGTGCACATGGTAATTCAATTGTTTTGATTTCACATGAGCATGCTTCCCAAAACTTTTATTTTGAAATGTCTTTATTCTTTTTAACTTTCTACCTTTTTTTTTATCATCCATGTTCCCATAAGGTTCCCCACACTTAAACAATACACAATTTCTATCTTAAGCTAACTAATGATTCAACTTGGGATTTTTATTTTGTTTTTCTGCTTAAGGCTAGTAATGTGGTTTATAGAACAAGAGGGGATTAAAAGCTCAAGGGGGCTAACAAGGGTGATGTAAAAGGTAGGCTAATTTGGGATAAGTGAGCTAGAATCAAACAATGGCCTCAATCACTTTCTTGGTATGTATCTATATTCTATAATTGGACATATAGATTAAAACAAAGTAAAGAACATCAAAATAAAAAAGAAGGGCAAAACACACAGGAATAAAATATTATGGTTTGAATGTAACCATACAATTAAGCTTAAAACTCACAGGCTGTGTGTTCTCTAGCTCAAAAATCATATCTCAGTTATATATGTCATGCAAGTAAAAATTAAGAGTTCCCATTATTCTCAATGTAAATCTTAGGGTGGCTTTAAAGTTTTAGTGTTTCTCCTTGATGAAATGTTGTTAACTAACTAACATGTAATGCTATATATACAAGGTGTGTGGATTGTTTATGTTAAAGTCTCTAGTTTACTTCCTTTTTATTTTCAATTTAAACCAAACTATCATATACTAAAAGGGTAAACTATACTAATTAATCCACATATTCTATAACTAATAAGTTAGAATTACAACTAAACTAACTGGCTAAAATATAAACTAAAGTGCAACATGCAGAAATAGAGTAGAAATACATGAAAAGAGCAATATATAAGTACTAAGAAATAAAAATAAAGATCAAAATACAGAAAAATAACAAAATAAAATAAAAAGAATCTGTAGTGGTTCACCAAGAAAAATACGCCAGAGATGGCAACCTCCCCACACTTAAAATAAAGCATCGTCCTCGATGCTCACTCAAGAAGGATGTGAAGGAGTGTCATCACTGGAAGGATGGGTGGCTGGAATCTCTGTGGTGGTGGTCTGAGGATCTGCCTGCTGCAGAGGAGGTGCTGACTGTATAGGAACCTCTGGGTCTGCAGCCTGAATCTGATGCGGCTCCTCCTGCTGTGATGCAGCCAGCTCTGGGCCTGCCTGCTCAGCCTCTCTCTGTGGATGGGTCTATGCCTCATGATCATCCGCCTCCTCCTCAGATGGCTTTGATGGTGTGTCAGGCTCGGAGGGGATGTCACCGCCAGATCGTATCATCAGCTTTAGGTGCTCATAGCGTCGCTTGCTGCGATGCTCAGATCTCTCATATCGGCGCTGGTTGCGGCGCTCCATCTGGTCTAGCTACTGAAATAGGCGGTGCACGAGGTGATAAATTGGCTCTGAGGCAGGTGGAGGTGTAGTGGTGGTAGCTGGGGTAGCAGTAGATGAAGAAGGGCCAGCTGAAGGTGTGGCTGTCTCATCAGGGGCAGTGAGGAATGGAGGTCTGTAGCCCAAGGCCAGAAAGTTCCTGCTGTGAGGGATAATCTTCTTGCATTCTGCAGCAGGTGGCTTCTCATCAGCATCCTCCCAAGGCACGTCAGCTCGACGGCCGAGCTGGGTAATCAGATATGGAAAGGGGAGAGTGCCTCTGACGTGGACCCTGGCCATGTAGTACCAGATGAATCGTGGCAGGTACAGGTCCTTACCCTCCATCACACACCAGAGGAGAGTGATCATAGCGGCAGGTAGCTCCGTCTCATGAGTACTCGGCATAATAAAGTTACTCAGGATCTAGTGCCAGAGTCGAGCCTCATCATTTATGTATATCCGCTTGATTCCCTTAGGCATGGTGGTGTTCTGACCCATGACCCATGGGACAGTCGGGTCAAGGGCTATCCTTGCCTTGACCGCATCCCAGTCAAACCTCATAAAGCGCATGTCCTCCTCAGCCTTTTGGTAACCATCAAGCTGATCGAATTTAGGCTGAAGCTGCAGAATATCCTCAATGGCCTCTTCAGTGACCAGTATCTGCTTCCCTCTTAGGTTCACTGCATCTAGGGAAGTTTTGAATTAATTGCAGTAAAACTCTCTTACCCAAGAAGCATTGACCTCTGCCAGGTTTCTCTCCAGGAAGAACCAGCCTCTTTGTTTGATTTGATCGGAGGTGTATTGCTGGAGTTCTTCTGGAATTTTCAGAGTCCACTCCAGGTACAGGTTCCTGGAGGTTGCAAACACCGGATACTTCAGCTCGCAGTATCTGTTTGCAAACTTAATGGGATCAGTGGCAGGGAGTAGCTGGTCAGCCTTCTCCTGCGGGGTAAAGTGTTTCTCCCGCCAAGAGTCATCATGCATGATGTCCAGGATGGACATAGAGGATTCTCTTCTTTTCCGTTTGCCAGTTGTTGCCTTTCCTTTTCCTTTTCTTTAGGTGTCAGACATCCTGAAAAACAGAAATCTAGGATATAATAAAAATAGAAAAACAAGTAAGCAAATAACAAAATAAGCACATAGTGGCAAAGGAGTAGTAGAATAATGAAATGAGTTGAATAATTGTGTATTTTGGATTGGTTCGAAATTAAAAAGCTGAGATGAGAAATTTCAATCCAAAATGTAATATAAATAGAATTCATGTTAATTAGGAAAAACCATAAACATGCCTTGAGTTAAAAAGTAAAAATAAAGAGTGAGTCAAAAATCAGAGGGGGGTTGTTAGAAAGTTAAAAGTGGTGTTAAATTGAAAAAAGAGATTAGAAATAAAAAATCAGTGAGTTAGTAAAAAGAAAGTCAAAGTAAGTGGCAAGATGATTGGTTTCTAAGTAACAAGAAATTCACAATTTAAAGAAACACACAAATCATATTCAAGCAAGGAAATCAAGTTGTTGATGATTCATATAGTTATATCAATAACGAAAATTTGAAATCAAATCATCAATAATGTGATTTATTAATCGGGGAAACAAAAGGAATAGGAATGCTGGCCCGTGCATTCAGGAATTAGTTTTGGTGAAAGCTAAGGAAACCAAAATTGAAAATGCCAAAACCAATACATGAATGAGAATCAAAATAATATACAGAAAATTGGGCAGCATTCCGGCTAAAATTGGATGTTCCCGGAAAATAAACAGCAAGCAGAATAGTTCATATAAATTAAAATAAACTGCAAATAGGTATAAATAATATGAACATGAAAGAGCAGTCGCAATAGCAGCATGAACAATAAGAATATCATATGAACAATACTTAGATCACCAGCAACAGCAGAATTGCGAAAATTATAAAACAAGTAGCAAGAACAGCGCAATTAATCAGGCCTAGATCCACTAACCACATCCTAGGCTACCTAACCACCTAGAATCCACTACAATATACATATCTAACTAGACTAATTTTGAACATAAACGGAAAAATATGCAATTAACTACGAATTGAAAGAGTGGCGTTTGGCGGAACCTGGTAGGCGTATGAATAAAAGTAGGACAGAGAGATGGTAGGGGGTGGTTGTGGTGGTGGCTGACGCGGCGGTTGAGGGGCGGTTGGCGTGGCGGTGGTGGCTGTTCGGAGGCAGGGGGTTTTCGGGTAGGGGTAATGGGAGGGGTAGGAGTTAAGGGGGAAGGAAGGGAAGGGGTGAGTGATGGTATTTTTGTGGAAAACTGAATTTTCCAAAACACCAAAAACTAACCGGCAAGTGTACCGGGTCGTATCAAGTAGTAAAACTCACTTAGAGTGAGGTCGATCCCACAGGGATTGATGGATCAAGCAACTTTAGTGGGTGATTAGTTTAGTCAAGCTAACATTTAAGTGAAATTGGGTGAAACTTGTAGCAACAAAATATAAATGACAAGGAATTATAAATTACAGAAAATAAATGAGCAAAAAAAAACTTAAAGAGCAAGAAATGTAAATTGCAAGAATCTTAAATGACAAGAAATGTAAATTGCATGAAATAATAAGGGGAGTGGGTGCTGGGAAATTAAAGGAAGTAGTAAGCAGAACTTAGAACAATTGCAGAAAAATTAACTTGCATGAAAAGTAAAATAGAAGCAATAATTCAAGCAACTGGAAATCTAAATTGCAAGAAGATTAAAAGGGACTGGGTGCTGGGAGCAATATAAACAGCGAGACAAAATTTTAGTGAATAAGAACTTAGAGCAAATGTAGGAACTATAAATTGGAAGCAATGCAACAGAAAGTAAAAATGCTTGAAGAATGAAAACAGGAAAGCAATGCTTAATTTGCAGCAAATTAAAAGGATGTTGAAGATCTCAGGAGTGGAAGAGACTAGAAAACAAGTCTAGATCTCAAGTCCTTCCTTGATCCAACAAGAGAATAATTGCAGAAAAGTAAAAGAACAGATTGCAGAAGAAGAAGATTTAAAACAGCAAATGAAATTTGAATTATGCAGTAAAAGAACAAGAGAGAATTCAAGGTGAGATTGAAACAGAATTTCTTCAATTCTCCACCCAAAATTCAAAACAACAATGAAAACTAAAGAGTGAGTTCTCAAATGGAGCCAGCCCCTATACCCTCCAATGGAGCTCTCCTGGGGTCTCCTCTACAAAGATGAAAATGATGCCTTTATATAGGCTTTACAAAATGAAAATGAAAAATGAAATGAAAAACAAATTACAATTAAATGAAATTCCTAATCTATCTAATCCTTGTGCCATTGAGTGATGATGTGGGCTTTACTTGCTTTGGAGTTGAGGAGAAATGGGTTTGGTTGGCCTTGATTCAATTTGGAGAAGAATTGAATTAAAGAGAATTTTAATTGAATTTTGGCCCATGTGAAAATTGCTTGGGGAAGGCATCAGGGGAAAGCTCAGCTCACAAACATTGGTGCCTTGGTGCCAAATTTGTTGCGCGTCTTGTGCTCCTGGACCGTGTCAAGCATGCTTGTGTGATGCCCATGGGTAGCGCTCAGCTCACTTTGTGAGCTGAGCATTGGTGCTTCCAAGGGGAGGTCCCAAGTTCAAGCCTTGGAGCATGCACTTGCAACTTATTTTCTTTGAATTTTTCCTTGTAAGCTCTCGATAATGCTCACTTTGTGAGCTGAGCTTTGTGCCTTGGTCCCTTGAGAGAAAGCGCTCCCTTTTCCTTGTGTCTCCCTCTTCGAGTCTTGGTGGTTGCACTTTAGTCTATTTTTGTTTATTTTTAGCCCTTAAAGATGCATCTCGTTCGTGCCCCAATTTCATGCCAAATATAGATTGCCATACATCGTTGGAAAGCTCTGAATGTCAGCTTTCCAACGCAACTGGAAGAACATCAATCGGACATCTGTAGCTCAAGTTATAGCCCTTTGAAGGAGGCATGGTCATGCTGTGAGCGCCCAGATTTTAACTTAGCCAAATTTTTGCTTTCCAAGCTCATTTTGCATTCTTGTAGCGCTCAGCTCTCCAAGTGAGCTAAGCTTTGTGCTGATTGCCTATTTTCCTTTTATTTGGTCATGGGCCACGCTTTTAAAAGCGTGGCCTAAGGCTCCAAAGTGTGCTCCAACTTCAAAGTGTTCCCCAAAGCTCTTTTTTTCTCCTTTTTAGCTTATTTTGTGCTTCTTTGCTTCTTTTTCTTCTTATTTCCTACAAGATTTATAAAATTAAAAGATCAAGAAAATATACCATTTAAGCACAAAAGCATTCAATATTTAAGCACAAATCATCTATTTCTTGTATGAAAAAGCATAGAAAAACATGACATGTTGACATGTCATCAGTGAGGGTGTTGGTGGTGGGTTACGCGGCGGTGATGGTGGTGCAGTGAGGGTGGTGGTTGCGGAAGGGATGGCGGTGGTGGAGGGAAGAAGAGAAGAGAAGAAGAAGAAAGAGAGGGAAGGAAGAAGGGGGGTGGCATCGCGGTCGTGGCTGGGTGGTCGACGGTGGTGCGGCCGGTGGTGGTGGTTGTGGGTGGCGAGGGGTGGAGAGGGGGGTTGCAGAGAAGAGGAAGAAGAAAGGGGTTGGGGGCGTGACAGGGTAGGGTTTCGCGTCACTGGGGGTTAATGAATTTTAATCCACGCGATCGCGTGGCTGGGGTGGAATGGGGGTTGACGCGATCGCGTGAGTGATGCGACCGCATGGAATGGAGAAAGGATGAATGACGCGGTCGCGTGGGGCATGCGACCGCGTCGCCAGAAATTGTGCGAAACGCACAATTCCAGCGTCGTTTCGGCGCAACTCTCTGTCTCTATTGGGGTGCCATGATATCCTCGCGATGCGGACGGATCGCTAACACTATCGCATGGGATGGGTGTTGTGCAAGTGACGCGATCGCGTCAGGGACGCGACCACGTGGGTCGTTTTGTGCAAAACGCACAACAGCTGCACGATTCCAGCCCAACTTTCTGGGTGTTGGATCTTTACGCCGATTTCCAGATCACGCAGCCGCGTGAATGACGCGGACGCGTGGGAGGTGGTTTTCGCAACTGGCGCGATCGCATGAGCAACGCGGTCGCGTCGCACCCCCCTTTTTTTTTATATGCAATTATGCAGTATGCAATGCTAATGAATAATATTCAGGTTCAATTGAAAAAAGAATAAAAATAAATAACACGAAATAAAACTAAAAAAGAAACGACCATACCATGGTGGGTTGTCTCCCACCTAGCACTTTTAGTTAAAGTCCTTAAGTTGGACATTGGATGAGCTTCCTGTTATGGTGGCTTATGCTTAAACTCATCCAGAAATCTCCACCAATGTTTGGAATGCCAACAGCCTCCGGGGTCCCAAACTAGGCATGTAAAGCTTCTGAGCAGCTTCAAACAGATTCTTAGGCTCCCGGGATGACGAATGTCAGAATAGATTCCAGGATCCCAAACTTTGCTTTTAAATCCGCCTTCGTCTTGATCTATATTTTTCCATCCGGGCGGTTTAGAAATTAGATTCTCACCAAGATAACCAAACGTTTTCCGAGATCCATTCGATTGAACATGATGCCAATCCGTGCACTTCGAGTTGAAGCGTGGAACCTTATTGAACCTTGTGCACCAGCTCTGAGTGCGAGCCATTTTCCTCTTACTCTTAAAGCCGCAGAGAGCTATAAGCTGGCCATCTGTTTCAAGCAAACCATATTCAAGTGGAAAAGTAAAGATAAAGGTTAAGGATTGTACCCACTTGAAGCTTGTATTAGGTGGTAATGGCCTTGGGGTAGGTGTGTCCAGTGGTTCTGTAAGTTCTACTCCCTTGTGCTCTTCTATGAATTTCTCCACTTCCTTGCAGAATTCTTCAAATGCAATATCATCCTGATCAAAGTCTTCTATGTCTTCCTCATCACTCAAGTCATAAGCTGGAGGTTGAGAGAAATCTACCTCCGCATCTTCTTCGTATTCACTTGGATAAGGTTCTTCAATCTCAGAGAATTCACTTGCGGATGCAAGTTCATTACTAGGAGAACTTGACTTGTGACTATCGTCATCAAGGATATTTGCTTCTTGGATTATTCCGTCTAGTTCTTCATAAAAGACTTGCCTTGGGGGTTTTGCACTATCCTCCTTAGTATCAATGGTAACGTCCTTGATAGAATTTTCCACAACTCTGGATTCCCATGGAAGTTCAGCGTCTCCTAAGTCTTCAACCAACTCTTCTTCATTTATAATGACAGCTTCCTCTACTTGTTCCAGTACGAAGTCACGCTCTGTTTTGTCCACTGGAGTTTCTAGTATCTCCTTCATGCTACGCTCTTTATTAGATTGTCCACATGGGGTTGTGGGAGGTCCTTGAATGCCCGAACGTCTAGAAGATAATTGACTTATTGCTTGCTCCAGTTGATGAAGGGTTGTTTGAAGTTGATCTACTGTTTCCTTGAGGCGAGCCTGTGATTCTGGAGGTGATGGATTTGGACATGGTACGTAGGGAAGTGGTGGTGTTTGGGAGTAATTAGATTGGGATTGGGGTAAATAAGGATTATATGGTGGTGAATAGTGAAAAGGAACTTGTGAGTGTGGTGGTTCAAAGCTACGTTGAGAGGGTGGTCTATAAGCATAAGGTGGGGCTTGTTGGTAGTTACAGGGCGGTCCACCATATCTATCAGCTTGGTATGCATTGTAGAATGGTCTTTGTCCATGATATCTTGGAGGGTGTTGTTGCCTAAAGGGTAGATCAAATCCTCTTGGCTCCATCCATCTTTGATTTCTCTGACCTTGATGCATATTCTTGTTATAGCTTTCACTCCTTTCAACAATATTAGAACCAAACTCAAAGCAAGAGGGGTGAGAATTCATAGTAGCTAATAAAAATTAAAAAGCAAAAATAAAATAAATAAACAGGCAAAATAAAATACTTACAATAACCAATAATAAGGCACACGTTTGCAATTTCCCGGCAACGGCGCCATTTTGAAGAGAGAACTTTTGTGTGGTCTAGAAATTCGCAGATAAATTCTCGTTGCAGGTATAGCTTCTAAACCAACAAAAGTCCTTTCTTACAAATGTTTTGGTTGTCACAAGTAACAAACCCCTTTAAAATTAATAACCGAAGTATTTAAACCTCAGGTCGTCTTCTCAAGGAACTGCAGGGAGGTATGTTCTTACTATTGGTTATGAAGATTGTAAATTGGGGATTTTGAAAGTAAGGAACAAGTAATTTGAATGACAAGTAAAATAAATAAATAATTGTAAAACATACTTTTGGCAAGGTATGAGAAATTGGAAGTCCTATCCTAGTTATCCTTATCAATGGAGACGAGAATTGAATCTTAATCCCACTTAGTTAGCCTTTACTAAAGCAAGGGAAGATCAAGTGGATTAATTAGTCTGATCTTTAGGTTCTAGTCAATTCCTAAGAAAGGACTGGAATTATTGAAGTTCAATTCAATTAGCAAAGATAACAATTATCGATCATGTTGAGTTTGATAACTCCTGAGTTACTGATTTCTTAACCAAGACCAAAAGGGGAAAAGTAAATCTACTCGAATAAAAATATCTTCAGGTTGGAAGTAACAGTAACATAAACAAAAGAGAGTAATCATAAACTGAAATACCTCAAATAACATTAATTAAGAGAATTATCTGTAACATAGAAAAGTTCATAAATTAAATTGAGAAGATAATAAAAAGGAAAGTTGAACCTGATAAAAAGGGACAATCATGAAAGCAAGAAAAATCCTAAATCCTAATCCTAAGAGAGAGAGGAGAGAACCTCTCTCTAAAAACTACATCTAAATCATCAAAAGTAAATAATTGGAGACTCTCCTTTTGAATGGATGCATTCCCCCACTTTATAACCTCTAATCTGTGCTTTCTGTACTTGGATCTGGGCCAAAAAGGGCTTCAGAAATCGCTGGGAGCGTTTTCTGTAATTTCTGGTGCGTGGCCTCTGTCACGCGTCCGCGTGGGTCACGCGGTCGCGTCATCTGGAGTTTTCTTTATCACGCGTTCACTTCGGTCATGCGTCCACGTCATCTGCGTTCTGCTCAAGGCGCGCGTTCGCGTCATTCACGCGTTCGCATCGCGCTCTCTTCGCGCTGGGCATGCGGCCGCGTCGTCCACGCGTTCGCGTCGCTGTCACTTTCTTTAAAAACTCCATTTTGTGCTTTTCTTCCATTTTTGTATGTTTCCTTTCCATCCTTTAAGTCATTCCTACCTTAGAAGATCTGAAACTACTCAACACACAAATCACGACATCGAATGGTAATAAAGGGTAATTAAAATAATTATTCTTAAAGCATAGGAAACATGTTTTTCACATATCTCACATAATAAGGAAGGGAAAGTAAAACCATTCAATTAACATGAATAAGTGAGTAAAGAATTGAATAAATCACTTAAATTAGGCACAAAATATATCATAAAATATAGGTTTATCAACTATATTCTATGATTATTTTTTAATGATGAAAAAGTGAATGCAATAGTATTATTTGAAGAGATAGAAGAACTCTCTTTTAACATAAAATTTTTCACATAACAGTTGAGAATATTTGTGCAAAATGTTTATAAAGGTAACATTGGAACTTACATGCAATGTTAACCAAGTTACCTATTTTGTATGTTTTGATCCATATATTAGGAGTTTAGGTATATAAATAATGACATTCATAATACAATAACCTCTTAGATTTAATTGTTATTGTTATAGTTTTTACATCGCATCTATGTTAGTATCATAGGTTAATGATTAAATAATATTATTTTGTTATTTTTTATATTTTTATTTATTATATATTTTTAATAATATTTTATTATTCTGATTAGTAAAAATATTATAAGACGTTGACTTTTGAAAAAGATAAAATAAAAAAAACATTCTAAGAGACTATTTTAAAATTTTTAGAATTTTTCAAGGGTTGTTTTGATATTTTTTAAATGTTTCGAAAACTGTTTTATACTTTACTATAGGAATTGATTTGTCCAGTTCACACACGTAGACACTTAACAACCACATGTGCAAGATAACGTTCTACTCAGCAACTACCATTAGTAACTAATAAAAAAGGATTGTATTATCTAACAGAAATAAATATAGAAGATTATTTTATGTATTTTAAAACTTGAAAGACTAAAATGTTTAATTTTAAAATTTTAAGAACTAATTTAATTAGTTACTCTAAAATAATTTATATTATTAACATATCAAAATTGAGTTTATTATTTATTTATGTAAATTATTTTATATTTTTAACGTATTATATACATCAAAACCTAAAAAATTTATTATTATATTTTTAAAATATGATTTTAGGACATATTAAATTAAATGTGTTTATACCAAAAATAAATTATTCATTGTGTTAGAAAAACTCATTAGGTAATAACATATAATATAATATAATATATTTAGTTAAAAAGATTATAATAATATTAAATTTTAAATTGATTACATTTTATTCCATTTAGTGGATGGTCGGTCACATTCTATTTTAAAAAAAACTGTACTACATTAAATAACCATAAAATAACATTTGTTTTTGACGGCTCATATATCATATTTGTTTCTGTTAGACTTAGATAAGAAGCCCATCTTAGTCTGAGTCTTAAATGTGCTTGCAGCCCAAAAGGAAAAGCGCTTGGTGATAAAAAATCGATATAAAACAAAAAGAGGTGACAAATGGGCTTAAATCTAACGAGTTAGCCTGCGTAATTTGCTAAAAAGGATGAGTTGGATTGAAAATTTGAGACCGTCATACTTAAAAATTCGCCTAATCCACATTGCTTAAATCGTGAATTTTGGTAGGACGAGGTGAGTTTTTTCGGTGTGCCTAGTACTTTTTTTGGTTAAGGACGTTTGTGCAAAAAATTTAGTTTATGATTATATTTATTACATATTTATAATTATAAAGATTTTACTATTTATGAATTTAAAAATTATAATTTTTTTATATCTTTAAAAATTATAAATTTATCAAAATAGTTGTAAAATTATATACATTATTTAATATTTAATGATAAAAAAAAAAAGAGAAATTTAGCGGGTCAAGCCCGCTAGCCTGTAAGCCCATCGTTAGACAGAAGTGGGAGAAGGTTTTAGAGCCACCTCTTTAGACGGAGTAGAGTGAGACGGATCAATCCACCAGAAGACGAATTTTTGGCGGAGCAGGACAGGATGGAATGGGCTCTCCGTTTGCCATTCCTAAAAACAAAAGAGCACACCACAAGACTTGTACTAGTCAGTGGCGGATCCACGGGGGGACCTAAGGTGGCCATGGTCCCCCAAAATTTTTTTAAAAAAAATAGTAAATAGACAAATAGTAATAATTAATAATATTAAATTTTTTTATATATAATATTAAAAAAAATATAAGTTACAAAATTTTATAAATTAAAATAACTAAAAACTGCACTATGTATTGGATATTTGAATTATTGTTGCTCTTGTTAACAAATAGCCCATTCTAATAATTAATAAAAATGGTTCTATTATACTAGCCCAAACCCATACTATTAATTAAAGTAACCCTAGTACATTTTTCAAATATTTGTTTCAAACCATCAGAGGCATCAACGCCACTCTTCTCTCTCTTTTAGTGGTTCCCAAACTTTTGGTCTTCTACTCTTCTCATTCTAATTTTCCTTCCATACTAAAACAAGACATATGAAGAAAAATCATTGAAGAGAAGTGAACAGTAAAATATTAACCATTGAATGCACAACAAAGATTCAAAGAGGTATATTTCAATTTTTTTTTAAGTTAATAACAATGTCAAGTATTATTTATATTATTTATTTAAAATAATTAATTTATTTTTTTTTATAATGGACAGTGTTCAAAGATTGAAGTGAGGACAAAACTCAATAGAATTATTTTTTGGTGAGACTTGGAACAAAAAAATAATCAGGTAAATCAATAACTTTATTTTTGGTTATTATATATTTGTGTTTCTAAAATTATTTGTTATTGCTCAATAGGTTTAATATTTTTTTTTTAGAAAATAATATATATGCAATTATTTTTGTTTTTTTTTTTTTTTTGTTAGATAGTTTAAGTTAAGTTAAAAATGTCAAAGATGAAAACAATTCACTCATTTTTCAAGAGAAAAGAGAGAATATATGATGAACAAAATTCAGCTTCAAATTCTTTGAGTAATGTTCAAAATATTATTGAACAACCTGTGACACAACTTGTTGAGCAAGATATTCAACCCCCTGCTTCCAAAATAACAAGGACTGAAATAGATCAAGTTAATATTGATACATTGATGCGTGATCCCGGAAAGCGTCCGCAAATTTGGTTTCAAGTTATTCAGTGTTTGCAACATATGCAATCTTGTAAAAAATTTCTATTCTTTAGATTTTTCTGAACAAGAAAAGATTCAATTGGATTATGAATTACAACATTATGAACTTGATGTGGTTAAAGCTCCAGATTTTCAGAATTTGTCTACTCTTGCTGAATTGTGTCAAAAATTGACAGAGACAGGAAAATCAAATATATATCCTTTAATTGATAGATTAATTCGTCTTGTTTTGACTCTTCCTATGACAACAGCAACAACTGAACGGGTCTTTTCAGCTATGAAGATTATTAAAACAAGGCTTCGAAACAAGATGGAAGATGAATTTTTAGCAGATTGTATATATTGAAAAGGAAATTGCTTCAAAATTCACTTCAGAGATGATAATTGATGATTTTAGTTCCATGAAGCATCGTCGAACAAGTTTAAAAATATCAAAATCTTAAAGTATGTAGTTGAACATTGACTTTTATATAATATAATTACTTTTTTGATATATATGCTACAAATCATATTTTATTAATTTTTTGTTATATTTATATTTAATTGGCCCCCTCTTATAAAACTTCTGGTTCTGCCACTGGTACTAGTGACATATACATGTATGCCTTGTTTGAAGGTGCAATCTAGGTTCAAATAATTAAAATCAAATGCGCTTTTACATTTAAAAAACATGTTAAGTGTACACACAAATGTCATTTTTATGCATCTAATTACTTTAAGGAGGATTTACCAAATTTTTTGGTTTAAAAAATCTAAATTCTATATACAAATACTAGCGGCTCACCAGGCACTATCGTGCCTGTTGAGCCGCTTTTCTATTGAGTTTAAGAAATTAATTTTATATTTTTATTTTAAAATTATAAATTTAATAATAATTAAAAATAAATTATAAAAAATAAAATATCTTAAATTATTTAACATGTAAAATATTAAAAAAACAAATTTAAATTAAAAAATAAGATTAAAAAATATTAATTTGCTATTATCTGTAATAAAATTAATAAAAAAATTTATTGATATTATTTAAAGATTAGTTATTTATAAATATTATTAAATTTATTTATTTTTTCAATCCTATTTAATTAGAAGCAAATTTAAAAATTTATATCCAAAACATTTTTTATCTTCATCCATAATTCTAATAGATAAAAAATTATATTTTTTCAATTTTATCTTGAACCTCTTTAATTATCATTAATTTTATTCTTTTTAAGATTATTAATTTTTATTTTAATTATATTATCTCATCATATTATACACTATCGTTTCTCTTATCATTATTATTATGTTGCCTTTTTTTTTTATTCATCCCAATCGCAATTAATTATCACCGTATCATTATTCCAACTCTCATTTTTGTTTATCACTCTTATCTATAACTACCATGGTGTTAACTTTTGAGTTATTACAAATTTGCTAAAGAAATTTTTTTCTTCTTTGATTTAGATATCTAGATGTATACTTATTATATAGATCCTTATTATTTTTCAGACTTATTTGTTAAGTCATATTTTATTGCTTTCAGACAAAATTTAAGATATCAATGATTCAGATTTTTTTGTTTATCAAATTATAAAATTTGTCAACAATTATAAAAAAATAATATCAAATAGTTTATATCTTCTTAAAAGAGTAATATTATATGAACACTACTATTTTAGTTACTATTAACATATACAATTGAATATAAAAATATTACATTATTATTGAACATTTCCCCTATTCTTAACACTTATTTGTAATAATTCTTAATCTTTCTCTAAATCTAATATGTCAACTTCTATGTCTCTAACTAATAAAATTTTTAAGATTTTCATAAAATTTCATTTAATTTCAAAATAAAATTGTAATTTTTATATTGTTATTTTTTCTAATATTTTCAGAAAATTAATTTTTATGCTTTTTAAATTATAAATTTGAGATAAAAAATAAAAATTTTAATAAATAATAAATTATTAATAAATAAAATAAAAATTTTATATGTTATTTATTTTTTAATGTATAGAATAATAAAATTTAAATTAATTTAAGTATGATACTAAAATTATTATGTTATTTTTATATGTAACAATTAAGATAAAGATTTATAAATATTTATAAATTTATTTATTTTTTTAATCTTATTTAATTTAAAGCAGATATAAAAATTTAAATTTAAAGAATTTTTTTCTCGCATAATTTTAATTGCTTTGTTTTATTTTATATTCAATATGTTAAATTATCTTTTGTTTCATTATTTTTTTAAAAAAATTATTTTTATTTTTATTATTTTTTACCATTCTCCATACACATATTTATTATTATTTTTTAATTAAGTGAAATAAAGATAGGGAGAGAGTATTACATGTACTCCATAAAATAAAGAAAAAGACAACATGAGTAGAAGTTATGTGTAGAATAAAAAAGTAACTATAAAAAGAACAAAGGAAAATTAACTAATAATTATATTTTTGACCAAATTTTAAGACGAAAATTATATTAAACACTATTTATCAATAAAATTAAGATAGAAAAGTAAAAATTGGACACTAAAATCTCCTATTCCCTTTATATATTGTTATAGATATTTAATTTAAAGTACATTAAGATATTATAATAATATCTATAACAATATTATTTAGGACAATTATGGAAGGTTTATCGAATCAAAACTTAAGAAAAAATAAATTATTATTATTTAAATAAATATAAATATACAGAATTCTTACCTATATTTGGATCATTCCGTCTATTTGGACCAACTTCACTGTTATTATTAGTATCTGAATATTTAGAAAATTTATTATTAGCATGAAAATATATTGTAAAAGGTAATTCATATTAAATGATATACTAACTACATAAATTTATTAATGGGATGTATAACGCAGGTCTGGCAAGGTATTGCTGCCTCTGTTCTTCGCTCATGTTTTGTCTTTATCGCCAGACATAGTCTTGCCAAGTCGGTCCACCACTTCCATTGGTATACTGTCAACGGTAATTAATCAAAACAAACATATAAACATAGTTTCACACTTTTATTTAATGACGAAAAAGAAATTATATTAGATGAAATGAGAAAAATGCATGAAAAGATGGATGAGAAATGAAGTTTTTCTAGTAAAAGCAACGTGAAGTGAGAGAGAATAAGGGAAGAAAGAGATAATTATTATAGAAGTTACGTGGAATTATAAAATAAGAGAGAACGTGAATGAAAATGAGGTAGTGAGAGTATTGTAATGCGAAATAACTAACGTGGGCTAGGTTATTAAGAAGGATAAAAATGAAAAAAAAGTTTTGGACACCAAAACAGGTTTTGCCATTATATATTGTTATAGATTATTATATTACCTTGTTCTCCTTTCTCGTTTTTTCTTTTTCCTTCCATATTCTCTTCTGACCGTCCGTAATTAATTATCACCAAGTATTATTATTGCAAATTTTAATTTTGTCTATCACTTTGATTTATAACCATCTATTCCGTTAACTTTTATGAGTTGTTGAAGTTTTGCTAAAAAAAGTAAGACATAAAGCATTTAATTTTATATTTAATTTTTAAAATTTTTAATTTTTTAAATATTTTATTTTTATTTTTTAATTTTATATTTAATTTTTTAAATATTTTTAATTTCATTATTTTTCTAAATTATTAACTTATAATTTTTATTATATCCCCTTACTATATCAAACACTATTCTTTCTCTTATTATTATTCTCTATACACATACCTATCATTGTCTAATCGCTGTTATCATATTACTTTGTTCCTTCTCGTTTTTTCTTCTTCTTCCACCGTCTCTTCACCCCATCGTAATTAATTATCACTATTTATATGTTACATCTTTTATATGTTAATCAAATAACCAGTGCCATATGCCAAACAAATGATATTATAGAAGTCAAAATAAATTATATTTTTGTAATATAATTCATTTATTTTAGTTTAATTTAAAAATAAATATTCATGTACTCAAATTTTAAATATAATATTCTATATAATTAATAATTTAAAAATTAAAAAAATAATATTATCACATATGAAGTAATTTAAAAATCCTTAAATTTAACAAAATATTAGACTTTTTCAATTCATCATTGATAGATACAGACATATTTAAAAAAAATACATATAATTTGAAAAAAATTAGTTCTTCCTTGGTAAGAAAAAAAGATAGAACACTATCTTTTGTACGTGAAATATTGGAACAAATTAAAAAAAAAAAGTAAAAGAGCCATGAAAATATTAATTAGATAAGTAAATTAAAGAGAAAAAAAATATAGGTAGAAGTTATACGTGAACATAATAACTGCAATAAAACTAAATAAAATTTGTAAGGATGGATGTGACGAAATCGATAGCGTTGAAGGTAAAAAAATAATGGCAGCAAGAGAAATATAACAAAGTGTATTAGGAGGTAAAAAAAAACCAGTAAAATAGATGAAATTATAAAAAAATAAAAAAGATATATATTTTTTATGATTAAAAAAAATTTAATAGAATAATTAGAATGAGGCTAAACTAATAGACAGACCATCAGAGTACAGTACTCACAGATATACTTAAAACAACACTATACAAACAAAAACCAATATAGAATTAAACAAAACATAATTTAAATGAATACCTCCCAATATAATAAGATCTGTACAAAAAAAATATTTATCACCACTGATTAAACACTTGTTGGCTTCTAATTATTTTTTTATTTCATATATGGCCACGAAAATAAATCTTTTGACATCGTCTTTACCTAGTTTAAGATGTCAAAAAAAACTCATTTAAATAATTGTGCGGTACAGAGAAGAGTTTATAAGATAAAGAAGAATCAGACCAAAAAAAAGAGAGATCGTGGGAGTAAAGAATTGAATAGAAGTTACGCGTGAGTTTTTGTTGTATAATATTTTTGAATTATGTTAGTAGGGTTAAAACAGGAAATAGAAAATTGGACACCAAACCTCCATGTTTTGGCATTATATATTGTTATAGATAAATAGATGAAAGTCAACAATAAAGACAGCAATTCTAACAAGATAAAAATACTATAATCAGGTGGGACAATGGACATAATGAACAAGGAATCAACCCACCCCCGCTCCTCTTCTTTCCTTCTTTCTGTTTGGTACATGGAGAAAATATATATGTTCAAGAATTCAATATGGAGTTGAACACTATACACTATTCTTTTTTTCTTTTTTTTTTAATGTATATGCAAAGATAACTTTGTAAATTACAAACCATAAGTTGTATGCATATTTTCAATTTTTCATTCCATTGATCAAACATGGATCAACTTCTGCATAATTTAGCCTCAAAGCACCCTTTTCACATATTTAGCAATTTAGCATAACGAAATTTACACATTTCATCTATCTAGAAAACCATGATGTCAAGCCACAAGAACCAAAAGCAACATGAACAAAGGTCCAATTATGTCTGCCAATTGTAAGAACTCGTATATTGGCAGCATGCTATATCAGAGTATCAGACAACTATGGTCACCCTGGTTCTATTTTTCAACACAAATTCCCATGTAAGCCAGACAAACTAATAAGAACAGCAACTACTATTCATAACCAAAAGCCAACACAAACATTACATCATCAAAATATTTCAATTGTCATATAGTTCAGTTATCAAGATTGTAACAATGAACTAACATCTAAGACATTATAGAAGCATAGCAAAACAATTGAACTGTTTCTTGAATACAATTTAAAAAATATATATCCACCTAATGCTCTCAAGAGGCAGTGTTATATACATTAAGCTGAAAATTTGCATACCATCTTAGAGCACAAATCAGTATACCCCTCCCCATGTTTATGTTTTGTTAACAAAAAAGTAAGAAATTAAAGGGAAAAAAAAACACTAAGAATTTGAGCAAGTTAAGAATTTTTCTTCACCATTGTAACCAATGTGCTACGTATAACCAAAGCCTTCTCTGTAATTGAATCATCATTCTCTAAATCCAACCTACAAAACTCTCTATACCTCTGTTGCTGAAGCTGGTAACCTTCCATTTCGCCAGCCAAAGCAGAGAAATCCTCTCTCATCAACAAACCATTATGAAGAATGGAACACGCGCCGATGTAAGCCACAGCAACCTTAACCTCCTCGAGAACTGGTCCATCAAGAACACCCCAATTCCTCAAACTCGCAGCAGTTCTAATCGCCGGAATCTTCGTAACATCGATCGCCACATTGAAACTCTCCTCATTGGAACCAGCCGCAGCCTCCTCGGCCGCGAAAGGGACCATGAGCCAAGGAAGCAGAGGGTACCCTTCACCACCTCCAACTAAATACTGTTTCACATCAACCTCAACGCCATTGTTCATAGCCTTAACCGGAGGAGAATTCAATAATGTCCCTTCTTCTATGTCTTGGAACAAAGAAGACTTTAGGATTCTTGAATTGCTCTTGCGGCCGAAAAAACCGGCAGCAACGCTCAGAATCCGGCAGGATGAATCAACAACCAATTGTGCAGCCACCGGAGAAGGCGGCGAAGGAGGGTCTCGGGGGCTTACAACCTCGAACCTAGTGTAGTGCAGCACCCCGCAGCAATGGGGAGACCGGTGAGGCCTTCGAATTCTTGCGAAACCGAACCGAGCTCGTTCGGATTCGGGAACGAGATCCAGAACCGGAAATTGGTGCAGAGAACCCTGCAGAGCTGCTTCACGCAGAACTTTGCGACGGAAACCGGAACCCCGAACCGGGTAGATATTTCTGGGTAATCCAATCCTTTGGCGAGGCGGAAGAGGCCGATGCCGAGGCGGGAGCCAGCGGTGAGGTTGAGCGGCAGAGGGTCCCTGCAGTCGAGGAGTGGCTCGAGGAGGCCGGCGAGCCACTCGAACGTGGAGGATTTCATTTTGAAGCATAGGACAAATGAGTCGGGGCTCCGAATAAATAAACCGGTCCGGACCAGGGTCTGGATCGGTGCGGGGGCGTTTTTTGTTGCGTCTCGTGGAAGAGGAGAGAGAGGCAGCGATCTGGTGGGAGAGGAGGACGTGGTGAACAATAAGGGTAGAATTGGAATTAAAAAAAGAATGACTGGAATTGGAAGGGAGAATAAGGAGGAGGAGGAGAATGAGTTGGGAAATCAGGGAAGAGAGTATGGCAGCGAATTTTCGAGGTTCCATAGGAACGGAAATCGAGAGTGAGTGGGGTAAGTTAGTAGAAAGAGAAAGAGAAAGAGAAAGAGAACGAGAGCAGTACCAACAATTGACCAAGCGTGAGTGTGTGTGTCTGACAATTGTGGGTTGTGATTGGCTGAGATTGTATGCAGTGGCGGAACTTGAAACAAAATTTTGGGGGGCCAAATAGAAAATAATTGTCAAAATATTTTATTATATGGACTTCATTTAAGATAAGCTCGTCTAATCTCATCTCTCTGGTTTGGGTAATACTGCCAAATTTAAATCTCTTTTTCAAGATCTCGTTCCAAAAAATTAAAGTTAGAGTCATCAGATATAATTTTTTGAACTTTTGAAGGTTATATCTCACTTTCTTCATGATTCATTAAAGTAGAAGAATTATCTACATGTGTTGATATTGTAAAAGTTATATGTTCTCCTTTTTGAATATTAGCCTTTCTCTTAAAAAATGTATCAATTCTTTGATTTTTCATTATTATTTTATATAAAAATTTGAATATATATCCTTTAAAATATATAAAGAAGAAGTTAGAAGGACAAATATTAAAATTTATAATATTTATTGAATTTATTTTATCAATTTATACAAATACAATAATATTAATACTTATTAAATATTCTATTATTTTTTATCATATAAAAAATTAAATTAAATAAATAGTAAAATATAAAATAATATTAAATTAATTAAATAAAAGATATCTAATTTTTTATATTTGAATATAAAGATAGAGAGAGTGTTGTTTATTGAACTTATTAGACACTTTAAGTCATAGTAAAGTATTTAAGTCAATTGAACTATTTTTTATCTTTTGAAAAAGTACTACTAAGTTTTTTATAAAAAGTTTGAGGGGGCCATGGCCACCCCTTGTCTGAATTAAGCTCCACCACTGATTGTATGTATATTCGTTTTGACGAACCTTCCAATTTCGGCGCCGCGCTCCTCTTTCTCTACGTCGAAACTTCTACGATTACTACTCACTACCCCTGCCATCTTTCTTCTGCTTTCACGTGTGCTCTTATCATTGTCTTGCCTCTCAATCTTCTTCCGTTCTGTTCCCAAACCAACTCTTATAATCTCTCAAATATTTAAATAAATTTTTATATTTTTAATTAATTTTTTAAATTATATTAAATTTATAATTAAATCTTTATCATAATAAAAACGTTAACATTAAATTTTTATATATAATTAAATTTAAAACAATTTCAGATTATCAGAGTTTTCTAAAACAAAGTTAATTTCACAAATTTTAATATTATATAAATCGTTTTATTATTTAAAATTTTACATAAATAATCTTAAAATAAGACGATTTATTTGTTAAAATTTTAACATGTTTAATATATAAATCATTCTAGGACATAGTTATTTAAATTTATACATAAATAGTTCTAGGGTATCATAATTTATTTTACTCATTGTTTTATCGATTTTTAGCAAATTGATGGTGGTTCGATATCTAATGATCTGGAAGCAAAACTTACTTCTCTGTGCGAGTACCAGTTTTCTAGAAGTGCATCAAAAGCGTCTTCAATTAAACCAATTTTAAAAAATAACATAAAGTAAATATACGAATTAATCAAAAGAACTTAAAATTTAAAGTTCTGAATTCCAAATAGATAATAAAACAGAAAAGTTTGTAAAGAAATTAAAGGAAAACAAATAAGATGCCTTCGATTGGATCCAAGGACTTCAATATGAAAACTTAAAGGCAAAAGTATAAATTGAACCTCGAAAGTAAAGAACAATTAATAAATAAACTTGATTGAAATGTTAAGTTTACAAGAAAAATAAAATGAAAGAAAGAAGAAGATGGGAGGAACCCTACAGAAAATGTAACTCGATTGCAAACTCAAGGATTCGCTGGGATGTGAGAGTGCTAGAGTGTTTTACTGAGCAAAAGTTCCAACCCTTATTCACTAAGAATTCCTAGTATTTATAGGCTAATCTTACATAACTGCCAATTAATTTACTATTAATTATAATTAAATATGTGATGGGTGGAAATTAGAATTCCACACAAAACTCACCGGCAAGTGAATCGGATCGCATCAAGTAGTAATTACTCACAAGAGTGAGGTCGATCCCACAGGGATTGATGGATTGAGCAATTTTAGTTAGGTGATGAATTTAGTTAAGCAAATAGTTGATGATTTGAGTGATTTTGATTAACAGAAGCTAAATTGCAAGAAATTAAAAGTGCAGAAGGTAAATTGACTGAATCTAAAGGTGCTAAAGAAGTAAAATTGGAGAAACTTAAAGAGCAAGAATGTAAAAGAGCTGAAACTTAAATTGTGAGAAAAGTAAATTGCAAAGCTTAAAGTGCAAGAAATGTAAAAGAGCTGAATCTAAAGTGCTAAGAAATGTAAATTGCTTGAAGAGTAAAAGGATTTGGGTGTTGGGACTTGGAAGTGAACAAGAAATTGCAAAATAAAGTAAATCAGAAGGCTCTGAGATGCAAGGCTTTAAATCTGGAGCTCAGTAGCAAGAACAGAAATGAAAAATTTCTTCAAGAAACAAAACAGCAAGAAAACTTGATTCAATTGTGAAATTCTTAAAGAGAAATTGAAGATCGAAGAAGAGCAAAGAGATTAGAAAGTAGATCTAGATCTCAATTACTCTCTTGATCAAGCAGAAAAGTAATTGCAGAAGAAATAAAAAGGAAGACAGTGAATGAAACTCAGATCCAATTTTCCAATTCCCAAAATAGAAAAGTAGAAGTTGCAGAAGAAGAAAATGAAAACAGAAAACTAAACTCAGATCCAATCCTTAGAATAATTGAGAAGAGAGGTAAAAGATGATTCTCAAACTTAGAATCAATGAAGCTCTTCAATCTCAATTCAAATTCCAAGAACAGAAATTAAGAGTTGCAGAAGAAAAGAAAATACAGAAAGAAGAACTCAGATCCAAATTCCCAAATCCCAAATTCAAAATAAAATGAAATTTTCAAGTGAAAACTAAAATTAAGCTACAAGTAAAACTAAAAATTCAGCCAAAGGTTCCTCCCAAATCAAATTAACTCCTATATATACACTTTCTATTTTGGTCTTCAAAGCTTAGAGTGGGCTTTTCCATGTTGGCCTTGAATGAGAAATGGAATTGAAGAAGGATGGGTCCGGTTTGACTTTGGTTTAATTGAAGTGGTCCGGTTTGATTTTGGTTCAAGTTGGTTTGGTATGTGGGAACCTCCCAGGGAAGCGCTCCACTTGAATTCTTGAGCGCTACTTTCACTCTTTGCCTTGTCATGTGCCAAGCCTAGCCCATAGCGCTCACATTTTGAGCGCTCCGCTCACTCTTTGAGCGCTATACTTTTGGTTTGCTTGTTGTGCCTTGTTTCCCTAGCCAAAGGGTTACGAAAAAGTGAAGAGAATGGAGCACTACGCTCAAAGTTTTGAGTGCTCCCTCCTTGGCCAGCCTTGTGCATGCTTGCTTGGCTTGGACGCACAAAAGAGTGAACAAAAGAGAGCGCTACGCTCACATTTTTTAGCGCCACTCTTGGCCCTTGCTTGGTTCCCCTCTTCGAACCTTGGCCAGCGCATTGTGCTTCCTTGTTTTGCTTGGCCTTGTGCCTTGCTTCCTTGCCAAGAAGGCACGAAAAAGGTAAGAAGATGGAGCGCTACGCTCAAAGTTTTGAGCGCTACCCCTGGTCCTTGGTGCGTGATGCACCATTTGGTGCTTCCCCTTGGGCGCTACGTTGTGCCTATTGAGTGCTGGCCTTGCTTTGCTTTGTGCGAGCTCTCCTCCCTGGGCTTGTTGCTTCACGAAAAAGTGAACAAAAGAGAGCGCTATGCTTGAGTTTTTGAGCGCTACTCTTTGTGTCTTTGATGCGCCACGCTCTATGTTAAAGCGTGGACTAAGGTCCAAAGTGTGCCCAAACTTCAAAAGTGTGCCAAAAATTCCTCTTTCCACCATTTCTTCACCTACAAGCAACCAAACAACTAATCAAAACTCTACCAAAATCACTAGATCTTTGCATCGTTTATAAAATCAATTAATTCTAGCATAAAACCTATGATTTTGTGAAAAATACATGATGTTTGATTGTTTCAAGATAACCATGAAAATCCACTCCAATTACTTACTTATGGTGCAAGAAAGTGCATAAAACCTAATAAAACTAATGAAAAAATGCTTGTAAAACTAGCATAAGATGACTTGTCATCACAACACCAAAATTAAACCTTGCTTGTCGCCAAGCAAGCATTGAACATTGAGAAGAAATGAAATGAAACAGAGAAGCATAAATGTCCTTATTTAGCAGACAATAGAATTTGAACTATGGGATTTTATGCAGACAAACATGCAGCTCATTTATTCTTTGCTGATGAATAAGAAATGCTTCTTTGAGGATTCACTAGAGTTGCTGTCATAATACTTTACTTTTTGATTGATCCCCTTTTGGTTTTTCCTTCTTTCTTTTGCTTAGGAAGCTTATTCCTTAAGGATAACTCAGTGTCAAGTGTTGCAGCAGCCTTTTGGCTTGATTTTGCTCAATACTTCTTCACTACAGACACTTGGCTCACAAATTCTCTTAGGAACATTGATGCCCATCATCTCTTTGGATAACTAAATGCTTTGTAGCTAGGTTACTCTTGATAATAGACTTTTGGTTGATAATTCCGGATTAGTTAATCCAAGTTACCAAGTTTTAAAAGACTCCTCAGAACCTAATTGTCCAAGTATATCCTAGTACAAAAAACACCACAGACATATGTCCTAAGGTCCAAGCTATTGGTGTCTAGCCTTATTGTTTGTTTCTTTGCCAATTCTTGGCTTTTCTTTTCTTTTTCTTTCTTACTTTGCTTCATTTTCCAGGGAATTTCATGTATAAAAGGTTTCAAGACAGCAATCAAGTTTAAACTACAAAGAGCACTCTATTATGCAGCTTTTATTTTTGAGCTCATCATTTTAATCAAGCATATACCACCACAAATTTCAATTCTAAACTCTACAACATTGGACAATCACTTTCTTTTTCAAACATTTTCTCTTATTGATGCATAAAGGGAGACAAAACATGAATTTAAAGCAGATGAATGATAACAAGCATAATGCAAATCCTAATCAAGAAAACTATTCAAGATATGAAAATGTAGAACATAAAACATTTGGAGGCATATCATGTTTCAGATATGCATCATCCTTATTTAATAAAAGACTATAAAAAAAAAACTCCACCACCTCTAGTTGTCTTGCTCTTTTCCTTTGCTGCTTTCTCCTTTCTTCTTTTTCTTCTTTCTATCTTGGGGTTCTTCAACAGGGCATCTTCTATCCCAAATCTGGTCTACCTGATCCCAGAGCCCAGCCTCCTTCAATCCTTGTTGCATGTGTGCTGTTTGTTTATTGGCTAGTGCTCTCTGATAATCAATCAACTCTTGGCATTGCTCAAATGGTTTGATTTGTTGGTTCAGTGTTGGCATGCTATGGACTACATAGTCCAACTTTGCTTGAATTGCTATATCATACTTCATTCTATCCACATACCTGTGTTCTCCAATTATATGATATATATTTTTCCATTGGTAGAGATTTTGGGTATACTCCCCATACTTGGACTGTCGTAGGGACAATCTATTGAATGATTCTTGAAAGTTTGCTGATTGTTCCCCTTGCCCCTCAAGAATTTTTGCTTGAAACTCCTGATAAACCCATATTTTATGATATATTTTGTGCTTAATCTGAGTGATTTATTCAATCCTTCACCCACTTATTCATATTAATTGCATGGTTTTACTTTCCCTTCCTTATTATCTGATGTATGTGAAAAACATGTTTCCTATGCTTAAAAATAATTATTTTGATTACCCTTTATTTCTATTCGATGCCGTGATTCGTGTGTTGAGTAGTTTCAGATCTTCTAAGGCAGGAATGAATTAAAGGATGGAAAGGAAACATACAAAAATGGAAGGAAAGCACAAAACAGAGTTTTTGAAGAAACTGGCAGCCACGCGATCACATGGGCGATGCGGCCGCATGCCAGCGCGAAAAGGCATTGACGCGGCCGCATGACTGACGCGACCGCGCGCGTCGAGGAAACACATATGACGCGGTCGCATGACTGACGCGACCGCGTGACAAGGAAAACTCTGAATGACGCGACCGCGTGACAGAGGCCACGCACCAGAAATTGCAGAAAACGCTCATAGCGAATTCTGAAGCCCTTTTTGGCCCAAATCCAAGTCCAGAAGGCATAGACCAGAGGTTATGAAGTGGGGGAATGCATCCATTCAAGGAGAGTCTCCAATTAGTTAGTTTTTCCATGATTTAGATTTAGTTTTGAGAGGGAGATTCTCTCCTCTCTCTTTAGGATTAGGATTTAGATTTAGGATTTTATGCGCTTTCAGGATTATCTCTTTCTATCAGGTTCAATATTCCTTTTTATTATTTTCCCAATTTTATTTATGAATTCTTCTATGTTACAGATTACTCTTTGAATTAATGTTAATTGAGGTATTTCAGTTTATTATTGCTTTCTTTTATTTACATTATTGTTATTCCCATCCGAAGACATTTTTATTCCAGTAGATTTACTTTTCTTCTTTTGGTCTTGGTTAAGAAATCAGTAACTCAGGAGTTATCAAACTCAAACATGATTGATAATTGTTATCTTTGTTAATTAAATTGAACTTCAATAATCCCAATCTTTTCTTAGGAAATAAACAGGATCCGAAGATCAAACCAATTAATCCCTTGACCTTCCTTTGCCTTAGTAAAGGTTAACAAAGTGGAATTAAGATTCAATTTTCATCATCATTGATAAGGATAGCTAGGATAGGACCTCTAATCTCTCATACCTTGCCAAAAGTTTATTTACAGTCGTCTATTTATTTTACTTGCCATTTAATTTACTTGTTCTTGATTTACTTTAATTGCTAATTAAACCATTCGCTCCTCATTCTCAAAACCCCAATTTACAACCTCCATAACCAATAATAAGAACATACTTCCCTGCAGTTCCTTGAGAAGACAACCCGAGGTTTGAATACTTCGGTTATCAATTTATTTAGGGGTTTGTTACTTGTGACAACCAATACATTTGTAAGAAAGGTTGATTGCTTGGTTTAGTAACTATACTTACAACGAGAGTTTACTATAACTTCTAAACCATCAATCTTCCAAGTTCTTTCAAAATGGCGCCGTTGCCGGGGAATTGCAATCGTGTGCCTTATTATTGGTTATTGTAAATATTTTTCTTTTACGTGTTTATTTGTTTTTATTTTCTTCTTTTATCTTCATTAGTTACTATGAATTCTCACCCCTCTCGCTTTGAGTTTGGTTCTAATATTGTTGAACGGAATGAAAGTTATAACAGGAACATGCATCAAGGTCAGAGCAATCAAAGATGGATGGAGCCAAGAGGATCTGATAAACCCTTTTGGCAGCAACACCTTCCAAGATATCATGGACAAAGACCATTCTACAATGCATACCAAGGCAATAGACATAGTGGACAACCTTTTAGTTACCAACAAGCCCCACCCTATGCTTATAGGCCATCCTCTCAACACAACCTTGAACCACCACACTCACAAGCTCCTTTTCAACATTCGCCACCATATAATCTTCAATTACCCTGATTCCAATCCAATTACTCCCAAACACCACCACTTCCCAATGTACCACGTCCAAATCCATCACCCCGAGAATCAGAAGTTCGTCTCACGGGAACAGTAGATCAACTTCAAACAACCCTTCATCAACTGGAGCAAGCAATAAGTCAATTATCTTCTAGACGTTCGAACATTCAAGGGCCTCCCAGAGCCCCATGTGGGCAATCTAATGAAAAGCGTAGCATGAAGGAGATATTAGAAACTCTAGTGGACAAGACAGAGCATGACTTCGTACTAGAACAAGTAGAGGAAGCTGTCATTATACAAGAAGAAGAGTTGGTTGAAGACTTAGGAGACGCTGAACTTCCATGGGAACCCAGAGTTGTGTAGAATTCTGTCAAGGCCGTTACAATTGATGCTAAAGAGGATAGTGTACAACCCCCAAAGCAAGTCTCTTATGAAGAACTAGATGGAATGACCCAAGAAGCTAATTCTCTTGATGATGATAGTCACAAGTCCAGTTCTTCTAGTAATGAACTTGCATCCGCAAGTGAATTCTCTGAGATCGAAGAATCTTCTCCAAGCGAGTACGAAGATGATACAGAGGTAGATTTTCCCAACCTCCCGTTTATGACTTGAATGACGAGGAAGACATAGAAGGCTTTGATCAGGACATGGATACATTTGAAGAATCTTGCAAAGAAGTGAAGAATTTCACAGAAGAGCACAAGGGAGTAAAACTCACAAAACCACTGGAACCACCTATCCCAAGGCCATTACCACCCAATACAAGCTTCAAGTGGGTACAATCCTTAACCTTTAGCTTTATTTTTCCACTTGAATATGGTTTGCTTGAAACAGATGGTCAGCTTAGAGCTCTCTGCGGCTTTAAGAGTAAAAGGGAAATGGCTCGTACTCATAGCTGGTGCACAAGGTTCAATAAGGTTCCACGCTTTGACTCGAAGTGTGCAGATTGGCATCATGATCTATCAAATGGATCTCGGAAAACGTTTGGTTATTCTGGTGAGAATCTAATTTCTAAACCGCCCGGATGGAAAAATATAGATCAAGACAAAGGCGGATTTAAAAGCCAAGTTTGGGATCCTGGAATCTATTCTGACACTCGTCACCCCGGGAGCCTGAGAATCTATTTGAAGCTACTCAGAAGCTTTACATGCCTAGTTTGGGACCCTGGAGGCTATTGGCATTCCAAGTGTTGGTGGAGATTTCTGGATGAATTTAAGCACAAGCCATCATAACAGGAAGCTCATCCAATGTCCAACTTAAGGACTTTAACTAAAAGTGCTAGGTGGGAGACAACCCACCATGGTATGATCGTTCTTTTTTTTTTTCAATTTTAATTTTATTCCGTTTTGTTTATTTTTGAGTTTTATTTCATTTTACTTCATTGAACCTGGAATCATGCATAACATTCATATTAACATTGCATTATGCATTTTGCAAAAAAAAAGGAGGGTGTGCAACGCGACCGCATCATTCATGCGATCGCGTCAAGTTGCGAAAAACACTTCCCACGCGACTGCGTCATTCACGCAGCCGCGTGATCTGGAGATCGGCGTAAAGATCCAACGTCCAGAAAGTTAGGCTGGAATCATGCGGCCATTGTGCATTTCGCACAAACGGCCCACGCGATCGCGTCCTTAACACGATCGCGTCACTTGCACAACATCAATCCCACGCGATCGCGTCGCATGGATTACACAACACCCCTAAAGGAGACAGAGAGTTGCGCTGAAACGACGCTGGATTCGTGCGTTTAGCACAATTTCCAGCGATGCGATCACATGCCCCAGGCGATCACGTCATTCACTCTTTTAGCTATCCCATGCGATCGCGCCACTCACGCGATCGCGTCGACCCCCATTTTACTCCAGCCACGCGACCGCGTGCCCCATGCGATCGCGTCAACCACCATTTCAGCCCAACCACGCGACCGCGTGCCCCACGCGATCGTAGATTCAAATTTATAACCCCCCCAGTCACGCGAACCCTACCATTCGTGCCCCCGCCAAACCCTTCTCCTTCCTCTCTTCTTCTCCAACCACCCAACCACCACCCAGTCACCAACAGCAATCGCCGCCGCCTCCGCCACCCTCCTCTGCCGCGCCCGATGCCACCGCCACTATCCCCCAGCCACCTCTCTGCCCCACTCTCCTTAATTCGCCTACCAGGTTCCGCCGAACGCCACCCTTCTATCCATTCGTAGTTAATTCATATTTTTTCTGTTTATGTTCATATTTAGGCTAGTTAGTTATGCATGTTGTAGTGGATTTTAGGTTGTTAGGTAGCCTAGGATGTGGTTAGTGGATTTAGGCCTGTTTAATTGCACTGTTCGTGTTTCTTGTTTTATAATTTTCGCAATTCTGCTATTGCTATATGTTAATAATGTTCATATGCTGTTCTTCAAGTTCATTCTTGTTCATACTCTTTAATTGCAATCTGTTTTCATTCATATGAACTATTCTAATTGCTGTTTATTTTCCGGGACAATCCAATTTCAGCCGGAATGCTGCCCAAATTTTTATAAACTGTTTTTGACTTTCATTCATGAATGCCAGGGCAAGCTTTCTTATTCTTTTTGATTTCCTGGTTCTTAATCTGCATTTTTGATGTTTAGATTCCAATTTTTACTATTTCTATATCTATCTGAATCATCATCAACTTAATTTCCTTGTTTGGATATGAGTTACCTATAGCTTCTATTTGTGAATGCCTGTTACTTGGAATATGATCATTATGCCACTTACTTTACCCACTTTTTACTAACTCACTAATTTTAACTTCCTCAACTATTTTTCGTTTCTAACCAAACCTAACCTTCCAAAAAATTTTTTTTTCTGGTTTTTCACTTTCTTTTAACATTCTAACTAAGGCATGATGATACTTTATCTAATTAACTTGAACTGAAGTACATTTTGGATTGTGAGATTTTTCTTCTCAGTATTCTAACTCTTATTCAATCCTTAATGCAAATTTTCTTAACTCAATCTCCTCTTCTATTGCTACTTTGCCACTTTGTGTTTCTTTTGATTATTTGCCTATTTGTTTTCCTGTTTTTTTTATATCCTGGTTTTCTGTCTTTCAGGATGTCTGCCAGCCAAAGAAAAGGAAAAGCAAAGGCTACTACTGGCAAACGTAAAAGAGGAGAATCCGCTATGTCCATCATGGATATCATGCACGATGACTCCTGGCGGGAGAAAAACTTTATCCCGCAGGAGAAGGCCGACCAGCTACTCCCTGCTACTGATCCAGTAAAGTTTGCAAACCGATACTGTGAGCTGAAGTATCCGGTGTTTGCAACCTCCAGGAACCTGTACCTGGAAAGGACTCTGAAGATCCCAGAAGAACTCCAGCAATACACCTCTAATCAGATCAAACAAAGAGGCTGGTTCTTCCTGGAAAGAAACCTGACTGAGGTCAATGCATCTTGGGTAAGGGAATTCTACTGCAATTACTTCAAGACTTCCCTAGATGCAGTGAACCTAAGAGGGAAGCAGATTCTGGTCACTGAAGAGGCCATAGAGGATGTTCTGAAACTTCTGCCTAAATCTGATCAGCTGGATGGTTATCAAAAAACTGAGGAGGATATGCGCTTCATGAAGTTTGATTGGGATGCAATCAAGGCCAAGATAGCCCTTGATCCTACCGTTCCTTGGATTATGGGTCAGAACACTACCATGCCAAAGGGAATCAAGCTGATTTACTTAAATGATGAGGCTCGGCTATGGCATCAGATACTTAGCAACTTCATTATGCCGAGTACTCACGAGACTGAGATACCAGCCGCTATGATCACCTTCCTATGGTGTGTGATGGAGGATAAGGACCTGTACCTGCCACGATTTATCCGGTACTATATGGCCAGGGTCCACGTCCGAGGCACTCTTCCCTTTCCCTATCTGATTACACAGCTAGGCCGTCGAGCTGACGTGCCTTGGGAGGATGCTGATGAGAAGCCACCTGCTGCAGAATGCAAGAAGATTATCCCTCACATCAGGAACTTTCTGGCTTTGGGCTACAGACCTCCATTCCTCACTGCTACTGCTAAGACAGCCACACCATCTGCCGGCCCCTCTTCTTCCACAGCTACCCCTGCTACCACCACTGCACCTCCACCTGCCTCAGAGCCCATCTATCACCTAGTGCACCGCCTATTTCGACGGCTTGACCAGATGGAGCGTCGCAACAAGCGACGCTATGAGCACTTGAAACTGATGATACGATCTGGCGACATCCCCTCCGAGCCTGACACACCATCCGAGGCATCTGAGGAGGAGGCGGATGATCACGAGGTAGAGATCCATCCACAGAGCGAGGCTGCGCAGGCAGGCACAGAGCAGGCCGCATCACATCAGGAGGCTCTGCCTCAGATTCAGGCGGTAGACCCAGAGATCCCTATCTAGTCAGCACCTCCTCTGCAGCAGGCAGATCCTCAGACTGCCACCACAGAGACTCCAGCTACCCACCCTTCCAGTGATGACACCCCTTCACACCCTACTTGAGTGAGCATCAGGGACGATGCTTCATTTTAAGTGTGGGGAGGTCGCCATCTCTGGCGTATTTTTGGTGAACCACTACAGACTCTTTCATTTTATTTTGCTATTTTTCTGTATTTTTCTCTTTATTTTTATTTTTATTCTCCCAGTACTTATACATTGCTATTTTCATGTATTTATACTCTATTTTCTGCATCTCGCATTTTTAGTTCATATTTTAGCCATTTAGTTTAGTAGCAATTCTAACTTATTAGTTATAGAAATTATGGATTAATTAGTATTGTTTACCCTTTTTAGCATAAGATAGCTTAGTTTAATTTGAAAATATAAAAAGGAAGTAAACTAGGAACTTGAACATAATAAGAAACAATCCACACGACTTGTATATGTAGCATTACATGTTAGTTAGTTAACAACATTTCATCAAGGAGAAACACTAGAACTTTAAAGCCACCTTAAGTTTTACATTGAGAATAATGGGAACTTTTAATTTTACTTGCATGACATACATAATTGATATATGATTTCTGAGTTAGAGAACACACAGCCTGTGAGTTTTGAGCTTAATTGTATGGTTACATTCAAACCATAATTTTTATTCCTGTGTGTTCCACCCTTCTTTTTTATTCTGATGTTCTTTACTTTGTTTTAATCTATATGTCCGATTATAGAATAGAAATACATACCAAGAGAGTGATTGAGGCCATTGTTTAATTTTAGCTCACTTATCCTAAATTAGCCTACCCTTTACATCACCCTTGTTAGCCCCCTTGAGCCTTTAAATCTCCTCTTATTCTATAAGCCACAATACTAGCCTTAAGCAGAAAAACAAAATAAAAATCCCAAGTTGGATCCTTGGTTAGCTTAAGATAGAAAGTGTATAATTATTTAAGTGTGGGAAACCTATTGGGAACATGGATGATAAAAACAAAAGGTAGAAAAGTTGAAAAGAATAAAATTATTCAAATAAAAATTTTGGGAAGCATGCTCATGTAAAATCAAATAATTGAATTACCATGTGCAATAAAAAAATGTTATTTTTCAGTATTGGAATAAAGGGGATACAAAAGGATTTTCCAAATGCAAAATAAATGCACATGGGACAAAAGTTAAAGTATGATCATGTAACATCAAAAGTGGGAAAAAGTGGGAACATAGGTAAAGAAGTTTTGCTTTACAAAGTATGTATGTTAGGTGAGATCTTAGACTAATCAAGGATTCGTTTAATTAGCTCACTTAACCTTATACATATACCTTTACCTTTACCTTGGCCCCATTATAACCTTAATTAAAGACCTCATGACTTTTGTATGCCTATATTCTATAATTGTTGATTGGTTAGATGAAGAACAAAGTTATAGAAAGTAAGAATAAAAAGAAGAATATAGTGATTAACCCAATAAACACTGAGTGACTAGAGAGTAAACACAAAATCCAGTGAGGGTTCAATAGCTCATTAACATATATCTCTGCTTGAATTATTAATTGTCTTGCAAGTTTATGAAATATTTTTCTCTCCCATCTCAACTGTAAAAGTGCTTTATCATTATCTAAGGTTTGACTATGTATATATATATATATATATGACTCCTTGAGAATGTGAATTAATTCAACTACATGTAAGCTTTATATACAAGTGAATAACAATTAAGAATTGCATGATGCATCTAGGTAGTTGCATTTAGAGTAGATAACATTGCATGAGATTCCACCACTTTAACCTTAACTTACTCTTTATCTTGGACTTAGCATGAGGACATGCTATTGTTTAAGTGTGGGGAGGTTGATAAACCTATATTTTATGATATATTTTGTGCTTAATCTGAGTGATTTATTGAATCCTTCACCCACTTATTCATATTAATTGCATGGTTTTACTTTCCCTTCCTTATTATGTGATGTATGTGAAAAACATGTTTCCTATGCTTAAAAATAATTATTTTGACTACCCTTTATTTCCATTCGATGCCGTGATTCGTGTATTGAGTAGTTTCAGATCTTCTAAGGCAGGAATGACTTAAAGGATGGAAAGGAAACATACAAAAATGGAAAGAAAGCACAAAACAGAGTTTTTGAAGAAACTGGCAGCCACGCGATCGCATGGGCGACGCGGCCGCATGCCAGCGCGAAAAGGCATTGACGCGGCTGCATGACTGACGCGACCGCGTGACAAGGAAAACTCTGAATGACGCGATCGCGTGACCCACGCGGACGCGTGACAGAGGCCACGCACCAGAAATTGCAGAAAACGCTCATAGCAAATTCTGAAGCCCTTTCTGGCCCAAATCCAAGTCCAGAAGGCATAGACCAGAGGTTATGAAGTGGGGGAATGCATCCATTCAAGGAGAGTCTCCAAGTAGTTAGTTTTTCCATGATTTAGATTTAGTTTTGAGAGGGAGATTCTCTCCTCTCTCTTTAGGATTAGGATTTAGATTTAGGATTTTATGCGCTTTCAGGATTATCTCTTTTTATCAGGTTCAATATTCCTTTTTATTATTTTCCCAATTTTATTTATGAATTCTTCTATGTTACAGATTACTCTTTGAATTAATGTTAATTGAGGTATTTCAATTTATTATTACTTTCTTTTATTTACATTATTGTTATTCCCATCTGAAGACATTTTTATTCCAGTAGATTTACTTTTCTCCTTTTGGTCTTGGTTAAGAAATCAGTAACTCAGGAGTTATCAAACTCAAACATGATTGATAATTGTTATCTTTGTTAATTAAATTGAACTTCAATAATCCCAATCTTTTCTTAGGAAATAAATAGGATCCGAAGATCAAACTAATTAATCCCTTGACCTTCCTTTGCCTTAGTAAAGGTTAACAAAGTGGAATTAAGATTCAATTTTCATCATCATTGATAAGGATAGCTTGGATAGGACCTCTAATCTCTCATACCTTGCCAAAAGTTTATTTACAGTCGTCTATTTATTTTACTTGCCATTTAATTTACTTGTTCTTGATTTACTTTAATTGCTAATTAAACCATTCGCTCCTCATTCTCAAAACCCCAATTTACAACCTCCATAACCAATAATAAGAACATACTTCCCTGCAGTTCCTTGAGAAGACGACCCGAGGTTTGAATACTTCGGTTATCAATTTATTTAGGGGTTTGTTACTTGTGACAACCAAAACATTTGTAAGAAAGGTTGATTGCTTGGTTTAGTAACTATACTTACAACGAGAGTTTACTATAACTTCTAAACCATCAATCTTCTAAGTTCTTTCAATTCCCTCTGTTGATCTAACATCTGAAGTTGGAAGTTTTCTTGCTTCTCCATCATTTGTTGCTGCCACTGCAGTTGTTGCTCACGATCCTTCAAATGCTACTCTTGTTGTTGCAAGTATAGCTCTTGTTGCCTCAAATATTGCTCCTGTGCTCTCATGTGTTGTTGAGACATTTCTTCAATGGCTCTTTGCATTTGGCTCAGATCCATTGCACCAGGAGCTTGTTCTCCCTCAGCTTGTGGTCTTCTCCCTCTTCCTCGAGCTTTCCTCTCTTGCTGATTATCAGTGTCATCAGTGACACCCTCCATGCTTTGCTTGGTGATCCCTCTGCTTCCTTTTACCTTCTCAGTATTTTCATCCTCAAAGAGTACTCCAGCTCTTTTGTGCAGCCTCAGAATAGTGCTTGGGTGACCAAGTCTACTCTTACCAGTATCCTCAGCTATTTCTTGAATACTATCCGCAATGAGTTGTGGGACATTGACTTCTCCTCCCCTAAGTATGCAATAGGTCAGAATTGCTCTCGTGAAGGTGACCTCAGATGTATTTGCAGTAGGGAGGATGGATCTTCTCACAATCTCATACCAACCCTTGGCTTCTAGTATGAGATCTATTCTTCTCAAATGGCTTGGAGCTCCCTCTGAGTCCCTTTCCCAATCCTTGCCTTCAAGACATAACCCATTTAATATCTCATCAGGGTCATTCTCACCCTGCAATCTTTTCTCAAAACTGGGTTCTCCATATGATATCACCCTTATCTGTAGAACTCTCATAATAGATGGTGGGCTAAAATCTACCTCAACCCCCTAACATAACTCTTATAAGGAGGGTTGTTTTTGCTTGCCCTCATTTGCATAAAATTCTCTTATCATGATTGCACTGATATCTGTGAGAGGCTCACAAAGAAGTTTTCATCTCTTTTCTGCCTCTATCCTTCTCATGATGGGACATTCCCCATCTTTCAGCCTGAACCCTATCTCTGGAATAACTTTCTTTGCTTCCACTAGCCTATAATACCTTGATTCATGAAATGGAGACTTAAACCTCTTGGTATCATAGGTTAGTGGTTTGGCCACTATTGGTTCCTTTCCTTTCCTCCTTCTAGAACTTGAGGAAGCCATATATTAAGAAGGAAAGAAATAAGAAGAGAACATAGGCTTCGGTTAAGGCACAGTTGTGAGGGAGGAAATGGAAGGTGAGGTGTTGTGTGGTGTCTTTGGGTGAGGGAAGAATAATGTAGGTCTTGTGGGGATTCACACGAAGAAAGCAAAAGTGTGTGGGATGAATATATGAAGAGAATAATGGTTATGTGAGCTTAAGAAGAGTTACTACCACTTTGTAGCCAAGGTGTGAAACAAAGCAAGAGGTTGGAGGCTTTATACGAAGGAAGCAAGGTGTGTGGCTTAAAGAATGTTGCTGCCCATTTATAGAAGTGGAGGGATTGTTGTAGGGAAACTTTGGCTCGGTTATTTGGCAATGAGGGGTGAGGATTGAGCAACATATTTTTGTGGATCCATGAGATGGACGGCCTGCATGTGAAGATGAGTGAAGACAAGGATTGCTCCTCCATTGGTTGCATGTAGTTCGGCCTCCAAGGTGCAAAGCTATGCAGATTTTGTTTTTCAAGAGAGCACACTTCCCTAGGCACATGTGACTCTCTTTTGATCTTGTGACAACGGTGCATGCCCCCTTTTGTTTTCTTCTCAATCTCCCTTGTACCTATCCAAGTGAATTAAAGCATAATAAGCTTAAACTTTGGATTTCAAAACGGTGATGGTGCACTACATATATATAAAAAGAAAAAGTTGCTATGTATCCTTACGTGTGAATAATCAACCATGCCACTTAGAAATTAAACAAGATTTTGGTAAACACCAAACTTGTTTTCTTCTAAGTGATTTATATGAAATATAACAAATATCTATCATAATTAATATATTTATTATAAGGAACACTTTTATTTGCTATCATGCTACCATAAACTCATAAAATGATGCAATGTATGGTTTCTCTATTCATGAATTTGAGCCTTTGAGTAAAAAAAAAATGATTCTCTTGCAATTCCCAGCATACACAGACACCAAACTTAAGGTTTGGCTATATACTTAAATAGAAAGAATGAGTATATATCCTAGAATGGTTTTATGATCAATCATGCTTGACAAGCTATTTTAAAGTGCCTTTAGGCACACCAAACTTAGGAGTCAAGCATATGCTCTAAAATGATATGTGCAATTCTTAAATCCACTCATGATAGCTCAAACTTATGCTAGAAAAACCAGTAATTATTGAAATAAAAAATAAGAATATAAAATCATGGGTTGCCTCCCATGGAGCGCTCTTTTATTGTCATTATCTTGACATTGGTCCCTTATTAGAGTGGTTGATGATTGTGGTGCCTCAATTTGTCCCCTCTCACAATGAGCTTTCTGCTTGTACGTTGATGGTTAATCTCCACATGCTCCAGTGAGAGTATCCTGTTGATGGTGTAGTAATCATCAGTTTGTGAATTTTTCTCCAACTGCTGGTATATCAATCTCACTCTGTCCCCTTTTGAGAATCCTTAAGTTGGTATGTTTTTGTTCTTCTACCCTTTTGGACCTCTTTTCTTACTCCTCTTTCCTTTCTTCACTTGTCCCTTTTCCTTTGCAGCATGTTTTATGTCAGGGACTTCCTTCTCAACAATCAATTCTTCAGCCCCTTCCTACCTTCTCTCTTCAGCCTTTACATGTTCTTTGCCCTCTTTTTCTTCTCCACTCTTCATCCCTTGCTTTGCAGATGAGCTGATGAGCTCTTCATTGGGTTTATCCTTCCACTGTAAATCTTCTTCTTCAATCATCATGCAGCTTTTCTCCTTAACAGTATGATGTGCTTCTTGGAAGACATTCAAAGTTATCTTCTCGTCATTTACCCTCAGAGTCAATTCTCCTTGTTCTACATCAATAATGGCCCTTGTTGTGGCCAGGAAAGGTCTTCCTAATATCAGAGAGTTATTCTCCTCTTCTCCTAAGTCTAGGATTACAAAATTTGCAGGAAAGATGAATTTTCCCACTCTGACCAGGAGATTTTCAATCACTCCCTCAGGGATTACCAGATATCTATCCACTAGCTCCAATGACATCTGTGTAGACTTCACTTCTTCTATAGACAGCCTCCTCATCATAGATAGAGGCATGAGGTTGATACTAGAGCCCAAATCACAGAGTGCTTTGTCAATGGCTGTGTTACCAATGGTACAAGGTAAGTAGAAACTCCCAGGGTCTTTGAGCTTTGGTGGAATGCCTTCTTAGACCAATGCACTACATTCCTGTGTCAGGATCACTGTCTCTCTCTCATTCCAACTCCTTTTCTTGTTGATGAGCTCTTTGAGGAATTTTGCATATAAAGGCATTTGTTCTAGAGCTTCAGCAAGTGGGATGTTGATCTCCAGCTTCTTAAACACTTCCAGGAACTTAGGAAACTGTTGGTCTCTTAGCTCTTTGTTAAACCTTTGAGGATATGGAATGGAAGGAGTATATGTCTTCACCATTGTCCTCTGTTCTTGTGACTGTTCCTCCATAACTTCCTTTCCTTTCTTTGAAGCTTGTGACTCCTCTTTCTCCTTGAGCTTCTCTTGGTTCTTTTCTTCAATTATCACTGGCTCTTTGCTGCTGCTGGCCTTGTCATCCTCTATTGGCTTCTTTTTCAACTGGCATCTTGTCATTTACCAAAGTTCTTCCACTCCTTAGTTGAATGGCTTTACATTCTTCCTTGGGGTTAGGAATGGTGTCACTTGGAAATGCATTGGTTGGCCTCTCAGCCACTACTTGCTTAGACAACTGGCCAATCTGTATTTCTAAGTTTCTCAATGAGGCTTCATGGTTTTTGCTGGACAATTCTTGGTGCTTCATCATCTTCTCCATCAATATCTCTAAGTTGGAGATCCTTTGAGATTCCTGAGGTGGTTGTGGTTGATTATGGGATGTGGAGGATGAATGATAGTTATTTTGGTTAGTGGATGAGTTGTTGGGTGGATAGTAGTTGCATTGGGTTGGATGTTTTGTGGTCTTCTGTATGGATTTTGGTTAGTGTTTTGATGGTTTGTGTTTCTTGAATTGCTTTGGTTTGAATTTCTTTGCCAAGGTTGATGGTTTTGGTTCTCTCCCCATTTCAGATTGGGGTGGTTTCTCGAGGATGAATTATAAGTGTCTCCATGGAAGTCATTTGATCCAGAACTCTAATTATGCATGTATTGCACTTGTTTAGGCTGCTGCTCCTCATAATTTTCCTCTTGCTGTCCCCAAACCACTGATGGTTGGTTGGTTGTGCTCACTGCTGCAAGTTGCAATCCATCCATTCTCTTTGACATTGTTTCAATTTGTTGTTGGAGCTGTGGTACACGAAATTAGGATTTCACTTTTCACAACTTCGCACAACTAACCAGCAAGTGCACTGGGTCGTCCAAATAATACCTTACGTGAGTAAGGGTCGATCCCACGGAGATTGTCAGCTTGAAGCAAGCTATGGTTATTTTGTAAATCTTAGTTAGGAGATTAATGATAATAGTGGTTATATTTATGAAAATAAATAACATGAAATAAACAGTAATTGTGATTCAGTAATAGGGAACATGCTGAGGTTCCAAAGATGCTTTGTCATCTGAATCTCTGCTTTCCCACTGTCTTCTTCTCCAAACACGCATGGCCTCCTTCCATAGCAGGCTGTATGATCCTCTCGGATGAAAAATACCAAGCGTTGTCACCACACGGCTAATCATCTGTCGGTTCTCACTATCGTCGGAATAGGACCATTATCCTTTTGCACACTGTCACTGCGCCCAACATTCGCGAGTTTGAAGCTCGTCACAGTCATCCCCTTCCAGATCCTACTCGGAATACCACAGACAAGGTTTAGACTTTTTGGATCCCAGGAATGCTGCCATTGATTCTAGCCTATACCACGAAGGTTCTAACCTCCGGACTCGGTCTGTGGATTAGAAACCCAAGAGATACGTACTCAAGCTGTCGCCCAATGACTACGTTGAGCTCAGATAGAACGGAGTGGTTGTCAGGCATGCGATCATAGGGTTGAGGATAATGATGAGTGTCACGGATCATCATATTCTCCATATTGAAGTACGAGTGAGTATCTTAGAATAGAATCAAGCGTAATTGAATAGAAAACAGTAGTAATTGCATTAATCCATTGAAACACAGCAGAGCTCCTCACCCCCACCTATGGGGTTTAGAGACTCATGCCATCAAAGGTACAATATGAAGTTTAAAAATGTCATAAGTTTTCAAATGAATCTCTCAAAATAGTTTTTATACTAAACTAGTAACTTAGGTTTACAGAAAATGAGTAACTAAGTGCAGATAGTGCAGAATTCCACTTCTGGGACCCACTTGGTGTGTGCCTGGGCTGAGCTTTCAAGCTTTCATGTTCATATGCCCAAAGTTGGCGCTAAACGCCACCCTAGGTGCCAGAATGGGCGTTTAACGCCGAAAAAGTTGCCAGTTCTGGCGTTTTATGCCAGAAAGTTTTAGGCTGACTTTGGACTCCGGTTTGGGCAATCAAATCTCGGAAAAAGTATGAACCATTATATATTGCTGGAAAGACCAAGATGTCTACTTTCTAACACAATTGAGAGTGTACCGATTGGGTTTCTGTAGCTCCAGAAAATCCATTTTGAGTGCAGGAGGGTCAGAATCCAACAGCATCTGCAGTCCTTTTTCAGCCTCTGAATCAGATTTTTGCTCAGGTTCCTCAATTTCAGCCAGAAATTACCTGAAATTACAGAAAAACACACAAACTCATAGTAAAGCCTAGAAATGTAAATTTTGAATAAAAACTAATAAAAATATAATAAAAAGTAACTAAAATATACTAAAAACTACCTAAAAATAATGCCAAAAAGGGTATAAATTATCCGCTCATCACAACACCAAACTTAAATTGTTGCTTGTCCCCAAGAAACTAAAAAAAATAGGATAAAAAGAAGAGAATATACAATAAATTCCAAAAACATCAATGAAGATTAATCTTAATTAGATGAGCGGGACTAGTGGCTTTTTGCTTCTGAACAGTTTTGGCATCTCACTTTATCCTGTGAAGTTCAGAATGGTTGGCATCCATAGGAACTTAGAATTCAGATAGTGTTATTGATTCTCCTAGTTCAGTATGTTGATTCTTGAACACAGCTACTTTATGAGTCTTGGCTGTGACCCTAAGCATTTTGTTTTCCAGTATTATCACCGGATACATAAATGCCACAGACACATAACTGGGTGAACCTTTTCAGATTGTGACTCAGCTTTGCTAGAGTCCCCAGTTAGGGGTACCCAGAGCTCTTAAGCACACTCTTTTTGCTTTGGACCACGACTTTAACCGCTCAGACTCAAGCTTTTCACTTGACACCTTCACGCCATAAGCACATGGTTAGGGATAGCTTGATTTAGCCGCTTAGGCTAGGATTTTACTCCTTTGGGCCCTTCTATCCATTAATGCTCAAAGCCTTGGATCCTTTTTACCCTTGCCTTTTAGTTTAAAGGGTTACTGGCTTTTCCTGCTTGCTTTTTCTCTTCTTTTTTTTTCACTGCTTTTTCTTGCTTCAAGAATCAATTTTATGATTTTTCAGATTATCAATAACATGTCTCCTTTTTCATTATTCTTTCAAGAGCCAACAATTTTTAACATTCATAAACTCCACTATAAAAAATATGTACTGTTCAAGCATTCATTCAGAAAACAAAAAGTATTGCCACCACATCAAAATAATTAAACTAATTTCAAGATAAATTTTGAAATCCATATACTTCTTGTTCTTTTGCAATTAAAAACACTTTCATTTAAGAAAGGTGAAGGATTCATAGGACATTCATAGCTTTAAGACATAGACTCTAAACTTTATTAATCATGGGATAAAAATAAGACATAAAATAAACATAAAAGCAGACAAATAATAATAATAAAAAAAGAAGAAATTAAAGACATAAAGATAAATGACTCTAATACTAATGCTTATGTGATTCTTAAAATAGGTTTCTAATAATAAAAGTTATCACAGAGTTACGACTCAACAACCTTGATTTTGAGGGGTAGGTGCTCCTTCAATTTGTGGGACATCCAACTCTTCAAGGGATAGCTTCTGGTGCTTTAGTTCCTGTAGCTCACGCCCTTGCTTCTCTTGTTCTCTGAGTAGTTTGCAGAGCATGCTATTCTGATTCTGCTGCTCTTCCTTGAGTTGATCCATAGATTCTTGCAGCTTTTTGACAGATGCTTCTAAGCGGGCCCAATAGTCAAATTGAGGAATTTCTGGGAGGAGCTCATGCGCCCTCCTCTTGATGAAGTTGTCTTGAACTTGAAGTCCATCCATCACCCTTTTGGTGATTGAGTATTCGACTGGGATATACTCATCCACACCTATTTGTACTCCCACATCTTTACATAACAGACTGATCAAGCTTGGGTAGGCCAATTTGGCCTCAGTGGATTCCTTGTTTGTAATTGTGTAAATTTCACAAGGAATCAATTGGTGAACCTCCACTTCTTTTCCCAGCATAATACAGTGGATCATCACTGCTCTTTTGACAGTGACTTCAGAACGGTTACTGGTGGGAAGTATGGATTGCCCAATGAAATCCAGCCAGCCCCTAGTAACTGGCTTGAGGTCTCCTCTCTTTAGTTGGTTTGGGATACCTTTTGAATTGGTTATTCACTTGGTTCCAGGGAGGCATATGTCCTCTAGAACTTAATCTAACTTTTATCTTTATCCATTCTCCTGTTAAAGGATTCTGGATCATCCTGTAGTTGAGGAAGTTTGAGGACTTCTCTCACTTTGTCAAGATGGAAGTAGATAATTCTCCCTCTGACCATGGTTCGAAAAGTGTGGAAGGCAGTTCCCTCCATTCTTTGCTTTTTTGTCAGCCACAGATTTGCATAAAATTCCTGGACCATGTTTCTTCCCACATTCATCTCAGGATTAGTTAGGATTTCCCAGCCTCTATTTCGAATCTGCTTTTGGATCTCCGGAGATCACTGATCTTCTGCACACTATTTTGAAGTAATGATTGATGCACGAAAACTTGTCTCTCAACAAATTTCCCTTTGGCAAGTATACCAAATTGTCGTCAAGTAAAAACTCACAATAGAGTGAGGTCGAATCCCACAGGGATTGATTGGTCAAGCAACTTTAATTAGAAGAATGTTCTAGTTGAGCTAAGCAGAAATTGAGTTGAGAAATTTCAGGAAATTTAATAGCGGAAAAGTAAATAACAGAAAGTATAAGTGCTGGAAATAAATGGCGGAATGTAAATGGCATAAAATAAATTGCAGAATCTTAAATGGGGATTTGGGGAGATGAGCAAAAAAGTAAATGGCAGAAAATAAAGAGAATGGATAAGAACAAAAATGGGGGATTTATTGGGCTTAGGAGATGTTGCATTCTCCGGATCAAGTTCATTCTCATCTCTTCCTCAATCAATGCATTCATTGATCTCCTTGGCAATCTTAAGTGATTGGATTCCAATTCCTTGGAAACCCAATCTCTCTAAGCTTGAACAATTGTCCAATTCCTTGATTTAATTGCTCATGAGAAGAGATGAAGTATGGTCACTGATTATACCGCATGTATTCCCAAATCAAAGTGTTGGTAGGATTATATGTCACTATAACCATCCAAACCCCAATTTGGTCCAACATGAGAAAGTATTTCTAGCATGATCTCTTCATTCCTCTTCCAAGGTTTCGAAGAGATCCAAGTATGAATAGCTTCTTTTCCAAGACAACTACCCAATTGGATGAAGATTGAAAGCTTTCTAGTAAAACCAAGAGAAAAGAAAGAAGAAGAATAATGAAAACTATTATTGATCCATCAAATTACAACAGAGCTCCCTAACCCAATGAAAAGGGGTTTAGTTGTTCATAGCTCTGGAAATGGAAAGCAAAAATGAAAAGTACATTCTGAAAAATAAAACTAGAAGTTGCAGAGAAAGTAAAATATCCAGAGTGTAGTTCTCCAAAATGCCAAGCTCCCTTACTAGTTCAAAACTACTCCTATATATACTACTCTTCTGATCTTCTAGTTGGCTCTTCAAGTCTTGGATATGGGCCTTTGATCTTATGTTAAAGCAGTTACAGTCTTCAGTGGGCTTAGCTTTGCTTGCAGAGAGAAAGTGAATCAGGCATGGTAGCAAGTTAGTTAGGACGTTAGTAGCGTTAACGTTAAGTGTAAATTTGGGTTCGAAAACGTTAGTGACGATAACCTTTTTCACTAACGCTCCAAGCCTTAATTGACTTACATTAACTTCAACATTAGTGGCACTAACGTGACCACTAAAGTTGCCTTTTGGTCCTTCGCAAACGTTATTGGCATTCACCTTTTCCAATAACGTTGCTCCTTGCTTCTTTTCCCCACGTTAGTGATCCACATTAGTGTAACTAACGTGGCCCTTAACGTGGGCATGCCCAAGCTTCGAGAGCGTTAGTGACACTAACCTTTATCACTAATGCTTCAAATGCCCCTTCTTCCCATATTAGTGCCTCACGTTAGTGGCATTAACGTGACCACTAACGTGGTGGTGATTGCCATTTCCAACGTTAGTGACAAAGGTGAGTGTCACTAACGTTGACCCATCATTTCTTGCTCCACGTTACCCTTCACGTTAGTGGTCTTAACGTGACCACTAACGTGGGAAATATTGGCTTAGTCCAACGTTAGTGACAAAGGTGAGTGTCACTAACGTTGGCAATCCCTTGCTCCTCCCACGTTAGAGTTCACGTTAATTGGATTAACGTGACTCTTAACATGGTCAAGTGTGGCCTTTTTGGAACGTTAGTGGTATTCACTTTTACCACTAACGTTGGAGCTCCCCTTTTCCTCCACATTAGCTCTCACATTAATGTAATTAACGTGGCAACTAACGTGGGCTATGATGGCTTCAAAGGCGTTATTGGGGATCACTTTTTCCATTAACGTTGCAAGCTAGCTCCCATTCCACGTTAGTAGTCACGTTAGTGAAACTAACGTGGCTGCTAACGTGGCTCTTCTATGCTTTCTTTGTCCTGAAATCAAGCAAATAAAGTGCATCAAAGCTTGGTTCTTAATCATGAGATCATGCATCATCCATTTTATCATTCAATTCATGCAAAACTCTCATGAAATCATGCAAAGTTCACAATGTTTGCTTGAATCAAGGTGTAAGTGTATATCTACCCAAAACTTGCTTATTTACTAAAAAAATGCATGAAACTACCCTAAAACAGTAAAGAAAAGGTCAGTGAAACTGGCCAAAATGCCCTGGCATCAATGATCTGCATGTTCTTTGGTGCAGAACCTCTCATGCATCCATTGTGGTTTTGGATTGTTTTCTTTCTTGCCTCTTGGAGTGGTTTATTTTCCTTTAGGGGCCATGATCTTGGTCAGTGATCACAGAAAATCACACCAAACTTAGAGGTTTGCTTGTCCTCAACCAAAAGCAAAGAAAGAAGGTGAGTAGATGGAGAGAGTGATTCGAATGATGGGGGAGGGGTGATGGCCGAATGTATAAATAGAGGGGAGGGAGGGTATGGTTTGAAATTTTAGAAAAAGATATGATTGAAAGATATGATTGATACAAGATAAACATGATGTGAAAAAGGGAAGATAGTTTTCAAAATTTAAAAGATATGAAGAAGATATGAGGAAGTTAAATCTGAATTTTTGTTTATGCATCTAAGAAATAAAAGATAATACGAATGAATTGAAAAGATTTGAAAAGAAATTGGAAAGATAAATGAGTTTTTTTTAAAAAGATTTGAAAAGAATTTGAAGGGGAATCGATAAGAATTTATAAGTTTATAAATTTTTGTGAATGGAAATTAAAAGATGAATGTTTGTAATGTTTGGATGCAGAAAATTTTGATTTAAAACATGAAAATTCGAAAAAATTTGAATTGAAATGAAATTACCTCTCCCCTAGCTGTTCTGGCGTTAAACGCCCAGAATGATATCCATTCTAGCGTTTAACGCCCATCTGGTGGCCATTTTGGGCGTTTAACTGCTAGAAATTCTTCTTCACTGGGCGTTTTTCTAAACGCCCAGAATGCTGCCAATTCTGGCATTAAATGCCCAGAATGCTGCCTATTCTGGCGTTTAACGCCTAGAATGATACCTTCACTGGCGTTAAATGCCCAGAATGATAGCCATTCTGGCGTTTAACGCCCAGATTGCCTCTTTACTAGCGTTTTGACGCCAATAAGCTCCTTTCCTCTGTGATTTCTCTGTTTTATGTCTTGAACCTCCATTTTCCTAACTTTTTCACTGAAAATATATTAATTAAAAAGGAAAACAAAATTAAAAAGACTTATCTAACTGTTACAAACATCTAATTATTGATAATGGCTGGGTTGTCTCCCCGCAAGTGCTTCTTTACTGTCTTTAGCTGGACTTTACTGAGCTTTTAACTTAGTCTCAGCTTTGAGCATTCTTGCTCAACATTGTCTTCAAGATAATGTTTGATTCTTTGTCCATTAACAATGAACTTTTTGTCAGAATCAATATCTTGAAGTTCTACATAGCCATATGGTGATACACTTGTAATCACATATGGGCCCCTCCACCGGGATTTCAATTTCCCGGGGAACAATCTGAGCCTTGAGTTAAACAGCAAGACCTTCTGTCCTGTCTCAAAGACTCTAGATGACAGCTTTTTGTCATGCCATATTTTGGCTTTCTCCTTATAAATTTTGGCATTTCCGAAAGCATTGAGTCTGAATTCTTCCAGCACATTCAACTGGAGTAATCTCCTTTCTCCAGCTACCTTAGTATCAAGGTTTAGGAACCTGGTTACCCAGTAGGCCTTGTGTTCCAGTTCCACTGGCAGATGACAGGCTTTTCCATACACAAGCTGGTATGGAGAGGTCCCTATAGGAGTCTTGAATGCTGTTTTGTATGCCTACAGAGCATCATCCAGACCTCTTGCTCAATCTTTTCTACGGTCATTTACAGTCTGCTCTAGGATTCATTTTAGTTCTCTATTTGAGACTTCAGCCTGCCCATTTGTCTGTGGATGATATGGAGTTGGCACTTTATGGTTAATTCCATATCGGACCAGAGCAGAGTCAAGCTGTTTATTGCAGAAATGAATGCCTCCATCGCTGATCAGTATCCTAGGGACACCAAACCTGCTGGAGATATGTTTCTGGAGGAACTTCATCACTGTCTTAGTATCATTAGTGGGTGTTGCAATTGCCTCTACCCATTTAGATACATAGTCTACTGCCACCAGAATATAAGTGTTTGAGTATGATGGTGCGAAAGGCCCCATGAAATCAATACCCCGTACATCAAACAACTCAATCTCTAAGATCCCTTGTTGAGGCATGGCATAACCGTGAGGCAGATTACCAGCTCTCTGGCAACTTTCATAGTTACGTACAAACTCTCGGGAGTCTCTATAGAGAGTAGGCCAGTAGAAGCCACACTGAAGAACCTTGGTGGCTGTTCGCTCACCTCCGAAATGTCCTCCATATTGTGATCCATGGCAATGCCATAGGATCTTCTGTGCCTCTTCTTTAGACACACATCTACGGATCATTCCGTCTGCGCACCTCTTGAAGAGATATGGTTCATCCCATAAGTAGTATTTTGCATCAGAAATCAATTTTTTTGTTAGCACCTTGCTATACTCCTTGGGTATGAATCTCACAGCTTTATAGTTTGTAATGTCTGCAAACCATGGTACTTCTTGAATGGCAAAGAGTTGCTCATCCGGGAAGGTTTCAGAGATCTCAGTAGGAGGGAGGAATGCTCCTGCTACTGGTTCTATCCACGACAGGTGATCTATTACTTGATTCTCTGTCCCTTTTCTGTCTCTTATTTTTATATCAAACTCTTGCAGAAGTAACACCCATCTTATGAGTCTGGGTTTTGAATCATGCTTTGTGAGGAGATATTTTAGAGCAGCATGGTCAGTGTACACAATCACTTTTGATCCTACTAAATAAGATCTGAACTTGTCAATGGCATAGACCACTGCAAGTAACTCCTTTTCTGTGGTTGTGTAATTTTTCTGTGCATCATTTAAAACACGGCTAGCATAATAAATGACGTGCAGAAGCTTGTTATGCCTCTGTCCCAATACTGCACCAATGGCATGGTCGCTAGTATCACACATTAGTTCAAATGGTAATGTCCAGTCTGGTACAGAGATAACTGGTGCTATGACCAGCTTAGCTTTCAGAGTTTCAAACGCCTACAGACACTCTGTGTCAAAGACAAATGGTGTGTCAGCAGCTAGCAAATTGCTCAGAGGTTTTGCGATTTTTGAAAAATCCTTTATAAACCTCCTATAGAATCCTGCATGCCCCAGAAAGCTTCTGATTCCCTTAATATTGGCAGGTGGTGGTAATTTTTCAATTACTTCTACCTTAGCTTGATCCACCTCTATTCCCTTGTTCGAAATTTTGTGCCCAAGGACAATTCCTTCAGCACCATAAAGTGACATTTTTCCCAGTTTAAAACCAGGTTAGTCTCTTGGCACCTTTTTAGAACAAGTGCTAGATGGTCAAGGAAGGAGCTGAATGAGTCTCCAAATACTGAGAAGTCATCTATGAAGACTTCCAAAAACTTCTCTACCATATCAGAGAATATAGAGAGCATGCACCTCTGAAAGGTTGCAGGTGCATTGCACAGACCAAATGACATCCTTCTGTAGGCAAATACTCCAGATGGACATGTGAATGCTGTTTTCTCTTGGTCTTGAGGGTCTACTGCAATTTGGTTATAACCTGCATAGCCGTCCAAAAAGCAGTAGTATTCATGACCTGCTAATCTCTCTAGCATCTGGTCTATGAATGGTAAAGGAAAATGATCCTTCCTGGTGGCTGTATTGAGCCTTATGTAGTCAATACACATACACCACCCTGTAACTGTTCTTGTTGGAACCAGTTCATTCTTTTCATTATGAACCACTGTCATGCCTCCCTTCTTAGGGACAACTTGGACAGGGCTTACCCAGGGGCTGTCAGAAATAGGATAAATAATCCCAGCCTCTAGTAACTTAGTGACCTCTTTCTGCAACACCTCCTTCATGGCTGGATATAGCCGCCTCTGTGGTTGAACCACTGGCTTAGCATCATCCTCCAATAGGATCTTGTGCATGCATCTTACGGGGCTAATACCCTTAAAATCACTTATGGACCACTCAAGAGCTGTCTTGTGTGTCCTTAGCACCTGAATTAGTGCTTTCTCTTCATGTGGATTTAAAGCAGAGCTTATGATCACCGGAAAAGTGTCACCTTCTCCGAGAAATGCATATTTCAGGGATGGTGGTAGTGGTTTGAGCTCGGGTTTAGGAGGCTTATCCTCTTCCTGAGGAGTTTTCAGAGGTTCTTCCGTTCTCTCTAGTTCCTCCAGATCAGGCTGTACATCCTTGAAAATGTCCTCTAGCTCTGATTCGAGACTCTTAGTCATATTGACCTCTTCCACCAAGGAGTCAATAACATCTGTGCTCAGGCAGTCTTTTGGTGTGTCTGGATGCTGCATAGCTTTGACAGTATTAAACTTAAACTCATCCTCATTGACTCTCAGGGTTATCTCTCCTCTTTGGACGTCAATGAGCGTTTGTCCAGTTGCTAGGAAAGATCTTTCCAGAATGAGAGTTGCACTCTTGTGCTCCTCTATTTCCAGCACTACAAAGTCAGTAGGAAAGGCAAATGGCCCAACCTTGACAATCATGTCCTCAATTATGCCTGATGGGATTTTAATGGAGCCATCAGCAAGTTGGAGGCATATCCAGGTTGGTTTAACTTCATCAGTCAGACCAAGCTTTTTGATAGTGGATGCAGGTATTGGGTTGATACTTGCCCCAAGGTCACACAGAGCTGTCTTGGTACAAGCACCCTCTAATGTGCATGGTATCATAAAGCTTCCGGGATCTTTAAGCTTTTCTGGTAAGCTTTTCAGAATGACTGCACTGTATTCTTCAGTGAGGAAAACTTTTTCAGTTTCTCTCCAATCCTTCTTATGGCTTAAGATCTCTTTCATGAACTTAGCATAAGAGGGTATTTGCTCAAGTGCCTTTACAAACCGAATCTTTATTTAAAGACTCCTGAGATAGTCTGCAAAGCGGGCAAATTATTTATCCTGTTCCGCTTGGCGGAGTTTCTGAGGATAAGGCATCTTGGCTTTGTATTCTTCAACCTTGGTTGCTGCAGGTTTATTTTCTACAGAAGTGGTTGGAGAAACCTGCTTAAGGGGGTTATTATCAGCACTTGCAAGTGTCTGACCCCTTTATTGCATTTGAACGCCAGAATTGGGGACTGCATGGGTGTTTAACGCCAGATTGCCACCCTTTTCTGGCATTTGGATGCCAGAATTGGTTGTCCCTTGGGCGTTTAACGCCACTTTTTCACCCTTTTCTGGCATTTGAACGCCAGAATCATTCCTCTCTGGGCTCTTACTGTCTTCAGAGGGATTTTGGGTAGTGGATTGGTTATCCTTTGTTAGTTGTTCCTTTTTTGGCTTTCTGCTACCTTGGATTGATATGTTCAGTATTTTCCCACTCCTTAATTGAACAGCTTAGCATTCTTCTGTTATCTGTTTAGATAGCTGCTGATGAGCGGATAATTTATACGCTTTTTGGCATTGTTTTTAGTATGTTTTTAGTAAAATCTAGCTACTTTCAGGGATGTTTTAATTAGTTTTTATGTTAAATTCACATTTCTGGACTTTACTATGAGTTTGTGTGTTTTTCTGTGATTTCAGGTATTTTCTGGCTGAAATTGAGGGACTTGAGCAAAAATCAGATTCAGAGGTTGAAGAAGGACTGCTGATGTTGTTGGATTCTGACCTCCCAGCACTCAAAATGGATTTTCTGGAGCTACAGAACTCAAAATGGCGCGCTTCCAATTGCGTTGGAAAGTAGACATCCAGGGCTTTCCAGAAATATATAATAGTCCATACTTTGGCCAAGAATGGACGACGCAAACTGGCGTTCAACGCCAGCTCTCTGCCCAATTCTGGTGTCCAGCGCCAGAAAAGGATCCAAAACCAGAGTTGAACGCCCAAACTGGCACAAATGCTGGCGTTCAACTCCAAGAAGGACCTCTACACGTGCAACACTCAAGCTCAGCCCAAGCACACACCAAGTGGGCCCCGGAAGTGGATTTATGCATCAATTACTTATTTCTGTAAACCCTAGTGACTAGTTTATTATAAATAGGACCTTTTACTATTGTATTAGACATCTTTGGATTATCTTTTGATCACTTTTAGATCTCTAGACCTCCATGGGAGGCTGGCCATTCGGCCATGCTTACCCTCTATTCACTTATGTATTTTTAACGGTAGAGTTTCTACACTCCATAGATTAAGGTGTGGAGCTCTGCTGTTCCTCAAAGATTAATGCAAAGTACTACTGTTTTCTATTCAATTCATCTTATTCCGCTTCTAAGATATTCATTCGCACTTCAACCTGAATGTGATGAACGTGACAATCATCATCATTCCCTATGAACGCGTGCCTGACAACCACTTCCGTTCTACATTAGATTGAATGAGTATCTCTTAGATCTCTTAATCAGAATCTTCGTGGTGTAAGCTAGAATGATGGCGGCATTCAAGAGAATCCGGAAAGTCTAAACCTTGTCTGTGGTATTCCGAGTAGGATTCAATGATTGAATGACTGTGACGAGCTTCAAACTCGCGATTGCTGGGCGTAGTGACAGACGCAAAAGGATAGTAAATCCTATTCCAGCATGATCGAGAACCGAAAGATGAATAGCCGTGCCGTGACAGGGTGCGTTGACCACTTTCACTGAGAGGATAGGATGTAACCATTGACAAGGGTGATGCCTCCAGACGATTAGCCGTGCCGTGACAGGGCATTTGGATCATTTTCCCGAGAGAAGACCGAAAGTAGCCATTGACAATGGTGACACATTACATAAAGCCAGCCATGGAAAGGAGTAAGACTGATTGGATGAAGACAGCAGGAAAGCAGAGGTTCAGGGGAACGAAAGCATCTCTATGCGCTTATCTGAAATTCTCACCAATGATTTACATAAGTATTTCTATCCTTCTTTTATTAATTATTTTTGAAAACTCCATAACCATTTGATTTCCGCCTGACTGAGATTTACAAGGTGACCATAGCTTGCTTCATACCAACAATCTCCGTGGGATTCGACCCTTACTCACGTAAGGTAATACTTGGACGACCCAGTGCACTTGCTGGTTAGTTGTGCGAAGTTGTGAACCATGGTATTGGCATCATGTTTTTGGCGCCATTACCAGGGAAAGAAAGAGCGATGAATTTTACATAATCAAAGTGTAATCACAATTTCTGCGCACCAAGTTTTTGGCGCCGTTGCCGGGGATTGTTTGAGTTTGGACAACTGACGGTTTATCGTGTTGCTCAGATTAGGTAATTTTCTTCTTATTTTGTTTTCAAAAAAAAAATTTTCAAAAATATTTCAAAAATTTCTCCTTTGTTTTCGAAAAAAAAAACTTTAAAATAAAAATGTTTTCAAAAATATATATTTTTTTAGAATTTTTAAGAATGAATTCTAGTGTTTCATGAAGCATGTTGAAGCCTATCTGGCTGTAAAGCCATACCCAAACTGCTTTGGGATTGGTCTTCAACTAATCACCTCAATGGAGCCATGCCCAATCCTTCTGGATAGGGTATGTCAGGCGTGTCATGTCTGAGTTACATACTAAAGCTTGGCTGGCTATTAAGCCATGCCTGACCCTTTGATTGGAGCTTTAGACTAAAAAGCATAAGATTCCTGGAATTCATATTAAAAATTTTGGAATCCTTATTTTTATTTTTCATAATAATTTTCGAAAAGAAAAAATACAAAAAAAATTAGAAAATCATAAAAATCAAAAAAATATTTTTTGTGATTCTTGTTTGAGTCTTGAGTCATGTTATAAGTTTGGTGTCAATTGCATGTTCATCTTGCATTTTTTCGAAAAAAATTCATGCATTCATAGTGTTCTTCATGATCTTCAAGTTGTTCTCGGTAAGTCTTCTTATTTGATCTTTGCATTTGCATGTTTTGTGTCTTTTCTTGTTTTTCATATGCATTCTTGAATTCTTAGTGTCTAAGCATTAAAGAATTCTAAGTTTGGTGTCTTGCATGTTTTCTTTGCATTAAAAATTTTTCAAAAATATATTCTTGATGTTCATCATGATCTTCAAAGTGTTCTTGGTGTTCATCTTGACATTCATAGCATTCTTGCATGCATTCATTGTTTTAATCTAAAAATTTCATGCATTGCATCATTTTTCTTGTTTTTCTCTCTCATCATTAAAAATTAAAAAAAAAATATCTTTCCCTTTTTCTCTCTCATAAATTCGAAAATTAGATTTAACTTTTTCAAAAATTTTTAAAATCTAGTTGTTTTTATGAGTCAAATCAAATTTTCAATTTATAAATCTTATCTTTTTCAAAAATCAAATCTTTTTCAATTTTCTTAGTTATTTTCGAAAATTCTAAAAACATTTTTCAAAAATATTTTTCTTATTTTTATATCAAATTTTCGAAAATAACATCACCAATTAATGTTTTGATTCAAAAATTTCAAGTTTGTTACTTACTTTTTAAGAAAGATTCAAACTTTAAGTTCTAGAATCATATCTTGTGATTTCTTGTGAATCAAGTCATTAATTGTGATTTTATAAATCAAATCTTTTTCAAAACTAATTTCAATCATATCTTTTCAAAAATATCTTCCTATCTTATCTTTTTCAAAAATTTGCTTTCAAAATATCTTCCTAACTTCTTATCTTTTCAAAATTTGTTACAACTAACTAACTAACTTTTTGTTTGTTTCTTATCTTTTTCAAAACTACCTAACTAACTCTCTCTCTCTCTCTAATTTTCGAAAATATCTTCCCTCTTTTTCAAAAATTTCTTTTTAATTAACTAATTATTTTATTTTTTATTTGAATTTTCGAAAAACTACTAACCTTTTTCAAAAATTATTTTCGAAAATCACTAACTCTTTTTCAAAAACTATTTTCGAAAATCCTCTCCCTCTCTCATCCTATTCTATTTATTCATCGACTAACACTTCTCTTCATCTCACATCACTGCTCCTATCCTTACCCTTGTGTTTGGATTCTTCATTTTTCTTCACCCCTATTCCTTTTCATCTTCTACTAACAATAAGGAACCTCTTTACTGTGACATAGAGGATTCCTCTTCTTTTCTTTTTCTCTTCTCTTTCTTATGAGCAGGGACAGAGAAAAAGGCATTCTTATTGAAGCTGATCCAGAACCTGAAAGGACTCTGAAGAGAAAACTAGGAGAAGCTAAGTTACAACAATCCAGAGACAACCTTATTGAAAATTTCGAACAAGTAAAGGAGATGGCAGCCGAACCCAACAACAATAATGCAAGGAGAATGCTTGGTGACTTTACTGCACCTAATTCTAATTTACATGGAAGAATGATCTCCATTCCTACCATTGGAGCAAACAATTTTGAGCTGAAACCTCAGCTAGTTTCTCTGATGCAGCAGAACTGCAGGTTTCATAGACTTTCATCTGAAGATCCTTTTCAGTTCTTAACTGAATTCTTGCAGATCTGTGATACTGTTAAGACTAATGGAGTAGATCCTGAAGTCTACAGGCTCATGCTTTTCCCATTTGCTGTAAGAGACAGAGCTAGAATCTGGTTGGACTCTCAACCCAGAGACAGCCTGAACTCTTGGGATAAGCTAGTCACGGCTTTCTTAACCAAGTTCTTTCCTCCTCAAAAGCTGAGCAAGCTTAGAGTGGATGTTCAAACCTTCAGACAGAAAGAAGGTGAATCCCTTTATGAAGCTTGGGAAAGATACAAACAGTTGACCAAAAAGTGTCCTTCTGACATGCTTTCAGAATGGACCATCCTGGATATATTCTATGATGGTCTGTCTGAGTTATCTAAGATGTCATTGGATACTTCTGCAGGTAGATCCATTCACCTAAAGAAAACGCCTGCAGAAGCTCAAGAACTCATTGACATGGTTGCTAATAACCAGTTCATGTACACTTCTGAGAAGAATCCTGTGAGTAATGGGACGCCTCAGAAGAAGGGAGTTCTTGAAGTTGATACTCTGAATGCCATATTGGCTCAGAACAAAATATTGACTCAGCAAGTCAATATGATTTCTCAGAGTCTGAATGGAATGCAAGCTGCATCCAACAGTACTCGAGAGGCATCTTCTGAAGAAGAAGCTTATGATCCTGAAAACCCTGCAATAGCAGAGGTAAATTACATGGATGAACCTTATGGAAACACCTATAATCCATCATGGAGAAATCATCCAAATCTCTCATGGAAGGATCAAAGGCCTCAATAAGGCTTTAATAATGGTGGAAGAAACAGGTTTAGCAATAGCAAGCCTTTTCCATCATCCACTCAGCAACAGACAGAGAATTCTGAACAAAATACCTCTAATTTGGCAAACTTAATCTCTGATCTGTCCAAGGCCACTGTGAGTCTCATGAATGAAACAAGGTCTTCCATTAGAAATTTGGAAGCACAAGTGGGCCAGCTGAGTAAGAGGATCACTGAAATCCCTCCTAGTACTCTCCCAAGCAATACAGAAGAGAACCCAAAGGGAGAGTGCAAGGCCATTGACATAAGCACCATGGCCGAACCTGTAAGGGAAGGAGAGGACGTGAATCCCAAGGAGGAAGACCTCCTGGGACGTCCAGTGATCAATAAGGAGCTTCCCTCTGAGGAACCAAAGGACTCTGAGGCTCATCTAGAGACCATAGAGATTCCATTGAACCTCCTTATGCCCTTCATGAGCTCTGATGAGTATTCCTCTTCTGAAGAGAATGCGGATGTTACTGAAGAGCAAACTGCCAAGTTTCTTGGTGCAATCATGAAGCTGAATGCCAAATTATTTGGTATTGAAAATTGGGAAGATGAACCTCTCTTGTTCACCAATGAACTAAGTGATCTGGATCAACTGACATTGCCTCAGAAGAGACAGGATCCTGGAAAGTTCATAATACCTTATACCATAGGCACCATGATCTTTAAGGCTCTGTGTGACCTTGGTTCAGGGATAAACCTCATGCCCCTCTCTGTAATAGAGAAACTGGGAATCTATGGGGTGTAAGCTGCTAAAATCTCATTGGAGATGGCAGACAATTCAAGAAAACAGGCTTATGGACAAGTAGAGGACGTGTTAGTAAAGGTTGAAGGCCTTTACATCCTTGCTGATTTTATAGTCCTGGATACTGGAAAGGAAGAGGATGAATCCATCATCCTAGGAAGACCTTTCTTAGCCACAGCAAGAGCTGTGATTGATGTGGACAGAGGAGAATTGATCCTTCAATTGAATAAGGACAACCTTGTGTTTACAACTCAAGGATCTCTCTCCGCATCCATGAAGAGGAAGCAGAAAAAGCTTCTCTCAAAGCAGAGTCAACCAAAGCCCCCACAGTCAGACTCTAAGTTTGGTGTTGGGGGAGTCTCAACAATGCTCTGAACATCTGTGAGGCTCCATGAGAGCCCACTGTCAAGCTATTGACATTAAAGAAGCGCTTGTTGGGAGGCAACCCAATTTCTATTTATCTAACTATATTTTTTCTTAGTTATATGTCTTTATAGGTTCATGATCATGTGGAGTCACAAAATAAATATAAAAATTGAAAACGGAATCAAAAACAGCAGAAGAAAAATCACACCCTGGAGGAAGCATCTGCCTGGCGTTCAACGCCAGAACAGAGCATGGTTCTGGCGCTGAACGCCCAAAATGGGCAGTATCTGGGTGCTGAACGCCCAAAATGGGCATCATCTGGGTGCTGAACGCCAGAATTGCACCCTGGAGAGGAGCTGGCGCTGAACGCCCAGAACAAGCATGGTTCTGGCGTTCAACGCCAGAAATGGCCAGTAAATTGGCGTTGAACGCCCAAAATGGGCACCAACCTGGCACTGAACGCCCATAGTTGTGTGCAAGGGCATTTTACATGCCTAATTTGGTGCAAGGTTGTAAATCCTTGAACACCTCAGGATCTGTGGACCCCACAGGATCATCTCAGGATCTGTGGACCCCACAGGATCATCTTAGGATCTGTGAACCCCACAGGATCATCTCAGGATCTGTGGACCCCACAGGATCCCCACCTACCTCCACTCACTTCTTCTCACCCCTCTTTCACACAATCCCATAAACACTCTTCCCCAAAACCCTTCACCAATCACCTCAATCTCTCTTCCCCATCACCTCTTCACTACTCACATCCATCCACTCTTCCCCATAAACCTACCTCATAAACTCCACCTACCTTTAAAATTCAAAATCACTTTCCCACCCATCCCACCCTATATGGCCGAAACCTCACCCCCCTCCCTTCCCTATATAAAGCCTTCCATTCTCCCTCATTTTCACACAACACAACCCTCTCTTCTCTTCTTGGCCGAAACACAACCCCTTCTCCCTCTCCCCCATTTCTTCTTCTTCTTCATCTATTCTTTCTTCTCCTACTCGAGGGCGAGCAGTATTCTAAGTTTGGTGTGGTAAAAGCATAAGATTTTTGTTTTTCCATTACCATTGATGGCACCTAAGACAGGAGAATCCTCTAGAAAAGGAAAAGAGAAGACAAAAGCTTCCACCTCCGAGTCATGGGAGATGGAAAGGTTCATCTCCAAAGCCCATCAAGACCACTTCTATGATGTTGTGGCCAAGAAGAAGGTGATCCCTGAGGTCCCTTTCAAACTCAAAAGAAATGAGTATCCGGAGATCCGACATGAAATTCAAAGAAGAGGTTGGGAAGTTCTAACAAATCCCATCCAACAAGTCGGCATCCTAATGGTTCAAGAGTTCTATGCCAATGCATGGATCACCAAGAACCATGATCAAAGTAAGAACCCGGATCCAAAGAACTATGTTACAATAGTTCGGGGGAAATACTTAGATTTTAGTCCGGAGAATGTGAGGTTGGCGTTCAACTTGCCTATGATGCAAGGAGATGAACGCCCCTACACTAGAAGGGTCAACTTTAATCAAAGGTTGGACCAAGTCCTCATGGGCATATGTGTGGAAGGAGCTCAATGGAAGATTGACTCCAAAGGCAAGCCGGTTCAACTAAGAAGATTGGACCTCAAGCCTGTGGCTAGAGGATGGTTGGAGTTCATTCAACGCTCCATCATCCCCACTAGTAACCGTTCCCGCCACATAATTGAAGACACCATGATCTCCTCGTGCAATAAAAGCCAGTAACTTCCCACTTACACTACTAATCAATCAGCTCTTTCAAAGGCCTTACTTAATTCTTCGAATCGAATTTCCAACTCGATTTGGCTTACTTCGATCAACAAAACAATCGAAATCCACATCAGCACCAATTACCTCCAACTTCAGACTTACAAGCATACCTTCTCGAGAAACCATATTCACCTCATCTCGATTCAACTCCCTTTTATCGAAAATATTTTTTCGATCAACAAATTTCCCCCTTGGATTATTGTGGTTGCTTTCGATATTATTATCGAACAATAAAACACTTAATCCAAAAGACATCAGTTTCCAAACCAGTGATAATTGTCATTTAAGACTCCCCATTACTATTGAGCCACTCAACACGTCTCCTGAGACTTGCGCTTTCTCTTTCTACCACTTCATCTTCTTCACGATGTTACCTCTATTTGCATTCCTTTCACAGTAACGGCTACAGTGACACTTTTAAATTTCACCTTTTCTTCTTCATTCAAATCTCTTAAACTCCTCATTCTTTGAACTCCCTTCACATTAAGAATTTTCCCACAAAATCTCTAATCTTCAACTTCCCTTGACAATGGCTGGGTCTTCCTCTCGTGCCATTTCTCAAGATAAGGGTAAAGGCCATGCAACAGCACTGCCATCTCCACCAGCTCTTTGCATCCTTAATCAAATCAATGATGAAATCATTGATGACCCCATCCACAAGTCAATGATACCAGGATTCTAATCCCTTCACAATCGGTGCAGATACACACTGCTTCCTCAGGCCAATTGAAACTCTTGAAAGGGAAAACAAAAAGCTTTCTTTCTTCTTTAATGCCGAAAGAGAAAATTTATTGATAAACCAAGCTTTTAACATCTCTCACTTCATCAACCAAAAACCATTTTGAAACAATCCAAAAATTAAACCTCGAGGGTCTGATTTTACCACTTGGTACCAACGCCTCGAACCCACAAAGGGTGCTACTTGGGGAGCCCTAGGGATACAAGAACTGTTAAAGCTTTCTCACTTCTCACTCACCACACATCCCTGGATAATTGGAGCAGTAACCTGCTTCTGGAACAGAACTACCAATAATTTCCATCTCTCCTCGATGTAGCTGCTATTATAGGACTCCCAATAAATTCTCCAGACTGTACCCCTGACATACAATCTCAGCGCTAGTACAATGTCACCTTCAACACCCCATACAGTGACTTCATCGCCCATAATATGGGTGCATATGGTACAGAAATCACAGATAATGAACACGTTGCCTTCTTGTTTTACTGGTTAAACGCAGTTCTATTCTGTTCCCGAAGCGTACAGATGTCAAAACTCTTCCTTCCCCTAGCTGCTCTTTTACATGAGGGGAAAACTCTCAACTTGGCCAAGCTTCTTCTAGGACATATTTTTGAAGAACTTGGCCTACTTGTCTGTGACCTCCGGGACAACAAAATAATCAACAAAGGAGGTCCACTTTGGCTTTTTCAATTATGGCTCAATGCTATTTTTGAAAACTACATGATAAAACCTGCAGGGGGCAACACTGATAAACAGCACATCGAGGGTTTTCGCTTATCTGATTACAAGCCCAATTTTCCAAACGCTCAATCGGACGAAGATAAATTTTGGGCTATTTTTTCTCTTTTTCATTCTTACAGAAATTTGATAATGATTAACTCAATTTCACTCCTTTTTTGGGTCACAATTGCGGCCCTGCCTGGCTCGATCGTTCTCTCTTTCCAAACACTAATGAGGAAAGTGAACTTGCAAATCAAACTTGGGCACACCTACTGGCTGTTCAAGTGATACCAATAGGGTTGCCACAATATAAGAAGGAAAGGTTTAAAATAACCTTGTACGCTCCTCATTTGATTGCAAGACAATTGGGATTCTCTCAGGCCATTCCAACTCCTCAACCTCGACACAGTGAACCATTCTGTCAGATTACCCTGACATCTCAGGAAGACTTCAACACTTGTCTCTCTAAAAATGAAAAACGAAGAGACCGCTTCAACTTCTTGATTTATGAATGCAATTCATTTATCACCAAATCTTATCTTGAATGGTGGACTGCTTATTATTCAAGGTATATACCTGTACCTTAGAAGAAATTCAGCAAACTGCTATTCGAGTAACTGTTACTAAAAGCTCTCCAAAAAGAACTCACAAGAGGAGAGCTGAAGCTGCTCGGCCACCACCACATAAGATCAGAAGAACTCTTACTAGAACTTGTCGCAGAGTAATTTTTCTATTCATAACTCCACTTTCAAATTTGAAATATCCTTCGAATATTACTATTATACATTTTTTTTAAACTATTTGATCCCGAACTTTTAACAGCTAGTTTTGCAATTGATGGGTTAGAACCGAAATTCCAACACCTAAAACTCACCAGCAAGTGTACCGGGTCGCATCAAGTAGTAAAACTCACTTAGAGTGAGGTTGATCCCACATGGATTGATGGATCAAGCAACTTTAGTGGGTGATTAGTTTAGTCAAGCTAACATTGAACTCAAATTGGATGAAATGTAGCTAACAAAAAGTAAATTGACAAGAATTATAAATGACAGAATGTAAATAGGCAGAAAACTTAAAGAGCAAGAAATGTAAATTGATAGAATCTTAAATGACAAGAAATGTAAATTGCATCAAAAGTAAAGGGGGTTAGGTGCTGGAAATTAAAGAAAGCAATAGATCAAAGCTTAGAACAACTGCAGAGAATTAAACTTGTGGAAAAGTAAATCAGATCATGAACAGAAATGTAAAATGCCAAACAAGTGCAAAAGAATTAAATTGCTTGAAAGTAAATTGAATTGGGTGCTGGGAATTAAAATTCAACAAGAAAGTGTAAAGTGCAATCAATCAGATAGCTAGAATATGAATTAGGATGCAGCAGATCTCAAACTAAAAAGAAAAATTGCTTGAAGAAGCAAAACAGCAAATGAACCAAACTTAAATTGCAGACTCTCACTAAAAGAGTAAAGATCTCAGGGGTCAAGAGACTAGAAAACAAGTCTAGATCTCAATTCCTTCATTGATCCAACAAAGAACAATTGCAAAAGGAGTAGAGAACAATTGCAGAAGAAGTAGAAGATGAAAGCTGTAAAGAGAACTTAGATCCAAGTCACCATTCACTGAATTATGCAGAAAGTAAACAAAGAGAAATCTCAGATGAAGAATGAAATAGAATTCCTTATATTCTCAATCCAAGATTCAAAATCAAAAAGGAAAACTAAAAGAGAGAGCTCTCTACTCCTAATGCTCCCTAGTGGAGCCAGCCTCTCTTACAAAAATGAAAATGATGCCTTATATAGGCTTTCTACAAAATGAAAATGAAAATGAAATTAAAAACAAATTACAAAATAAAATTCCGAATCTAGCTTCTCTGTGTCTTGTGCCTCTAAGTGATGTCTATGGGCTTTTTAAATTGGTGAAGGATTGAAATAAAATGATTTTTGGTTGAATTTTTGGATTATGGTGCACTCCCAGGGTTAAGCTCGGTTGGTGGAGTGAGCACAGCTCTCCCTGGGCCTTGGCCTTGCCTTATTTTGTTGCGTGTGCCAATGATCCCTGGCTGTGTTAATGTAGCGCTCAGCTCTCCCCAAGAGCGCAGCATTGATGCTTCAAGAGTGAGGCTCCAGGTTCAAGCCTTTGTGGAGGCATTTCAGCTTCAATTTTGGAGAATAACTAAAGGGTAGCGTTCCTCAAGTTCCCTGGTTCAAATCCTTGTGGCTTCACTAGCAAACATTTTCCTTTGCATTTTTTTGTGTGGGAGCCCGATAAAGCTCTCCAAGTGAGCACTACTTCCTTGGTTTTCTTGTGTCTCCCCCTTCGAATCTTGGTGGTTGCACTTTGGTTTATTTTTGCTTGTTTTTGGTCCTTAAAGATGCCTTTTAATTGTGCCTTAATTTTGTGACAAATATAAATTTCCATATATCATTGGAAAGCTCTGAATGTCAGCTTTCTAACGCAACTGGAAGCACATCAATTGGACGTCTGTAGCTCAAGTTATGGCCCTTTGAAGGAGGTATGGTCTCGCTATGAGCACCCAAGCTTAACTTAGTGAAAATTCTTGCTTCCAAGCTCAATTTGCATCACGATGAAGCTCTGCTCATGCCATGAACTGAGCTTTGAGTGTTTATTATCAAGCTCCCTTGATTTGGTCATGGGCCACGGTTTTAAAAGCGTGGCCTAAGCCTCTAAAGTGTGCTCCAACTTCAAAATGTGCCCCAAAACTCTTTTTTTTTCTTTTTATCTTATTTTGTGCTTTTTGCTTCTTTTTCTTCTTATTTCCTACAAAATTTATCAAATCAAAAGATCAAAGAAATATAATATTTAAGCACCAAAGAATGCAATATTTAAGCACAAATAATCAATTTCTTGTATGAAAAAGCATAGAAAAACATGACATGGTGACATGTCATCACAACACCAAACTTAAACCTTGCTTGTCCCCAAGCAAAAAAAGAATCATGCAATTAAGATTGACAATCCAAGGTAAGAAGAATAGCAAGTTAATGTTCATGGTAGGCTAGTTTCTTATGCATGCTACAATCACAAAAGAAATATAAATGATTGATGCTTCTATCTAGCTCAATTTATGAAATCTTTTCCTTATACTTCTTCCTTGAAGCAAGCTTTTGATTTTCTTATTAGCTTCTCCTTTTGGGTGCTTTGCCCCATGAGTTGATAACAAAACTACGACTCTAAATGCTTTGTCTTTAAGTATTACCACTTGATACATAAGCACCACAAGCATTTAATTAGAGGACTTCATTAAGCTCATTTGTTTCTTTCCTTGACTCTCTAATCATTGATGCTCAGAGCCTTGAGCTTTGAGGGAGTGATTTTTGCACTTTGAGCCTAACCTTGACTCTAAGTGTTTTATTTTCAAGCTTTTTGCTTGATACATAAACACCACAAGTACTTAACAAATTAATTGTCATTGGTACTCAGAGCCTTCAGCTTTCTCATTCTTTCCCTTTTTCTTTCTTGCTTTAATTTGCAATTGCTTCTTCAAGGTTTTCATGATTTCAAAAGATTTTACAAAATACACTAGATGAAAACTTCAATTAAAAAAAATCCAATGCAATTGAGCAACAATTAATAATACTAGCTTTCCAAAACTTGTATGCACATGCTAAGTTCTTCTTTAATTCCTTGTTTGTTTATGATCATGATACTTTACTGCTTTGAACTTTACAAAACTCAAGTTGGTAATTATGATGACATGGCAACATGTTACAAATCAGAATTCAGGCTATGCTTATTCATATCACACATGCATACAGAGAAAATAAAGACAATCATGCAATTTAAAGTGCTGGAAACAAAGGAGAGGAAAAGGAACTTTACAACCTTGTAATTCATCTTCTCTACTGTTGTCCTTTTCCTTCCATTCTTTCTCTTCCCTTGCCAAATTCAGAATGCTTGCTCATCCTCAAGCATCAATTAGAACAATGGCTATGGGGCTAAGATGGATCATGAATGTCTTACACAATGAAATGTTAGCAATACATGTGCTTTGAGCAAGCAAAATTAAGGATAACAATCAAGGCACAGAGAAACAGAAACATTGTGACTGCAAACATAAGAGGGTGAGCATGATACATTGCATAAAGAATAAGTGGCACACCAAACTTAGTGTGACACTTCCACTTGGAATTGATGCAAGTATCCAGTAAAGATTGGAAGCAATTTTTGTTGCACAGCAACACAAAACTTAGAATGCAATCCTATGTCAATTTATTTGAACTAAAACTAAACAAAGAGAACTATTTATATGTTAAATACAATCACTAAGCCAAGAATTTGTCATGAATAAGGATCTCTTGGTGATGTATTAACAAAAACAGTTAAGAAGCAAAATAGGTGAAAGCATTAAAAACAAAGAAGTAACTAAAGTAAACAGAATAACAAAGTGTCAAACCAAAAGAAAAATAACAGTGCAAAGGCATTATGATTATGCAGACAAGTAGTGTTGCTTGAATAAATTGTATAGAAAATAAGTGGCACACCAAACTTAGAATCTTAGTGTGACACTTTCATTTTTGACTTGATACAATCATCCAAAAAGATTGAAAATAATTTGTTGCAAGGCAACACCAAACTTAGAATGTAACCATATGCCAATTTATTGAATTTAAACAAAGCAAAGAAAGAAAACAAAGTAGAGAAGAGAAATTATACCTACGGTTGACATATTGTTCACTTTCTTCCTCTTCTTCCAGTTTGTTAAGAGGAATGACCTCAAGGGGGAGAAGATTCAGCTACTATCCCTTGTCTTGGCCTCTCCTCAGCAAGCTTCCTTTTGTACATGGCTTGATTGATCTTGCTTGCTGGATCAGGGACAGGATTGGTGTTCTTGCTAGTTGCCTTCACTTCTTTGGATTCAAGACTTGGTTGCTGTGTGATTATTGGAGTTTTGTCTTCATCCAGAGCCTTTTGAATTGGTGGTTCCATAAGCCCTTCCTCTATGCACTTCTCTGCTTCAATTAAGTATGACTTCTCTTGATTGTCTTCCTCACTTTCTTGTTCTTCCACTCCTTTCTTTGTACTCAACATTTGACTTAATAGCTCTTTCATGGAGGAGGTTTGTTGATCTTCCCAATATCTCTTCATCTCCTCTTCATATCTTTTAATCATAGATTCAAATGTTGAGAGTTTTTGGTTCAGGGAGGTTTATGGAGGTTGTGAGTGTTCAGGTTCTTTTGTCATCTCAAGTGCAGTTTCAGGTTCCAATATTTTCACCACCTCTTCCTTTTTTGCAATTTCTCTTGACACAGGGACCTTGTGTTCTTGTTTTTCCATTTCCTCCTTCCTTGCATTCAACAATTGGCCTAACTGCACTTCCATATTTTTGAGGGAGTTCTCTTGTTCTTTCCATAATTTCTTTGTCTTCTCCCAATGTCTTTTGACAATGGACTCAAGCTTTGAGAGCTTTTGGCTCGTGGAAGTTTGTGTGGGTGGTAAGTTTTGAAAGGGCCTTCTGTTGAAGCATGGCCAATTGATGATATCTCTGGATAAATATCATATGGAGCATTAGAATTCTTCTCCCAGCCACCATTAGAATCATGACTTGCATCATTTTGTGGTGGAGGGAAATAGCCCATATGATTTTCTTTCTCATCTTGTGTCTTTGAAGCAATTCTCCCTGGATTGGAGTGCTTAGAATTTGTATTTTCTTGGTGACATTTCCAGCCACCATTAGAGATTGGTGATGGTGGGTAATATCCCATAAAATCTTGTTTGACCATAAGATGAGTTGAACTCCATTTGAATTTTGTAGAACGCAACATCAATGATAATTGAAATTCATGTCACAGAGAAAGAATTTCTTAGTGAGGCAATAGCTCAAACACCTTGCTATCAACTTAAAACAGAGAACAAAACCAAAGAAAATGCTTGATCTAGACTTCTCACCCACTTAATCATTGTTGATCTAAATCAATCCCCAGCAACGGCACCAAAAACTTGATGGGTTAGAACCAAAATTCCAACACCTAAAACTCATCGGCAAGTGTACTAGGTCACATCAAGTAGTAAAACTCACTTAGAGTGAGGTCGATCCCACAGGATTGATGGATCAAGCAACTTTAGTGGGTGATTAGTTTAGTCAAGCTAACATTGAAGTGAAATTGGATGAAATGTAGCCAACAGAAAGTAAATTGACAAGATTTATAAATGGCAGAATGTAAATAGGCAGAAAACTTAAAGAGCAAGAAATGTAAATTGACAAAATCTTAAATGACAAAAAATGTGAATTGCATCAAAAGTAAAGGGGGTTGGGTGCTGGAAATTAAAGAAAGCAATAGATCAAAGCTTAGAACAACTGCAAAGAATTAAACTTGCTGAAAAAGTAAATCAGATCATGAACAAAAATGTAAAATGCCAAACAAGTGCAGAAGAATTAAATTGCTTGAAAGTAAATTGAATTAGGTGCTGGGAATTAAAATTCAACAAGAAAGTGTAAAGTGCAATCAATCAGAGAGCTAGAATATGAAATGGGATGCAGCAAATCTCAAACAGAAAAGAAAAATTGCTTGAAGAAGCAAAACAGTAAATGAACCAAACTTAAATTGCAGACTCTCACTAAAAGAGTAAAGATCTCAGGGGTCAAGAGACTAGAAAACAAGTCTAGATCTCAATTCCTTCATTGATCCAACAAAGAACAATTACAAAAGGAGTAGAGAACAATTGCAGAAGAAGTAGAAGATGAAAGCTGTAAAGAGAACTTAGATCCAAGTCACCATTCACTGAATTATGCAGAAAGTAAACAAAGAGAAATCTCAGATTAAGAATGAAATAAAATTCCTTCTATTCTCAATCCAAGATTCAAAATCAAAAAGGAAAACTAAAAGAGAGAGCTCTCTACTCCTAATGCTCCCTAGTGGAGCCAGCCTCTCTTACAAAAATGAAAATGATGCCTTATATAGGCTTTCTACAAAATGAAAATGAAAATGAAATTAAAAACAAATTACAAAATAAAATTCCTAATCTAGCTTCTCTGTGTCTTGTGCCTCTAAGTGATATCCATGGGCTTTTTAAATTGGTGAAGGATTGAATTAAAATGATTTTTGGTTGAATTTTTGGATTATGGTGCACTCCCAGGGTTAAGCTCGGTTGGTGGAGTGAGCGCAGCTCTCCCTGGGCCTTGGCCTTGCCTTGTTTTGTTGCGTGTGCCAATGCTCCATGGTTGTGTCAATATAGCGCTCAGCTCTCCCCAAGAGCGCAGCATTGATGCTTCAAGAGTGAGGCTTCAGGTTCAAGCCTTGGTGGAGGCATTTCAGCTTCAATTTTGGAGAATAACTAAAGGGTAGCGCTCCTCAAGCTCCCTGGTTCAAATCCTTGTGGCTTCACTAGCAAACATTTTCCTTTGCATTTTCTTGTATGGGAGCCCGATAAAGCTCTCCAAGTGAGCTCTAAGCTCTCCAAGTGAGCGCACTTTCTTGGTTTCCTTGTGTCTCCCCCTTCGAATCTTGGTGGTTGCACTTTGGTTTATTTTTGCTTGTTTTTGGTCCTTAAAGATGCCTTTCACTTGTGCCTCAATTTTGTGCCAAATATAGATTTCCATAATCGTTGGAAAGCTCTGAATTTTAGCTTTCTAACGCAACTAGAAGCACATTAATTGGACGTCTGTAGCTCAAGTTATGGCCCTTTGAAGGTGATGACATGTCACCATGTCATGTTTTTCTATGCTTTTTCCTTTGTTTACAATAGATTTTATGCACTTTCTTGAGCCATAAGCAAGCCAATTGGGTAGATTTTCATGTTTCCTTTGATTTAATAAACCATGTATGAATTCATGCTATTTCATGAGATTTTATGCTATAATTGTCACATATTATGAAAGAATGAATATCTCATGATTTTGAGCATAGCTTTGATGTGTTTGGTTGATTAATGATAGGTGAAGAAGAAAGCTTGGAGAAAGGTTGAAGCAAGAAGGAATGGCTAGGAGTAAAGAGAGGACAATGGAATAAGTGAAAATGAACCAGGAAGCAAAAAGTTGGACCAAAAGTTAGCCTCAAACTTTTGCACAAACTTTTGGTTGAAAAGTTAGCCCCAACGTTAGCCCCTAACTTTTGGGCTAACGTTGGCACATGAAAGTTACTCCCTGGGCACCAAAAGTTTGCGCCAACGTTAGCCTCTAACTTTTGGGCTAACGTTGGCACATGAAAAACACAAAGGGAGAGCAAAAGTTTGTGCCAACGTTAGCCCCTAACTTTTTGGCTAACGTTGGCGCCATGAGTGTGCAAGGGGTATACTTCTAACAAGAATAACTTGAGCTACAGAGCTCCAAATGAGGTGATTCAAAAAGCAATGGAAAGTAGGAATCGAGAGCTTTCCAAGCATATATGGCACTACATGGTGGAAACTAAAATTGAGGGAGAAAACTACCTCGCAATGAGCATAAACGAACATGGTGGCAACCTGCAGTTAGGCCAACTGACCTCTGCACCTTCGACGGAGTATAACTCGAGCTGTAGAGCTCCAAATGATGTGATCCCAATGGCATTGGAAAGTAGACATCCAGGGCTTTCCAACAATGTATAATAGTATGGGGTGGACAATATGTTTGAGCCTCCAGATCTGGCGTTTTCGCCCACATTGGAGGCAAACATCGCCTCAAACGCTGCACATCAAGGCCAGCGACCTTGTCCTCTTCAAAGGACCATAACTTGAGTTGTAGATGTCCAGTTGAGGTGATTCCAATTGGGTTAGAAAGCTGACATTCAGAGCTTTCCAACCATATATAGTAGTCTATAGTTGTCATGAAATTGGCAACGTTGACAAGAGGACAAAGTAGCACCCCACACATGCACACAAGGGGGCCAACGTTGGAGCAAAAGTTAGACCCCTAACTTTTGCGCCAACGTTGGTATCAGTAAAACAAGGGTGCTGATGTGAAAAGTTGGAGCAAAAGTTAGACCCTAACTTTTACTCCAACTTTTACTCAAGCTTTCATGATTCCAACCCGGTTCAATTCGGTTCTTCTCCAACTCCAAGAGCAATCAACCAAGGCCTCTATCAACCCAGTTCCATCAAGAGCAAGGGCCCATTATCATCACTCAAAGGCACAAGAGATAGTTAGAATAGAAATTTCATTTTAATTGTAATTTGTTTTGAATTTCATTTTCATTTTGTAAAAATGCCTATAAATAGGCATCTGTTTCATATTTGTAAGTGGAGGCTGGCTCTATTAGGGAGCACGAGGATTCGAGAGCTCTCTTTAATTTTCTTTTCTTTGTTTTTGAGTCTTGGGTGGAGAATTGAAGGTGTTCTGTTTCATTCTCCCTCTGAGATTTCTCTCTGCTTTCTTTACTGCTTAATTGAATCGAAATTTCTGTTAATTGCTCTTCATCTACTTTCTCTGCAATTTACATTTCCTTTGCAATTGTTCTTGTTGGATCTAGGAAGGCATTGAGATCTAGACTTGGTTATCTAGTCTCTTGGGTCCTGAGATCTTAATTCCAATTTTACATTCTCTGTTTATTGCTTTTCATGTTTATTTACATTTCTGTTTTGGTTCCGAATCAATCAAATCCATCTTTTACTTCTCTGCTTGTTGCAATTTAACTTTTCCTTGTTTAATTTCTGCAAATCCAATTCCCAATTCCCTTTACATTTAATGCAATTTATATTTCTTGTCATTTAAGATTCTTGCAATTTTAATTTCTTGCTCTTTAAGTTACTTGCCAATTTACATTCTGCAACTTTAAATTCATTGTCATTTACTTTCTGTTGGCTACAATTTCACACAATTCACTAAATGTCAGCTTGACTAAACTAATCACCCACTAAAATTGCTTGATCCATCAATCCCTGTGGGATCGACCTCACTCCCGTGAGTTATTATTACTTGATGCGACCCGGTGCACTTGCCGGTTAGATTTGTGTGTTTTGGGAGAAATTCATTTTTCCACCAAAATACTCATCAAGTTTTTGGCGCCGTTGCCGGGGATTGATTAGATCAACAATGATTAAGTGGGTGAGAAGTCTAGATCAAGTATTTTCTTTGTTTTTGTTCTCTGCTCTAAGTTGAAACCAAGGTGTTTGAGTTATTGCCTCACTAAGAAATTCATCTCTGAGATATGAATTTCAATTCTCCTTGGTTGTGTGTTTTACAAAACTCAAATGGAGTTCAACTCATCTTATGATCAAACAAATTCTATGGGATATCACCCACCATCACCAATCTCTAATGATGGATGGGAATATCACCAAGAAACTTCAAATTCTGGGCTCTCCAATTCATGGAGCCATGCTTCAGAACCACAAGATGAGAAAGAAAATCATATGGGATATTTCCCTCCATCACAAAATGATGCAAGTCATGCCTCTAATGGTGGCTGGGAAGGGAATTCTAGTGCTCCATATGATATTCATCCAAAGATATCATCACTTGACCACGCTTCAACAGAAAGCCTCTGTCAAAACTCACCACCCACACAAACTTCCATGAACCAAAGCCTCTCAAAGATTGAGTCCATGCTCAAAAGATTTGCGGAGGAGGAAGAAAAATACCATAAAGAACTAGAAAACTCCCTCAAAAACATGGAAGTGATGGTAGGCCAATTGTTGAATGCAAGGAAGGAGAAAATGGAAAAACAAGAATGCAAGGTCCCTGTGTCAAGTGAAATTACAAAAAAAGAAGAGGTGGTGAAAGTAGTGGAACCTGAAACTGCTCTTGAGGTGATAAAGGAACATGAACATTCACAACCCTCACAAACTTCCCTTGAATCTGTGATCGAAAAATATGAAGAGGAGATGAAGAAATGTTGGGAAGATCAACAAACCTCCTCAATGAAAAAGCTATCAAAACAAATGTTGAGTGTAAAAGAGGAAGTGGAGGAGCAAGAAAGTGAGGAAGTCATTCCAAACTCAAGTGAGGCAGAGAAGTACATGAAGGAGGAGTTCATGGAACCACCAATTCAAAAGGCTCTGGATGAATACAAAACTCCAATAATCACATAGCAACCAAGACTTGGATTCAAAGAAGTGAAGGCAACTAACAAGAGCACCAATCCTGTCCCTAATCCAGCAAGCAAGATCAATCAAGCCATTTGCAAAAGGAAGCTTGCTGAGGAAAAGCCAAGGCAAGGGACAGTAGCTGAATCTTCTCCTCCTTTGAAGTCATTTCTCTTAACAAATTGGAAGAAGAGGAAGAAAGTAAAGAACAGGTAGACAGTAGGTACATTTCTTTTCCTTGCTTTGTTTAAATTTCAATAAATTGGCATATGGTTACATTCTAAGTTTGGTGTTGCCTTGCAACAAACTGTTTTCCATCTTCATGGATGATTGCATCAATTTTACATGAAAGTCACACACCAAGATTTTAAGTTTGGTGTGCCACCTATTTTTCTATGCAAATCAATCCAGCAACATCACTTGTCTGCATAATCATATTGCCTTTTACAGTGTTATTTTTCTTCTTAGTTGGATAATTTTTGTTTTCTCTTTGTTTCATTTATTTACTTATTTTTAATGCTTTTCTTCATTAACTATTTTTGTTAATACATCACCAAGACATCCTTATTCATAACAGACTCTTCATTTGGTGATTGTATTTAACATATAACAGTTTCTTTCGTCTAGTTTTAATTCAAATAAATTGACATATGGTTGCATTCTAAGTTTGGTGTTGCTATGCAACAAAATTTGGTTCCAATTCTTACAAGATACTTGCATTAATTCCAAGTGAAAGTGTCACACTAAGTTTGGTGTGTCACTTATTCTTTATGCAAAGTATTATGCTTACCTTCTTAAGTTTGCAATCACAATGTCTCTGTCTCTTGTGCCTTGATTATTATCTTTAATTTTGCTTGCTTGAAACACATGTACTACTAACATTCCTTGTGTAAGACATTCATGATCCATCTTAGCCCCATAGCCACGATTCTAATAGTTGCTTGAGGATGAGCAAGCATTCTGAGTTTGGTATGGGAAGGAGGAGAATGAGAGAAAAATGACAACAATAGAGAAGATGAACTACAAGGTTGTAAAGTTCCTTTTCCTCTCATTTGTTTCAAACACTATAAACTGCATGATTGTCTTTACCTTCTCTGTATGCATGTGTGTATGAAAAGGCATAGGTTGATTTCTAAATTGCAACATGGTGCTGTGCCATTGTGATTACCAACTTGAGTTTTGTGAATTCAAAAGCAGTAAAGCATCATGATCATAAACAAACAAGGAACTAAAGAAGAGTTTAGCATGTGCATACAAGTATTGGAAAGCTAGTATGATTAATTGTTGCTCAATTGCATTGGATTTTATTTAATTGAAGTTTTCATCTAGTACATTTTGTGAAATCTTTTGAAAATCATGAAAACCTTGAAAGAAAAAGCAAAATAGAGCAAGAAAAGAAAAAGGGAAAGAATGAGAAAGCTGAAGGCTCTGAGTACCAATGGCAATTTATTTGTTAAGTGCTTGTGGTGTTTATGTATCAAGCCAAATGCTTGAAAACAAAACACTTAGAAGTCAAGGTTAGGCTCAAAGTGCAAAAGCACTCCCTCAAAGCTCAAGGCTCTGAGCATTAATGATTAGAGAGTCAAGAAAAGAAAAGAAAAATGAGCTTAATGAAGTCCTCTAATCAAATGCTTGTGGTGCTTATGTATCAAGTGGTAATACTTGAAAACAAAGCATTTAGAAGTCGTAGCTTTGTTATCAACTCATGGGGCAAAGCACCCAAAAGGAGAAGCTAATAAGAAAAGCAAAAAGCTTGTTTCAAGGAAGAAATATAAGGAAAAGATTTCATAAAATGAGCTAGATAGAAGCATCAATCATTTACATTTCTTTTGTGATTGTAGCATGCTTAGAAAACTAGCTTACCATGAACATTGAGTTGCTATTCTTCTTGCCTTGGATTGTCAATCTTTATTGCATGATTCTTTTCTTGCTTGGGGACAAGCAAGGTTTAAGTTTGGTGTTGTGATGACATGTCACCATGTCATGTTTTTCTATGCTTTTTCCTTTGTTTTCAATAGATTTTATGCACTTTCTTGAGCCATAAGCAAGCCAATTGGGTAGATTTTCATGTTTCCTTTGATTTAATCAACCATGTATGAATTCATGTTATTTCATGAGATTTTATGCTATAATTGTCACATATTATGAAAGAATGAATATCTCATGATTTTGAGCATAGCTTTGATGTGTTTGGTTGATTAATGATAGGTGAAGAAAGCTTGGAGAAAGGTTGAAGAAAGAAGGAATGGCTAGGAGTAAAGAGAGGACAATGGAATAAGTGAAAATGAACCAGGAAGCAAAAAGTTGGACCAAAAGTTAGTCTCAAACCTTTGCACAAACTTTTGGTTGAAAAGTTAGCCCCAACGTTAGCCCCTAACTTTTGGGCTAACGTTGGCACATGAAAGTTACTCCCTGGGCACCAAAAGTTTGTGCCAACGTTAGCCTCTAACTTTTGGGCTAACGTTGGCACATGAAAAACACAAAGGGAGAGCAAAAGTTTGCGCCAACGTTAGCCCCTAACTTTTTGGCTAACGTTGGCGCCATGAGTGTGCAAGGGGTATACTTCCAACAAGAATAACTTGAGCTACAGAGCTCCAAATGAGGTGATTCAAAAAGCAATGGAAAGTAGGAATCGAGAGCTTTCCAAGCATATATGGCACTGCATGGTGGACACTAAAATTGAGGGAGAAAACTACCTCGCAATGAGCATAAACGAACATGGTGGCAACCTGCAGTGAGGCCAACTGACCTCTGCACCTTCGACGGAGTATAACTCTAGCTGTAGAGTTCCAAATGATGTGCTCCCAACGGCATTGGAAAGTAGACATCCAGGGCTTTCCAACAATGTATAATTGTATGGGGTGGACAATAAGTTTGAGCCTCCAGATCTGGCGTTTTCGCCCACGTTGGAGGCAAACGTCGCCTCAAACGCTGCACATCAAGGCCAGCGACCTTGTCCTCTTCAAAGGAGAATAACTTGAGTTGTAGATGTCCAATTGAGGTGATTCCAATTGGGTTAGAAAGCTGACATTCAGAGCTTTCCAACCATATATAATAGTCTATAGTTTTCATGAAATTGGCAACGTTGATAAGAGGACAAAGTAGCACCCCACACATGCACACAAGGGGGCCAACGTTGGAGCAAAAGTTAGACCCCTAACTTTTGCGCCAAACGTTGGTATCAGCAAAACAAGGGTGCTGATGTGAAAAGTTGGAGCAAAAGTTAGACCCTAACTTTTACTCCAACTTTTACTCAAGCTTTCATGATTCCAACCCGGTTCAATTCGGTTCTTCTCCAACTCCAAGAGCAATCAACCAAAGCCTCTATCAACCCAATTCCATCAAGAGCAAGGGCCCATTATCATCACTCAAAGGCACAAGAGATAGTTAGAATAGAAATTTCATTTTAATTGTAATTTATTTTGAATTTCATTTTCATTTTGTAAAAATGCCTATAAATAGGCATCTGTTTCATATTTGTAAGTGGAGGCTGGCTCCATTAGGGAGCACGAGGATTCGAGAGCTCTCTTTAATTTTCTTTTCTTTGTTTTTGAGTCTTGGGTGGAGAATTGAAGGTGTTCTGTTTCATTCTCCCTCTGAGATTTCTCTCTGCTTTCTTTATTGCTTAATTGAATCGAAATTTCTGTTAATTGCTCTTCATCTACTTTCTCTGCAATTTACATTTCCTTTGCAATTGTTCTTGTTGGATCTAGGAAGTTATTGAGATCTAGACTTGGTTATCTAGTCTCTTGGGTCCTGAGATCTTAATTCCAATTTTACATTCTCTGTTTATTGCTTTTCATGTTTATTTACATTTCTGTTTTAGTTCCGAATCAATCAAATCCATCTTTTACTTCTCTGCTTGTTGCAATTTAACTTTTCCTTGTTTAATTTCTGCAAATCCAATTCCCAATTCCCTTTACATTTAATGCAATTTATATTTCTTGTCATTTAAGATTCTTGCAATTTTAATTTCTTGCTCTTTAAGTTACTTGCCAATTTACATTTTGCAACTTTAAATTCATTGTCATTTACTTTCTGTTGGCTACAATTTCACACAATTCACTAAATGTCAGCTTGACTAAACTAATCACCCACTAAAATTGCTTGATCCATCAATCCCTGTGGGATCGACCTCACTCCCATGAGTTATTATTACTTGATGCGACCCGGTGCACTTGCCGGTTAGATTTGTGTGTTTTGGGAGAAATTCATTTTTCCACCAAAATACTCATCAGAAGGAGGTATGGTCATGCTGTGAGCGCCCAAGCTTAACTTAGTGAAAATTCTTGCTTCCAAGCTCACTTTGCATCACGATGAAGCTCTGATCATGCCATGAACCGAGCTTTGAGTGTTGATTATCAAGCTCCCTTAATTTGGTCATGGGCCACGCTTTTAAAAGCGTGGCCTAAGCCTCTAAAGTGTGCTCCAACTTCAAAATGTGCCCCAAAACTCTTTTTTTTTAGCTTATTTTGTGTTTTTTGCTTCTTTTTCTTCTTATTTCCTACAAAATTTATCAAATCAAAAGATCAAAGAAATATAACATTTAAGCACCAAAGAATGCAATATTTAAGCATAAATCATCAATTTCTTGTATGAAAAAGCATAGAAAATCCTGACATGGTGACATGTCATCAGCAATCATCAAGCGAAAGCGATGATGAAAGTGAACCAACCAACAAGGATTCTCTCGCTGCTTCCTCCCAATCAGAAGATGCAGCCGATTCTGATCCTGGCTCTCAGCTAATACTAAGGTCCAGAATTCCTCAGGTAACACATCCATCACTATATACCTCTTATTTAGTTTAAAAATAGATCTTAAACTCATAATTATGTACCTTTTATATTAGCCCATTAATGTTGCCCAGGCGGCTTCTTTCACTGGAGCTCTCGATCAATTAATACCTCAACAACAAAATGACTCAGAGCACTCCACATCACATGATTCAATTCAATTCACAGGATCCCTGCAATCAATTCCTGCTGCTTGTCCACCTCTTCTTCACAGAACACAAGTGATCGATCTGACAGAAAATCCTCTGCATCATTCTCCAGAAGAGACACACAGACTTGAATCAACTTCACCAAACAATTAAGCTGCACTAATTGAAGAAAACCAAATGGTTTCAGACTCCGGTTCTGCTTCTAAAGCCGCTGACACCACCAATTCAGATTCCTCTCGATCCAAGGTTTTTGAGACCCCTCCAGAGTTACAACCTGATCCTTTACTCCAAATCCCTCCGGGACCAAGACCAGGGATATCGAATATTCCTACCACTCCAAGTAGTGCTACCTTGGATGACCTAATTTCTATTTTAAATAAAATTATCCAAGAAAAGAAAGTACCAGTCCCTGTTCCAGAAATTTCAAGGTCTGCCACGTCAAGACCTCCAATCGAATTAGAACCTGACACTCGGGAACAACTTCGATTACTCATCAAACTTTTGGATCATCCACCTACTTCATGGGTTAATGATCCAATCCTCAACAAACTCCTGGAGGACTGCTTAAATTCTTCTTTTGAATTCCCAAACAACACACCATATTCTGCTTCAATCCAAGAATTCAAACAACTTCTCAATGATAGCGTTGCATCTCAGTTTCAACTTCAGGAAACTGAAAATGAAGAAGCTACAGCCAAATCTAAAATAGAAAACTATCTTACAACTGCTCAACCAATCCAATCCTCTCGTGATGAATTTGATGTAAGAATCTCTCATGCTATTTCCATTCAGGCTTTTCATGATCAAGAAGAAGCAAGACTCGAAGCAGAATTGGCTCAACTTCAAAAACAACTCACCACCATACGCCAAGATAGAGCCACCCTAGCCAAACCTCTGGCTGCAGCCCAACAAGAGCAACATCTCCTTATCCAGAAACTTGTCTTAATCGACCGAGTGGGGAGAATATGAAAAATAACTCGAGAAAATTCAAGCTGATAAGTTCAAGCAGATTGAAATGCTTATGATTCTGGAAAACAAAAAGACAAAGCTGTGCTCTGATTTGGCGAAACTATTGGCATCTTGAACTTTTTTTTATTTTACTTTTGTAATGATTTCCTCCTTTTTTGAACTTATGCCTGTCGAATTTCTATATTTTCCAGCAATAAAAATATTTCAGATATTTCCCATTAATCGAATTAACCACTTTCCCTAACTCGATATCTTTAATCTGATAAGCATTTCCAGAAAATACCTCTATCACTTGAAAGGGACCTTCCCAGTTATGGGACCATTTACCAAGAAATTTTGATTTCTTTTCCATCGGTAAAATAACTTTCAAAACTAACTCACCTACCTTGAAAGATTTCTCCTTAATTCGATGATTATAACTTCGAGCAATACTTTCTTTTTGTCGAATTACATTATCCAGTGCCAGGATTCGCTCTGAATCTAGCTCATTTAATTCATCGAACATTGCATTCCAATAGTCATTGACTGGCAACTCACTCTGCTTCGATACTCTTAGGGTATTCAAATTAATTTCCAATGGTAATACCGCATCATGACCATACACGAACTTATAAGGTGAGGTTCCTGTTGAACCTCTTGGTGAATTCCTATGCCCACAATACTTGACTTAAAGTCTCATGCCATGTTCGAGGTTTATTCCCGATATGCTTTTTAATCAAACCAATCAATATCTTATTTGCTGCCTCCACTTGCCCATTAGCCTTTGCATAATAAGGAGTTGAAGTAACCATACTAATGTTTCTTGAAGCCGCAAAATTTTTAATTCGTTGGCTAGTAAACATAGTTCCTTGATCAGTACTTAACGTCTGAGGAATTCCAAATCGATGAATAATATTTTCCTCGACAAAATAAATTATCTCTGTTTGACCAACTTCTACTAAAGGAACTGCTTCAACCCATTTCGTGAAATAATCAATAGCCACTAAAATAAATTTGTGCTGTTTTGATGAAGGGGGGTGAATCAATCCAATTAGATCTAAAGCCCAACCTCTAAATAGCCATGGCTTTATTATCGAATGCAATTCAGCCGTAGGAATCTGTTGTATCGAACCATATTTCTGACATTCTTTACATGCCTTTGCATAATCAATACAATCTTTTATCATAGATGGACAAAATACATGATTGCGATATAACACCCATCTCATTTTCTTTCCTGCCTGATGAGCACCACATATTCCATTATGAATTTCACCCAAAGCAATGTTTTGATCTTCTCGACTCAAACATCTCAACAAACTTCCATCGATCCCTTGTATAACTCATCAGCCAATAAAACAAAGTTCATTGCTTGAAACTTTAATTTTCTATCAACTGCAATATTGGGATCTTTCAAATACCAAGCAATAGGTTTTCTCCAATTAGAATCCTCCCATTCATCCATGCATAACACCTCTCTCTCATTTGATGGTATTAAAATTTGATGGATACTAGATAATTTCTTAATAGTTTCCGGAGCAATCCAATACTTCAAAGCGATTTTGGCTAACTCATTAGAAATCTCATTATGAATTTGAGGGATATGCACCAAAGAAACTTTTCGAAAAGACGTCAATAACTCCCAAGCAATTACTAAATATTTTTGTAACGTCTCATTATTACACTTAAACTCCTTCGACAACTGCTTTAAAACTAATTGTGAATCCCCCCAGAATTTGAACTTCTAAAGCTCCTTTGTCGATTAAAATTTCTAGACCCAAAATCAAAGCCTCATATTCGGCTACATTATTGGAACAAGGATACTTTAATTCGAACAAGAATTCTGATGGAATACCCTCTGGTGAGATAATGAGGATTCCAACCCCCGCGCCATCTTTATGTTTGGATCCATCGAAATATAATTTCCAATAATTAACTATTACATCGACTATATTTGCCCCCTAGTCATTCAGATCTTTCGAATTGTCTACAAGGAAATCTGAAATGACCTGTCCTTTCACAGCCTTAGCCGGGATATATTGTAAATCAAATTCTGTTAATGCCAGCATCCATTTTCCCAAACGTCCTCTTAACATAGGAAAACTTAGCATATATTTAATAAGATCGGTTTGTGCTATTACTTTCACCGATTTAGCCACCATGTAACATTTTAACTTCATACAAGCATGATATAGTGACAAGCATAATTTTTCAATCGGGGAATACCTTATCTCAATATCAGTTAGAACTCGACTAAGGTAATAAACCATCTGTTCATGCCCATTTTCATCATCTAGGGCTAATGATGAGCGGATAATTTATACCCTTTTTGGCATTATTTTTACATAGTTTTTAATATATTTTGGTTACTTTTTATTATATTTTTATTAGTTTTTATTCAAAAATCACATTTCTCGACTTTACTATGAGTTTGTGTTTTTCTGTGATATCAGGTATTTTCTGACTGAAATTGAGGGACCTGAGCGAAAATCTGATTCAGAGGCTGAAAAAGGACTGCAGAAGCTGTTGGATTCTGACCCTCCTGCACTCGAAGTGGCTTTTCTGCAGCTACAGAAGCCCAATTGGCGTGCTCTCAATTGCGTTGGAAAGTAGACATCCTGGGCGTTCCAGCAATATGTAATAGTTCATACTTTGCGCGAGATTTGATGGCCCAAACTGGCGTCCAAAGCCAGCCTAAAACATCTTGGCGTAAAACGCCCAAACTGGCACCAGAATTGGAGTTAAACGCCCAAACTGGCACCAAAGCTGGTGTTTAACTCCAGGAACAACCTATGCACGTGTAAAGCTCAATGCTCAACCCAAGCACACACCAAGTGGGCCCCGGAAGTGGATTTCTGCACTATCTGCACTTAGTTACTGACATGGCGGAAATTAGCGAGTTAAGAAATTATTATAAGAGATGCGTTGCAAGTATAGTTCTCAACCAAACAAAATTTTGCTTATCAATTTAGAAGGGTTGTCACAAAATTAGAATTAAAATACTGTGAGTATGAATCCCAGGTCGTCTCTCAACGAGTTGCAGAAAGATGTGCTATTTTATTAATCAGATGTTTTCCAAAAGGGTTTGAGTTTGATAGACAGGAAATTAAATCAGAGAATTTATGTAATTTAAATAAAAACCTTGACCGGGAGTAGATTAGTTGAAAGCCCTATCCTTGATGGAGTTCTCTCAAGATCAATTGATAATTGAAGGTTGTCTGCTCAGTTATCATTTACCGGATAAAGGATAGTCAAGCAAGTTGAAAGTCAGTTTCTATTCACAAGTTCTAATCCTCTCCCTTGGGAAGGATTAGTGTCAATGATTAGATGGCGACCCAACGCTAATCCCAATTATAATTTTACTCTTGAGCATCCAACTCAAGGTCCTCCTTTCAATCAACTCCCAATCAAGTTATGAAAGTACTCACTCATTATGATTGTGAAATTCATGAAATAAGAAGGGAAAATAAAGAAAGACATGATAAATAATAATCAAAAGGATCAATAAAAATAAAAATAGTTCTTGTATTAATAAATTCTAAAAATAATCCAATAGTAACTCTGAATAAAATAAGGATATGAAAGAGTAAGTGACAAGTAAGAAAACAAACTAGAATGATGAAGTCTTGACGGAGGTAATAACTCTTCTCAATATCCCAATCCAAAAAGCAATAAAATCAAAATCCTAAGAACTATGAATGTGTAGAGAGAAAACCTAGAGGAGGAGTAAAATTAGATCTAAAAAACTAAAATTATGCCGAATGAATGTTGTTTTTGGTCTCTGCATGTTCCCTGGCTCTAATCTGCTTTTCTGGGCCAAAAACTGGGTCAAAACAGGGCCCAAAATCACCCCCAGCGAATTCTGCAGATTCTGCAGATCGCGCACGTCACGCGGTCGCGTCATCCACGCGTTTGCGACATCCAGCGTGTTGCCTTGCCACGCGTGCGCGTCGTCCACGCCTTCGCGTCACTTGTGTAGTTTCCAATCTATGCATTCGTGTCAGGCACGCGAGCGCGTCACTGCGATTTCCTCTATTTCGCGCGGTCGCGTGAGCCATGCGTCCGCGTCACTTCTCGCTGGTCATCTCCTCAATTTCTTGTGTTCCTTCCATTTTTGCAAGCTTCCTTTCCAATCTCCAAGTCATTCATGCCCTATAAAGCCTGAAACACTTAACACACAGATCACGGCATCGAATGGAATAAAGGAGAATTAAAATACATAATTAAAATTCTCTAGGAAGCAAGTTTTCAATCATGGAGTAATTTTGGGAAGGAATTGTAAATACATGCTAATTTAATGAATAAGTGGGTAAATATTTGATAAAACCACACAATTAAACACAATATAAACCGTAAAATAATGGGTTATCAACCTCCCCACACTTAGATATTAGCATGTCCTCATGCTTAGTTGAAGGAGATAAAATAAATGAGTAGGAACGTGTAAAACTCATGCAATGTAATACAACCTATATATGTGAATGCAACTATATGATTCTTGTCCACTTGGTCAAAAGTAAATAAGCTCTTCAAGACAATCACAAAGCAAATTCCACTAATTCAATTCTTATACAGTAAGAACAGATAAAAATGCAAGAAGGTAGCTCATGAAAGCAGGGAACATAGAATTTAAGCATTGAACCCTCACTAATGATGTATGTACACTCTTAATCTCTCTAGTGTATAGGGTAATCACTCTATCCTTCTCTAATCATGTTTTCTAATGTTTGTTCTTCACCTAACCAATCAACAATATTTAATGTACCAATGCAAACATCATGAGATCTTTTCAGGGTTGTAATGGGGCCAAGGTAAGGGTAAGGGTACATATATGGCTAAGTAAGCTTATAAATTGAATCTTTAATTAACCCAAGCTTTCACCTAACACACATATATACATTCTATACAATTTAAATTTCATACCTAGCTACCCAAAATTTTCCTTTCAGATTCCTTACTCATGTATCAACTTTTCTTTTAATTTTATCATATATGCATTGATCCTTGAAATTTAACTTAGCATTGAGGTAATTTTGTCCCTTTATTTAATTATTGAATATTTTTGGATTTTTCTCTTTTTTTTGAACACAGAAATAAACATAGTTTATCAATGCACATAGAATTTTAATTTTTCTTTTATAGTTTCACATGAGTAGGTACCCAAATTCTCATTATATTATCATGACACATTCCCTTATTATCTTTTGTTCCCACGATCTTCCCATACTCAATTAACACACAATTCTACCTCAAGCTAACCAAAGATTCAATTGGGATATATAATTGTTTTTCCGCTTAAGGCTAGTGATGTGGTAAAATAAAGAACAATTGGGATTTAAAGGCTCAAAGTGGCTAACAAAGGTAACTTAAGGGGTAGGCTTAATTTGGATAAGTGAGATAAACAAATAATGGCCTCAATCATATGCAAGCATATAAATATATTAAACATTGGATATATAGGATGAAACAAAATATAGATTACAATCATAGAGAAGTGAACACACAAGAAAAAAATATTTATGGTTAAATAATGTAACCATGTATTTAGGTTCAAAGCCTCACAGGTTGTGTGTTCTTTAGCTCAAAAACCATGTTCCAAATACAACTTCAAGCAAATTTAACATAAAATTTTTTATTAAAATTAGTGAAATTTTGTTCTAAAAATAGGGTCTTAGAAGAAACTTATTATCTTTTCAATCAAGTAGAACATGCATGCAACTAACCTATTACTATACAATTTATCCTATTCTACAAAAGAAAAAAAAAACTAACTAAATATCCTATTTTATTGGTGTTAGGGAAGAGAAATTACCTCCAAAAGTTAGGTACTGACCGACCTCCCCACACTTAAGGTTTTGCACCGTCCTCGGTGCCATCTGTCAGGAGCAAAGGTGGGCTGGTAGCAGTATCTCCACAGTCGGGACCGTTATGGCTCCCTGTGCTGGTAAAGGAGGTGGAGTCCGGGGTGTCTGGATCTTTGTACTTTCCCATAAATAGCTCCTTGAGGTATGTGAATCGGTGCTTGTTACAGCGCTCTCTTAGCTTTGCTTTGTGTTCCTACCGATCCAACCTCTCAAGTATCTGATGGAGTAGTTACTTTGTTGTAGGTGCTTGTGGTGTTGAAGGAGGAATGTCTTCAGCTGGTTCAGTGGGCTGGCTTGTAGTGGCTGCTGGAGGTCTGATATATTTCCATAGGGACAGACTGATCATCCCGTGGGAGTATGGCTTTGGTGTCTCCAGCTTTGTAGGAGACTCTGGCTGCTGAGACGAGATCTGAAACCAAGGCGGGAAAAGGTAAGTTGCCCGCAATTTGTACGTGTCCCATGGCATTCCGGATGTGTCTTAGTAGGTTCAGAGGCTGGTCTGTAAGGATGCACCATATTAGAATGGCCATGTCTGCAGTGAAGGAGGACTTGTGGGTGCTCGGAAAGACGTAATGGGACATAATCTGTGCCCATACGCGAGCCTCCAAAGTAAGTGCGGAAGCCGAAATTCCCTTAGGGCGGGAACAATGGTATCCGTAGATCCATCTACTGCCAGGTTGTGCGATAACTCTGAGAACAGCGTCCCAGTCAAATTGGTACATCTGGCACTTGAGTGAGGCTTCTTGAAATGCGTCCAGTCCTTCAGGAGTAGGGGGAAGATCTAGAGCCCGTTGAATGGCCTCTTCTGTAATGGGGACTTGCTTCTATCAGACATAGACAGATTGCAGGGTTGGCAGGTGGAAATTAGAGTAGAACTCGACCACCCAGGAAAGATTGACCTGCTGTGGCTGTCTCTATAGGAAACCCCATTGTCTTCTTTCAATTTGCGGCTCAACAAATTCAGCAATACGGGTCGGCAGGATAAAAAGGTATTTGTTGTTGTAACTCCTTTCTGCCAGTGTGGGGAACATCTGCTCACAGTAGCGATTGGTAAATCGTGCATTGTCCTTTGTTGGGAAGGCTTTCTCTTTTTCATCAACCTTTACAATCCTCTTAATCCTTTTTGTTGAGGGCTTAACTACAGTTGAAGATGGCTCTGCCACTAATGCTCTTTTTGTTCCTCTTCTTACTGGTGGTTTGGGAGTAGCTTTCTCCTTGCCTCTCTTGGTGGTCATCCTAAAAGAAAGAAAAGGGAAAGTATTTTAAAATGTCAAGGTTTGGAGCAAGGAAGAAGGCGGGAAAGGAGGTAATCAATGCACATTAAAGATGAATGATGTTAACACATGGTCATGACTACATGTGAGAAATCAACCATGTAAATATAGTAAGTTCATATGATGACAATTAAATGCAAGGTGTTTATTGGCATGCAGGCAAAGGCATGAGTAGCATAGATCAAGCATTCAATGTCCAAGTTAGATTACCAAGCCTTTCAAACTAATAACCTGTTTGTAATGACAATTATATTTAAATAATAAAATAAAAGAAGGGTTTTTGTGAAAAGCAAGCAATTAGAGTAGTAGATGAAAAGAAATCCCAAAAAGGTGTACAATGCCATATGGGCGTTTTCACAAACACATAGCATGCATGGTGAATAAGCTATTGAAAGTATTAAATTGAACATGCAAGCAACCCTTAAAAATTAATATATAATTGCCAAACAAGTCCTTAACAATCCACAAGAAAATCATAAGCAGTAACAATGACCCTAATAAATTTCTAACACCAATTAAAAGAAAAAGAAAGAAAAAGAAAACATGGATAATGAAAGGGAAAAGAAAAAGAAAAGAAGAAGAAAACATAAATTAAGAAGAAGATTAGAAAAGTAAGGAGGGAAGAAGAAAAGAAAAACCTTGATAATGGTGGTAAGAGAGAGAGAAAGTAAAAAGTGAGAAAGAGGGAAAAAGAAGAAAGGGGAAGAAAATAAGGAGGGAAAAGAAAAAGTAGGATTGGGAGAAGAGAAAGATAAGATATGTTGGTAGATTAGGATAAGCTGTGCGGCGCAAGCGACGCGGACATGTGGGGTACGCGTTCGTACGGATGGCGCTTATATGAATCGACGCGGTCGCGTCGGTCACGCGGACGCGTGACTCGTTTGTGCCACTGGCACGAGGGCAGCCTCGCGCTCGCACAACTCTCTGTTCAAAACTCATTATCGCCAACTTCCAGGGTGACGCGGTCGCGTGGTGGACGCGATCGCGTGGGTGGCCAATATTGGAATATGACGTGGATGCGTGGGGTACGCGTTCGCGTGGTAGGGCTTGTGCGTCTAGCGCCAGTCCAGCCCCATTCCAGCACAACTTTCGGCCATGCACCTTTTTTACGTCGATTTTCAGGTCACGCGTCCGCGTGGGTGACGCGGACGCGTGGGAGGCATTTTTCCAATTTGACGCGGGCGCGTCAGTGATGCGGTCGCATAGGGCAATTTGTGCCAAAGGCACGCCTCCAGCCACGCTCCCGTGTGACTTTCTATTCGATTTATTTTTCTTTCTTACTCACCTGCGACTCGGACGTGTCGGCGACGCTGTCGCGTCACGAGCCCCCCCTTTTTTTAATATGCAAATGTGCAAATGAAGATGCAAATTGAATGTGCAAATAATGAAAAGAGTTATTGAAAAAGAAAATTAAGAAGAAAGAAAGGAACGATCATACCATGGTGGGTTGTCTCCCACCTAGCACTTTGCTTTAACGTCCTTAAGTTGGACGCTCCACTAGCTCAGTCTTCTGCTGTGGGTGGATCCTCCAAGAGGAAGATCTCTAGCTCCTTGGGTTTCGTCGCCTTCTCACCATGATATAGCTTTAGGCGATGTCCATTAACTTTGATGAATTCAGAGCTTGAAGGATGACTCAGATGGAAGACTCCGTATGGCTCAGCCTTCTCTACTCTATATAGACCTTCCCATCTTGATCTTAACTTGCCTGGCATGAGCCTCAGTCTAGAGTTGTAAAGGAGGACAAAGTCCCCAGGTTGGAACTCTCTCCTCTTGATGTGCTTATCATGCACAACCTTCATCTTTTCCTTGCACAGCCTTGAGTTCTCATAAGCTTCTAGGCGAAGGCTTTCTAATTCTTGCAGTTGCAACTTGCTTTCAGCTCTGGCTTTCTCAAATCCCATATTGCACTCCTTTACTGCCCAAAAGGCTTTGTGCTCTACCTCAACTGGGAGGTGCCGGGATTTTTCATAAATTAAGCGGAAGGGACTCATCCCAATGGGTGTCTTGTATGCTGTTCTGTATGCCCAGAGTGCATCTTGTAGCCTGGTGCTCCAGTCTTTTCTATGAGGTTTGACTATCTTCTGTAATATACTCTTTATCTCTCTGTTAGATACCTCAGCTTGCCCATTAGTCTGGGGATGGTAGGCTGTTGCCACTTTATGAATTATCCCATGCTTCTTCAGTAATCCGGTTAGTTTCCTGTTATAGAAATGGGTGCCTTGATCGCTCACGATTGCTCGTGGTAATCCAAAGTGACAAATAATATGGGTTCTAACAAAGGAAACAACAGTGTTAGCATCATCAGTGCGGGTAGGAATAGCTTCCACCCATTTAGAAACGTAATCTACAGCTAACAATATATAAAAATGACCATTAGAATTTTGAAATGGACCCATGAAGTCAATGCCCCAAACATAAAAAATTTCACAGAAAAGTATAGTCTGTTGAGGCATTTTATCCCTCTTGGATATATTACCAAACCTTTGGCATGGGGAACAAGATTTACAAAATTCAACAGCATCTTTAAAAAGAGTAGGCCACTAGAATCTACAGTCTAGAATCTTTCTAGCTGTTCTTTGAGGGCCAAAATGTCCTCCACTCTCAGATGAGTGGCAGGCCTCTAAAATGGACTGGAATTCTGATTGAGGCACACACCGTCTAATTACCTGGTCAGCGCCACATCTCCATAAATATGGGTCATCCCATATATAATATTTGGAATCGCTTTTCAGCTTGTCTCTTTGATGCTTAGTAAAGTTTGGAGGAAAGGTGCGGCTAACTAGATAATTAGCTACAGGCGCATACTAAGGGACTACTTCAGATACTGCTTGTAAGTTATCAAATGGGAAATTATCATTTATAGGAGTGGCGGTATCCTTAATATGCTCAAGGTGACTCAAGTGGTTTGCCACTAGATTTTGGTTACCAATCCTATCCTTAATTTCTAAATCAAATTCTTGTAGTAGCAGTATCCAATGTATAAGCCTTAGTTTGGACTCTTTTTTGGCTAATAAATACTTTAAAGCTGCGTGGTCTGAGTACACTACTACTTTAGTACCAAGTAAATAGGCTCAGAATTTATCCAGAGCAAAAACAATAGCAAGAAGCTCTTTCTCAGTAGTGGTGTAATTAGACTTAGCAGTGTCTAAAGTCTTAGACGCATAAGCAATTACAAAAGGATCCTTACCTTCACGCTGAGCCAGCACTTCTCCTACTGCATGGTTGGAAGCATCGCACATGATTTCAAACGGCTAGCTCCAGTCTGGTCCTCGCACAATTGGAGCTTGAGTCAGGGCGGTCTTCAGCTTATCAAACGCTTGTTTGCAATCCTCACTGAACTCGAACTCAATATCTTTTTGCAGTAGTCTGGATAAGGGCAGTGCTACCTTACTAAAGTCCTTAATGAATCTCCGGTAAAAATCTGCATGGCCAAGGAACGAACGGACTTCCCTCACAGAGGAGGGATAAGGTAAACTAGAAATAACATCCACAGAAATGCCAGTATTAGACACAACATGTCCTACTACAATCCCTTGTTTTACCATAAAGAGACATTTTTCAAAATTCAATACAAGGTTTGTACTGACACATCTATCTAATACTCTAGATAAACTATCCAAGCAAAGGCTAAAAGAATCACCATAAACGCTAAAAAATGACGTGGCGGAAATTGGCGAGTTAAGAAATTATTATAAGAGATGCGTTGCAAGTATAGTTCTTAACCAACCAAAATTTCGCTTATCAATTTAGAAGGGTTGTCACAAAATTAGAATTAAAATACTGGGAGTATGAATCCCAGGTCGTCTCCTAACGAGTTGCAGAAAGATGTGCTATTTTATTAATCAAATGTTTTCCAAAAGGGTTTGAGTTTGATAAACAGGAAATTAAATCAGAGAATTTATGTAATTTAAATAAAAACCTTGACCGGGAGTAGATTAGTTGGAAGCCCTATCCTTGATGGAGTTCTCTCAAGATCAATTGATAATTGAAGGTTGTCTACTCAGTTATCCTTTACCGAATAAAGGAAAGTCAAGCAAGTTGGAAGTCAGTTTCTATTCACAAGTTCTAATCCTCTCCCTTGGGAAGGATTGGTGTCAGTGATTAGATGGCGACCCAACGCTAATCCCAATTATAATTTTACTCTTGAGCATCCAACTCAAGGTCCTCCTTTCAATCAACTCCCAATCAAGTTATGGAACTACTCGCTCATTATGATTGTGAAATTCATGAAATAAGAAGGGAAAATAAAGAAAGACATGATAAATAATAATTAAAAGGATCAATAAAAATAAAAATAGTTCTTGTATTAATAAATTCTAAAAATAATCCAATAGTAACTCTGAATAAAATAAGGATATGAAAGAGTAAGTGACAAGTAAGGAAACAAACTAGAATGATGAAGTCTTGACGGAGGTAATAACTCTTCTCAATATCCCAATCCAAAAAGCAATAAAATCAAAATCGTAAGAACTATGAATGTGTAGCGAGAAAACCTAGAGGAGGAGTAAAATCAGATCTAAAAAACTAAAATTATGCCAAATGAATGTTGTTTTTGGTCTCTATATGTTCCCTGGCTCTAATCTACTTTTCTGGGCCGAAAACTGGGGTCAAAACAGGGCCCAAAATCGCCCCCAGTGAATTCTGCAGATTCTGCAGATCGTGCACGTCACGCGATCGCGTCATCCACGCGTTCGTGTCATCCAGCGTCTTGCCTTGCCACGCGTGCGCGTCGTCCACGCCTTCGCATCACTTGTGCAGTTTCCAATCCATGCGTTCGCGTCAGGCACGCGAGTGCGTCACTGCGATTTCCTCTATTTCGTGCGGTCGCGTGAGCCATGTGTCCGCGTCACTTCTCACTGGTCATCAACTCAATTTCTTGTGTTCCTTCCATTTTTGCAAGCTTCCTTTCCAATCTCCAAGTCATTCATGCCCTATAAAGCCTGAAACACTTAACACACAGATCACGGCATCGAATGGAATAAAGGAGAATTAAAATACATAATTAAAAGTCTCTAGGAAGCAAGTTTTCAATCATGGAGTAATTTTGGAAAGGAATTGTAAATACATGCTAATTTAATGAATAAGTGGGTAAAGATTTGATAAAACCACATAATTAAACACAATATAAACCGTAAAATAATGGTTTATCAGTTACTCATTTTCTGTAAACCTAGGTTACTAGTTTAGTATAAAAACTACTTTTAGAGATTTATTTTATATCTTTGGAATCTATGCTATCATAGACCATTGTTCATGTTTGGAGGCTGGCCTCACGGCCATGCCTAGACCTTTTTCACTTATGTATTTTGTACGGTGGAGTTTCTACACCCCATAGATTAAGGTGTAGAGCTCTGCTGTTCTTCATGAATTAATGCAATTACTACTATTTTCTATTCAATTCACGCCTACTTCTTCTCCAAGATATACTCTCGTACTTAATTCAGTTAAGTCAGAATGAAGGGGTGACCCGTGACAATAACCCAATCTTCATTACTCGCTTAGCCAAGATCGCGTGCCTGACAACCACAAAGCGGTCTACATGATGTTCAACGTAGTCATTGGATGACAGCCGGAGTATATTCTCTTGGATATCTAATACACGGACCGAGTCCATGAGATTAGTATCTTCGTGGTATAGGCTAGAATTATTGGCAGCATTCCTGGGATCCGGAAAGTCTAAACCTTGTCTGTGGTATTCCAAGTAGGATCTGGGAAGGGATGACTGTGACGAACTTCAAACCTGCGAATGTTGGGCGCAAGTGACAGTGTGCAAAAGGATCAATGGATTCTATTCCGATGCTAGCGGGAACCGTCAGATGATTAGCCATGTGGTAGCTGGTGCACGAAATTGTGATCATCAACAATGGAACCAAAGGACTTGGAGCTCTCAAATGTGAATCACTTTTTGTCACAATTCCGCACAACTAACCAGCAAGTGCACTGGGTCGTCCAAGTAATAAACCTTACGTGAGTAAGGGTCGATCCCACGGAGATTGTCGGCTTGAAGCAAGCTATGGTCATCTTGTAAATCTCAGTCAGGCGAATTCAAATGGTTATGGAGTTTTAAGGTGATGAAAATAAACATAAAATAAAGATAGAGATACTTATGTAATTCATTGGTAGATTTCAGATAAGCGTATGAAGATGCTTTGTTCCTCTTGAACCTCTGCTTTCCTATTGCCTTCTTCCAATCACTCATACTCCTTTCCATGGCAAGCTTTATGTTGGGCATCACCGTTGTCAATGGCTACATCCCGTCCTCTCAGTGAAAATGGTCCTGATGCTCTGTCACAACGTCGGCTAATCAGCTGTCGGTTCTCGATCATGTCGGAATAGGATCCATTGATCCTTTTGCGTCTGTCACACGCCCCACAATCGCGAGTTTGAATCTCGTCACAGTCATACCTTCCCAGATCCTACTCAGAATACCACAGACAAGGTTTAGACGTTCTGGATCTCAGGAATGGCTGCCATTAATTCTAGCCTATACCACGAAGGTTCCAATCTTAGATTAGAAACCTAAGAGATACGCATTCAAGCCATTGCTAGTAGAACAGAGGTGGTTGTCAGGCACATGTTCATAGGTGAGAATGATGATGAGTGTCACGGATCATCACATTCATCAAGTTGAAGAACGAATGAATATCTTGGAGAAGAAATAGACTTGAGTTGAACAGAAAAACAATAGTACTTGTATTAATTCATGAAGAACAGCAGAGCTCCACACCTTAATCTATGGTGTGTAGAAACTCCACCGTTGAGAATACTGATGAACGAGTTTTACTTGATGGTCTAGAATTTCTTCATATAGAAGGAATAACTTCGTTGTAAGCATAGTTCCAAACCAACAAACAATTCTCACATCAAAAATTTGGTTTTGTCACAATTAACAAACCCCAAATGAAAATTAACCGGAGTATTTGGACTCCGGGTCGTCTCACGAAGAGTTGCAATGAAGTGTTTAATTATTGGCTATGAAAATGCAAAGGGGGGGTTGATTTGATATTTGACAAGAAAATATAAATGACAAGAAAGTAAAACAACAAGAACTAATAAAAGAAATAGTAAGAACTCTTGGCTATACATAGGTAATTGAGATCACCATCCTTGTCTACATACCAAATATTGATAATTATGAGAGGCCAACCCATTAAGTCTACTTCTAAAACCTTAAGTACGTAATATCTACTCCTAGGCTTGAAGTACGTCAAATAGGCTTGATCACATCCACCCATAAGTCCTAACCTATCTACTAATTAGCTTAGTAGTGGGTTAGCGTCAATGAGCTTCAAATTGATCACACAGGGTTCTCAAATCACCAATTCAATGAGACCCAATGACTCAAGGTCACTCAATTCTCTTAGCCTAGGCCAAGAGCAAAGAAAACTACTCAAAAACTAGAGGAAGCATTTTAACAAACACCTAGAGTGCAAGAAAAGTAAACATCACAAAATGCAAGAATTAAAAAGAAATCCAACTATACTTGGAAGGCATAAAAGCAAGGCATAGTAAATTTGTGACAAGAGTAAAAGCTAACAACAATTGAATGTAAGAAATCAAAAACAACAATCAAAGGAAACAAGATCTAAATGAATTACTTTAAATTACACTAAAAGAAATTAGGATGAGCAAAAGTAGATCCACAAACAAAGTAGAAGAGAGTAATAACAACAATGGAAGAATTATAAATGTAACAACAAGGAATTAAGAAGAAGGAGTAGAAGAAAACATGAATTAAAACTTAAATCTAAGAACTAAACCTAATCCTAATCCTAATTCTAGAGAGAAGAGAGAGCTTCTCTCTCTAGAAACTAAGCTAAAGCATAATAAAACTAAACTATGACTAAGTGTGTTGACTCTCCTTCAATCCTTGGCTAAAATAGCATCAGAAATGAGTTGGGTTGGGCCCAAAGTGCTTTAGAATTCGCTGGGGGCGAATTCACTTTAGTGGGCCATGGTAGAATCAGCGCGCGCGCGCAAAGTGCGTGTGTGCGCCCCTCAGCGTGAAGTAACATATGGCGAATTTTATATCATTTTGAAGCCCCGGATGTTAGCTTTCCAACACAACTGAAACCGCCTCATTTGGACCTCTGTAGCTCAAGTTATGGTCGTTTGAGTGCGAAGAGGTCGGGCTTGACAGCTTTCCTGTTCCTTCATTTCTTCATTTGTTCTCCCGCTTGCATACTTTTCTCCTCACTTCTTCCATCCAATACTTGCCCTATGAACCTGAAATCACATAACAAATACATCAAGGCATCGAATGGAATTAAAGTGAATTAAAATTACCAATTTTAGGGCCTAAAAAGCATGTTTTCGCATTTAGGCACAATTCAAGGGAGAATTACAAAACCATGCTATTTTTATTGAATAAATGTGAGAAAAGGTGATAAAATCCCCCAAAATAAGCACAAGATAAATCACGAAATCGGGGTTTATCAAATCTCCCCACACTTAAACTAAGCATGTCCTCATGCTAAAATCAAGAAAGAAGCAAAGGGACATCAACATTTATTCAATGCAAACTAACTACATGCAATCTATCTATATGCAATCTATCTACATGAATGCATCCACTTAGTCAAAATAAATCAATTTTCAAGAATATATATACAAACACAAGGGCTAAGGCAATAGCAATCACTCAACCCACAATTGAATTGAATTATTAAAAAGATTTTACAAACTTGCAAGAAAAGAGATGATCATGGGTGGAAACATGTAATTGAGCGATCGAACCCTCACCGGATGTGTATCCACTCTAGGCACTCAAGTGTATGGGGTTGATTCACTCAATTCTCCCCTAATCATGCTTTCCAAGATTTGTTTTTCATCTAACAATCAACAATTATTTCATGCATGCATACAAATATCATGAGGACTTCCCATAGGTTGTAATGGGGTTAGGGTCAAGGTAGGATGCATATGGTCAAGTGAGCTTGAAATTTGAATCTTTTATTAACTTAAACTTCCCATCTAACCTATGACAACCTATACAATTCTAAACAAACCTAACTACCCATTCTTCACTTTTCCACACACTCATGCATTCTCTTCTTGATCACAACTCATATGCATTGACTTTTATTGAACCTTGCTTTGGGGCATTTTGTCCCCTTTTTATTGCAATTCTTTTTCTCTCTTTTTCTATATATATATATTTTTTTTTTCTTTTTGTTGTTCTTATTCATTTTTTTTTTCATAAAGTATTTATACAAGTACCAATGCATATGGTTTTACATTTGATTAATACATGAGTATGTACCCAAATCCCAAAATTTTTCAACAAAAATACAAGCACACTTTTATCTCTAACCAATGTTTCCAACTCTTCCAAAATCAAATAATGAACACTCTCACTAGCCTAAGCTAATCAAAGATCCGAATTAAGGGATAATTATTGTTTTTCACTTAGGCTTGTAATGTGCTACAATTAAGAATAAGTGGGTTAAGCATAGGCTCAAAATTGGCTAACAATGGAAGATAAAAGGTAGGCTATTTGGGTAAGTGAGCTATTTGAACAATGGCCTCAAACATATAAATGCATGTATACACAAAATAATGGACATATAGAATTAAACGAATCAAAGATTACAATCATAGGAAGAGAATAATGTACACAAGAATGAAAATAAGTGGTTATATGTGATGTAACCACACAATTAGGTTCAAATCTCACATGCTTGTGTTCTTAGCTCAAAACATGATCCACAAAGTATATAATTCAAGCAAGTTCTAAAAAAATCAATTGGGGTGCCCTATAGATAAAATTCTTGGAAAATATCATGATTTTGACTAAGCTTAATATATACATATGCAATGCAACCAAAAATCCTAAAAGACCTAAAAAAATGAAATGCAAAAGTGTTGGGATTAGAAACTTGTCACCCAAAAATGCCGAACGGTCGGATGACCTCCCCACACTTAAAAGTTTGCACCGCCCTCGGTGCACTGAAAGATGAGCGAGGGGGTATGGCGACTTTCTGAGTTGCTACCTTCAGCTGGTAGGTCAATCGGTTGCTGCGTGTTCTTCCTCCCGCTTCCATTTTTGCTTGTGGTGTATCAATCATGAAAAACCAAATAAACACCGTAAGATGAGAAAATACAAAAGCTAGGAAGCGTGAATTGTTGGAATGAGGTAAATCACTAGAATTGAGTGAGTGAATTAGTGTGACATTGATGAAAAATAGGTGTGTGGGTTCTAAAATTACGCGCGGTTTAGAATACACACGCACTAGTACAAAACGTTATGTCACAACTACACAAAAGAAAACATGCACTTCACTCATTCTAGTGTGCTTGAGATACTTTAAAAGACTCATAGGTTAAAACAACCCAACAAGTAGTGAAGAAGCATAAAAGCATTCAAGCAAAAATCAAGCAATTGTGAAATTGGATAATGCATGGACATTGATTGATGTGTAAGTAAATTTAGTGAACAAAATGGTATATGAAACTCACACAACAATCAATGACACATATTGAAGTTGTTGCAACACCTAAGTGACATAGAGGTGAAACACATGGATGCTATGGGACTTAGGAAAAAGAAGATAGAAGTGAAAATCAATCACATAGCAAGCATGGTCCACAAAGCTTAGAAAGCTCAAAAATATGTCACTAGGTAAGCCTTCGATCCGATTTCACAATTCCACAATCTCAATGCATGAAATAGGTGATGATTAATTAGAACAAGCATCCTAAAAAAATGCATTGATAATATACAATTGCCTAACAATAGATGATGAATGCATGGTGGCCAAAACATTCAATTCAAAAAGTTAAGATGCATGAAGGCAATGTAACAAGTACTTGGTGTTTGCAAATGTTCAACCTGAAGATCCAAAACCAAGTAATAAATTGTAATCTCAACAAAGGAATCCAACAATGACAATAACAACAATGATGTTAAACTAACATCCTATTAATAAGCAGCAGCAGTAAACAGTAAACAAGATTAATAATCCAACACTTATAATAAAAAACAAAAATTAAACTAGCTAACTAACTAGAAGAAATGGTATTACATGATGTTTTGTAGTGTTGGATGATGATTGGTGGGTGGAAGGAAAAGAAGAGAAGAGAGAAGAAGGAAAGAAATGGAAATAGGAGAAGAAAAGAAGGTGGGTGAAACAGGGCAATCCACGCGTGCGCGTCATGTGCGCGTAAGCGTGGATGGATGAAATAGAAGTGACGCGGACGCGTACGGCACGTCTGCGCGTCGGTGGGTTATTTCGAGAGTGGCGCGTCCGCGCAAGGTACGCGTGCGCGTGCCTTTGGACACAAAGTTGGCACACTCCAGGCACAACTCTCGGGAAAATGTATGGAGGGGTGGAAAAGTTCAATCCACGCGTACGCGTACATGGCGCGTCCGCGTGGATGGTCGAAAATGCTTGAGGCGCGCCTACGCGCCAGGTGCGCGCACGCGCGGGTTGGTGTTCTGTTTTTCAAAATTTTTCTATGTTTTTACACCAAACCAAGCATTCCAAACCTCCAAACAGCTACCAAAACATCATAAAACCTTATTTAACCTACTAGACTCCCAATTAAACTCAACTAATCAAACAAAACATGAAATTAAACTTATTTTACCAATATGTACAAAAGAGAAAAATGAAAGAGTTTACCATGGTGGGGTGTCTCCTACCTAGCACTTTTGTTTATTGTCCTTAAGTTGGACTTATGGGGAGCTCTTCATCAAGGTGGCTTGTGCTTGAATCCATCTTGGAACATCCACCAATGCTTGGACTTCCATTGTGCTTCATCATTCAAAGTTAATAACTCCAAGCTTTGATGGAGTTCTTCACAAACCATAGGCTCCCAAAGTTGATCTTCCTTGTGCGATCCGGGATCCCACACTTTGTTTTCACACCCGTCCTTGAGTTGATCATGGTGATTTCCTCCGGGTGGCAAGAGAGATGAATTCTCATAGGAGCACCAATCTATTCTCCTAGACCCATCCAATTGAGCATTAGTCCAACCCTTGCTCTTTGAAGCTTCAACCATAATGAGCCTTGATTTGTAAAGCCAACCACAAAGCATTTTTCTTTTACACTTCATCCCATAAAGCATCCTAAGTTGACCATCCGTTTCAAGCAAGCCATATTCGAGTGGGATAATAAAGATAATAGAAATGAGTTTCATCTACTCAAATGAAGGTGTAGATGGCAACCTAGGCAAAGGTGATTCCAAGGGTCTTGACAAGGCGTATTCAATTCCCATCCTCCTTTTTCTAAGGACTTCCACCTCTCCACAAGATCTCTTAATTTCAATCCTTTGTTCAACAATTTTATCTAAACCTTTTCCCTTACTCAAATCACAAATGGGAGGACAAGAGAGATTTACCTCCACATTGCTTTCCATTTCCTTGGGAGAAGGTTCTTCATGCTCAAAGGATTCTTCACCACTAAGACTTGATGCTTGATCTTCATCACCAAGGGGACTCAATTCTTGCTCTATCCCATCCAATTCTTCATAAGAGATATGCCTTGGAGGTTGTGCACATTCCTCCTTAGCATCAAATTCAATCATCTTGGAGGGGTTTTCTTCAATCCTAGACTCCCAAGTTGGTTCCGCATCTCCTAAGTCTTCAACCACTTCTTCCTCTTCTTCAATAATCTCTACCTCCTCCTCTTGTTGCATTTCTTGCTTTAACTCCTCTTCTTCACCTTGGAGCTTCAAGTTCACTCCCTCGCTAAGCTCCTTGGTTGCTTCTCTACATTCCATAATAGAAGTGCCTTGATCGCATAGGCTTAGGCGGGATGAGACTATGTTGCTAATGGCTTCTACCATGATAGCCGTTTTTGCTCTTAACTCCTCAAATTTCTTTCCATCCTCCTCATGTCGCCTTAAGAGATGAGATTCAAGATCTCTCAATTCTAGCATGAAGGCTTCATCGGGAGGTGATGGTGGAAGAGAGGGTTCATTGTTTGAGGGAATGGTATTGTAGTTGGAAGGTGGTTCTTCTTGGTAGGTTTGTGGTGGTTCAATATTTCCCATTCTTTCCATTTGTTGCACAAAACACTCCATGGTTACTTGAAATTGATCCAATGTCTCCTTGAAACGATCCCTTGACTCTTGTTCTTCTTGGATATCATGAGTAGGATCATATGACTCTTGGATTGAAGGACATGAGTATTCTTCCATGGAAGGTTGTGGTGGAAAGTGGTATTCATCTTGTGGTTGGAAGTTTTCATACATTGGAGGTGGTTCATCTTGGTAATAATATGGATGAGGTGGCTCTTGAAAATGTTGATGTTGGAGTAGTTATGGCTCTATGTGTGGTTCATATGGCTCATATGATTGTTGATAGGATGGATATGGATTAGAGTCATATGAAGATGGTTGGTAAGAAGGGGCTCGTGAGTATGGTTGAGGGTTATGTTGAGGATATGGCTCATAGGTGTATGGTGGTAGTTCTTGGAAGTCACAAGGGGATTTACCATAATCATTGGATTGGTATGCATCATAGAATGACTCTTCTTCATAGTGCATTAGTGGGGGGTTGTTGCCAAGAGGATTGATCATATGCATATGGCTCCTCCCACCTTCGGTTATCCCATCCTTGATTCACATCTTCATTGAAATTCCCATTCCCTACAACATAGTTGTAAAAACACTCATGGCCAAAGTGAGAATTCATAGTGAAAAGTGAAAATAAGAAACAAAAGCTAACAAGAAATAATGAAACAAAGTCCTAAAACTAGCAAAAACTAACAAGCAATCCAAAAATCAAGCTATTCACAATATTCACATATATACAATAACCAATAACATAACACCATTGCAACTCCCCAGCAACGGCGCCATTTTGATGAACGAGTTTTGCTTGATGGTCTAGAATTTCTTCTTATAGAAGGAATAACTTCGTTGTAAGCATAGTTCCAAACCAACAAACAATTCCCACATCAAAAATTTGGTTTTGTCACAATTAACAAACCCCAAATGAAAATTAACCGGAGTATTTGGACTCCGGGTCGTCTCACGAAGAGTTGCAATGAAGTGTTTAATTATTGGCTATGAAAATGCAAAGGGGGGTTGATTTGATATTTGACAAGAAAATATAAATGACAAGAAAGTAAAACAACAAGAACTAATAAAAGAAATAGTAAGAACTCTTGGCTAGACATAGGTAATTGAGATCACCATCCTTGTCTACATACCAAATATTGATAATTATGAAAGGCCAACCCATTAAGTCTACTTCTAAAACCTTAAGTACGTAATATCTACTCCTAGGCTTGAAGTACGTCAAATAGGCTTGATCACATCCACCCATAAGTCCTAACCTATCTACTAATTAGCTTAGTAGTGGGTTAGCGTCAATGAGCTTCAAATTGATCACACAGGGTTCTCAAATCACCAATTCAATGAGACCCAATGACTCAAGGTCACTCAATTCTCTTAGCCTAGGCCAAGAGCAAAGAAAAATACTCAAAAACTAGAGGAAACATTTTAACAAAACACCTAGAGTGCAAGAAAAGTAAACATCACAAAATGCAAGAATTAAAAAGAGATCCAACTATACTTGGAAGGCATAAAAGCAAGGCATAGTAAATTTGTGACAAGAGTAAAAGCTAACAACAATTGAATGTAAGAAATCAATAACAACAATCAAAGGAAACAAGATCTAAATGAATTACTTCAAATTACACTAAAAGAAATTAGGATGAGCAAAAGTAGATCCACAAACAAAGTAGAAGAGAGTAATAACAACAATGGAAGAATTATAAATGTAACAACAAGGAATTAAGAAGAAGGAGTAGAAGAAAACATGAATTAAAACTTAAATCTAAGAACTAAACCTAATCCTAATCCTAATTCTAGAGAGAAGAGAGAGCTTCTTGATGAGCGGATAATTTATACGCTTTTTGGCATTGTTTTTAGTATGTTTTTAGTAGAATCTAGTTACTTTTAGGGATGTTTTCATTAGTTTTTATGTTAAATTCACATTTATGGACTTCACTATGAGTTTGTGTGTTTTTCTATGATTTCAGATATTTTCTGGCTGAAATTGAGGGACTTGAGTAAAAATCAGATTCAGAGGTTGAAGAAGGACTGCTGATGCTGTTGGATTATGACCTCCCTGCACTCAAAATGGCTTTTATGGAGCTACAGAACTCAAAATGGTGTGCTTCCAATTGCATTGGAAAGTAGACATCTAGGGATTTCCAGAAATATATAATAGTCCATACTTTACTCAAGTTTAGACGACGCAAACTGGCGTTCAACGCCAGCTCTCTGCCCAATTCTGGCGTCCAGCGCCAGAAACAAGTTGCAAAGTGGAGTTCAACGCCCAAACTGGCACAAAAGCTGGCGTTCAACTCCAAGAATGACCTCTCCATGTGTAGACTTCAAGCTCAGCCCAAGCACACACCAAGTGGGCCCCGGAAGTGGACTTATGCATCAATTACTTACTTCTGTAAACCCTAGTGACTAGTTTATTATAAATAGAACTTTTTATCATTGTATTCGGAGTCTTGGTTACTCCGGTTCCCCTCTGGGGCCGAGACCAATGAACTCCATTATCACTTATGTATTTTCAACGGTAGATTTTCTACACTCCACAGATTAAGGTGTGGAGCTCTGCTGTTCCTCAAGGATTAATGCAAAGTACTACTGTTTTCTATTCAATTCAACTTATTCAGTTTCTAAGATATTCATTCGCACTTCAACCTGAATGTGATGAACGTGACAATCATCATCATTCCCTATGAACGCGTGCCTGACAACCACTTCCGTTCTACATTAGATTGAATGAGTATCTCTTAGATCTCTTAATCAGAATCTTCGTGGTATAAGCTAGATTGATGGCGGCATTCATGAGAGTCCGGAAAGTCTAAACCTTGTCCGTGGTATTCCGAGTAGGACTCTGGGATTGAATGACTGTGACGAACTCCAAACTCGCGAGTGCTGGGCGTAGTGACAGACGCAAAAGGATAGTAAATCCTATTCCAGTATGATCGAGAACCTCCAAGATGATTAGCCATGCAGTGACAGCGCATCTGACCATTTTCATAGAGAGGAATAGGATGCTACCATCGACAAGGGTGATGCCTCCAGACGATTAGCCGTGCTGTGACAGAGCATTTGGACCATTTTCCCGAGAGGATTGAAAGTAGCCATTGGCACCGGTGACATCCTTACATAAAGCCAGCCATAGAAAGGAGTAAGACTGATTGGATGAAGACAGCAGGAAAGCGGAGGTTCAGAGGAACAAATGCATCTCCATACGCTTATCTGAAATTCTCACCAATGATTTACATAAGTATTTCTATCCTTCTTTTATTTCTAAATTTTGAAAACTACATAACTATTTTATATCCGCCTGACTGAGATTTACAAGGTGACCATAGCTTGCTTCATACCAACAATCTCCGTGGGATTCGACCGTTACTCACGTAAGGTATTACTTGGACGACCCAGTGCACTTGCTGGTTAGTTATGCGAAGTTGTAACCTTCTAAATAACTCGGGAATTGCTTTAGAGGCATGTATGACCTTTGGGCATAGTGAATGAAACGTTAGTCTCCTTAGAATGCTGCTCGTGAGCGTGAAAAGATGAAGTAGTAAGTGTGTGATGTTAAAAGGGGCTGTGGTAGTTTTATTTCCATGTGAAAATTTGTGGATGATAGGCTTGTGACCAATTTTTTTTTGGGTTGCGAAGTGATTGATGGAGTTGCAAATTGGAGTTCTGAAGTGAATACAACATTGGTGAGCGAACGTTTTACCCGTTGTTTAAATACCAGCTTGCTTTGTAGCCACTTTGCCACATTAACTATAACTTTGCTTTGTAAATGCCTATCTTGTATCTCCTGCCTTATACCATACTTTTCCTTATATTTAAATTTTATAGTTATTCAGTATTTGAACATCTATATGCATAAATTTGCTAAACTTCCTTGTTTATCTAAAACGCCTTTAGAAAGTAAAGTACTGTTGCTTCAAACCCATGTGACATTCTTGTTTTAAACCCCCTTGTAACCTCTGCTTCAGACCACACTTTTCTCTTACACATAAGTTTTACAAACTATTCGATATTTGGAAAATTAATACATATATCTGCCAAGATCTCTGCTTTACTAAAGTATTCAAAACTATTTTAGAATGTTGTGTATTAACTTAATTTTCGAGGACGAAAATTTTTATAAGTGGGGTAGGATGTAAGATCTCTAACTTTTTAAAAGCTATTAATTAATTATTCACGATGCATTATATTTATTTAAGACTGTACTTCGGAGATTTTTATATAAAAGTTGAGTAAACTCTTATTTTTTTATTTAGAGTTCTTATAATTGAAAAAATAGTGAATATTTTATATGTCTTAATTTTAAATATTTATATTTTTAACCTTATTTTATAAATGAATGAGAATTAATTTATTTGTCTCTAATTTTTATTTAATTAGCATTTAATCGAAACTAATTTATAAATCTGTAATTGAAAGATATTTTAAAGATGGATATTTTATATTTAATTTAATATAATATCTCTTAATTTTATTAAAATTTAACAAAACCCCAATTTGCCCAAAAATCCCTAATTTCACATTTGCCCCAAATTAAACCCTAATCCTAAAATCAAACACACAACCCTAACCCTAATTAACATGTAATTTTCCCTTTACCCCAAAAGAAACCCTAGCTGCCCCTTACCTCCTTCAGCCGCCAATTACTTTCACCCCCAATAACCCCACTCATCGAAGAAAGAAAGAAAAAAAAAAGGGGAAATGGAATTAGAGGAAAAGAGAGAAGAGAGTTGCAACGTAAATGAAAAAGAGAAGGGGAAGAGGGGGCTGACCACACCACTAGCGCAGGAGAGAACCGAGGGGAGAGAGAGAGTGACTCGTCTGAGGAAGAGAGAGTCGGAGGGAGCTGCTGCACCGTCGCGAGGGAGAGGAGGCGCCGCTGCTGCTGCCGCCTCGCCGTCACCGATTGATGGAGGGAGAAAACGCGTGACTGAGGGAAGCACCCAGGAGGGGTCACTGTTGCCGCCGACGAAGCGAGGAAGAGAAAAGCCGCCGCACTCTGCCACAACCAGCACCATCATTTCCTGCGCCGCCGCTGAGTCAAGACGTCGCCGCCGAAGCCTCGCCGCCAAGTCGCCGCGCAGTCACACCAAGGGAGAACGCTCGCGGGAAGAGAGAGCAGACGCCGTCGAGGATCCCGTCGCCGTCAAATCTGCCTCGTCACCGCCGTGTTTCCATCAGCACCGTGTATCTGTTTCATCGCCGAGCTGAGCTATGGGAGGAAGGGTCAGAACGTGACGGGAAAGGGAGACACCTTCCACCGCTGTCCCGCCGTCAGATCCATGTCACCGCCACGAACCGCCACTGTTCTGGCTGTCGGAAGCCGCCGCCGAGCCTTTGCCTTCTTGGTAAGCGATTTTACTTCCAGAACTTCTGAAATCAATATTCCAATATAAGTTATTAGAGGCTCTGAGCTGTTGGTATTGTAGGATTGAATTCCGACGATTTTATATCAAAGTTAAGGTTACAGTTGGACCATCGGAGTTTCTGGCCGCTGTCGGAGATGCCTCCGGGTCAGCTCGGGATTGCGGCTGTTCCATTTTGCTCTTACTGTAGGTATATTTTATTGCGAACCCTCGCCGTTAGTTTCCTGTTATGTGTTATTAAGGTTTTCGCGATATTTATGTTTTAGGATTGAGTTATTGGGATTGCCTGTTGCAATTAAAGCCGTTTCTGCTATTGCGGAAGTGAGCAGACCTGCGATTGAAGCTGCAGTTGATTTCGGGCGGAGAGGAATGGTTCTTGTGACGCCTTTAGTTTATGGGTTCAACTTTCGAGGTAGGGGTTTTTATTAAAATCTAATTTATATTACAGAGTTGTGATAAATAGATATTAATGTGAGAGAACATATGTCTGTGATTATGATTGTCTTCTAAATGTGGTTGTTTACTGGACTGAATGACTGATTGCTTGATTGCTTGAGTAGTTTGTGATTGCTGAAAAAGAATTAGTTTGAAAGGCTATTTAGTTATTTATTATAAAAACTGGTTTTTCTTGGTTTTGAAGCTATTTTTGATAATGTAAAGGAATTGGCTTTGGAAATGATTTGGAATATGAAACTGGGTTAACTTGGGAAATGGTTTGATTTTGAGCCGGTCTGATTTTATAAATGATTTAATACTTGAGCTGGTTTGATTTTAAAAAGAGTTTTATTTTGGAATTGGTCTGATTTGAGAATAATTTGATATTGGAATTGGTTCAACTCTGGAAATTGTTTGGAATTTGGAAATGGTTGAGAAAATGTTTGAGAAATGTTTGGGTGGGACCCGAAAAGGGTGGCAGTATCTGAGTTTTAGAGGAGATGCTGCCGAAATTTTATAAAATTGAAAGTTTTGCCTGAAGTAATTATTTAAAAAGATTTAGTTTTTGAACGTTATATGTTTTAAGATTGATTTATTTAGAAAAGAAAGAATTATGTTTTGGACTGAGATTTGTTGATTAATGGAATGGAAAGAAGGATGATAAGGATTGATTTTGAAATATGATTTCTGAATGAATTTGGGAATGAGATATGGATTGACGAATGATAATGATTTTGAGAATGGCTTAGATATTGATGAATGATTATGTATGAAATTGGGCTAAAATGATTTAATGATCTGAGATACGAGGTTCCCTGGATTAAGTGCCGTGGCTTGCCACCACGTGTACCAGGTTGAAAACTCGATACTCTGTTGACCCTACGACGTAAGTGTGACCGGGCACTATATAAATTCCCGGGAATGTTACCCCCATTGAGCAATATTGATTATTTGAGAAAAAGCTATGCATAGACTCTTGGGGATGCACGTCGGGGGACAGTCTAAGGACAATTCAGACTTGTCGGGTTGGCTGGATAACCGACAGATGAGTCTCATCAGCCATAGGACAGGCATGCATCATATGCATTTGTATGCTTTGCTTGGGTTTGAACTTGTTTTGGATTGCCTAATTGCTAAACTGTTCTTAACTGGTAATTGAACTATTTGCTGTAACTGCTACCTACTTGTGCTTTCCTTGTCTGTCTTGCCTGTGTTTGTCCTGGCGTGCTACATTTGAGAATGAACTTTGGTGCTGAATTAATGATTGTGTTGTTTGATTGCGTGGTTGGTTTCTGATTGAGATTTTTCTTATAAGAAAGGAAAGGTTTCGGATTTTTGATAGATTAAACGTTTCTTTGAAAAGGTTTGGAACGATTACCTACTGGTTTTTAAAAGATTCATAAGGCAATGATAATCACTGAGCTTGAAAATAGTTTTCTTATTAAATATCTTCTTATGACAACTTTGAAACTGCGTGGTGAGACCGTGTGGTTAGGTTCTCACCCCCCTACAGCTTTACCTTTTCAGGAACCAGATGAAGAAGCATTAAGAAGAGTTATACTGCGTTTGGTTTATAAGATGATGTATTAATTAAATATTTTCTTCTCTCGTCTTTGTTATTACAAGTTTGTAAGAGGGATAGGAATTGTATGTTTTATATGTATATTATATTATGAGTTATTATGTAAGGAGTCTTGTATATGAATCTATGCCTGTTTGTTTTTTTCTTAAGATAAAGTGTTTATTTTCGATTTTCTAAGAAATCAGCGATACAGTGTCGAGTCACAGACTCCTATTTTAGTATTTAGTATGTAAAGTAGTCGTAATACTTCTTGCTATCAGAGTAGCGCAGCCGGAAGCGTGACTTCTGATAGTGAGGGTGTTACATTATGGTATCAGAGCAGTCCTTCTTGTAGAGCCTGAGGAATGGACTGAGTATGCTTCAATTGCATACTCTGAGCGTCTGTCATGTAATAGGTCTCGTTCAGATAATGAGAATTAGAGTTTTATACACATGACGGTCTATTGATTAATGAGAATTAGTATTATTTTCGACTTAGCTCAAATCCAGTTTAAATAAATGCACCGTTCTTCCTCTTGATCGTTCCCACCGAAGTTCTTAAATTCAAGTTTCTTCTTAGGACTATAATTTGATTTTCTACCAAGATTTTCAGTAAAATGTTTTATCCTTAGCCTAACTAATTTTTATTTCATAAATCTTGCATAATCTAGCTCGACTTGAATTTGTTTTAAACAAGATGCAATATTTACGTTTTAATTGATTTTCTTGAATTTTGTAAACAATTATCCTATTCTACTCTATAGTTTCTATTGAAGATCTTTGAAATCAACATTCTTTTCTATTTGTATTTCGATTTTTTCTGTCCGGCACACTTTATGATTTTTAACCATTCTTGTTTGTTGGTGACTCAAAACATTTCTTCAAATACTTGTAAACATTGTCTTGAATCATGTTATCTTCTCTTTTGCAAACTTTGTATGTCCTTTATTCGGCCTAAATTTGTTTCGGCTAAATATGTTAACTTTTCTTATGATTCCTATTGAAGTTCTTTGATTCAGATCTCCTAGAAAAAAAATAATGTAAATTGACTCTCCTTCTGGAATATTTCATTGTTATTGCGCATTCTTGTTAAATTGCGACTCTATTCATCCTTTTGACTTCATGCGAACGTTGCCCTTGTCATTTGATTTGCTCTTCCTAGGTATTTTATCTCTCTAAGTAAACTCGAGTGCTTCGGTGTCATGTGCGACCCCTAGACATGGGTAACAAGATGATAGTTTTTTAGTACATCACTTGTTGATGCAGGAAATAAATTTGGTGAGTTTGAAAATGTCGCAGGTTATGGCGTTTAATTTTGTACTGGTGTATTTGAGCACGTGTCAGGTTGCTAAGTTTTTGAACTAAGATCGATTGTTTAGATTTTCGCATAACAATGAATGAGTTTAAAACCTTGATTGAGATTGAACTAGACCTTGGAATACTGGGGATTGGTTATGGCTTTCACTTCTTGAAACTCTCCCATTATGCTTTTAAACTTGGAAAATGTTTTGATGAAGTATAACTGGATTTTCTTTTGACTATATGTCAGTTTTATGCATACGTTTGGTTAGTGAAGCGCTTAAATATTTTTACTCATACCTTTTCAAACTTTACGTAATCCCTTACAACCTGAAATCCTATTCAAGAAATGTCACATTTATGTTTTCGTTATTCTTTTACAAATATGTTGTTGTATACTTTTCTTTTGAAATATAAAATGATTTTCTTAAGTTCCGATTCTTGTAAACGATGCATTCGAAAGAGTGTGTTGACTAAGTGTGTTGACTCTCCTTCAATCCTTGGCTGAAATAGCATCAGAAATGAGTTGGGTTGGGCCCAAAGTGCTTCAGAATTCGCTGGGGGCGAATTCACTTTAGTGGGCGATGGCAGAATCGGCACGCGCTTGCAAAGTGCGCCTGTGCGCCCCTTAGCGCAAAGTAACATATGGCAAATTTTACATCATTTTGAAGCACCGGATGTTAGCTTTCCAACGCAACTGGAACCGCCTCATTTGGACCTCTGTAGCTCAAGTTATGGTCGTTTGAGTGCGAAGAGGTCGGGCTTGACAGCTTTCCGGTTCCTTCATTTCTTCATTTGTTCTCCCGCTTGCATGCTTTTCTCCTCACTTCTTCCATCTGATACTTGCCCTATGAACCTGAAATCACTTAACAAATACATCAAGGTATCGAATGGAATTAAAGTGAATTAAAATTACTAATTTTAGGGCCTAAAAAGCATGTTTTCGTATTTAGGCACAATTCAAGGGAGAATTACAAAACCATGCTATTTTTATTTAATAAATGTGAGAAAAGGTGATAAAATCCCCCAAAATAAGCACAAGATAAATTACGAAATCGGGGTTTATCAAATACATAAGAATAAGGTCCAGGCATGGCCGTGAGGCCAGCCCCAAACGTGTCTAAGATAGCATAAGACTTATCAAAGATCAAAAGTATATACAGTGTATCAAAATACAATATCAAAAGGTCCTATTTATAAAGAACTAGTAGCCTAGGGTTTACAGAAATCAGTAATTAATGCAGAAATCTTCTTCCGGGCCCACTTGGTGTGTGCTTGGACTGAGTATTGAAGCTTTCATGTGTAGAGACTTTTCTTGGAGTTAAACGCCAGCTTTTGTGCCAGTTTGGGCGTTTAACTCCAGCTTTTGTGCCAGTTTTGGAGTTAAACGCCAGAATTCTTGAGCTGACTTGGAACGCCTGTTTGGGCCATCAAATCTCGAGCAAAGTATGGACTATTATATATTACTGAAAAGCCTGGGATGTCTACTTTCCAACTCAATTGAGAACGCGCCAATTGGGCTTCTGTAGCTCCAGAAAATCCACTTTGAGTGCAGGGAGGTCAGAATCCAACAGCATATGCAGTCCTTTTTCAGCCTCTGAATCAGATTTTTGCTCAGGTCCCTCAATTTCAGCCAGAAAATACCTGAAATCACAGAAAAACACACAAACTCATAGTAAAGTCTAGAAATATGATTTTTAAATAAAAACTAATAAAAATATAATAAAAACTAATTAAAATCTACTAAAAACATACTAAAAACAATGCCAAAAAGCGTATAAATTATCCGCTCATCACAACACCAAACTTAAATTGTTGCTTGTCCCCAAGCAACTGAAAATCAAATAGGATAAAAAGAAGAGAATGTACAATGAATTCCAAAAACATCTATGAAGATCAGTATTAATTAGATGAGCGGGGCTTTTAGCTTTTTGCTTCTGAACAGTTTTGGCATCTCACTTTATCCCTTGAAGTTCAGAATTATCGGCATCTATAGGAACTCAGAATCCAGATAGTGTTATTGATTCTCCTAGTTAAGTATGTTGATTCTTGAACACAGCTACTTTATGAGTCTTGGCCGTGGCCCTAAGCACTTTGTTTTCCAGTATTACCACCGGATACATAAATGCCACAGACACATAACTGGGTGAACCATTTTAGATTGTGACTCAACTTTGTTAGAGTCCCCAATTAGAGGTGTCCAGGGTTCTTAAGCACACTCTTCTTTTTGCTTTGGACCTTGACTTTAACCGCTCAGTCTCAAGTTTTTAACTGACACCTTCACGCCACAAGCACATGGTTAGGGACAGCTTGGTTTAGCCGCTTAAGCCAGGATTTTATTCCTGTGGGCCCTCCTATCCACTGATGCTCAAAGCCTTGGATCCTTTTTATCACCCTTGCCTTTTGGTTTAAAGGGGTATTGGCTTTTTCTTTTTGCTTTTTTTTTTCTTTTCTCCTCTTTTTTTTTTTTTTTTTTTTTTTTTTTTTTTTGCAAGCTTTTCACTGCTTTTTCTTGCTTCAAGAATCAATTTTATGATTTTCAGATCATCAGATAACATTTCTCCTTTTCCTTTCATTCTTTCAAGAGCCAACAATTTTAACATTCATAAACAATCAAATTCAAAAATATGCACTGTTCAAGCATTCATTCAGAAAGACAATAGTATTGCCGCCACATCAAAATAATTAAACTGTTTTAAAATTTGAAATTCATGCACTTCTTTTTCTTTTTCAATTAAAAACATTTTTCATTTAAGAAAGGCGATGGATTCATTTTCATAGCTTTAAGGCATAGACACTAAGAAACTAATGATCATGTAATAAAGACACAAACATAGATAAACATAAAGCATAATTTTCGAAAAACAGGAAAATAAAGAACAAGGAAGTTAAAGAACGGGTCCACCTTAGTGATGGCGGCTTGTTCTTCCTCTTGAAGGTCTTATGGAGTGCTTGAGCTCCTCAATGTCTCTTCCTTGCCTTTGTTGCTCCTCTCTCATGGTTCTTTGATCTTCTCTAATTTCATGGAGGAGGATGGAATGCTCTTGGTGCTCCACCCTTAGTTGTCCCATGTTGGAACTTAATTCTCCTAGGGAGGTGTTGATTTGCTCCCAATAGTTTTGTGGAGGAAGATGCATCCCTTGAGGCATCTCAGGGATTTCATGATGAGGAATTTCCTCATGCTCTTGATGAGGTTCTCTTGTTTTCTCCATCCTTTTCTTAGTGATGGGTTTGTCCTCATCAATGAGAATGTCTCCCTCTATATCAATTCCAACCGAATTGTAAATGTGACAAATGAGATGAGGGAAGGCTAACCTTGCCAAAGGAGAGGACTTGTCCGCCACCTTGTAGAGTTATTGGGATATAACCTCATGAACTTCCACTTCCTCTCCAATCATGATGCTATGTATCATGATATCCCGGTCTATAGTAGCTTCGGACCGGTTGCTAGTGGGAATGATTGAGCGTTGGATGAACTCCAACCATCCCCTAGCCATGGGCTTGAGGTCATGCCTTCTTAGTTGAACCGGCTTCCCTCTTGAATCTCTCTTCCATTGAGTGCCCTCTTCACATATGTCCATGAGGACTTGGTTCATCCTTTGATCAAAGTTGACCCTTCTAGTGTAGGGGTGTGCATCTCCTTGCATCATGGGCAAATTGAATGCCAACCTTACATTTTCCGGACTAAAATCCAAGTATTTCCCTCGGACCATTGTAAGCCAATTCTTAGGATCTGGGTTCACACTTTGATCATGGTTCTTGGTGATCCATGCATTGGCATAGAACTCTTGAACCATTAAGATTCCGACTTGTTGAATGGGGTTGGTGAGAACTTTCCAACCTCTTCTTAGAATCTCATGTCGGATCTCTGGATATTCGCCCTTTTTGAGCTTAAAAGGGACCTCGGAGATCACTTTCTTCTTGGCCACAACTTCATAGAAGTGGTCTTGATGCACCCTTGAGAGAAATCTCTCCATCTCCCATGACTCGGAGGTGGAAGCTTTTGCCTTCCCTTTCCTCTTTCTAGAGGTTTCTCCGGCCTTTGGTGCCATAAATGGTTATGGAAAAATAAAAAGCTTTAGCTTTTACCACACCAAACTTAGAAGGTTGCTCGTCCTCGAGCAAAAGAAGAAAGAAGAGAGTAGAAGAAGAAGAAATAGAGGAGATGGAATGGGCTTTGTGTTTCGGCCAAGGGGGAAAAGTAGTGTTTAGGTTGTGTGAAAATGAAGGGGTGAAGATGGGTTTATATAGGAGTGAGAGGGGTGTGTATGGTTCGGCCATTATGGGTGGGTTTGGGAGGGAAAGTAGTTTGAATTTGGATGGTGAGAAGGATGGATGTGAGTGGTGAAGAGAATGGTGGGATTTGATAGGTGAAGGGTTTTTAGGGAAGAGGTATTGAGGTGATTGGTGAATGGGGGAAGAAGAGAGAGAGTGGTGGGGAAGGTGGGTTCCTGTGGGGTCCACAGATCCTAAGGTGTCAAGGATATCTCATCCTTGCACCAAGTGGCATGCAAAACGCCCCTTTCTGCCAATCCTGGCGTTAAACGCCAGGCTGCTGCCCGTTTCTGGCGTTTAACACCAGCTTCTTGCCCATTCCTGGCGTTAAACGCCAGTCTGGTGCCCTTTTCTGGCGTTAAACGCCCAGAATGGTGCCAGACTGGGCGTTTAACGCCCATTCTGCTACCTTTACTGGCGTTTAAACGCCAGTAACTGTTTCCTCCAGGGTGTTCTATTTTTCATTCTGTTTTTTACTTTGTTTTTGCTTTTTCAATTGTTTTTGTGACTTCACATGATCATCAACCTACAGTGGCTCTTATGGAGCCTTACAGATGTTCAGAGCAATGTTGGAACCTCCCAACACCAAACTTAGAGTTTGAATGTGGGGGTTCAACACCAAACTTAGAGTTTGACTGTGGGGGCTCTGTTTGACTCTGTATTGAGAGAAGCTCTTCGTGCTTCCTCTCCATGGTTACAGAGGGATATCCTTGAGCTTTAAACACAATGGAGTCTTCATTCACTTGAATGATCAATTCTCCTCTGTCAACATCAATCACAGCTTTTGCTGTGGTTAGGAAGGGTCTGCCAAGGATGATGGATTCATCCATACACTTCCCAGTTTCTAGGATTATGAAATCAGCAGGGATGTAATGGTCTTCAACCTTTACCAAGACATCCTCTACAAGTCCATAAGCCTGTTTCTTTGAATTGTCTGCCATCTCTAGTGAGATTCTTGCAGCTTGTACCTCAATGATCCCTAGCTTCTCCATTACAAAGAGAGGCATAAGGTTTATGCTTGACCCTAAGTCACACAGAGCCTTCTCAAAGGTCATGGTACCTATGGTACAAGGGATTGAGAACTTTCCAGGGTCCTGTCTCTTTTGAGGTAATCTCTGCCTAGTCAAGTCATCCAGTTCTTTGATGAGAAATGGAGGTTCATTCTCCCAAGTCTCATTACCAAATAGCTTGGCATTTAGCTTTATGATTGCTCCAAGGTACTTAGCAACTTGCTCTTAAGTGACATCTTCATCCTCTTCAGAGGAAGAATACTCATCAGAGCTTATGAAAGGCAGAAGTAAATTCAATGGAATCTCTATGGTCTCCAAATGAGCCTCAGATTCCCATGGTTCCTCATTAGGGAACTCCATGGAGGTCAGTGGGCGTCCATTGAGGTCTTCCTCAGTGGGAATCACTGCCTCTTCCTCCTCTCCATGTTCGGCCATGTGAGATGTGGTTATGGCCTTGCACTCTCTTTTTGGATTCTCTTCTGTATTACTTGGGAGAGTGCTAGGAGGGAGTTCAGTAATTTTCTTACTCAGCTGACCCAATTGTGCCTCCAGATTTCTAATGGAGGACCTTGTTTCAGTCATGAAACTTTAAGTGGTTTTGATTAGATCAGAGACAATGGTTGTTAAGTCAGAGGGGTTTTGCTTAGAATTCTCTGTCTGTTGCTGAGAAGATGATGGAAAAGGCTTGCTATTGCTAAACCTGTTTCTTCCACCATTATTGTTGTTGAAACCTTGTTGAGGTCTCTGTTGATCCTTCCATGAGAGATTTGGATGATTTCTCCATGAAGGATTATAGGTGTTTCCATAGGATTCTCCCATGTAATTCACCTCTTCCATTGCTGGGTTCTCAGGATCATAAGCTTCTTCTTCAGAGGAAGCTTCCTTAGTACTGCCTGTTGCTGCTTGCATTCCAGACAGACTCTGAGAAATCATATTGACTTGTTGAGTCAATATTTTATTCTGAGCCAATATGGCATTCAGAGTATCAATCTCAAGAACTCTCTTCTTCTGAGTTGTCCCATTATTCACAGGATTCCTTTCAGAGGTGTACATGAATTGGTTATTTGCAATCATTTCAATGAGTTCTTGAGCTTCTGCAGGCGTTTTCTTCAGATGAAGAGATCCTCCAGCAGAGCTATCCAATGACATCTTGGATAGTTCAGACAGACCATCATAGAAGATTCCTATGATGCTCCATTCTGAAAGCATGTCAGAAGGGCACCTTCTGATCAATTGCTTGTATCTCTCCCAAGCTTCATAGAGGGACTCACCATCCTTCTGTCTAAAGGTTTGGACTTCCACTCTAAGCTTACTCAATTTTTGAGGTGGAAAGAACTTTGCCAAGAAGGCATTGACTAGCTTTTCCCAAGAGTTCAGGCTTTCCTTAGGTTGTGAATCCAACCATGTTCTAGCTCTGTCTCTTACAGCAAAAGGAAAGAGCATAAGTCTGTAAACTTCAGGGTCAATCCCATTGGTCTTGACAGTGTCACAGATTTGTAAGAACTCAGCTAAGAACTGATGAGGATATTCCAATGGAAGTCCATGAAACTTGCAATTCTGTTGCATTAGAGAAACTAATTGGGGCTTAAGCTCAAAGTTGTTTGCTCCAATGGCAGGGATAGAGATGCTTCTCCTATAGAAATCAGGAGTAGGTGCAGTAAAGTCACCAAGCACCTTCCTTGCATTGTTGGCATTGTTGTTGCTTTCGGCTGCCATAGTTTTTTCTTCTTTGAAGAGTTCTGTTAGGCCCTCTAAAGAGAGATGTTCTTTATCTTCTCTTAGCTTTCTCTTCAAGGTCCTTTCAGGTTCAGGATCAGCTTGAACAAGTATTCTTTTATCTTTGTTCCTGCTCATATGAAAGAGAAGAGAACAAGAAAGTAGAGAATCCTCTATGTCACAGTATAGAGATTCCTTGAGGTGTCAGAGGAAAAGAAGAATAGAAGGAGGAGGTGGAGAAGAGGGAATTCGAACTTATCAAGAGGGACAGAGTTCGAATTGCACCTTGATGAGGAATCTTAGTCCTTTAAATAGAAGGATGTGAGAAGAGGGGAAGAAATTTTCGAAATTAAAATAAAAGATTTTGAAATAATTAAAAGAAATTTTGAAAAAGTGATTGATGATTTTCGAAAACTAAAATTGGGAAAGAAATTAAGTGATTTTTGAAAAAGATTTTGAAATCAGAAATTAAAAAGATATGATTGAAAATTAATTTTGAAAAAGGGTGTGATTGAAAAGATATGATTGAGAAGATATGATTGAAAATCAAATTAAAAAGAGAAAATTTTAAAACTAAAGTTGATTACTTGACTAACAAGAAATTAAAAGATATGATTCTAAAATTTAAAATTTGATCTTTTCTTAATAGGCAAGTAACAACTTGAAAATTTTTGAAGTAAATCTTGAATTGAAGCAAGGATTTTTGAAAATAGTAAAAATAAATATAAAATGGAAAGAAATTGATTTTGAAAGAGATATGACTGAAAAGATATGATTTGAAAAATATTTGATTTTGAAAAATTATGAAAACTTGAAAAAAATGTGAATTAAAAACAAAATCTTCCCTCTAGTGTCATCTTGGCGTTTAACGCCCAAATCTCTACCTTTTTGGGCGTTAAACGCCCAGCCAGGTACCTTGGCTGGCGTTTAAACGCCAGTTTTCCTTCTTCACTAGGCGTTTTGAACGCCCATCTTTTTCTGTTTGATTCCTCTGCTGAATGTTCTGAATGTTCAATTCTCTGTATTATTGACTTGAAAAGACATAGTTTTAAAAAATATTTTTGAATTTTTGATGATGGGAATCAATAAAAATGCAACTAAAATCAAATAAACAATGCATGTAAGACACCAAACTTAAAAGTTTGTATACTAAGGACTATAACAATGTAAAAATGTATGTAAGAAACAACAAAACATACAAAACAAGAGAATTTGAAGACCAGAGCAATGAAATCATCAAGAACAACTTGAAGATCAATGAAGAACAATATGTATAAATTTTCGAAAATTAGAAGGATAAAGACATGCAATTGACACCAAACTTAAAAATTGACACTAGACTCAAACAAGAAACATAAAATATTTTTGATTTTTATGATTTTATAATTTTTTTTTGTGATTTTTTTCGAAACTTATATGGAAAAGAAAATAAAGAGAATCAAAACTTTTAATAAGAATTCCAGGAATCATTGCAATGCTAGTCTAAGACTCCGGTGCAGGAATTAAACATGGCTTACTAGCCAGCCAAGCTTTCAATGAAAGCTCCGGTCCAAAACACTAGACATGGCCAATGGCCAGCCAAGCTTTAGCAGATCATTGCTTTCAACAGCAAAATTGATAGAAATCAACAAGCTCTTGTGATGATAAGTTGAAACCTCGGTCCAAAAGATTAGACATGGCTTCTCAGCCAGCCAGACTTCAACAAATCATCATGAAACTCTAGAATTCATTCTTAAAAACTCTGAAGAACAAAATAGAAAATCCTTTTGTACTTTTTGAAAATTTTTTTCGAAAAATAAAAAGGAAAAGTACCTAATCTAAGCAACAAGATGACCCGTCAGTTGTCCAAACTCGAACAATCCCCGGCAACGGCACCAAAAACTTGGTGCACAAAATTGTGATCATCAACAACGGCGCCAAAGGACTTGGAGCTCTCAAACGTGAATCACACTTTGTCACAATTCCGCACAACTAACCAGCAAGTGCACTGGGTCGTCCAAGTAATAAACCTTACGTGAGTAAGGGTCGATCCCACGGAGATTGTCGGCTTGAAGCAAGCTATGGTCATCTTGTAAATCTCAGTCAGGCGGATTCAAATGGTTATGGAGTTTAAGGTGATGAAAATAAACATAAAATAAAGATAGAGATACTTATGTAATTCATTGGTGGATTTCAGATAAGCGTATGAAGATGCTTTGTTCCCCTTGAACCTCTGCTTTCCTATTGCCTTCTTCCAATCATTCATACTCCTTTCCATGGCAAGCTTTATGTTGGGCATCACCGTTGTCAATGGCTACATCCCGTCCTCTCAGTGAAAATGGTCCTGATGCTCTGTCACAACATCGGCTAATCAGCGGTCGGTTCTCGATCATGTCGGAATAGGATCCATTGATCCTTTTGCATCTGTCACACGCCCCACAATCGCGAGTTTGAAGCTCGTGACAGTCATCCCTTCCCAGATCCTACTCAGAATACCACAGACAAGGTTTAGACGTTTCGGATCTCAGGAATGGCTGCCATTAATTCTAGCCTATACCACGAAGGTTCCAATCTTAGATTAGAAACCCAAGAGATACGCATTCAAGCCATTGCTAGTAGAACAGAGGTGGTTGATAGGCACATGTTCATAGGTGAGAATGATGATGAGTGTCACGGATCATCACATTCATCAAGTTGAAGAACGAATGAATATCTTGGAGAAGAAATAGACTTGAGTTGAAAAGAAAAAAAATAGTACTTGTATTAATTCATGAAGAACAGCAGAGCTCCACACCTTAATCTATGGTGTGTAGAAACTCCACCGTTGAGAATACATAAGAACAAGGTCCAGGCATGGCCGTGAGGCCAGCCTCAAACGTGTCTAAGATAGCATAAGACTTATCAAAGATCAAAAGTATATCCAGTGTATCAAAATACAATAGCAAAAGGTCCTATTTATAGAGAACTAGTAGCCTAGGGTTTACAGAAATCAGTAATTAATGCAGAAATCTTCTTCCAGACCCACTTGGTGTGTGCTTGGGCTGAGCATTGAAGCTTTCATGTGTAGAGACTTCTCTTGGAGTTAAACGCCAGCTTTTGTGCCAGTTTTGGAGTTAAACGCCAGAATTCTTGAGCTGACTTGGAACGCCTGTTTGGGCCATCAAATCTCGGGCAAAGTATGGACTATTATATATTACTGGAAAGCCTAGGATGTCTACTTTCCAACGAAATTGAGAGCGCGCCAATTGGGCTTCTGTAGCTCCAGAAAATCCACTTTGAGTGTAGGGAGGTCAGAATCCAACAGCATCTGCAGTCCTTTTTCAGCCTCTGAATCAGATTTTTGCTCAGGTCCCTCAATTTCAGCCAGAAAATACCTGAAATCACAGAAAAACACACAAACTCATAGTAAAGTCCAGAAATATGATTTTTAAATAAAAACTAATAAAAATATAATAAAAACTAATTAAAATCTACTAAAAACATACTAAAAACAATGCCAAAAAGCGTATAAATTATCCGCTCATCAATAGCTGTACCTGGTATTTTTCATCCGAGACGAGAAATCCGACAGTTTATTAGCCGTGCAGAAACCATAGAGGACCATTTTCACTGAGAGGATCTTACAACTTGCCATGGAAGGAAGTAACGCATGGTTGGAAGAAGGCAATAGGAAAGCAGAGGTTCAGAAGCAACAAAGCATCTCCATACGCTTATCTGAAATTCCCACCAGTGAATTACATAAGTAACTTTATTTTATTTTATGTTTTATTTATATTTTAATTATCAAAACCTCATAACCATTTGAGTCCGCCTGACTGAGATTTACAAGATGACCATAGCTTGCTTCAAGCCGACAATCTCCGTAGGATCGACCCTTACTCACGTAAGGTTTATTACTTAGACGATCTAGTGCACTTGCTGGTTAGTTGTGCGGAGATGTGAAAAGTGTGAATCACGATTTCCGTGCACCAAGTTTTTTGCGCCGTTGCCGGGGATTGTTTGAGTTTGGACAACTGACGGTTCATCTTGTTGCTCAGATTAGGTAATTTTATTTTATTTTTGAGCTTTTTATTTTCGAAAAATTCAAAAAAAAATTAATTAAATATATACAATATTTTATTTTGTTCTTCAGAATTTTTAAGAATGAATTCTAGAGTTTCATCAGGATCTGTTGAAGCCTGGCTGGCTGTCAAGCCATGTCTAATTTTTTGGACCAAGGCTTCCACTTATCAATGGAGGAGCCTTTTGATTCTCATCAATTTAGCTGTTGTATGTAATGCTTTGCTGAAGCTTGGCTGGCCATTTGGCCATGTATAATCTTTTGGACCGAAGATTTCACGTAAAGCTTAGCTGGCTATTTAGCCATATCTAAATTTTTGGACCGAAGCTTTAGACTAACATTGCATGATTCCTGGAATTCTTATTAAAAATTTTGAATTTCTCTATTTTCTTTTCCAAAATAATTTTCGAAAAATTACAAAAAAAAATTTAATAAAATCATAAAAACCAAAAATATTTTGTGTTTCTTGTTTGAGTCTAATGTCAAATTTTAAGTTTGGTGTCAATTGCATGCTTTAATCTTCCTAAAATTTTCAAAAATTCATGCATGTGTTCTTCATTGATCTTCAAGTTGTTCTTAATGATTTTCTTGGTTTGATCTTTAATTTTTCTTGTTTTGTGTCTTTTCTTGTTTTCCATATGCATTTTTGAATTATTAGTGTCTATAGTTTAACAATTTTTAAGTTTGGTATCTTGCATGTTTTTCTTTTCTTAAAAATTTTCAAAGATATGTTCTTGATGTTCATCATGATCTTCAAAGTGTTCTTGGTGTTCATCTTAACATCCAAAGTGTTCTTGCATGCATTATTGTTTTGATCTTAAATTTTTATGTTTTGTGTCATTTTTATGTTTTTCTCTCTCCTCATTAAAAATCAAAAATAAAAAAATATATCTTTTCCTTATTTTGCTCATAATTTTTGAAATTTTAGATTGATTTAGTCATAAAGTTTTAAAATATAGTTGTTTCTTGTTAGTCAAGTCAAAATTTCAATTTAAAATTTCTATCTTTTTCAAATCTTTTTCAAAAATCAAATCTTTTTCATTTTTTTATATTTTCGAAAACTTAAAAAATTTGATTTCAAAATCTTTTTCTTACTTTTATATCATAATTAATGTTAACAATTAATATTTAGATTCAAAAATTTTCAAGTTGTTACTTGCCTATTAAGAAAGGATCAATGTTTAAATTCTAGAATCATATCTTTTAGTTTCTTGTTAGTCAAGTAATCAACTTTAATTTTCAAAATCAAATCTTTTTAATTTCCTTTTCAAATATTTTTCAAAATAACTTTCAATCATATCTCTTTCAAAACCTCCTAACTACTTCTCTCTCTCATTAATTTCGAAAATCAAATAGTAAGAAAAGAAATAAAATAAAATTAGAATTTAAAGAAATTAATTTAAAATAAAAATTTTCAAAAATCTTTTTAAGTAATCAATTTATTTAATTTTCAATTAATTTCATTTTATTTCTCTTTTTAAATTTCGAATACTAACCAATAATTAAAATAAAAACAAAAATATTTTCCTTTTATTTTAATTTAAAATTCAAATTCTCTCTCTCTCTCATCTCTTTCTATTTATTTGTTTATTTACTAACACTTCTCTTCTTCTTATAATTCGAACCCTCTCTCCCTCTCTGTATTCGAATTCTTCATCTTCTCTCTTCTTCATTCTACTCTTCTATTCTTCTACTCACATAAAGGAATCTCTATACTGTAACATAGAGGATTCCTATTCTTTTCTGTTCTCTTCTTTTCATATGAGTAGGAGCAAGGATAAGAACATTCTTGTTGAAGTTGATCCGGAACCTGAAAGGACTCTAAAGAGAAAGCTAAGAGAAGCTAAGGCACAACACTCTGGAGAGGACCTGACAGAATTTTTTGAAAAAGAAGAAGAGATGGCCAAACCCAACAACAATGGTGGAGATGCAAGGAAGATGCTTGGTGACTTTATTGCACCCTCTTATGACTTCTGTGGAAGGAGCATCTCAATTTCTGCAATTGGAGCAAACAACTTTGAACTTAAGGCTCAATTAGTTTCTCTAATGCAGTAGAATTGCAAGTTTCATGGACTTCCATTAGAAGATCCTCATCAGTTCTTAGCTGAATTCTTGCAAATCTGTGACACTGTTAAGACCAATGGGGTTAATCCTGAGGTCTACAGACTTATACTTTTCCCCTTTGCTGTAAGAGACAGAGCTAGGATATGGTTGGACTCACAACCTAAAGACAGCCTGAACTCTTGGGAAAAGTTGGTCAATGCTTTCTTGGCCAAATTCTTTTCACCTCAAAAATTGAGCAAGCTTAGAGTGGAAGTCTAAACCTTCAGGCAGAAGGAAGGTGAATCCCTCTATGAAGCTTGGGAAAGATACAAGCAATTGATCAGAAGGTGTCCTTCTGACATGTTTTCAGAATGGAGCATCATATGTATATTTTATGATGGTCTGTCTGAATTGTCTAAGATGTCATTGGACCACTCTGCTGGAGAATCTCTTCATCTGAAGAAAACGACTGCAGAAGCCCAGGAACTCATTGAAATTGTTGCAAATAACCAGTTTATGTACACTTCTGGAAGGAATCCTGTGAATAATGGGACAACTCAGAAGAAAGGAGTTCTTGATATTGATACTCTAAATACAATATTGGCTCAGAATAAAATATTGACTCAGTAAGTCAATATGATTTCTCAAAGTCTGTCTAGAATGCAAGCTGCATCAGGCAGTACTAAGGAAGCTTCCTCTGAAGAAGAAGCCTATGACCCTGAAAACCCTGGAATGGAAGAAGTGAATTACATGGGAGATTCCTATGGGAACACTTACAATACTTCATGGAAGAATCATCCTAATCTCTCATGGAAGGATCAACAGAAGCCTAATCAAGGCTTCAATAATAATAATGGTGGAAGAAACAGGTATGGCAATAGCAAACCTTTTTCATCATCTTCTCAGCAATAGACAGAGAATTCTAAGCAGAGCCATTCTGACTTAGCAACCATAGTCTCTAATCTATCTAAGACCACTCTAAATTTCATGAATGAAACAAGGTCCTCAATTAGAAATTTGGAGGCACAAGTAGGTCAGCTGAGTAAGAAAGTTACTGAACTCCCTCCCAGTACTCTCCCAAGCAATACAGAAGAGAATCCAAAAAGAGAGTGTAAGGCCATAAACACATCCCACATGGCCGAACCTGTAGAGGGGTGGAAGGCAGTGATTTCCAGTGAGGAAGACCTCAATGGACGTTCACTGGCCTCCAAGGAGTTCCCTAATGAGGAACCAAAGGAATCTGAGGCTCATATAGAGACCATAGAGATTCCACTGAACTTACTGTTGCCAGTCATGTGCTCTGATGAGTATTCTTCCTCTGAAGAGGATGAAGATATTATTAAAGAGCAAGTTGCTCAGTATCTAGGAGCAATCATGAAGCTGAATGCCAAGTTATTTGGTAATGAGACTTGGGAGGATGAACCTCCATTGCTCATCAAGGAACTGAATGATCTGGTTCAACTGAAATTACCTCAAAAGAAATAGGATCCTCGAAAATTCTTAATACCTTGTACCATAGGCACCATGACCTTCAAAAAGGCTCTGTGTGACCTTGGGTCAAGTATAAACCTCATGCCACTCTCTGTAATGGAGAAACTAGGGATCATTGAGGTACAAGCTGCTAAAATCTCACTAGAGATGGCAGACAATTCAAGGAAATAGGCTTATGGACTTGTAGAGGATGTCTTAGTAAAGATTGAAGACTTGTACATCCCTGCTGACTTCATAATCCTAGACACTGGGATGGATGAAGATGAATCCATCATCCATGGAAGACCCTTCCTAGCCACAACAAGAGCTATGATTGATGTGGACAGAGGAGAGTTAGTCCTTCAATTGAATAAGGACTACCTTGTGTTTAAGGCTCAAAGGTCTTTTTCTGTAACCATGGAGAGGAAGCATGAAAAGCTTCTCTAAATACAGAGTCAAACAAAGCCCCCATACTCAACTTCTAAGTTTGGTGTTAGGAGGCCAACATCAAGCTCTGAGTCTCTGTGAAGCTCTCTAAGAGCTCATTGTCAAGCTATTGACATTAAAGAAGTGCTTATTGGGAGGCAACTAATGAGCGAATAATTTATACACTTTTTGGCATTGTTTTTAGTATGTTTTTAGTAGAATCTAGTTACTTTTAGGGATGTTTTCATTAGTTTTTATGTTAAATTCACATTTCTAGACTTCACTATGATTTTGTGTGTTTTTCTGTGATTTCAGGTATTTTCTGGCTAAAATTGAGGGACTTGAGCAAAAATCAGATTCAGAGGTTGAAGAAAGACTGCTGATGCTGTTGGATTCTGACCTCCCTGCACTCAAAATGGATTTTCTGGAGCTACAGAACTCAAACTGGCGCGCTTCATATTGCATTGTAAAGTAGACATCTAGGGCTTTCCAGCAATATATAAAAGTCCATACTTTGCCCAAGTTTAGACGACGCAAACTGGCATTCAACGCCAGCTCTCTGCCCAATTCTATCGTCCAGCGCCAGAAACAAGTTGCAAAGTGGAGTTCAACGCCCAAACTGGCACAAAAGCTGGCGTTCAACTCCAAGAATGACCTCTCCACGTGTAGACTTCAAGCTCAGCCCAAGCACACACCAAGTGGGCCCCGGAAGTGGATTTATGCATCAATTACTTACTTCTGTAAACCCTAGTGACTAGTTTATTATAAATAGAACTTTTTATCATTGTATTCGGACTCTTGGTTACTCCGGTTCCCCTCTGGGGCCGAGACCAATGAACTCGATTATCACTTATGTATTTTCAACGGTAGAGTTTCTGCACTCCATAGATTAAGGTGTGGAGCTCTGCTGTTCCTCAAGGATTAATGCAAAGTACTACTGTTTTCTATTCAATTCAACTTATTCAGTTTCTAAGATATTCATTCGCACTTGAACCTGAATGTGATGAACGTGACAATCATCATCACTCCCTATGAACGCGTGCCTGACAACCACTTCCGTTCTACATTAGGTTGAATGAGTATCTCTTAGATCTCTTAATCAGAATCTTCGTGGTATAAGCTAGATTGATGGCGGCATTCATGAGAGTCCGGAAAGTCTAAACCTTGTCTGTGGTATTCCGACTAGGACTCTGGGATTGAATGACTGTGACAAACTCCAAACTAGCGAGTGCTGGGCGTAGTGACAGACGCAAAAGGATAGTAAATTCTATTCCAGTATGATCGAGAACCTCCAAGATGATTAGCCATGGAGTGACAGCGCATCGGACCATTTTCACAGAGAGGAATAGGATGCAACCAACGACAAAGGTGATGCCTCCAGACGATTAGCCGTGCTGTGACAGAGCATTTGGACCATTTTCCCGAGAGGATTGAAAGTAGCCATTGGCACCGGTGACATCCTTACATAAAGCCAGCCATAGAAAGGAGTAAGACGGATTGGATGAAGACAGCAGGAAAGCAAAGGTTCAGAGGAATGAATGCATCTCCATACGCTTATCTGAAATTCTCACCAATGATTTACATAAGTATTTCTATCCTTATTTTAGTATTAATTTCAAAAACTCCATAACTATTTCATATCCGCCTGACTGAGATTTACAAGGTGACCATAGCTTGCTTCATACCAACAATCTCCGTGGGATCGACCCTTACTCACGTAAGGTTTATTACTTGGAAGACCCAGTGCACTTGCTGGTTAGTTATGCGAAGTTGTGAAGATATGTTTAGACCATGGTTTTGTGCATCCGTTTTTGGTGCCATCGCCAGGGAATCAATTTCGAACAATAATTCACAACCTGAGTGACAATTTCGCATATCAAGTTTTTGGCGCTGTTGCCGGGGATTGTTCGAGTTTGAACAACTGACGGTTCATCTTGTTGCTCAGATTAGGTAATTTTCTGTTTGTTTTATTTTCAAAATTTTCAAAAAAATCTTTCAAAAAAATTTTTCTCCTTTGTTTTCGAAAAAATTTTAAAAATAAATGTTTTCAAAAAATATTTTTCTTCAGACTTTTTAAGAATGAATTCTAGTGTTTCATGATGATTTGTTGAATCCTGGCTGGCTGTAAGCCATGTCTAATCTTTTGGACTGGGGTTTCAACTTATCATCACAAGAGCTTGTTGATTCTCACACACTTAGTTGTTCTATACATGGAAGGTATCAACAGCATACTAAAGCTTGGCTGGCTATTAAGCCATGCCTGACTCTTTGATTGGAGCTTTAGACTAAAGAGCATAAGATTCCTGGAATTCATATTAAAAATTTTGGAATCCTTATTTTTCTTTTTCAAAATGATTTTCAAAAAATTAAAAGAAAATACAAAAAATTAGAAAATCATAAAAAATCAAAAAAATATTTCATGTTTCTTGTTTGAGTCTTGAGTCAAGTTGAAAGTTTGGTGTCAATTGCATATTCATCTTGCATTTTTCGAAAATTCATGCATTCATAGTGTTCTTCATGATCTTCAAGTTGTTCTTGGTAAGTCTTCTTGTTTGATCTTGATGTTTTCATGTTTTGTGTCTTTTCTTGTTTTTCATATGCATTCTTGCATTCATAGAGTCTAAGCATTAAAGAATTCTAAGTTTGGTGTCTTGCATGTTTTCTTTGCATAAAAAATTTTTCAAAAATGTGTTTTAGATGTTCATCATGATCTTCATAGTGTTCTTGGTGTTCATCTTGACATTCATAAGCATTCTTGCATGCATTCATTGTTTTGATCCATAACTTTCATGCATTGCATCATTTTTCTTGTTTTTCTCTCTCATCATAAAAATTCAAAAATCAAAAAAATATCTTTCCCTTTTTTTCTCTTAAAATTTCGAAAATTAGATTTGACTTTTTCAAAAATTTTTAAAATCTAGTTGTTTTTATGAGTCAAATCAAATTTTTAATTTAAAAAAAATCTTATCTTTTTCAAAATCTTTTTCAAAAATCAAATCTTTTTTTCAATTTTTTTAGTTATTTTCGAAAATTTCAAAAATCTTTTTCTTAATTTTACATCATATTTTCGAAAATAACATCATCAATTAATGTTTTGATTCAAAAAATTTCAAGTTTATTACTTACTTGTTAAGAAAGATTCAAACTTTAAGTTCTAGAATCATATCTTGTGATTTCTTGTGAATCAAGTCATTAATTGAGATTTTTAAAAATCAAATCTTTTTCAAAAACTAATTTCTATCATATCTTTTCAAAAATATCTTCTTATATTACCTTTTTCAAGAAAGTGATTGCAAAATATCTTTTCTAACTTCCTAACTTATCTTTTCAAAAATTTGTTTCAACTAACTAACTAACTTTTTGTTTATTTCTTATCTTTTTCAAAACCACCTAACTAACTCTCTCTCTCTCTAATTTTCGAAAATATCTCCCTCTTTTTCAAAAATTCTTTTTAATTAATTAATTATTTTAACTTTTGATTTTAAACTTTTCAAAAAAATTACTAACCTTTTTCAAAAATTATTTTCGAAAATCCTCTCCCTCTCTCATCTTATTCTATTTATTTATTCATCTACTAACATCTCTTCCTCACATCACTCACCAAATTCGAACCCCCTCTTCTATCTGTGTTCGAATTTTTTCTTTTTTTCTTCTTCTACTAATAATAAGGAACCTCTTTACTGTGACATAGAGGATTCCTCTTATTTTCTTTTTCTCTTCTCTTTCTTATGAGCAGGGACAAAGAAAAAGGTATTCTTGTTGAAGCTGATCCAGAACCTGAAAGAACTCTGAAGAGGAAACTAAGAGAAGCTAAATTACAACAAACCAGAGACAACCTTATTGAAAATTTCGAACAAGTAAAGGAGATGGCAGCCGAACCCAACAACAATAATGCAAGGAGAATGCTTGGTGACTTTACTGCACCTAATTCCAATTTACATGGAAGAAGCATCTCCATTCCTGCCATTGGAGCAAACAATTTTGAGCTGAAACCTCAGCTAGTTTCTCTGATGCAGCAGAACTGCAAGTTCCATGGACTTCCATATGAAGATCCTTTTCAGTTCTTAACTGAATTCTTGCAGATATGTGATACTGTTAAGACTAATGGAGTAGATCCTGAAGTCTACAGGCTCATGCTTTTCCCTTTTACTGTAAGAGACAGAGCTAGAGTATGGTTGGACTCTCAACCTAAGGATAGCCTGAACTCTTGGGATAAGCTGGTCAAGGCTTTCTTAGCCAAGTTCTTTCCTCCTCAAAAGCTGAGCAAGCTTAGAGCTGATGTTCAAACCTTCAGACAGAAAGAAGGTGAATCCCTCTATAAAGCTTGGGAAAGATACAAGCAGCTGACCAAAAAGTGTCCTTCTGACATGCTTTCAGAATGGACCATCCTGGATATATTCTATGATGGTTTATCTGAGCTATCAAAGATGTCATTGGATACTTCTGCAGGTGGATCCATTCACCTAAAGAAAACGCCTGCAGAAGCTCAAGAACTCATTGACATGGTTGCTAACAACCAGTTCATGTACACTTCTGAGAGGAATCCTGTGAGTAATGGGACGCCTATGAAGAAGGGAGTTCTTGAAATTGATACTCTGAATGCCATACTGGCTCAGAATAAAATATTGACTCAGCAAGTCAATATGATTTCTCAGAGTCTGAATGGAATGCAAGCTGCATCCAACAGTACTCAAGAGGCATCTTCTGAAGAAGAAGCTTATGATCCTGAGAACCCTGCAATAGCAGAGGTAAATTACATGGGTGAACCATATGGAAACACCTATAATCCATCATGGAGAAATCATCCAAATCTCTCATGGAAGGATCAAAGGCCTCAACAAGGCTTTAATAATGGTGGAAGAAACAGGTTTAGCAATAGCAAGCCTTTTCCATCATCCACTCAGCAATAGACAGAGAACTCTGAACAAAGTACCTCTAATTTAGCAAACTTAGTCTCTGATCTATCCAAGGCCACTGCAAGTTTCATGAATGAAACAAGGTCTTCAATTAGAAATTTGGAAGCACAAGTGGGCCAGTTGAGTAAAAGGATCACTGAAATCCCTCCTAGTACTCTCCCAAGCAATACAGAAGAAAATCCAAAAGGAGAGTGCAAGGCCATTGAATTAATCACCATGGCCGAACCTGTGAAGGAAGGAGAGGACGTAAATCCCAAGGAGGAAGACCTCCTGGGACGTCCAGTGATCAATAAGGAGCTTCCCTCTGAGGAACCAAAGGAATCTGAGACTTATCTAGAGACCATAGAGATTCCATTAAACCTCCTTATGCCATTCATGAGCTCTGATGAGCATTACTCTTCTGAAGAGAATGAGGATGTTACTGAAGAGCAAACTGCCAAGTTTCTTGGTGCAATCATGAAGCTGAATGCCAAATTATTTGGCATTGAAACTTGGGAAGATGAACCTCCCTTGTTCACCAATGAACTAAGTGATCTGGATCAACTGACATTGCCTCAGAAGAAACAGGATCCTGGAAAGTTCTTAATACCTTGTACCATAGGCACCATGATCTTTAAGGCTCTGTGTGACCTTGGTTCAGGAATAAACCTCATGCCCCTCTTTGTAATAGAGAAACTGGGAATCTATGGGGTGCAAGCTGCTAAAATCTCATTAGAGATGGCAGACAATTCAAGAAAATAGGCTTATGGACAAGTAGAGGACGTGTTAGTAAAGGTTGAAGGCCTTTACATCCCTGCTGATTTCATAGTCCTGGATACTGGAAAGGAAGAGGATGAATCCATCATCCTAGGAAGACCTTTCCTAGCCACATCAAGAGCTGTGATTGATGTGGACAGAGGAGAATTGATCCTTCAATTAAATAAGGACAACCTTGTGTTTACAACTCAAGGATCTCTCTCTGCATCCATGGAGAGGAAGCAGAAAAAGCTTCTCTCAAAGCAGAGTCAACCAAAGCCCCCACAGTCAAACTCTAAGTTTGGTGTTGGGAGGCCACAACCAAACTCTAAGTTTGGTGTCAAACCCCCATATCCAAACTCTAAGTTTGGTGTTGGGAGGTCTCAACAAAGCTCTGCACATCTGTGAGGCTCCATGAGAGCCCACTGTCAAGCTATTGACATTAAAGAAGCGCTTGTTGGGAGGCAACCCAATGTTTATTTATCTAATTTTATTTTTATTTTTCATGTTTTCTTAGGTTCATGATCATGTGGAGTCACAAAATAAACAAAAAATTTAGAAACAGAATCAAAAACAGCGGAAGAAAAATCACACCCTGGAGGAAGCACCTGCCTGGCGTTCAACGCCAGAACAGAGCATGGGTATGGCGCTGAACGCCCAAAATGGGCAGTATCTGGGCGCTGAACGCCCAAAATGGGCATCATCTGGGCGCTGAACGCCAGAATTGCACCCTGGAGAGGAGCTGGCGCTGAACGCCCAGAACAAACATGGTTCTGGCGTTCAACGCCAGAAATGGGCAACAAATGGGCATTGAACGCCCAAAATGGGCACCAACCTGGCGCTGAATGCCCAGAGTTGTGTGCAAGGACATTTTACATGCCTAATTTGGTGCAAGGTTGTAAATCCTTGAACACCTCAGGATCTGTGGACCCCACAGGATCATCTTAGGATCTGTAGACCCCACAGGATCATCTCAGGATCTGTGGACCCCACAGGATCCCCACCTACCTCCACTCACTCTCTTCTCTCTTTTCAATCATCCTCTATTCTCAATAAACACTCTTCCCCAAAACCCTTCACCACTCACATCCACCCACTCTTCCCCATAAACCTACCCAATAAACTCCACCTACCTTCAAAATTCAAATCAATTTCCCACCCAAACCCACCCATATGGCCGAACCTTAACCCCCCCTCCCTTCCCTATATAAAGCCTTCCATTCTTTCTCATTTTCACACAATACAACCCTCTCTTCTCTTCTTGGCCGAAACACACCTTCCCCCTCTGCTCTATATTTTCTTCTTCTTCTTCTTCCTATTATTCTTTCTTCTCTTGCTCAAGGGCAAGCAATATTCTAAGTTTGGTGTGGTAAAAGCATAAGCTTTTTGTTTTTCCATTACCATTGATGGCACCCAAGACCAGAGAATCCTCTAGAAAAGGGAAAGGGAAGACAAAAACTTCCACCTCCGAGTCATTGGAGATGGAAAGATTCATCTCCAAAGCTCATCAAGACCACTTCTATGATGTTGTGGCCAAGAAGAAGGTGATCCCGAGGTCCCTTTCAAACTCAAAAGAAATGAGTATCCAGAGATCCGACATGAAATTCAAAGAAGAGGTTGGGAAGTTCTAACAAATCCCATCAAACAAGTCGGCATCCTAATGGTTCAAGAGTTCTATGCCAATGCATGGATCACCAAGAACCATGATCAAAGTAAGAACCCGGATCCAAAGAACTATGTTACAATGGTTCGGGGGAAATACTTGGATTTTAGTCCGGAAAATGTGAGGTTGGCGTTTAACTTGCCTATGTTGCAAGGAGATGAACGCCCCTACACTAGAAGGGTCAACTTTAATCAAAGGTTGGACCAAGTCCTCATGGACATATGTGTGGAAGGAGCTCAATGGAAGATTGACTCTAAAGGCAAGCCGGTTCAACTAAGAAGATTAGACCTCAAGCTTGTGGCTAGAGGATGGTTGGAGTTCATCCAACGCTCCATCATCCCCACTAGCAACCGATCTGAAGTTACTGTGGATCGAGCCATCATGATCCATAGCATCATGATTGGAGAAGAAGTAGAGGTTCATGAAGTCATCTCCCTTGAACTCTACAAAATAGCCGAAAAGCCCTCTCCTGGGGCAAGGCTAGCTTTTCCTCATCTTATCTGCCATCTATGTTACTCAGCTGGAGCTTCCATAGAAGGAGACATTCACATTGAGGAAGAGAAGCCCATCACTAAGAAAAAGATGGAGCAAGCAAGAGAGCCCATTCATGGAGCTCAAGAGGCACAGGAAGCTCATCACCATGAGATCCCGGAGATGCCTCAAATGCATTTTCCTCCACAAAACTATTGGGAGCAAATCAATACCTCCCTAGGAGAATTAAGTTCCAACATGGGACAATTAAGGGTGGAACATCAAGAGCACTCCATCATCCTTCATGAAATAAGAGAAGATCAAAAAGCAATGAGGGAGGAGCAACAAAGACAAGGAAGAGACATAGAAGAGCTCAAGGACATCATTGGTTCCTCAAGAAGGAAACGCCACCATCACTAAGGTGGACTCATTCCTTGTTCTTACTTTCTCTGTTTTTCGTTTTCTCTATGTTAAGTGCTTATCTAAGTTTGTGTCTTCATTACATGATCATTAGTAGTTAGTAACTTTGTCTTAAAGTTATGAATGTCCTATGAATCCATCACCTCTCTTAAATGAAAAATGTTTTAATTCAAAAGAACAAGAAGTACATGAGTTTTGAATTTATCCTTGAACTTAGTTTAATTATATTGATGTGGTGACAATGCTTCTTGTTTTCTGAATGTATGCTTAAACAGTGCATATGTCTTTTGAAGTTGTTGTTTAAGAATGTTAAATATGTTGGCTCTTGAAAGAATGATGACAAGGAGACATGTTATTTGATAATCTAAAAAATCATAAAAATGATTCTTGAAGCAAGAAAAAGCAGCAAAGAACAAAGCTTGCAGAAAAAAAAAATAGGCGAAAAAAAATAGAAAGAAAAAGCAAGCAGAAAAAGCCAAAAGCTCTTAAAACCAAGAGGCAAGAGCAAAAAGCCAATAACCCTTAAAACCAAAAGGCAAGGGTAAATAAAGAGGATCCCAAGGCTTTGAGCATCAGTGGATAGGAGGGCCTACAGGAATAAAATCCTGGTCTAAGCGGCTAAACCAAGCTGTCCCTAACCATGTGCTTGTGGCGTGTAGGTGTCAAGTGAAAACTTGAGACTGAGCGGTTAAAGTCAAGGTCCAAAGCAAAAAAAAAGAGTGTGCTTAAGAACCCTGGACACCTCTAATTGGGGACTTTAGCAAAGCTGATTCACAATCTGAAAAGGTTCACCCAATTATGTGTCTGTGGCATTTATGTATCCGGTGGTAATACTGGAAAACAAAGTGCTTAGGGCCACGGCCAAGACTCATAAAATAGCTGTGTTCAAGAATCATCATACTGAACTAGGAGAATCAATAACACTATCTGAACTCTGAGTTCCTATAGATGCCAATCATTCTGAACCTCAATGGATAAAGTGAGATGCCAGAACTATTCAAGAGGCAAAAAGCTATAAGTCCCGCTCATTTGATTGGAGATATGTTTCATTGATAGTTTGGAATTTATAGTATATTCTCTTATTTTTATCCTATTTGATTTTCAGTTGCTTGGGGACAAGCAACAATTTAAGTTTGGTGTTGTGATGAGCGGATAATTTATACGCTTTTTGGCATTGTTTTTAGTATGTTTTTAGTAGAATCTAGTTACTTTTAGGGATGTTTTCATTAGTTTTTATGTTAAATTCACATTTCTGGACTTCACTATGAGTTTGTGTGTTTTTCTGTGATTTCAGGTATTTTCTGGCTGAAATTGAGGGACTTGAGCAAAAATCAGATAAAGAGGTTGAAGAAGGACTGCTGATGTTGTTGGATTCTAACCTCCCTGCACTCAAAATGGATTTTCTGGAGCTACAGAACTCAAAATGGCGCGCTTCCAATTGCATTGGAAAGTAGACATCCAGAGCTTTCCAGAAATATATAATAGTCCATACTTTGCCCAAGTTTGGACGACGCAAACTGGCATTCAACGCCAGCTCTCCGCCCAATTCTGGCGTCCAGCGCCAGAAACAAGTTGCAAAGTGGAGTTCAACGCCCAAACTGGCACAAAAGCTGGCGTTCAACTCCAAGAATGACCTCTCCATGTGTAGACTTCAAGCTCAGCCCAAGCACACACCAAGTGGGCCCCGGAAGTAGATTTATGCATCAATTACTTACTTCTGTAAACCCTAGTGACTAGTTTATTATAAATAGAACTTTTTATCATTGTATTCGGAGTCTTGGTTACTCCGGTTCCCCTCTGGGGCCGAGACCAATGAACTCCATTATCACTTATGTATTTTCAACGGTAGAGTTTCTGCACTTCATAGATTAAGGTGTGGAGCTCTGCTGTTCCTCAAGGATTAATGCAAAGTACTACTGTTTTCTATTCAATTCAACTTATTCAGTTTCTAAGATATTCATTCGCACTTCAACCTGAATGTGATGAACGTGACAATCATCATCATTCCCTATGAACGCGTGCTTGACAACCACTTCCATTCTACATTAGGTTGAATGAGTATCTCTTAGATCTCTTAATCAGAATCTTCGTGGTATAAGCTAGATTGATGGCGGCATTCATGAGAGTCCGGAAAGTCTAAACCTTGTCCGTGGTATTCCGTGTAGGACTTTGGGATTGAATGACTGTGACAAACTCCAAACTCGCGAGTGCTGGGCCTAGTGACAGACGCAAAAGGATAGTAAATTCTATTCCAGTATGATCGAGAACCTCCAAGATGATTAGCCATGCAGTGACAGCGCATCGGACCATTTTCACAGAGAGGAATAGGATGCAACCAACGACAAGGGTGATGCCTCCAGACGATTAGCCGTGCTGTGATAGAGCATTTAGACCATTTTCCCGAGAGGATTGAAAGTAGCCATTGGCACCGGTGACATCCTTACATAAAGCCAGCCATAGAAAGGAGTAAGACGGATTAGATGAAGACAGCAGGAAAGTAGAGGTTCAGAGGAATGAATGCATCTCCATATGCTTATCTGAAATTCTCACCAATGATTTACATAAGTATTTCTATCCTTATTTTAGTATTAATTTCGAAAACTCCATAACTATTTTATATCTGCCTGACTGAGATTTACAAGGTGACCATAGCTTGCTTCATACCAACAATCTCTGTGGGATCGACCCTTACTCACGTAAGGTTTATTACTTGGACGACCCAGTGCACTTGCTGGTTAGTTATGCGAAGTTGTGAAGATATATTTAGACCATGGTTTTGTGCATCCATTTTTGGTGCCATCGCCAGGGAATCAATTTCGAACAATAATTCACAACCTAAGTAACAATTTCGCATATCAGCAACCCAATGTTATTTAATTATATTTATTTTATTTTCCATTGTTACTTTATGTTTTCTTTAGGTTGATGATCATGTGAAGTCATAAAACAACTGAAAAGTCAAAAACAGAATGAAAAATAGCATTAAAAATAGCACACCCTGGAGGACAGGCTTACTGGCCTTTAAACGCCAGTAAGGATAGCAGAATGGGCGTTTAGCGCCCAACCTGGCAGCATCTGGGCGTTAAATGCCAGAATGGGCAGCACTCTGGGTGTTTAATGCCAGAAAGGGCTGTCTGGCATCTGGCTGGCATTAAACGCCAGAAATGGGCAGCAGAGTGGCGTTTAACACCAGGAAAGGTATCAGAACTGGCGTTAAATGCCAGAATTGGCAGAATGGGCATTTGAATGCCAGAATGGTGCACGGACTCAAATTTCTTGACACCTCAGGATCTGTGGACCCCACAAGATCCCCACCTACCCCACCTCTTCTTCTCTCCTCTTCACACCTTTTCATATCACTCTTTCCTATATACCTTTGACCTATCACATCAATAACTCTTCCCCAAATACCCTCCACCTATCCAATCTTACCCTCTTCTCCATAATCTTTTCACCACTCACATCCATCCATCATAAAACCCCACCTACCTCAACATTCAAATTAAAACCACTTCCCTCCCAAACCCACCCACCCATGACCGAATTCCATCTCTCTCCCTATCCTATAAATACCCATCCTCACTACCTTCCTTTTCACACATCACAAACACTTCTTTCCTCCTTTGGCGAACCACTCACCTCCCTCCATCTCCTCCATTTCTTCTTCTTATACTCCTTTCTTTCTACTTTTGCTTGAGGACGAGCAAAACTTTTAAGTTTGGTATGAAAAAAGCTCTGCTTTTCTATTTTTCCATAACCATTAATGGCACCTAAGGCTGGAGAAACCACTAAAAAGAGGAAAGGGAAGGTAATTGCTTCCACCTCTGAGTCATGGGAGATGGAGAGATTCATCTCAAAGGTCCATCAAGACCACTTCTATGAAGTTGTGGCCAAGAAAAAGGTGATCCCCGAGGTCTCCTTCAAGCTCAAAAAGAGTGAATATCCGGAGATCCGACATGAGATTCAAAGAAGAGGTTGGAAAACTCTCACTAATCCAATTCAACAAGTCGAAATCTTAATGGTTCAAGAGTTCTATGCTAATGCATGGATCACTAGGAACCATGACCAAAGTATGAACCCGAACCCAAAGAATTGGCTTACAATGGTTCAGGGGAATTACTTGGATTTCAGTCCGGAAAATGTGAGGTTGGCATTCAACTTGCCAGTAATGCAAGGAGATCCTTACCCTTTCACTAGAAGGGTCAACTTTGATCAAAGGTTAGACCAAGTCCTTATGGACATCTGTGTGGAAGGAGCTCAATGGAAGAGAGACTCAAGAGGCAAGCCAGTTCAACTAAGAAGGCTTGACCTTAAACCCGTGGCTAGGGGATGGTTGGAGTTCATCCAACGCTCTATCATTCCTACTAGCAACCGGTCTGAAATTACAATAGACCGGGCTATCATGATCCATAGCATCATGAATGGAGAGGAAGTAGAAGTTCATGAGATTATATCCCTAGAACTCTACAAGGTGGCGGACAAGCCCTCTACTTTGGCAAGGTTAGCCTTTCCTCATCTCATTTGTACCCTATACAATTCAGCTGGAATTGTCATAGAGGAAGACATCCTCATTGAAGTAGACAAGCCCATCACTAAGAAAAGGATGGAGCAAACAAGAGAGCCCACTCATGGACCTCAACAAGAGCATGAGGAAGTTTCTCATCTAGAAATCCCTGAGATGCCTCAAGGGATGCATTTTCCTCCACAAAATTATTAGGAGCAAATCAACACCTGCTTAGGAGAATTAAGTTCCAACATGGGACAACTAAGGATGGAGCACCAAGAGCATTCCCTCCTCCTTCATGAAATTAGAGAAGACCAAAGAGCCATGAGGGAGGAGCAACAAAGGCAAGGAAGAGACATAGAGGAGCTCAAGCACTCCATAAGATCTTCAAGAGGAAGAACTAGCCGCCATCACTAAGGTGGATCCGTTCCTTAATTTCCTTTTTTTGTCTATGTTTGTGTCTTTATTACATGATCATTAGTGTCTAGTGTCTATGTCTTAAAGCTATGAATGTCCTATGAATTCTTCACCTTTCTTAAATGAAAAATGTTTTTTGAAAAAGAACAAGAAGTGCATGATTTCGAATTCTATCTTGAAATTAGTTTAATTATTTTGATGTGGTGGCAATACTTTTTGTTTTCTGAATGAATGCTTGAACAGTGCATATTTTTGAATTTGTTGTTTATGAATGTTAAAATTGTTGGCTCTTGAAAGAATAGATGAAAAAGGAGAAATGTTATTGATAATCTGAAAAATCATAAAATTGATTCTTGAAGCAAGAAAAAGCAGTGAAAAGCTTGCTGAAAAAAATGGCGAAAAAAATAAAGAAAAAAAGAGAAAGAGAAAGAAAAAGCAAGCAGAAAAAGCCAATAACCCTTTAAACCAAAAGGCAAGGGTAAAAAGGATCCAAGGCTTTGAGCATTAATGGATAGGAGGGCCCAAAGGAATAAAATCCAAGCCTAAGCGGCTAAATCAAGTTGTCCCTAACCATGTGCTTGTGGCGTGAAGGTGTCAAGTGAAAAGCTTGAGACTAAGCGGTTAAAGTCATGGTCCAAAGCAAAAAGAGTGTGCTTAAGAGCTCTGGGCACCTCTAACTGGGGACTCTAGCAAAGCTGAGTCATAATCTGAAAAGGTTCACCTAGTTATGTGTCTGTGGCATTTATGTATCTGGTGGTAATACTGGAAAACAAAATGCTTAGGGTCACGGCCAAGACTCATAAAGTAGCTGTGTTCAAGAATCAACATACTGAACTAAGAGAATCAATAACACTATATGAATTCTGAGTTCCTATAGATGCCAATCATTCTGAACTTCAAAGGATAAAGTGAGATGCCAAAACTATTCAGAAGCAAAAAGGCTACAAGTCCTGCTCATCTAATTGAAGCTAATCTTCATTGATAAGTTTGGAATTTATTGTATATTCTCTTCTTTTTATCCTATTTTGTTTTTAGTTGCTTGGGGACAAGCAACAATTTAAGTTTGGTGTTGTGATGAGCGGATAATTTATACCCTTTTTGGCATTGTTTTTACATAGTTTTTAATATATTTTGGTTACTTTTTGTTATATTTTTATTAGTTTTTATTCAAAAATCACATTTCTAGACTTTACTATGAGTTTGTGTGTTTTTCTGTGATTTTAGGTATTTTCTGACTGAAATTGAGGGACCTGAGCAAAAATCTGATTCATAGGCTGAAAAAGGACTGCAGATGCTGTTGGATTCTGACCCTCCTGCACTCGAAGTGAATTTTCTATAGCTACAGAAGCTTAATTGGCACGCTCTTAATTGCGTTGGAAAGTAGACATCCTGGGCTTTGCAGCAATATATAATAGTCCATACTTTCCTCAAGATTGAATGGCCCAAACTGGTGTCCAAAGCCAGCCTAAAATATCTTGGCGTAAAACACCCAAACTGGCACCAGAATTGGAGTTAAACGCCCAAACTGGCACCAAAGCTGGCGTTTAACTCCAAGAACAGCCTATGCACGTGTAAAGCTCAATTCTCAATCCAAGCACACACCAAGTGGGCCCCAGAAGTGAATTTCTACACTATCTGCACTTAGTTACTCATTTTCTGTAAACCTAGGTTACTAGTTTAGTATAAAAACTACTTTTAGAGATTTATTTTATATCTTTGGAATCTATGCTATCATAGACCATTGTTCACGTTTGGAGGCTGGCCTCACGGCCATGCCTAGACTTTTTTCACTTATGTATTTTCTACGGTGGAGTTTCTACACCCCATAGATTAAGGTGTGGAGCTCTACTGTTCTTCATGAATTAATACAATTACTACTGTTTTCTATTCAATTCATGCCTACTTCTTCTCCAAGATATACTCTCGTACTTAATTCAGTTAAGTCAGAATGAAGGGGTGACCCATGACAATCACCCAATCTTTGTTACTCGCTTAGCCAAGATCGCGTGCCTGACAACCACCAAGCGGTCTACATGATGTTCAATGTAGTCATTGGACGACAGCCAGAGTATATTCTCTTGGATATCTAATACACGGACCGAGTCCGTGAGATTAGTATCTTCATGGTATAGGCTAGAATTATTGGCAACATTCCTGGGATCCGGAAAGTCTAAACCTTGTCTGTGGTATTTCGAGTAGGATCCGGGAAGGGATGACTGTGACGAGCTTCAAACCTGCAAATATTGGGCGCAAGTGACAGTGTGCAAAAGGATCAATGGATTCTATTCCGACGCTAGTGGGAACCGACAGATGATTAGTCATGCAGTAGCTATACCTGGTATTTTTCATCCGAGACGAGAAATCCGACAGTTGATTAGCCGTGCAGAAACCATAGAGGACCATTTTCACTGAGAGGATCTTACAGCTTGCCATGGAAGGAAGTAACGCATGGTTGGAAGAAGGCAATAGGAAAGCAGAGGTTCAAAAGCAACAAAGCATCTCCATACGCTTATCTGAAATTCCCACCAGTAAATTACATAAGTAACTTTATTTTATTTTATGTTTTATTTATATTTTCATTACCAAAACCTCATAACCATTTGAATCTGCCTGACTGAGATTTACAAGATGACCATAGCATGCTTCAAGCCAACAATCTCCGTGGGATCGATCCTTACTCACGTAAGGTTTATTACTTGGACGTCCCAGTGCACTTGCTGGTTAGTTGTGCGGAGATGTGAAAAGTGTGAATCACGATTTCCGTGCACCAGCAAACATACACCCTATAGTGTTTTCAGATGCTGTAATATATAATTTTAAAGGTTTAGATGGACGTACATTCGCCATAATTAGAGCTTTTGATAAATATGACTTAATCGAATCAAACGCTGATTGATGCTCTGTGGTCCATTCGAATTTTGAACCATTTTTTAATTTCACCAAAGGCGCGAATACCCTAGTTCAATCCAAAAGATTCGAAATGAATCTCCTTATGTAATTTACTTTTCCAAAAAATGATTGTACTTCCTTCTTCGATTTGGGTGCAGATAATGCTAATATCGTATCTGATTTATTTTTATCAATAGCTATCCCCTTTTTATGAACAACAAAGCCTAAGAAGTTTCCAGCTGATACCCCAAAAGCACATTTCAAAGGATTCATTTTTAATCCTTTCTTCCTCATAGTAAGGAATGCTTTTCTTAAATGGTCTATATGCTGACCCACAGAAATCGATTTTACCATTACATCATCAATATACACCTCCATAAACTTCCCAATAAACTCATGAAAAATGGCATTCGTGGCACGCTGATATGTTGCCCCAGCATTCTTCAAACCAAAAGGCATAACCACCCACTCATACGCACCTAATGCCCAGGACAACGAAAGGTAGTTTTAGCCACGTCATCTTCCGCAATAAAGATTTGGTTATCTCCAGAATAACCGTCCATGAAACTAAGAATTTCATTTCCTGCCGTAGAATCGATTAACATTTCTGCAATCGGCATAAAATATTCATCCTTTGGGGTAGCATTATTTAAATCTCGAAAATCGATACACACCCTTAACTTCCCATTTTTCTTCATCACAGGAACAATATTCGATACCCACTCCACATATCGTGCAGTTCGAATAAATTTTGCCTTGATCAAGCATTCTATTTCTTTTTTTATTTTCACATTGATTTCAGGAGCAAAACGTCTTGGGGTTTGCTTCACAGGTTGAGCATTGGGCTTTAATGCTAATCGATGTTCTATTAATAAACGATCGAGACCAGGCATCTCATGGTAATCCCACGCAAAGCAATCTTTGAACTCAAGTAAAAAATTGAAAAGGTCAGTTCGAAAAGGATCAATAAGATCTTTACATATATATGTAATTTGAACGTCATCATGAGTCCCTAAATTAATTTCCTCGAAAGGATCCTGAGATTCGAACCCTTTATAGTGATCATCCTCTTTAATTGAATATTTTTCAAATCCCAAAGGTTCCAAATCATAAATACAATCGAAAGTAAAATCAATAGAATCATGAGAAATAGAAGAAACTCGACTTTCGACCAAATCATTACTATTCTTATTTTCTACACAATGGGCCTCTGCTATTAAATCGGCAGCCCAGCTCACATCATGAGTTTCATTACAAGAAATAGGGAAATCATAACTAAATTTGAATGGAAGCATCGAATCAAACATACTATCATTAATAAGTTTACTAACCCTATTTGATTCAACTTCATCAGGAGAATCATCTTTATTTTCTAGTAACTGCAAATTACTTAAAATAATTTTGAAATGTTACCAGGTAGTCAGAAACTTCCTCAACCTGGTCCATGGAGCAATCCTTTCCAAGTCTTCAAGAGGAGCAATCCCAACCAGTTGGTTCAAAGTCCAACATAAGATAACGCAACTTCACCGAAAGGCCTTCTGTGGACAAGTAGCACCCTTCACAATTATAAGAACTTAGTGATCGATCAACATCTAAGGGCTTTAACTTACGATTATAAATCTTAAAATTGACATGCATTTGTTCGACATATAAATTCGAATCTGCCTTGACGGTTTCAGGTTTACCCTCACTGGTCCATAGAAGAACACTTTGAAGCACAGTAGAAGGCACAGCTCCCACACCGTGTATCCAATCTCGCCCCAACAAAGCATTATAACTTGCTTTCGAAGGGACCACTACGAAGACAGTGTTACGCTCAGATAAGCCAACCTTTACAGTCAGAGTCACCAATACCCTGGCAGTTGAAGCCCCACTAAAATCTGTCACAGAAATATTCGTAGGGACTAAATGGTCCGGATGCTTCCCTACTTTAATTAGCATCCTTTCTGGCAGTAGACTAATTGCAGCACCACCGTCAATCAGGACCTTATTCACTTTTATCCCACTCAGAGTAGTTGTTATGTAAAGTGGGTGAAGGTGAGACATTTGCTTCTCAGTAGGCCGTAAAAAATAGCCTGGCTCATCCTCGATTCGAATGAAGGAAAAAGCTTCCTCATCCTCCGAATCGTAATCCACATCAGGATCTCCTTCATATTCCCCCAAATACTTGGTAGGAATGATTGATATCGTCCCAACCATGTCATCATCGCCCTCATCGAAATATTCCTCACCCACATCAACATCTTTGTGTTTTTCAACTCCAGAGGACTGGGCTATTGCCTTGCCCTTTTACATCTTGGCAGGTGATGAAATCTCTTTAGGATAAGTGATAAACCATATTTTATGATATATTTTGTGCCTAATTTAAGTGATTTATTCAATCCTTCACTCACTTATTCATATAAATTGCATGGTTTTACTTTCCCTTCCTTATTATGTGATGTATGTGAAAAACATGTTTCCTATGATTTAAAAGTAATTATCTTAATTACCCTTTATTTCCATTCGATGCTGTGATTCGTGTGTTGAGTAGATTCAGATCTTCTAAGGCAGGAATGATTTAAAGGATGAAAAGAAGACATACAAAAATGGAAGGAAAGCATAAAATGGAGTTTTTGAAGAAACTGGCAGTGACGCGATCGCATGGACGACGCGGCCGCATGCCAGCACGAAATGGTAGTGACGCGACCGCGTGATTGGCGCAGACGCATGACTGAAGCAACCGCGTGGCAAGAAAAACTCCAATTGACACGACCGCGTGACCCACGCGGATGCGTGACAGAGGCCACGCACCAAAAAGTACAGAAAATGTTTCCAGCGATTTCTGAAGCCCTTTTTGGCCCAAATCCAAGTCCAGAAGGCACAGATCAGAGGTTATGAAGTGAGGGAATGCATCCATTCAGAGGAGAGTCTCCAATTAGTTACTTTTGATGAATTAGATGTAGTTTTGAGGGAGAGGTTCTCTCCTCTCTCTTTTAAGATTTAGGATTAGGATTTCTTTGCTTTCAGGATTATTTTTTTATCAGGTTCAACATTCTTTTTTATTTATTTTCTTAATTTAATTTATGAATTCTTCTATGTTACAGATTATTCTTTGAATTAATGTTATTTGAGGTATTTCAGTTTATTATTGCTTTTTTTATTTATGTTACTGTTGCTTCCAATCTGAAGACATTTTTATTCCAGTAGATTTACTTTTCCCCTTTGGTCTTGGTTAAGAAATCAGTAACTCAGGAGTTATCAAACTCAACATGATCGATAATTACTATCTTTGCTAATTGAATTGAACTTCAATAATCCCAATCTTTCTTTAGGGATTAACTAGGATTTGAAGATCAGACTAATTAGTCACTTGACCTTTCTTTGCTTTAAGTAAAGGCTAACTAAGTGGAATTAAGATTCAATCTTCATCATCATTGATAAGGATAACTAGGATAGGACTTCTAATTTCTCATACCTTGCCAAAAGTTTATTTTACAGTTATTTATTTATTTTACGGTCTTTTACTTATTTTAATTGCAATTCAAATCACTTGTTCCTCATCTTCAAAACCCCGATTTACAATCTTCATAACCAATAATAAGAACATACTTCCCTGCAGTTCCTTGAGAAGATGACCCGAGGTTTAAATACTTCGGTTATCAATTTTTAAGGGGTTTGTTACTTGTGACAACCAAAATGTTTGTACAAAGGGATTTCTGTTGGTTTAGAAACTATATCTACAACGCTACTATTTTTATAAAATTCTTTACTAGCAAAAATCCTAACGTCAAAATGGTGCCGTTGCCGGGGAACTGCAATCGTGTGCCTTATTATTGGTTATTGTAAATATTTTTCTTTTACTTGTTTATTTATCATTATTCTCTCCTTTTACTTCCATTAGCTACTATGAATTCTCACTCCTCTCGCTTTGAGTTTGGTTCTGATATTGTTGAAAGGAGTAAAAGTTATAATAGGAACATGCATCAAGGTCAGAGCAATCAAAGATGGATGGAGCCAAGAGGATCTGATCAACCCTTTAGGCAACAACACCCTCTAAGATATCATGGACAAAGACCATTCTACAATGCATACCAAACCAATAGACATGGTGGACAACCTTGTGGTTACCAACAAGCCCCACCCTGTGCTTATAGGCCATCCTCTCAACATAACTTCGCACCACCACACTCACAAGCTCTTTTTCACCATTCACTACCATATGATCCTCATCTACCCAAATTCAAATCCAATTACTCCCAAATACCACCACTTCCCCATATACCACGTCCAAATCTATCACCCCAAGAATCAGAGGTTCGCCTCAAGGAAACAGTAGATCAACTTCAAACAACCCTTCATCAACTGGAGCAAGTTGTAAATCAATTATCTTCTAGACGTTCGAACATTCAAGGACCACCCACAGCCCCATGTGGACAATCTAAGGAAGAGCGTAGTATGAAGGAGATACTAGAAACTCCAGTGGACAGAACAGGGTATGACTTCGTACTGGAACAAGTAGAGGAAGCTGTCATTGTAAACAAAGAAGAGTTGGTTGAAGACTTAGGAGACGCTGAACTTCCATGGGAATCCAGAGTTATAGAGAATTCTGTCAAAAGCGTTACAATTAATGCTAAGTAGGATAGTGCACAACTCCCAAAGCAAGTCTTTTTTGAAGAACTAGACGAAATAATCCAAGAAGTAAGTTTCCTTGATGATGATAATCTCAAGTTCTCCCAGTAATGAACTTGCATCAGTAAGTGAATTCTCTGAGATCGAAGAATCTTTCCCAAGTGAATACGAAGATGATGCAGAGGTAGATTTCTCTCAACCTCCTGTTTATGACTTAAGTGACGAGGAAGACATAGAAGGCTTTGATCAGGACATGGATGCAATTGAAGAAGTCTGCAAGGAAGTGAAGAAATTCACCAAAGAGCACAAGGGAGTAGAACTCACAGAACCACCGGAAACACCTATCCCAAGGCCATTACCACCCAATACAAGCTTCAAATGGGTACAATCCTTAACCTTTAGCTTTATCTTCCCACTTGAATATGGTTTGCTTGAAACAGATGGCCAGCTTAGAGCTCTCTGCGGCTTTAAGAGTAAGAGGGAAATGGCTCGCACTCAAAGCTGGTGTACAAGGTTCAATAAGGTTCCACGCTTCAATTCGAACTGCAAGGATTGGTTTCATGTCCAATCGAAAGGATCTCGGAAAACGTTTGGTTATCTTGGTGAGAATCTAACTTCTAAACTGCCCGGATGGAAAAATATAAATCAAGACGGAGGCAGATTTAGAAGTAAAGTTTAGGATCCTGGAATTTATTCCGACATTCGTCACCCCGGGAGCCTGACAATCTGTTTGAAGCTACTCAGAAGCTTTACATGCCTAGTTTGGGACCCCGGAGGCTATTGGCATTCCAAGAATTGGTGGAGATTTCTGGATGAATTTAAGCATAGGCCGCCTTAACAGGAAGCTCATCCAATGTCCAACTTAAGGACTTTAACTAAAAGTGCTAGGTGGGAGACAACCCACCATGGTATGGTCATTTTTTTTTCAGTTTTATTTTGTGTTATTTATTTTTGTTTTCCTTTTCAATTGAACCTGAATATTATTCATTCGCACTGCATACTGCATAATTGCATACCTGCATAAAATAAAAAAAAAAAAAGAAAGGGCGTGCGACGCGACTGCATCACTCATGCAATCGCGGCCACGTGATCTGGAAATCGGTGTAAGGATCCAACGCCCAGAAAGTTGGGCTGGAATCATGCGGCTATTGTGCGTTTCGCACAAAACGACCCACGCGGTCATGTCCCTGACGCGATCATGTTACTTGCACAACACCAATCCCACGCGACAGCGTGAGCGACGCAATCGCGTCGCATGGATTGCACAACACCCCAAAGGAGATAGAGAGTTGCGCTGAAACAACGATGGAATTGCGCGTTTAGCACAATTTCCAGCGACGCGGTCGCATGCCTCATGCGACCGCGTCATTCATCCTTTCTCCCATTCTATGCGATCGCATCACTCACGCAATCGCGTCAACTCCCATTCCACCCCAGCCACGCGACCGCGTGCCCCACGCGATCCCGTGGATTCAAATTCCATAACCCCCTGTCACGCAAACCCTACCCATTCGCGCCCCCCAGCCCCTTCTCCTTACTCTCTTCTCTCCAACCAACCACCACCAACTTCCAGCCACCACCACCGACCACCGCCACCCTCGTTGACCACCCAGAACCCACTACCATGCCAACCCCCTTCCCCCTTCCCCCTCTTTCTTCCTCTTCTTCCCTCCACCACCACTGCCCCCCTCCGCGACTGCCACACCCACCGCGCCGCTGTCACCTCCGCGCCTCCGACCGCCACCAACGCCCCCTTCCCTTCCTTCCCCCTACCCACATTACCCCCCAAACCCCCTGCCTCCGAACAGCCCTCACCGCCGCACAACCACCATCAACCACCGCGTCAGCCACCACCACCACCATCTCCCAGCCACCTCTCTGCCCCACCTTCTTTCATACGCCTTCCAGGTTCCGGCAAACGCCACCTTTCTTTCAATTCCTAGTTAATTACATATTTTTCTGTTTATGTTCATATTTAGGCTAGTTAGATATGCATGTTGTAGTGGATTCTAGGTTGTTAGGTAGCTTAGGATGTGGTTAGTGGATTTAGGCCTGTTTAATTGCGCTGTTCGTACTTCTTGTTTTCTAATTTTCGCAATTCTGCTGTTGCTGTGATGTTAGTTTTGTTCATATGCTGTTCGTACTGTTCATGCTGCTATTATGAATGTTATTTCTTGTTCATATCTAATTGCAGTTTGTTTTAATTCATATGAACTGTCCTGCTTACTGTTTATTTTCTGGGAACATCCAATTTTAGTCGGAATGCTGTCCAATTTTCTGTAGACTATTTTGTTTCCATTCATGTCTTGGTTTTGGCACTTTGAACTCTACTTTACTCTGCTTTTACCAAACCAATTCATGAATACCAGGGCAAGCTTTCTTATTCTTTTTGATTTCCTAGTTCATAATCTGCGTTTTTGATGTTTAGCTTCCAATTTTTGATTCATCATCAACCTGATTCCCTTGTTTGGATATGAGTTAACTGTAGCTTCTAATTGAGAATGCTTGTTACTTAGAAAATGATCATCATGCCACTTACTCTAACCCACTTTTTACTAATTCACAAATTTTAACTTCCTAAACTCTTTTTTTTTCATTCCTAACCTACTTACCTTTCAAAACATCTTTATTGGTTTTTCACTATTCTCTTTAACCTTCTAACCAAGGCATAATGATACATTTTCCTAATTAACATGATTTCTAATACATTTTGGATTGTGAATTTTTTTTCTCAGTTTTCTATTTCCTATACAATCCTTAATGCACATTTACTTAACTCATTTTCATTACTCCACTGCTCATTTGCCATTATATGCTTATTTTGTGATTTGCCTACTTGTTTTCCTGTTTTTATTATATCCTGGTTTTCTATTTTTCAGGATGTCTGACACCCAAAGAAAGGGAAAAGGAAAGGCAACAACTAGCAAACAGAAAAGAGGAGAATCCTCCATGTCCATCCTGGACATCATGCATGATGACTCCTGGCGGGAGAAACACTTTACCCCGCAGGAGAAGGCTGACCAGCTACTCCCTACTACTGATCCCATTAAGTTTGCAAACTGATACTGCGAGCTGAAGTATCCGGTGTTTGCAACCTCCAGGAACCTGTACCTGGAGAGGACTCTGAAGATCCCAGAAGAACTCCAGTAATACACCTCTGATCAAATCAAACAAAGAGGCTAGTTCTTCTTGGAGAGAAACCTGACTGAGGTCAATGCATCTTGGGTACGGGAATTTTATTGCAATTACTTCAAAACTTCCCTAGATGCAGTAAACCTAAGAGGGAAGCAAATACTGGTTACTGAAGAGGCCATAGAGGATGTTTTGAAGCTCCTGCCTAAATCCGATCAGCCAGATGGTTATTAACAGGCTGAGAAGGACATGCGCTTCATGAAATTTGACTGGGATGCCGTCAAGGCAAGGATCGCCCTTGACCCGACTGTTCCATGGGTCATGGTTCAGAACACCACCATGCCTAAGGGAATCAAGCGAGCATACTTGAATGATGAGGCTCGGCTATGACATCAGATCCTAAGCAACTTTATTATGCCGAGTACTCACGAGACGGAGCTACCTGCCGCTATGATCACCCTCCTATGGTGTGTGATGGAGGGTAAGGACCTATACTTGCCATGCTTTATTCGGTACTACATGGCCAGGGTCTACGTCTGAGGCACTCTCCCCTTTCTATATCTGATTACACAGCTTGGCCGTCGAGCTGACGTGCCTTGGGAGGATGCTGATGAGAAGCCACCTGCTGCAGAATGCAAGAAAATTATCCCTCACAGCAGGAACTTTCTGGCTTTGGGCTAAAGACCTCCATTCCTCACTCCTACTGATGAGACAGCCACACCATCTGCCGGCCCCTCTTCCTCTACAGCTACCCCTGCTACCACCACTACACCTCCACCTGCCTCAGAGCCAGTTTATCACTTAGTGCACCACCTGTTTCGGCAGTTAAACCAGATGGAGCGCCGCAACCGGCGGCGATACGAGAGATCTGAGCGTCGCAGCAAGCGATGCTATGAGCACCTGAAGCTGATGATTCGTTCTGGCAGCGACATCCCCTCCGAGCCTGACACTCCATCAGAGCCATCTGAGGAGGAGGCGGATGATCACGAGGCAGAGACCCGTCCACAGAGAGAGGCTGCACAGGCAGGCATAGAGCAGGCTACATCACATCAGAGGAGGCCCCACATCAGATTCAGGCTACAGACCCAGAGATCCCTATTGAGTCAGCACCTCCTCTGCAGCAGGCAGATCCTCAGACCACCACCATAGAGACCCCAGCTACCCATCCTTCCGATGATGACACCCCTTCACACCTTGCTTGAGTGAGCATCAGGGACGATGCTTCATATTAAGTGTGGGGAGGTCGCCATCTCTGACGTATATTTTTTTTGGTGAACCACTACAGACTCTTTTTACTTTATTATTTTTCTGTATTGTTCTCTTTATTTTTATTTTTATTTTTATTTTTATTTTTTCAGTACTTATACATTGCTATTTTCATGTATTTCTACTATATTTCTATATTTTGCATTTTAGTTCATATTTTAGATAGTAGTTTAGTTGCAATTCTAACTTATTAGTTATAGAAAGTATGGATTAATTAGTATAGTTTACCCTTTTTAGCATAAGATAACTTAGTTTAAATTAAAAATATAAAAAGGAAGTAAACTAGAGACTTGAACAGAATAAAAACAACCCACACCTTGTCTATATAGCATTACATGTTAGTTAGTTAACAACATTTCATCAAGGAGAAACACTAGAACTTTAAAGCCACCTTAAGATTTACATTGAGAATAATGGGAACTCTTAATTTTTACTTGCTTGACATATACAACTGATATATGATTTTTGAGTTAGAGAATACACAGCCTGTGAGTTTGGAGCTTAATTGCATGGTTACACTTAAATGATAATATTTTATTCCTGTGTGTTCCGCCCTTCTTATTTATTCTGGTGTTCTTTACTTTGTTTTAATCTATATGTCTGATTGTAGAATATAGATACATACCAAGAAAGTGATTGAGGCCATTGTTTGATTCTAGCTCACTATTCCCAAATCAGCCTACCTTTTACGTCACCCTTGTCAGCCCCCTTGAGCCTTTAATTCCCCTCTTGTTTTATAACCACATTACTAGGCTTAAGCAGAAAAACAAAATAAAAATACCAAGTTGAATCCTTGGTTAGCTTAAGATAGAAAGTGTGTATTGTTTAAGTGTGGGAAACCTATTGGGAATATGGATGATAAAAACAAAGGGTAGAAAGTTAAAAAGAATAAAATACTTCAAAATAAAAATTTTGGGAAGCATGCTCATGTGAAATCAAAATAATTGAATTACCATGTGTATTAAAAAAAAATTCAGTATTTGAGTAAAGGGGATACAAAAGAATTCTCCAAATGTAAAATAAAGCAAATGCACATAGGACAAAATTAAAACTAATGCATGAGCATGTAACATAAAAAGTGGGAAAAATATGGGAAAATAGGTAAAGAAACTTTGCTTTACAAAATATATATCTTAGACTAATCAGGGATTCACTTATTAGCTCACTTAGCCTTATACATATACCCTTACCTTTACCTTGGCCCCATTACAACCTTAATTAAAAGACCTCATGATTTTTGTATGCCTATATTCTATAATTGTTGATTAGTTAGATGAAGAACAAAGTTATAGAAAGTAAGGATAAAAAGGAGAATAGAGTGATTAACACAATAAACACTGAGTGACTAGAGAGTAAACACAAAATCCAGTGAGGGTTCAATAGCTCATCAACATATATCTCTGCTTAAATTATTAATTGTCTTGCAAAATTGTAAAATGTTTTTCTCTCCCATCTCAATTGTAAAGGTACTTTATCACTATCTAAGGTTTGGCTATATATAAGATTCCTTGAGAATGTAAATTAATTCAACTATATGTAAGTTTTATATACAAGTGAATATAAAAATTAGAATTGCATGATTCATTTAGGTAGTTGCATTTAGAATAGATTGCATTGCATGAGATTTCACCACTTCAACCTTACCTTACTCTTTATCTTGGATTTAGCATGAGGACATGCTATTGTTTAAGTGTGGAGAGGTTGATAAACCCATATTTTATGATATATTTTATGCCTAATTTAAGTGATTTATTCAATCCTTCACTCACTTATTCATATAAATTGCATGGTTTTACTTTCCCTTCCTTATTATGTGATGTATGTGAAAAACATGTTTCCTATGCTTTAAAAGTAATTATTTTAATTATCCTTTATTTCCATTCGATGCCGTGATTCGTGTGTTGAGTAGTTTCAGATCTTCTAAGGCAGGAATGATTTAAAGGATGAAAAGGAGACATACAAAAATGGAAGGAAAGCACAAAAAGGAGTTTTTGAAGAAACTGGCAGTGACGCGATCGCATGGATGACACGGCCGCATGCCAGCACGAAATGGTAGTGACGCGACCGCGCGCCTTAAGCGAAACACATATGACGCGGACGCATGACTGAAGCGACCGCGTGGCAAGGAAAACTCCAATTGACGCGACCGTGTGACCCACGCAGACGCGTGACAGAGGCCACGCACCAGAAAGTATAGAAAACGCTCCCATCGATTTCTGAAGCCCTTTTTGGCCCAAATCCAAGTCCAGAAGGCACAGATCAGAGGTTATGAAGTGAGGGAATGCATCCATTCAGAGGAGAGTCTCCAATTAGTTACTTTTGATGAATTAGATGTAGTTTTGAGGGAGAGGTTCTCTCCTCTCTCTTTTAGGATTTAGGATTAGGATTTCTTTGCTTTCAGGATTATCTTTTTATCAGGTTCAACATTCCTTTTTATTTATTTTTTTAATTTAATTTATGAATTCTTCTATGTTACAGATTATTCTTTGAATTAATGTTATTTGAGGTATTTCAGTTTATTATTACTTTTTTTTATTTATGTTATTGTTGCTTCCAATCTGAAGACATTTTTATTCCAGTAGATTTACTTTTCCCCTTTGGTCTTGGTTAAGAAATCAGTAACTCAGGAGTTATCAAACTCAACATGATCGATAATTGCTATCTTTGCTAATTGAATTGAACTTCAATAATCCCAATCTTTCCTTAGGGATTAACTAGGATTTGAAGATCAGACTAATTAGTCACTTGACCTTTCTTTGTTTTAAGTAAAGGCTAACTAAGTGGAATTAAGATTCAATCTTCATCATCATTGATAAGGATAACTCGGATAGGACTTCTAATTTCTCATACCTTGCCAAAAGTTTATTTTACAGTTATTTATTTATTTTACAGTCTTTTACTTATTTTAATTGCAATTCAAATCACTTGTTCCTCATCTTCAAAACCCTGATTTACAATCTTCATAACCAATAATAAGAACATACTTTCCTGCAGTTCCTTGAGAAGACGACCCGAGGTTTAAATACTTCGGTTATCAATTTTTAAGGGGTTTGTTACTTGTGACAACCGAAACGTTTGTACGAAGAGATTTCTGTTGGTTTAGAAACTATATCTACAACGCGACAATTTTTATAAAATTCTTTACTAGCAAAAATCCTAACGTCAATAAGTTTCCCCATCGGAAGGAAAGACTATTCTTAAATGCACAGAGGGCGTTGCCCCCTTGCTTAATTCTTTTCTTGACTCAACTGAAAGTTTTTTATTCTAATTGAAACTTTTTCTTCCTCCTCTTCCTCGAGGAAAACCCCTGGCACGACCTCGATAATAAGCATATTAATTTCAAGAAGGTGCTCGATGCCCCTACTGAGGATTACGCCGATATAAATGATCACATTTCTGGAATTCCTGACAATTCCTGATCCACTAGACACTTATAGCCTGAGAACGGCTTAAGGGTGTATTTACATTCTCTTGAGGGGTCTTCGAACTAGAGCCTTCTATACGCCTGAGTGGTTGCTTTTGACGGGCCTGTTCTTCCCTATGAGCCAACTCTTTCTTCATCCTTTCTTTTTCAAAGATTGCTGCTGCTTCAGCATCAAAAATAGCGTTACACCGTGGACACAGAGATACCTCCCGGTCTTTGATCTTCTGCTGAACTAAGAAGTCCAGCAAACTGTCCCCTGTTCTAGGGTATACTGATCTGACCTGTGACTCAAAATCATTGAGAGCCACATCAAAATCGTAGGACATGCCCACCATGTTTACTCCAAAGCAAAGTTCAACATAATTGGCCTCAACTTCGAAGGGATCTATATCAACCTTCATTTCTTTTTTGCCATCATCGAATTTCAATCACCCCTCCATTATCGCCTCTTGAATCAAGTCCCTGAAACGGACACAACTATTAGTCGAATGACTTGTTGCTTGATGAAACTTACAATAAGACTTTCCTTTTAAATCTTTCACAGAAAGCAAGGTTCTACCCTCAGGTAAAATTAACTTTTTATCTTTAAGCAATACATCAAAAATCTTATCAGATTTTGAAATATCAAAACTATATTTTTCCCACTTTTTAGTTTTGAATCATTCGACTTTTCATTACTTGGCAACTTCTTCAACAAAGAACAAACATAAGGAGGGCCTTCTTAAGTTCGGCCAAATCGATTTCTGTTTCGAAATCGAATTCTTCTTCGGAAGACTTCATTGTTACATAAGCAACCTTTTCTTTTCGAGTAAAAGGTTTACTCTTCGATCTCTGTTCACTCCTGTATTTCTCTTTTTCTCTTTTCATAAGTTCGGTCTGTCGAACCTTTTCAGCCAGATGGGCCAAATCGGGAGTATAGACATTAAGCAATTTTCTACGCATATAAAATCCCAAGTCCATAATTGCTATTTTCACTATCTCATTCTCAGGTAATGACACATAGCATCTACTTCTAGAATTTTTGAAACGTATTAAATAATCATCAATGGTCTCACCATCTTCATGTTTCAAAGCCACTAAATCAGTAACTGCTACGTTCATTTCACCTCGATAGAACTGAGCGTGAAAGGCAGTTTTTAACTGATTCCATATTGTAATCGAACTTGGTCTAAGATTCAAAAACCAAGTAAATGCATTCTTTGTCAATGATGAAGGAAAAAATTTTATTTTTAAATTTTTATCATTAGCTAGATTCCCAATTTCGACCAAATAACGAGCAACATGTTCAGTAGTTGATTCTCCAACTTCACCAGCAAATTTTGTTGTTATTTTTGGGATTTTCACCCCTCTTAACACTTCAGCCATTTGAACCACTTGGGGAAAAGTGGACACAAAATGTGGTTGATTCATAAAACCAACATTTAGCCCAACCCGATTTAGCACTTCTTCAATAATCCTAGTAACTTGATAGCGATCACCACGCAATCCGGCTAGATAGTCATCAGCATTTTCACCTCGGGGAACCACGTGAGGATTTTCTCGATTCGGAATCTGGTTTTCATTTTGAAAAATATTTTCCATTACTTCGTTATTTCCCCTGGCATTATGCCTCTTACCTTCATCATAATCAACGATTCGAGTAATCCTCTCAACTTGTCTAACAAGACACTCGAATCTTGATTCATGATCAGCCATCATGGGATTCAGAATTGTAGTCATTTGCTGAGTCAATAAATTGACCAAGTCATGATGACTCTCCTCTACTTGTTGTCGATATACTGCCATCAAATTCGCAGCATTCGAAGTATAGCCCACATGATAATCACGAGAATACTCGGAATGCTATGGGTTTTGAACATTATTCGCTCTATTTACATTCCTAAAATGGACAGGCGGCATAAAACCACCCACCGGTGGGTATAACCAGGAGGAAGAACATAAGGAGGCCAACCAGCGGTTAACGGAGGTTGATATGGTGGCACAGGACCACGTGGACGAGTATTACGTCCAATATTTCCAGTTTGGATAGTCGTAACGACTATACTTTCAGTCCCAATTGCACCTTCCGAACGTGAAGACACGTCAGCTTGTTGCATGGAAATCGGTATGCTATCATTGGTGGATGAACCACCATTCACATTTGATAACTCATCAGTCATGTGAATGATCTTTCCACTTCGTAATCGCATACACTTACAATTACTGGGAAAGGATTCATTTGACACACTTTGATTTAAAACTGTCCCACTGGGCGTGCCAATTTGTTTTGTCAATTTTTAGCAAATCAATGGTGGTTCGATATCTATTGATTTGGGAGCGAAACCTACTCCTCTGTGCGGGTACCAGTTTTTTAGAAGTGCATCAAAAGCGTCTTCGATTAGACCAATTTTGAAAAATAACATAAAGTAAATCTACGAATTATTCAAAAGAACTTAAAATTTAAAGTTCTGAAATGCAAATAGATAATAAAATAGAAAAGTTTGTAAAGAAATTAAAGGAAAACAATAAGATGCCTTCGATTGGATCCAAGGACTTCAATATGAAAACTTAAAGGCAAAAGTATAAATTGAACCTCGAAAGTAAAGAAAAATTAATAAATAAACTTAATTGAAATGTTAAGTTTACATGAAAAATAAATTGAAAGAAAGAAGAAGATGGAAGGAACCCTACAGAAAATGTAACTCGATTGCAAACTCAGGGATTCACTGGGATGTGAGAGTGTTAGAGTGTTTTACTGAGTAAAAGTTCCAACCCTTATTCACTAAGAATTCCTAGTATTTATAGGCTAATCTTACATAACTTCCAATTAATTTACAATTAATTATAATTAAATATGGCATTTCAAATTTTGAAGCGCATTCTCTCTTGGTAACCGTTTTCGCCGCATAATTGAAGACATTCTCCATGATCTCCTCGTGCAATAAAAGCCATTAACTTTCCACTTCCACAACTAATCGATCAGCTCTTTCGAAGGCCTTAGTTAATTCTTCGAATCGAATCTCCAACTCGATTTGGCTTACTTCGATCAACAAAACAATCGAAATCCACATCAGCACCAATTACCTCCAACTTCAGACTTACAAGCGTACCTTCTCGAGAAACCATATTCACCTCATCTCGATTCAACTCCATGTTATCGAAAATATTTTTTCGATCAACACTCATCATAAATCATTTTAGGATCTAACTATTCATATTTGTACATAAATAATTCTAGAATGTCATGATTTATGTGCTAAATTTTCAAACTCATTAATTTTGATATATAACAAATAGATAAAAAAAAGGATTAGGATTATACCAAGGTTGCGAGAACCGAACCGGTCACTAAACCAGTGAAGTGACTGGTTCAATGGTTTAAAGGTTCAATCGGGGTTCAACCGGAGTTCAACCGGTATAATTAAATATAAAATAAATTTATTAAAAATTTAACATATAATTTTAAATATTTAAATTCAATTATTTTTACACTAATAAAAATTTAAAATTTTATAATTTCACATCATAAATTGTCTATACTTTATAATTAAGTTCACAGACAACTTCAACCATCAATCTTTATAACTAATAAAAATCAAAATGTATTTAAATGACAGAAATAATGTTCAACTACAAGCAATTATTCCAATTTCATAAAAATTATAAAAACAAAAAAATAATAAAATCAGAAAAATTAACAATAAGAATTATAATGTTCTACAATAGCAATATTATATTGTTGAATAGTATTGCTTGTGATGTTCTCTTTCTCGTTCTCCTACAAATTTTCAAACCACATCAATTGGAAAAATCAGTACAAAAACAAAGAACAACAACAAATAAACTAAATATTCATAATCATAAATGTTATAAACTAAGAGTTACTATTATTATTATCCACTTAGATTGAGAATTTCACTAACATTAAAACCAGAAACTTTGACAAACCCAATACAAAGGGACTTGCTTTGAATTTTCAATGAAAAAAAAATTGAAACACTCTTTCCAGCATACTTCAAAGTTCAAAGAAGTGTATAAATTTGAACAAAAAATGTACAAGAAATAAATATAATTTGTGCTATTGAAAGATGAGAAATGATGAAAAACAATTTTACCATACCACCATCAACAATTCAGAATCAGACAAAATCAGCAACCAAAATTAACAACTCAGAATTAGAAAAACCAACATAAACAACTTAGAATTAACATAAACAACTCAGAATCGGAAAAAATTCTAGCATTAACAATGTTCATCAACAACACAGAATTAGAAAAATCAACGGCCAATAACTCAAAAATCAGAATAAATAAAATTAACAAAATAACCAAAAATAAATTGACGTAGTAGTGCTTACCGGTGGCGAGGGAGGAAGGTGACGGCGCGGCGAATACTCCATAGCCGATCAAAAAGAGACGTTGCAGTGAGAGAGAGAGAGAGAGAGACAAAAAGAGCTCGGAGCCTCGGATAGAGAAAACTCGAAGAGAGAGATGGGCACCAACCACTCGAGCAGAGACGACGACGGAGAAGCCCTTCGCGGCGGCGTCGCCAACAGTTCCGAGCAAGCACTTGACGTCGAGGAGAAGAGGATCGGGAAGTGGGCAGACCTTCCATGAGTGACGACGGCACCCAAATCTATCTCTGCCAGCGGTGACAACACCGTCTATCAGAAGAGAAGAGCTCGACGATGGGATGGGGTTGGGTTCCTACCATCGTTAGGGTTTTCCTAGAGAGAGAGAAAGAGAAAGGGGCAGGGGTAGGTGAGGGGTTCTGATTTCTGGACGTTTAATTTTTTTTTTAATTTTTATATATATATATATATATATATATATATATATATATATAGCACTGAACTGGGAAAAAACCGAACGGTTCTCGCGGTTCATCGGTTAACCGCCGGTTTGACCGATTTTTAGGCCGATTTTTTGCAGGACGGTTCTTTACATCAACCGAAACAAATCAAAACAATAATTAAAAATTGGATCTAAGAAAATTTAACCTTAACTACCTTAATTTCTAGAGAGAAGGGAGAGCTTCTCTCTTTAGAATTCTAACATACAACATGATGAAAACTACACTATGACTACTCCCTCCATTCCGTTGTAATCCTTGGGTTCAAAAGCATCAGAAATGAGTTGGATTTAGGCCTCCTTGAGCTCAGAAAGTGCCCCTAGCATATTGCCCTTAAGTTGGTCACGTGTTTCTTGTCACGCGTACATTTGGGTCACGCTTATGCATCTTATTGCAAAATTCCTATTCACGCGTACGTGTGGGTGACGCGTGCGCGTCTCTGGCGAATCTCCTTGTCACGCGTACGCGTGAGTGACGCATGCGCGTGGCACTGAGTTAAGGCAAATCGCCATTTCTTCATAAATTCTCCATTTTTGCATGCTTTTTCTTCATTCCTTCAACCCAATCTTTGCCTTCTAATCTTGAAATCACTTAACAAACATATCAAGGCATCGAATGGAATTAAAGTGAATTTAAATTAGCGATTTAAAGGCCTAAAATGTATGTTTTCACTCTCAAGCATAAATTAGAATAAATTCACAAAACCATGCTATTTCATTGAATAAATGTGAGAAAAGTTGATAAAATCCCCTAAATTCAACACAAGATAAACCACAAAATTGGGGTTTATCAAGTTTTCAGAACAATGGTTTATACCCTGACCCAAAAAGAAAGCCAAGCCCAAAATGAATACAAGTCCACTCAAGATGTAACACCGTAATTACCCAAGGCCTTACCTCATGCCGTAAAGCAAAGGTTAATTAAAGGTCACGACAATTCTAAGACTTATACAATAATATATATAGAAAAAAATAGTAATTCTAAAAGCCCGATGAAGAAATAAGTTCAAAAACAAAGTTACAAAAGCGCAAACGTTCACACAAAGCTACAAACTCAAGGCACAAGATATAGATACAAGATAAGAAAGCGTAAATAGATATATGAGTATAATACTCATAAGGAAACTACCCGCAGCCTGCGGAGTTTAAGCCAACTAGTTATATATAGACATACAAAGTTTTGAAAGTAAAACCAACATATACAATATATCTCTCTAAAAGTAAGCCTTTAAAGCAAATATAAATACAAAAGTGAGAGTATAAAACAAAATATCCAAAAGATAATCAAAATCCTCCGCTCTGTCACCATCTCGCAACTGACCGAGGTGGGTTATGACCTGCATCTGAAAAACAACAATAGAATATGGTATGAGAATTGGAGGTTCTCAATATGGTAATAATGCCCAGTAATGTAAGATGTAAGACCCTAGGACGCCAGAGGCAATCCTAGAGCTTCATATAAACCATGAAATTCAACTTAAAGCATAACTAAATATGAATCCATTACTTTAAAACCATAATGAAATAAGGGAATCTAACATAGGGATTTTCTACTCTAACATTTACACCGCTGTCCCACAGGCTTCGCCAGCCTAACCTCCATGCGATCCCATCGCCACTGCCTATCGAGCCTCATCAATTCCAGTAGAAAATACAAGTAATAGCAATACAAGTAAAACACAAGTATAATCATGTATATCAAGTAATTCAAGAAATAATTAAGCATGTTATACAATTAGGAAAATAATGCAAGTCAGCAAAGTAAGCAAACATATAGAATATGCACATAATGAATGCCTGTTCTATTTGGCTGTGATATCACATCATCGATTCAACTGCCAACCCGACATATTCCCATGGGAATATTGCCTTTCGATCATGAATATAGCTACGCGAACTCCCCACAGATATAGTGTCGGGCACACTCCTGTGATCCGAAAGGATGCGAGTGGGATACTCTGCCACAGCCCTCACGTCTCAACGTAAGTGGGATAAACCAACCGTTCTTACGCCGCCGCCACGACCTCGACAAGCAGGATTAACCAACCGTCCTTGCCAGGCGCATAGCGTCTCAACAATCTCAGTATAAAATAGTATATCAATAGTTTTCAGAAATCATTTTCAATATTCAATAAGGCCCTCATTCCACTCCGAGTCCTAGACTCATCTCAAGCATCATTAAATCCACAACTCCACAATTTCACCATACCAATTGTCTTTACAGTACTCTACCACTTCACTCAACAAATCCACCCTCGGTACTCCAGAATTCTAAGGCTCTATCTTCTAAAAGTTTTACTTGAAATTATCTAGTTAACTTACTTATGGTATTCTCTATGTTTCAAAGCCTAAAAATGAGTTAAGACACCCTAGACAAGCTTTATGGAAGTTCACAAGCTTTCCAAGAAGGTAAAACAGTAAAAAACAAGGTTTTCATTGAAAAATAGGGCAGTGTGCATAGCATAGAGTTGTGCGTACGCACTCCAAGAAGAGTTTCTTCAAAGTGTGCACGGATAGATATGTGCAAATGCCCTTGACTGAAGTCACTTCCCAGTATGTGCGTACGGACGATGTTGTGCATACGCACAACTTGCAAATTTTGTAGGGTGTGTGTGCGCACCAGAGTGTGCGAATGCTCTCAATAGTAGGCATATCCCTGTGTGTGCGTGCGCACTAGAGTCTGCGTACGCACGTTTTCAAAATTTTACAGGGTGTGCGTGCGCACAAGGGTGTGCGTACGCAAAAGTGAAAGTATGGCCCCTGTTCAGAGCACACGCACAACAGTGTGCATGGTCACACATACCAAAAATCACAAATTCTGTAACATCACAGAATTTCAGATTTTCGACACCAACTTCCAACGATCGTATCTTTTTCTTCAAAATTTTGATTTGGCATGAAATCTACACCATTTTAAAGCTCTTTGAATTATCTTTAATTTGATACAAAATTCAATCAATTTAAAAAATTGTAGCCCAAGATATGATCTGCTAAAGTTGGCCCCGGAATCCATTTTTACCAAAAAACCTTAAAACTCAATTTTTACCAAAAATTCTCAATTCAAAAGCATTTGCTCTACCTCCAAACCAACCCTAATGTATCTAAATCATATTCATATACTCTCCAATCATTCCACAACCTATCAACATACAATTTCATCCAAAATTCTCACTTACATACCTCCAATTCCCCATTATTACAACTCAAAGCATCATTTTACTATCCTCAACATTTATCAACATCAACAAGCTTCATAATTCATTATCAACACTCAAAATCATCATTTTCAATCCCACATCATAAATCGACATCAACATTCCTCAAAATCATTCATTCATCAAAATCATCATACGTCAACACTCATTACCAACCAATTCAATCCTATCCTAAGGTATACTAGCCTAATGATGAGCGGATAATTTATACACTTTTTGGCATTGTTTTTAGGTAGTTTTTAGTATAATTTAGCTACTTTTTACTATGTTTTTATTAGTATTATGCAAAATTCACATTTCTGAACTTTACTATGAGTTTGTGTGTTTTTTTGTGATTTCAGGTATTTTCTGGCTAAAATTGAGGGACCTGAGCAAAAATTTGATTCAGAGGCTGAAAAAGGACTACAGATGCTATTGGATTCTAACCTCCCTGCACTCGAAACAAATTTTCTGGAGCTACAGAAACCCAGTTGGCGCACTCTCAATTGCGTTGGAAAGTAGACATCCAGTGCTTTCCAGCAATATATAATAGTCCATACTTTGCCCGATTTTTGACGACGCAAAATGGCGTTCAAACGCCAACTTTGCTCTATTCTGAAGTTAAACGCCAGAAACAGGTTACAAACCAGAGTTAAATGCCACAAAGAGGCTGCAACCTAGCGTTTAACTCCAAAAGAAGCCTCTACACATGCAAAGCTTCAATGCTCAGCCCAAGCACACACCAAGTGGGCCCGGAAGTGGATTTCTGTATCATTTACTTATTTTCTGTAACCCTAGTTACTAGTTTAGTATAAAAACTACTTTTAGGTAGTGTTTGGTGGAGAGACTGAGACAGAAAGACTGAGACTTAGAGACAGAGACTAAGAGACAGAGATTGAAATAAATGTCAGTATTCTATTTGGTGCAAAATGGGAGACAAGAATTAAAACAAGAATGAAACTTTAATTTAATTTGCACAAAGGGTAAAATTAGAATTAATTAATTAAAATAAAAGTATTTTAGGTATAAAATATTATTAAAGTTTTAGTCTCAATCTCTTAAAATTTCAGTCCCTTGTGTCCTTACTTTTTGGAAGTACTGAAATACTGAAATTTTGGAGATAGAGACAGAGATTTTAGTACCAATCTCTGAACCAACAAACACAATACTGAGTCTTAGTCTCTCAGTCTCTGTCTCAGTATCTCAAAACAAACGCTATCTTAGTGATTTATTTCACATCTTTGGTTCATTTTTGAGACTATCTTTGTATCACTTTTGATCTCTTGATCACGTTTAGGGGGCTGGCCATTCGTCCATGCCTGGACCATTATCGCTTATGTATTTTAAATGGTGGAGTTTCTACACCCCATAGATTAAGGTGTGGAGCTTTGCTGTTCCTCATGAATTAATGCGAAGTACTATTGTTTTTCTATTCAATTCAAGCTTATTCTTATTCCAAGATATTCACTCGCACTTCAACCTGATGAATGTGATGATCCGTGACACTCATCATCATTCTCACCTATGAACGCGTGCCTAACAACCACTTCCGTTCTATCTGCTATTGCTTGAGCGTGTATCTCTTAGCCTCTATTCCGAAAGATCGGAGTCTTCATGGTATAAGCTAGAATTATTGGTGGCCATTCCTGAGATCCAGAAAGTCTAAACCTTGTCTGTGGTATTCCGAGTAGGATCTGGGAAGGGATGACTGTGACGAGCTTCAAACTCGCGAGTGTTGGGCGTAGTGACAGACGCAAAAGGATCAATGGATCCTATTCCAACATGATCGAGAACCGACAGATGATTAGCCATGCGATGAGAGCGCATTTGGACCATTTTCACTGAGAGGACGGACAGTAGCCATTGACAACGGTGATCCCCAACATACAGCTTGCCATGGAAAGGAGTACGCATGATTGGATGAAAGCAATAAGAAAGCAGAGATTCAGAAGGAGCAAAGCATCTTCATACGCTTATCTGAAATCCCACCAATGAATTACATAAGTATTTCTATCTTATTTTCTGTTTTAATTATATTTTAATTATCAAAATCCCTTAACCATTTAAATCTGCCTGACTGAGATTTGCAAGATGACCATAGCTTTCTTCAAGCCGACAATCTCCGTGGGATCGACCCTTACTCACGTAAGGTTTATTACTTGGACGACCCAGTGCACTTGCTGGTTAGTTGTGCGGAGTTGTGAAAAAGAATTGAGATTATGAACATGCGTACCAAGTTTTTGGTGCCATTGTTAAAGATCACAATTTCGTGCACCAAGTTTTTGGCGCCGTTGACGGGGATTGTTTGAGTTTGGACAACTGACGGTTTATCTTGTTGCTCAGATTAGGTAATTTTAGTTTGTTTTTAATCTCTTTACTTCTTATTTTCGAAAAATACCAAAAAAATTTAATAAAATCATAAAAAACTAAAAATTTGATGTTTCTTGTTTGAGTCTAGTGTCAATTTCTAAGTTTGGTGTCCTGCATGTGTGTCTTTTCTTAAAAATTTTTCAAAAATAAGTTCTTGGTGTTCATCTTGACATTCAAAGTGTTCTTGGTGTTCATCTTGACATTCAAAGTGTTCTTGCATGCATCATGTGTTTTGATCTTGAATTTTCATGTTTTGAGCCATTTTTATGTTTTTCTCTCTCCTCATTAAAAATCAAAAATAAAAAAAATTATCTTTTCCTTATTTTGCTCATAATTTTTGAAAATTTGGATTGACTTAGTCAAAAATTTTAAAAAATTTAGTTACTTCTTATAAGTCAAGTCAAATTTTCAATTTAAAAATCCTGTCTTTTCAAATCTTTTTCAAAAATCAAATCTTTTTCATTTTTTCTTTCACATTTTCAAAATTTTCAAATTGATTTTCAAAATCTTTTTCTTATTTTTGTTTCATATTTTCGAATTCATTGCTAACATTTAATATTTTGATTCAAAAATTTTCAAGTTGTTACTTGCCTATTAAGAAAGGTTCAATCTTTGAATTTTAAAATCATATCTTTTAGTTTCTTGTTAGTCAAGTAATCAACATTAATTTCAAAAATCAAATCTTTTTAATTTCCTTTTCAAATCCTTTTCAAATTAAATTTCAATAATTTCAATCATATCTTTTTCAAAATCAATTTCAAATTCTTTTTTAACCTCTTATCTTTTCAAAATTGATTTTCAAATCTTTTTTCAATTAACTACCTGACTTTTTGTTTGATTTTAAATGTTTTCTATTTCAATCATATCTTTTTCAAAACCATCTAACTAATTTTCTCTCTCTAATTTTCGAAAACTCCTCCCCACTTTTTCAAAATTCCTTTTAATTAACTAATTGTTTTAAATTTTAATTTAATTTTATTTCTCTTTTTAATTTTCAAATTCTAACTAATAATTAAAATAAAAACAAAAATATTTTTCCTTTTATTTTAATTTAAATTCGAATTCTTCTCTCTCTCATCTCTTTCTATTTATTTATTTATTTACTAACACTTTTCTTCTTCTTAAAAAAAATTCGAACCCTCTCCCCCACTATGTGGTCGAATTATTCTCTCCTCTTTTCTTCTACTCACATAAAGGAATCTCTATACTGCGACATAGAGGATTCCATACTTTCTTGTTCTTTTCTCTTTCATATGAGCAGGAACAAGGACAAAGGCATTCTTGTTGAAGTTGATCCTGAACCTGAAAGGACCTTGAAGAGGTAGACAATGGCAGCCGAAAATAACAACAATGCCAACATTGCAAGGAAGATACTTGGTGACTTCATTGCACCCTCTTCCAACTTCTATGAAAGAAGCATCTCAATTCCTGCCATTGGAGCAAACAACTTTGAGCTTAAGCCTCAATTAGTTTCTCTAACACAACAGAATTGCAAGTTTCATGGACTTCCATTGGAAGATCCTTATCAGTTCTTAGCTGAATTCTTGCAAATCTGTGACACTGTCAAGACCAATGGAGTTGATCCCGAGGTCTACAGGCTTATGCTTTTCCCTTTTGCTGTAAGAGACAGAGCTAGAACATAGTTGGATTCACAACCTAAGGAAAGCCTGAACTCTTGGAAAAAGTTGGTCAGTGCTTTCCTGGCCAAATTCTTTCCACCTCAAAAGATGAGCAAGCTTAGAGTGGAAATCCAAACCTTCAGACAAAAGGAAGGTGAATCCCTCTACGAAGCTTGGGAAAGATATAAGCAATTGATCAAAAGGTGTCCTACTGACATGCTTCCAAAATGGAGCATCATATGTATATTCTATGATGGTCTGTCTGAGTTGTCAAAAATGTCATTGGACCATTCTGTAGGAGGATCTCTTTATCTGAAAACCCCTGCAGAAGCTCAGGAACTCATTGAAATGGTTGCAAATAACCAGTTCATGTACACTTCTGAGAGGAATCCTATAAACAATGGGACGTATCAGAAGAAGGGAGTTCTTGAAATTGATACTTTGAATGCCATATTGGCTCAGAACAAAATATTGACTCAGCAAGTCAATATGATTTCTCAGAGTCTAAATGGATTGCAAGATGCATCCAACTGTACTAAAAAAACATCTTCTGAAGAAGACGTTTATGATCCTGAGAACCCTGCAATGGCAGAGGTGAATTACATGGGAGAACCCTGTGGAAACACCTATAATCCTTCATGGAGAAATCATCCAAATCTCTCATGGAAGGACCAACAGAAGCCTCAACAAGGCTTCAATAATAATAATGGTAGAAGAAACAGGTTTTGCAATAGCAAACCTTTTCCATCATCTTCTCAGCAACAGACAGAGAATTCTGAACAGAGCCATTCTGGCCTGGCAACCATAGTCTCTGATCTATCCAAGACCACACTAAGTTTCATGAATGAAACAAGGTCCTCCATTAAAAATTTGGAGGCACAGGTGGGTCAGCTGAGTAAGAAGATTACTAAAACTCCTCCCAGTACTCTCCCAAGTAATACAGAAGAAAATTCCAAGAGAGAGTGCAAGGCCATAACCATGACCAACATGGCAGAACCTGGAGAGAGTGAGGAGGACATGAGTCCTAGTGAGAAAAGCCTCACGGGACGTCTTCTGGACAGAAAGGAGTTTCCCTTTGAGGAACCAAAGGAATCTGAGGCTCATACAAAGACCATAGAGATTCCATTGAACTTCTGTCTGCCATTCATGAGCTCTGATGAATATTCTTCCTCTGAAGAGGATGAAGACATCACTGAAGAGCAAGTTAATAAATATCTAGGAGCAATCATGAAGCTGAATGCCAAGTTATTTGGTACTGAGACTTAGGAGGATGAACCCCCTCTTGTTCACCAATGAACTGAATGCATTAATGAGGCAGACATTACCTCAGAAGAAACCGGATCCCGAAAAATTCTTCATACCTTGTACCATAGACACCATGACCTTTGAGAAGGCTCTATGTGACCTGGGGTCAGGAATAAACCTCATGCCACTCTCTGTAATGGAGAAACTGGGAATCTTTGAGGTACAAGCTGCAAGAATCTCACTAGAGATGGAAGACAAATCAATGAAACAGGCTTATGGACTAGTAGAGGACGTGCTAGTGGAGGTTAAAGGCCTTTACATCCGTGCTGATTTCATAATCCTAGACACTGGGAAGGATGAGGATGAATCCATCATCCTTGGTAGACCCTTCCTAGCCACAGCAAAAGCTGTGATTGATGTTGACAGAGGAGAGTTGATCCTTCAGTTGAATAAGGACTACCTTGTATTTAAGACTCAAGGTTCTCCTTCTGTAACCATGGAGAGGAAGCATGAGAAGCTTCTCCCAATACAGAGTCAAACAAAACCCCCACATTCAAACTCTAAGTTTGGTGTTGGGAGGCCACAACCAAACTCTAAGTTTGGTGTTGAGAGGCCCCAACCCTGCTCTGATTATCTGTGAGGCTCCATGAGAGCTCACTGTCAAGCTATTGACATTAAAGAAGCGTTTATTGGGAGGCAACCCAATGTTATTTAATTATATCTATTTATTCTCCATTGTTATTTTATGTTTTCTTTAGGTTGATGATCATGTGAAGTCACAAAAACAACTGAAAAATTAAAAACTAAATGAAAAACGGCATTAAAAACAGCTCACCCTGGAGGAAGAGCTTACTGGCGTTTAAACGCCAGTAAGAAGCATCAGACTGGCGTTTAAATGCCAGTAAACGCCAGAAAGAAGCATCAAGCTGGCATTAAACGCCAGAAACAAGCTACAGTATGGCGTTTAACACCAGAAACAAGCACCAACTTGGCGTTAAACGCCAATAAAGGGAGAAAAGCTGGCGTTAAACGCCAGAAACAAGCAGCAACCTGGCGTTTAACGCCAGAAGTGCACTCTAAGGGCGTTTTACACGCCTAAATGGAGCAGGGATGATAAGTCCTTGACCCCTTAGGATCTGTGGATCCCACAGGATCCCCACCTACCCCACCTCTCTCTCTTTCTTCTTCACACCTTTTCATAACACTCTTCCCCAAATACCCTTCACCAATCACCTCCATCACCTTTACCCATCACCTCTTCACCAATCACATCCATCCACTCTTCCCCAAAAACCCCACCTACCTCCAAATTCAAAATCCTTTCCCTTCCAATCCCAACCCTAATACACGAAACCTAACCCTCCCCCCACCCCTATATAAACCCCCCACCACTCCTTCATTTTCACACATTACAACCACTACTTCTACCCCTTGGCCGAACCACATATCCCCCTCTATCTCCTCCATTTTCTTCTTCTTCTACTTCTTTCTTTCTTCCTTTGCTCAAGGACGAGCAAACTTTTTAAGTTTGGTGTGGTAAAAGCATTTATTTTTGTTTTTCCATAACCATTAATGGCACCTAAGGCCAGAGAAACCTCAAGAAAGAGGAAAGGGAAGGCAATTGCTTCCACCTTTGAGTCATGGGAGATGGAAAGATTCATCTCAAAGGTCCATCAAGACCACTTCTATGAAGTTGTGGCCAAGAAGAAGGTGATCCCTGAGGTCCCTTTCAAGCTCAAAAGGAGTGAGTATCCGGAGATCCGACATGAGATTAGAATAAGAGGATGGGAAGTTCTCTCTAATCCTATTCAACAAGTTGGAATCTTAATGGTTCAAGAGTTCTATGCAAATGCATGGATCACTAAGAACCATGATCAAAGTATGAACCCGAATCCAAAGAATTGGCTTACAATGGTTCGGGGGAAATACTTAGATTTCAGTCCGAAAAATGTAAGGTTGGTGTTCAACTTGCCAATGATGCAAGAAAATGCACGCCCCTACGCTAGAAAGGTCAACTTGGATCAAAGGTTGGACCAAGTCCTCATGGACATATGTGTGGAAGGAGCTCAATGGAAAATTGACTCAAGAGGCAAGTCGGTTCAACTAAGAAGGCTTGACCTCAAGCCAGTGGCTAGGGGATGGTTGGAGTTCATCCAACGCTTAATCATTCCCACTAGCAATCGGTCTGAAGTTGCTATAGACCGGGCTATCATGATTAGAGAGGAAGTGGAAGTTCATGAGATTATACCTTAAGAGCTCTACAAGGTGGCTGGCAAGTCTTCCACTTTGGCAAGGTTAGCCTTTCCTCACCTCATTTGTTACCTCTGCAATTCGGCTGGGATTGTCATAGAGGGAGACATCCTCATTGAAGAGGACAAGCCCATCACTAAAAAGAGGATGGAGCAAACAAGAGAGCCCACTCATGGACCTCAACAAGAGCATGAGGAAGTTCCTCATCATGAAATCCCTGAGATGCCTTAAGGGATGCACTTTCCTCCATAAAACTATTGGGAGAAAATCAATACCTCCCTATGAGAAATGAGTTCCAACATGGGACAACTAAGGGTGGAGTATCAAGAGCATTCCATTCTCCTCCATGAAATTAGAGAAGATCAAAGAGCCATGAAGGAGGAACAACAAAGGCAAGGAAGAGACATAGAGGAGCTCAAGCATTCCATTGGATCTTCAAGAGGAAGAACTAGCCGTCATCACTAAGGTAGACCCGTTCTTTAATTTCCTTGCTCTTATTTTTCTGTTTTTCGAAAATTATGCTTTATGTTGTATTTATGTTTGTGTCTTATTACATGATCACTAGTGTCTTAGTGTCTATGCCTTAAAGCTATGAATGTCCTATGAATCCATCACCTTTCTTAAATGAAAAATGTTTTTTATCACAAAAAAACAAGAAGTACATGATTTCGAATTCATCCTTGAAATTAGTTTAATTATTTTGATGTGGTGACAATACTTTTTGTTTTCTGAATGAATGCTTGAACAGTGCATATTTTTGAATTTATTGTTTATGAATGTTAAAATTGTTGGCTCTTGAAAGAATAATGAAAAAGGAGAAATATTATTGATAATATGAAAAATCATAAAATTGATTCTTGAAGCAAGAAAAAGCAGTGAAAAATAAGGCTTGCAAAAAAAAAGGCAAAAATAAAAGAAAAAAAAAAGAAAGAAAAAGAAAAAGCAAGCCGAAAAAGTCAAGAGCTCTTTAAACCAAAATGCAAGAGCAAAAAGCCAGTAACCCTTTAAACCAAAAGGCAAGGGAAACAAAAGGTCCAAGGCTTTGAGCATTAATGGATAGGAGGGCCCAAAGGAATAAAATCTTGGCCTAAGCGGCTAAACCAAGCTGTCCCTAATCATGTGCTTGTGGCGTGAAGGTGTCAAGTGAAAAGCTTGAGACTGAGCGGTTAAAGTCATGATCCAAAGCAAAAAGAGTGTGCTTAAGAACTCTGGACACCTCTAATTGGGGACTCTAGCAAAGCTGAGTCACAATCTGAAAAGGTTCACCCAGTTATGTGTCTGTAGCATTTATGTATCCGAGGTAATATTGGAAAACAAAGTTCTTCGGGCCACGGCCAAGACTCATAAAGTAGCTGTGTTCAAGAATTAACATACTGAACTAGGAGAATCAATAACACTATCTAAATTCTGAGTTCCTATAGATGCCAATCATTCTGAACTTCAAAGGATAAAGTGAGATGCCAAAACTGTTCAGAGGCAAAAAGCTACTAGTCCCGCTCATCTAATTGGAGCTAAGTTTCATTGATATTTTGGAATTTATAGTATATTCTCTTCTTTTTATTCTATTTGATTTTTAGTTGATTGGGGACAAGCAACAATTTAAGTTTGGTGTTGTGATGAGCGGATAATTTATACACTTTTTGGCATTATTTTTAGGTAGTTTTTAGCATAATTTAGCTAGTTTTTACTATGTTTTTATTAGTTTTTATGCAAAATTCACCTTTTTGGACTTTACTATGAGTTTGTGTGTTTTTCTATGATTTCAGGTATTTTCTGGCTGAAATTGAGGGACCTGAGCAAAAATCTGATTCAGAGGCTGAAAAAGGACTGCAGATGCTGTTGGATTCTGACCACCCTGCACTCGAAATGGATTTTATGGAGCTACAGAAACCCAATTGGCGCGCTCTCAATTCCATTGGAAAGTAGACATCCAGGGCTTTTCAGAAATATATAATAGTCCATACTTTGCCCGAGTTTTGACGATGCAAACTGGCGTTCAAACACCAACTTCCTGCCCTATACTGAAATTAAACGCCAGAAACAGGTTACAAACCAGAGTTAAACGCCACAAACAGGCTGCAACCTGGCGTTTAACTCCAAGAGAAGCCTCTACACATGCAAAGCTTCAATGCTCAGCCCAAGCACACACCAAGTGGGCCTGGAAGTGGATTTCTGCATCATTTACTTATTTTTTGTAACCCTATTTACTAGTTTAGTATAAAAACTACTTTTAGTGATTTATTTCACATCTTCGGATCATTTTTGAGACTATCTTTGTATCACTTTTGATCTCTTGATCACTTTTAGAGGGCTGGCCATTCGGCCATGCCTGGACCATTATCACTTATGTATTTTCAACGGTGGAGTTTCTACACCCCATAGATTAAGGTGTGGAGCTCTGCTGTTCCTCATGAATTAATGCAAAGTACTATTGTTTTTCTTTTCAATTCAAGCTTATTCTTATTCCAAGATATTCACTCGCACTTCAACCTGATGAATGTGATGATCCGTGACACTCATCATCATTCTCACCTATGAACGCGTGCCTGACAACCACTTCCATTCTATCTTCTATAGCTTGAGCGTGTATCTCTTAGCCTCCATTCCGAAAGATCGGAGTCTTCGTGGTATAAGCTAGAATTATTGGTGGCCGTTCCTGAGATCCAGAAAGTCTAAACCTTGTCTGTGGTATTCTGAGTAGGATCTGGGAAGGGATGACTGTGACGAGCTTCAAACTCGCGAGTGTTCGGCGTAGTGACAGACGCAAAAGGATCAATGGATCCTATTCCAACATGATCGAGAACTGACAGATGATTAGCCATGCGGTGACAGCATATTTAGACCATTTTCATTGAGAGGACGGACAGTAGCCATTCACAACGGTGATCCCCAACATACAGCTTGCCATGGAAAGGAGTACGCATGATTGGATGAAAGCAATAAGAAAGCAGAGATTCAGAAGGAGCAAAGCATCTTCATACGCTTATCTGAAATCCCACCAATGAATTACATAAGTATTTATATCTTATTTTTTGTTTTAATTATATTTTAATTATCAAAATCCCATAACCATTTGAATCTGCCTGACTTAGATTTGCAAGATGACCATAGTTTGCTTCAAGCCGACAATCTCCGTGGGATCGACCCTTACTCACTAAGGTTTATTACTTGGACGACCCAGTGCACTTGCTGGTTAGTTGTGCGGAGTTGTGAAAAAGAATTGTGATTATGAACGTGCGTACCAAGTTTTTGGCGCCATTGTTAAAGATCACAATTTCGTGCACCAAGTTTTTGGCGCCGTTGCCGGGGATTGTTCGAGTTTAGGCAACTGACGGTTCATCTTGTCTCAAATTATGTAATTTTATTTTGTTTTTAAGCTCTTTACTTCTTATTTTCGAAAAATACCAAAAAAATTTAATAAAATCATAAAAAACCAAAAATTTGATGTTTCTTGTTTGAGTCTAGTGTCAATTTCTAAGTTTGATGTCCTGCATGTGTGTCTTTTCTTAAAAATTTTTCAAAAATAAGTTCTTGGTGTTCATCTTGACATTCAAAGTGTTCTTGGTGTTCATCTTGACATTCAAAGCGTTCTTACATGCATCATGTGTTTTGATCTTGAATTTTCATGTTTTGAGCCATTTTTATGTTTTCTCTCTCCTCATTAAAAATAAAAAATAAAAAAAATTATCTTTTCCTTATTTTGCTCATAATTTTTGAAAATTTTGATTGACTTAGTCAAAAATTTTTAAAAATTTAGTTACTTCTTATAAGTCAAGTCAAATTTTCAATTTAAAAATCCTATCTTTTCAAATCTTTTTCAAAAATCAAATCTTTTTCATTTTTTTTTCACATTTTCGAAAATTTCAAATTGATTTTCAAAATCTTTTTCTTATTTTTGTTTCATATTTTCGAATTCATTACTAACATTTAATATTTTGATTCAAAAATTTTCAAGTTGTTACTTGCCTATTAAGAAAGGTTCAATCTTTGAATTTTAAAATCATATCTTTTAGTTTCTTGTTAGTAAAGTAATCAACATTAATTTCAAAAATCAAATCTTTTTAATTTCGTTTTCAAATCCTTTTCAAATTAAATTTCAATCATTTCAATCATATCTTTTTTAAAATTAATTTCAAATTCTTTTCTAACCTCTTATCTTTTCAAAATTGATTTTCAAATCTTTTTTCAATTAACTACCTGACTTTTTGTTTGATTTTAAAAGTTTTCTATTTCAATCATATCGTTTTCAAAACCACCTAACTAATTTTCTCTCTCTAATTTTCGAAAACTCCTCCCCACTTTTTCAAAATTCCTTTTAATTAACTAATTGTTTTAAATTTTAATTTAATTTTATTTCTCTTTTTAATTTTCGAATTCTAACTAATAATTAAAATAAAAAAAATATTTTTCCTTTAATTTTAATTTAAATTTGAATTCTTCTCTCTCTCATCTCTTTCTATTTATTTATTTATTTTTATTTACTAACACCTCTCTTCTTCTTAAAAAAAATTCGAACCCTCTCCCCCACTCTGTGTTCGAATTGTTCTCTCTTCTTTTCTTCTAAACACCCAAAATCACAAAAATCACTCAACAACTAGAGCCAAAATTTCGAAATTCTTAAGGGCTGAAACTAGGTAGAAATTTTCGAAAAGCTTACCACAATCCTAGCTAGAATTGATGAGCTCGGCGAGAGCTTTGTGTGGCCACAAACCATTCGCAAATCGGAGCACTGTAGCTCAAGTTATGATCAAATGAGTGAGAGTGTGAATAGTATTCTCCTCCCTCTTCTCTAACCCTACCAGCTGCTGTGTTTGTGTTATTATGAAGTGTGGTGAGGCTAAAATGGCCTCACTTAAGGTTATATATGTTGGGCTTGGGCTAACTTGGGTCCGGTCTAACCTGTTAGCGTTTTTGGCCCGTTTGGCCCAAACCTTTAAAACTAGTGCCCAGTTTTCGACTTTAACTATTTTCTTAAGTTTTTTCTATAGTTTTTACTGCTCTCACACAGTACCGGACAGATTTAAGCTGGTACTGCCGGCTAATTTATCGGTACGCAATTTTCCGCAGAAAATTACATTTTCCAACTCAGAAAAATCTACTGAGTCCAAAAGTTATATTTAAATTTTCTAATTAAAATTCTAAATTTTTGGGTCCTATTTTGGGAAATTAATTTAATTTAATTAAGCGATTAATTAATTGTGATTCTTACATTCTTCCCACCAAATTAGTTTGGTTTACCTATTATCATCGTTAAAAGTTCCCTCAACTTAAACCTACATCTCACTATTCACCTTTTTATTCTCCCACGTCAACTCAATTTCCTATTTACACCCTTTATTCTTATTCATAATGCCATATCTTAACCAAATTCAAGCCTATGTTGTACTTATCCTTCTCACTCATAGCTCCCTTCAGTCAACCTCAATACAACATTTGTATTTCAATTTAATGTTCTCCAAATCTATTTTGCAAAACCAACAATTTATCCATTACCATCTACACACAAATCCAATCACACTTGTAATCATCTTCAAAACCTACCCCGAATCAATTTAATCTTACAACCATAATTAAACTTAGATTCTTAAAAATCTTTACTTACATTAACCCACTAAACTCTTCAAGTTTTCAAGCCTAAGATATGTCTAGTCACCATTCTACTACCTCTATTCACAACTATCAGGTGCCATTGCATTCCACAAACTTCTGCTGCGCCACTCTAATTTTCAGCCACTAATTAATTAACTAATCCAATTGTTCAATCAAGTCATACATCATTTTTGGATTACAAAACCTAGGCTTACTTCTGAACTCCCTCAACTTGACCCAAATACGATTTACACTTATCTTAAGACTAAGTCATAACTTAGGACCTTATAGCATCTCTATGCCTAATTCAAGATCTTATTAAATCCTCAATCTCAATAATTATATTACCTAGGACCTCAACAACATCAAGGGTACCTACTCAGGTTATTTATCTTTAAGTGCAACACTACAACTCAGCATACTAAACAACCAATGAATTTCCACTTATCGTAACTGAAATTAAATGCCACTCTATGTCAAACGCAATCAAAATTTAAGCCTAAATTCATGCCCACTCATTTTTCTCCGTTTCTATTTGCTTCTTCACTTAAATAATTCACCCAGTACCAAAAGTTATATCAATCACCCTAGAATCTATACATAAAAATCAAAACAAATGTGGATATTCTTGTATGGTATCTTAACCCAAAATCATAGTCTTTCAGTAGTTTCATCCATCTCCATGGAGGTAGTTCCCTCCTTGCTCGACATCTTCAACATAGCACAAATACAGTAGGCTCCAGATCGTGAATCAGAGAATCCACTTCGTGCGGCCTCAACCGTCATGACGCATAAACCACTACATCCTAATGTTACATCAAAATGCACTCCAAGATTTCCAACAAAGCATCACCGTAGATTCCAATTGGTTCATGGGGTTCAGCAACACCATCATTAGTTCCCTAGTCAATATTTCTTTCAAGTTTTTGAGGAATTTTCCCCATAATTTGACGTCCATACCAATGGGGCTTCCTTGTGCATCAATTTAGTCATAGGTAACGCCATTTATAAAAGTAGGGCTTCACAACTCCTCGTGATATCGCACACTCACAAGTTTTGTCCTTTGTGTTCATAATCCATGTCCTAAGAAACTAATATATCGATGGTTGCGTCTAAGGATTGCATGCAACGTCGAAATGAGCCAAGTTATCTGAAGGAATATCAAGCTCAAAAGAGAGCAAACAATTTCGAATGGTATCCATAAGAAATTGAAAAAATACATTATGTTGTGATCGGACAAGGTTGTAGAAAATAAGAATGTGCACTAGAAAGAGAATTAGAGTGCACCTCAAGAAAGGAATTCCAAATTAAGAATCTTTAGAGGAAATGATAAAGCACATTGAATCAAAATATATCTCTGCTGATTTTAAAAAATCACGAGAACGTGAATAAAGATGGTTTATCTCAACAGTAATCTCCCTTACACTCGATTGGGTCGAAACGAGTATAGGCTCATGTCAAGGAGTAAGAGTTTCGTGCAAGGACAAATGCAAGCAAGGGTTTGATTTAGGAAACGTTCAAATTTATTATCAAGAAGGATCACGGAATAAAGTACTTCAACTCGGGTTATAAAAGAAAGACAGACCAGGTCGTACGCATTTATTGGTAATCTCTTTCTCGTATTATGTCTCCCATTGCCATTGTAATACCTTACCACACAGAGCTTTACGCTTAAGCTGTAAAACAGAGGTGGTGTGGTATTACGACCTCTAAAATAAAAATATATGCATAATAATATTAAAAAGGATACAGTATACGAGGAGTCTTGAAAAATGGATAAAGGAAATCGCAAAATAAAAAGCGCAATGCTCAGGAAACAAGATTACTTGCGTGCGAAGAAAACTAAGGTTCATAAGCATAACTAACCAGAAAGTAGGAATAGAAGGTCAAGATTACAAAATAACAAGCTCCTAACTCAGCCTGCGAAGCTAAGGCTGCTGGAGAATATTTACATACATATATACATAACTCGAAGTCGAAAATACATATATAAACCTTACTTCTCCTTAATCCTTTAAGAGGTACAAAATCAAGCAAGTTGTTCGGAGAGTCAAGTACATAAGATTAAATAAAATTATACACCAAAATAAAATCCCAGAAACCACTTTGTTGTAGAACTCCAGACGCCTAGTTAGGTGCCTCTCGCTCTGCATATGAAAAACAGCAACATAGTATGGGATGAGAACCGGAGTTTCTCAACATGTTAAAGGTGCCACACACAAGATATAAAGTTCTGAGAATGCCAGAGGCAATCCTAGAATGCCATCACTCAGATGATAAAACTTAAAGGACTAAAACAGAAACCATGAATCAGGGTAGTTTTTTAAGGCTTTCTAAACTTAACCAATTCCTTAAATCTAACTAAAACTTAACTAGAGCAATAAATCTTTCCACCTTTCCTCCGTACCTCTATCTCTGGTGAATTTGCATAGACAGACAAGCAAACAAGGGCAACCACAGGTAGAATACAAATAATACAAATAGCAAGTATAACAATTAGCATATTATAGTCACTTAGGCAATCCCAATTAATGCATAATCAAACAAAATCATACAAATGCATATGATGCATGCCTTTCCTATTGGCTGTGAGCTCACGTGTCAGTTAACTGTCAGAACCCGACACATCCGGTAGCTAACCCGGATACCGTCTCTCAACTGTGCATCTTTAAGAGGCATAAGATCAGGGGATTAGTGCCCTACCACCTTCTCCTGGAGGCATACACTAGGGACAAATAAATCGGGGGATCAGTGCCTTACCACCTTGCAGACAGAGAGAAAAAGAATGTGAGGGAATACGTCAGGGGATTAGTGCCCTACCACCTTCCTCACATCCCACAAAACACAATTACAATAAATGCGAGGGGATGAATCGAGGGATTAGCGCCCTACCGCCTTCCCCACATTTCACAAAACACAATTACAATAAATACGGGGGAATGAATCGAGGGATTAGCACCCTACCGCCTTCCCCACATTTCACAAAACACATCAATATCACTGTTATGTCCATCTATTCTCAAAATTCATAATCATTATTCCTTTACATTCATTCATTATAGCATGGTCTCACACATACATCTCATGTCCTTACATTTTTGTACATAATTCATCATTTAAAAGTCTTACTTCACCCTCAAGTTATCACCATTTCCTAGTTTCATCCCATTACTAGGACTAATACTGAGATCTAGGGTTAAAAGAGTGAAATAGAAGTTTAGAGGTTTATAATCATGTTTAAAATACAAAAATCTCATTTGCTGAAAACAAGGGTCATGCGTACACGTGGGCCACGTGTACGCGTGGGCGTACAATTTTCTAGGCTCGCGTACGCAAGCACCATGCTCGCATACGCGAGATACCCAACCCAAATAGGTTGGTCACGTCGCGTACAGTGGTCGCGTACACAAGTTATGTAGAACAGTAAAAATGCTGAATGCTGCAAAATTTTTGGCTTTGCACTCCAAACTTCCGATGCGCATAACATTTTCATTTTAAAACATTTTTCATCCGTTCTTCAAACTGTGTAAACATCACGGACCCAATTTTCACTTGAAACAAGTTTTAAATAATTTAAAGGTCTGAAAGCTAAGTTATGGCTCACCGAAGTTTGGCCAAAAATTAATTTTTCACCAAAAACCTCATACCTCAATTTTCATCAAAAATCAAACTCAATCCACATTTTATGCTTACAAACTACCCACCAACACACCATATCACAGCCATACAGCCTCTACATTCTACTATAATCAACCATACCTCAATTTTACATAATTTTCATACATGAACTTCCACAATTTTACCAACAAATCATTAACAATCCATCATCTATTTATATTCATCATTATCAACATATCAAGCATCATTAATCCATCATTCATCACCCTACTCTCATCATGAACAATTATCATCAAAAATACTCAATCCATATTAACAATCATCATCAAAGGTGCTAGGAAATTATCAAACTCATGCATTCACACCTATCCTATGGTCATCTAGCCTAAGTTTTCACAACACATTATATATTAAATATGAGAAACCTAAACCATACCTTGGCCAATTTTTACGTATTACCCAAAGCAACCCACCAAAGCCGAACACAGCCCCAAATGTCCAAATCACCAAAGCATTGACACCTAACCTCCACCAAGTCTCCAATATATATATATATATATACACCTAAATTCACATCACCACACACACACACACACACACACACACACACACACACACACACATATATATACGTAGTTCACACATATCATACGTATATACTTCAAAATTCAGAATTTACATACTCAAAACGAAGAATTGGCTAGCGTTAGAGACCTCACCGTACCCACAGACCAAGAGAGCCAAATCCAACAAGCTCCACAAGCTAATTTGAACTTAGAATACCAAAATCGACAAAATCTCAATATAGGACTGATAAACCACTATTTTATGATTTATAATGTGTTTAATTGTGTGGTTTTATCGTGATCTTTACCCACTTATCCATATGATTAGCATGCATTTATATTTCCTTCCTAAAATTATTACATGATTGAAAACTTGCGTCCTAGAGACTTTTAATTATGTATTTTAATTCTCCTTTACTCCATTAAATGCCGTGATCTGTGTGTTAAGTGTTTCAGGCTTTATAGGGCATGAATGAGTTGGAGATTGGAAAGGAAGCTTGTAAAAATGGAAGGAACACAAGAAATTGAGGAGATGACCAGCGAAAAGTAACGTGGCCGCATGGCTCACGCGACCGCGTGGATTGGAATAGCACAAGTGACGCGGAGGCGTGGACGACGCGCTCGCGTGGCAGGGAAAAACGCTGAATGACATGGCCGCATGAATGACGCGATCACATGACGAGCGCGATCTGCATAATCTGCAGAATTCGCTGGGGACGATTTTGGGCCCTGTTTTGACCCAGTTTTCGGCCCAGAAAAGCAGACTAGAGCCAGAGAACATGTAGAGACCGGAAACAACATTCATTCTACACAATTTTTTAGTTTTTAGATCTAGTTTTACTCCTCCTCTAGGTTTTCTCTCTACACATTCATAGTTCTTAGGATTTTATTTCTATTGCTTTTTGCATTGGGATATTGAGAAGAGTTATTACCTCATCAAGACTTCGTCATTCTAGTTCGTTTTCTTTACTTGGCTCTTACTCTTCCATGTCCTTTAATTTACTCAATTTTACTATTGAATTATTTTTAGAATTTATTAATAGAAGAATTACTTTTATTTTTAATTGATTTCTTTGATTATTATTTATCATGTCTTTCTTTAATTCCCTTTCCTATGTTATGAATTCTACATTCACAATGAGCGAGTAGTTCCCTAACTTGATGGGGAGTTGATTGAAAGGAACCCTTGAGTTTGAATGCTCAAAAAGAAAAATTGTAATTGGGTTTATTGTTGGATTGCCCTCTAGTCACTGACACCAATCCTTTTTAAATGAGTGGGTTAGAACTTGTGAATAGAAGTAGCATTCCAACTTGTTTGACTTTTCCTTACCTAGTAAGGGATAACTAAACAGAACAACCTTCAATTATCAATTAATCTTGAGAGTACTTCAACAAGAATAGGGCTTCCAACTAATCTACTCCCAGTCAAGGCTTTTATTTAAATTATTTAATTCCTCTAATTTAATTTCCTGTTTATTCAACTCAAACCCTTTTTGAAAACATCTGATTAATAAAATAGCACACCTTTCTGCAACTCGTTGGGAGACGACCTGGGATTCATACTCCCAGTATTTTAGTTTTAATTTTTGTGACACCCTTCTAAATTGATAAGCGGATTTCTGGTTAGTTAAGAACTATACTTGCAACGCATATCTTATAACAATTCTTGACTCGCCAATTTCCGCCACGTCAATTTTTGGCGCCGTTGTCGGGGAGTTGGAATAGAGTGCTAAAGTTATTAATTGGAATTTATTTATTTGCATTTTATTTTATCCTGCTATTATGAGCTGCTTGTTTCTTTTGTTAGATGACGCGTTTACTTCCTGATCCAAGCTTGCCAGTATTCGATCCTGAGATTGAAAGAACTATTTCACGGATAAGGCAAGCTCGGCATCGGTTAGTCCTCTCTGAGGGCGGATCTAAAACGTCACTTGAGGAAGAAATAGCCCCCGTTCTACTGATTTGGTTGATTTACGTGCAGGTGACATGGCAGCAGCTAGGAGAGTTACTATCCAGGAGGCTGGAGCCCTTGATTTTTCAATGCAACCGTTTCAAGCGCATCACCCAGCGGTGGCTACAGACTTTGAAATAAAGACTGCACTGCTCAATTTGATGCCCAAGTTTCATCGCTTACCTGCTCAAGAGCCTATCAAGCACCTGAGAGATTTTCAAGCAGCCTGTTCTACTGTATGTCTGAAACATGGTATACCTTCTAAGTTGTTTTCCTTTATGAATTATCAGTTATGTTGCTTATTCCATGTATCACTCACATGCTTGAAATGTTTGTTTGTCTTATCATTCTAAATCCGAGGGGTGCTTCATCACCCGGTAACTTGAGTTAACTAAATCGGGATTATCGATTGAAAACTCACATTCAAGAGTAGCTCTATAATAGAACATTTAGCAACCCAAAGAGGTGCTGGACACCACTATCTAAATAAAATTTCAATGTTATATGCCTGTGAGTGAATGTGTTAAGGAGAGAGACTTGAGTTAGTAAATCTTTAAGAGTGCTTCAACACTTAACAACTTAAACCAACTGGTTTGGGATTGTTGATTGAAAGCTTATGCTAAAGAGCCGCCTTAAGACAAGATTTTTAGCTCAATTAAAATAAAGGAAATTTGAAAAAAAAAAGAGAGAGAAGTAGAGAAAAGAACAGTTTAAGGATTATGTGCTAAGGAATAGAAAAAGAGTCTAGTAAAATTAACCAACCTAGTATTGAAGCAAGCATTTCAACTAAGAATTTAGATGAGTCTTGATCAGTTGCACTAAATAGATGACTACACGCATGAGGATAACATATTCCGTGGAAGAATTCTTCTCTGTTAAGACATTCAATTCTTGCATCTTAAATTCTTTTGTCAAATTATTTTACCCCTTGCTTGAGGACAAGCAATATTTTAAGTTTGGTGTTGTGATGCATTCGCATTTTTTGCTATATTAGCTAGTCAGTTTAGTTAGTTTTAGCTTAATTTCATTCACTTTCTTTGGAATAAACAAGCATTCATATGAGTTTCTCTTCATGCATTCATGAACCAAGAACTAGGTGGAATTTGTCCATATTCATGCAAATTTATGAAGCTTACAAATGAAGTAGTATGAATGAATCTCTTGAAAATTTATTTCATAGAATGGAAAGACTTTGAGGAAGTTTCTTTTGGTTAATGATAGGAAATGAAGCAAGAAAACATGGAGCCATGAGGAAGGGTGGCACGTTGCCAACTCCAAGGACAAGGGAGTGTTCCATAACAACGCCAGGAGCACCCATAGGAAGAGGCATGCACGTTGCCAACGCCAAGTTCTGAAGGCGTGTTCATTGGCAACGCAACAAGCAAGATCTTGGGCCAACCATGAGCTCGAGCACGTTGTCCACCTTTGGTAACAAGGGCGTGTTTGAAGGCAACGCCAGCAACAACGCCAAGAGCAAGATTTTAGGCCAACCAAAAGCTTGAGCACGTTGTTGCCTTGGGCATGAACTAGAGTGTCTATCAACAACGCCCAACAATGCAAGGCAGCCCTGGAGAGTGAATTTGGGCGTTACCAACTTGGAGCTACATTGGAGTGCTTGGCAACAACTTGGAGCAAGGTTTGGCTAGGAAATGAACTCTAGCACGTTGCCAACGCCAGCTCCTATTGGTATGTTTCAAGGCAATGTTGAGATAGAAGACTTGGCCCTGGAAAGGAAGATACACGTTGCCAATGCCAGCTCCTAGAGGCGTGTCCCAAGGCAACGCAACAAGCCAGGATTCGGGGCTGGGAAGGAAGCAACTATGGAGAGAACTTCCAAGCCTTCTACCCATCAAGCACATTGCCAACCTAGAGATGAGGGGCGTGTTTGATGGAAACGCCAGCAACCATGGATCTTCACTCATGCACGTTGCCAACGCCAGTTTCTATAGGCGTGTTTAGGGGCAACACGGCAAGCAACTTTGGGAAGCAAGTCCAAAGCTCGAGCACGTTGCCAGCCAAGAGATGCAGGGGCGTGCTTGATAGTAACGTAGGCAAGCAATGCCAAGCAAGGAAGCTGTCCAGGAAAGGGAGCCAGCACGTTGCCAACGCCAGAGTCCAAAGGCGTGTTTAGGGGCAACATTGCAAGCAAGGTTGAAGGCTAGAAGGCAGCCCTGGAGGGCAATCTCAAGACTCTAGCACGTTGCCAACGCCACCAACAAGGAAGTGTTTGGTGACAACATGGGCAAGCAAGGATGCTGGGCCAGGAGAGAGTTCGAGCACGTTGCCAATGCCAAGCTCTATAGGCGTGTTCCAAGGCAACGTAGCAAGCAAAGTTGAAGGCTAGAAAGCAGCCCTGGAGGGAAGCATCGAGCATGTTGCCAACGTGCCAACAAGAGGGCGTGTTCATCAACAACGCCAGCCCCATGTCCCAGCCCTGGGAGGTTTGGCACGTTGCCAACTTGGAAGAGAGGGTGCGTGTTCAGCAACAACTTCAACAAACTTGGCAGCCTGACCTTACCTTCTTTGAGGAAGCATAACTTGAGATAGAAAAATCCAATTGAGATGATTCTAAGTGCATTAGAAAGAAGACATTCTAAGCTTTCCAATGATATATGATAGTCTATATTGAAGTAGAGGATTGATACTCAAATTCTGGGCAACATTAGGCATGCAAAGTAGAGCCAAGAAGAAGGAAAGCCAAGTTGTTAGCAACAACTTGGGCTAACAACGCCCAGCACAAAACTCCAAGCCCAGGAAACTCATGAGCACGTTGCCAACGTGCATTCACACTGGCGTGTTTGCCAGTAATGCCCTCATTGGGCCAGGAGCATTATGAATGAACCCCTCTCTCCCTGTTGAGCAACACTTCTTCTATTGACATCTTCCACTAAGCCAAGAATTCAACAAGGATAAAGCCCACATTGCTAGCCCAATTGAAGATCTCTGAAGGAGTTTTAGGAGTAGTATAAATAGAGAAGAGTTTGATCCTTTGGGAGATTGGACTTTTTGGACACTTAGACATTTTTCTATTACACTAGCATTTTTACTCTTTACTTTTTCTCACCGGTCTTCTATTTTGTTTTTCTTGCAATTTTGAATTTCAGTTTTAAGAACTTCTTCTTCTTCTTCTTCATGCTTCTCTACACTTAGTTTAATTTTCATCTTTGTAATTGTTGTTGAAATTTGAGCTATGATTCACTAAGCCCCATTTTCATTAGAGGGAAGAGCTCTGTTTATTTGAATGGGTTGATAACTTTTCTTTTCCTTCTCAATTCAAGTGGTTCATCTAAGAGGAAACTCTTGTTCTTCACAGATTTAATCACCATCGAGAGAGGGATTGAATCTATATGAATTATGTGGTGAACTTGAGAAAGGAGCTACATAATTCAGTTTAGAGTTCATCCTTTCATGATTTCTTTGATCAATACACTTTGGGTTGGTATGTGAGATGTAACCCCCCTTGGTTGAGATCCTGGGAATTGTGTGGCTTGAAGGATTAGTTAATGAGCTTCATCACTTCTCATGAACAATTAGATCACGAGAGTGGAAATTGGTTGTGTTGAGAGAAATTGAGTTACCAAGAGATTGGAACTCAATTACCTACAATCTGCCATGGATCTATACCCATGATTGAGAAGGAATTGATCAACATCAATTCATGAGAATTTGCATCTCTGATCCTTAATGATCTCTTCCATCATTAATTCTCATTTCATTTGCTCTTTAGTTATTTTGAATACCTATTACCCAATTCCCTTTTACATTCAAGCAATTTAACTTTCCTGCTATTTAGATTCAGTTTCAATTATTTGCAATTTACTTCTCCGCTCTCTATAATTCAGCACTTTACTTTCTTGCAATTTACTTTTGATGTCATTTAAGTTTCTTGCAATTTAAGTTTCCATTATTTACTTTCGGTTATTTTAATTGCTTTCCTTACTTTAGTTCTTAAATTTTCTTGTCATTTAATTCTTTGCAAATTTCTTTTAAGCATTCAAATCTCATGAAATCAAAACATTGTTTGCTCAACTAAACTACCATTTAACCAAAGTTGCTTAATCCACCAATCTCCGTGGGATCGACCTCACTCTTGGTGAGTTTTATTACTTGATATTGATGTGCGGAAAATGATCCAACACAAAACTCACCGGCAAGTGTACCTGGTCGCATCAAGTAATAATAACTCACATGAGTGAGGTCGATCCCACATGGATTGAAGGATTGAGCAATTTTAGTTTAGTGGTTGATTTAGTCAAGAGAATCAAGTATTGGTTGAGTGGTTTGTAATTTGCAGAAACTAAATTGCTTGAAATGTAAAGGGAGAAGGGGAAATTGCAGTAAATGAAAGAGCAGGAAAGTAAATGTGCTGAATCTTAAAGAACAAGTAAGGTAAATAGCAGAAACTTAGATTGCAAGAAATGTAAATAACTGAAGCTTAAAGTGCAAGAAATGTAAATTGCTTGAATCATAAAAGGAATTAGGAATGGGGATTGCAGGAATTAAACAAGCAAGAGTAAATTGCAATAAACAGAAGAGTAGAGGATTAATTGAATTAAACTAGATCTCAACAGAGAAGTAAAAATGCTTTGAGAATTTAAAAACAGAGAATGAGCAATGCTTAATTTGCAGCAATTTAAAAGAGGTTGAAGATCTCAGGAGTGGAAGAGACTAGATAACAAGTCTAGATCTCAAATCCTTCCTTGATCCAACAAGAACAATTGCAAAGGAGATAAAGAAAAGTAAATTGTAGAATTAAAGAGAAGATGAAGCAGTAAAGTAAACAGAAATGGAGATTCAATTATGCAGAGAAAGTAAACAAGAGATCTCAAGGTGAGATTGAAACAGAAGTTCTTCAATTCTTCACCCAAGATCAAAAGCAAGAAAAGTAAAGAGTGCTCAAGCAAGAACCATGAAGAAGAGAGATCAATTCTCTTTCCAAATTCTCTAAGATCCAAATTCAAAAGTAAAAAGCTCAAAAATGAAAATGACAATTAAAGGGAAAATTCAAAGTAAAGTCTAGAGGTCCCCAAAAGTTAAATCAAACTAGCTTCTATTTATACACTTTCTATTCTTGGATTTTAGAATTTGGATGGGCTTTCAAATTTGGTGGCGCTCCTCCCTTATGTTTCAAAGGATTCCCAAGTTCGAAACTTGGCCCAAGCATTTTAGCTATTTCTTCTTGATTTTCCTCGCAAGGAGTAGCGTGTGGTTCCAAGTTCGAACCTTGGATGAAGCATTTTGGCTATTTCTTCTTGATTTTCCTTGCAAGGAGCGTTCCTTGTCTCCCCTTGGTCCTTGGTTCGAAACTTGGTGGCTTCCTCCCTTGGAATTTCATCTTGAATTAATTTTGAGAGGTTCCCGATAAAACTCACTTAGTGAACTGAGCTTTATGTTGTTCCCTTACTTTCTTTAGTGCTCAGTTGACTATTTGAACTTAGCTTGGTGCCTTACTTTCTCTCATTTGTCTTTGTGAAGCTCAGTTTGCTTTCTCAACTTAGCTTCCATTCTTCTTTGATCTTTGCCACGCTTTTCCTCTCTTGGGCACACTTGTTGCTTCCTTTGGACACATTCCTTAGGCCACGCTTTTCTTATTTTCTTCTTTCTTCTCCTACAAGTAATCAAATCAACCAGTCAAAGTATCACAAATTTCACAAGGTTTATAAATCAATTAATTATTAATTAAATTTAGCTTAAACCTCATGATTTAGCATCAATTACATGGTGGTTGTTTGATTTAAAGAAGTCATGCATTTTCATTCCAAATTACTTACTTAGAATGCAAGAAAGTGCATAAAACCTAATAAAAACAAAGAGAAAGGCTAGTGAAACTAGGCTAAGATGACTTGTCATCACAACACCAAACTTAAAACTTGCTTGTCCCCAAGCAAGAAGATAATTATGCTCAAAAGTTCTTTCCATCAGGATGGATTGAAGAATAACTTGTAATTTCCTGTGAGTGAAGTGATTAAGTGACAGTGGGGTGAACTCTAAATTATATGCTCATGCAAGGGCTCCAGTTCTTACTAGCCCCTACATCTTGGAAGTCTTAGGTCTTAGAACTTTCATCCAAATGATATCATGGAGATCTCTCCATAGGTAATCACCTTGAAGCAGCTTATGATTTGTGTTTTGGAATTGACTCTAAGTGTCATGTCTCAAAGCGGCTCTTTAGATAAGCTTTCAATCAATACTCCTAAACCAGTTGGTTTTAAGGTATTAGGTGTTGAAGCACCCCTTAGGATTTACTTGCTCAAGCCTCTCTCTTTGACACAATTCGACCACAAGCATTTACTAGGATAATAACTCTTTGAGTTCTTGTTTCTTTCTTCTTCTTTTTTTTTGCCTAGTAATTGATGCTCAGAGCCTTGGGCCATGTTCTCTTTGTTTTTATATCTTCTTTATTTTCTTTTGTCTGCTGCTTCTTGGATCAATAAATGTTCGAAAATCTCCACAATACTTCTTTGAACTCTATGTTCTGCCTATGAGCTCCCATGCAAGTTTTCATAAGCATGCAACCTCAATGCATAATCACACAACCAGAACCACCACTTCTCCTAATCTTTTGCTTGCCTCAAAATTGTTTAATTCCTCAATCCTTCCTTTCAAAGAACTATCATGTGGTGCCCTTTTTTTTTTCGAAATTTTGAGTGCACGCAAGCTTGAAAAGTGTAGTGTTGTGAATAATCAAGCATCTTAATTATTGAATTACAGAAAAACAATACTATGCAGACAGGCAGGGGTATTATATCACTTTCAATCATAGCAGTATCTGATATAAAATAATCACTGAACAATACAACCTTTTGGAATTTATTTGCTGTCCTCCTCCTCATCATCATCATTGCTGATCTTCACATTCCTCTTTCATCTCTTTGATTGATGATACTTAATCTTTCCAAAAGTTTGTATGGTGCTCTGCAGTGATATTGAAAGTTGCTTGTTCCCCAAGCACTTGAAAAATAGTTAGCATGCATGATTTATTTGTGGGCCTTTGAACTTAATTTGGTATGAAAACACCAAACTTAGTACCTTGCCAATGGTTTTCATGCATCAGATTAACCATATGTGAAGTTTTTTTTCTTTTTTTTTTCAAAAGCAATAAAACTGAAAACTTAGGAAACAGCAGAATAGTTAACTAGTTTATCTAAATGCTCAAAGCTAGCATTATGCAGGAGGTGAGAATATGTTTTATGATGAGATTTTGGTGGAACACTGATGAGCGGATAATTTATACGCTTTTTGGCATTGTTTTTAGTATGTTTTTAGTAGGATCTAGTTAGTTTTAGGGATGTTTTCATTAGTTTTTATGTTAAATTCACATTTCTGGACTTTACTATGAGTTTGTGTGTTTTTCTATGATTTCAGGTATTTTCTGGCTGAAAATGAGGGACTTGAGCAAAAATCAAATTCAGAGGTTGAAGAAGGACTGCTGATGCTGTTGGATTCTGACCTCCCTAAACTCAAAATGGATTTTCTGGAGCTACAGAACTCAAAATTGCGCGCTTCTAATTGCGTTGGAAAGTAGACATCCAGGGCTTCAAGAAATATATAATAGTCCATACTTTGCCCAAGTTTAGATGACGCAAACTGGCATTCAACGCCAGCTCTCTGCCCAATTCTGGCGTCCAGCGCCAGAAACAAGTTGCAAAGTGGAGTTCAACGCCCAAACTGGCACAAAAGCTAGCGTTCAACTCCAAGAATGACCTCTCCACGTGTAGACTTCAAGCTCAGCCCAAGCACACACCAAGTGGGCCCCGGAAGTGGATTTATGCATCAATTACTTACTTCTGTAAACCCTAGTAGCTAGTTTATTATAAATAGGACCTTTTACTATTGTATTAGACATCTTTGGATTATCTTTTGATCTATTGATCATGCTTGGGGGCTGGCCATTCGGCCATGCCTGGACCTTCATTACTTATGTATTTTCAATGGTAGAGTTTCTGCACTCCATAGATTAAGGTGTGGAGCTCTGCTGTTCCTCAAAGATTAATGCAAAGTACTACTGTTTTCTATTCAATTCATCTTATTTCGCTTCTAAGATATTCATTCGCACTTCAACCTGAATGTGATGAACGTGACAATCATCATCATTCCCTATGAACGCGTGCCTGACAACCACTTCCGTTCTACATTAGATTGAATGAGTATCTCTTAGATCTCTTAATCAGAATCTTCGTGGTATAAGCTAGATTGATGGCGGCATTCATGAGAGTCCAGAAAGTCTAAACCTTGTCCGTGGTATTCCGAGTAGGACTCTGGGATTGAATGACTGTGACGAACTCCAAACTCGCGAGTGCTGGGTGTAGTGACAGACGCAAAAGGATAGTAAATTCTATTCCAGTATGATCGAGAACCTCCAAGATGATTAGCCATGCAGTGACAGCGCATCGGACCATTTTCACAGAGAGGAATAGGATGCAACCAACGACAAGGTTGATGCCTCCAGACGATTAGCCGTGCTGTAACAAAGCATTTGGACCATTTTCCCGAGAGGATTGAAAGTAGCCATTGGCACCGGTGACATCCTTACATAAAGCCAGCCATAGAAAGGAGTAAGACGGATTGGATGAAGACAACAGGAAAGCAGAGGTTTAGAGGAATGAATGCATCTCCATACGCTTATCTGAAATTCTCACCAATGATTTACACAAGTATTTCTATCCTTATTTTAGTATTAATTTTGAAAACTCCATAACTATTTTATATCCGCCTGACTGAGATTTACAAGGTGACCATAGCTTGCTTCATACCAACAATCTCCGTGGGATCGACCCTTACTCACGTAAGGTTTATTACTTGGACGACCCAGTGCACTTGCTGGTTAGTTATGCGAAGTTGTGAAGATATGTTTAGACCATGGTTTTGTGCATCCGTTTTCGGTGCCATCGCCAGGGAATCAATTTCGAACAATAATTCACAACCTGAGTAAAAATTTCGCATACTAAGTTTTTGGCGCCGTTGCCGGGGATTGTTCGAATTTGAACAACTGACGGTTCATCTTGTTGCTCAGATTAGGTAATTTTCTTTTTGTTTTATTTTCAAAATTTTCAAAAAAATCTTTCAAAAAAATTTTTCTCCTTTGTTTTCGAAAAAATTTTAAAAATAAATATTTTCAAAAAATATTTTTCTTCAGAATTTTTAAGAATGAATTCTAGTGTTTCATGATGATTTTTTGAATCCTGGCTGGCTGTAAGCCATGTCTAATCTTTTGGACTGGGGTTTCAACTTATCATCACAAGAGCTTGTTGATTCTCACACACTTAGTTGTTCTATACATGGAAGGTATCAACAGCATACTAAAGCTTGGCTGGCTATTAAGCCATGCCTGACCCTTTGATTGGAGCTTTAGACTAAAGAGCATAAGATTCCTGGAATTCATATTAAAAATTTTGGAATCCTTATTTTTCTTTTTCAAAATGATTTTTGAAAAATTAAAAGAAAATACAAAAAAATTAGAAAATCATAAAAAATCAAAAAAATATTTCATGTTTCTTGTTTGAGTCTTGAGTCAAGTTGAAAGTTTGGTGTCAATTGCATATTCATCTTGCATTTTTCGAAAATTCATGCCTTCATAGTGTTCTTCATGATCTTCAAGTTGTTCTTGGTAAGTCTTCTTGTTTGATCTTGATGTTTTCATGTTTTGTGTCTTTTCTTGTTTTTCATATGCATTCTTGCATTCATAGAGTCTAAGCATTAAAGAATTCTAAGTTTGGTGTCTTGCATGTTTTCTTTGCATAAAAAATTTTTCAAAAATGTGTTCTAGATGTTCATCATGATCTTCATAGTGTTCTTGGTATTCATCTTGATATTCATAAGCATTCTTACATGCATTCATTGTTTTGATCCATAACTTTCATGCATTGCATCATTTTTCTTGTTTTTCTCTCTCATCATAAAAATTCAAAAATAAAAAAAATATCTTTCCCTTTTTCTCTCTTAAAATTTCGAAAATTAGATTTGACTTTTTCAAAAAATTTTAAAATCTAGTTATTTTTATGAGTCAAATCAAATTTTCAATTTAAAAAAAATCTTATCTTTTTCAAAATCTTTTTCAAAAATCAAATCTTTTTTTTAATTTTTTTAGTTATTTTCGAAAATTTCAAAAATATTTTTCAAAAATCTTTTTCTTAATTTTACATCATATTTTCGAAAATAACATCATCAATTAATGTTTTGATTCAAAAATTTCAAGTTTATTACTTACTTGTTAAGAAAGATTCAAACTTTAAGTTCTAGAATCATATCTTGTGATTTCTTGTGAATCAAGTCATTAATTGAGATTTTTAAAAATCAAATCTTTTTCAAAAACCAATTTCTATCATATCTTTTCAAAAATATCTTCTTATCTTACCTTTTTCAAAAAAGTGATTGCAAAATATCTTTTCTAACTTCCAAACTTCTTATCTTTTCAAAAATTTGTTTCAACTAACTAACTAACTTTTTGTTTGTTTCTTATCTTTTTCAAAACCACCTAACTAACTCTCTCTCTCTAATTTTCGAAAATATCTCCCTCTTTTTCAAAAATTCTTTTTAATTAATTAATTATTTTAACTTTTGATTTTAAACTTTTCAAAAAAAAATTACTAACCTTTTTCAAAAATTATTTTCGAAAATCCTCTCCCTCTCTCATCTTATTCTATTTATTTATTCATCTACTAACATCTCTTCCTCACATCACTCACCAAATTCGAACCCCCTCTTCTATCTGTGTTCGAATTTTTTTCTTCTTTTCTTCTTCTACTAACAATAAGGAACTTCTTTACTGTGACATAGAGGATTCCTCTTCTTTTCTTTTTCTCTTCTCTTTCTTATGAGCAGGGACAAAGAAAAAGGCATTCTTGTTGAAGCTGATCCAGAACCTGAAAGGACTCTGAAGAGAAAACTAAGAGAAGCTAAATTACAACAATCCAGAGACAACCTTATTGAAAATTTCGAACAAGTAAAGGAGATGGCAGCCGAACCCAACAACAATAATGCAAGGAGAATGCTTGGTGACTTTACTGCACCTAATTCCAATTTACATGGAAGAAGCATCTCCATTCCTACCATTGGAGCAAACAATTTTGAGCTGAAACCTCAACTAGTTTCTCTGAGCAGGAGAACTGCAAGTTTCATGGACTTCCATCTGAAGATCCTTTTCAGTTCTTAACTGAATTCTTGCAGATCTGTGATACTGTTAAGACTAATGGAGTAGATCCTGAAGTCTACAGGCTCATGCTTTTCCTTTTTGCTGTAAGAGACAGAGCTAGAATATGGTTAGACTCTCAACCTAAAGACAGCCTGAACTCTTGGGATAAGCTGGTCACGACTTTCTTAGCCAAGTTCTTTCCTCCTCAAAAGCTGAGCAAGCTTAGAGCTGATGTTCAAACCTTCAGACAGAAAGAAGGTGAATCCCTCTATGAAGCTTGGGAAAGATACAAGCAGCTGACCAAAAAGTGTCCTTCTGACATGCTTTCAGAATGGACCATCCTGTATATATTCTATGATGGTTTATCTGAGCTATCAAAGATGTCATTGGATACTTCTGCAGGTGGATCCATTCACCTAAAGAAAACGCCTGCAGAAGCTCAAGAACTCATTGACATGGTTGCTAATAACCAGTTTATGTACACTTCTGAGAGGAATTCTGTGAGTAATGGGACGCCTATGAAGAAGGGAGTTCTTGAAATTGATACTCTGAATGCCATATTGGCTCAGAACAAAATATTGACTCAGCAAGTCAATATGATTTCTCAGAGTCTGAATGGAATGCAAGCAGCATCCAACAGTACTCAAGAGGCATCTTCTGAGGAAGAAGCTTATGATCCTGAGAACCCTGTAATAGCAGAGTTAAAATACATGGGTGAACCATATGGAAACACCTATAATCCATCATGGAGAAATCACCCAAACCTCTCATGAAAGGATCAAAAGCCTCAACAAGGCTTTAATAATGGTGGAAGAAACAGGTTTAGCAATAGCAAGCCTTTTCCATCATCCACTCAGCAACAGACAGAGAATTCTGAGCAGAATCCATCTAGCTTAGCAAATTTAGTCTCTGATCTATCTAAGGCCACTGTGAGTTTCATGAATGAAACAAGGTCTTCCATTAGAAATTTGGAAGCACAAGTGGGCCAGCTGAGTAAAAAGATCACTGAAATTCCTCCTAGTACTCTCCCAAGCAATACAGAAGAGAATCCAAAAGGAGAGTGCAAGGCCATTGAATTAATTACCATGGCCGAACCCACAAGAGAGGAGAAGGACGTGAATCCCAAGGAGGAAGACCTCCTAGGACATCCAGTGACCAATAAGGAGCTTCCCGCTGAGGAACCAAAGGACTCTGAGGCTCAATTAGAGACCATAGAGATTCCATTGAACCTCCTTATGTCATTCATGAGCTCTAATGAGTACTCCTCTTCTGAAGAGAATGAGGATGTTACTGAAGAGCAAGTTGCCAAGTTCCTTGGTGCAATCATGAAGCTGAATGCCAAATTATTTGGCATTGAAACTTGGAAAGATGAACCTCCCTTGTTCACCAATGAACTAAGTGATCTGGATCAACTGATATTGCCTCAGAAGAGACAGGATCCTGGAAAGTTCATAATACCTTGTACTATAGGCACCATGATCTTTAAGGCTCTGTATGACCTTGGTTCAGGGATAAACCTCATGCCCCTCTCTGTAATAGAGAAACTGGGAATCTATGGGGTGCAAGCTGCTAAAATCTCATTAGAGATGGCAGACAATTCAAGAAAATAGGCTTATGGACAAGTAGAGGACGTGTTAGTAAAGGTTGAAGGCCTTTACATCCCTGCTGATTTCATAGTCCTGGATATTAGAAAGGAAGAGGATGAATCCATCATCCTAGGAAGACCTTTCCTAGCCACAGCAAGAGCTATGATTGATGTGGACAGAGGAGAATTGATCCTTCAATTAAATAAGGACAACCTTGTGTTTACAACTCAAGGATCTCTCTCTGCATCCATGGAGAGGAAGCAGAAAAAGCTTCTCTCAAAGCAGAGTCAACCAAAGCCCCCACAGTCAAACTCTAAGTTTGGTGTTGGGAGGCCACAACCAAACTCTAAGTTTGGTGTCAAACCCCCATATCCAAACTCTAAGTTTGGTGTTGGGAGGTCTCAACAAAGCTCTGCACATCTGTGAGGCTCCATGAGAGCCCACTGTCAAGCTATTGACATTAAAGAAGTGCTTGTTGGGAGGCAAACCAATGTTTATTTATCTAATTTTATTTTTGTTTTTCATGTTTTCTTAGGTTCATGATCATGTGGAGTCACAAAATAAACGAAAAATTTAGAAACAGAATCAAAAATAGCGGAAGAAAAATCACACCCTAGAGGAAGCACCTGCCTGGCGTTCAACGCCAGAACAGAGCATGGTTCTGGCGCTGAACGCCCAAAATGGGCAGTATCTGGGCGCTGAACGCCCAAAATGGGCATCATCTGGGCGCTGAACGCTAGAATTGCACCCTGGAGAGGAGCTGGTGCTGAACGCCCAGAACAAGCATGGTTCTGGCGTTCAACGCCAGAAATGGGCAACAAATGGGAGTTGAACGCCCAAAATGGGCACCAACCTGGCGCTGAACGTCCAGAGTTGTGTGCAAGGGCATTTTACATGCCTAATTTGGTGCAAGGTTGTAAATCCTTGAACACCTCAAGATTTGTGGACCCCACAGGATCATCTCAGGATCTGTGGACCCCACAGGATCCCCACCTACCTCCACTCAATCTCTTCTCTCTTCTCAATCATCCTCTATTCCCAATAAACACTCTTCCCCAAAACCCTTCACCTATCACCTCCATCTCTCTTCCCTATTAACCCTTCACCACCCAAACCCATCCATATGGCCGAACCTTAACCCCCCTCCCTTCCCTATATAAAGCCCTCCATTCTTCCTCATTTTCACACAACACAACCCCCTCTTCTCCATCTTTTCTTCTTCTTCTTCATCTAATTCTTTATTTTCTTGCTCGAGGGCGAGCAATATTCTAAGTTTGGTGTGGTAAAAGCATAAGCTTTTTGTTTTTCCATTACCATTGATGGCAACTAAGACCGGAGAATCCTCTAGAAAAGGGAAAGGAAAGACAAAAACTTCAACCTCCGAGTCATGGGAGATGGAAAGATTCATCTCCAAAGCTCATCAAGACCACTTCTATGATGTTGTGGCCAAGAACTTGGATTTTAGTCCGGAAAAAGTGAGGTTGGCGCTTAACTTGCCTATGATGCAAGGAGATGAACGCCCCTACACTAGAAGGGTCAACTTTAATCAAAGGTTGGACCAAGTCCTCATTGACATATGTGTGGAAGGAGCTCAATGGAAGATTGACTCCAAAGGCAAGCCGGTTCAACTAAGAAGATTGGACCTCAAGCCTGTGGCTAGAGGATGGTTGGAGTTCATCCAACGCTCCATCATCCCCACTAGCAACCGATCTGAAGTTACTGTGGATCGGGCCATCATGATCCATAGCATCATGATTGGAGAAGAAGTAGAGGTTCATGAAGTCATCTCCCTTGAACTCTACAAAATAGCCGAAAAGCCCTCTCCTGGGGCAAGGCTAGCTTTTCCTCATCTTATCTGCCATCTATGTTACTCAGCTGGAGCTTCCATAGAAGGAGACATTCACATTGAGGAAGAGAAGCCCATCACTAAGAAAAAGATGGAGCAAGCAAGAGAGCCCATTCATGGAGCTCAAGAGGCGCAGGAAGCTCATCACCATGAGATCCCGGAGATGCCTCAAATGCATTTTCCTCCACAGAATTTTTGGGAGCAAATCAACACCTCCCTAGGAGAATTAAGTTCCAACATGGGACAATTAAGGGTGAAACATCAAGAGCACTCCATCATCCTTCATGAAATTAGAGAAGATCAAAAAGCAATGAGGGAGGAGCAACAAAGACAAGGAAGAGACATAGAAGAGCTCAAGGACATCATTGGTTCCTCAAGAAGGAAACGCCACCATCACTAAGGTGGATTCATTCCTTGTTCTTATTTCTTCTGTTTTTCGTTTTCTCTATGTTAAGTGCTTATCTATGTTTGTGCCTTCATTACATGATCATTAGTAGTTAGTAACTTTGTCTTAAAGTTATGAATGTCTTATGAATCCATCACCTCTCTTAAATGAAAAATGTTTTAATTCAAAAGAACAAGAAGTACATGAGTTTCGAATTTATCCTTGAACTTAGTTTAATTATATTGATGTGGTGACAATGCTTCTTATTTTCTGAATGAATGCTTGAACAGTGCATATGTCTTTTGAAGTTGTTGTTTAAGAATGTTAAATATGTTGGCTCTTGAAAGAATGATGACTAGGAGACATGTTATTTGATAATCTGAAAAATCATAAAAATGATTCTTGAAGCAAGAAAAAGCAGCAAAGAACAAAGCTTGCAGAAAAAAAAAAGAAAAAAAAATGGCAAAAAAAATAGAAAGAAAAAGAAAAAGCAAGCAGAAAAAGCCAAAAGCTCTTAAAACCAAGAGGCAAGAGCAAAAAGCCAATAACCCTTAAAACCAAAAGGCAAGGGCAAATAAAAAGGATCCCAAGGCTTTGAGCATCAGTGGATAGGAGGGCCTAAAGGAATAAAATCCTGGTCTAAGCGGCTAAACCGAGCTGTCCCTAACCATGTGCTTGTGGCGTGTAGGTGTCAAGTGAAAACTTGAGACTGAGCGGTTAAAGTCAAGGTCCAAAGCAAAAAAAAGAGTGTGCTTAAGAACCCTGGACACCTCTAATTGGGGACTTTAGCAAAGCTGAGTCACAATCTGAAAAGGTTCACCCAATTATGTGTCTGTGGCATTTATGTATTCGGTGGTAATACTGGAAAACAAAGTGCTTAGGGCCACGGCCAAGACTCATAAAGAAGCTGTGTTCAAGAATCATCATACTGAACTAGGAGAGTCAATAACACTATCTGAACTCTGAGTTCCTATAGATGCCAATCATTCTGAACCTCAATGGATAGAGTGAGATGCCAAAACTATTCAAAAGGTAAAAAGCTACAAGTCCCGCTCATCTGATTGGAGCTATGTTTCATTGATAGTTTGGAATTTATAGTATATTCTCTTCTTTTTATCCTATTTGATTTTCAGTTGCTTGGGGACAAGCAACAATTTAAGTTTGGTGTTGTGATGAGCGGATAATTTATACGCTTTTTGGCATTGTTTTTAGTATGTTTTTAGTAGGATCTAGTTACTTTTAGGGATGTTTTCATTAGTTTTTATGTTAAATTCATATTTCTGGACTTTACTATAAGTTTGTGTGTTTTTCTGTGATTTCAGGTATTTTTTGGCTGAAATTGAGGGACTTGAGCAAAAATCAGATTCAGAGGTTGAAGAAGGACTGCTGATGCTATTGGATTCTGACCTCCCTGCACTCAAAATGGATTTTCTGGAGCTACAGAACTCAAAATGGCGCGCTTCCAACTGTGTTAGAAAGTAGACATCCAGGACTTTCCAGCAATATATAATAGTCCATACTTTGCCCAAGTTTAGATGACGCAAACTGGCGTTCAACGCCAGCTCTCTACCCAATTCTGGCGTCCAGCGCCAGAAACAAGTTGCAAAGTGGAGTTCAACGCCCAAACTGGAACAAAAGCTGGTGTTCAACTCCAAGAATGACCTCTCCACGTGTAGACTTCAAGCTCAGCCCAAGCACACACCAAGTGGGCCCCAGAAGTGGATTTATGCATCAATTACTTACTTCTGTAAACCCTAGTAGCTAGTTTATTATAAATAGGGCCTTTTACTATTGTATTAGACATCTATGGATTATCTTTTGATCTATTGATCACGCTTAGGGGCTGGCCATTCGGCCATGCCTGGACCTTCATTACTTATGTATTTTCAACGGTAGAGTTTCTGCACTCCATAGATTAAGGTGTGGAGCTCTGTTGTTCCTCAAAGATTAATGCAAAGTACTACTGTTTTCTATTCAATTCATCTTATTTCGCTTCTAAGATATTCATTCGCACTTCAACCTGAATGTGATGAACGTGACAATCATCATCATTCCCTATGAACGCGTGCCTGACAACCACTTCTGTTCTACATTAGATTGAATGAGTATCTCTTAGATCTCTTAATCAGAATCTTCGTGGTATAAGCTAGATTGATGGCGGCATTCACGAGAGTCCGGAAAGTCTAAACCTTGTCCGTGGTATTCCGAGTAGGACTCTGGGATTGAATGACTGTGACGAACTCCAAATTCGCGAGTGCTGGGCGTAGTGACAGACGCAAAAGGATAGTAAATTCTATTCCAGTATGATCGAGAACCTCCAAGATGATTAGCCATGCAGTGACAGCGCATCGGACCATTTTCACAGAGAGGAATAGGATGCAACCAACGACAAGGGTAATGCCTCCAGACGATTAGCCATGCTGTGACAGAGCATTTGGACCATTTTTCTGAGAGGATTGAAAGTAGCCATTGGCTACGGTGACATCCTTACATAAAGCCAGCCATAGAAAGGAGTAAGACGGATTGGATGAAGACAACAGAAAAGCAGAGGTTCAGAGGAATGAATGCATCTCCATACGCTTATCTGAAATTCTCACCAATGATTTACATAAGTATTTCTATCCTTATTTTAGTATTAATTTCGAAAACTCCATAACTATTTTATATCCGCCTGACTGAGATTTACAAGGTGACCATAGCTTGCTTCATACCAACAATCTCCGTGGGATCGACCCTTACTCACGTAAGGTTTATTACTTGGACGACCCAGTGCACTTGCTGGTTAGTTATGCGAAGTTGTGAAGATATGTTTAGACCATGGTTTTGTGCATCCGTTTTCGGTGCCATCGCCAGGGAATCAATTTCGAACAATAATTCACAACCTGAGTAACAATTTCGCATACCAAACACCAAACTTAGAATCCTTTATTCTCCCTTATAATGTTTTGGTGTGCAATACCAAACTTACCTTTTTACAATATAGATAAGGCTAATTAACCTCTTTATTGAAATAACTATGAAAAGAAACTACCTCAGGTTGGGTTGCCTCCCAACAAGCGCTTCTTTATTGTCATTAGCTTGACATCCTTCATTCTGTGCTCATGGAAGTTCAAAATCTTGTTGCCTTTGATTTTCTCCTCTCATCCTGAGCTTCCTTTCCTCTGTTTCTTCTTGTGAAATTTCTCTGTGATGCTTTTCTTGGATGAGTAATTCTTTTCCCATAGCCCTCTTATTTTCCTTCAGAATTGCTTTCCATTTCTCCAACCTAGCAGCTTTTTCGTTGTCTTTTGGGTCATCTTCAATGACTTTGGAGATGATATTTGCCTTCTTCTCACCCGTTTCAGCAAGGTGCTTAGCTAATTGTTGCATTTGCTTCTCAATTCTTCTTATTGAGGCTTCCTGATCCTTCATTGTCACCTCTTGGTGCTTCATCATTCTCTCTATTAAGATCTCCAAGTTGGTGATCCTCTGAGATTCTTGTGAGATTAGTTGGTTGTGGGGTGTTGGGGGTTGGAAGTGTGTGCATTGGGGTGGTGCGTGATGGTTGTTGTTGTGAGGGTGGTTTTTATGCTGGTTTTTGAAGTTGGGGTTGTTGCAGTTGAAGTCCCTTGGTCTTTGATTTTGGTGTTTGACCCCCCTCCAGTTGGAATGAGTCCTCCAGGGTGGGTTGTACACATCATTCTGAGACCTGTGGTGGAACATGCTTGAGGAGCTGTTTGGAGAGTGTGGTCGCTCATGACTTTGTTGCTCATAGTTAATTGCTCCAAAACCTCTTTCAGGTTGATTCCCATCATGTGACGTTTTAAGTAAGTTGTGAGTATTTATTGCAGCAACTTGTAGCCAATCAATTTTTCTGACTATCAGCTCCAATTGTTGTTGAAGTTGTTGGTGTATCTGTTTGTTTTGGGCCATAATGACACTTACACCTTCAATTTCCATCACTCTTTTCTCTTGTGTGGATGGTTGTACTTCTGTTTCTAGCTCACCAATTTCCTGGAGTGGTTTCAGCTTGGCTAGGAGTTCACTCATTAGTTCTTCCCATCCGATGATGCTTCCTTATGGGAAAGCTTCAAACCATTGAGCAACGTCGTTCATGGTGCCGAGTGGGTGCTTCAAGTTATGGGTTGCATTATCATCTAAGGTGGGAACATTACTCCCATGATTACTGGAATTCGTTGAGTTCCCCTCCATGATCTGCACAATCACAAACGGTCCAAATGAAGATACAGTATATTCATGCCAGAATATGATTAGAAGATTAGTTGACAGAATGTGACAAACAGCTGATAAACTTAAAAGATTAATGGACGAAAATTGCTTCCAGGTAAATCACATTATTGTTTTTTAGATGGTTACACAGGTTATTTCCAGATTCATATAGCTCTTGAGGATCAGGAAAAGACCATTTTTACATGTCCTTTTGGGACTTATGCTTACAAGAGAATGCCCTTTGGCTTGTGCAATGCACCAGCTACCTTCCAAAGGTGCATGATGAGTCTTTTCTCTGATCTTATTGAGGACTGTATGGAAGTTTTTATGGATGATTTTAGTGTATATGGCGATTCCTTTAGCCTTTGCTTAGATGGATTATCTAGAGTATTAGATAGATGTGTCAGTACAAACCTTGTATTAAATTTTGAAAAATGTCACTTTATGGTAAAACAAGGTATTGTACTAGGACATGTTGTGTCTAATACTGGCATTTCTGTAGATCCAGCAAAGGTGGATGTTATTTCTAGTTTACCTTACCCCTCCTCTGTGAGGGAAGTCCGTTCGTTCCTTGGCCATGCAGGTTTTTACAGGAGATTCATTAAGGACTTCAGTAAGGTAGCACTTCCCTTATCCATACTATTGCAGAAGGATAGAGTTTAGTGAGGATTGCAAACAAGCGTTTGATAAGCTGAAGACCGCCCTGACTCAAGCTCCAATTGTGAGAGGACCAGACTGGAGCCAGCCATTTGAAATAATGTGCGACGCCTCCAACCATGCAGTAGGAGCAGCACTGGCTCAGCGTGAAGGTATGGACCCCTTTGTTATTGCTTATGCGTCTAAAACTTTAGATGCCGCTCAGTCCAATTACACTACTACTGAGAAAGAGCTTCTTGCTATTGTTTTTGCTCTGGATAAATTTCGAGCCTATTTACTTGGTACAAAGGTAGTAGTGTACTCAGACCACGCAGCTCTAAAGTATCTATTAGCTAAAAAGGAGTCCAAACCAAGGCTTATACGTTGGATACTGCTATTACAAGAATTTGATTTAGAAATTAAGGATAGGAGTGGTAACCAGAATTTAGTGGCAGACCACTTGAGTCGCCTTGAGCATTACAGATGACCCCACTCTTATAACTGATAATTTCCCATTTGATAACCTGCAAGCAGTATCTGAGGTAGTCCCTTGGTATGCACCTGTAGCTAATTATCTAGTTAGCCGCACCTTTCCTCCAAACTTTTCTAAGCATCAAAGAGACAAGCTGAAAAGCGAGTCTAAATATTATATATGGGATGACCCATATTTATGGAGATGTGGCGCTGACCAGGTAATTAGACGGTGTGTGCCTCAATCAGAATTCCAGTCCATCTTAGAGGCCTGTCACTCATCTGAGAGTGGAGGACATTTTGGCCCTCAAAGAACAGCTAGAAAAATCTTAGACTGTGGATTCTGGTGGCCTACTCTTTTTAGAGACACTGCTGAATTTTGTAGATCTTGTTTTCCATGCCAAAAATTTGGTAATATATCCAAGAGGGATGAGATGGCTCAACAAATTATGCTTTTCTGTGAAATTTTTTATGTTTGGGGCATTGACTTCATGGGTCCATTTCCAAATTCTAATGGTTATTTTTATATATTGTTAGCTGTGGATTATGTTTCCAAATGGGTGGAAGCAATTCCTACCCATACTGATGATGCTAACACTGTTGTTTCCTTTGTGAGAAACCATGTTATTTGTCGCTTTGGATCACCACGAGCAATCGTGAGCGATCAAGGCACCCATTTTTGTAACAGGAGACTAACAGGATTAATGAAGAAGCATGGGATAATTCATAAGGTTGCAACAGCCTACCATCCTCAGACTAATGGGCAAGCCGAGGTGTCAAATAGAGAGATAAAGTATATCATGCAGAAGATAGTCAAACCACATAGAAGAGACTGGAGCACCAGGCTACAAGATGCACTCTTGGCATATAGAACAACATACAAAACACCCATTGGGATGAGTCCTTTCCGCTTAGTTTATAGAAAAGCTTGTCATCTCCCTGTTGAAGTAGAGCACAAAGCCTTTTGGGCAGTAAAGGAGTACAACATGGGAATTGAGAAAGCTGGAGCTGAAAGGAAGTTGCAACTACAAAAACTGGAAAGCCTTCGCCTAGAAGCTTATGAGAACTCAAGACTATACAAGGAGAAGATGAAGGCTGTACATGATCAGCACATCAAGAGAAAAGAGTTCCAACCTGGGAATTTAGTCCTCCTTTACAAATCTCGACTGAGGCTCATGCCAGGCAAGTTGAGATCAAGATGGGAAGGTCCATACAGAGTAGAGAAGGCCGAACTGTACGGAGTTTTTCAACTAAGTCATCCTTCAAGCTCTGAACTTATCAAAGTTAATGGATAACGTTTAAAGCTGTACCATGGAGAGAGGATGAAGAAAAACAAGGAGCTCGAGATCTTCCTCTTGGAAGATCCCCACATAGCCGAAGACTGAGCTAGTGGAGCGTCCAACTTACGGACGTTAAAGCAAAGTGCTAGGTGGGAGACGACCCACCATGGTATGATCGTTCTTTTCTTTATTCTTAGTTTTCCTATTCAATAACTCTTCTCTTTATTAATACATTTCGTGCATCTACATTTACATACTTTTATTTAAAAAAAAAAATTCACGCGACGCGACCGCATCATTGACGCGTCCGCGTTGCAGGTGATTGGAGAAAATAATAAAACAAACAGAGAGTCACGCGAGAGCATGGCTGGAGGCGTGCCCGTGGCACAAATCGCCCCACGCGACCGCGTCACTGACACGTCCGCGTCGGGTGGGAACATTGGCCTCCCACGCGACCGCATCACTCATGCGGCCGCAAGCCCTGGAATTTGATGTGAAAAGGGTGCACGACCGAAAGTTGTGCTAGAGTGGTGCTGGATTGGCGCTGAATGCACAATTCTTCCCACGCAGACGCATGGCTCACGCGTCCGTGTCATATCCTTCTAATGGCCACTCACGCGATCGCATGCCCCATGCGATCGCGTCACCCAACATTTGGCGCAATAAGAGTTTAAACAGAGAGTTGTGCAAGTGCGAGGCTGCCTTCGCGCCAATAGCATAAAATGGGTCACGCGACCGCGTGACCGACGCGACCGCGTGCCACACGCGACCGCGTCGCTTGCGCCGCACAGCTTCCCTGATTTGCCAATTATCTTATCTTTCTTTTCCCCAAATCCTATTTTCTCTTTTCCCTCCTTATTCCTTCCTTCTTCCTTCTTCCTTCTTCCTTCTTTCTCACTTTCTACTCTCTCTCTCTCACCCCCATTAACAAGGTTTTCTTTTCTTCTTCCCCCCTTACTTTTCTATTATTCTTCTTATTTTTATATGTTATCTTCTTTTCTTTTCTTTTTACTTTCATTATCCATGTTTTCTTTTTCTTTCTTTTTCCTTTTTACTTGGTGTTGGAAATTTATTTGAGTCATTATTTCTCATTATATGCTTGTGGATTGTTGTAAAATTGTTTGGTAATTATATATTACCTTTTTAAAGGGTTGCTTGCATGTTCACTTTAATACTTTCTATACCTTATTTACCATGCATGTTATGTGTTTGTGAAAAAGCCCATATGGCATCATGTATTTTTCTACATTATTCTATTCTACTATTCAATGCTTGCTTTTCATAAATTCCCTTTACTATTGTATTAATTGAATTTAATTGTCAATACAAATGTGATGGCTAGTTTGTTATGAGTAATAACACATTTGACTAATTAAATGCTTGATCTATGCTACTCATGCCTTTGCCTGCATGCCAATAAACCCCTTGCATTTAATTATCCTCCAATGCACTTGCTATATTTCCATTGATGAACTTTTCACATGTAGTCACGACCATGTGTTAACAATATCCTTTTTACCGTGCATTGTTTATCACTTATACAACCCTCTTCCTTGCTCTTTCTCTTTGAATTTACGTTACTTTTTTCCCTTTTCAGGATGGCCACCAAGAAAGGAAAAGAGAAAGCTACTCCCAAACCACCAGCAAGAAGAGGAACAAAAAGAGCATTAGTGGCAGAGCCCTCTTCAACTGCGGTTAAACCCTCAACAAAAAGAACTAAGAGGATTATAAAGGTTGATGATAAAGAAAAAGCCTTCCCAGCAAAGGACACTGCGCGATTTCCCAATCGCTACTGTGAGCAGATGTTCCCCATCCTGGCAGAAAGGAGTTACAACAATGAATACCTTCTTCTCCTCCCAAACCATATTGCTACCTTTGTTGAGCCTCAAATTGCACAAAGACAATGGGGTTTCCTACAGAGACAGCCGAGGCAGGTCAATCTTTCTTGGGTAGTCGAGTTCTACTCCAACTTCCACCTACCAACCCTGCAGTCTGTCTTTGTCCGTCAGAAGCAAGTCCCCATTACAGAAGAGGCCATTCAAAAATCTCTAGGTTTTCCCCCTGTTCCAGAATGATTGGATGCCTTTCAAGAAGCCGCACTCAAGCGCCAGATGTACCAATTTGACTGGGACGCTGTTCTCAGAGTTATCGCACTACCTGGCAGCCGTTGGATCTACGAATACCATCGTACCCGCCCTAAGGGAATATCGGCTTCAGCACTTACCTTGGAGGCTCGCGTATGGGCACAGATCATGTCCCATTACGTCTTTCCGAGCACTCACGAGTCCTCCTTCACTGCGGACATGGCCGTTCTACTATGGTGCATCTTTACAGACCAACCTCTGAACCTACCAAGACACATCCGGAATGCTATGGGACACGTACAAATTACGGGCAACTTACCTTTTCCTGCCTTTGTCTCAGATCTTGTCTCAGTAGCCGGAATTTCCTACAGAGCTGGGGACACCAAAGCCATGCTCCCACGGGATGATCAATATGTCCCTAACGGGAAATACATCAGACCTTCATCAGCCGCCACAAGCCATCCTACTGAACCGGTTGAAGATATTCCTTCTTCAACACCACAAGCACCTACAACAGACCAACTGCTCCATCAGATACTCGAAAGGTTGGATCGGCAGGAACACAAAGCTAAGATGAAAGAGCGCCGTAACAAGCACCGATTCACATACCTCAAGGAGCTGATTTTGGGAAAATTCAAGGACTCAGACACCCCGGACTCCACTTCTTTTACCAGCACAGGAAGCCATGATGGTCCCGACTGTGGAGATACTACTACCAGCTCACCTTTGTTCCTGACAGATGGCACCGAGGACAGTGCAAAGCCTTAAGTGTGGGGAGGTCGGTCAGTACCTGACTTCCGGAGGTAATTTCTCTTCTCTAAAGACCAATAAATTAGGATATTTAGTTAGTTTTTCTTTTGTAGAATAGGATAAATTTCATAGTAATAGGTTAGTTGCATGCATGTTCTACTTGATTGAAAAGACAATAAGTTTTCCTCTAAGACCCTATTTTTGGAACAAAATTTCACTAACTTTAATTAAAACTTTTATGTTAAATTTGGTTGAAGTTGTATTTGGAACATGGTTTTTAAGCTAAAGAACACACAACCTGTGAGATTTGAGCCTTTATGCATGGTTACATTATTTAACCATAATTATTTTATTCTTGTGTGTTTACTTCTCTATGATTGTAATCTATATTTTGTTTCATCCTATATGTCCAATGTTTATTATATTTGTATGCTTACATATGATTGAGGCCATTATTTGTTTAAACTCACTTATCCAAATTAAACCTACCCTTTCAATTACCTTTGTTAGCCACTTTGAGCCTTTAAATCCCATTTGTTCTATATTTTACCATATTTCTAGCCTTAAGCGGAAAAACAATTATATATCCCAAATTAAATCTTTGGTTAGCTTAAGATAGAATTGTGTGTGCTAATTAAGTATGGAAAATTGTGGGAACAAAAGATAATAAGGGAATGTGTCATGATAATACAATGGGAATTTGGATACCTACTCATGTGAAACTATAAGAATTAAAAATCTATGTGCATTGATAAGCTATGTTTATTTTTATGTTTATGTTAAAAAAAAAAACCAAAAATATTAAATAAATAAATAAGGGGATAAAATTACCCCAATGCTAAGTTAAGAATTCAAAGATCAATGCATGTATGATAAAATTAAAATAAAAAGTTGATACACGAGTATGGAATGTGAAAGGGAAATTCTGGGTAGCTAGGCATGAATTCTAAAGTTATATAGAATATATATAGGTTATGTTAAAGCTTGGGTTAATTAAAGATTCAGTTTATAATCTTACTTAGCCATATATGTATCCTTACCATTACCTTGGCCCCATTACAACCTTGAAAAGACCTCACGATGTTTGCATTGGTATATTAAATGTTGTTGATTGGTTAGGAGAAGAACAAAAAATTAGAGAGCATGATTAGAGAAGGATAGAGTGATTGCCCTATACACTAGAGAGATTAGAGCGTACATACATCATCAGTGAGGGTTCAATGCTTAAAATTCTATGTTCCCTGCTTTCATGAGCTACCTTCTTGTATTTTTATCTGTTCTTACTGTATAAGAATTGAATTAGTGGAATTTGATTTGTAATTATTTTGAAGAGCTTATTTACTATTGATCAAGTGGACAAGAATTATATAGTTGCATTCACATATATAGGTTGCATTGCATTGCATGAGTTTTACATGTTCCTACTCATTTATTTTATCTCCTTTAATTAAGCATGAGGACATACTAATGTTTAAGTGTGGGGAGGTCGATAAACCACTATTTTATGGTTTATAATGTGTTTAATTGTGTGGTTTTATCGTGATCTTTACCCACTTATCCATACGATTAGCATGCATTTATATTTCCTTCCTAAAATTATTACATGATTAAAAACTTGCTTCCTAGAGACTTTTAATTATGTATTTTAATTCTCCTTTATTCCATTCGATGCCGTGATCTGTGTGTTAAGTGTTTCAGGCTTTATAGGGCATGAATGAGTTGGAGATTGGAAAGGAAGCTTGCAAAAATGGAAGGAACACAAGAAATTGAGGAGATGACCAGCGAGAAGTGACGCGGCCGCATGGCTCACGCGACCGCGTGAAAGAGAGGAAATCGCAGTGACGAGACCGCATGGCTCACGCGATCGCGCGGATTGGAATAGCACAAGTGACGCGGAGACGTGGACGACGCGCTCGCGTGGCAGGGCAAAATGCCGAATGACACGGCCGCATGAATGACGCGATCGCGTGACGAGCGCGATCTGCATAATCTGCAGAATTCGCTGGGGGCGATTTTGGGCCCTGTTTTGACCCAGTTTTTGGCCCAAAAAAGCAGACTAGAGCCAGAGAACATGCAGAGACCGGAAACAACATTCATTCTACACAATTTTTTAGTTTTTAGATCTAGTTTTACTCCTCCTCTAGGTTTTCTCTCTACACATTCATAGTTCTTAGGATTTTATTTCTATTGCTTTTTGCATTGGGATATTGAGAAGAGTTATTACCTCATCAAGACTTCGTCATTCTAGTTCGTTTTCTTTACTTGGCTCTTACTCTTTCATGTCCTTTAATTTACTCAATTTTACTATTGAATTATTTTTAGAATTTGTTAATACAAGAATTACTTTTATTTTTAATTGATTTCTTTGATTATTATTTATCATGTCTTTCTTTAATTCCCTTTCCTATGTTATGAATTCTACATTCACAATGAGCGAGTAGTTCCCTAACTTGATGGGGGAGTTGATTGAAATGAACCCTTGAGTTGGAATGCTCAAAAAGAAAAATTGTAATTAGGTTTATTGTTGGATTTTCCTCTAGTCACTGACACCAATCCCTTTTAATTGAGTGGGTTGGAACTTGTGAATAGAAGTAGCATTCCAACTTGTTTGACTTTCCCTTACCTAGTAAGGGATAACTAAACAGAACAACCTTCAATTATCAATTAATCTTGAGAGTACTTCAACAAGAATAGGGCTTCCAACTAATCTACTCCCAGTCAAGGCTTTTATTTAAATTATTTAATTCCTCTAATTTAATTTTCTGTTTATTCAACTCAAACCCTTTTTGAAAACATCAAATTAATAAAATAGCACACCTTTCTGCAACTCGTTGGGAGACGACCTGGGATTCATACTCCCAGTATTTTAATTTTAATTTTTGTGACACCCTTCTAAATTGATAAGCGGATTTCTGGTTGGTTAAGAACTATACTTGCAACGCATATCTTATAACAATTCTTGACTCGCCAATTTCCGCCACGTCAAAGACTCACAATTTTCGAAAATCAAAGGGGGTAGAAGACTAAGGTGAGATTGTGGCTTATGTAACGACCCAATTTTTAGTATGTCTATATCATACCGAAAACTGAGCGCTACCAAGTTGTCTTCCTAATTATTATCTATTATTTATTATATGAGCCTGATTTGTTGTTAAAACATTGTTAATTTGTGAGGTAATTCTTTTTTCCAAAACATTTAAGTTGTCAAGTATGAACATACATAGATGATATCATAAATAACAACAAGATAGGCAGTTAAAAGTAAACACACATTTATATAAATACATACATCTCAAGCAACTGACATCATTCAGTGATCCATCCTTTATTAGATCATAGATCTTAGTTAGAACACTCGTACAAGTAGCTAGGTAATAAATATATACATATATATACATACAAGATCCCAGGCCCTGATCTATTCAAGGAGTCCCTAAGCTGACACCCAGGCTAGCCTGGACTCTATACTCACCTAGTCCCTCTAATCTACTAAAGCGAGGGAAAGTATGTTATACGTCTTCAAAACTCAAGTCAAGTGGAACGTCATCAGCAAACTACGGAAGGGTACTCATGCTTCCATCTGAAGGGAGAAGAGAGAGAGGGGTAAGAACTGGGGAGTTCTTAGTAAGGTCGGGGTTATTAGTTAAGTTCATTTATAATGGCCATTTGCAAGTTTCTAAATCTTTCGCAAAGGATGGTTTTTACAAACAAAAATTCAAAACCTTTTTAAAAGAAATCAATTAATTAATTGGAAATCTAAACTCCCTTCTCAGATAAAAGAATCTTAAGAGTTTCCTAAAAGTATGAATGACCAACCTTTTTCAAACATAGGTTCATTAAGTCTATGCTGAACCAGCTTGATATTTCATACCTCATTAAACCACAACTCAAGTCAATCACGGCCTCTGGCCCATCACATAATCAATCATGGATTCAGGCCAACATAGCTCTTTCACAACCAATACACTACAACCCAACCAATTTCAGTCACAATCACAAGTAATGAGGTTCAAGCACAATCAAGAGCAGTTACATCAGGTATAGCAATTAGCAAGTAAACAGAATTATTCACATAGGAAAACCAATTACAATATGCACAAGCAAGTATGATGCATGTCTGGTCCTACTGCAGGTAATGAGCTCATTTGTCGGTTACATACCCGCTCCCGACGTTACCCGGAGTCTTTTGACCAGGTAAGGCTTCCCTGTTGAAAATACCCAACGCAAGAGTCCTCTGACTTGCAGGGTGGAGCTAGTTAGCTTATATCTGCCCAACACACTCACTGTAAGAGTCCTTTGACTTACAGGAGCACACACACACACACACTCACTATAAGAGTCCTTTGACTTATAGGAGCGTATGCTAGTTGTGTTTTCTAGATACCTCTGTAAGAGTCTTCTGACTTACAGAATAGCACTATAGCTAAGTATCCCAGGAAAGCATTCTCAGTGGTTGCACCACCATCTATCTGACTGCCTCACTGCAGTAGATTCTTACATAATCGTTCTCAAGCATTGCCCGGAGGCTCATAAGTCACATAAAACCATACTTTCCATCACTTAGAAATCATCTTTGTCATCTTTCCACAATCATAAATCAAGCATCACAACATCTCAGTGATCTCATTTCATAATTCTCTGTATACATCACAACATTACAATAGCACACTACTATTTAGCTTTTAACTCCCTCTCTTTCTAACATGATTACAAGCTTCTAAATCTTGTTTCATTACTTTACATACTTCTATACCCTTTTTTATACCTTTCCTTAGGTATTTAATAAAGAGAATTAGAAAATTCTAGACTCAAAACTACTTTCCTAAAGCTTTTAGAGAAAACTGTCTTTTTGTCAATATTTTATTATTATTAATAAAATAAAATTATTAATAAAATAATACTTTAATATTTTAATATTAAAATAATAATATTTTATTCAACTTTCAAAAATTGTATTTTGACCCCTGAACTTTTTCGAAATTGTATTTTGACCCCTTAACTTTTAATATTTGCACTCTGGCCCCTTAACCTTTCCTTAATTAACTTTCAACCCCAAACTTTTTAATAATTATAATTTGACCCCAAAATCATCAAAACCAATGTTTTTCTTGTCCTTCAAAGACCAAAAACATTTTTCCAAAAGTTCATCAGATTTCAACTTGATTTTCAACTAATTTTTCAATCTTTTTAGTAACAAATTTTTACTTGATTTTGACCAAACCAAAGAGAAACGTTTCAGCCATCAAATACACATAAAAAACACATCAAATATCATGAATTTCATGGCTGGAAAGCCACGTTTTCCAGCAGCAACAACAACAACTTCAGAACCATAAAAAACTTGATTTCCAAGCATTAAACAACAAGATCTCATGATCAAACCATCACACAAACACTCAAAATCAAGCCTCAAGCAACAAGATCTGATTTCACACTTCAAGAAAACATCCAATCATTGATTAATTTACCAAACCTTACCTCCTTTACAGCTGCCATGAATTGAACCAAGAACAAGCTTCCAAAAGCACTTTTATGCCTATTTTAACATCAAAAACAACTTTAGAACCATATGAACCATGAAGGCTGAAGCTTCATGATGATGAAAAGAAGGTTATTCTCACCTTAAAGCAGTTAGAAATCACGTTTACTTAGAGCCTATGGTGATTGAACAAGAGATCTGAAGAGAAAACATGAAGAAAACACCATCAGCTTGAGTTTCCACCATGGCTGAAACTTCAAGGAAGTGGAGCAGCCATCATGCCTTGATTTAATCCATGAAAATTGATATAGAAATGAAGAGGAGGAAGAGGTGATCATTTTGGTTGGATCAGATTTTTGATAGGGATTTTAGTTTGAGAAAGAACGGAGGTTGAAGCTCAGGTGTTCATGGAAGTTTCATGGAAGTTCTTTCACTTTTTCTCATGGTGATTTTCGAATTCTAACTTGTTTAGAAAGTAAAAATGATAGTAGTAATGATACATGGGAGAACGTGGGGTTTGGATAAGCATTATCCTAAAGTTTGGTGTAAAAATATCTCACAAAAGGATAATTACTAAAGTTATATGTATTAGAATACACGTGTTTCTTACTTTTTCCTTAAGAAACCTTTGCTTGGAGAGCAAGAAAGAGAACATGTGGTGGCTAACTCTGGGAAAGCCACGTGTCACAAGATGCTGACTCATCAGAGTTTAATAATAAAATATCATTCTGAAGATAATTACTAAAACTGGATACATCAGATTACACGACTAAACGATAAGCATGAGCTTTACTAGTATAAACGATACTAGTAACATGATAATCATGAGGATAAAAGATATATGATGAAGCATTAGCATTGCTAAGTTCATCTAAGAATGCCGGTATTATCCATTACTGGTAGATTTCTAGCTCAGTTATTATATTACTAAACATAGATCAACATTAACCACAGCAGAAGAAATAATAATATATCAATATTATATTAATATAATTTTTCTCTCGAAATTTGGGACCGGCTCGTCACATAGAGACTAACCATGGGAATCAGAATTTTGAAATTCGGGCCCAAAGTAGCTCAAAAATGCAACTTTGATAGAGGAGAATTTATGCCAATTCGGAAGACTAGATAAAGTAATTCCATTGTGAGTATAGTCCAAACCGGCAATGGATCCTCTCAATCAAAATTTAATTCAAGATAATGTCACAATTCAAAACACAATTATAACCGAAAGTATTTAGACTCCCGGGTCGTTCTCCCTAGGAACTAGTGACAATAAGTGCATACAATTTTGGTTGTGGGAAACAAGGGGTGTTTTCAATAATAAGGAAGCAATAAAGAAATAAAGAGATAAAAGAACAAGGCAAAATTGCAATTAAAGAATAAAAGAACTATGTGTGTAATATAAACAAGTAATGCTATAAAGTGATGGAAATGTGGTTAAAAACATAAATGAAACCTTGACTTGGGATGAGTTATGGAATTTCTTCATTGCCATAACCACAACTCTGATAATTATGATGGATTTATCTCACTAAGTCAACCCTCAACATCGAAGGATAAGTTAAGTGAGCATAATTGTTATTAATCCACAATTCCTAGCTAACTTACTAATTACCTTAGTAAAAAGCTAGCGTTAGTGGAAACAATAACAACTAACAACCCAAGAATTATCACTAAATGTTGGACATTATGGCTCTAGTAATCCATATACTCATTTTCCCCAAGCCAAGGGGTGGAAATTACCCCATAACTAAGATTGGCATTTTATCAAACACATAGTGGGCATAAACATAAAACATGACAAAATTGGAAAAATGGTAAAAGCTATGAACTATAAATGATCAAAATCAAAAAAGGAAACTTAAACAAACATAAAACAAGCATCAAAAATCAAATTCATCAACAAGAACATCAAAATTACAAAACCAAGCATATATTGATAAAGGAAAGTAAAAATAGAAATAAGTGTAGAACAAGTATGGTAATTGAAAGAGACAATTAAAGGAATACTTACAATGTAAATTGCAAAATCTAAAAGCAAGACTTGAAGGATAAAATTCTACAAAACCCTAATTAAACCCTAAGAGTGCAAAACCTAAAACTACACTACACTACTCCTAATGTGTTTTTCCTAATCTAAAGTGAGCCCCCTTCATATGGCATGAAGTTCCCTTAATATAGCCTTTGATTTCAGCATTCAAGCCTTCAAAAATGAGCCAAAAGAGCCCCAAAAGTCGCAGCACATGACTTTTTAATGGAGGCATGCGCTGGTACCTGTGCGGATGCACAGGTCTGTGCATGTGCACACTTGTTGTTTTTCATCCTGTGCGGATGCACAGGTCCTGATTTCCATTCTGCCCTGAGCATGGGCACAGACCTGTGTGGACGCACAGGTCCTGATTTTGACCCCTGTGCGTGGGAACAGAAGCTGTGTGTGGGCACAGGCTGAAATACTTTTCTCCTTTGTTTTCTTCATGTTTTCTCCCTTTTTGCATGCTTTCTTCTACTTCTACCAAACCATTCTTGCCTCTAGGACCTAAAATCACTCAACAAACATATCACGGCATCGAATGGAATAAAAGTGAGATTAAATTGCTCAATTTAAGCACAAAAACGCATGTTTTCACATTTAGGTTCAATTTAGGGATCAAACACAAAAGTATGCTATTTAGTGAATAAGTGTGAGTTTATATGATGAAATTCATCCAATTCAAGCTAAAATATATCGTCAAATATGGATTTATCAATTCCCCCACACTTAAACAATAGCATGTCCTCATGCTAAACCAACAAGGAGAGTGATCAAAGGGAAACAACTTATTGAATGCAACTATCTATATACATGCAAGTATGTATATACTATATATACCTATATATACTATAGTATCCTATCGAGTTGGTGAAAACAAACAATTAAATTCCCAAGCAAGTATATAGACATATAGGGCTAAGCAAAGAAGTAGCTCAATGCAATCAAAATCTAAAGAATTGATTTAACTCATTAAAAAGAAGCAACTTGCAAGAATGCATGATAAGAAGTATGGAAACACAGAGTTGAGTGATCGAACCCTCAATAGGTGTGTATGTACTCTCAACGCTCCGTGTTTAGGGTTTAATCACTTAAGTCTCCTCTAATCATGCTTTCAAGGAATTGCTTTTCTTCTAACAATCAACAAGTATTTGATGCATGTATGCAAGTATCATGAGGTCTTTAGAAGGTTGTAATGGGGTTGGGGTAAGGGTAAGATGAATATATGGCTAAGTGGACTAAGAGATTGAATATTTGATTAGCTCAAGTATCCAACTCAACCTATATCAATCTAATCACAAAAATGCATTCCAACCACCCATTACTTATTTTCACACACATTCATGCCTTAGTTTCTATTCAAAACACATATGCATTTCTTATTCATTTTCTCTTTCTCTTTTCTTTGGGGCAACTTTTGTCCCCTCTTATTATTATTCTTTTCATTTCATTTTATTTTTTTCTATTTCTTTTTCTTTTTCTATGACAAATGCATATGGTTAAAGCAAATTGATACATCAATGTGCACCTATTTTTTTCAAATTTTCAATAAATACCCAAAACAAAATTTTTTCTCTACCAATGCTTTCCAAAATTTCCCCCCACACTTAAATGAGACACACTCTTCAACCTAAGCTAATCAAAGATGTAATTCATGGTAATTCATGGTTTTCCGCTTAGGATTATGATGTGCTAACAATTAAAACAAAGGGGATTAAAAAGCTCAAAAAGGGTTAACAAAGGTAGATACAAGGGTGGGTCCATATGGGTGAGTGAGTTTAATACAAAAATGGCCTCAATCATGCTAAATTCAATCTTAACATCAAACATTGGAAATAAAGAATCATGCAAAACTAAGATTACAATCATAGAAGGTGCATAGCACACAATGAACAAAATTTATGGTTATAATGTGTAACCACTCATTAAGGCTCAACAACTCACAAGGTTGTTTTGTTCTATCTCTCTTTTATGTTCCATAAAAATCATTCAAGCAAGTATAAAAATAGTTTTCCAAATCAATTCAATAGAGTGCCCTAAAAATAAAATTCTTGGAAATTTCTTTGTTGTTTTTCACCAAAATTATTTCTATATGTATGTATGTATGTTGTCATGGAGGAAAGTCAAGTGGATGAATCAACTTAATTCCACAAGTCCTAGCCAACTCCCAAGGGAAAGACTAGCATTAGTGGTATCTAAATCAATTAGCAACTTTCAATCTTCAATCAACAAAGGAATTAGTTAACTCAAGCATCACTAATTACTCTACCAAAGCCAAGAGGAATAAAATCTACACTAAAATCCAACCAAGCATTTTATCAATCACTTGGAAGGCATAAAAGGAAAGAAAAGTAAATTGATAACAACAATGAAATCTAACAACTACTTATTGCAAGGAATTAAAAACAACAATCAAAGAAACACAATTATTATGAATTACCTCAAATTGAATTGGAAGAAAATAGAAGGAACAAGAGTAGATCTACAATAAAGCATAGAAACAACATAAAGGAAATTACAACAAAAGAATAGAAGAAGATGAATGTAACAACAAAGAATTGAAAGGTAGAAGAAGATGAAAGCATGAATTGAAACCTAGATCTAGATTATTGAACTAAACCTAAACCTAATCCTAATCCTAGAGAGAAGTGAGAGCTTCTCTCTCTAAAACTAACTTTCCTTCCAAAACTAAACTAAAGTAAACTAATGTGTGAAAAGTATGTTAATTCCCCTTCAATCCTTGGCTTAAATAGCATCAGAAATGAGTTGGATTGGGCCCACAAGGCTTTAGAATTCGCTGGCCACAAGTTGCATTAAGTAAATTATGTGGCACCAACAGCGAGTACACGTACTGTGCACGTGCGCGCCCCTATCCGCAATGCAACTATGGCAAATCTTATATCATTTTGAAGCCCCGGATGTTAGCTTTCCAACGCAACTGAAACCGCATCATTTGGACCTTTATAGCTCAAGTTATGATCGATTAAGTGCAAAGAGGTCGGCTTGACAGCTTTTCCGATTCCTTCATTTCTTCATGAGTTCTCCATTTTTACATGCTTTTCCTTCATCCCCTTGATCCAATCTTTGCCTCCTAAACTTGAAATCACTTAACAAATATATCAAGGCATCTAATGGAATCAAGGTGAATTAAATTTAGCTATTTTAAGTCCTCAAAGCATGTTTTTACTCTTAAGCACAATTAAAGGAGAAGTTACAAAACCATGCTATTTCATTGGATAAATATGGGTAAAAGGTTATAAAATCCCGTAAATCAAGCACAAGATAAACCCTACAAATGGGGTTTATCAACCTCCCCACACTTAAACCAAGCATGTCCTCATGCTTAAACCAAGAGAAAGCAAAGGGTATCAACATTTATTCAATGTAAGTAACCTAAATGCATCTATCTATATGAATGCAATTAAATGCAAAATAATTCTACCTACTTGGTTAAAAATAAATCAATCTCCAAGACATACATGCACAAGTAGGGCTAAGGTCCCATGACGACTCATGAATCTTACCAATTTAAATATCAAAATGAAGTTCAAGTAGACTTACAAGAAGAACGCTCATAAAAGCCGGGAATCAAGGAATTGAGCATCGAACCCTCACTGGAAGTGTTTGCACTCTAGTTGCTCAAGTGTTTAGGATCGATTCTCTCAATTCTCCCCTAATCATGCTTTCTAAGATTTTTTTTCTTCTAAAAATTAACATATATTTCATGCATGCATACAAGTATCATGAGGTCTTTTCTTTAGGGGTTAATGGGGCTAGGATCAAGGTAAGGTTGCATATTTGGTCAAGTGAGCTTGAAATTTGAATCTTTGATAAGATTAAACTTCCCACCTAACCTATGACATCCTATACAATTTCAAAGCTAACCTAAATACCCATTTTTCTCATTTTTTCACATACTCATGTATTCCTTTTCATTTCACAACACTTATGCATTGACCCTTATTGAGCTTTGCTTTGGGGCATTTTGTCCCCATTTATTTCTTTCTTTTTCTTTGTTTCTTTCTCTTTCTATTTTTTTTCTTTTCTTTTCCATATTGTTTTTTTTCTTTTTTTTCTTTTCCTTTTTCTCATTTTTTTTCTTTCTATATATAAGATATGAATGCATAAGGTTTTACATTCATTACACATGAGCATGTACCCAATTTCTAATATTTACAACAAAAATATAAAACTACCCTTTTATTCACCCAATGTCCCAAGATTTCCCACACTTAAATGACACACACACACACACACTAGCCTAAGCTAATCAAAGATTCAAATTAAGAACTTTTATTGTTTTTCGCTTTAAGGCTTGTAATGTGATAAATTAAAGAGCAAGTGGGTTAAGCATAGGCTCAAATTGGCTAACAATGGAAGATAAAAGGTAAGGCTATTTGGGTAAGTGAGTTAAATAAAACGACGGCCTCAATCATATAAATGCATGAATACACAAAATAATGGACATAAAGAATCAAACAAATCAAAGATCACAATCATAAAAAGAGAACAATGCACACAAGAAAGGAAAATAAGTGGTTATAAGATGTAACCACACCATTAGGCTCAAATCTCACAAGTTTGTGTTCTTAGCTCAAAAATCATGTTCCAAAATAAATTCTTTCAAGCAAGTTCAACAAAAATTTTTCAAATTGGTAGGGTGCCCTAAAACAATTGTCTTGGAAAGGAAATCATCACCCTAACCAAGTAGTCCTAGCATAAAAAAATGATAAAATATATACAAATTCTAGCTATCATGCAACCTATCATGCAATGCAATGACTAATCTAACATTGGTGTTGAAAAAGGAAATTGTTACCCATGGATATCGGTCGGACGAACTCCCGACACTTGAAGATTGCACCGTCCTCAGTGCATGCAAAGAAGAGCAAGGTGGACGGGTTGAAACAATTGATGAGCTCTTTAAAAAGTTGTGCGGAGGACTTGTTTGTTGCCCCATTTAAAAGCTTTTCCTTTTTCTCACTTCTTGGTGGCCAACCTAAAAGGGGAGGAAAGAAGAACGACAATTAGGCCTACAACAAAGATATCAAAATAAGTAGAACATAGGTCGGGGTTAATGCCAAATAAGAGTAAGGTTCTCACTACATGTTAGCTACGCATGTAACTGAGAAAGCAATATAAGCTAATGGCATATTAACTAATACTTGATGCAAGAGTAAAGTTAAAGCATGAAGAGCATATTGAGTATCAAGTTCAAATAAGAAAAAGTGGGTTATGAAAGACATGCAAGCTCATATCAATGCACAAAGTATACAAGGATCATCAAAGGTTAAGCATTGAATTAGAAATTTCATTACCCATCAATATCAAACAAGTCTAGAGGCACCAAGATTAACCAAGAAATTCTCAACAATTGAGTAAGAAAATGCAACACCATTATTGAAAGAAGAGACTTAGAAAAAAATTGAAAACAGGCTATAGAAACAAAATTGAAATGTAAAGAATAGAAGTATACGAATGCGATAAACAAAAGAAAACGGAAGAGGAGAGAAAAAAACTCTTTTTTTTACCGGTGCGGACGCGTCATGCACGCTTACGCGCCGATGTGAAGTTTTGGCCGAAGGGCGCGTACGCGCCAGGTGCGCTTTCGCGTAGATGGGGATGGAGGCATGGGTACAGACGCGTACGGTGCACGTCTACGTGAAAGGGAGTTGGGCTAAACGCTTAATTCCAGCCCAGCGCTGGCACAAGTCTCGGGTCCTTGGCCTGGAAACGATTTTTGGCGAATCGGCACACACGCGGCATGTGCGCGGGCGCGCACATACACAAAATAAGGACATCGACGCATGAGCGCGCGGTGCGCGCTCGCGTACACGCGGTTGTGCAATTGGCCCAGCTTTTGCGCGAGATTGGCCCAACTCTTTGGAAAATGTATGGGCCTGTATCCGTGTATAGGCGCGCGCGCGCACAGCGTGCGTATGCGCCCCTGACCCTTCTTCTTTTTTCAGAAATACTAAAAAAGCCTAAAATCTCCCTAATACTACCTACAACTCCAAAATCAACTACAAATACAAAATTATAAAATTCTTTTTGGTTGTTGAAGAGTTTTCAAATATAAACAAGGAGACTTGCATCACAAGTAACTAACAACCAAATTATTAAGACAACTATATATGAGAGAAGAGAAACTACCTATAATGGCAACTCAAATCACTTATTAATCAAAGCTACAAGGGAGTGGAAAGAGTTTACCATGGTGGGGTGTCTCCCACCTAGCACTTTTATTTAAAGTCCTTAAGTTGGACATTTGGTGGAGTCCTTGCTAGCGTGGCTTATGCTTGAACTCTTCCTTAAATCTCCACCAATACTTGCACTTCCAGTAGCCTCCGGGATCCCAAATTAAGTGTACAAGGCCTTCAAGGAGGCTTAACCAAGTGACAAGGCCCCAAAGTTGATGGTTGTCTATGTATATTCCGGGATCCCATACTTTGTTTGTCAACCCCCTTTCTTCTTTATCTTTATGCTTCCAATAGGGTGACAAGCTTATTGAATTCTCTTTGTGACTCCTAGTCATCATCCTAATTCCATTGACTTGAGTACCACTCCACCTTTGAATCCTAAAATTTGAGTTTCTACCCACTATGTACCTTGATTCTTGTTGCCAACCAACATCCAACTCTTTTCTACTTTCTAACCCACAAATAGTTCTAAGTTGACCATCCGTTTCTAACAATGCATATTGATATGGGCCAAGAAAATTAAAGGATGAGATGATTACCCACTCAATTTGTAATTTGGATGGTGACTTAGCAAGGAAGATATCCAATGGGCTTGACATTGTAGGCTCCACTTCCTTTGGCTCCTCCTTAATGATTTCCATCTTTTGACAACTTTTTTCAATTTCCTCTTGTTTGCTAACTTCTTCAAACTCTTCCTCATTGATCAAATTATGTGTTGGAGGTTGCGCACCCTCCTCAACATCGGGTTCACATCTCATGGAAGAAGCTTCAATAAGATCGCCATTGTCACTTGGTGTAGAGTTGTCTTCAATGATGGAGTTTCCTTCTTGTTCAACCTCCCCTAGGTCTTCTTCCACTTCTTCTTCTTCAATAATTTCCATCTCTTCCACTTGTTGCAAAACACACTCCATTTCCTTGTTCTCAACTTGAGACTCTAAAATCTCCCTTATACTTCCCTCTTCGGTTGCTTTTTCACAATCATCCGTGGACATATTTTGCTTGTGGCATGAATCCCACGAGTCCAACTTTTGACAGATGGTTGCTTGAAGCCAATCCATTGCTTCCTTGAGATGATCCTTTGAATCTTGTTCCTCTTCACTAACACAAGTAGGATCATATGGCTCTTGGATTGATGGACATAGATATTCTTCCATGGAGGGTTGTGATGGAAAGGAGAAGTCATCATGTGGTTGGAAAGGAGGTTCACCAAAGCTTGGAGGTTGGAAGGTGTTTTGGTTGTTGGTAGAAGGTGGAAGTATACGAGACATAAGTTCTTGGAGGGTAGAGAAGAAACTAGTTAATGCGGTTTGGAGCTCTTCTTGCGCTTGAGGAATGATACCAAGTGTATCATCTATGGGAACTTGGTTTGGAGGGTAAAGATGTTGGAGTGGTGATGATTCAATGGTTGCTTATTCATAATTATCACAAGGATATGCATAGGGGGAATATGAATTAGGATTGTGTGGAGGCAATTGGTGAAAATAGGATGTGGAATGAGAATATGGTGGTTGGAATGATGGTGTTTGAGGACTATGTTGAGAGTATGGTGCATGGAATGATGGTGGTTGAATGGAATAATCATGATAAGAACCGTTATATCCGTTGGAATGATATGAATTATAGGAGGGATTACCATCATAGTAGCTTGAATGAGGAGGTTGCCATGGTGATTGCTCATATGTATGTGGCTCCCTTCTCAAGTATTCATCTCTCCCATAATGTGAGCCATCATTCAAGTTTTCATCACCTACAACATAGTCATAACCATATCCGAAACCACAAGGACGAGAATTCATAGTAACAAATAAAAGCAAAACTAATAGAGTTATAAAACTAACAAAAACTAACAAACAATCCAAAAAATAAAGCTATTCACGATATACACATATATACAATAACCAATAACATAACACATTGTAATTCTCCGGCAACGGCGCCATTTTAATGAGAGGACTTTTGATGGTTTAGAATTCACAAATGAATTTCCGTCGCAAGTATAGTTTCTAAACCAAACAATAGTCCTTTCATACAAAAATTTGTTTGTCACAAGTAACAAACCCCTAAATTTATAAAATGAAGTATTGAACCCCAGGTCGTTCTCTCTAGGAATTACAATAAAGTGTTCTTGTTATTGGTTATGGATTGTTTTAGGGTTTTTGAGTTAAGGAACAAGGAATGTAAAATACAAAAGAAATAAACTAACAACTAAGAAAAGCTCTTGAAAAGGTTATGAGAATTGGAAGTCCTATCCTCGTTATCCTCCTCAATTGTGACCACAATTGTCTCTTGCTACCACTTAGTTAACCTCTAATCATGGAGAAAAGTCAAGTGGATGAATCAACTTGATTCCACAAGTCCTAGCCAACTCCCAAGGGAAAGACTAGCGTTAGTGGTATCCAAATCAATTAGTAACTTTCAATCTTCAATCAACAAAGGAATTAGATAGCTCAAGCGTCTACCAAAGCCAAGAGGAATAAAATCTACACTAAAATCTAACCAAGCATTTTATCAAACACTTGGAAGGCATAAAAGTAAATTGATAACAACAATGAAATCTAACAACTACTTATTGCAAGGAATTAAAAACAACAATCAAAGAAACACAATTATTATGACTTACCTCAAATTGAAATGGAAGAAAATAGAAGGAACAAGAGTAGATCTACAATAAAGCATGGAAACAACATAAAGAAAATTTCAATAAAAGAATAGAAGAAGATGAATGTAACAACAAAGAATTGAAAGGTAGAAGAAGAAGAAAGCATGAATTGAAACCTAGATCTAGATTATTGAACTAAGCCTAATCCTAATCCTAGAGAGAAGTGAGAGCTTCTCTCTCTAAAACTAACTTTCCCTCCAAAACTAAACTAAACTAAACTAATGTGAGAAAAGTATGTTAATTCCCCTTCAATCCTTGGCTTAAATAGCATCAGAAATGAGTTGGATTGGACCCACAAGGCTTTAGAATTTGCTGGCCACAAGTTGCATTAAGTAAATTATATTTGATGTGCGGAAAATGATCCGACACAAAACTCACCGGCAAGTGCACCGGGTCGTATCAAGTAATAATAACTCACGTGAGTGAGGTCGATCCCACAGGGATTGAAGGATTGAGCAATTTTAGTTTAGTGGTTGATTTAGTCAAGCGAATCAAGTGTTGGTTGAGTGATTTGTGATTAACAGAAATTAAATTGCATGAAAAGTAAAGGGAGAGGGGTAAATTGCAGAAAGTTAAAGAGAATGGAAAATAAAAGTGCTGAATCTTAAAGAACAAGAAATTAAATGGCAGAAACTTAGAATGCAAGAAATGTAAATTGCAAAATCTTAAAGTGCAAGAAATGTAAATGACTTGAATTGTAAAGGGAATGGGGAGTTGGATTTGCAGAAATTAAACAAGGAAATGTAAAATTGCAACAAGCAGAGGAATAAAAGAACACTTGGATTTAATCAGATCTAGAAACAGAATTGTAAATGAGTAAAACAGGGAATGGGAAATGGGGAATTCGGACCTCAGGACCCAAGAGACTAGAAAACCAAGTCTAGATCTCAATGCCTTCCTAGATCCAACAAGAACAATTGCAAAGAAAATTGTAAATTGCAAAGAAAGTAGATGAAAAGCAATGAACCGAAACTGAAATTCAATTAAGCAGAAAATTAAACAAAATCCCAAGGTGAGATTGAAACAGAATTTCTTCAATTCTCCACCCAAAACTCAGAATCTCAAAATGCTCAAAAACCATAAGCTCTCTGCTTATGAAAATGTTTAAAGAAAACTCTCAAAGGAAAAGCTCCCCAAAAACTTCAAATCCTAAGCTATTTATACACTTTCTTCAAATGATCATTAAGCATTGAATTGGGCCTTTAGTCTTGATGGAATTGGGTTGATAGTAGCCTCCGTTGATTGCTCTTGGTGTTGGGAAGAAATCCATTAGTGAACCGGGCCATGAACCATTCACGTTTGAGCCAACGTTTGAGGCAAACGTTGACTCAAACGTTACTTGAGTGAGGCATTATGCAGCTAGGCCATTTGCTGTCATCCACGTTTGAGCCAATCGTTTGAGGTCAAACGTGAGCTCAAACGTGGTTCTTCCCTTTTGTATGCTTCTTGGGGTTTACTTTGTCCTCTTGTTGTGTTGCCAATTTTTGTGCCCAATAGAGACTATTATATATGGTTGGAAAGCTCTGAATGTCAGCTTTCTAACCCACTTGGAATCACCTCAATTGGACATCTACAACTCAAGTTATTCTTGTTTGAAGTATGCCCTCTTCATGCTGTTTGGTGCCAACGTTTGACCTCACGTTTGAGTCAAACGTTGGCTCAAACGTTGCTGTCTCCAGGGATGCCATTTCTCTTCTCTTTGGCGCCAACGTTTGACCTCATGTTTGAGGCAAACGTTGGCGCAAACGTTGCCTTCCCAGGAGCTTCAATTCCCTTCTCTTTTGGAGCCAACGTTTGACCTCACGTTTGAGGCAAACGTTGGCTCAAACGTTGCTTTCCAGGAGCTTCATTCTTCAGCCAACGTTTGACCTCAACGTTTGAGGCAAACGTTGGCTTTTCCCCAGGGTATTCTTCAACTGTTACTCACGTTTGAGTTGACGTTTGAGGCAAACGTTAGCTCAAACGTGAATTCCATTTTCTCAAACCCATTCTTGCAACCTTCTTCCATAATGTTGGCACACCTTTTGTTTCCTTTCTTCACCTACAGTAATCAAAACAACCAATCAAAGTATCACAAAATTCACAAGGTCTATAAATCAATTAATTATCAACTAAAGTTAGCTTGAACCTCATGATTTTGTATCAATTAAAAGGTGGTTGATTGATTTAAGGAAACCATGCAATTCCAATTCAAATGGCTAATTTATAATACAAGAAAGTGCATAAAACTAAATGAAAACAAAAGAAAAAGGCTAGTGAAACTAGGCTAAGATGACTTGTCATCACAACACCAAACTTAAAGCTTGCTTGTCCCCAAGCAAGAAATGAATTATGCTCAAGGTTCTTTCAATTAAGACGGATTGAAGAACAACTTGTAAAGTCCTGTGAGTGAAGTGATTAAGTAACAGTGGGGTGAACTCTAAATTATATGCTCATACAAGGGTTTCAGTGCTTACTAGTCCTCACATATTGGGAGTCTTAGGTCTTAGGATTTTCATCCAAATGGTATCATGGAGTTCTTTTTATATGTAGTCACCTTGAAGCAGCTTATAGTTTCTTTGCTTTGGCCTTGACTCTAAGTGTCATGTCTCAAAGCGGCTCTTTAGATAAGCTTTCAATCAATACTCCTAAACCAGTTGGTTTTAGGGTATTAGGTGTTGAAGCACCCCTAAGGATTTACTTGCTCAAGCCTCTTTCTTTGACACAACTCAACCACAAGCATTTTACTAGGCTAACAACTCTTTGAGTCATTGTTTCTTCTTTCTTTTCTGCCTAGTAATTGATGCTCAGAGCCTTGGGCCATGTTCTTTTTGTCTTTGTATTTTCTTTTCTTTCTTTTGTTTTGTTTGCTGCTTCTTGGATCAATAGATTTTTGAGAATCTCCACAATACTTCTTTGAACTTCATGTCCTGCCTATGAGCTCCCATGCAAGTTTTCACAAGCATGCAACCTTAATACATATTCATACAACTAGAACCACCACTTCTCCTAATCTTTTACTTGCCTCAAAATTGTTTAATTCCTCAATCCTTCTTTTCAAAGAACTTTCATGTGATGCAATTTTTGAACATTGAGTGCAAACAAGTTTTGAAGAGAAAAATGTTGTGAATGATCAAGCATCTTGCTTATTGAATTACAGAAAAACTATATTATGCAGGCAGGTAGGGGTATTATGTAACTTTCAATTTAGCAGCATCTGATACAAAATAATCACTGAACAATACAACCTTTTTGGAGTTCGCTTGCTTTCCTTCTTTTCATCATCATTAGTGCTGGCCTTCCCGTTCATCTTTCATTTCTTTGGTTGATGATGCTTAATCTTCCCAAAAGTTTGTATGGTACTCTGCAGTGATATTGAAAGTTGCTTGTTCCCCAAGCACTTGAAAAATGGTTAGCATGCATGATTTATTTGTGGGCCTTTGTACTTACTTTGGTGTGGGAACACCAAACTTAGTACCTTGCCAATGGTTCTTGTTCATCAAACTAACCAGATGTGAAACTCTTTCTTTTTTTTTTTTTTTTTTTTTGCTAAAAGTAGTAAAACTGAAAACGAGGAAACAACAAAATAGTTAACTAGTTTATCTAACCTGCTTGAAGCCAGCATTATGCAGAAAATAAGAATGTGTTTTATGATGGGATTTTGGTGGAACACCAAACTTAGAATCTTTCATTCTCCCTTAGACTATTTTGGTGTGCAACACCAAACTTAGCTTCTTGCAATATAGATAAAACTAATTAACCATTTTATTAAAATAGTTATGAACAGAAAACTACCTCAGGTTGGGTTGCCTCCCAACAAGCGCTCTTTTATTGTCACTAGCTTGACATCCTTCATTCTGTGCTCATGAAAGTTGAGGCTTCTGTTGCCTTAGGTTTCCTTCTCTTGCTATGGGCTTCCTTCTCTCTGTTTCTCTTTCCATAGCCTTCTTACTTTCCTCCATGACTCCCTTCTCTTTCAATCCAGCATCCTTTTCATGGCTCTTTGGGTTCAGAGTCCCCTTCTTCTCACCCACTTCAGCAAGGTTTTGAACCAGTTGTTCCATCTGCCTTTCATGTCTTCTGAGCGAAGCCTCTTGGTTCTTGTTTATCATCTCTTGATGTTTCTTTATTTCTTCCTGCTCTATTGCCATCATTTCTTGAATTTTTACGGACCTTTCCATCAACATTTCTAGAATATAGATTCTTTGAAAGGTTGGAAGTGGTTGTGGCTGTGTCAATTGTGGTGGTCGATGAAGGTCATTTTGGGCGAATGGTGAGGTAGGACGGGGTTGGAAGTGTGTGTGATTGTTGTTGTGGGGGTGTGTTTTAAGTTGATTTTTGAAGCTGGGATTGTTGCAGTTGAAGTCCCTTGGTTTTTGGTTTTGGTTCTCAACCCCCCTCCCATTAGAATGAGTTCTCCAAGGTGGATTGTACACATCATTCTGAGGCCTGTGTTGGAGTAAGCTAGAGTGATTGCTTGGAGATTGTAGTTGCTCATAACTTTGTTGCTCATGGTTGATGGCCCCAAAACTGTGTTCAGCTTGCTTACACCCATGTGAGCTTTGAGTCAGGTTGTATGTATGTACTACAGCATGTCTCAACTCAGTGATTTTTCTAGCCATCATGTCTAGTTGTTGTAGAGTCTGCTGATGCATTTGCTTGTTTTGGCTTATGACTGCACGAGCACCTTCAATTTCTTTCTCTTGTGTGAATGGATGCACTTCTGCCTTTGGCTTAACAACTCTCTGTGATGGGTTCAACTTGACTAGGAGTCCACTCATTAGTTCTTCCCATCCGATAATGCTTCCTTGTGGAAAAGCTTCAAACCATTGGGCAACATCATTCATGGCTATGGATAGTTGCTTCGAACTATGGGTTATATTATCATCCAAGGTGGGGATATTACTCTCATGATTGCTAGAATTTCTTGAGTTCCCCTCCATGATCTGCACAGTCACAAACAATTCAAGTGATGATTGAATATTTTCAAACTCAGAATGTGATTCAGAAGGTTGGCTGGCACAAAGTATCAAACAGTTGATGGACTTGGGAGATTAGTGGCAGAAATTGCTTCTCTTGTGTAAGCAAGAGCATTGCATAGAGCCAGAAATTTCCAGGAAAACTTCACTTTGTTGCTAGAGCGAAGTTTCAGTTATCTCAGGCAAAATTTCAAACAGTTAGTGGGTTAATTGAAAATTAAAGGAACAGAAAAATAAAAATGCTAGATCTAGATCACCACCTCACTTAATCATTGTCAATCTAATCAATCCCCAGCAACGGCGCCAAAAACTTGATGTGCGGAAAACGATCCGACACAAAACTCACCGGCAAGTGCACCGGGTCGCATCAAGTAATAATAACTCACGTGAGTGAGGTCGATCCCACAGGGATTGAAGGATTGAGCAATTTTAGTTTAGTGGTTGATTTAGTCAAGCGAATCAAGTGTTGGTTGAGTGATTTGTGATTAACAGAAATTAAATTGCATGAAAAGTAAAGGGAGAGGGGTAAATTGCAGAAAGTTAAAGAGAATGGAAAATAAAAGTGCTGAATCTTAAAGAACAAGAAATTAAATGGCAGAAACTTAGAATGCAAGAAATGTAAATTGCAAAATCTTAAAGTGCAAGAAATGTAAATGACTTGAATTGTAAAGGGAATGGGGAGTTGGATTTGCAGAAATTAAACAAGGAAATGTAAAATTGCAACAAGCAGAGGAATAAAAGAACACTTGGATTTAATCAGATCTAGAAACAGAATTGTAAATGAGTAAAACAGGGAATGGGAAATGGGGAATTCGGACCTCAGGACCCAAGAGACTAGAAAACCAAGTCTAGATCTCAATGCCTTCCTAGATCCAACAAGAACAATTGCAAAGAAAATTGTAAATTGCAAAGAAAGTAGATGAAAAGCAATGAACCGAAACTGAAATTCAATTAAGCAGAAAATTAAACAAAATCCCAAGGTGAGATTGAAACAGAATTTCTTCAATTCTCCACCCAAAACTCAGAATCTCAAAATGCTCAAAAACCATAAGCTCTCTGCTTATGAAAATGTTTAAAGAAAACTCTCAAAGGAAAAGCTCCCCAAAAACTTCAAATCCTAAGCTATTTATACACTTTCTTCAAATGATCATTAAGCATTGAATTGGGCCTTTAGTCTTGATGGAATTAGGTTGATAGTAGCCTCCGTTGATTGCTCTTGGTGTTGGGAAGAAATCTATTAGTGAACCGGGCCATGAACCATTCACGTTTGAGCCAACGTTTGAGGCAAACGTTGACTCAAATGTTACTTGAGTGAGGCATTATGCAGCTAGGCCATTTGCTGTCATCCACGTTTGAGCCAATCGTTTGAGGTCAAACGTGAGCTCAAACGTGGTTCTTCCCTTTTGTATGCTTCTTGGGGGTTACTTTGTCCTCTTGTTGTGTTGCCAATTTTTGTGCCCAATAGAGACTATTATATATGGTTGGAAAACTCTGAATGTCAGCTTTCTAACCCACTTGGAATCACCTCAATTGGACATCTACAACTCAAGTTATTCTTGTTTGAAGTATGCCCTCTTCATGCTGTTTGGTGCCAACGTTTGACCTCACGTTTGAGTCAAACGTTGGCTCAAACGTTGCTGCCTCCAGGGATGCCATTTCTCTTCTCTTTAGCACCAACGTTTGACCTCACGTTTGAGGCAAACGTTGGCGCAAACGTTGCCTTCCCAGGAGCTTCAATTCCCTTCTCTTTTGGAGCCAACGTTTGACCTCACGTTTGAGGCAAACGTTGGCTCAAACGTTGCTTTCCAGGAGCTTCATTCTTCAGCCAATGTTTGACCTCAACGTTTGAGGCAAACGTTGGCGCAAACGTTGGCTTTTCCCCAGGGTGTTCTTCAACTGCTACTCACGTTTGAGTTGACGTTTGAGGCAAACGTTAGCTCAAACGTGAATTCCATTTTCTCAAACCCATTCTTGCAGCACACCTTTTGTTTCCTTTTTTCACCTACAGTAATCAAAACAACCAATCAAAGTATCACAAAATTCACAAGGTCTATAAATCAATTAATTATCAACTAAAGTTAGCTTGAACCTCATGATTTTGTATCAATTAAAAGGTGGTTGATTGATTTAAGGAAACCATGCAATTCCAATTCAAATGGCTAATTTATAATACAAGAAAGTGCATAAAACTAAATGAAAACAAAAGAAAAAGGCTAGTGAAACTAGGCTAAGATGACTTGTCATCAATGTTTTCAAAGCATGTTTAGCTATTTTAAGTAAATTAAGTGAATCAAATTTAGCTATTTTAAGTCCTCAAAGCATGTTTTCACTCTTAAGCACAATTAAAGGAGAAGTTACAAAACCATGCTATTTCATTAGATAAATGTGGGTAAAAGGTTATAAAATCCCCTAAATCAAGCACAAGATAAACCCTACAAATGGGGTTTATCAATCCTCCCCCACACTTAAGCGTTGCACAGTCCTCTGTGCACAAACACAATCCGGGGAGAATGTCTCTCAAGAGCTCCATCTTTGGTTGGCGGATGCGGGGGCTTGGGTTGTCCTCCTCCTCTTCCGGCTTCTTGCCTTCGTGTCTCATCCTCAAGAAGAATGCATAAAGTATAATTAGAACTCATAGGGCAAGTAGCACAAAAAAGTAAAGGAGGGTGTAAATAAGCATCTAATTGAGGACTTTTGCATAGTGGTGTGGAATGATAGAAAGATGAGCCATGTGTGTATTCCAATTATGCGTGCAGTTGGAACACACACACAACAGCCAGTTAAAGTGGCATCCACACAATCAAAAAGTAAGCATGTATTCCTCAATTAGATGGCCTAGGTTGCTATTAGAGAATAAGCAAGATATGAGGCACCAACAAACCTAGGTAACCACAAAAGTGAATTGAGTATTTGATATTGGATATTGAAATTGTGCAAGCAAAAGCGCAAAATTAATAAAATAGCACAACAAGCAATAACCAATTCAATGATGAAGAAGAACTACTTATTCATCCTTAGGCATAATCAAATAATCATATGGTTAAGGTGTTTATTACAAAAAGGTGACCAACTTGATAGAATCAAGTTAAGTCAACTCAAACAAATGAAAGGCATTAACAAGAAACAAGGACCTTGTGATGTGATTATATTGACTTAAAATCCATGGTGAACAAGCATTCAATTCAATTCACTAAATTTCATGTGCACTCATAAAGTTTTCACCTAATATGTAATGAAATGTAAATGTGCAAATCCAATTAGGTGATAGTAATTAAAGGTAAAGTACAAGTGCATCGATGAAATTCAATCAACAAGCAACTCAATCAATCAACAAATAAACACTTGCAATTTATTTAATTACTAAGATGAAAAATGACATGCAAAGAAAACCAAGTAAAACAGGTAGAAAAACATGGAAAAAGCAAAGTAAGGGTGGGATGGAGGGGAAAAGAAGAGAAGAAGTGTAAAGAAGAGAAGAAAAGAAGAAGAGTGAGAGAAAACAGAGGCATGCGTACGCACACAAGGCAGAATAGGGAAGGCGTGCACTCGCACAAGGTGTGCGAGTGCTCCGGACAGAAGAAGAATGTAGATTTGTGCGCATGCACAAGCCTGCGCGTGCACACAGAAGACTTCTTTTACTATTTTTTTTCAAGCAAGGATCATGTGTGCGTACGCACAATGGACTGTGCGTACGCACAGGGGCAAAAAAAGTGTCTGTGCATGCGCACAGGCTGAGCCAGTGCTCCCAACAGAGGGCATATAGGCTAGTGTGTGTACGCACAGGTGGGTGCGTTCGCACAGGACATGAAACAAGTGTGTGAATGATGGAATCCTCATCTTGATCAATCTCCCTCAATTCTCCCCTTCTCTCCTCCGGTTCACATACTTCACCTTCTCCCTCTTGTAGCCCTTCAAGCTCTAACCCTTCTTCTTTTCCTTGTGGATCCATGCTCTCCTCTTCTCTATGCCCTTCAATTATTTCCTCACATCCTCTAAGAGGAGTGTCTTGATTGGATGAGCGTAGAAGAACCAAGCGGTTCACCGCTTCGACTATGGTTGCCACGAATTGCCCTTGTGTCCTTTGGAATCCTTCTTGCTCTTGGAGAAAGGCTTGAAGGTCTAGTGGTTCTTGGGTCAAGGGTGGAAAGACTTCACATTGTGGTAAAAAATGAGTTTCATTACCTGGAGGAAAGGTTATATGTGTGGGAGGTGACTCATGTTGGTAGGTATATTGAGGTGGTATGTAAGAATGTGGTTGTTGGTATTGGTGTGGTGTTTGAAAATGTGGTGATTGAGGGTTATGTTGAGGGTATGGGCTATAGGCATATATTGGTGGAGGTGCATAATCTAAGTGAGATTCACCATATCCTTGATTTGGGTGTGCATATTGGGGAAGGTTTGGCTCATTGTAGTATGAAGGAGGTTGCTCCTTCCAAAATAGATGCTCCAATCCCATGATGCAATCCAAGATTTGAAGTTATCAAGCCCTACAAAATAATCACAACCAAACTCCAAACCAAGAGGGTGATAACTCATAGAGAAAATAGAAAATAAAAACTAAAGACATCAATTAACAAAATAAACAAAATCCTAATTAATAGCAAAAACAAACAAACAACCAAAAAGTATCTATTCACACTATGGACATATTTACAACAACCAAAATATAGCACTCATGACACTAGTTCCCCGGCAACGGCGCCAATTTTGATAGAGGAGAATTTATGCCAATTCGGAAGACTAGATAAAGTAATTTCGTTGTGAGTATAGTTCAAACCGGCAATGGATCCTCTCAATCAAAATTCAATTCAAGATAATGTCACAATTCAAAACACAATTATAACCGATAGTATTTAGACTCCCGGGTCGTTCTCCCTAGGAACTAGTGACAATAAGTGCATACAATTTTGGTTGTGGGAAACAAGGGGTGTTTTCAATAATAAGGAAGCAATAAAGAAATAAAGAGATAAAAAAACAAGGCAAAATTGCAATTAAAGAATAAAAGAACCATGTATGTAATATAAACAAGTAATGCTATAAAGTGATGGAAAGGTGGTTCAAAACATAAATGAAACCTTGACTTGGGATGACTTAATAGATATTGACTCGTACTTCAACATGATGAATGTGATGATCCGTGACACTCATCACCATTCTCAACCTATGAATGCGTGCCTGACAACCACTTCCGTTCTACCTTAGATTGAGTGTGTATCTCTTTGGTTCCTGGTTCACGAGTTTGATTGCCTCTACTGACAACAGAGCATTCGAATCCGTGAGATCAGAGTCTTCGTGGTATAAGCTAGAATTAATTGGCAGCATTCTTGAGATCCAGAAAGTCCAAACCTTGTTTGTGGTATTCCGAGTAGGATCTGGGATGGAATGACTGTGACGAGCTTTAAACTCGCGAGTGTTGGGCGTAGTGACAGACGCAAAAGGATCAATGGATCCTATTCCAACATGAGTGACAATCGACAGATGATTAGCCGTGCGGTGATAGCGCATTTGGACCATTTTCACTGAGAGGACGGACGGTAGCCATTGATAACGGTGATCTCCCAACATACAGCTTGCCATGGAAGGAGTCTTGCGTGTGTGAAGAAGAAGACAATAGGAAACCAGAGATTCAGAAGACAGAGCATCTCCAAAACCTCAACCTGTTCCCCATTACTACATAACAAGTATTATTTAATCCATGTTCTTTTACTCATTCCAATTAAAACTAAGAATTAATATTGATATCCTGACTAAGAGTTACAAGATAACCATAGCTTACTTCAAGCCGACAATCTCTGTGGGATCGACCCTTACTCACGTAAGGTATTACTTGGACGACCCAGTGCACTTGCTGGTTAGTTGTGCGGGATTGCAAAAGTGTGATTGTGATTTCGTGCACCAGTGGCACGCAGGACTATGCGCATGTACACATCGCTTTGCTCTTCTCCTTTGGTTCTTCATGCTTCCTCCTCTTTACATGCTCCTCTTCCATTCTCACCAAGCCATTCCTACCTTATATATTTGAAATCACTCACAAACAACATCAAGGTATTGAATGGAAGGCAAATGGAATAAAGTAGACTAAATTAGGCACAAAAGAGCATGTTTTCATAATCAAGCACAATTTAGGAGGAAAGCTCAAAAGCATGCTATTTAAGGGAATAAGTGCAGGTTTATATGATGAAATCCACTCCATTTCAACAAAAAATTATCGTAAAATATGGATTCATCACTCATCTCATCTTTCTTAACGTTACCTTACGCTCTTAAGTGGTTCATATATCACTTTCATAATCTTTGTCACCTTAAATACTGTCTTCTCTGTAAAAATTACGATTAATTAACCGTTTATTTAATAAATTAATTGCCCAAAATAGGATCCAAAAATTTATAATGTGAATTAGAGAATTTAAATATGATATTTAGACTCAGTAGGTTTTTCTGAGTTGGAAAATGTAATTTTCTGCGAAATACCGCATAAAAACTCGAACCGGCAGATGAATCGGTCGAACCGGTTTAAGTCTGTCTGGTACTACATGAGAATAATTAAAAATAGTAGATAACCTTAGGAAAATATTTAAAGTAAAAAACCGGGTGTTAATTTTAAAGGTTTGACCCGAAATTGGGACAAACGGACCAAAAATGCTAACGTGTTGGACCGGGCCCAAGTTGGGCCCAAGCTTGATATATAAGCACTTAAATGCACCCATTTCAGCTCATTTCACACTTTCAAGAGAGGGAGAGCTGCTGAAGTGAGAAGAGAGTGAGGGTTTACAAGAAACAATATTCATCTCATCACTCAATTGACCATAACTCGAGCTACGGTGCTCTGATTCGTGTGTCGTCAGCGGCTATGCGAAGCTCTTGCCGAGCCCGTCATTTTAGCTAAGCATTTTGGTAAGCTTCTCGAAATTCCCTGCCCAGTTTCCTGCCCTAAGAATTTTGAGTTTTTGGATTTTGTATTAAGTAAAATTTTGTGATTTTGGGTGTTTGGGTACACTCTAGCACTTGATTCCTATTAGGTTTTCACTCACTCAAAAATGGGTGAGGTGAGTTTATTCTCAACCCTTATAAAATTGTGATCATGATAAACCCTAGGTTGATTAACTATGAATTATGTGTATATAGCTTAAACTGGTGATATATGGAGAATGTTGGTGACTTGAAAGTGGACTTTGTGGCTTGATTGAGATTAAGAGAGCTTGTGGAAACTTGGTGGAGGTCAATTTGGTGATTTAGTGCATATTGAGAATCGGCCAAGGTATGGTTTCGGTTTCTTCTATGTAATATATAATATTTCTGGACACTTAGGCTAGTGACCCATAGGATAGGATTGGATTAAATTGGTTGTTGAATTTATTGAATGATGATGTATGATGATTTGATGATTTTGGGTTATTTTGATGAAAGTGGTATTGATGTTGATAAATGATGTTGGATGTTGAAATTGAAGTTGATTTCTCATGATTAGTGGTGATAGAATGATGATTGATGAGTTTGTTATGTGAGAAATGGTTTAAAGCTATATAATTGATAATTGGGTTTGAGAAATTGATGATATGAGTGGTGGAATGTAATACACATGGTAAGAACTGATGTGAGTTGAAGTTGGTGTTGTTTTGGTTGAAAATTTGGTAAGTTGAGAATTTAGTAAATTTGGTGAAAATGGATTTTTGATGAACTTCAACGGATCATATCTTGAGCTACAATTTTTAAAATGGAATGAATTCTATATCAAATCAAAGATAATTCAACGAGCTTTAAAACGGTATCAATTTTGTAGAAATCTGAATTTTGTAGAGAAAGATATGATCGTTAAAAGTTGGTGTCTGAAATCTGAATTCTGTGAATGCTGCAGAATTTGTGATTTCTGGTTTGTGTGCGCACGCACACAAGGGGATATGGTTGCTGTTGGGAGTGCTAGCACGCTCTGTGCACACACACAACCTATAAAGTTTTGCAAGCTGTGCGCACACATAGCCTTGTGCGTACGCACACGATGGAAGCTGTGCGCACACATAGCCTCATGCGTATGAGTAGAATGAAAATTTTTACTTACTGTGCGTACGCACACCTCTATGCGTACGTACACTTCTTAAAAATTCCTATGGGCGTGCGTACGCACAAACCTATGCATACGCACACTGCCCTGTTTTTTAATAAAAACCTTGTTTTTAACTGTTTCACCTTCCAGGCAAGCTTGTAAACTTCCGTGACACTTATATAAGACTCTTTGGATTGTTTTTGGGTATCAAAAGATAGAAAAGGTCCCAGGCAATTTAATTCAGTATTTCTGGTAAAAAGTTAGAGAACGGAGGCTTAGGTTTCTGGTGTACTGAGGACAAATTGGCTGAAAGAGACGATGAAGTACTGTAATAACGATTGATATAAAGAATTGTGGAAATTATGAATTAACAGTGGTTGAAGATGAGTTTGGGACTCAGAATGGAAATTATGAATTGACAGTGGTTGTGATGAATTTGGGACGAATACAATGATAAATTATTGATATGCTAAAAAATTATTTTTAAAACCACTGGATTATTGTTATAAACTGAGATTTGTTGAGACGCTATGCGCCTGGCAGGGACGGTAGATTAATCCCACCTGTCGAGATCGCCGCCGCGGTGGGACGGTAGGTTTATCCCACTTACGCTGAGATGTTAGGCCTATGGCAAGAGTATCCCGCTTGTATCCCTTCAGAATCACTACAGTGTGCAGGCACTGACAACCTGGACCGTGATCCGAGCATGATATCTCGGGGGTTCCTATTATGAGACCGAAGGGAGACATCTCCATGGAGATGTGTCGGGTTGGCAGTTGAACCGACAATATGATATCACAACCAATAGGACAGGCATTCATCATGTGCATTTTTATCTGCTTGCTTGCTTTGCTGACTTGAATTGTATGCCTAATTGTATAACATGCCTAATTGCCTAATTGAATTACCTGATATACATGCTTATACTTGTGCTTTCCTTGCATTGATATTATTTGTGTATTCTACTGTGTATTCTATTAGGGTGTTACATTTTCCAACTACATATTACCATTTAAAAATCTTTCTTCATTTCCAAGTTACTACCATTTCCTATCTTCATCCTATTAATAAGCTTTGTAACAAGATCCAGGGTCAAAGAAATGAAAATAGAGGTTTAGAGGTTTGAATTTGAGCTTTAAAACACAAAATCCATTTTTGCTGAAACAGGGGCCACGCGTACGCGTCGGCTACATGTACGCGTGGGCGTGCGATTTCTTGCTTGTGTACGCAGGCACCCTACTCGCGTACGCGAGATGCCCAACCCATAAAGATTGGTCGCGTCGTGTGCAGTGGTCGCGTACGCAAGAACTACAAATTAACAAAAATGCTGAATGCTGCAGAATTTCAGCCTTATCCTCCGAACTTCCGACGCACATAACTTTTTTATTTTAAAATATTTTTTATCCGTTATTTGAACGGTATAAATTTCAAGGACCCAATTTTCATTTGAAACAATTTTGGGGGACCGCGAGCCGAGTTATGGCTTGCCGAAGTTTAGCGAAAAATTGCTTTTTCACAAACACTTCAAACCTTTTCCAAAACCTTCAAAAATCCCAACCCCTTTAAAACTTACCAAGACCCACCATGTTAACTCAAAACCAAACTCAACTATGCCAGATCAGTCCTCATTACACTAATTTACAATCTCCATCAAGTATAACAATATATCGTCTTTCCAATATAACAATATACATACTCATCAATACCTACATCATCATACACATCAAATATCGTCTTTCCACCATCATCAACTTCCCTCATGACCGACAATCATCAATCAAACATAACGCATCAACAAACATAATATGTATCAAACACAAGATTCAACTTATCCTAGGTTATCTAGCTTAAGTTTTCATGACAACGTACATATTATATACGAGAAACCAAAACCATACCTTGGCTGATTTCTCCCTAAGCTCAAACATCTCAATTCAAGCCTTCAAGATTCCAAATCAAGTGCTACAAGGTCCAGCCACCAAAGCTTGATTTCAAGCATTCCAATTCACCGATTAAATCTCCAATTTAACATAAACTCAATCTAATTCCATGAAATTCACCAAATTAATAACTAGGGTTCAAATAATTGGATAACTAGAAGGATTTAGAGTTTTCTTACCATACCCACAGATTATTTAGATAAAAACCATCAATTTCCTCAAGTTAATTCAATCCTAATACATCAAAATATCAAAATCCTCAATACCCATTAACCTAAAAATAAAATCTAAAAAGAAGGGAAAGTCTGGGCACAAAAACAACGTTTCTTACCAAATTATTTGGTGGATTTTGTAGAGAATTCTAAGACAAATGCGTGGCCGCTGACGACTCGTCAATCGGAGCTCCGGATTGAAAGTTACGAGAGATTGAAGGTTGAAGGTGAAAAGGGACGGGTTCCACGTTTTCCCCCTTCCCTTGCAGCGTGTGTGTGTTTAATGTGGAGGAGAGAGGCTGAGTTTCATTTTATATAATGGGCCTTGGGCCCGTTTTGGGCCCGGTCTAACCAGTTCTGCCCGTTCGGCCCAGTCTTGGGCCAAATCCTTTAAAATTGGTGTCAAAATTATTATTTTAATTAGTTCTATCGCACTAAATCATAAAATTCCATTTTCTAATTTATTTGATCAATAATTATTTATTAACTAATTATTCACTAATTACTCAGGGTTTACAATGGTTTGTGATATGATGAGTGGTTAGTGGTGTTGTATTAGAATGTTATGAAGTGAGTTTGTGTTGGATATATGTATAAGTAGTGGGAATTTGGTTTGGTTTAATGAAAATTGAGGTTTTGAGGTTTTATGAAAAATTAGTTTTTGGCCGAACTTCGACGAGCCATAACTTGGCTTCCGGACCCCCAAATGGTTTCAAACTTGTTTTATACTAAAATTGGGTCCGTGAAGTTTACGCCATTCGAGGAACGGAAGGAAAATAATTTAAAACAGAAAAGTTATGTGCGTCGAAAGTTTGTGATTGAAATTAGAAATCCTGCAGCTTTTTCAAACTTAGCAAAAATTTTGGAAAAACATACGTTCACGCGTATGCGTGGCCCACGCGTGCGCGTGACCCGGCATTTGCGTACGCGTCCACCTGCTTGCGACGCGACCAACCCTTTTGGGTTAGGATCCATGTGTACACGAGTAAGGACTTTTCCATGCCCACGCGTACGCGTGACCTGGGATTTGCCTACGCGTCCAGTCGCTTGTGACGTGACCAACCTTTTCGGCTTGGGATCCATGTGTGTACGAGTAGGGAGTATGCATACGCAAGCAAGCCTTTTTGCATGCCCACCCATATGCGTTGCCCTGTTCCAGTAAAAATGGATTTTGTATTTTTTTAGTCAAATCTTAAACCTCTAAACCTCTATTTTCATCTTTTTAACCTCAAATCATAGTATTAGCTCTAGTAGTAGGATGGAGATAAGAAATTAAGGTAGCTTGAGGGTGAAGTAAAGTAGAAAAAGTGAAGAAGTAAGTATGGAAATGAGTGTAAATGGATTGTATATGATACCATGGCTTATATGATATGATTTTTCAAAGATTACAATGATTATGAATATTATTTGGCATTATACACTCAATTGATATGAGATACGAGTTTTCCTGGGTAAAGTATCGCGGCTTGCCACCACGTGTTCCAAGTCGAAACTCGATACTCTGTTGACCCTACGACGTAAGATGTGACCGGGCACTCTAAATTCCTGGGAAAGTTGACCTTTATTGAGCAATTTCATATATTTGAGAAAAAGCTATGCATAGACTCTTGGGGATGCGCGTTGGGGGACAGTCCAATGGTTTAGTAGCCGGACTTATTGGGTTGGCTTGATAACTGACAGATGAGACTTATTAGCCATAGGAAAGGCATGCATCATATGCATATTGCTTGAATTACTTGTTTGTGCATTAATTGGGTGTTCCTAAATGTACTTGCTATGTTAAGTGTGTTATTGTTATCAGCAGAACTTATATTCTACTTGTGCTTATCTTTATCTTCTTGACTGTCTGTGAAATATCATTGGAGATGGAGGTACGAGGGAAGGGTGGAAGGACTTAGAGTTAGGTTAAGTTGAATTAGACTTAGGTATCCTTAGAAGACCACCTTTTATGGTTTCTGTTTAGTACTTTTAAGCTTTTCAATCTTAGTGTCGTGCATTCTAGGATTACGTCTGGCATTCCCAGGGACTTATATATTATGTGCGTGGCACCTTTACCATGCTGAGAACCTCCGATTCTCACTCCATACTGTATTGTTATTTTCAGATGCAGGTCGAGAGGCACCTCGCTAGGCATCTAGACTGCTGAAGCAGAGTAGTTTCTGGGTTTTACTTTGATATACAGTGCTGTATATATGTACTTAGCTTTTTCTCCAAATAACTTGTTTATTTTGATCCTCTTAGAGGTTTATGGAGAGTTAGGATTTTGGCTATGTATTTTGGGTCTTAGGATATGTATATATATATATATATTCGTAAATACTCTCCGACCAGCCTTAGCTTCGCAGGCTGAGTTAGGAGCTTGTTATTTTGTACTTTTGGCCTTCTATTCCCACATTATGTTGAGTTATTGGTGCGTACGAACCCCACACCTTCGTACTATTGTACCAGCAAGTGCACTGGATCGTCCAAGTAATACCTGAGCGAGTCAGGGTCGATCCCACGAGGATTGTGGTTTAAAGCAAGATATGGTTATCTTGCAGGTCTTAGTCAGACAGATCAGAAGGTTCTTGGATATGGAATTGTATTAGGACTTTTGGATTCAGCAATAGGGATATGTTGAAGGATTGGAGTTGCTTTGTCTTTCTGAATTAACTCTGGTACTACTATCTTCTCTGCTTGTGAATGATCTTCTTCAATGGCAGACTGTATGTGATCAACGCCATGGGCCGTGGTCATTGATCTCCTCTGCTACAGATTGAACGCCATTGGTCGTGGTCATCCAATCTGACGAAGGGTGAAGCGCTTAGCAAATCATTCTCCTAGCGATCCTACTCAAAGTGCCACAGACAAGGTCGAATCTTCTGAGTCAAAGAATATTGCTTCTTAGGATTCTAGTCTATACAACGGAGACCATAATCTCCCCGAAAATCAGCTGAACTGGTGTCTCAAGAAGTCCCCAATGAAGTCGTGGATTAACCGTCTGAGAGATGTATAAACATAGCATTCTCCTAGCGATCCTACTCAAAGTGCCACAGACAAGGTCGAATCTTCTGAGTCAAAGAATGTTGCTTCTTAGGATTCTAGTCTATACAACGGAGACCATATCTCCCCCAAAATCAGCTGAACTGGTGTCTCAAGAAGTCCCCAATGAAGTCGTGGATTAACCGTCTGAGAGATGTATAAACATAGCTGTTGGCTCGTGCTTTCCAGTCACGTATTCACACGAACCCAAGTAGACACGGGTGTTTGTCAGGCACGTTCATCTTAATGTGATTAACAGAGCTAATTTGTCAGATCATCCTATTCACCACGATGAAGATCGGATATACATCTTAGAAACAGATCAAACACGGATCGGAGAAGAAATAGTAATAATTTTATTAATTCATAGGACTCAGCAGGGCTCCTCCCCTCAACCTAGGAGGTTTAGAAACTCATGCTGAAACGAAAACAATGATAAAATCGAAAATATGATCTATAAGCTAAACTGAAAGTCTGAATTACATAAACATAATCCCTTAAATACTAAACAGATGACTAGTAAGGGTAAAACTGTCTATTTAGTGCTAAAATCCACTTTTGGGGCCCACTTGGTGAGTGTTTGGGCTGAGCTTTAATGAGATCCACATGCTATGAGGTCTCTTGGGCGTGGAACGCCAGCTAGGGGGTCCTCTTTGTTCATTTGTACATTGGTCTCTACTCTTTGTGCGCTGGACGACAGTTTTGGGCCTTCTAATTCGAAGCAAAGTATGAACTATTATATATTGCTGGAAAGCTCTAGAAGTCAGATTTCCATAGCCATTGAGAGTGCTCTATTTGGGCCACTATATCTCCAGAAAAGCCCTTTCGAATGTAGGTAGGTCAGATTCGGACAGCATCTGTAGTGCTTCCTCTGTCTCTGAATCAAACTTCTGCTCCAGCTCCTCAATTTCAGCCAGAAAATACCTGAAATTATCTAAAAACACAATAACTCATAGTAGAATCCAAAAATGTTAATTTAACACTAAAACCTATAAAAACTTAATAAAAACTAAATAAAAACTACTAAAAACTATATGAAAGTGATGCCAAAAAGTGTATAAAATATCCGCTCATCACAATACCAACTTAAACCGTTGCTTGTCCCGAAGCAACTAAAAACACAATAGGATAAAGAAAATTAAGATACAATAAATTTCTAAGTTTCAAATGAAGCTTAGTTACAATCAGATGAGTGGGACTTAGTAGCTTTTTGCCTCTGAATAGTTTTGGCATCTCACTATCCATTGAAACTCATAGATGTTGCCATCCTTAGGAAATTAGAATCCAGATGATATTATTGACTCTCTTAGTTAAGCTTATTTTGATTCTTGAACATAGCTTTCAGAGTCTTGGCCGTGACCCTAAGCACCTTGTCTTCCAGTATTACCACTGGATACAATAATACCACAGACACTTTAACTGGGTGAACCTTTTCAGATTGTGACTCAGCTTTGCTAGAGTCCACAGATAGAGGTGTCCAGAGTTCTTAAGCACACTCTTTTTTCTTTGGACCATGACTTTAACCGCTTAGTCTCAAGTTTTTCACTTGACACCTTCACGCCACAAGCACATGGTTAGGGACAGCTTGGTCTAGCCACTTAGGCCAGGATTTTATTCCTTTAGACCCTTGATGTGTGGCAGAAGTTAACCAATTAAGAGATTTTAAATAAGAGAATAGCGTTACACGTATAGCTCTTAACCAGCTAAGATCCGCCTCACCAATTTAAAAAGGGGTTGTCACAAATTTTAGAAATAAAAATACTGGGAGTATGAGTCCCAGGTCGTCTCCCAACGAGTTGCAGGAAAGAGTGCTAATTTATTAATCAGAAAATTCCCAGAAAGTTTGAGTTTTGATAATGAGTAATTAAAATATTTGTGAATTAAAGCAATAAAAATAAACTAAGAAAAATTATTGATATTCCAAATAAAAGGCCTTAACTGGGGGAATAATTAAGTGGAATTTCTATCCTTGTTGGAATCTTCTCAAGTGTAGTGTAAAGAGGTTGTTGTTCTCACTTGGTTAACCCTTACTGAATAAAGGAAAGTATAGTGATTAAACTAACTCTTACCCGCAAATCCTAGTCTTCTCCCTTGGGAAGGTCCAGCGTTAGCAGATACAGAATTAGCCAACAACGTCCAATTTAACTAGGCACTTGAGCATTCCAAATCAAGTGTCTCCTCTTAATAAACCCCCATGTCAGGTAGATGATCTACTCCATTGACATGAAATTAATAATCATAAAAATATAAGAAGACATAATTAAATAAAATTAAATAGAGAATTAAAATTAATTAAAAATAAAAATAACTCTATATATTAATAAACTCAAAATCTAATATACTTATTTGAATAGAGTCAATAATCAACTGAAAAGAGTAAAGAATGAGGAAACAAACTAAAGTAGTATCTTCACGGAGGTAATGGCTCTTCAACATCCACAATCCAAAGCAAAAGCATAAACTATCAATGTAACACTAATCTAAATTCAGATCTGAAACTAAAGTAATCCTAATGTTGATGAATCTGAATGTATGTGGATGCCTGTTGAGTCTCTGCATGTTCCCTCGCTTTATTCTGTGTTTCTGGGCCAAAAATTAGGTTAAAACGCCGCCCAAAATCGCCCCCAGCGTATTCTATTATTTTTGCAAATCGCGTAGGTCACGCGTATGCGTCGTCCACGCGTTCGCGTCATTCAGTGATTTTCCTTGTCACGTGTTCGGGTCATCCACGTGGCCGCGCCATTCGTGGAGACTTCAATCCACGCGTTTGCGTCAGGCACGCGTTCGCGTCGCTGCGATTTCTTCATTTTGCGCGTTCGCGTAGGCCGTGCGCTCGCGTCATTGCTCGCTGGTCATCTCCTTAGTTTCTTGTGTTTCCTCCATTTTTGCAAGCCTCCTCTCTATTTTCCAAGCCATTCTTGCCCTATGAAGCCTGAAACACTTAACACATGGATCACGGCATCGAATGGGAAAAGGAGAATTAAAATACATAATTAAAAGTCTCTAGGAAGAAAGTTTTCAACCATGGAACAATTTTGGGAAGGAATTGTAAATACATGCTACTCATATGAATAAGTGGGTAAAGACTTGATAAAACCACACAATTAAACACAATATAAATCATAAAATAATGGTTTATGTGCCCTCCTAACCATTAATGCTCAAAGCCTTGGGTCCTTTTACCCTTGCCTTTTGGTTTAAAGGGTTACTGGCTTTTTTAATTTGCCCTCCTTTTCCGGCATTTTTGGGCTATAATGGATTTTCTTCTTTTTATTTTTTTTCTTTTTCTTTTCGACATTTTTTCTTTCTTTTTCTCATGCATAATTTTTTTTTCTTTTGCAACTTGCTTTTTCTTTTACTTTTTTGCTGCTTTTTCTTGCTTCAAGAATTAATTTTCAGATTTTTCATATTATCAATAATATTTTTCCGTTTTTCTTATTCTTTCAAGAGCCAACATTCTAAAATTTCAACTTCAAATATGCACTGTTCAATCATACATTCAGAAAACAAAAGCAAATGACACCACATAACATAATTAAACTAATCTTATTTTAAACTTGAAATCCATGCATCTTTTAATTCTTTTCAATAAAAAATTTTTTTATTTAAACAAGGTGAGAGATATATGGATCATTTTACAACTTTAAGACATCAATGGAAATGATCATGCAACTAGAATTAGAGAACAGATAAATAAACAGACAGAAAATAGAAAAATAATAGGAAAGGGGTGTAAAGAGAATGAATCCACCTGAATGATGGTGGCTAGTGCTCCTTCTTGAGGATTCAATAATGTATTGCTTGATCTCTTCAATGTCACTCCTTTGTCTTTGTTTAGGCGGCTGCACAGGCTCTTATGCATGATTCCTAGTTTGCTCCATCCTCTTCTTCCATATTCAGGAGTAGTAGAAGTCAAAAAGCAAAGCTTTTGCAACACCAAACTTAAGAGTTTTTCTCATCCTCGAGCAAAGTAGAGTAGAAGAAGGTGGGGTAGGTGGAGCTTCTGTGGGACCTACTGGTCTTGAGAGATTAGGAATTCCAGATTACCTGCTCTCTTGCACTGGCATTTGAACGCCCAGGGACTGCTCCCTGGCTGGCGTTTAACGCCAGCAATGCTGCCCATTAGGGGCGTTAGACGCCCAGCAGGGATACCCTAGCTGGCGTTCAACTTTGACACTCTATCCAGAGTGCTCTATTTTCACTGCTGTGGATTCTGTCTCTTGACTGATGTATATGTTCTTGACTCTGACAACTGAAAAGAAAAACAAATTAAAGGAAAACAAATATGGTAAAGTAAGGTTGGGTTGCCTCCCAACAAGCGCTTCTTTAACATCACTAGCTTGACCTTTAGCTCCTTACGGAGGTGAGTATGGGCTCAGATTTTTGCCGCTGACAGTGAATTTTCTTCCTGTCCTCTCATGAATGAGCTCTACATGCTCTAGAGATAGGACACAACTCAGTGTATGTGGTAAGACTAGCTTCTTAGTAAAGACAACTCTCATGCCAGATGAGAGGTCTTCAATTGGGACTTTCTTGTCCCTCCAACCTTTAGGTACTTTCTTTTTAGTACCTGTGTACTTAGAGCTTGTTGATGGCTGCCCAACACCAAACTTAGAATTGATGTTTGGGGGCTCTGTAAAGCTCTGCACAGAAAGAGAGGGGTTGGCATGTAAAATCCGGTTAATTAATGACTAATTAACCTATAAATTAGAATATATTATAGAAAATGAGAAATGAGGTTTTTATGGCTTAGTATGATAGAGAAAATTAAAACGAGAATTTTGACACTAATTTTTAAGAAATCGGCACAAGATTGGGCTGAACGGGCCAAACCGGGCCAATCGGACCCAAGTTGGGCCAAAGGCCTAGCCCAAAGCCCAGCCCAAGAAATCAGCTCTCTCTTCCCTCTCAAAACACACACACACACACGCTGGTAAGGGGAGGGAAACAAGGAAACCCTTGTTCCAAAATCAATCCAATCTTCCATTGATCATAACTTTTAATCCGGAGCTCCGATCGATGCACCGTTTGAGGCCACGCGACCGCGGCGTTGACCTTTACAAAGCCCATAAGGTTGTGCAAGAGGTAAGCCACGTTTCACCTCTATTCTTCCAGCTTTGATTTTCGAATTTCTTGGGCAAAAATGTTGAGATTGTGAGCTCCTTTGTGTTATAGGATCTAATTAACTTGAAGAAGAAGCTTCTTCTTGCCTCTTTTGATCCTTGGGCTGGTAAGTACCTCAAACTCTAGTGAAAAATTCTGAATTTATGGTGTTAGATTTTGAGTTATTATGTTAAGTGTGATATTGTGGCTTAGGCATTGTATATATATGTATTGGAGCTTGATTGGTGGTTTTGGAAAGCTTTGGAGTAGAGCACTAAGCTTGGAAAGAAGCTTTTGTACTTGAAAATCTGATTTTGGGAGCCTTGAGGCCTTGAAAGTTGAAATTGAGGGTGTTTCAGGTGGAACGAGAATCAGCCAAGGTATGGTTTCAGTTTCCTGTATCTAAAATGTAATGTGGTGTAAAAACTTAGGCTAGAGACCCTAAGATAGGAGTTGAACTATTGATATTGTTGATGGGTTAAAATGAATTGTGTTGTTGTGTATGTATTTAGTGGACTGTGAAATGTTGACGTGGATTAAGTTGAGAATGTGTGAATAATAATTGATTGGTTATGAATGTTGCTAATTGTTAATGAGCATAGAAAGTTATGAGTAACATGGATTAATATGCCTAAATATTGTTAAGATTGAGACACACATTGTTAAGCATGATTTGGTGTGATATAAATGTTTGTGCTCATGGTGATTGTTGAAATTGAATGAATGTTTGGAAGAAATTGAGCTATGGAAATGTAATCCTAAATGGAATTATTCAATTGAGATTGGTTAAATATGGAACAATTAGTGGGTTGAAGGTTGAATGAGGTTTGGAAATAATTGGAATTGGAAGGGTGAGTTTTAGTTGGTTTTAAATGAGAATTGGAAGTGTATGCTTAGAAATTGGGAGTTTTATGAGTTTTGGTAAAAATGAAATTTTGATGAACTTCAACGGATCATATCTTGAGTTATTATTTTTGGAACTTGATAATTTTTATATCAAATGAAAGATAATTTCATAAGATTTAAAATGGTTTAAATTTGGTAGAAATCCAAATTTTGTACAATGAGATATGATCTTTGAAAGTTTTGGCCAAAAATCTGAATTCTGCAGATTCTGCAGAATTTGTGATTTCTGGTTTGTGTGCGCACGCACAGGCCTGTTCGCACGCACACCCTGTGGGTTTTTGGACCTATGCGCACGCACAGCCTTGTGCGTACGAACACACGGGGAGAAGGCTACTGAAGGGAGCGCTAGCACAACCTGTGTGTGCACACAAACAATAAGGTTTTACGAGCTGTGCGTACGCACAGCCCTGTGTGTACGCACAGCCCTGTGCGTATGCACATGTTGGGAATGACATGCTGTTGGTGGCTGATGAATGGACTTTTTGACAGCTTAGAATTTACAAATGAAAGCTCATTGCAATATAGTTTCTAAACCAACATCAATCCTTTCAATCAAAAATTTGGTTGTCACAAGTAACAAACCCCTAAAATTATAAACCGAAGTATTGAACCTCGGGTCGTTCTCCCTAGGAATTATAATAAAGTGTCTTGTTATTGGTTATGAGGTATATTTGGGGGTTTTTAATAGGAGACATGAAAGATAAATGACAATGAAAATAAACTAACAACTAGAAAGGTCTTGGCAAGGTTTGGTGGTCAAGGATCTCTATCCTAATCACTAACCACAACATGAGAATTGGCAAGGATCAACCCCATTAAGTCATCCTCTAACTAATAAAGGAATGTCAAATGAGCTATGTAAATCCAAGTCCATAAGTCCTAGTTCTCCACTAAATCAATTAGTGAGATCTAGCGTTAATGGCTCCCAATCGTCAATCACTTGGACATTAGTAACTCAAGAGTTCCTAAGTTACCTTCCCAAGCCAAGAGCACTAAAATCTACTCTAAAATCCAACCAAGAATTTCATCAAACACTTGGAAGGCACAAAAGAAAAGCATATTAAATTGCAAGAATTAAAGGAATCTATAACTACAAAAGTAATAGATTAACAATAGAAAGGCAAAAATAGAAAAGTAAACTCATAACTAAAAGAAGTATTTTAACAAACCCATAGAAAGCAATAAAAGTAAACAACGTGAATTGCAAGAATTAAAGAGAGATCTAACTAGAATAGCAAGAGATCAACAATAGAAAAGGAAGACAATTATGAAACAACAAAGAACTTACCAATTGCATTGTAGAAGAAATGTAGATCTACAAAAGAAAGTTCATAAACTACAACTAACAATACAAAGGAATTACAAGAGAAGATGAATTCTACAACTACAAGAGAACAATTAAGGAAGGAAAAGGAAAATTAGAAGAGAGAAGAAGAAGTAGATCTAGATCTAAAACCTAATCCTAATTCTAGAGAGAAGTGAGAGCTTCTCTCTCTAGAAAACTAACTATAACTACTCCTAAAACTTAAACTATGACTAATGATCAAAAGTATGTTAATTCTCCTTCAATCCTTGGCTTAAATAGCATCAGAAAAGAGTTGGATTGGGCCCACAAGGCTTCTAAAATCGCTGGCCACGTGTTTGACTAAGTGAATCATATGCACCCATCAGCGCGTACGCGTACCGTGCATGTGCGCGCCTCTATGCAAAATGCAACCATGGCAAATCTTATATCATTTAGAAGCCCTGGATGTTAGCTTTCCAACGCAACTGGAACCGTATCATTTGGACCTTTGTAGCTCACGTTATGGTTGTTTAAGTGCGAAGAGGTCGGCTTGACAGCTTTTGCGATTCCTTCATTTCTTCATGAGTTCTCTATTTATACATGCTTTTTCTTCATTTCTTTGACCCAATCTTTGCCTCCTAAATCTGAAATCACTTAAAAAACATATCAAGGCATCTAATGGAATCAAAGGTAAATCAAGATTAAACAATTAAGGACCTAAAAAGCATGTTTTCACTCTTAAGCACAATTAAAGGAGAATTTACAAAACTATGCTATTTCATTGGATAAATGGGAGAAAGGTTGACAAAACCCTCTAAATTCAACACAAGATAAACTCTAAATATGGGGTTTATCAGTGGTGCTAGCACACCTTGTGCGTGCACAAAAAATGGATATTTTGCTTTCTGTGCGTATGCACACTTTTAAAAATGCTTCTGGGCGTGCGCACGCACACCCCTGTGCGTTCGCACACGACCTTGTTCTTTTCTAAAGCTTTGTTTTCAAGTCTTTCACATTTCCAACAAGCTTGTGACCTTTTGAGACGCTGTTTCAGGCTTATAAACCCTCGTTTTCATCTTTTAAATCTTAGATTAATGTAAAATGCATCGTGATTGAGAGAAAGCTAGAGAAGATGGTAACTTGTGGAGGAAAAAAGGGGATATTATGATGAGTTATGATTAATAAAGATGATATGAGATGTTGAGGAGGACGGTGGAGTGCTGTGTATGATATGAGTTGAATGGCTGTGTATGAGACGATGGCTTGTGGCTGATCATGAATTATGATTGTAAGTTGGTTGGCTGAGATCCATTTATAACAATTCCAGATATAAAATAGCTCTTTAGAAAAGCCCCTACCTCAATACACAAAACCATAACCCAAACGCGTCACAGGAACCTTCTCTCTCAACTCGAAATCACTGACAACCGCAGCCTCAGCTCTAAGCCACTTTCGCAGTAACCACAGCAGCTCTAATCGTGACATACAACAACCGAAACTCAATCTTATAGCAAATAACGCCGAAAAACTTCAGCGTATGATAACAGAGCAGTGATTTAAGGACTCTTCAAAACAAAAATGCTTACCGTACTCGTGGGAACCAAGTGGCGGCAGCACCAGTGGCGGTTCCAGCAACACCAACGCCATAGCCGGTGACCAGAACGACGGCAACTCGCAATAAACTCCTAGCACAACCATCCTTATCAACAACTCCCATGGCAATGGAAAACTTAACGGATAAAGAAGCTGAAGCAGGGTTAGAGCTTACCAACACAGAGGACTCAGTGGCTATTTTCGGTGACAGAGGTGGCGGTAGTGTTTTTCCAGTGATGGAAGAAGTAGCCAGAAGCTTCAGCGGTGGTTTCAGTAGCCACAACGACTCCCCCGGTGACCATACACAGCGGACCACAACTATTGCAGCAGCTAGGAGGCCAGCGACCATGGTGGCAGCTCCTGACGGCAACGGCAGCGTGGGTGGCGGAACAACCCACCACCACCGCATCTCACCCTCTTCGCAAGCTCCCTCGTGCGCGTGCTCGTTCTGTTCGCGCCTTCGACAGCATCGGCGAGGGTGGCTTCTGTGGCGACAGCAAGGAAGCTCGGCGACGGTGGCAGGCGGCGATGGCTTCCTCTGTCACGCTCTCACTCTCTTTGTTGTGCAACTCCCATCTCCCTCTCTCTCTTTGTGCTCGCCGTTAGTGGCAAAAATGGCGGCGACAAACCCCAGCAGCGGTGGCGGCGACTTAGCAAGGACGAGCTCCTCTGGCTCGGTGACAGAGGTGCGACTTATGGCTCCAAGGACGGGATGACAATGGCCGCAACGGCATGCCTCCTCACGCGCAGCAATCCGGCGGCAGCTTCACGATCGGCGGCGACGCGGTTAGGCCGCAGCAACCGCTTGGTGACGGTGCGAACATGTCCTTCCTCCCCCTTCCTTCTTCGTTCGGCGGTATCAAGCTCTCCTTCCCCTATAACGGCGACACGACGGCGTGGCGGCAGTTATGCCCGCCGGCGCCGTCCCCCTTCTCTTCCCCTCCTTCTCTTCGCAACATTTCCCCCCTCCATTCCTTTCTCTGTGTGTGCGTGTTTGTTGGGAAGGAGAGGCTGCAGTTGCTGGGTTGTGGGGGAAATGGACCGGGTTAGGGTTTCAGGGTTAGGGTTTTCCCAATTTGGGAATTAGGGTTGTGGTAAAATTAGGTTTAAGGGTAGTTTTGTAATTTTAAATAAAAATTGGGATAATATAGTAATTAGAAATAAATTTTAACCCAACAATAATAATGTATAAAAAATATTATTTTTTTATCAATTTCACAATTATTTTCAATAAAATGTTCAAATCCAATAATTAGAAATAATATAATTAAATCCTTTATTTTCCCAAAACAGCAGTATTAATATTTTAAAATATTAATTGTTTAGTCCAAGTCATATAAAATCCTTATTATTTCACAACTACCAACTTTATAATTTGAATATAGAAAATAATTCAATAATTGTAAAATTGGATAATCATTTTAATTTATTTCAAATTCAATTAATCAAAACTTGCTTTAACTTTCTTTAATAAAGAAATTTCTGAAATTAAAGCTACAAAAATACTGAATTTGAAATTAGCTCATGATAGCCATTTTTCAAAAGTTTTGGGTCTTACAATATGCCTATGAACCCCCTCCTCAATATAGCCCTCAACCACCATACTCACAAGCCTCATACCACCAAACCCCTCCATATGACTCTAATCCATATCCACTATACCATCAACCTTATGAGCCATGCAAACCATACATAGAACCACCCCAATTCCAACATCAATACCCCCAAGAACCACCACCGCCATACTATTACCAAGATGAACCACCTCCCATGTATGAGAACTTTCAACCATAAGATAAATTCTCCCCTCCACCATAACCCTCCATGGAAGAAAGTCCATACCCATTGATCCAAGAGCAATGTGATCCTAATTATGTTAGCCAAGTAAAACAAGAGCCAAGGGATCGTCTCAAAGAAGCAATAGATCGGCTTCAAGCAATCATCCGTCAAAAGGAGCAAGAGGAAGCCCAAAGGACGCACGAAGCTATCATGGCTAACATTGCCAAAATTCAAGCCAACTTGGACTCATGGGATTCATGCCTCAAGCAAATCATTTTCATGAATGAATGTGGAGAATCAACCAAAGAGCAGAGCATGAAAGTGATCTTAGAATCTCAACTTGAGAACAAGAAAATAGAGTGTGTTGTGCAACAAGTGGAAGGGATGGAGATTGTTGAAGAAGAAATGGTTGAAGATCTAGGCAAAGTTGAACAAGGGGTGGAGTTCAACCCTAAGAACACTTCCACACCAAGTAATGTTGTTGATAATTTTGTGGAAATTGTTAAACATTCTTCCATTGAGCTTGAAATTGATGTTGAGGAGGATAATGTATAACCTCCTAAGCTTATTGTGGATGAGGAAAGATTGGAAGAAGTTGAGCAAGTGAAAATTCCTACTATTGAAGATGATTCCACACCAACCAATATACTAATTAAAATAGTTGAACCTTCCTCATTGTGTTGTGAAATTGATGTTGAGGGGGCTAGAGAACAACCTTCAATACATGACTTAAGCAATGAGGAATGTGTAAAAAAAGTTGGTGAACAAGGAATTGAAATTGAAGACACTTGCCAAGAGGTGGAGGTAGTCAAAGAAGAGCATAAGGGTGTGGAATTTGCGAGACCATTGGAGACATTTCTTTCTAAGTCACCATCCAACACAATATTCAAGTGGGTAAAATTATTATCCCTAAACTTTACTTTCCCACTTGAATATGGTTTGCTTGAGATGGATGGGCAACTAAGAGCTCTTTGTGGAATTAAGAGCAAGAGAGAATTGGTTAGTGGGTGGAATTGCCAATCAAGGTTCATTATGGTTAAGAGCTCAATGTTGAAATGCAAAGGTTGGTGTAGAACTAGATTGCTTGGGTCTAGGAAGTTGTTTGGATACTTGGTTGAGAATTTGGCTAGCTTGTTGCCCAATTGGAATTGTCTTGATCAACTTGAAGATGGGTGTAGAAACAAAGATTTGGGATCTCAGAATATACGAGGATCAACTTTGGGAGCTCAAGGCTTGTGAAGAACTCCATCAAAGCTTGGTGAAATTGAATTGATATCTTGGAGCATTTTGGAGATTCAAGCATTGTTGGAGATTCAAGGATGAATACAAGCACAAGTCACCATGACAAGAAGCCTCCCAAATGTCCAACTTAAGGACTATAAATAAAATTACTAGGTGGGAGACACCCCACCATGGTAAACTCTTTCCATTCTCTTGTAGATATAATCAATGAATGAATTAAGTTGTCATTGTTAGATAGTTTTCTTCTTTCTATACTCTTGTATGTATTGCTTTGGTTGCTAGGTTTCTTATTAGATTTATGTTTTGAAGTAGGGTAGTTGATTTGAATTTGATTATTGCTTGAATTGTAAGTTTTGTTTGAATTGCCTAGGGGAATATTTGAAAATTTTTTCAAAAAAGAGTTTAGGATTTTTGGTTAAATTTAAATTTTGGTTGATTTAGAGTGTATATAGTTTAGGAGATTGTTAATTTCTGTGTCTATGCTTCTTTAACAAAAAAAAAAAGAAGGTACCTCAAGCGTGCGCGTGCCTGACGTGCATGCGTGGCCTTCGAAAAATCACCATGCTAAAATGGTGCGGGGAGGGTGCTGCTGCATGGTTCCAAAACAGAGAGTTGTGATGGAACCATGCGGGCATTATGCGCTGGGCACGGTTCACGCCTACGCATACGTGTGACTGACGCGTACGCGTCCCTTTCTTTTTCTGCATCTCACGCGTATGCGTGGAGGACGCGTCCGCATCGCCTGCCTGTTCTTGATTTCGCACGCACACGTGAGTGACGCGTGCGTGTCACCTTCATGACTTCAGCTGCCCTATTTCCTTCTTTTTACCTCTTCATTCTCTTTACTTCTTCTTTCTTTATTTCTTTCTTACTCTTTTCTTCTTCTCTTTTCCCCATTTCTTTCCTTCTCTCTCTCTCTCTCTCTCTCTCCTGTTTCTCATTTCTCTCATCATCTCTCACTATTATTTCTCCATTGATTTTTCTTCCTAATTTCAAAATCTTACTTCTCAACCTCTCTGATTTTCTATTTTTCTTTTAATGATTGTAGTTGATTACCTTTCTTGTTTTTACTTGCATTTAATTTTGTTATTTGTAGTTAGTTCTTTTTTCTTATTTTTAAGTTTGTTATTTTAACATTGGTGTTAAATTTTTTCACTCAACTGTTGAGAATTTCTTGAATTATTTTAGTGCTTCTTGATTGTTCGGTATTGTTGGATGATGAAATTTTTAGATCAATGCTTAATCTTTTATGGCACTTGCATTCTTTGTGCATTGATATGGGCACACATGGTCTCTGGAATATGCAACTTATAAATAAAAATTTTAACGGTGATTATGCACATAACATAATGCAATCTTATATCGGACACAGTCAAGACAGAATAGTTTGGGCAAAAGAGAAAACAGATTCTTACACTGTGAGCTCTGGTTATCAAATCGCTTTCTCTTTTTTTCATCCCCACTTGAGTTATTTCCTGAAGAGTGCCAGCAAAAACAAATATGAAAATCAATTTAGTCCATGAGAGCCCCTACCAAAATAAGAGTTTTTATTTGAAAAATCATGCACAAAATCCTTTTGGTGAAGCTCTGACTCCAATTAAGAATTCCCTCGATTGATATGCAAGATGAATCAGTTAATCATTGCCTAATTAACTGTACCCAATTAACCCAGGTATGGAAAGAGATGAGAGTGATGAACTTACTGGGTGAAGATATGAAGTTTTAGAAATGGTGGATGGAGACGATTGTAGTTTGTGATTAAGGGAGAAAGAAAAAAAGATGCCTCATTGCAACAATCTTGTGGAGAATCTAGTAGCTGGGAAGCTGCAAGTTTTTTAACAAAAAAGTACTACTTGTTTGGAAATCACCGTTGCTGCCAAGACACTCACGCATGAATTCTTTCATTAGAATACCCTAAAAGCTTACTTCACTGCCACTATTCTGATTTTTACATATTCTAGTTTTAATTCTTTTTTAAGCCTTTATTAGTATTATGTGATTGGTGAATATCACTTTTTTTTTGTTGTCCAATTTGGACCACTCATTTATTTTTTTACAAATCAATAAAATCCCTTCCTTTAATGAAAGGAATTATAACAATTTTTATTGTATCAATTTAAATTTAAAATATGGTGTAGGTAAGAGATAATAATAAATTCATCAAACTTTTAAAATATGAGTACATATAATAATAGTAAAAAATAATTCATCAATCTAACAATACTATATAAAAATTATGCTTAATTTGCTTGTGTTGAGTGTAACATCCCATTATCCTAAGCCTTACCTCGCGTCGAAAAGCAAAGGATAACAAAGTTTCATGATAGTTCTAAGGCTCATATAATATTTTATATATAGAAAGAAATAGTAATACTAGAAGCCCGATGAAGGTATAAAGCTCAAAGTTTCATAAAGCGGAATTACAAAACGCGAAGCGTTCACACACGATAACTAAACATATAGATAAGAACAGACAAGACATAATATATGTAACACCTTGTAGATAGCTCCAAGATACACAAGGTAATACTTAGATTAAACAAGACATATATATAAGTATGATATACAAAAAGAGGACTAGTCATAGCCTGCGGAGTTTAGGCCAGCTAGTCAAACTGAATACAACAAAGTTTGAAGTTTAAAACAACAACAACCTATCTCTCAAAGTTTTTTAAAAATAAAACCTCTAAGGCAAAGACGTTAAATATAAAAAAGGTGAGAGTACTACAACAAAAGTAAAGTGAAATAAAACTTAAGGAAGACCATACTCTGCTCTGTCACCACATCCGCAAACTCGCCATGGTAGATTGCGACCTGCATCTGAAAAACAACAACAATATATGGTATGAGAACCGGAGGTTCTCAGTATGGTAACAATGCCCAATATATAAGATGTAAGGTTTCGGAACGCCAAAGGCAATCCTAGAACGTCACATCAAAAACGGATATCCAAGCTTAAAACAAAATAAATAACGTAAACCATAAACAACAAATAGGGTTATCTAAACTTAGGAGATTTCTAACTAGTACTAATTACACCGCTGTATCCCATAGCCTTCGCCAACCAAACCTCCGTGTGATCCCATCACCACCGCCTACCGAACCTCCTCAATCCCAGCAAAAGACACGGACAATGCATACAAGTAAAGCACAACTAATATACATATACAGCAAGTAATCAAATATCAAGTAGACATGTGATTCATTTAGGCATACTGAAGTTAAGCAAAGCAAACAAGTATATAGAAGATGCATATGATGAATGCCTATCCTATTGGCTCGTGATATCACTTGTCAGTCCATAAATGCAAACCCGATACATCTTTCTGAATGTAGCCTTCCTGCCATGCCTAGAGATATAGGCTCTGCACACTCATGCAGCAAAAAAATCTGCCACGCCGGAGATATAGGCTCTGCACACTCATGTAGCAAAGAAGGATACAACAATAACTGTCTCATCATAAATCATTCCAAAGATATAGTGTTGGGCACATTGTTGGACTAGAAAAACTACCACGCCGGAGATATAGGCTCCGCACACTCTTGCAGCAAAAAAATCTGCCACGCCAGAGATATAGGCTCTACACACTCCCGTATAATCCAATAATTTCATTATTCCTTTTCGAGTTCTCAACTCATCATAACCATCCCATCACCAGTTTTCGACTTTTCAAATTCATCATAAGCATTTTCATTTCTCAGTAATCTCTTCAACCATAAACTTCACAACTCAACATTCACCAATTCAAGCTAGATTTACACAAACCTTCCAAACTTATGTCACCGGCTCTAAACTCAGAACTAAAATACCCCTTTTTATTACTTTATTGTTTTCTCCCTTGATTCAAGATCCTAAAACTGGCAAAAAGGCTTTAAACAAGTGTTATGGAAGTTTGCAAGCTTGCTGGAAAGGTAAAGCGGTTTAAAACAATGTCTTTATTGAAAAACAGGACAATATGCGTATGCATAGGGTTGTGCGTACGCACGACCAGAAGAGTTCTCCCAGCTTGTGCGTATGCACGATGTTGTACGTACGCACAACTTACAAATTTCACAGAATGTGTGTAAGCACCAGAGTGTCACTACAAGAATATGGCCAATTAGCTACCGTAAAAAGAGTCGTAAAATCATCGCTAGTCTGACGCAAAATATAATTTGTACGGATTAGCTACCACTGATGAGTTATATTTTGTTGGTATAGAATTTTTCCAAATAAATTCGTCATGAGTATAGTCTAAACCAACAAGCTATAACACATCAAACAATGAAAATATGTGTCCACTATTCAAATTAATAACCGAGAGTATCAGTCTCGAGTCATTCTCCCTAGGAGTTGCCTTAAGGTGCACATCATTGATTAGGAGTTCTCTTGGTATTTAGAGATTGAATATGAGAAATATGAATAGACTTGAATTAAAATAATGAACAAGTAGCAATGAGACTAAGGGACACAAGAATTTGAAATTAAGCAAGAGTGAATGACAATCAATCAATATAAAAGTCTTAGCTAGGGATGGGAATTGGAATTCTATCATCATTATCTCCATCAATTGTGACATCAATTGGTTATTGCTCCACTTAGTTAGCCTCTAACTATGAAGGAAAGTCAAGTGAAGATAATCAATTTGAGTCCACATGTCCTAGTCAAATCTGAAGGAGAGACTAGAGTTAGTGTCATTCAAATCAATTAGCAATTTCCAATTGTCAATCAACAAAAGACCTCAACAATTCAAGTGTCTCCAATTACCCAGCCCCTAAGCCAAGAGTGAAGATCTACTCCATAGCTATAATTCACATTTTCTCAAACATTTAGTGATCAATAATGGAAGACATCAAGAAATTGAGGAAAAGAATTGAATTAAAGCTATCTATTGCAAACAATTAACAACAAACCAACAGTTAACAACAATGAACATGAAATTCCTCAATGCATTAATAGAAATCAAAGTAACAAGGTCTAGATCCAAGATCTACAATGCTAGAGTAACAAGAACACTAAATTGAGAGTAGAAGAAGAGGATCTACAATCTAGAGCAATGTAAAATTGAAGCAAATTCATATCTAACCAAAGGATCCAAGTGCAATTGAACTTAAGAAAGCCAAAACCTAGAGAGAAGTTGAAGTTTCTCTCTCTAAAAACATGTAACTTCCCAAAACTAACTAAAGATGTGTAAAAGATGTGAACCCCCTCTAATCCTTGGTCCATTATGTCTTTTCCCACCAGAATTCTGCTCAAAACTGGGCCTGAAGCTCCCCTGAAATTGCTAGGCACGTTTTCATTAAAGAGGTCACGTGCGCACATCACGCGTACGCGTGGATCAAGCGTACGTGTCGATGAGATTCATGATCCATGCGTACGCGTCAGATACGCGGACGCGTCTATGAGATTTTTCCTATCCACGTGAATGTATCCCTATCTTGCGCACCAATCCAGATCCAAGCTCCCACGCGTGCGTGTGGGCTACACGTGCACGTCGATGTCACTGCTCCAAAACTCCATTTTTCATGCTCCTTCCACTTATGCATGCTTCGTTTCCCTCTTCTAGACCATTCTTGCCCCCTATAAACTCTGAAATCACTCAACAAACAGATCACGACATCGAATAGTAATAAAGAGAGATTAAAATATAGCTTATTTAGAGCCTAAAAAGCATGTTTTCAACCATTAAGTGAAATTGGGATGGAAACACAAAAACATGCATTTTATGTGGATAAGTGTGATGGAATGTTGATAAAATCCACTCAATTAAGCATAAAATGTACCATGAAATAGTGGTGCATCAACCACCTATCAACTAATGCTTTCCTCGCTAATTACAAGTTGCAGATCAGTGAGGCAAACACAATAGTCGCTAATTCATCGGAAAATTTTTTAGCTACCGAATAGATAGTCGCAAATCCATCACTAAAGTAAAAGCTAACTCCATTGAAGAAATAGATTAAACGGTAATCGCTAATTAGCAACAAACTCTACTGCAGCAGACTCATCGCTAAATGCAAGCTAACTTCTTAGACGAAATAGAATGCTTAGTTGACGCTAATTAGCGAGGAATTTTTTCGAACCTAACTCATCGCAAGTTGTCCGCTAATATGATCGCAAATCTGTCACATTTTGTAGCAAGTCTATAGCTAATCTTTGAAAATCTTAATCAAATTTGTAGGAATTTTGCCGCTAAACCAAAGCTATTCTAAATGAAAAAGTAAAGTTACAAAATAGTCTCTAATTTGCTAGAAAAAATATGTAGTCAATTAGTTGCAATACTATCACAAATGTTATCGCAAATTCCTTTAAACTAGTAACATATCGATAGGTATCTCACAAATATTTCAGTCGCAATTGAATCTTTAATTTGTCACCATCATCAACAGTAAATATGTCGTTAATATTTCCTAGAATATTAGAATACCAATTTTATCGCTATACTAAAATAAACCTCAGTATTTTTTATTTTATTCATTATATGTCACTCATTGTATGTCAGTAATGTGCAAGAAAAAAATTAGAAATATAGGAATTGAACCATAAAGACATACATCAGTTTAATTAGGAGATATGGAAGAAAATGAAAAGCAAGGCTGTTCTTCCATTACCAATCAATATGATAACCAAGACATGATAATGAATATGAGAAATTTTAAAAATTCTAGAACCTACATCATCTCTCTCCTCTTTAAGTTCACACAGTCGTTCTAGCTCCATCTGTCTCTCACGTTCAACAAGCTTCTTTCTTTAAGCTTCAGTACTAAATTTGTCTTTTGTGAGAACCGTGACTAATTAACTATTTAATTAAATAACTATATTACCCAAAATAGGATCCAAAAATTTAGAATGAGAATTGGAGGATTTAAATTGATTTTTAGACTCAGTAGATTTTTTTGAGTCAGAAAAAGTATTTTCTGCGAAAAACCAAGTAAAACCGTAAACCGTCAGCCAAAACAGTTGAACCGGTTCAAATCTATCCAGTACTGTGATAGAATAATTAAAAATAGTAGAAAACCATAGGAGAATATTTAGAGTTAAAAATCGGGCGTTAATTTTAAAGGTTTGGTCCAAAATTGGGCTGAACGGGCCAAAAACGTTAACCAGTTGGACCGGGCCCGAGTTGGGCCCAAGCCCAACATATATAAGTTCATTAAATGAACCACACTCATCCACAAACACAACACACATAGCTGAAGTGAGGGTTTCCATTAAAATACTATTCACATCTCACTTCAATCCGCCATATCTCGAGCTATAGTGCTCTGATTTGCGTGCCGTCAGTGGCTACGCAAAGCTCTCGCCGAGGTCGTTAATTCTATTCCACTTGTGTAGGTAATATTTCAAATTTTCCCTTTCTTCCTGCTGCCCTAAGAATTTCGAGTTTGATGGGTGTTGGTCTTGAGTAAAATTTATGTTTTGATTGTTTAGGTGCTAATCATTAGTGAGAAAATATTGGGTTCTATCCCAAATTTCAGTGAATCAGGTAAGATTTCTCAAGAACCCTTGTAAATTGATTAATTGTGAGTGTTAGGTCTTGATTTATATGAAATGTATAATGTTAGTTTGAATATTGGAGCCTGTTGGAATTGCTTTGGACATTCGGGAGCCTTTGGAATTGAGTTGGTGGCTTGTTGGTGAATTGAAGCTTGTTGAAGTTCCATTTTGGGTTTTTGGCATATTAAAAATCGGCTAAGGTATGGTTTCGGTTTCCTCTATGTAACATATAATATTTCTGCACACTTAGACTAGTGACCCATAGAATAGGTTTGGATTGATATGGTTGTGAATTTGTTTGGTTGATGATGTACGATGAATTGATGGTGTTAACGTTGATAAATAATGTTGTTGACGTATGATGTATGATGAAATTAGATGAGTAATATTTTTTATGTTGATTAATAATGTTGATTATTGATATTGAGAATGAATAAGGTTGATGTTATGAGAGCCAGCCTTTTATGTTTCTAACCTCTTTGAGCTTCATCACAAGTTCTTCACGCTCGGCTTCTACCTCAGCATATTTAAGGCTCATGTGGAAGTACCGCTCCTGAATATCACTTAACTCTGCCTCTAGCATTGATTTTATATGTTCAAATTTTTTTTTTGTCACGAGTTCTCCTTCCCCCATTGATTTTATTGAACCATTTGCATGGCCTTGGGATCTGCAAGTTCATAAACAGAAGGAAGTAGATTATATATAATATAGTATTAACCTATTAACCATAGTTATATAATATACTTATGGCGCCAGAAATTAGTTCATGTGAAAAACTATCCAAATTCAATTCTTATAAGGCACTAAAAAAATTCTTTTCCAATAAATTTTTCTATTGAAAACAACATAGAAAGGTGATAATTAATCACATCTTATCAACTCAAGGCTCCTAATATTTATTGACAAACTTCATGTCCAAGGCACAAACTGTTCCTCTAACCTATTAAGTTGACCTTCATGTATGTTGTTCGTTTTTGTAGCTTTTGCAAGAGAACTATCAAGTGATGACTGAATCTTTGATACTGGATCTATTTCTACAGCATTAATACTTTCATCAAGAATTCCAGGTTCAGTTTCCACTTCCACCTATTAAGAGAAAGGAGATATGAAACAAAAGATCAGAAAAGCGTTATTTCAGTGAAAATACAACCACTTGATATGGGCAGCAAAATTAAAATTATGAACTATATTTTGTAATATTGGACTAGGATATAGAATAGAATGAAGTAAGTATTCAAAACGTACCTCACTCTGATTTTTGCTACTATAACGAAGGTCCAGTTGATCTTTCATGTTTTCTCTCTCATTTTTCAAAGTAAATGGTTTTTTCCTGGTACTATAGTATGGAATGGCATTCTTCACCGCAGAATTTTGTGAAATAAAAATGAAAACAAATTAATAGACATACAATGCAATAATGCCATGAGTTTTTATTAGAGAAAAATAAAAAAACAAGCCATGAGCATTGCAATGTTAACCCCTCTATAAGCAAGATATAATCACAAACAGTTACAATGCATAGCCCTAAAAAGAAGAATCTAACCTGCAATAACAGTTTTACTGCTTGAAAATCTAACCAGAGAAGATTCTAATCGCTGCACTTCCTGAAGACAAAAATCATTCAAAATTAAATTGAAACAGGGAGTGAATAAATAAATAAATACATAAGCCGTTTTGAAAGAAAAGCTAGGGTTCGAAGAGACAGACAAGTTTACAAAGTGAAAGTAAGATTGATAATGTTATTGCTAGGGTTTGTTGGTTTGTTTAGTGTGTAATGGTTTCGATTACTGAAGCCATACCTGAACAGCACAGGAACTATGATTTCAAATGAGAAGAATTCAAAAATTGAAAACCATGCAAAACCATACTTGAACCGGTGGATGAAGATGACCAGCGAATGGTCGTTGCTGTCAGTGATGAGATCGTGGACGGAGCGATGGAGAGAGCGGCAGCGGTGAAAGAAGCTCCTATGATAGAGAGAGCGTGGACAGAGAGAGGAAGATGCTCTGGGAGGACAGGATCTGAGAGGATATGAAGAATCCCCTATGACAGAGAGTGTGGAGTGTGAGTGCATCGAGAGGATAGGATGTGAGTTAGGGTTAACTCAATATTTCCAACAAAAAATTTTAAATTACAGACAGATTTTTTTGTCTGTAATAATTTAATAAAACGCAGCATTTTGTCCTCTTAATTACAGATGGATTTTCTGTCTGTAACTATTTCCCACGAAAAAAAATTAATTTTTCCGACAGAATTATCGACGGATTCTTTTTTCCGTCTGTAATTTATGCTAATTTATTTTTTTGGTTTTCCGACAAAAAATCCCTCTGAAAATCCGTCTGTATTTTTGTGGGATAAAATCCGTCGAAAATATCCGTCTGTAATAACTAATTTTCTAGTAGTGACTAGTAAGGATAAAACAGTCAATTTAGTGCTAAAATTCACTTCCGGGGCCCACTTGGTGAGTGTTTGGGTTGAGCTTTGATGAGATCCACGTGGTATGTGACTCCTTGGGCATGGAACGCTAGCTAGGGGGTCCTCTTTGGGCCTTTGGACACTGGGCTCTGCTCTTTGGGCGTTGGACACCTGAAGGGGGTAGGAAGCTGGTGTTGGACGCCAATTTTAGGCCTTTTAATTCGAAGCAAAGTATGGACTGTTATATATTGCTGGAATACTCTGGAAGTCAGATTTCCATAGTCGTTGAGAGCGCTCCATTTGGACTTCTTTAGCTTCAGAAAAGCTCTTCCGAATGCAGGCAGGTCAGATCCAAACAGCATCTGCAGTGCTTTCTCTATCTCTGAATCAGACTTCTGCTCCAGCTCCTCAATTTTAGCCAGAAAATACCTGAAATTATCAAAAAATACAAAAACTCATAGTAGAATCCAAAAATGTTAATTTAACACTAAAACTTATAAAAACTTAATAAAAACTAAATATATAAAAACTATATGAAAGTGATGCCAAAAAGCGTATAAAATATCCGTTCATCACAACACCAAACTTAAACCGTTGCTTGTCCCTAACCAACTAAAACACAGTAGGATGGAAAAAAATTAAGATACAATAAATTTCTAAGTTTCAAATGAAGCTTAGTTAAAATCATATGAGCGGGACTTAGTAGCTTTTTGCTTCTGAATAGTTTTGGCATCTCACTATCCATTGAAACTCAGAGATGTTGGCATCTTTAGGAACTTAGAATCCAGATGATATTATTGACTCTCCTAGTTAAGCTTATTTTGATTCTTGAACACAGCTTTCTGAGTCTTGGCCGTGACCCTAAGCACTCTGTTTTCCAGTATTACCACTAGATACATTCATGCCACAAACACTTTAAATGGGTGAACCTTTTCAGATTGTGACTCAGCTTTGCTAGAGTCCCCAGATAGAGGTGTCCATAGTACTTAAGCACACTCATTTTGCTTTGGACCACGACTTTAACCGCTCAGTCTCAAGCTTTTCACTTTTCACTTGACAACTTCACGCCACAAGTACATGGTTAGGGACAGCTTGGTTTAGCCGCTTAGGCCAGGATTTTATTTCCTTTCGGCCCTCCTATCCATTAATGCTCAAAGCCTTGGGTCCTTTTACCCTTGCCTTTTGGTTTAAAGGATTACTGGCTTTTTCAATCTGCCTTCCTTTTCCAGCATTTTTGGGCAGTAATGGTTTTTTCTGCTTTTTATTTTTTTTTCGCCACTTTTTTCTCTTTCTTTTTTGCATGCATATTATTATTATTATTATTATTATTATTATTATTATTATTATTATTATTATTATTATTATTATTATTATTATTATTATTATTATTTTCAACATGCTTTTTCTTGCTTCAAGAATCAATTTTTAGATTTTTCAGATTATCAAGAATATTTTTCCTTTTTCCTTATTCTTTCAGGAGCCAACATTCTAAACTTTCAACTTCAAATATGCACTGTTTAATCATACATTCAAAAAACAAAAGCAAATGATACCACATCAAACTAATTAAACTAATCTTATTTTAAACTTGAAATTCATTTATCTTTCAATTCTTTTCAATAAAAATTTTCATTTAAGCAAGGTGAGAGATATATGGAATATTTTACAACTTAAAGACATCAATGCAAATGATCATGCAACTAGGACAAGAAAACAGAATATAAAACAGACAGAAAACAAAAAAGTAACAAACAAGGAGATAAAGAGAACGAATCCACCTAGATGATGATGGCTATTACTCCTCCTTGAGGATCCAATGTAATGCTTGATCTCTTCTATGTCACTCCTTTGTCTCTGTTGAGGCGGCTGCACAAGTTTATGTGCATGCTCTCTTGTTTGCTCCATCCTCTTCTGCTATACTTAAGAGTGGTAGAAGTTACAAAGCAAAGCTTTTGCAACACCAAACTTAAGATTTTTGCTCGTCCTCGAGCAAATATGATCAATAGGAAAGAAGGTGGGGTAAGTGGATGATACGTGAAAATTAATGTTTCACATGTATGAACTACCGGCAAGTATACCGGGTCGCATCAAGTAATAAAACTCACGTGAGTGAGGTCGATCCCACAAGGATTGATAGATCAAGTAACTTTAGTGAGGTTATTAATTTAGTTAAGAAAATATTGGTGAAATTGATTAACAGAAAGTAAATTGCAGGGAATGTAAACTGCTGAATGTAAAGTGACAGAAACTTAAATGGCAAGAAACTTAAATTGCATGAAAAGTAAATTGCTGGAAATGTAAATGGGAATTGGGTGCTAGAAAATTAAAGAAAGCAGTAAATCAAAGCAATTAAAGTGAACTCAAAGACAAGTAACAGAAAGAAAGACTCATCAGGGATTGGAGATATCATAATCCACAATGAATCAAATGGGTCTCAACTTCCTTCTCAATCATATGAGTAAATCTATGGCAGATTGAAATTGATTGGATCCCAATTCCTTGGCAATTCAATATCCCTAATCATAATCAATCTTGCCAATCCCTTGATCCAATTGTCATGAGGAGAGGTTAAGTGCATGTCTCTCATCCATAAGCCACACAAATTCTCAAGATCTCAATTCCTCCCGAATAATGTTGATCAAGAGAGTTGTGAAAGATAGAGCTTCAGCTCTAATTTCCATGATTCCCCTTCCGAGACTCACATGGAAATTCAATGGATCCAAACCCCCTTCCGGAGTGAATGGATCAAATCAAAACAGAAGTTATCTCTTAGCCACCCAAGCAGATTGAGAGAAAGAAGAATTTTACTCAATTCATATGAATCACAATAGAGCTCCTCCCCCTAATGAGTTGAGGTTTAATTGATCATCGCTCTACGAATACTTGCAGGAAATTTAAATTGCATAAAAGTAAATTAAGCTCAATAAGAGCATAAATGTAAAATTGGCAGAAAGGAAAGTTGCAGAAGAGAATTGCAAGAAATTGAAATTGCATAAGCTAAACTGAATTTAATACAACTAAAATGTAAAAGGGCAGAAAGGTAAAAGTGTATCAAACTATGCTAAGCTCTCTGGAGTCTCTAATCCTCCAAGAGAGCTCTGGAGTCTCTAATCCTCCAGCCTTCTATTCTACTCCTACTCCTACTGTACTACTAGCCTCCTACTCCCCAACTATAAAACTAAAGCCTTTATATAGGCTTTCCTAAATAACAAATTGAAATTAAATTGAAAAAAATTACAATTAAATGAAAATTCTTATTCTAGATGCTTCTTGTGCCTTTGATTGAGTGATGTTAACGGGCTCTGCTTGCTTGAGGTTTAAATGGGCTTGGAATCAGATAAAACGAACCAGAATTCTGCTCCCAGGAGAATGGAGCGCTTTTCAGGAGAGCGGAGCGCTCAGGCACCTATGCGCATGCGTAACCCACGCGTGCGTGCTATTTTTGCATTTTGGCACTTCCATGCGCATGCGTCACCCACGCATACACGTGACATTTAGCATTTGCACTTGTGATGCGTACGTGTCGCCTCCAGCGCTCTCTAGGAGAACGTAGCGCTCGCGCTGAGAGCGCTCTTCCATGCGTACGCATGGCCCTTCGAAAATGCCACTTCTACGCGTTCGCATCACCCATGCGACGCATGGTCTTCCAAAAGTGTTACTTTGACACGTACGCGTCACTTGCGAAATTTCCGGCCTCACTATCGCAAGTGCTCTTTGAAGAAGAACGTAGCACTCTGGCTGGAGCACTCTTCTTTAATTGATGGGTCATGGGCCACGCTTTTAAAAGCGTGGCCTAACGTTCCAAAGCGTGCTCAAACTTAAAAGTGTGTCCAAAATTCTTCTTTTCTTCTTTTGAGCTTATTTTGTGCTTTTTGCTTCTTTTTCCACTTATTTCCTACAAAATTTATCAAATCAAAAGATCAAAGTAGTATACTATTATACCACTAAAATACTTAATAATTAAGCATTAATTATTAATTTCTTGTATGAAAAAGCATAGAAAAACATAACATGATGCGCAGTCATCACAACACCAAACTTAAACTTTGCTTGTCCTCAAGCAAACAAAGAATTATGCAGTAAATTTTGACAAACCAAGGTGAGAAGAGTAGCAATTTTTATGTTCATGGTTGGCTAGTTTCTTATGCATGCTACAATCACAAAAGAAATTCAAATGATTGATGTTTCTATCTAGCTCATTTTACGAAATCTTTTCTTTATATTTCTTCCTTGAAACAAACTTTTCATTCTCTTATTAGCTTCTCCTTGTGGGTGCTTTGCACCATGAGTTGAAAACAAAGCTACAACTCTAAATGCTTTGTTTTCAAGTATTACCACTTGATACATAAGCACCATAAGCATTTAATTAGAGGACTTCTTTAAGCTCATTTGTTTCTTTTCTTTACTCTCTAATCATTGATGCTCAGAGCCTTGAACTTTGAGGGAGTGCTTTTGTACTTGAGCCTAGCCTTGACTCTAAGTGTTTTGTTTTCAAGCCTTTTGCCTAATACATAAACACCATAAGTACTTAACAAATGAATTGTCTGGTACTCAGAGCCTTCGGCTTTCTCATTCTTTCCCTTTTTTTCTTGCCTTATTTGCATTTGCTTCTTCAAGATTTTCATGATTTGAAAAATTTCATAAAATGTCCTAGATGAAAACTTAAATTAAAGAAATCCAAATGCAATTGAGCAACAATAGTCATGCTAGCTTCCCATTACTTATAAGCTCATGATAAGTTCTTCTTTAATGACCTTGTTTGTTTATGATCATGATACTTAATTGCTTTGAACTCACAAAACTTAAGATGGTAGTCATAATGTCACAGTAGCATGTTACAATTCAAGAAATCAAGCTATGCTTATTCACAACACACATGCATACAGAGAAAATCAGAGACAATCATGCAATTGAAAGTATTGGAAACAAATAAGAGGAAAAAGAACTTTACCACCTTGTAGTTCATCTTCACTGTTGTTGTCATTTTTCTCCTATTCTTCCCCTTCCCACACCAACTTAGAATGCTTGCTTATCCTCAAGCAACAATTAAAATAGTGGTGATGGGGTCTATGATGGGTCATGAGTGTCTCAGAACAATGGAGTGTCAGTAGTACATGTGTTTATGCAAGCAAAATGAAAAGTAACAATGAAGGCACAGGAAACAGAGACATTGTGATTGTAGAAACAAGTGGGGTGTGCATGATACATTGCATGAAGGATAAGGGGCACACCAAACTTAATGTGACACTTTTACTTGGAATTGATGCAAGTATCCAGTAAAGATTGGAAATAAATTTTTGTTGCATAGCAACACCAAACTTGGAATGCAATCACATGTCTATTTATTTGAACTAAAACTAAGCAAAGGGAACTATTCTTTGCTAATAACACAATCACCAAGAGAAGAATTTGTCAAGAGTAAGGATTTCTTGGTAAGGTATTAACAAAAACAGTTAAGGAGCAAAATAAAAGAAAGTATTAAAAATAAAGGAATAACTAGAACAAAGAGAAAGAAAGAGTGTCACATCAAAAGAAAGATAACATTGCAGGCCTAAGAAGCAAAGGCATTATGATTAAACAAACAAGTAGTGTTGCTGGATTCATTGCATAGAAGATTAAGTGGCACACCAAACTTAGAAACTTAGTGTGACACTTTCATTTTAGAACGATGCAAGTACCCAGTGAAGATTGAAAATCAAATTGTTGCATGGAAACACCAAACTTAGAATGCAATCATATGCCAAATTATTGAAAATAAACAATGTAAAGAAAGGAAATATTACCTACAGTTGGGTTGCCTCCTAACAAGCGCTCTTTTAATGTCAATAGCTTAACATGTTGTTCATGACTTTCTTTCTCTTCTTCCAGTTTGTTAAGAGGAATGACCTCAGGGGGGAAAGAAAAGCCAGTCAGTGTCCCCTGTTTTGGCCTATTCGCAACAAGATTTCTTTTGTTATTTGCTTGATTTGCTTTGCTTGTTGGGGTAGGGGTTGGACTGTTTGTAGTTGACCTTTTCTTCTTCATGAATGTTGTCCTTGGTATCTTGGTCACAATCCTCTTCTCGGTGCTCTTGTTAGTTGCCTTCACTTCTTGGATATCAAGACTTGAGTGTTGTGTGATGGTTGAAGTCTCCTCTTCATCAAAAGCTTCTTGAATTGGTGGTTCAATGAAACCATCCTTCATGCAACTCTCTGCTTCAATTGAGTGTGGACTCCCTTGATTAACTTCTTCCCCTTCTTCTGCATGATCTTCCATTAAGTCCTTTGGGAGAAAGTTTTCATGTTCCTCTATCACCTCAATTAGCCTCTGTGGATATGGAATCCTAGGCTCATATACCTCCACCACCTCATTCTTTATTGAAATTTCACTTGATACAGGGGCCTCTTCTTCCACTTCCTCACCCACAAATTGGTCTTCATCCTCAATGCTTGGCAATCCTAAGTTTCTCCTTATTTGCTCTAAGTGCCCTTCCATCTTCTTGAAGAGAATTTCTTGTTCTTTCCAGGATTGTTTTTGTCTTTCCAAGAGTTGTTCTTGTCTTTCAAAGAATTGGTCTTGGCTTTCCAAGAATTCTCTGGACCATTGAAGGTAATCCTCAGCTGCTAGCTCAAGAGATGAAGGTTGAGAGTAATTTTGTGGACATGCATGTGTTGTGGTGAAGTTGTTTTGAGGGGTATGGAATGAATTTTGTGAATTATGGAATGAATTTTGTGAATGTTGAAATGAGTTTTCTGTGTAGTGTAATGAATTTTGTGGTTAGTGAAATGAGTTGTATGGGTCTTGGAAGAATCTTTGTGTTGAAGCATAGTCAAGTGATGAAGGACTTTCAAGTGAAAAATTGGGAGGTGAGGTTGGACAATTTTGCATGAATGCATTGAAGTAACCCTCAAGTGATGATGGCTCTTGATAAGTGAAGTATGGAACATTGAGATCTCTTTGGTTTTGATCCTCCCAATCATAACTTGAGTAATTGTTGAATTCACTAAAGTATGGATCATTTTGTGGCCCTGGGGAGCAATCTTGCATGAATGTATTGACAGCACAATCAAATGATGATGTCTCTTGATGAATAGAATATGGAGCATTAAAATCTCTTTGGTTTTGACCTTCCCAGCCACAACATGAGTAGTTGTTAGATTCATCAAAATATGGGTTATTTTGTGTCTTTGGGAGGTGTTCATACTCTATCATTCCTTGTTGATACTCCCATCCACCATTAGCATAATGACATGAATCATTTGGTGGTGGACAATATCCCATGTAATCTGCTTGATCATTTTGTGGCCCTGGAGTATATCCCCACTGGGTGGATTGCTCATAATCTGTCATTTCTTGGTGATATTCCCAGCCACCATTAGGATAATGACTTGAATCATTTTGTGGTGGTGGGCCATATCCCATGAAATTTGTTTGATCAAAAGATGAGGTGAACTCCATTTGAATTTGGTAGAACACAATCACCAAAGGAAATTGAAATTCCTCTTGTCACAGAAAAATTTCTTAGTGAGGTAATAACACAAACACCTTAGTTTCAAGAGAAAACAGGAAATTAAAAGAACTCAAAATGACAAAAACAAACAAAATGCTTAATCTAGACCTATCACCCACTTAATCATTGTTGATCTAAATCAATCCCCGGCAACGGCGCCAAAAACTTGATACGTGAAAATTAGAATTTCACACATATGAACAACCGGTAAGTATACCGGGTCGCATCAAGTAATAAAACTCACGTGAGTGAGGTCGATCCCATGAGGATAGATGGATCAAGCAACTTTAGTGAGGTGATTAATTTAGTTAAGCGAATATTGGTGAAATTGATTAACAGAATGTAAATTGCAGGGAATGTAAACTGCTGAATGTAAAGTGATTGAAACTTAAATGGCAAGAAACTTAAATTGCATGAAAAGTAAATTACTGGAAATGTAAATGGGAATTGGGTGCTGGAAAATTAAAGAAAGCAACAAATCAAAGCAATTAAAGTGAACTCAAGGACAAGTAACAGAAAGAAAGACTCATTAGGAATTAGAGATATCATAATCCACAATGAATCAAATGGGTCTCAATTTCCTTCTCAATCATATGAGTAGATTTATGGTAGATTGAAATTGATTGGATCCTAATTCCTTGGCAATCCAATCTCTCTAATCACAATCAATCTTGTCAATTCCTTGATCCAATTGTCATGAGAAGAGGTTAAGTGCATGTATCTCATCCATAAGCCACACAAATTCTCAAGATCTCAATTCCTCCCGAATAGTGTTGATCAATAGAGTTGTGAGAGATAGAGCTTCACTTCTAATTTTCGTGATTCCCCTTCCGAGGCTCACAAGGAAATTCAATGGATCCAAACCCCCTTCCGAAGTGAACGGATCAAATCAAAACAGAAGTTATCTCTTAGCCACCCAAGCAGATTGAGAGAAAGAAGAATTTTACTCAATTCATATGAATCACAATAGAGCTCCTCCCCCTAATGAGTTGGGGTTTGATTGATCATCGCTCTAAGAATACTTGTAGGAAATTTAAATTGCATAAAAGTAAATCAAGCTCAATAAGAACAGAAATGTAAAATTGGCAGAAAAGAAAGTTGCAGAAGAGAATTGCAAGAAATTGAAATTGCATAAGCTAAACTGAATTTAATACAACTGAAATATAAAAGTGCAGAAAGGTAAAAGTGTATCAAACTATGCTAAGCCCTCTAGAATCTCTAATCGTCTAGCCTTCTATTCTACTCCTACTCCTATTGTACTGCTAGCCTCTTACTCCCTAACTATGAAACTAAAGCCTTTATATAGGCTTTCCTAAATTACAAATTGAAAGTAAATTGAAAAGAAATTACAATTAAATGAAAATTTCAATTCTAGATGCTTTTTGTGCATTTGATTGAGTGATGTTAACGAGCTCTGCTTGCTTGAGGTTTAAATGGGCTTGGAATCAGATTAAACAAACCGGAATTCTGCTCCCAGGAGAACGGAGCGCTTTTCAGGAGAGTGGAGAGCTCAGGCACCCGCACGCACGCGTCACCCACGTGTACGCGTGACATTCAGCATTTGCACTTGTGACGCGTACACGTCGCCTTTAGCGCTCTCTAGGAGAACGTGCGTCGAGTGCGCTCTTCCACGCGTACGCGTCACCCACGCGTACGTGTGGCCTTTCGAAAATGCCACTTCTACGCGTTCGCGTCACCCATGCGACGCGTGGTCTTCCAAAAGTGTTACTTCGACGCGTACGCGTCACTCACGCATACGCATCACTTGCGAAATTTCCATCCTCACTATCTCAAGCGTAACATAGCGCTCTGGCTGGAGTGCTCTTCTTTAATTGATGGGTCATGGGCCACGCTTTTAAAAGCGTGGCCTAACATTCCAAAGCATGCTCAAACTTCAAAGTGTGTCCAAAATTCTACTTTTCTTCTTTTGAGCTTATTTTGTGCTTTTTGCTTCTTTTTCCACTTATTTATTACAAAATTTATCAAATCAAAAGATCAAAGTAATATACTATTTAGGCACTAAAATACTTAATAATTAAGCATTAATCATTAATTTCTTGTATGAAAAAGCATAGAAAAACATAACATGATGCACAGTCATCAGTGGATGATGACCGGAATTCACTCCCCATATAAAATGAATTCGTTCTTTGGCAAGCGCACCAAATATCGTTAAGTAATAAACTACTAGGAGTGGGGTCGAATCCCACCGAGATTGATCGATTGAGAAACTTTAGTTAATGAGTAATTTTAGTTAAGCTAATCAATGAAGAGTGTTGAGTGCAGAATTTTAAATGGCAGAAATATAAATGACTAAAAAGTAAACAAAAGCAATAAAGTGCAGAAATCTAAATGACAAGAATGTAAAGTGCTAAAACATAAATGACTGAATTGCAAATGGGAATGGGGAATAGCAGAAATTGAAGAAAAGGTATAAAGAATAGGAAAGATCATAATATAGGGATTCATTGGAATTGGAAGATGTTGCTCTCTTTGGATTAGATCTAGATCATCTCTTCTTTAATCGTGCAACTCATTGACCTCGTGGCAATCGTGATTGATTGAACCCCAATCCCTTGGTGATTTAATCTCTCGAATCTTGATAATCAGCCAATTCCTTGGTCTAATTGCTCATGAAGAGAGATATGCTTGGTCCCTAATTATACCACACATCCTCAAAGATCCAATTAATGGGTGGATTTCATGTCACCATATCCAATCCCAAAACCCAGATCTACTCAAGTATGAGAAGGGATTTCAAGCATGGTTTCATGTTTCCTTTTTCAAGGTTCCCATTGATGAGATATTTTGATGAGAAACGAATTTCTACCAAAACACCCAAAACTAACCGGCAAGTGTACCGGGTCGTATCAAGTAATAAAAACTCACGGAAGTGAGGTCGATCCCACAGGGATTGAAGGATTGAGCAATTTTAGTTTAGTGGTTGATTTAGTCAAGCGAATCAAGTGTTGGTTGGGTGATTTGTGATTTGCAGAATGTAAATTGCATGAAATTAAAGAGAGCGGGAAAGTAAATTGCTGAAACTTAAAGGACAAGAAATTAAATGACAGAAACTTAAAGTGCAAGAAATGTAAATCGCAGAATCTTAAAGTGCAAGAAATGTAAATTGCTTGAAAAGTAAAGGGGATTGGGATGAGGATTTGCAGAATTTAAACAAGGGAAAACTAAATTGCATCAAACAGAAGAGGAAAAGGGAGTTGGGATTGAACCGGATCTTATAACAGCAAAGTAAATGAACAATGAAAGCATTAAACAGAGAATTGAAATGAGAATTTAGATCTCAGGACCCAGAGACTAGAAAACCAAGTCTAGATCTCAATGCCTTCCTAGATCCAACAAGAACAATAGCAAGGAAATTGTAAATTGCAAAGAGAATAGATGAAGTAAGTAACAGAAACGGAATTTCAATTAAGCAGTAAATAAACAGAGAGATCCAAGATTGAGATGGAAACAGAATTTCTTCAATTCTCCAATCCAAGATCCAAGACAAAAGTAAAATGAAATTGAAAGCAAATGAAAACAAGAAATTAAAGTTCACTCAGTGACAAAAGCTTCCCAAAAACTCTTATGAAAATTCTAAAAGGAAAGCTCTAAAAGAAAACTCTCCCGAAAAAGCTCTCTAAACAAATTGAATTCTATCCTATTTATACACTTTCCAAAATGATCTTCAAGCCTTGAGTTGGGCCTTTGTTCTTGGTGGAATTGGGTTGAAAGAGGCCTTGGTTGATTGCTCTTGAAGATTGAAGAAGAACCGAAGTGAACCAATTGAACCGGAAATGGAGTTAGCCAACGTTGGTCTTCAACGTTAGGGTCAAAGTTAGGGGTCTAACTTTGACCCTAACTTTTCATATCAGCAAACCACATTCTTCTGGTTTAGACGTTGGCGCCAACGTTAGGGGTCTAACTTTGACCCTAACGTTGGCCTTGCTTGGTGTGATTGGTGCCAACGTTAGCCTCCACGTTAGGGGGCTAACGTTGGCGCAAACGTTGCCTACTCCCCCATTGTGATTTAAGTGCCAACGTTAGCCTCCAAGTTAGGGGGCTAACGTTGGCGCAAACGTTGGTAGCCCAGGGAGAAACTCTCAAGTTCCAACGTTAGCCTCCAAGTTAGGGGGCTAACGTTGGAGCTAACGTTGGCTACTTCCAAAGAGTGATTCATATGCCCAACGTTAGCCTCCAAGTTAGGGGGCTAACGTTGGGGCTAACTTCATGCAACCCGGTTCAATTTTCACTTATTCCATTGTCCTCTCTTCACTCCTAGCCATTCCTCTTTGCTTCAACCTTTCTCCAAGCCTTCTTCACCTATCATTGATCAACCAAACTAATCAAAGTTTTGCTCAAAATCATGAGGTATTCAATCTTCCACAATATGCAACAAATATAGTTCAAAACCTCATGAAATGGCATGAATTCACATATGGTTGGTTCAATCAAGGGAAACATGAAAATCTACTCAATTAGCTTGCTTGTAGCTTAAGAAAGTGCATAATTCTAATGAAAACAAAAGAAAAAGACTAGCTAAAATGGGCTAAGATGACTTGTCATCACAACACCAAACTTACAGCTTGCTTGTCCCCAAGCAAGAAATAGATTTATGCTCCAAGGTTCTTTCAATTAAGATGGATTGAGGAACACTTGTAAAGTGCAGTGAGTGAAGTGATCAAGTATCAGTGGGATAAATTCTAAATCATATGCTTATGCAAGGGTTTCAGTGCTCACTAGTCCTTACATATTGGGAGTCGTAGGTCTTAGGATTTTCATCCAAATGGTACCATGGAGATCTCTTTATGTGTAATCACCTTGAAGCAGCTTATAGTTTCTGTGCCTTGGTCTCGACTCTAAGTATCATGTCTCAAAGCGGCTCTTTAGATAAGCTTTCAATCAATACTCCTAAACCAGTTGGTTTTAAGGTATTAGGTGTTAAAGCACCCCTAAGGATTTACTTGCTCAAGCCTCTTTCCTTGACACACTTCAACCACAAGCATTTTACTAGGCTAACAACTCTTTGAGTCATTGTTTCTTCTTTCTTTTCTGCCTAGTAATTGATGCTCAGAGCCTTGGACCATGTTCTTTTTGTTTTTGTATTTTCTTTTCTTTCTTTTGTTTTGTTTGCTGCTTCTTGGATCAATAGATTTTTGAGAATCTCCACAATACTTCTTTGAACTTCATGTCCCGCCTATGAGCTCCCATGCAAGTTTTCACAAGCATGCAACCTCAGTACAAAATCGTATAACCAGAACCACCACTTCTCCTAATCTTTTGCTTGCCTCAAAATTGTTTAATTCCTCAATCCTTCTTTTCAAAGAACTTTCATGTGATGCATTTCTTGGAAATTGAGTGCAAACAAGTTTTGAAGATAAGAATGTTGTGAATGATCAAACATCTTGCTTATTGAATTATAAAGAAAGAAATTATACTATGTATGCAGGCAGGGGTAAATAGAAAAGAAACTATACTATGCAGACAGGCAGGGTAGATCAGGATACAATCCAACTCTCAATCACAGCAATATTTAATGCAAAACAATGACTTAACAATACAACCTGTTGAAGTTTACTTTCTTTCCTTCTTCTCATCATCATCATTGCTGGCCTTCATGTTCATCTTTTGTTTCTTTGGTTGATGATGCTTAATCCTTCCAACAGTTTGTATGGACCTCTGCAATGATATTGAAAGTTGCTTGTTCCCCAAGCACTTGAAAAATGGTTAGCTTGCATGATTTATTTGTGGCTTTTGTACTTACTTTGGTGTGGGCACACCAAACTTAGTACCTTGCCAATGCATTAGATTAACCATGTGTAAAACTCTTTTTCTTTTTCAAAAATGACAAAACTGAAAACTAGGAAACAGCAGAATAGTTAACTAGTTTATACAACATGCTTGAAGCCAGCATTATGCAGAAATTGAGAATGTGTTTTATGATGGGATTTTGGTGAAACACCAAACTTAGAATCTTTCATTCTCCCTTAGATTGTTTTGGTGTGCAACACCAAACTTAGCTTCTTGCAATATAGATAAAACTAATTAACCTTTTTATTAAAATAGCTATGAAAAGAAAACTACCTCAGGTTGGGTTGCCTCCCAACAAAGCGCTTCTTTATTGTCACTAGCTTGACATCCTTCATTCTTTGATCATGGAGGCTGAAAATCATAGTGCCTCAGCTTTTCTCCTCTCACTATGGACTTCCTTACTGTCTCCTCCATTTCTTGGTGCCCTTCTTCAGAAATTCCAGAGATGGAGAACTCTCTCTTAGTTCATGTCATACAACCAAAACAGCAAAGATGCACAGAGCATTCTGTAGCTTGAGTGCAGTGGGGGTTAGTAGAGACAAAGTCTCAAACAGTTAGTGTGCAAGTCAAAAATTAAAGAAACAGAAAAGAAAAAAAATGCTTGATCTAGATCACCACCTCACTTAATCATTGTCAATCTATTCAATCCCCGGCAACGGCGCCAAAAACTTGATGAGTATTTTGGTGAAAAATAAATTTCTCCCAAAACACACAAATCTAACCGGCAAGTGTACCGGGTCGTATCAAGTAATAAAAACTCACGGGAGTGAGGTCGATCCCACAGGGATTGATGGATCAAGCAACTTTAGTGGGTGATTAGTTTAGTCAAGCTAACATTGAGTGATTTGAGTGACAATTGAAGCCAACAGAATGTAAATGACAAGGAAAATTAAAGTGCAGAAAGTAAATTGCATTGAAACTTAAAGAGCAAGAAATTAAATGACAGAAACTTAAAGTGCAAGAAATGTAAATCGCAGAATCTTAAAGTGCAAGAAATGTAAATTGCTTGAAAAGTAAAGGGGATTGGGATGAGGATTTGCAGAATTTAAACAAGGGAAAACTAAATTGCATCAAACAGAAGAGGAAAAGGGAGTTGGGATTGAACCGGATCTTATAACAGCAAAGTAAATGAACAATGAAAGCATTAAACAGAGAATTGAAATGAGAATTTAGATCTCAGGACCCAGAGACTAGAAAACCAAGTCTAGATCTCAATGCCTTCCTAGATCCAACAAGAACAATAGCAAGGAAATTGTAAATTGCAAAGAGAATAGATGAAGTAAGTAACAGAAACGGAATTTCAATTAAGCAGTAAATAAACAGAGAGATCCAAGATTGAGATGGAAACAGAATTTCTTCAATTCTCCAATCCAAGATCCAAGACAAAAGTAAAATGAAATTGAAAGCAAATGAAAACAAGAAATTAAAGTTCACTCAGTGACAAAAGCTTCCCAAAAACTCTTATGAAAATTCTAAAAGGAAAGCTCTAAAAGAAAACTCTCCCGAAAAAGCTCTCTAAACAAATTGAATTCTATCCTATTTATACACTTTCCAAAATGATCTTCAAGCCTTGAGTTGGGCCTTTGTTCTTGGTGGAATTGGGTTGAAAGAGGCCTTGGTTGATTGCTCTTGAAGATTGAAGAAGAACCGAAGTGAACCAATTGAACCGGAAATGGAGTTAGCCAACGTTGGTCTTCAACGTTAGGGTCAAAGTTAGGGGTCTAACTTTGACCCTAACTTTTCATATCAGCAAACCACATTCTTCTGGTTTAGACGTTGGCGCCAACGTTAGGGGTCTAACTTTGACCCTAACGTTGGCCTTGCTTGGTGTGATTGGTGCCAACGTTAGCCTCCACGTTAGGGGGCTAACGTTGGCGCAAACGTTGCCTACTCCCCCATTGTGATTTAAGTGCCAACGTTAGCCTCCAAGTTAGGGGGCTAACGTTGGCGCAAACGTTGGTAGCCCAGGGAGAAACTCTCAAGTTCCAACGTTAGCCTCCAAGTTAGGGGGCTAACATTGGAGCTAACGTTGGCTACTTCCAAAGAGTGATTCATATGCCCAACGTTAGCCTCCAAGTTAGGGGGCTAACGTTGGGGCTAACTTCATGCAACCCGGTTCAATTTTCACTTATTCCATTGTCCTCTCTTCACTCCTAGCCATTCCTCTTTGCTTCAACCTTTCTCCAAGCCTTCTTCACCTATCATTGATCAACCAAACTAATCAAAGTTTTGCTCAAAATCATGAGGTATTCAATCTTCCACAATATGCAACAAATATAGTTCAAAACCTCATGAAATGGCATGAATTCACATATGGTTGGTTCAATCAAGGGAAACATGAAAATCTACTCAATTAGCTTGCTTGTAGCTTAAGAAAGTGCATAATTCTAATGAAAACAAAAGAAAAAGACTAGCTAAAATGGGCTAAGATGACTTGTCATCACCCATGAAACCAATTTTGCATTCAACCTCTTTCCCAAGATGATTGAACACTAGCATGAAGAACAAAATTTCTTCTAGCAAATCAAAGAGAAGATGAAAAGAAGAAGAAATTCACTATCATTAATCCATCAAGTACAACAGAGCTCCCTCTTCCAATGAGAGGGATTTTAGCTACTCGTAGCTTAGAAAAAAGTACAAGAGATGGAAGAGATGAAGTGAAGTGTAAGATAAAACTAAAACTAGCTAGCCAATCAATCCACCAACCCCATTTCTAGTACTTCTAGGGGGTATTTATACTACTCCTATCACTAGAATTAAAAAGTACAAAAGAGAAAAGAAAATTACAACTGAAAGGAAAACAAAAAACTAATGGAAATAAATCATGTGCCCGGTGTGTGCTTGGCATTTGAGTGGCGTGCCACGCCTAGCTCTTCAGCTAGGCTAGGCATGTCACACCTGGCTTCCCAAGTGGCACGCCTCTTGTGTCCAACTAACCTGGCGTGCGATGCCTTCGAGCTCAAGTGGCACACCCAAGATCTTTCTATTGCTCAACTAGCCTGGCATGCCATGCCTTCGAGCCTAAGTGATACGCCCAAGGTCTTTTCTTCTTCCTTCCTCTCTAGAATTTTGACCTAGCGTGGCACGCCCAGGTCTAGCGTGCCATGCCCATAGTAAGGCCCTTCTTTATATTTTTGGAAATTTGAACTGGCGTGGCACGCGCAGATCTGGCGTGCTACGCCCATAGTAAACATTTCATCTTTCCTCTCTGGACAATAATACTGGCGTGCCACGCCCAGTAGGTGGCGTGCCACGCCCTTGATGAGTCTTTACTCTTCTTCTATAGAAAATGATACTAGCGTGCCACGCCTAGCATTCAAGTAGCACGCCCATGGTCACCTTTGTCTTAGCATGCCACGCCTAAAGTCCCATGTGGCACGCCCAGTCTTCTTTCTCCTTGTGAGCTTGTGCTGGCATGCCACACCTTCGAGCTCAAGTGGCACGCCGAAGACACTAATAATGTTGGCGTGCCATGCTTTCGAGTTCAAGTGGCATGCCTAGTGTTGAACCTTCAACTCCATTCTATGGACCAGTGAACTGGCGTGCCATGCCTTCGAGCCCAAGTGGCATGCCTAGTGTTCAAAAATTGAGTTGGCATGCAACGCCCAGCCTGGCGTGCCATGCTCCCTTTGTGGTCTTCAAAAGTGCTCTCTGGAAAGTATAACTGGCATGCCACACCTGGCCCTGGCGTGCCACGCCCATTGTAAAGCTCATTGTCCTTTCTCTGGAGTTCATAACTGGCATGCCAAACCTAGCCTTGGCGTGCCACGCCTATTGTGCTTCATGTCCCTGGCGTGCCGCGCTTGGCCTTGGCATGCCACGCCTAGCGAAAGCTCCACGGACTTCTTCTCTGGACTGGATAACTGGCGTGCCACGCCTTCGACTTCAAGTGGCACGTCCATTGAATTTCTTGCATTATGCTTTCTGGATTTGAGAACTGGCGTGCCATGCCCCTTAGCTGGCGTGCCACGCCCATGCATTTTGTTGGCGTTTGTACCAAGTGGCACGCCCAGCACACACGCCCGGCACACTTTTCTTGTTTCCTTCTGCTTTTGTTGCTCTTTTCACCTGAAATTCAACAAAACTCATTTCAAAGCAATGTACCATAATATTTACTATTTAACTCATGAAATTGCATTAATTGAATGAGATTACAATCTTTTTATGGTCTTTTAATATAAGAGAAAGGGGTAGATGATGCAAGTCATCAGTGGAGATTCTGTAAGACCTCTTGGTCCTGAGAGGCTACAGAATTCCAAATTCTATACTTCTCTACATTGGCATTTGAACACTCAAGGGATGCTCCCTGGCTGGCATTCAATGCCAGCAATGCTCCCCTCTTGGGGCGTTGAACATCCAGGAGGGCTTCCTCGCTGGTGTTCAACTTTAACACTCCACTTGGAGTGTTCTGTTTTTATTGCTGTGAAATCTGTCTCTTGACTGATGCACATGATCATGACACTGACAACTGAAAGGAAAAACAAAATCAAAATAAATGGTTGAGTAAAGTTGGGTTGCCTCCCAACAAGCGCTCTTTTAAAGTCACTAGCTTGACCTTTAGCTCCTTATGGAGGTGAGTATGGGCTCAGATTTTTGCCCCTAACAGTGAATTTTCTTCCTGTCCTCTCATAATGAGCTGTACATACTCTAGAGATAGGACACGGTCACTGTATATGGTAGGACTGGATTCTTAGTGAAGACAACTCTCATGCCAGGTGAGAGGCCTTAAGTAGGGACTTTCTTGTCCTTCCAGCCTTTAGGTACTTTCTTTTTAGTACTTTTGTGCTTAGAGCTTATTGAGGGTTGCCCAACACCAAACTTAGAATTGATGTTTGGGGGCTCTGCAGAAAGAGAGGGATGGCAAGCTAGGTGTTGCACTGTTATCTCTCTTTTAGAGGGAGACCTTGGATGAGGCATCTTGAATAAGATATGATCCTCATCCTTTCCTATGTCCAAGACTATGAAGTTTACAAGGATGTAGTGGTTTTCAATTTTAACCAAGACATCCTCGACTAAGCCATATGGCTTCTTCATGGTCTTGTCTGCCATCTCTAAAGAGACATGTGCAACTTGTACCTCAAGGATTCCTAACATCTCCATTACTGAGAGTGGCATGAGGTTAATACTTGAACCTAGGTCACATAGAGCCTTATCAAAGGTCATAATGCCCATGGGGTAAGGAATCATAAAGCGTCCAGGGTCTGGAAGCTTCTGAGATAGCTCTTGCTAAACCAAAGCATGGAGTTCTTTGGTAAGTAGTGCAGGTTCTTCCTCCAGAGGCTTTGTACCAAATAGTTTGGCGTTTAGCTTCATTAGAGCTCCTAGGAAACGAGCAACCTGCTCTTCCCTAATGTCTTCATCCTCACTTGAGCATGAGTAGTCATCAGAACCTATGCACTGTAGAAGTGCATTCAAAGGAACCTTAATTGTCTTTGTGGTTTCCTTTGGTTCTAGGCTAGAGGGTTCTTGAGTGGGATTCAGGCACTCAAAGGGTGTGCTTTGACTAGCATTCAACGCCAACTCTGTTAGCTTATTGGGCATTGAACACCCTTGCTGACCACCCTGACTGGCGTTAAATGCCAGTCCCTCTAGCATTCTGGGTGTTGAACGCCCAGCAGGGATGTCCTTGTTGGCGTTCAATGCCAGCTTCCCTGGGCTGGTGGGCGTTGAACGCCCTGTGAGGGGTTCCTCACTGGCATTCAGCGCCAGAATGGCTGCCTGGTTGGGCATTGAACGCCTAACCAGTGCTCCCTGGCTAACGTTCAACGCCAGCTTTTTTGCCAGGATGGGCGTTAAATGCCCAGTGAGGGCTTTCTCACTGGCGCTTAACGATAGGCTTGCTGCCATTGTGGGCGTTGAACGCCCAGTAAAGTCTTCTTCATTGGCGTTCAACGCCTTCCCATTCTCCTCTAATTCGGCCATGTCTTCCATGGTTATGGTCTTGCACTCTTCTCTAGGATTGACCTCAGTATTACTGGGAAGAGTGTCAAGAGGGATCTCAAGGATCCTCTTGCTCAGTTGACCAATTTGTACCTCCAAGTTTCTAATGGAAGACCTTGTTTCATTAATGAAACTGTGGGTGGTCTTAGTGAGGCTGGAGACTAGAATGGCTAAGACATAAAGGCTCTGCTTAGAAGTCTCTATATTCCCTTGAGAAGATGGGAATAGTGGTTTGTTGTTGAACCTATTCTGGTTCCTACCACCTTGATTGAAACCTTGCTGAGGTTTTTGTTGATCCTTCCATGAAAGGTTAGGATGATTCCTCCATGAAGGATTGTAAGTGTTTTCATAGGCTTCTCCCATGTAATTCACCTCTTCCATGGTGGGTTGATCAGGATCATAGGCTTCTTCTTCAAGAGAAGCTTCCTGAGAACTACCAGCTGCAGTTTGCATCCCAGTGAGATGTTGAGAGATCATGTTGACCTGTTGGGTCAAGATCTTATTCTGAACTAGGATGGCATTCAGAGTCTCAACTTCATGAACTCTGATGAGCGGATAATTTATACGCTTTTTGGTATTGTTTTTACGTAGTTTTTAATATGAATTAGTTAATTTTTATTATATTTTTATTAGTTTTTAAATAAAAATTACATTTCTGGACTTTACTATGAGTTTGTGTGTTTTTCTGTGATTTCAGGTATTTTCTGGCTGAAATTGAGGGACCTGAGCAAAAATCTTATTCAGAGGCTGAAAAAGGACTGCAGATGCTGTTGGATTCTGACCTCCCAGCACTCGAAGTAGATTTTCTGGAGCTACAGAAGCCTAAGTGGTGCGGTCTCAATTGCATTGGAAATTAGACATCCTGGGCTTTCCATCAATATATAATAGTCCATACTTTGCCCGAGATTTGATGGCCCAAACCGGCGTTCAAAGTCAGCCTAAAATTTCTGGCGTAAAACGCCCAAACTGGCACAAAAGCTGGCGTTTAACTCCAAGAACAGCCCAAGCACGAAAATGCTTCAATGCTCAGCCCAAGAACACACTAAGTGGGTCCCGGAAGTGGATTTCTGCAGCATTTACTCATTTCTGTAAACCCTAGGTTACTAGTTCATTATAAATAGGACCTTTTACTAGTGTATTTTCATCTCTGGAACACATTCAGTTTTCTTTTTACGTTCTGAGACCTCCATGGGAGGCTAGCCACTCGGCCATGTCTACCCTATTTTCACTTATGTATTTTCTATAGTGGAGTTTCTACACCCCATAGAAGGTGTGGAGCTCTGCTGTTCTTCATGAATTAATGCAATTACTACTGTTTTCCATTCAATTCAAGCTTATTCTTATTCTAAGATATTCATTCACACACAAGAACATGATGAATGTGATGATTATGTGACACTCATCACCATTCTCACTTATGAACACGTGCCTGACAACCACTTCCGTTCTACCTAAAAACGAGCTTGAATGCATATCTCTTGGGTTTCTAATCTAAGATTAGAACCTTCGTGGTATAGGCTAGAATTATTGGCAGCCATCCCTGAGATCCGGAAAGTCTAAACCTTGTCTGTGGTATTCCGAGTAGGATCTAGGAAGGGATGACTGTGACGAGCTTCAAACTCGCGAGTGTTGGGCATAGTGACAGACGCAAAAAGATCAATGGATCCTATTCCAACATGAGTGAGAACCGACAGATGATTAGTCGTGCGGTGACAGCGCATTTGGACCATTTTTACTGAGAGGACGGACGGTAGCCATTGACAACGGTGATCCCCCCAACATACAACTTGCCATGGAAGGGAGTATGAATGATTGGATGAAGACAATAGGAAAGCAGAGGTTCAGAAGGAACAAATCATCTTCATACGCTTATCTGAAATCCCACCAATGAATTACATAAGTATTTCTTTCTTATTTTCTGTTTTAATTATATTTTAATTATCGAAACCTCAAAACCATTTGAATTCTCCTAACTGAGATTTACAAGGATGACCATAGATTGCTTTAAGCTGACAATCTCCGTGGGATCGACCCTTACTCACGTAAGGTATTACTTGGACGACCTAGTGCACTTGCTGGTCAGCTACACGGAGTTGTGTGAAAAGTGTGCGATCACGATTTCGTGTACCAAACTCCTTTCTTCTGAGAGATTCCATGATTTACAGGATTCTTCTCAGAGGTGTACATGAATTGGTTGTTTGTAACCATCTCAATGAGCTCTCTTGCTTCTGTAGGTGTTTTCTTCAAGTGGAGAGATCCACCTGCAGAGCTATCCAAGGAAATCTTGGATATCTCAGACAAGCCATCATAGAACACGCCTATGAGGGACCACTCTGAGAGCATGTCAGGAGGACATCTCCTGATCAGCTGCTTGTATCTTTCCCAAGCTTCATAGAGGGATTCACCTTCTCTTTGTCTGAAGGTTTGAACTTCCACTCCAATCTTGCTCATCCTTTGAGGAGGAAAGAACTTAGCCAGAAAAGCATTTACAAGCTTTTCCCAAGAGTCAAGACTTTCGCTAGGTTGGGCATCCAATCAGAACTTAGCTCTGTCTCTTAAAGCAAAGGAAAAGAGCATCAGCTTGTAGACTTCAGGATTAACTCTATTAGTCTTTACAGTATCACAGATCTATAAAAATTTGCTAAGAACTGATATGGATCTTCCAATGGAAGTCCATGGAATTTGCAGTTCTGCTGTAGAAGTGAGAATAACTGAGGCTTAAGCTCAAAATTGTTAGCTCCAATGGCAGGTACAGCAATGCTTCTTCCATAAAAGTCAGAGGTAGGCATGGTGAAGTCACCAAGGATCTTTCTAGGCTCCTCTTGTGGTTCAGCCATGTCCTCTGTTTCTTGTTCAAAACTTTCTGAAAAGTCTCTTCCAGAGTATTGTGCTTTAGCTAGTTGTAAATGCCTCCTCAGAGTCTTCTCAGGTTCAGAATCAGAAGTCAAGAGGGGTTCTTTATCCCTGTTCTTGGTCATAAAGAAGAAGCCAAAAAAAAATAAAGAAAAGAAAGAGACTTCCAATAGATAAGAAGCTCCTCCTTGAAGTCAGAAGTATAGAAAGAAGAAGAGAATAAAAATAAAAATAAAAATAAATAAAATAAATAAAGGAAAAATACCTTGGATATAGTAGATAAGAGTAAATAAGAAAGGATGAAAGTTGAGAATATGGAAGACAAATCACAAGAAAGCTTTTTTGTGCCAATTGGCAAGAAGCTCCAAGTGAGATGTAAAGAAGAAAGGAAAGAAGATAAAGAATTGTAGGCAAGGAGTCTATGGAAGTAGAGTTAAATGAATAGCGATGAGAAGAGAAGAGGTATAAAAAGGAAAAAGTAAATAACAATTAAAATAATTTTTTGTTTTTATTTAATTAATTAATTAATTTTTCAAAAATTAAGTTAATTTAAAAATATTTTAAAATTTAAATGTTAAATTTCGAAAAATAGAAGGGAGAGAAGAGAAAGTAATTTTCGAAAATTAAGAAAGATGAGGATTAGTTAGGTAGTTTTGAAAAAAGAAGAGAGAGAAGATGAGATATTGTTTTTGAAAATTAAGAAGGGAAGAGTTAGTTAGGCAGTTTTGAAAAAGAAGAGAGAGAAGAGGGGAAGTGATTTTTGAAAATTAAGAATATAAGAGTTAGTTAGGATGTTTTGAAAAATAAGAGAGAGAAAAAATGGATATGATTTTCGAAAAAAAAAAAGAGAAGGAAAAGTTAGTTACGTAGTTTTGAAAAATAAGAGAAAGATAAGATATTAATTAAGAAAAGATAAAAATAAAAAATAAAAAAATAGAAAACAAAAGATAGGATAAGAAAAGATTTAAATTTAAAATAAGATAAAAAGTAAGATAAGAAAAGATTTTGAAATCAAAATTTGAAATTAGAAAAAGATAAGATTTTGAAATTTGATTTTGAAAAAGATATGATTTAAAAATTAGAAGTTAGAAAAGATAAGATAAGAAACAAAAAAAAGATAAAATTAGTAAATTGATTTTGAAAAAGATTTAATTTTTTTAAAATTTGAAATTTGAAAACGATAAGATGAGATCTTTGAATTTTGAAAAAGATATGATATGATTTTGAAAAAGATAATATTTTCTTTGAAAAAGATATGATTTTTGGTGCGGAATTTACAATCCACAAATCTACCGGCAAGTGCACCGGGTCGTACCAAGTAATACCTCAGGTGAGTGAGGGTCGTTCCCACGAGGATTGATGGATCAAGCAACAATGATTGAGTGATTGGCTTAGTCAGACAAACAGAAAAGAGTGTTGAGAGTTAAATTGCATCAAATAATAAATTTAGAAAATCAGAAAGACAAGCAGTAAACAAGTAGTGAATAATATATGGAGAAACAGTTAAGGTTTCAGAGTTATCTATTTTCTGGATTGACTTTTCTTACTAACTATTTTAATCATGCAAGATTCCATTCATGGCAAACTATATGTGACTAAAACCTAATTCCTTAGACCTTTTTAGTCTCCTCTAACCTTCATCAACTGCCAATTCCTTGGTCACTCAATTCCAATTAGAGGGTGAAGTTCAATTCTAGTTTTATGCCACAAAAACCCTAATTACCCAAATATAAGAGGATTATATGTCACGTATCCCGTTAAGTCCAGATAATTAGAAGTTTAGGAGAAATTGTGTTCAAGTAAAGAGCTTTTCCAAGTTATACAAGAACTCAATTACAACAAGGGTCATACTTCTGTTCCACCTAGATTCTTAAGATAAAGAATGAAAACAATTCTTGAAATATGAAATTAGTATATGAATTAAAATAGAAAAATAATAGTATCAATCCATACAATAGACAGAGCTTTTAACCTTAACAGTGGAGGTTTAGTTGCTCATGGTTCAGAGAGAAAAACTAGGATTCTGAAAGACTGTAAATTGCGAATGAGGTAGAAGAGAAGAGATGAGCCCGAAGGGCTGATTCTTTTCCCTTTTATATCTAATCATAATTAATGTAAAAATATATTTCCTAAACAAAATAATATCTTTTTCTAATTATAAATAAAATAAGATTTAATCAAAATTTGCAAAGCCTTCACGTGTAGTGCATCCTGGGACGAGTGGGGACCATTGGCTTCATTAAGGGTGGCGCCAAACATGGAAGAATCCAAGTTTGGCGTGGACCAGGTAGAAACTTCCCCCTTGGTTCTTTGCTTGGTGGCGCCAAACTTGACAATGATCAAGTTTGGCGTGAGGTTGGACATGTTGTTTTCTTTGGAGCTTCTTGTGTTGGCGCCGAACTTGACTAAACTCAAGTTTGGCGTGGAGATGGCAGCGCGATTTCCCTTGGGGCTCCTTGAGGTGGCGCAAAACTTGAGCTTCCTCAAGTTTGGCGTGAAGTGGTCTGTACGAAATGGAAGAAAACAGTATACTATTATATATCATTAGAAATCTCTGGAAGTTATCTTTTCAATGCCACTAAAATCACGTCAATTGGAGTACTGTAGCTCAAGTTATTCTGGTTTGAGTGCAAAGAGGTCAGGGTTGACAGCATCATTCGCTTTCTTCCTTTTCTGCTACAAAACTCCGTTAAATCCATCCGAATGCTACCTGAAATAAACAGAAATTGCAAACAACTCAAAGTAGCATTCATAGTGGCTAAAGGTATTTAAATCTTGATTAAACTCAACAATTTGAATGCAAATTCACTAGAAAAAGATAGAGAAGATGCTCACGCATCACAATACCAAACTTGAATTGTTGCTTGTCCTCAAGCAACCAAAACTAATACATGATTAATATGTGAATTTTCACAAGAGGTGAGAGTTCAGTTATGCTCATGTCTCTTCTTAAATTGGGGTTTATCTATTGCAACACTGAATAGTTTTGGCATCTCACTCTCTTTTGAATCAGAGGAATGTCAGTGTCATTCGGAATTAGAATCCGGATCATATTATGAATTTTCTGATCTTTATACTTCAGTTTAATCCTTGAACACATCAGATATCCCTTAATTCTCAATTACTTGGTGCTTTGCACCTTGAGCCTAGCCGTGACTTTAAATGTTCTGTCTCAATGGTTAATTGACACAAGAACACCACAAGCACTTAACTGGGGAACTCTCTTGAAGTTCTGATTTTTTTTTAGCTATTCCCAGACAGTGGTGCTCAAAGCCTTTGGCATACTCTGCTAAATGCACTTGGTCTCAACTCTAAGTGTTCTGTCTTAAGGATTACTTGACACAAGAACACCACAAGCATGTGACTAGGGAAATAACTCTTTGAGCTTTTAATCATGTCTGACCTCCCTAGTCATTGATGCTCAGAGCCTTGGACCTTGCTTTTTATTTTTCCTTTGCTGCTTCTTTTGCTTCAAGGATTAAGCTTTCACTAACTTCAGAAAATTCATAATATTTCTCTAAATTCCTGTTCCTTATACATCAACATCCCTTGATTCAAATTCAACTATGCACTGTTCATATCATGCATTCAGAATCAACAATAATACCACCACATTTAGGTAAATAATACTACTCTTAAATATAAACTCAGTTTCTCATGCAATACATCACTTCTTTTATTCTTATTTTTAGATTCAAGCTCAGTGAGCGGTACATGAGACAAATTTTTTTATTTTATTTCTTTTTAACTAAAAGCAAATAACAGAATGAAACTAAATCTAAGAACTGAAAGTATTAGAGATCATGCAGGCAATCAAAGCAACAGAAAATAGAAGACAACAAAATAAGAACAATAGGGGAAATAGAGTGAAAGGAACTCAACCACCTCAGTTATGATGGTGGCCATCTCATTCCCCAAGTTGTGCTCCTCCATGAAGAACATTCATCTCCCCATGATGCCACTGATGATAAGCTAAACAGAGGGCGCACTCTACAACACCAAACTTAAAAGTTTGCTTGTCCCCAAGTAAAGAAAAACTCCAGGGTGTCAAAAATTCCTTTTAATTGCTCCTATTCCTGTTCTAACCACTCTGCATGACCAAAACACATGTAAAACAAGAAAAATTCTAAAAAAATTGAGATAAAGTAATTTAAAACCAAAACTAAAATAACTATAATGCTAAAATCAAAATAACTATAAAATTAAAACCAAAGCAACTGTAAAACCAAGGATACTAGTAGTTGGGTTGCCTCCCAACAAGCGCTTCTTTAATGTCACTAGCTTGCCACTAGATTGTTGAATTTTCTTCCTTTTCTTCTAGTTGATTAAAAGAAATGTCTCCACGGGGGGAGAGGTGAAAATTAGTACTCCCTTATATAAATTCCTCCTAACAAGCTTTCTTTTATTGTAGTTAACTTGATTCACCTTGCTTGTTGGGGGAGAGGTTGGATTGTTTGTTGCTAACCTTCTCTTTTTCATGGATATTTTCTTCTGTTTCTTGGTCAAAATCCCCTTTTTAGTTCTTTCCTTGGTTTCCTTCACTTCTTTGATTTCAAAATTTGGGTGTTGTGTGATGGTTGGAGTGTACCCTTCATCAAGAATTTCTGGAATTGGTGGTTCAATAAACTCACCCTCTATGCCACTCTCTGCTTCATTAGGACCAAGGAAAGTATATTCAAGTGTTGGGGGAGAAGACTTCAATTCAAATGTGGACAGTGCATTCAGATTTTTCTTCTTAGGAGCTTGCATACATAGAATTATAGGGACTTGTATGGCTTCCTCTATAATTATTGGAATGTGCAAGCATGGAGTGTGCATGGCTTCCTCCTTTGTTTGTGTATCATCCTCCTTTGTTTGTGCATCTTCTTCCTTTGTTTTTGCATCTTCCTCTTCTTCCATGTGTGAGGGTGGAGAGTTCTCTAATTTACTGGAGTATGAACTCCATTGATTAATTTTCTCACTTTCTTCCATAGGATCTTGTATTGTATCTCTTGGGAAGGAATTTGCTTGTTCCTCTTCTTGGGGCTTGATAATCAACTGCACATATTTCTCTATATTTTTTACACTCATCTTCACATCATGTATGAACTCTTACATGTGAAGCTCAAGAGCTGATGGCTCTTGATATGAATATGGAGATGGTGGCTCTTGATATGAATAAGAAGGAGATGATGGTTCTTGATAAGATTAAAAAGAGGATGGTTTTTGGTATGAATAGGGAGATGGTGGCTCTTGATATGAGTAGAAAGATGATGGTTCCTGATATGAATTAAAAGAGGAGGATGGTTTTTGGTGTGTGTATGGAGATGGTAGTTCTTGATATGAATATGGAGATGGTGGTTCTTAATGGATAGGATATGGGACATCGAAATCTTTTTGCTCTTGACCTTGCCAACCAACATCTGGGTAGTTCCTCCATCCACAATAATATGAATCACTCCTTGGGTGTGAGTAGTAACCCATGTGATCTCTCTCCAATATTTTTCTTAGCACAAAGCACCAAACAGAATTACGCACCATGTGGTAAACAGGCAAGTAAAGAAGAAAAAACATAAAGGAAAATAAAATAAAATATAAAAGAAAACCAAAATAAAAGAAAAATAAAATAAAGAAAATAAACTGAATAATTAAGAAAATAAAATAACTAATAAGCAAAAAGGAGTATAAAAATTAAACTCAGTAAGTAAAATAACTAGGAAGAATAAAACAACTAAGGGGACGCCAAACTTAATTTCAGAAATTAAGAGAAAAAAATTTAAATAAAATAAATCAAAATAATTTTTTTAATTTAAAGAAATATGTTAAACGAAATTAAAGCAAAAACGCCTAATCTAAGAAATCAAACAACCAGTAGTTGTCAACCACAGTCAATCCTCAGTAACGGCGCCAAAAATTTGGTGCGGAATTTACAATCCACAAACTAACCGGCAAGTGCACTGGGTCGTACCAAGTAATACCTCAGGTGAGTGAGGGTTGTTCCCACGAGGATTGATAGATCAAGCAACAATGATTGAGTGATTGGCTTAGTCATATGGTGCACGAAATCGTGATCGTTTCTTCCTTGGTAACGGCACCAAAAACTTGATACGCACGTTCTTAATCTTAATTCTTTGTCACAACTTTCCACAACTAACCAGCAAGTGCACTGGGTCGTCCAAGTAATAAACCTTACGTGAGTAAGGGTCGATCCCACGGAGATTGTCGGCTTGAAGCAAGCTATGGTCATCTTGCAAATCTCAGTCAAGCAGATTCATATGGTTATGGATATTTGATAATTAAAATATAATTAAAATATAAAACAGGATAGAGATACTTATGTAATTCATTGGTGAGAATTTCAGATAAGCGTATAGAGATGCTTTTGTTCCTTCTGAATCTCTACTTTCCTGCTGTCTTCATCCAATCATTCCTACTCCTTTCCATGGCAAGCTTTATGTAGGGCATCACCGTTGCCAATGGCTACATCCCGTCCTCTCAGTGAAAATGGTCCAAAATGCGCTGTCACCGCACGGCTAATCATCTATCGGTTCTCGATCATACTGGAATAGGATTCAGTAATCCTTTTGCGTCTGTCACTACGCCCAGCACTCGCGAGTTTGAAGCTCGTCACAGCCATCCCTTCCCAGATCCTACTCGGAATACCACAGACAAGGTTTAGACTTTTTGGATCCCAAGAATGGCCGCCAATAATTCTAGCCTATACCACGAAGACTCTGATCGTAGATCAGGAGGCTAAGAGATATGCATTCAAGCTTGCTTTCATGTAGAACGGGAGTGTTTGTCAGGCACGCATTCATAAGTGAGAATGATGATGAGCGTCACATAATCATCACATTCATCATGTTCTTGTGTGCGAATGAATATCTTAGAGAAGAAATAGGCTTGAATTGAATAGAAAAACAATAGTACTTTGCATTAATTCATGAGGAACAGCAGAGCTCCACACCTTAATCTATGGTGTGTAGAAACTCTACCATTGAAAATACATAAGAACAAGGTCCAGGCATGGCCGTGAGGTCAGCCCCATTAAAGGTCTAAGATAGCATAAGACTAATCAAAGATCCGATTCATAACATGATAGTAAAAAGTTTTATTATACTAAACTAGTTACTAAGGTTACAGAAATAAGTAAATGATGCAGAAATCCACTCCCGGGCCCATTTGGTGTGTGATTGGGCTGAGCATTGAAGCTTTCACGTGTAGAGGTCTTCCTTGGAGTTAAACACCATTTTGTAACCTGTTTCTGGCATTTAACTCTGCTTTGCAACCTGTTTCTGGCGTTTAACTCCAGAATAGGGCAGAAAGTTGGCGTTGAACCCCAGTTTGCGTCGTCTAAACTTGGGCAAAGTATGGAGTATTATATATTTATGGAAATTCCTAGATGTCTACTTTCCAACGCAATTGAGAGCGTGCCATTTGGACTCCTGTAGCTCCAGAAATTCCACTTTGAGTGCAGGGAGGTCAGAATCCAACAGCATCTGCAGTCCTTCTTCAGCCTCTGAATCTGATTTTTGCTCAAGTCCCTCAATTTCAGCCAGAAATTACCTGAAATCACAGAAAAACACACAAACTCATAGTAAAGTCCAGAAATGTGATTTTTATTTAAAAACTAATAAAAATATATTAAAAACTAACTAAATCATACTGAAAACTATGTAAAAACAATGCCAAAAAGCGTATAAATTATCCGCTCATCACAACACCAAACTTAAATTGTTGCTTGTCCCCAAGCAACTGAAAATCAAATAGGATAAAAAGAAGAGAATATACTATAAATTCCAAAATATCAATGAAACTTAGCTCCAATCAGATGAGCGGGACTAGTAGCTTTTTGCCTCTGAATAGTTTTGGCATCTCACTTTATCCATTGAAGTTTAGAATGATTGGCATCTATAGGAACTCAGAATTCAGATAGTGTTATTGATTCTCCTAGTTCAGTATGTTGATTCTTGAACACAGCTACTTTATGAGTCTTGGCCGTGGCCCTAAGCACTTTGTTTTCCAGTATTACAACCGGATACATAAATGCCACAGACACATAATTGGGTGAACCTTTTTAGATTGTGACTCAGCTTTGCTAAAGTCCCCAATTAGAGGTGTCCAGGGTTCTTAAGCACATTCTGTTTTTGCTTTGGACCTTGACTTTAACCGCTCAGTCTCAAGCTTTTAACTTGACACCTTCACGCCACAAGCACATGGTTAGGGACAGCTTGGTTTAGCCGCTTAGGCCAGGATTTTATTCCTTTGGGCCCTCCTATCCACTGATGCTCAAAGCCTTGGATCCTTTTTATTACCCTTGCCTTTTGGTTTTAAGGGTTATTGGCTTTTTGCTCTTGCCTTTTGGTTTAAAGAGCTCTTGGCTTTTTCTGCTTGCTTTTTCTTTTTCTTTCTCTTATTTTTTTCGCCATTTTTCTTTTCTTTTTTTTTTTGCAAGCTTTTGTATTCACTGCTTTTTCTTGCTTCAAGAATCAATTTTATGATTTTTCAGATTATCAATGACATTTCTCCTTTTTCATCATTCTTTCAAGAGCCAACAATTTTGACATTCATAAACAGTAAATTCAAAAGACATATGCACTGTTCAAGCATTCATTCAGAAAACAAAAAGTATTGTCACCACATCAAAATAATTAAACTAATTTCAAGAATAAATTCGAAATTCATGTACTTCTTGTTCTTTTGTAATTAAAGCATTTTTCATTTAAGAAAGGTGATGGATTCATAGGACATTCATAGCTTTAAGACATAGACACTTAAATACTAATGATCATGTAATAAGACACAAACATAAACATAAAGCATAGTAAACGAAAAACAGGAAAATAAGAACAAGGAGATTAAGGAACAGGTCCACCTTAGTGAGGGTGGCGTCTTCCTCTCCTTGAAGAACCAATGGTGCTTTTGAGCTCCTCTATGTCTCTTCTTTGCCTTTGTTGCTCCTCCCTCATAGCTCTTTGATCTTCTCTAATCTCATGGAGAATGATGGAGTGCTCTTGGTGTTCCATCCTTAGTTGTCCTATGCTGGAACTTAATTCTCCTAGGGAGGTGTTGATTTGCTCCCAATAATTTTGTGGAGGAAAGTGCATCCCTTGAGGCATCTCAGAGATTTCATAATGAGGAATTTTTTCATGCTCTTGTTGAGGTCCATGATCTCTTGTTTGCTCCATCCTTTTCTTAGTGATAGGCTTGTCCTCTTCAATGAGGATGTCTCCCTTTATGTCAATTCCAGCCGAATTGCATAGGTGGCGAATGAGGTGAGGAAAGGCTAACCTTGCCAAAGTGGAGGACTTGTCAGCCACCTTGTAGAGTTCTTGAGGTATAATTTCATGAACTTCTACTTCCTCCCCATTCATGATACTATGGATCATGATGGCCCGGTCTACAGTAACTTCAGACCGGTTGCTAGTAGGAATAATTGAGTGTTGGATGAACTCCAACCATCCTCTAGCTACAGGCTTAAGGTCTGGTCTTCTCAATTGAACTGGCTTGCCTCTTGAGTCAACTTTCCATTGAGCTCCTTCTACACATATGTCCATGAAGACTTGGTCCAACCTTTGATCAAAGTTGACCCTTCTAGTGTAGGGGAGTGCGTTTTCTTGCATCATTGGCAAGTTGAACGCCAACCTTACATTTTCCGGATTGAAATCTAAGTATTTCCCCCAAACCATGGTAAGCCAATTCTTTGGATTTGGGTTCACACTTTGATCATGGTTCCTAGTGATCCATGCATTTGCATAGAACTCTTGAACCATTAAAATCCCGACTTGTTGAATAGGATTAGAGAGAACTTCCCATCCTCTTCTTCTAATCTCTTGTTGGATCTCCGGATATTCACTCTTTTTGAGCTTAAAAGGGACCTCAGGGATCACCTTTTTCTTGGCCACAACTTCATAGAAGTGGTCTTGATGGACCTTTGAGATGAATCTATCTATCTCCCATGACTCAGAGGTGGAAGCAATTACCTTCCCTTTCCTCTTTCTTGAGGTTTCTCTGGCCTTAGGTGCCATTAATGGTTATGGAAAAATAAAAGCAATGCTTTTACCACACCAAACTTAAAATGTTTGCTCGTCCCCGAGCAAAAGAAGAAAGAAAGAAGGAGAAGAAGAAGAAAAATGGAGGAGAGGGAGAGAGGTGTGTATTCGGCCAAGGGGAAGAAGAAAGGGTTGTGTTGTGTGAAAATGAAGAAGGAATGAGAGGTTTATATAGGAGTGGGGGGAGGTTTAGGGTTCGGACATTAGGGTTGGGTTTGGGAGGGAAAAGAATTTGAATTTTGGTGGTAGGTGGGGTTTATGGAGAAGAGTGATTGAGGTGATTGGTGAAGGGTATTTGGGGAAGAGGAGAGAAGAAGAGGTAGGGTAGGTGGGGATCCTGTGGGATCCACAGATCCAGTGGGGTCAAAGACTTAACATCCCTGCTCCAATTAGGCGTGTAAAACGCCCTTAGCATGCATGTCTGGCATTAAATGCCAGCTTGCTGCTTGTTTTTGGCGTTAAACGCCCAAATGTAGCCTGTTTCTGGCATTTAACGCCAGGTTGATGCTTGTTTCTGGCGTTAAACGCCAGCTTGGTGCTTGTTTCTGGTGTTAAACGCCAGACAGATGCTTGTTTCTGGCATTTAAATGCAAAAATGCTCTTCCTCCAGGGTGTGCTGTTTTTAATGCTATTTTTTATTCTGTTTTTAATTTTTCAGTTGTTCTTGTGACTTCACATGATCATCAACCTAATAAAATATGAAATAACAATAAAAATAAAATAGATATAATTAAATAACATTGGATTGCCTCCCAACAAGCACTTCTTTAATGTCAATAGCTTGACAGTGAGCTCTCATGGAGCCTCACAGATAATCAGAGCAAGGTTGGGACCTCTCAACACCAAACTTAGAGTTTGACCGTGGGGGTTCAACACCAAACTTAGAGTTTGATTGTGGGGGCTTTGGTTGACTCTGTAGTGAGAGAAGCTTTTCATGCTTCCTCTCCATGGTTACAGAAGGAGAACCTTGAGTCTTAAACACAAGGTAGTCCTTATTCAGTTGAAGGACAAACTCTCCTTTGTCCACATCAATCACAGCTTTTGCTGTGGCTAGGAAGGGTCTTCCAAGGATGATGGATTCATCCTCATCCTTCCTAGTGTCTAGGATTATGAAATCAGCAGGGATGTAAAGGCCTTCAACCTTTACTAACACGTCCTCTACTTGTCCATAAGCCTGTTTTCTTGAGTTGTCTGCCATCTCTAATGAGATTCTGGCAGCTTGCACCTCAAAGATTCCTAGTTTTTCAATTACAGAGAGTGGCATTAAGTTTATGCCTGACCCCAGGTCACACAGAGCCTTCTCAAAGGTCATGGTGCCTATGTTACAGGAAATTAGGAATTTACCAGGATCTTGTTTCTTTTGAGGTAATTTCTGCCTATCCAATGCATTTAGTTCATTGGTGAGCAAGGGAGGCTCATCTTTCCAAGTCTCATTACCAAATATTTTGGCATTCAGCTTCATAATTGCACTAAGGTACTTAGCAACTTGCTCTTCAGTAATGGCTTCATCCTCTTTAGAGGAAGAATACTCATCAGAGCTCATGAAGGGCAGAAGCAAGTTGAATGGAATCTCTATGGTCTCTGTATGAGCCTCAGATTCCTTCAGGTCCTCATTGAAGAACCCTTTAGTGTTCAGAGGACGTCTCATGAGGTCTTCCTCATTGGGATTCACGTCCTCTTCCTCCTCTCTGGGTTAGACCACACCAAGTAAGGCTATGGCCTTGCACTCTCTTTTTGGATTCTCTTCTGTATTGCTTGGGAGAGTACTAGGAGGAGTTTCAGTGATTCTTTTACTCAGCTGGGCCACTTGTGCCTCCAAATTTCTGATGGAGGACCTTGTTTCATTCATGAAACTTAGAGTGGCCTTAGATAGATCAGAGACTATATTTGCTAAGCTAGATGGATTCTACTCAAAATTCTCTGTCTGTTGCTGAGTGGATGATGGAAAAGGCTTGCTATTGCTAAACCTGTTTCTTCCACCATTATTAAATCCTTGTTGAGGCTTTTGTTGATCCTTCCATGAGAAATTTAGATGATTTCTCCATGAGGGATTATAGGTGTTTCCATAGGGTTCACCCATGTAATTCACCTCTGCTATTGCAGGGTTCTCAGGATCATAAGCTTCTTCTTCAGAAGATGCCTCTTTAGTACTATTGGATGCAGCTTGCAATCCATTCAGACTCTGAGAAATCATATTGACTTACTGAGTCAATATTTTATTCTAAGCTAATATGGCATTCAGAGCATCAATTTCAAGAACTCCCTTCCTCTGAGGTGTCCCATTACTCACAGGATTCCTTTCAGAAGTGTACATGAACTGGTTATTTGCAACCATGTCAATGAGTTCCTGAGCTTCTGCAGGCATTTTCTTTTGGTGAATAGATCCACCTACAGAGTGGTCCAATGACATCTTTGATAATTTAGACAGACCATCATAGAATATATCTAGGATGGTCCATTCTGAAAGCATGTCAGAAGGACACTTTTTGGTCAGTTGCTTGTATCTCTCCCAAGCTTCATAGAGGGATTTACCTTCTTTTTGTCTGAAGGTTTGAACATCCACTCTAAGCTTGCTAAGCTTTTGAGGAGGAAAGAACTTGGCTAAGAAATCCGTGACCAGCTTATCCCAAGAGTTCAGGCTATCTTTAGGTTGTGAATCTAACCATGTTCTAGCTCTGTCTCTTACAGCAAAAGGGAAAAGCATAAGCCTGTAGACCTCGGGATCAACCTCATTGGTCTTAACAGTATCACAGATCTGCAAGAATTCAGTTAAGAACTGAAAAGGATCTTCTGATGGAAGTCTATGAAACTTGCAGTTCTGTTGCATCAAAGAAACTAATTGAGGCTTTAGCTCAAAATTATTTGCTCCAATTGCAGGGATTGAGATGCTTCTTCCATGTAAGTTGAAATTTGGTGTAGTAAAGTCACCAAACATCTTCCTTGCACCTCCACCATTGTTATTGGTTTCGGCCATCTCAACTTCTTTTTCGAAAATTTCAGTAAAGTCCTCTTCAGACTGTTATGTTTTAGCTTCTCTTAGCTTCCTCTTCAGAGTCCTTTCAGGTTCCGGATCAACTTCAATAAGAATGTTCTTATCCTTGCTCCTGCTCATGTGAAAAAGAAGAGAACAAAAAGAAGAGGAATCCTCTATGTCACAGTATAGAGATTCCTTTATGTGAGTAGAAGAAGAAAAGAATAGAAGAAGAGAAATTCAAACACCAAGAGGAAGAGAGGGTTCGAATTTTTAGATGAAGAGAAGTGTTAGTAAATAAATAAATAATTAGAAGGAGATGAAGGGGAGAGAATTCAAAAATAAAATAAAATAAAATATAAATATTTTTGTTTTTATTTTAAATATAAAGTTAAAATTCGAAATTTTTTTTTAAAAAATGAAATTAAATTAAATTAAAATTTAAAACAATTAGTTAATTAAAAAGGAATTTTGAAAAAGAGGTTAGTGATTTTCGAAAATTAGAGATGGAAAATTAGTTAGGTGGTTTTGAAAAAGATAAGAATAAAAAAAAGATAAGATTGATTGAAAAATATTTGAAAATCAATTTGAAAAAGATATGATTGAAATTGAAAAAGATATGATTGAAAATCATTTTGAAAAAGATTTGAATTAGAAATTAAAAAGATTTTATTTTAAAAATTAAAGTTGATTACTTGACTAAGAAGAAACTAAAAAGATATGATTCTAATGTTTAAAGATTGAACCTTTCTTAATAGGCAAGTAACAACTTGAAAAATTTTGAATCAAAATATTAAATGCTAGCATTAATTTCGAAAATATGAAATAGAAATAAGAAAAATATTTTGAAAATAAATTTCGAAAATTTCGAAATTATAAAAAAAATGAAAAAGATTTTATTCTTGAAAAAGATTTGGAAAAGATAAGGTTTTTAAATTGAAAATTTGACTTGACTCATAAGAAACAATTAAATTTTAAAAAGTTTTGAAAAAGTCAACTGATGAGCGGATAATTTATACGCTTTTTGGCATTGTTTTTACTATGTTTTTAGTAGGATCTAGTTACTTTTAGGGATGTTTTCATTGGTTTTTATGTTAAATTCACATTTCTGGACTTTACTATGAGTTTGTGTGTTTTTCTGTGATTTCAGGTATTTTCTGGCTGAAATTGAGGGACTTGAGCAAAATGGCACGCTTGAGGTATTTTTAGAAGAAGGACTGCTGATGCTGTTGGATTCTGACCTCCCTGCACTCAAAATGGACTTTCTGAAGGTATAGAACTCAAAATGGCACGCTTTCAATTGCGTTGGAAAGTAGACATCCAGGGCTTTCCAGCAATATATAATAGTCCATACTTTGGCCGAGTTTAGATGACGTAAAAGAGCGTTGAACGCCAGTTCTACGCTGCTGTCTGGAGTTAAACGCCAAAAACACGTCACGAACCAGAGTTGAACGCCAGAAATATGTTACAACCTGGCGTTCAACTCCAGAAAGAGCCTCTGCACGTGTAACATTCAAGCTCAGCCCAAGCACACACCAAGTGGGCCCTGGAAGTGGATTTATGCATCAATTACTTACTTCTGTAAACCCTAGTAACTAGTTTATTATAAATAGGACTTTTTACTATTGTATTAGACATCTTATGATTTTTAGTTCATCTTAGGATCATATTGATCACGTTTTGGGGGCTGGCCATTCGGCCATGCCTGGACCTTTCACTTATGTATTTTCAACGGTAGAGTTTCTACACTCCATAGATTAAGGTGTGGAGCTCTGCTGTTCCTCATGAATTAATGCAAAGTACGACTGTTTCTCTATTCAATTCAACTTATTCCGCTTCTAAGATATTCATTCGCACTTCAACGTGAATGTGATGAACGTGACAATCATCATCATTCCCCCACAAACGCGTGCCTGACAACCACTTCCGTTCCACCTTAGATTGAATGAGTATCTCTTGGATCTCTTAGTCAGAATCTTCGTGGTATAAGCTAGATTGATGGCGGCATTCATGAGAATCCGGAAAGTCTAAACCTTGTCTGTGGTATTTCGAGTAGGATTCTGGGATTGAATGACTGTGACGAACTTCAAACTCGCGAGTGCTAGGCGTAGTGATAGACGCAAAAGGAGGGTGAATCCTATTCCAGTATGATCGAGAACCTCAGATGATTAGCCGTGATGTGACAGAGCATTTTGACCATTTTTACAAGAGGATAGGATGCAGCCATTGACCACGGTGATCCCTCCAGACGATTAGCCATGCAGTGACAGCGCATCGGACCATTTTCCAGAGAGGATGAAAAGTAGCCAGTGACAATGGTGATGTCCTTACATAAAGCCAGCCATGGAAAGGAGTAGGACTGATTGGATGAAGACAGCGGGAAAGCAGAGATTCAGAGGGACGAAAGCATCTCTATACACTTATCTGAAATTCTCACCAGTGATATACATAAGTATTTCTATCTTTATTTTCTGTTTAATTAGTATTAATTTTGAAAACTCCATAACCATTTTATATCCGCCTGACTGAGATTTACAAGGTGACCATAGCTTGCTTCATACCAACAATCTCAGTGGGATCGACCCTTACTCATGTAAGGTTTATTACTTGGACGACCCGGTGCACTTGCTGGTTAGTTGTATCGAAGTTGTGAATGAAAAACGATTTATTAAGACGTGTGTACAGAGCTTTTGGCGCCGTTGTCTGGGATCACAATTTCGTGTACCAAGTTTTTGGCGCCGTTGCCGGGGATTGTTCGAGTTTGGACAACTGACGGTTTATCTTGTTGCTTAGATTGGGTAATTTTCTTCTTATTTTCAAAAAAAAAAAAGTTTTCAAAAAAAATTCTTTTCAAAAATTTTATTATATTCTTCAGAATTTTTAAGAATGAATTCTAGTGTTTCATGATGATTTGTTGAATCTTGGCCGGCTGTAAGCCATGTCTAATCTTTTGGACTGGGGTTTCAACTTATCATCACAAGAGCTTGTTGATTCTCACACACTTAGTTGCTCTATACATGGAAAGTATCAATATCTTCTAAAGCTTGACTGGCTATTCAGCCATGACTAACCCTCAGATTGGAGCTTTAGAATAAGAGTACAAGATTCCTGAAATTCATATTAAAAATTTTGGAATCCTTATCTTTATTTTTCAAATAATTTTTGAAAAATCCAAAAAAATCATAAAATCATAAAAATCAAAAATATTTTGTGTTTCTTGTTTGAGTCTTGAGTCAATTTTCAAGTTTGGTGTCAATTGCATGTTCATCTTGCATTTTTCGAAAATTGCATTCATGCATTGCATTCATCATGATCTTCAAGTTGTTCTTGGTAAACCTTCTTGATTGATCTTCATATTATATTGTTTTGTGTTGTATGGTGTTTTTCATATGCATTCTTGAATTCTTAGTGCCTGAGCATTAAAGATTTCTAAGTTTGGTGTCTTGCATATTTTCTTTGCATTGAAAATTTTTCAAAAATATGTTCTTGATGTTCATCATGATCTTCATAGTGTTCTTGGTGTTCATCTTGACATTCATAGCATTCTTGCATGCATTCATTGTTTTGATCCAAAATTTTCATGCATTACATCATTTTCATGTTTTTCTCTCTCATCATTAAAAATTCAAAAATCAAAAAAATATACCTTTCCTTTTTTCTCTCATAAATTTCGAAAATTTGGATTGACTTTTTTCAAAAATTTTTAAAATTCAATTGTTTCTTATGAGTCAAATCAAATTTTCAATTTAAAAATCTTATCTTTTTCAAAATCTTTTTCAAAAATCAAATCTTTTTCAATTTTTTTTATTTATTTTCGAAAATTATATAAAAAAATATTTTTCAAAAATCTTTTTCTTATTTTATCTCATAATTTTCGAAAATAAAATCATCAATTAATGTTTTGATTCAAAAAATTTCAAGTTTGTTACTTGTTAAGAAAGATTCAAATTTTAAAGTTCTAGAATCATATTTTGTGATTTCTTGTGAATCAAGTCATTAATTGTGATTTTAAAAATCAAATCTTTTTCAAAACTAATTTCAATCATATCTTTTCAAAAATATCTTTCTATCTTATCTTTTTCAAAATCATATCTTTTCCATCATATCTTTTTAAAAAATCTTATCTTTTTCAAAAATTTGATTTTAAAATATCTTTTCTAACTTCTTATCTTCTTATCTTTTCAAAATTGATTTTCAAAATTTGTTTCAACTAACTAACTAACTTTTTGTTTGTTTCTTATCTTTTTCAAAACTACCTAACTAACTCTCTCTCTCTAATTTTCGAAAATCCCTTCCCTCTTTTTCAAAATTTCTTTTTAATTAACTAATTATTTTAATTTTTTATTTTAATTTTCGAAAATTACTAACCTTTTTCAAAAACTATTTTCGAAAATCACTAACTCTTTTTCAAAAATAATTTTCGAAAATTCCCTTTCTCTCTCATCTCCTTCTATTTATTTATTCATCTACTAACACTTCTCTTCATCTCACATCTCTGCTCTCCTCACCCTTGTGTTTCTTTCCTTACATTACATTCTTTTCTCCTTCTTTTCTTCTACTCACACAAGGACCTCTATACTGTGGTAAAAAGGATCCCTATTATTATTATTTTTCTGTTCCCTCTTTTTCATATGAGCAGGAGCAAGGACAAGAATATTCTTGTTGAAGCAGATCCAGAACCTGAAAGGACTCTGAAGAGGAAACTAAGAGAAGCTAAATTACAACAATCCAGCAAGCACCTTTCAGAAATTTTCGAACAAGAAGAGGAGATGGCAGCCGAAAATAATAATAATGCAAGGAGGATGCTTGGTGACTTTACTGCACCTAATTCCAATTTACATGGAAGAAGCATCTCCATCCCCACCATTGGAGCAAACAATTTTGAGCTGAAACCTCAATTAGTTTCTCTGATGCAGCAGAACTGCAAGTTCCATGGACTTCCATCTGAAGATCCCTTTCAGTTCTTAACTGAATTCTTGCAGATATGTGATACTGTTAAGACTAATAGAGTAGATCCTGAAGTCTACAGGCTCATGCTTTTCCCTTTTGCCGTAAGAGACAGAGCTAGAGTGTGGTTGGACTCTCAACCCAAAGATAGCCTGAACTCTTGGGATAAGCTGGTCACGGCTTTCTTAGCCAAATTCTTTCCTCCTCAAAAGCTTACTAAGCTTAGAGTAGATGTTCAAACCTTCAAACAGAAAGAAGGTGAATCCCTCTATGAAGCTTGGGAGAGATACAAGCAACTGACCAAAAAAGTGTCCTTCTGACATGCTTTCAGAATGGACCATCCTGGATATATTCTATGATGGTCTGTCTGAATTAGCTAAGATGTCATTGGATACTTCTGCAGGTGGATCCATTCACCTAAAGAAAATGCCTACAGAAGCTCAAGAACTCATTGACTTGGTTGCTAATAACCAGTTCATGTACACTTCTGAGAGGAACCCTGTGAGTAATGGGACGCCTATGAAGAAGGGAGTTCTTAAAATTGATACTCTAAATGCCATATTGGCTCAGAACAAACTATTGACTCAGCAAGTCAATATGATTTCTCAGAGTCTGAATGGAATGCAAGCTGCATCCAACAGTACTCAAGAGGCATCTTCTGAAGAAGAAGCTTATGATCCTGAGAACCCTGCAATAGCAGAGGTGAATTACATAGGTGAACCCTATGGAAACACCTATAACCCCTCATGGAGAAATCACCCAAATCTCTCATGGAAGGATCAAAAGCCTCAACAAGGCTTTAATAATGGTGGAAGAAACAGGTTTAGCAATAGCAAGCCTTTCCCATCATCCATTCAGTAACAGACAGAGAACTCTGAACAAAATACTTCTAATTTAGCAAACTTAGTCTCTGATCTATCTAAGGCCACTGTAAGTTTCATGAATGAAACAAGGTCCTCCATTAGAAATTTGGAGGCACAAGTAGGACAGCTGAGTAAAAGGATCACTGAAATCCCTCCCAGTACTCTCCCAAGCAATACAGAAGAAAATCCAAAAGGAGAGTGCAAGGCCATTGAAATGACCATCATGGCCGAAACCACAAAAGATGAGGAGGACGTGAATCCCAGTAAGGAAGACCTCCTGGGACGTCCAGTGATCAATAAGGAGTTTTCCTTTGAGGAACCAAAGGAATCTGAGGCTCAACTAGAGACCATAGAGATTCCATTAAACCTCCTTATGCTATTCATGAGCTCTGATGAGTATTCCTCTTCTGAAGAGAATGAGGATGTTACTAAGGAGCAAGTTACCAAGTACCTTGGTGCAATCATGAAGCTGAATGCCAAATTATTCGGTATTGAGACTTGGGAAGATGAACCTCCCTTGTTCACCAATGAACTAAGTGATCTGGATCAACTGACATTGCCTCAGAAGAAACAGGATCCTGGAAAGTTCTTAATACCTTGTACCATAGGCACCATGATCTTTGAAAAGGCTCTGTGTGACCTTGGTTCAGGGATAAACCTCATGCCCCTCTCTGTAATAGAGAAACTGGGAATCTTTGGGGTGCAAGCTGCTAAAATCTCATTAGAGATGGCAGACAATTCAAGAAAACAAGCTTATGGACAAGTAGAGGACGTGTTAGTAAAGGTTGAAGGCCTTTACATCCCTGCTGATTTCATAGTCCTAGATACTGGGAAGGATGAGGATGAATCTTTCATCCTTGGAAGACCCTTCCTAGCCACAGCAAGAGTTGTGATTGATGTAGACAGAGGTGAATTAGTCCTTCAATTGAATGAGGACTCCCTTGTGTTTAAAACTCAAGGACATCTCTCTGTAACCATGGAGAGGAAGCATGAAAAGCTTCTCTCAAAACAGAGTCAACCAGAGCCCCCACAGTCAAACTCTAAGTTTGGTGTTGGGAGGCCACAACCAAACTCTAAGTTTGGTGCTGAACTCCCATATCCAAACTCTAAGTTTGGTGTTGGGGAGTCTCAACAATGCTCTGAACATCTGTGAGGCTCCATGAGAGCCCACTGTCAAGCTATTGACATTAAAGAAGCGCTTGTTGGGAGGCAACCCAATTTTTATTTAATTATATTTTTATTAGTTATATGTCTTTATAGGTTCATGATCATGTGGAGTCACAAAAACAACTGAAAAAAATTGAAAACGGAATCAAAAATAGTAGAAGAAAAATCACACCCTGGAGGAGGATCTCACTGGCGTTTAAACACCAGTAAGGAGCATCTGTCTGGCGTTGAACGCCAGAAACAAGCAGCATCCTGGTGTCCAGACACCAGAAATGTGCAGTGAAGAAGAGCTGGTGCTGAACGCCAGCAACAAGCATCTGGCTGGCATTCAACGCCAGAAATAGGCTGCACCTGGGTGTTGAACGCCCAGAACAAGCATCAATTCGGCGTTTAAACGCCAGAATTGCATGCAAAGGCATTTTACATGCCTAATTGGTGCAGGGATGAAATTCCTTGACACCTCAAGATCTGTGGACCCCACAAGATCATCTCAGCATCTGTGGACCCTACAGGATTCCCACCTACCACCACTCACATCCATCCACTCTTCCCCATAAACCCACCTCATAAACCCCACCTACCTTCAAAATTCAAAATTAATTTCCCACCCAAAACCCCCCCCCCCCTTATGGCCGAACCTTACCCCCCTACCTTCCCTATATATAGCCCTCCATTCTTCCTCATTTTCACACAACACAACCCTCTCTTCTCTTCTTGGCCGAATACACCTCTCCCTCCTCTCCTCCATATTTTCTTCTTCTTCTTCATCTATTCTTTCTTCTTTTGCTCGAGGGCGAGCAAAATTCTAAATTTGGTATGGTAAAAGCATAAGCTTTTTGTTTTTTCATTACCATTGATGGCACCCAAGACCGGAGAATCCTCTAGAAAAGGGAAAGGGAAGACAAAAGCTTCCACCTCCGAGTCATGGGAGATGGAAATATTCATCTCCAAAGCTCATCAAGACCACTTCTATGATGTTGTGGCCATGAAGAAGGTGATCCCCGAGGTCCCTTTCAAACTCAAGAGAAATGAGTATCCGGAGATCCGACAGGAGATCCATAGAAGAGGTTGGGAAGTTCTAACAAACCCCATCCAACAAGTCGGAACTCTAATGGTTCAAGAGTTCTATGCTAATGCATGGATCACTAGGAACCATGATCAAAGTAAGAACCCGAACCCAAAGAATTATCTCACTATGGTTCGGAGGAATTACTTAGATTTTAGTCCGGAAAATGTAAGGTTGGCGTTCAACTTTCCAATGATGGAAGAGAACGCACGCCCCTACACAAGGAGAGTGAACTTTGATCAAAGGTTGGACCAAGTCCTCATGGACATATGTGTGGAAGGAGCTCAATGGAAGATTGACTCAAAAGGCAAATCGGTTCAACTGAGAAGACTGGACCGTAAGCCTGTAGCTAGAGAATGGTTGGAGTTCATTCAACGCTCAATCATTCCCACTAGCAACCGGTCTGAAGTTACTATAGACCGGGCCATCATGATCCATAGCATCATGATTGGAGAAGAGGTGGAGGTTCATGAGATTATACCTCAAGAACTCTACAAAGTAGCTGACAAGTCCTCCACTATGGCAAGGTTAGCTTTTTCCCACCTCATTTGCCATCTATGTAACTCAGCTGGGATTGACATAGAAAGAGACATTCCCATTGAGGAAGAGAAGCCCATCACTAAGAAAAGGATGGAGCAAACAAGAGAGCCCATTCATGGATCTCAAGAGACGCATGAAGCTCATCACCATGAGATCCCGGAGATGCCTCAAATGCATTTTCCTCCACAAAACTATTGGGAGCAAATCAACACCTCCCTAGGAGAATTAAGTTCCAACATGAGACAACTAAGGGTGGAACATCAAGAGCACTCTATCATCCTTCATGAAATTAGAGAAGATCAAAAAGCAATGAGGGAGGAGCAACAAAGACAAGGAAGAGACATAGAAGAGCTCAAGGACATCATTGGTTCCTCAAGGAGAAAACGCCACCATCACTAAGGTGGACTCATTCCTTGTTCTTACATTCTCTGTTTTTCGTTTTCTTCATGTTAAAGTGCTTATCCATGTTTGTGTCTTATTACATGATCATTAGTATTTAGTAACTTTGTCTTAAAGTTATGAATGTCCTATGAATCCATCACCTCTCTTAAATGAAAACTGCTTTAATTCAAAAGAACAAGAAGTACATGAGTTTCGAATTTATCCTTGAACTTAGTTTAATTATATTGATGTGGTGACAATGCTTCTTGTTTTCTGAATGAATGCCTGAATAGTGCATATGTCTTTTGAAGTTTTTGTTTAAGAATGTTAAATATGTTGGCTCTTGAAAGAATGATGACAAGGAGACATGTTATTTGATAATCTAAAAAATCATAAAAATGATTCTTGAAGCAAGAAAAAGCAGCAAAGAACAAAACTTGCAGAAAAAAAATATAGCGAAAAAAAAATATAGAAAGAAAAAGAAAAAGCAAGCAGAAAAAGCCAAAAGCTCTTAAAACCAAGAGGCAAGAGCAAAAAGCCAGTAACCCTTAAAACCAAAAGGCAAGGGTAAATAAAAAGGATCCCAAGGCTTTGAGCATCAGTGGATAAGAGGGCCTAAAGGAATAAAATCCTGGCTTAAGCGGCTAAACCAAGCTGTCCCTAACCATGTGCTTGTGGCGTGAAGGTGTCAAGTGAAAACTTGAGACTGAGCGGTTAAAGTCAAGGACCAAAGCAAAAGAAGAGTGTGCTTAAGAACCCTGGACACCTCTAATTGGGGACTTTAGCAAAGCTGAGTCACAATCTGAAAAGGTTCACCCAATTATATGTCTGTGGCATTTATGTATCCGGTGGTAATACTGAAAAACAAAGTGCTTAGGGCCACGGCCAAGACTCATAAAGTAGTTGTGTTCAAGAATCAACATACTGAACTAGGAGAATCAATAACACTATCTAGTTACTTTTAGGGATGTTTTCATTGGTTTTTATGTTAAATTCACATTTCTGGACTTTACTATTAGTTTGTGTGTTTTTCTGTGATTTCAGGTATTTTCTGGCTGAAATTGAGGGACTTGAGCAAAAATCAGATTCAGAGGTAGAAGAAGGACTGCTGATGCTGTTGGATTCTGACCTCTCTGCACTCAAAGTAGATTTTCTAGAGCTACAGAACTCAAAATGGCACGCTTCCAATTGCGTTGGAAGGTAGACATCCAGGGCTTTCCAGCAATGTATAATACTTCATACTTTGGCCGAGTTTAGATGATGTACAAGAGCGTTGAACGCCAGTTCTACGCTGCTGTCTGGAGTTAAACGCTAGAAACACGTCACGAACCAGAGTTGAACGCCAGAAATATGTTACAACCTGGCGTTCAACTCCAGAAAGAGCCTCTGCACGTGTAACATTCAATCTCAGCTCAAGCACATACCAAGTGGGCCCCGGAAGTGCTTTATGCATCAATTACTTACTTCTGTAAACCCTAGTAACTAGTTTATTATAAATAGGACTTTTTACTATTGTATTAGACATCTTATGATTTTTAGTTCATCTTAGGATCGTATTGATCACGTTTTGGGGGCTGGCCATTCGGCCATGCCTGGACCTTTCACTTATGTATTTTCAACGGTAGAGTTTCTACACTCCATAGATTAAGGTGTGGAGCTCTGCTGTTCCTCATGAATTAATGCAAAGTACTACTGTTTCTCTATTCAATTCAACTTATTCTGCTTCTAAGATATTCATTCGCACTTCAACGTGAATGTGATGAACGTGACAATCATCATCATTCCCCCACGAATGCGTGCCTGACAACCACTTCTGTTCCACCTTAGATTGAATGAGTATCTCTTGGATCTCTTAGTCAGAATCTTCGTGGTATAAGCTAGATTGATGGCGGCATTCATGAGAATCCGGAAAGTCTAAACCTTGTCTGTGGTATTCCGAGTAGGATTCTGGGATTGAATGACTGTGACAAACTTCAAACTTGCGAGTGCTGGGCGTAGTGACAGACGCAAAAGGAGGGTGAATCCTATTCCAGTATGATCGAGAACCTCAGATGATTAGCCGTGCTGTGACAGAGCATTTGGACCATTTTCACAAGAGGATAGGATGCAGCCATTGACCACGGTGATGCCTCCAAACGATTAGCCATGCAGTAACAGCGCATCGGACTATTTTCCAGAGAGGATAAAAAGTAGCCAGTGACAATGGTGATGTCCTTACATAAAGCCAGCCATGGAAAGGAGTAGGACTGATTGGATGAAGACAGCGGGAAAGCAGAGATTCAGAGGGACGAAAGCATCTCTATACACTTATCTGAAATTCTCACCAGTGATATACATAAGTATTTCTATCTTTATTATCTGTTTAATTAGTATTAATTTCGAAAACTCCATAACCATTTTATATCCGCCTGACTGAGATTTACAAGGTGACCATAGCTTGCTTCATACCAACAATCTCCGTGGGATCGACCCTTGATCACGTAAGGTTTATTACTTGGACGACCCAGTGCACTTGCTGGTTAGTTGTATCGAAGTTGTGAATGAAAAACGATTTATTAAGACGTGCGTACAGAGTTTTTGGCGCCGTTGCTTGAGATCACAATTTCGTGTACCATCAACTCAAATTTTCAAAAATTTATGAGTGAATAAGGAAAAGATATTTTTTTATTTTTGAATTTTAATGATGAGAGAGAAAACATCAAAAAGACTCAATGCATGAAAATTTTGGATCAAAACAAATGATGCATGCAAGAACTCTATGAATGTCAAGATGAACACCAAGAACACTTTGAAGATCATGATGAACATCAAGAACTTATTTTTGAAAAATTTTCAAGAAAAGAAGAACATGCAAGACACCAAACTTAGAAATTTTCAAACTTTAGACACTAACAATTTGAAAATGCACATGAAAAACAAGAAAAGACACCAACAAGAAAAATTTAAAGATCAAACAAAGAAATTCATGAAGAACAACTTGAAGATCATGAAGAACACATGCATGAATTTTCGAAAAATGCAAGAAAGTTTGAAAAATATGTAATTGACACCAAACTTACAATTTGACACAAGACTCAAACAAGAAACATAAAATTATTTTTTGTTTTATGATTTTGTAAATTTTTTTTGGTATTTTTCGAAAATTAATTTGGAAAAAAAGAAAAATAATGATTTCAAAATTTCTAATAAGAATTCCAGGAATCATGCAATGTTAGTCTAAAGCTCCAGTCCAGGAATTAGACATGGCTTACTAGCCAGCCAAGCTTTCATTGAAAGCTCCTGTCCAAAATACTAGACATGGTCAATGGCCAGCCAAGCTTTAGCAGATCATTACATACAAAAGCTAAATTGCTGAGAAAGACAAAGAAGCTCTTTTCTAATGATAGTTGAAACCTCGGTCCAAAGGATTAGGCATGGCTTCACAGCCAGCCAGATTTCAACAGATCATCATGAAACTCTAGAATTCATTCTTAAAAATTCTGAAGAACATAGAATAATTTAATTTTTTTTAATTTTTTTTGAAAAATTTTTTTTGAAGATAAATAAAAACAAAGAGTTAAAATTAAAATAAAATTACCTAATCTGAGCAACAAGATGAACCGTCAGTTGTCCGAACTCGAACAATCCCCGGCAAAAGCGCCAAAAACTTGGTGCACGAAATCGTGATCGTTTCTTCCTTGGTAACGGCGCCAAAAACTTGATACGCACGTTCTTAATCTTAATTCTTTGTCACAACTTCGCACAACTAACCAGCAAATGCACTGGGTCGTCCAAGTAATAAACCTTACATGAGTAAGGGTCGATCCCACGAAGATTGTCGGCTTGAAGCAAGCTGTGGTCATCTTGCAAATCTTAGTCAGGCAGATTCATATGGTTATGGATATTTGATAATTAAAATATAATTAAAATATAAAACAGGATAGAGATACTTATGTAATTCATTGGTGAGAATTTCAGATAAGCGTATAGAGATGCTTTTGTTCTTTCTGAATCTCTGCTTTCCTGCTGTCTTCATCCAATCATTCCTACTCCTTTCCATGGCAAGCTTTATGTAGGGCATCACCGTTGTCAATGGCTACATCCCGTCCTCTCAGTAAAAATAGTCCAAAATGGGCTGTTACCACATGGCTAATCATCTGTCGGTTCTCGATCATACTGGAATAGGATTCAATAATCCTTTTGCGTCTGTCACTACGCCCAGCACTCGCGAGTTTGAAGCTCGTCATAGCCATCCCTTCCCAGATCCTACTCGGAATACCACAGACAAGGTTTAGACTTTCTGGATCTCAAGAATATCCGCCAATAATTCTAGCCTATACCACGAAGACTCTGATCGTAGATCAGAAGGCTAAAAGATATGCATTCAAGCTTGCTTTCATGTAGAACAGGAGTGTTTGTCAGGCACGCGTTCATAAGTGAGAATGATGATGAGCGTCACATAATCATCACATTCATCATGTTCTTGTGTGCGAATGAATATCTTAGAGAAGAAATAGGCTTGAATTGAATAGAAAAACAATAGTAGTTTGCATTAATTCATGAGGAACAGTAGAGCTCCACACCTTAATCTATGGTGTGTAGAAACTCTACCGTTGAAAATACATAAGAACAAGGTCCAAGCATGGCTGTGAGGCCAGCCCCCTTAAAGGTCTAAGATAGCATAAGACTAATCAAAGATCCGATTCATAACATGATAGTAAAAAGTTCTATTTATACTAAACTAGTTACTAAGGTTACAGAAATAAGTAAATGATGCAGAAATCCGCTCCCGAGCCCACTTGGTGTGTGCCTGGGCTGAGCATTGAAGCTTTCACGTGTAGAGGTCTTCCTTGGAGTTAAACGCCAGTTTGTAACCTGTTTCTGGCATTTAACTCTGCTTTGCAACCTGTTTCTGGCGTTTAACTCCAGAATAGGGCAGAAAGCTGGCGTTGAATGCCAGTTTGCGTCATCTAAACTCGAGCAAAGTATGGACTATTATATATTTCTGGAAAGCCCTCGATGTATACTTTCCAACGCAATTGAGAGCGTGCCAATTTGGACTCCTGTAGCTCCAGAAATTCCACTTTGAGTGCAGGGAGGTCAGAATCCAACAGCATCTGCAGTCCTTCTTCAGCCTCTGAATCTGATTTTTGCTCAAGTCCCTCAATTTCAGCCAGAAATTACCTGAAATAACAGAAAAACACACAAACTCATAGTAAAGTCCAGAAATGTGATTTTTATTTAAAAACTAATAAAAATATATTAAAAACTAACTAAATCATACTGAAAACTATGTAAAAACAATGTCAAAAAACGTATAAATTATCCGCTCATCATCATACAAATAGAAAAGAGTGTTGAGAGTTCAATTGCATCAAATAATAAATTCAGAAAATCAGAAAGACAAGTAGTAAGCAAGTAGTGAATAATATATGGAGAAATAGTTAAGGCTTCAGAGTTATCTATTTTCTGGATTGACTTTTCTTACTAACTATTTTAATCATGCAAGATTCTATTCATGGCAAACTATATGTGGCTAAACCCTAATTCCTTAGACCTTTTTAGTCTCCTCTAACCTTCATCAACTACCAATTCTTTGGTCACTCAATTCTAATTGGAGGGTGAAGTTCAGTTCTAGTTTTATGCCACAAAAACCCTAATTATCCAAATATAAGAGGATTATATGTCACGTATCCCGTTAAATCCAGATCATTAGAAGTTTAGGAGAAATTGTTTTCAAGCTATTGTTCAAGTAAAGATCTTTTCAAAGTTATACAAGAACTCAATTAGAACAAGGGTCATACTTCCGTTCCACCCAGATTCTTAAGATAAAAACGAAAATAATTCTTAAAATATGAAATCAGTACATGAATTAAAATAGAAAAATAATAGTATCAATCCATACAATAGACAGAGTTCCTAAACTTAACAGTGGAGGTTTAGTTGCTCATGGTTCAGAGAGAAAAACTAGGATTCTAAAAAACTGTAAATTGCAGAATAAGGTAGAAGAGAAGAGATGAGCCCGAAGGGCTGATTCTTTTTCCTTTTATATCTAATCCTAATTAATGTAAAAATATATTTCCTAAACTAAATAATATTTTTCCTAATTATAAATAAAATAAGATTTAATCAAAATTTGCAAAACCTTCACGTGTAGTGCATCCTGGTATGAGTGGGGACCATTGGCTTCATTAAGGGTGGCGCCAAACTTGGATCTTCCAAGTTTGGCGTAGACTAGGCAGAAACTTCCCCCTTAGTTCTTTTCTTGGTGGCGCAAAACTGGACAATGATCAAGTTTGGCGTGAGGTTGGACGTCTTGCTTTCTTTGGAGCTTCTTGTGTTGGCGCCGAACTTGAGTTAACTTGAGTTAACTAAAAAAAAAACAGAAAATGACTGATACTAAATTGCAGCAATTAAAAGAGTGTTGAAGATCTCAGGAGTGGAAGAGACTAGAAAACAAGTCTAGATCTCAAATCCTTCCTTGATCCAACAAGAGCAATTGCAAAATGAAAATGGAAAATTAAATTGCAGAAGAAGAAAAGAGAAGTTGCAGATAGAGAATGAAAACAGAATTCCTTCCAATCTCAATCCAAGATTTAAAACAGAAATGAAAATTAAAGAGAGTGTTTTCTAATCCTACTACTCCCTAGTGGAGCTAGCCTCTAATACTTTCTAATGGGACTCCCCTTTTGAAAATGAGAGTGATGCCTTTATATAGGCTTTACAAAGTGAAAATAAAAATGAAATTGAAATTAAAAACAAATTACAATTTAAATGAAATTCCTATTCTAACTTGTTCTTGTGCCTTTGAGTGATAATGTGGGCTTTGCTTGCTTTGGATTTGAAGAAGAGTGGATCCAAAATGGCTTTTTAATTGAAATTGTGACATGGTGCACCTCCCAGGAACGGCTCAGTTGTGAAAGTTAACTGAGCACTCAATCCTTGCTTTTGGCCTTGCAATTTTTTGTGCAACAAGCCTTCCTTGGTGCAGGCCCGATAAAGCTCGGTTGATTAAGTGAACAGAGCGCTCCTTGCTTTTTGATGAGCCCCAGCTTCGAACCTTGGTGGGAGCATTGTGGAGTAAATTTTTTTTTGAATTAATGGAAGGTGGCGCCTTGCCTTGAGTGGAAGGCCTCTAGTTCGAATCCTTGCTGAGCCATTTTGCTTATTTTCCTTGCAAGAAGTGTAGCGCTCCTCCTTGCTTTCCTTGTGTCTCCCCCTTCGAGCCTTGGTGAAGCCACTTTGGTTTATTTTTGCTTGTTTTTGGTCCTCAAAGATGCCTTTCACTTATGCCTCAATTTCATGCCAAATATAGAGTATTATATATTGTTGGAAAGCTCTGAATGTCAGCTTTCCAACGCAACTGGAAGCACATCAATTGGACGTCAGTAGCTTAAGTTATAGCCCTTTGAAGGAGGCATGGTCATGCTGTAAACGCCCAAGTTTTAACTTAGCGAAAATTCTTGCTTCCAAGCTAAGTTTTTCACGATAAAGCTAAGTTCACTTAGTGAACTGAGCTTTGTGAGTGCTGATTGCAAATCTCCTTTATTTGGTCATGGGCCACGCTTTTAAAAGCGTGGCCTAAGGCTCCAAAGTGTGCTCCAACTTCAAAGTGTGCCCCAAAACTCTTTTTTTCTTCTTTTTAGCTTATTTTGTGCTTTTTGCTTCTTTTTCTTCTTATTTCCTACAAAATTTTTCAAATCAAAAGATCAAAGAAATATAACATTTAAGCACAAAAGCATTCAATATTTAAGCACAAATCATCAATTTCTTGTATGAAAAAGCATAGAAAAACATGACATGTTGACATGTCATCACAACACCAAACTTAAACCTTGCTTGTCCCCAAGCAAGAAAAGAATCATACAATAAAGGGTGACAATCCAAGGTGAGAAGAATAGTAAGTTAATGTTCATGGCAAGCTAGTTTTCTATGCATGCTACAATCACAAAAGAAATATAAATGATTGATGCTTCTATCTAGCTCAATTTATGAAATCTTTTTCTTATATTTCTTCCTTGAAACAAGCTTTTGAATTTTTTTTTTAGCTTCTCCTTTTGGGTGCTTTGCCCCATGAGTTAATAACAAAGCTACGATTCTAAATGCTTTGTTTTCAAGTATTACCACTTGATACATAAGCACCACAAGCATTTAATTAGAGGAATTTATTAAGCTCATTTTTCTTTTCTTTTCTTGACTCTCTAATCATTGATGCTCAGAACCTTGAGCTTTGAGGGAGTGCTTTTGCACTTGAGCCTAGCCTTGACTTCTAAGTGTTTTGTTTTCAAGCATTTTACTTGATACATAAACACCACAAGTACTTAGCAAATAAATTGCCATTGGTACTCAGAGCCTTCAGCTTTCTCATTCTTTCCCTTTTTCTTTTCTTGCTTTAATTGTATTTGCTTCTTCAAGGTTTTCATAATTTTCAAAAGATTTCACAAAATGTACTAGATAAAAACTTCAATTAAATAAAATCCAATGCAATTGAGCAACAATTAATCATACTAGCTTTCCAATACTTGTATGTACATGCTAAACTCCTCTTTAATTCCTTGTTTGTTTATGATCATGATACTTTACTGCTTTAAGCTTTACAAAACTCAAGTTGGTAGTCATAATGGCATGGCAACATGTTACAAATTAATATTCAAGCAATGCTTTATTCATACACACATGTAAACAGAAAAGATGAAGACAATCATGCACTTTAAGTGCTGGAAACAGATGAGGAGAAAAGGAACTCTACAACCTTGTAGTTTATCTTCATTATTGTTGTCTTTTTTCCTCTATTCTTCCTCTTTCCCTTGCCAAATTCAGAATGCTTGCTCATCCTCAAGCAACAATTAGAACAATGGCTATGGGGCTAACATGGGTCATGAATGTCTTACACCATGAAGTATTAGTAACACGTGTGTTTTAAGCAAGCAAAGATAATAATCAAGGCACAAGAGACAGAGACATTTTGATTGCATAGATAAGAAGGTGTGCACAATACATTGCATAAAAGATAAGTGGCATACCAAACTTAGTGTGACACTTTCACTTGGAATTAATGCAAGTATTGGTAAGGATTGGAAGAAAATTTTTGTTGCATAGCAACACCAAACTTAGAATGCAATCCTATGTCCATTTTATTTGAAATAAGACTAAATGAAAATGTTGTATGTTAAATACAATCACCAAGCCAAGAATCTATCATGTATAAAGCTCTCTTGGTAATGTATTAACAAATACAGTAAATAAGCAAACTAAAATGAAAGCATTTAAAAACTGAAAAATGACTAAAGAAAGTGGAATGAAAAAGTGTCAAATTTAAAAGAGAAAAATAAAACTGCAGAGGTATTATGATTATGCAGACAAGTAGTGTTGCTTGAATGAATTGCATAGAAAATAAGTGGCACACCAAACTTAGAATCTTGGTGTGTCTCTTTCATTTTTGATTTGATGCAATCATCCAAAAATATTGAAAATAATTTGTTGCAAGGCAACACCAAACTTAGAATGTAACCATATGCCAATTTATTGAATTTAAACAAAACAAAGAACGAAAACAAAGCAGAGAAGAAATGTTACCTACGGTTGGGTTACCTCCCAACAAGTACTCTTGTAGTGTCATTAGCTTGACATGTTGTTCTTCACTTTCTTCCTCTTCTTCCAGTTTGTTAAGAGGAATGACCTCAAAAGAGGGAAAGATTCAGCTAGTGTCCCTTGTCTTGGCCTTTCCTCAGCAAGCTTTCTTTTGCAAATGGCTTGATTGATCTTGCTTGCTGGATTAGGGACAGAATTAGTGTTCTTGCTAGTTGCCTTCACTTCTTTGGATTCAAGACTTGGTTGCTGTGTGATTATTGGAGTTTTGTATTCATCCAGAGCCTTTTGAATTGGTGGTTCCATGAGCTTTTCCTCTATGTACTTCTCTGCTTCACTTGAGTTTGGAATGACTTCCTCACTTTTTTGCTCCTCCACTCCCAACATTTGACTTAATAGCTTTTTCATTGAGGAGGTTTGTTGATCTTCTCAACATTTCTTCATCTCCTCTTCATATTTTTCAATCACAGATTCAATTGTTGAGAGTTTTTGGGTCAGGGAGGTTTGTGAGTATTGTGAGTCTTCATGTTCCCTTGTCACCTCAAGTGCAGTTTCATTTTCAACCACCTCATTCTTCATTGAAAGTTCACTTGATGCAGTAGCCTCCTCATCTTGCTCTTCCACTTTATCCTTCACATCCATCAATTGGTCTTCATCCTTACTGTTTGATGGTTTTAAGTTCCCCTTTGTTTGTTCTAAGGGCCCATTCATCTTCTTGAAGACGATTTCTTTCCAGGATGGAGATTTTGTGTATCTTTCCACGAGTTTTCTGTGTATTTCACTGGCTTGAAGGTAATCCTCATCTGTTGGTTCAAGAGATGAAGGTTGAGAATAATTTTGGTGACATGCATGTATTGTGGTGAAGTTGTGTTGAGGGGTGTGGAATGAGTTGTGTGATTGATGGGATGACTTGTATGGATTTTGGAGGAAACTTTGTGTTGAGGCATAATCAAGTGATGAAGATCTTTCCAATGAGGAACTTGGACGTGAGGGTGGATGCTCTTTCATTCCTTGGTGATACTCCCAGCCACCATGAAGATAATGATATGACTCATTTTGTGGTGGTGGTTGGTATCCCATATGATTTTCTTGCTCATCTTGTGTCTCTGAAGCAAATCTCCATGGATTGGAGTGCTTAGAATTTGTATTTTCTTGGTGATATTCCCAGCCACCATTAGAGATTGGTGATGGTGGGTAATATCCCATAAAATTTGTTTGATCATAAGATGAGTTGAACTCCATTGAATTTTTGAAAACACAACACCAAGGAAAATTGAAATTACTCATATCAGAGATGATAATTTCTTAGTGAGGCAAAAACTCAAACACCTTGGTTTCAATATAAAACAGAAAACAAAAATAAAGAAAATGCTTGATCTAGACTTCTCACCCACTTAATCATTGTTGATCTAAGTCAATCCCTGGCAACGGCGCCAAAAACTTGATGGTAAAATTTGGAAAAATAGATTTCCAAAACACCTAAAACTCACCGGCAAGTGTACCGGGTCGTATCAAGTAGTAAAACTCACTTAGAGTGAGGTCGATCCCACAGGGATTGATGGATCAAGCAACTTTAGTGGGTGATTAGCTTAGTCAAGCTAACATTGATGATTTGAGGTGTAAAGTAACCAACAGAAAGCAAATTGCAAGGAATTTAAAAGATGCAGAAAGTAAAATTGCAAGTAACTTAAAGAACAAGAAAGTAAAATAGCTGAAACTTAAATTTCAAGAAAAGTAAATTGCATGAAAAGTAAAGGGGGTGGGGTGTTGGAAATTTAAAGGAAGTAGTAAGTAGAACTTAGAACAATTGCAGAAGAATTAACTTGCATGAAAAGTAAAATGGAAGCAATAATTCAAGCAACTGGAAATCTAAATTGCAGGAAATATAAAAGGAACTGGGTGCTGGGAGCAATGTAAACAGAGAAGCAAAATTTCAGTGAATAAGAACTTAGAGCAATTGCAAGAATTGTAAATTGCAGGAAATATAAATCAAGCTCACAGCAAGCATTAAATGTGAAGTGCAGAATGTAGGAGAAGGAATTGAAGGGAATGAAACAGAAGTCAAAATGCTTGAAGAACTAAAAAAAATAGAAAATGACTGATACTAAATTGCAGCAATTAAAAGAGTGTTAAAGATCTTAGGAGTGGAAGAGACTAGAAAACAAGTCTAGATCTCAAATCCTTTCTTGATCCAACAAGAGCAATTGCAAAATGAAAATGGAAAATTAAATTGCAGAAGAAGAAAAGAGAAGTTGCAGATAGAGAATGAAAACAGAATTCCTTCCAATCTCAATCCAAGATTTAAAACAGAAATGAAAATTAAAGAGAGAGTTTTCTAATCCTACTACTCCCTAGTGGAGCTAGCCTCTAATACTTTCTAATGGGACTCCCCTTTTGAAAATGAGAGTGATGCCTTTATATAGGCTTTACAAAGTGAAAATAAAAATGAAATTGAAATTAAAAACAAATTACAATCTAAATGAAATTCCTATTCTAACTTGTTCTTGTACCTTTGAGTGATAATGTGGGCTTTGCTTGCTTTGGATTTGAAGAAGAGTGGATCCAAAATGGCTTTTTAATTGAAATTGTGCCATGGTGCACCTCCCAGGAACGGCTCAGTTGTGAAAGTTAACTGAGCACTCAATCCTTGCTTTTGGCCTTGCAATTTGTTGCGCAACAAGCCTTCCTTGGTGCAGGCCCGATAAAGCTCGGTTGATTAAGTGAACTGAGCGCTCCTTGCTTTTTGATGAGCCCCAGCTTCGAACCTTGGTGGGAGCATTGTGGAGTAAATTTTTTTGTGAATTAATGGAAGGTGGCACCTTGCCTTGAGTGGAAGGCCTCACGTTCCAAATCTTGCTGATCCATTTTGCTTATTTTCCTTGCAAGAAGTTTAGCGCTCCTCCTTGCTTTCTTTGTGTCTCCCCCTTCGAGCCTTGGTGAAGCCACTTTGGTTTATTTTTGCTTGTTTTTGGTCCTCAAAGATGCCTTTCACCTATACCTCAATTTCATGCCAAATATAGAGTATTATATATTGTTGGAAAGCTCTAAATGTCAGCTTTCCAACGCAATTGGAAGCACATCAATTGGACGTCTGTAGCTCAAGTTATAGCCCTTTGAATGGGGCATGGTCATGTTGTAAACGCCCAAGTTTAACTTAGCGAAAATTCTTGCTTCCAAGCTAAGTTTTTCACGATAAAGCTAAGTTCACTTAGTGAACTGAGCTTTGTGAGTGCTGATTGCAAATCTCCTTTATTTGGTCATGGGCCACGCTTTTAAAAGCGTGGCCTAAGGCTCCAAAGTGTGCTCCAACTTCAAAGTGTGCCCCAAAACTCTTTTTTTCTTTTTTTTAGCTTATTTTGTGCTTTTTGCTTCTTTTTCTTCTTATTTCCTACAAAATTTTTCAAATCAAAAGATCAAAGAAATATAACATTTAAGCATAAAAGCATTCAATATTTAAGCACAAATCATCAATTTCTTGTATGAAAAAGCATAGAAAAACATGACATGTTGACATGTCATTAGAAACACCAACGGATACCAAACTTAAAAATTTTAAGATCAAGACACACGCAAGACTCAAGAACACTTTGAAGACTCACAAGAATACAAAGAACAAAATTTAAATACTCAAAGAACTCAAGAACATAAAAAGAACACTAAACTTAAAATTTTTAGAAAACTAAAACACAATTTTTGAAAAGCACAAGAAAATAAACAAGAAAACACCAAACTTAAAAACTTGACACAAGATTAAACAAAGAAAAATTATTTTTGAAAAAATTTTAGAAAAAAAGACTAATAAAAATCGAAAAAAAACACAAGAACAAAAACAAAAGACTCAAAACAAGAACAAAGATCAAACAAAGAAAATAAAAATATTTTTGAAAAAGTTTTGAAATTTTCAAAAATTTGAAGAAGAAGAAGAAGAAGAAGAAGAAGAAAACAAAAATTAAAGACTCAATTAAAATAATGTAAAATAAACTTACCTAATCTAAGGAGCAAAACAATCCAGCAGTTTTTCCAAACTCAACAATCCCTGGCAACGGCGCCAAAAACTTGGTGCACACAAATCCCACACCTTCGTACTAGTGTACCAGCAAGTGCACTGGGTCGTCCAAGTAATACCTGATCGAGTCAGGATCAATCCCACGAGGATTGTGGTTTGAAGCAAGCTATGGTTACCTTGCAGGTCTTAGTTAGGTAGATCAGAAGGTTGTTGATTTGAAAGATGAAATTACAATGTTTAATTATAAGAATAGGAATAGGGATAAGGAAATAAATGGAATCAATAATAGGAATAGAGTTGAGGATGGGAGTTGCTTTGCCTTTCTGAATTAACTCCGATATTACGGCTCTCTTTACTTATGAGTGATTTCTTCAATGGCAGGTTGTATGTGATTGACACTAGTTTGAGAAGCTGCCAATACTCCTCAAGATCTGAACCCCAGGTTTAGTGCGGATCCATTCTGATTGAAGGTGAAGCTTCTATAGTTCATTCTCCTTGATGATCCTACTCAAAATGCCATAGACAAGGTCGAATCTTTCGAATTGGAGGAATGCTGCGCCTTTGGTTCTAGCCTCTACCACAGAGACCCTAATCTCCCCGGAAATTAGCTGAACTGATGTCTCAAGAAGTCCCCAATGAAGTCGTGGATTAGCCATCTGAGAGACGTATATTCAAGCTGGTGGTTCATCATTGTCCGATGAAAGATGTACTCTGAACCCATGTAGAATGTGATAACTTTATGCCAGTTCAACGCATTCAAATTGATGAAGAACGAATATTCATCTTAGAATTAATCAAACATGGATCGAAGAGAAATAGTAATACATTTATTTATTCATAGGACTCAGCAGGGCTCCTCCCCTCAACCTAGGAGGTTTAGAAACTCATATTGAAAGTAAAAACAATGGTAAAAATGTGTATGGTGTATGAAAATGTCTGAAAATCTTGTAAAATACACTTTAAATACTAAACAGATGACTAGTAAGGATAAAACAGTCTATTTAGTGCTAAAATCCAATTTTGGAGCCCACTTGGTGAGTGTTTGGGCTGATCTTTGATGAGATCCACGTGATATGAGGCTCTTTGGTCATGGAACACCAGCTAGGGAGTCCTCTTTGGGCCTTTGGACGCTGGGTTCTGCTCTTTGGGCGCTAAACGCCTGGAAGGGGGCAGGAAACTGGCGTTGGACGCCAGTTTTGGATCTTCTAATCCTAAGCAAAGTATGGACTATTACATATTGCTAGAAAGCTCTAGAAGTCATCTTTCCATAGCCGTTGAGAGCACTCCATTTGGACTTCTTTAGCTACAGAAAAGCTCTTCTGAATACAGACAGGTCAGATCCGAACAGCATCTGCAGTGCTTTCTCTGTCTCTGAATCAGACTTCTACTCCAGCTCCTCAATTTCAGCCAAAAAATACCTGAAATTGTCCAAAAACACAAAAACTCATAGTAGAATCCAAAAATGTGAATTTAACACTAAAACCTATAAAAACTTAATAAAAATAAAATAAAAATTACTAAAAACTATATGAAAGTGATGCCAAAAAGCGTATAAAATATCCGCTCATCAGCTATGCGCCTGGCAGGGACGGTGGTTGGATGCCGCCTATCGAGGTAGCGGCGGCGGCGTAAGGGCGGTGGTTCGTCCCGCTTGCATTGAGATGTGAGGTCTGTGACAAGAGTATCCGACTCGTATCCCTTCGGATCACTAGAGTGTGCACGCACAAAATCTTGGATGGTGTTCCGAGTACCATATCTCGGGGGTTTCCATTATGATTCTGAAGGGTGACATCTCCATGGAGATGTGTCAGGTTGGCAGTTGAACCGAAAATGTGATATCACAGCAAATAGGACAGGCATTCATCATATGCATCTTCTATCTGTTTGTTTTGCTTTGCTGACTTGGATTTGCTTGCCTAACTGTATAACATGTCTAATTGCCAAATTGAATTACTTATCACGTATGCCTATACTTGTGTTTTACTTGCATTGATATTAATTGTGTATTCTACTGGGATTGAGGAGGTTCGAAAGGCGGTGGCGATGGGATCGCATGGAGGATAGGTTGGTGAAGGCTGTGGGACAGCGGAGAATTGTTAGTTTAGAAATCCACTAGTTAGAATACCCCTTTATTATGTTAAGGTTTAATTTATTCTTTAATGTTTTAGTTATGCTTTAAGATGAATCTTGTGACGGATATAAAGTTCTAGGATTGCCTCTGGCATCCCAGAGTCTTATATCTTACATCACTGGGCATTGTTACCATATTGAGAACCTCCGGTTCTCATACCATATTCTGTTGTTGTTTTTCATATGCAGGTCACAACCCACCTCGGTGAGTTGCTTGGTGGTGACAGAGCGGAGGATCTCCATTCTGTTTCAAAATCCTTTTGATTATTTTGCTTAGTTCTCTCATCTTTTGTATTTACTTTTGCCTAAAGGCTTATTTTGAGAGAGAAACTTGTATAAGCTATTTTTTTTACTTTCAGAATTATGTAGTCTATATATAGCTAGCCGGCTTAAACTCCGCAAGTCGTGGCTAGATCTTTATACTATTATACTCTGATATTTTGTTATATTATATCTATTTTCTTGTGCGTTAAGTTTGTAGCTTCGTGAATACGTTTTGCGCTTTTCAAATCCTGTTTTTGAATTATATCCTTCATCGGGCTTCTAGAATATATTACTTCTTCTATATATTATAGGTATTAGCTTTAGACTTGTCGTAACCTTTGATTAACCCTTGCTTTACGACGCGAGGTAAGGCTTAGGGTAATTAGGGTGTTATATTTAGGGGTATCAGAGCGGTTCGTCCTCATGAGCCTGAGGGATGGACCAATTGTGCTTCAATGCATACTCCGTGTCTTTTTCTTTGATGCTATTTAGGTTATGTCACTGATATTATTGCATAGCATGCTTGTTTGTGAGTACCTTTTTGGGATAATTAAAGCACTAGGCTTTTGATATTGAGACTGATCACCTTGATATCGATTGTTTGGTGGAGACAGGAACCCTAATGGCCACTCACAGACGAGGTCGTACGCGTTCATGAGGAGAGAATAGAAATGAGCAACCGGCCGATAACCATGCCGATTTCATGGAGGCAATGGCTAACCTTGCAAATACCATGGAGGCAAATGCTGCTACGACTTTGCAAGATGTGCAGAGGTTAGGCCAACTGGTTGGAAACGGAAACGGAGATGGAAATGGGAATGATAATGCGGAAGGAAATGGTGATAACACGGGAGGTGCTCCGATGACCTTGGCTACTTTTCTCAAGGTTCATCCGCCAAGTTTCAGAGGTTTAACCAATCCTACGAAAGTGGATAATTGGTTTCAGGCTATGGAGTGTGCATTACAAGCACAGCATGTTCCGAACAACCAGTAAGTGGAGTTTGCTGCGTATCAGCTTTTGGGAGAGGCTCAGCATTGGTGGCAAGGAGAATACCACTTGCTACAGCTTCAGAATGCTGATATCCCTTGGGATGTATTCCAGACAGCTTTTTATAAGAAGTACTTTCCTGAATCTGCAAGGGAAGCGAAGGAGATGGAACTTACACAGCTGAAGCAAGATTCCTTGGTTGTGGCAGACTATACTAGCCGATTTTAGGAGCTCTGTAGGTCCTCTAGGGTGTGTCAGGGTTCCCCGGAGACCTATCAAAGCTGGAAATGAATTAAGTATCAAAGCGGTTTGAAGGATAACATTATGATTGCTGTGACTCCTTTGGAGATTTGGATCTTCTCCGATCTTGTGAACAAGGCGAGAGTTATTGAGGAATGTGCAAAGATGGTAGCCTCGTCAAGAGACACTCATGGAGGAAACACTAATTGGGAACGTGGCAAGTACTTTCATCCGAGGGGTCAAAATTTCAAGAAAGGAGGACATGCACCTCAAGGTCAAGGAGACTTCAGAAATAACACTTATGATCAGTATCAGCATGGCAAAGGGAGGGGGAATCAGAGTAAGGTTTCTCCGAATTTAACTTGTGACCGTTGTGGATGTTTTCATCCAAATGACTCTTGCAAGATTGGTATAGGTGGTTGCTTTAATTGTGGTTTGCCTGGTCACATTGTGAGAGATTGCACTCGTAGGAAGAACCCGAATGCGGGTCAGAGCCAACACCAAGGGCGAGTATTTACTGTGAATGCCAAGGATACTGCTAAGGCAGATCCGTTGATGAGAGGTATATGCTTAATTGGTGATAAAACCTTAGTTGCATTGCAGGATACTGGAGCTTCGCATTCGTTTATTATATTTAACAAAGTTGAGGAACTAGGTTTGAAAGTATCAGAGTTAGCATTTGAATTGCATGTACATACTATGCATCAGACAGTTGTGACTAGGTCAGGTTGTAGACAAGTAGGTTTCAAGCTTGAGGGTAGGAACTTTGTGGATGATTTGATTTGTTTACCAATGGTTGGGTTGGAGATGATTTTGGGGTTTGATTGGTTGTCAAACAATTGGGTTTTGTTGGATTGCTTTGAGCGGTCAATTCAGTTTATGCCAGAAGGAGAAAATGGAGCAGTGGTAGCTGAGGGTTATTACCTGAACTCTGTAATGGTGCACTGTAGTGGGGAAGAGTCTCAGGGTTATATACAGTTGGCTGCAAATGCGCTAGGTGATAATCAGAGGCTAGATCAAATCTCGGTAGTTAGAAACTTTCCGGAGGTGTTCCCAGAAGATATTCCTGAGTTTCCACCTCAAAGGGAGATTGAATTTGCGATTGAATTGGTGCTGGGAGCCAGACCAGTGTCGATTTTGCCGTATAAAATGGCTCTGATAGAACTGGCAGAATTAAAAACTCAGTTGGAAGAACCTCTGAATAAGAGGTTCATTCGATTGAGTGTATCTCCATGGGGAGCGCCAGGTTTATTGGTAAAGAAGAAGGACGGAGGAATGCAACTTTGCGTGGATTACCGACAGTTAAACAAAGTGACTGTGAAAAACAAGTACCCGCTACCAAGGATAGATGACTTGATGGATCAACTACAAGGAGCTGTAGTGTTTTCAAAGATTGACTTAAGATTCAGTTATCATCAGATAAGGGTGAAAGAGGATGACATTCCAAAAATTGCATTTAGGACGCGCTATGGACACTACGAGTTTGTGGTGATGTCCTTTGGGTTAACGAATGCACCTGCTGTGTTCATGGATTACATGAACAGAGTATTTCGTCCCTTTTTGGGCAAATTCATGGTGGTTTTCATAAATGACATCTTAGTTTATTCTAAGAGGGTGAAGGAGCACGAAGAACACTTGAGAATTGTGTTGCAAATCTTAAAGGAGCGGAAATTGTATGCTAAGTTGTCCAAATGTGAGTTCTGGAAGGAGGAAGTGAAGTTCTTAGGTCACGTGGTGAGCAAAGGAGGAATAGCGGTGGATCCTTTGAAAGTAGAGGTGGTGATGGAATGGAAAAGACCAACGACGGTGATGGAAGTCAGAAGTTTCTTGGGCTTAGCTGGATATTACCGGAGATTTATTGAAGGATTTTCCCAGATTGCACTATGATGACTGGATTTTTGTGTGTTTAGAATTTCATAAATGAAATCTCATCGAAGCATAGTTTCTAAACCAACAATAATCCTTTCATGCAAAAATTTGTTTGTCACAAGTACAAACCCCTAATTATTCTAACAACCGAAGTATTTAAACCTCGGGTCGTCTCTCAAAGGAATTGCAGGGTAGTGTTCTTGTTATTGGCTATGGACATGTATATTTTGGGGTTTTGGATAAGAAACAAGAAAAGTAAATTGTAATGGAAATCAAATGATGAAAAGGTCTTGGCAAGGTTTGGCGGTCAAGGCTCTCTATCCTTGTTACTAACCACAATATGATAATTGCAAGGATCGATCCCATTAAGTCATCCTCTAACAAGTAGAAGAAAGTCAAATGAGTTATATCAATCCAAGTCCATAAGTCCTAGCTATTCACTAATTGAATCAATGAGAGCTAGAGTCAATGGCTACCAACTATCAATCACTTGGACATTAGTAACTCTAGAGTTCCTAAGTTACCTTCCCAAGCAAAGAACACAAAATTCTATTCTAACATCCTCTCAAGCATTTTGACAAACACTTGGAAGGTGTAAAAGAAAAGCATAGTAAATTGAAAACAAGAATGAAATCTAACAACAATTATTGCAAAGAATTAACAACAACAATCAAAAAGAACATTATTGACATGAATTACCTCAAATTGAATTGAAAGAAAATAAAAGGAACAATAGTAAATCAACAACAAAATATAGAAACAACATAGAGGAAATTACAACAAAAGAATAGAAGAATGATGAATGTAACAACAAAGAATTAAGGAATAGAAGTAGAAGAGAGCATGAATTAAACCCTAGATCTAAGATTATTAACCTAAACCTAATCCTAATCCTAGAGAGAAGTGAGAGCTTCTCTCTCTAAGACTACTTCTAAAACTAATCCCAATGTTCCTAGATGTGAATGATGATGATTCCCCTTCAATCCTTGGTCCTTTTAAGTGTTTTGGCACCAAAGTTGGTTTAGATTGGGCCCCACAGCTTCTCAGAATTTGCTGGGCACGTTTTCACTTTAAAATCACATCCCGGCACCGACGCGTACGCGTACAGCATGCGTGCGCATCCCTGAAGTTTTCGTGATCCACGCGTGCGCGTGTAGTGTGCGTGCGCATGGATGGTCACATCCAAATCTTTGGCGTTTTTCATGTGTTCTCCACTTTTCATGCTTTCCTCTTCACTCCTTTGATCCATTTCTAGCCTTTTCAATCTGAAATCACTTAACAAACAAATCACGGCATCTAGTGGAATCAAAGGTGAATTAAAATCATCAAATTAAAGGCCTAAAAGTATGTTTTCACATTTAAGCACAAATTAAGGGAGAATCACAAAATCATGCTATTTCATTGAATAAATGTGAGAAAAGGTTGATAAAACACTCTAAATTCAACACAAGATAAACCCTAAAAACGGGATTTATCACACTACCGTGACTAAGTTGACAAGGAAAGAGGTGCCGTTTGTGTGGACGTCGGAATGTGCAGAAAGTTTTCAGACCTTGAAATAAAAGTTAACTTCAGCGCCTGTTTTGATTTTACCTGAACCGCATGAACCGTTTGAAGTGTATTGTGATGCGTCACTAAAGGGTTTGGGTTGCGTGTTGATGCAACACCAGAATGTGGTGGCATACGCATCGCGTCAGCTGAGACTGCATGAGGTAAATTACCCAACTCATGACTTGGAATTAGCGGCAATTGTGTTTGCATTGAAGATTTGGAGACACCACTTGTACGGAGTGAGGTTTAACGTCTTTTCTGATCACAAGAGTCTCAAGTACATCTTTGATCAGAAAGAGATTAATATGCGTCAGAGGAGGTGGATGGAGTTGCTAAAGGATTATGATTTTGAACTAAGTTATCACCCTGGAAAGGCGAATGTGGTGGTGGACGCGTTGAGTCGGAAGTCTTTAACAATAGATTGGATGTGAATCAAGGAAGATGACTTAGTGGATAAGTTTGTGGATCTTAAGTTGGATATTGGTGAAGTTGCCGAAAGAGCTTGTTTGAACTAGTTATAGATTTCAAGTCTGTTTAAATCAGAGATACAGAGGGCTCAGCAAGATGAGCAAAAGCTTTAGCAATAATTTCAACCAGTTGGTAAAAAGAGGCAAGGAGAGTTTACTAAGGATGGTGAAGGATTGTGGAAGTATAAAGGGAGAATTTGTATACCGGATGTCGGGGGTTTGAGGCAAGACTTGTTGTCGGAAGCTCACAACAGTGGGTTTTCCATTCACCCAGGAAGTACGAAGATGTACTATGACTTAAAGAAGATGTTCTGGTGGCCTGGGATGAAAGGTGATGTAGCTACAGTTGTGTCTAAGTGCCTGACTTGTCAAAAGGTGAAGATAGATGATAAACCCCAATATTTTGGTTTATCTTGTGCTAAATTTAGGGGATTTTATCAACTTTTCTCACATTTATTCAATGAAATAGCATGGTTTTGTAATTCTCCCTAAATTTGTGCTTAAGAGTGAAAACATGCTTTTTAGGCCTTAAAATAGCTAAATTTAATTCACTTTAATTCCATTCGATGCCTTGATGTGTTTGTTAAGTGATTTTAGGTTCATAAGGCAAGTATTGGATGGAAGAAATAAAGAGAAAAGCATGCAAAGTGGTGAATTCATGGAAAACTAGGATTTGGAGTGCATACATCGACACGCACCCATGAAGATGAGGTCACCAAGCGACGCGTTCGCGTGACATGACGTGTATGCGTGAGAAGGAAAACGCAAGACGATGCGTACGCATAACCCATGCGTACGCGTCATCTTAGATTTAGGTTTAATTACATATTTTGATTTAGTTTTCTTTACTTTTCTTTGTTGATTTGCTTTAATTTCCTTAGTTCCTCTTATTAATTTCTCTTTTGGGCCTCTTTTATGTTTATGAATTATTGTTGGATTTGGAGTTTCTTTAATGCAATTTCATGTTTGATGTTCTTTTATTGTTGATTTGAGTTGTTATTGTTTCCTTGCAATTGGGTAGTTGTAGAATTTATATTTCTTGCAATTTTACTATGCTTTCTTTTTATGCCTTCCAAGTGTTTGACAAAATGCTTGGTTGGATGTTAGAGTAGATTTTTGAACATTCTTGGCTTGAAAACAGAAATTGGGCAATCTTGAGTCATTAATACCCAATTTAGATTGGTGATCTAGAGTTGTTAGTTAATATTATTTCCATTGATCCTAATCTCTTGCTAATTCAATTAGTGAGTGATTATGACTTTTGGATTGAGATTAACTAGTCTTATTTGACTTTCTCTCGTGTGAAGATAACATTGTACTTTCTTCCATTGTTGGAGTTAACTAAATAGGATAAATTCTTATTAGTCATTGTATGATAATTGATGACTAGGATAGAAAGCTTATATTCTCAATCCTTGCCATGAATGCCTCTTTTTAGTACTTGTCATCTTTATTTGTTTGCTTTACTTTCTTGTCCTTTTATCAACCAACCCACCCCTTGGATACCATAACCAATAATATGCATACCTCACTGCAATTCCTTGAGAAGACGACCCGGGACTAATACTCTCGGTTATTTTTATTGGGTTGGACTTGTGACAACCAAAACTTTTAAACTTTGATTTGAGCATTACTTGTCGGCTGGGAACTATACTATCAACGGAATTATTTTCTGTGAAAATTCCTAACCGACGGTTTTGTTCACAACAATAGATCATCAGAAACCATCGGGAATGTTCCTGCCACTTGAGATTCCTCAGTGGAAGTGGGAAGGAATTGTGATGGACTTTGTGATCGGTTTACCAAGGACTCGGTCGGGATTTGATGCGGTTTGGGTGATTGTGGATTGCTTAATGTAACGACCCAATTTCTGGTACGTCATGATCATACTAGAAATTGAGCGCTACCAACTTGTCTTCCTAATTATTATCTATTAATTATTATATGAGCCTGATTCGTTGTTAAAAACATAGTTATTTTGCGAGGTACTTTTTATTTTTTAAAAAACATTTGGACTAATAAACGGAATCATTAACAATCAATTCTCAAATAATGACAAATACCACAGTTATAAACAACCACACTTATATACATCTCAACAGTGAATAACATTCGGTTATCTAGCCTTTATTAGAGTAAAGATCTTTAGTTAGAACACTCCTAGATATAGCTAGATAATACTATATACATATATATATACATACAACATCCCAGGCCCTGACCTGCTCAAGAAGTCCCTAAGCTGGCACCCAGACTAGCCTAGACTCTTTACTCACCTAGTCCCTCTAAGCCACTAATGTGAGAGTCCTCTGACTTACAAGAATAGCACTATAGCTAAGTATCCCAGGAAAGCGTTCTCAGTAGTCGCACCACCATTTATCTGACTGCCTCTTTGTAGCAGATTCTTACATAACCATTCTCAAGCATCGCCCGAAGGCTCATAAGTCACATATAACCATACTTTCCATCACTTAGAAATCATCCTTTTTCATCTTTCCACAATCATAAGTCAAGCATCACAGTGATCTCATTTCACAATTCTCTATATACATCACAACATCACAACAGCACACTGCTAGATAGTTCTTAACTTCCTTTCTTTCTAACATGTTTGCAAGTTTTTAGAACTTCTTTCATTACCTTACATTCTTCGATATCTTATCTTATACCTTCACTTAGGTGTTTAATAAAGAGAATTAGGGAGTTATAGACTCAAAACTGCCATCCTGAGACTTTTAGGAAAAACTATTTTTTTATTAATATTTTATTATTTTTAATAAAATAATATTATTAATAAAATAATATTGTAATATTTTAATATTAAAATAATAATATTTTATTCAACTTTCAAAAATTGCATTTTGACCCCCGAACTTTTTAGAAATTGCATTTTGACCCCTTTATCTTTTAATATTTGCACTTTGGCCCCTCAACTATTCATTAATTAACTTTCAACCCCAAACTTTTTAATAATTATGTTTTGACCCCAAAATCATCAAAACCAAACGTTTTCACATTCTTCAAAAACCAAAAATACTTCTCTGAAAGTTCATTAGATTTCCACTTGATTTTCAGCTAATTTTTCAATCTTTTTGGTAACCGATTTTTACCTGATTTTTACCAAACCAAAGAGAAACGTTTCAGCCATCAAATACACATCAAAAACACATCAAATCTCTTGAATTTCATGGCTGGAAAGCCACGTTTTCCAGCATCAACAACAACAACTTCAAAACCATCATAAACTTGGTTTTCAAGCATCAAACAACAAGATTTCATGATCAAACCACCACACAAACACTCAAAATCAAGCCTCAAGCAACAAGATCTGATTTAACACTTCAAGAACACAACCAATCATTGATTAATTTACCAAACCTTACCTCCTTTGCTGTTGCCAAAAGTTGAGCCAAAAACAAGCTTCCAAAAGCACTTTTACGCCTATTTTAACATCAAAAACAACTTTAGAACCATATGAACCATGAAGGCTGAAGCTTCATGATGGTGAAAAGAAGGTTTTCCTCACCTTAAGACAGCTAGAAATCACGTTTTCTTAGAGCCTATGGTGATTGAACAAGAGAACCTAAGAAAAAATATGGAGAAAACATCATCAGCTTGAGTTTCCACCATGGATGAAATTCAAGGAGGAGGAGCAGCCATCATGCCTTGATTTACTCCATGAAAATTGATATAGAAATGAAGAGGAGGAAGAGGTGATCATTTTGGTCGGATTAGATTTTTGATAGGGGTTTTAGTTTGAGAAAGAACGGAGAAAGAAGCTTAGGTGTTCATGGAAGTTCTCTTGGTTTTCTCTCATGGAATTCTAGCTTGTTTAGGAAGAAAAATGATAGTAATGATTGATGACAAGTCATTGTAGCCTAGTTTTACTAGCCTTTTTCTTTATTTTTCATTTGGTTTTATGCACTTTCTTACATTCTAAGTAAGTAATTTGGAATGAGAATGCATGACTTCTTTGAATCAAACAACCACCATAAAATTGATGCTAAATCATGAGGTTTAAGCTAAATTTAATTGATTTTTAATGATTAATAGACCTTGTGAATTTGGTGATACTTTGATTGGTTGTTTTGATTAATTGTAGGTGAAGAAAAGAAGAAAAGAAGAAAGCGTGGCCTAAGAAGTGTGGCTCAAAGAAGAAAAAGTGTGGCCAAGAAAAGAGGAAGTGTGGTGCAACAAAACCATGAAGCTCCCTCCAAAGCTCACTAAGTGAGCGCTACACTCACTCCCAGGAGACCAAGGCACAAAGCTCAGCTCACTTTGTGAGCTGAGCACAACACAAGGCCAAGAAATAAGGAAATGAGGAACCAAGCTCAGCTCACAAAGTGAGCATTATCGAGAGCGCTAGAGGAAAAATTCAAGGAAAATGTTTTGCAAATGCATGCTCCAAGACTTGAACCCATGACCAAAGGGAAGAGAGGGAGGCGCTACTTGATGTGCGGAAAACGATCCGATACAAAACTCACCGGCAAGTGCACCGGGTCGCATCAAGTAATAATAACTCACGGGAGTGAGGTCGATCCCACAGGGATTGAAGGATTGAGCAATTTTAGTTTAGTGGTTGATTTAGTCAAGCGAATCAAGATTTGGTTGAGAGATTTGTGATTTGCAGAATTTAAATTGCATGGAAAATAAAGGGAATGGGTAATTTGCATGAAATTAAAGAGAACTGAAATTTAAAGTGCTAAATCTTAAAGGGCAAGAAATTAAATGGCAGAAACATAGAACGCAAGAAATGTAAATTGCAGAATCTTAAAGTGCAAGAAATGTAAATGGCTTGAATTGTAAAGGGAATTGGAAATTGGATTTGCAGAAATTAAACAAGGAAGAGTAAAATTCAACACACAGAAGAGTAGAAGATGCCTTGGGTTGAATCGGATCTAAAACAGAAATATAAAAGAGCTTGAAAAGCAGTAAACAGAGAAATTGAGAATGGAAATCCAGATCTCAGGACTCAAGAGACTAGATAACCAAGTCTAGATCTCAATTCCTTCCTAGATCCAATAAGAGCAATTGCAAAGGAAATGTAAATTGCAGAGAAAGTAGAAGAAGAAGAAATTAACAAAAACTGAAATTCAATTGTGCAGTAAGTAAACAGAGAGATCTCAGGATGAGATTGAAACAGAATTCCTTCAATTCTCCAACCCAAGATCCAAGCAATTGTAATTGAAATTGAAAGCAAGAAAACTAAGAGGAAGGGAATTCAATTCTCCATCCCCGAGACTTAGAAACTCAAAATCACTCAACACCAAAAGCTCTCCGAAAACTCCCTACGAAAACTAAAGAAAAGCTCCCTACACAACTACCCAATCAAAACCGAAAAGAAAATCCTTCCCTAAAAACTTAAATCTTAAGCTATTTATACACTTTCTTCAAATGGTCTTCAAGCCTTGAATTGGGCCTTTTCTCTTGATGGAATTGGGTTGATAGAGGCCTTGGTTGATTGCTCTTGGAGTTGGAGAGAGAACCGAAGTGAACCGGGTTGGGAATTATAAAAGCTTGAGTAAAAGTTTGAGTAAAAGTTTGAGGCAAACTTTTACTCAAACTTTTTACACCAGCTGCCCCATTCTTGCTGCTACCAACGTTTGAGCTAAAGTTTGGGGTCAAACTTTTGCTCAAACGTTGGCCCCCTTATGCACACTCATGGTGCCAACGTTTACCAAAAAGTTTGAGGCAAACGTTGGCGCAAACTTTTTCTCTCCAGGGTGTGTTGCTGATGGCGCCAACGTTTGCCAAAAAGTTTGAGGCAAACGTTGGCGCAAACTTTTGTCCTCCAGGGTATTGATTTGTGATACCAACGTTTGCCAAAAAGTTTGAGGCAAACGTTGGCTCAAGCTTTTCTCCCAAAAGTTTGAGCTAAAGTTTGAGGCAAACTTTTGCTCAAGCTTTTTGTTCCCTGGTGTGTTTTCACTTATTCCGAAAGTTTGAGCTAAAGTTTGAGGCAAACTTTTGCTCAAACTTTTTGTTCTCTCTTACTCCTAGCTATTCCTTCTTGCTTCAACCTTTCTCCAAGCTTTCTTCACCTATCATCAATCAACCAAACACATCAAAGCTATGCTCAAAATCATGAGTTTGTCATTCTTTCATAATATGTGGCAATTATAGCATAAATCCTCATGAAATTGCATTAATTCATCTATGGTTGATTAAATCAAAGGAAACATAGAAATCTACCCAATTGGCTTGCTTATGGCTCAAGAAAGTGCATAAATCAATTGAAAACAAAAGAAAAAAAGCTAGTGAAACTAGGCTAAGATGACTTGTCATCACAACACCAAACTTAAAGCTTGCTTGTCCCCAAGCAAGAAAGGAATTATGCTCAAAGGTTCTTTCAATCAGAATGGATTTGAAAAATTACATGTACTATCCTGTGAGTGAAGTGATCAAGTGACAGTGGGGTGAACTCTAAATTATATGCTCATGCAAGGGCTTCAGTGCTTACTAGTCCCTACATCTTGGGAGTCTTGGGTCTTAGAACTTTCATCCAAATAATATCATGGAGATCTCTCTATAGGTAATCACCTTGAAGCAGCTTATGATTCTTGTGTTTTGGCCTTGACTCTAAGTGTCATGTCTCAAAGCGGCTCTTTAGATAAGCTTTCAATCAATACTCCTAAACCAGTTGGTTTTAAGGTATTAGGTGTTAAAGCACCCCTTAGGATTTACTTGCTCAAGCCTCTCTCTTTGACACACTTTGACCACAAGCATTTACTAGGATAATAACTCTTTGAGTTCTTGTTTCTTTCTTCTTTTCTGCCTAGTAATTGATGCTCAGAGCCTTGGGCCATGTTCTTTTTGTTTTTGTATTTTCTTTATTTTCTTTTGTTTTGTTTGCTACTTCTCGGATCAATAAATTTTTGAGAATCTCCACAACACTTCTTTGAACTCTGTGTTCCGCCTATGAGCTCCCATGCAAGTTTTCATAAGCATGCAACCTCAATACATAATTATACAACTAGAACCACCACTTCTCCTAATCTTTTTCTTGCCTCAAAATTGTTTAATTCCTCAATCCTTCTTTTCAAAGAACTTTCATGTGATGCATTTTTTTTGAAAAATTGAGTGCAAACAAGTTTTGGAGATAGTGTTGTAAATGATCAAGCATCTTGCTCATTGAATTGCAGAAAAACTATATTAGACAGAAGGACAGATAGGGGTATAATATAACTTTCAATCACAGCAATATCTGATAATGAATAATACAACCTTTTGGAGTCTACTTGCTGTCCTCTTCCTCATCATCATTGCTGGTCTTCACATTCCTCTTTCATCTCTTTGATTGATGATGCTAAATCTTCCCAAAAGTTTGTATGGTACTCTGCAGTGATATTTGAAAGTTGCTTGTTCCCCAAGCACTTAGAAACAATGGTTAGCATGCATGATTTATTTGTGGGCCTTTGTACTTACTTTGGTGTGGGAACACCAAACTTAGTACCTTGCCAATGGTCCTTGTGCATCAGATTAACCATGTGTAAAACTCTTTTTCTTTTTCAAAAATGACAAAACTGGAAACTTAGGAAATGGCAGCATAGTTAACCAGTTTATCTAAATGCTTGAAGCTAGCATTATGCAGAAAGTGAGAATGTGTTTTATGATGGGATTTTGGTGGAACACCAAACTTAGAATCCTTCATTCTTCTTTATATTATTTTGGTGTGCAACACCAAACTTAGCTTCTTGTAATATAGATAAAACTAATTAACCTTTTTATTAAAATAGTTATGAAAAGAAAACTACCTCAGGTTGGGTTGCCTCCCAAAAAGCGCTCTTTTATTGTCATTAGCTTGACATCCTTCATCCTCTGCTCATGGAAGTTGAGGCTTCTGTTGCCTTGGTTTCCTCCTAAGTGAGGTTTTGCTTTGTGATGCTCATCCTGGATGATTGATTCTTTTCCTTCAGCCCTCTTCTCAACCTTCTAAGAGTTCTCTGGTCAGTTTCAGATAAAACAGGAATGGATCTCCCTGTACCTGACATACAAACAAAACAAAAGAAACACCACCAGTAACTCTTCAATCTATTGCTAGAACGAAGTTTAGTTTAAGCAAAATTTAAACAGTTAGCGTGTTAGTCAAAGATTAGAGAAACAGAAAAGAAAAATGCTAGATCTAGATCACCACCTCACTTAATCATTGTCAATCTAATCAATCCCCGGCAACGGCGCCAAAAACTTGATGTGCGGAAAACGATCTGACACAAAACTCACCGGCAAGTGCACCGGGTCGCATCAAGTAATAATAACTCACGGGAGTGAGGTCGATCCCACAAGAATTGAAGGATTGAGCAATTTTAGTTTAGTGGTTGATTTAGTCAAGCGAATCAAGATTTGGTTGAGAGATTTATGATTTGCAGAATTTAAATTGCATGGAAAATAAAGGGAATGGGTAATTTGCATGAAATTAAAGAGAACTGAAATTTAAAGTGCTAAATCTTAAAGGGCAAGAAATTAAATGGCAGAAACTTAGAACGCAAGAAATGTAAATTGCAGAATCTTAAAGTGCAAGAAATGTAAATGGCTTGAATTGTAAAGGGAATTGGGAATTGGATTTGCAGAAATTAAACAAGGAAGAGTAAAATTCAACACACAGAAGAGTAGAAGATGTCTTGGGTTGAATCGGATCTAAAACAGAAATATAAAAGAGCTTGAAAAGCAGTAAACAGAGAAATTGAGAATGGGAATCCAGATCTCAGGACTCAAGAGACTAGATAACCAAGTCTAGATCTCAATGCCTTCCTAGATCCAACAAGAGCAATTGCAAAGGAAATGTAAATTGCAGAGAAAGTAGAAGAAGAACCAATTAACAGAAACTGAAATTCAATTGTGCAGTAAGTAAACAGAGAGATCTCAGGATGAGATTGAAACAGAATTCCTTCAATTCTCCAACCCAAGATCCAAGCAATTGTAATTGAAATTGAAAGCAAGAAAACTAAGAGGAAGGGAATTCAATTCTCCTTCCCCGAGACTTAGAAACTCAAAATCACTCAACACCAAAAGCTCTCCGAAAACTCCCTACAAAAACTAAAGAAAAGCTCCCTACACAACTACCCAATCAAAACCGAAAAGAAAATCCTTCCCTAAAAACTTAAATCTTAAGCTATTTATACACTTTCTTCAAAAGGTCTTCAAGCCTTGAATTGGGCCTTTGCTCTTGATGGAATTGGGTTGATAGAGGCCTTGGTTGATTGCTCTTGGAGTTGGAGAGAAAACCGAAGTGAACCGGGTTGGGAATTATAAAAGCTTGAGTAAAAGTTTGAGTGAAAGTTTGAGGCAAACTTTTAGTCAAACTTTTTACACCAGCTGCCCCATTCTTGCTGCTACCAACGTTTGAGCTAAAGTTTGGGGTCAAACTTTTGCTCAAACGTTGGCCCCCTTATGCACACTCATGGCGCCAACGTTTGCCAAAAAGTTTGAGGCAAACGTTGGCGCAAACTTTTTCTCTCCAGGGTGTGTTGCTGATGGCGCCAACGTTTGCCAAAAAGTTTGAGGCAAACGTTGGCGCAAACTTTTGTCCTCCAGGGTATTGATTTGTGATACCAACGTTTGCCAAAAAGTTTGAGGCAAACGTTGGCTCAAGCTTTTTTCCCAAAAGTTTGAGCTAAAGTTTGAGGCAAACTTTTGCTCAAGCTTTTTGTTCCCTAGTGTGTTTTCACTTATTCCGAAAGTTTGAGCTAAAGTTTGAGGCAAACTTTTGCTCAAACTTTTTGTTCTCTCTTGCTCCTAGCTATTCCTTCTTGCTTCAACCTTTCTCCAAGCTTTCTTCACCTATCATCAATCAACCAAACACATCAAAGCTATGCTCAAAATCATGAGTTTGTCATTCTTTCATAATATGTGGCAATTATAGCATAAATCCTCATGAAATTGCATTAATTCATCTATGGTTGATTAAATCAAAGGAAACATGGAAATCTACCCAATTGGCTTGCTTATGGCTCAAGAAAGTGCATAAATCAATTGAAAACAAAAGAAAAAAAGCTAGTGAAACTAGGCTAAGATGACTTGTCATCACTACTCACATGGAAAAATAAGCCAAAATTGGCCAAATGCACTCCCCAAGGATCGAACCCCACACCTTGAGGAAGCAAGGAAGCAAGGCAACCAAGAAAAAGGGTAGCGCATGCTTCCCATGGGTTTCGAACCAAGGACCCTTCCTTGGATGCACCAAAGCTCAGCTCACAAAGTGAGCTGAGCGCTACTCCTTGATGTAAGGAAGCACCTTGACACGGTCAAGGAAGCAAGGCACGCAACAAATTGACAAGGTCCATGGGCATCACACAACCAATTTGACACGGCCAGGAGCACAAGGAGCGCGCATGACACGGTCCCTGGGCAGCACACAGCGCACAACATTTGGCACCAAGGCACCAATGCTCAGCTCACAAAGTGAGCTGAGCTCTCCCCTGATGCACCCCAAGACAGCAGCACGCTACCAATGCTTCCCCACACTAAGTGTCAAAGCTCAGCTCACTTTGTGAGCTGAGCACTCCCCTGGAAGCATATTACCCATGGGCTGAAAATTCAACCAAAAGTCCAATTTAATTCAAATCTTCACCAAATCAAAAGCCCATCCAAATTCCAATATCCAAGAATAGAAAGTGTATAAATAGGAGTTAGTTTGATGTAATAAGGGAGTTGAATTTTATTTTGAATTTTTCTTTGAACTTTCATTTTTCATTTTGAGCTTTTGTTTTTGAGTTTAGATTTCAGAGAACTTGGAAGAAGAATTGATCTCTCTTCTTCTTGGTTCTTGTTTGAGCACTCTTTTATTTTCTTGCTTTGGATCTTGGGTGGAGAATTGAAGAACTTCTGTTTCAATCTCACCTTGAGATCTTGTTTTAATTTTTGCATAATTGAATTCCAATTTCCATTTACTGCTTCTTCTTCTTCTACAATTTCTGCAATTCACTTTTCTTCATTTCTCTTGCAATTGTTCTTGTTGGATCAAGGAAGGATTTGAGATCTAGAATTGTTATCTAGTCTCTTCCACTCCTGAGATCTTCAACCTCTTTTACTTTGCTGCAAATTAAGCACTGCTTTCCTGCTTTTAAATTCTTCAAGTCATTTTACTTTTCTGTTAAGATCCACTTCACTGCACTTAGATTTTCTCTTTTATGTTTAATGCAATTTAGTTGTTCTTGTTCAGATTCTGCAATCCCAATTCCCAATTCCTTTTATGATTCAAGCAATTTACATTTCTTGCACTTTAAGCTTCAGCCATTTACATTTCTTGCAATCTAAGTTTCTGCAATTTATATTACTTGCATTTTAAGAATCTGCTTCTTTACTTTCCTGCTCTTTAATTTACTGCACTTTACCCCTCTCCCTTTATATTTCAAGCAATTTAGTTTCTGCAAAGCACAAATCACTCAACCAAACTTGATTCGCTTGACTAAATCAACCACTAAACTAAAATTGTTCAATCCTTCAATCCCTGTGGGATCGACCTCCCTCTTGTGAGTTATTATTACTTGATGCGACCCGGTACACTTGCCGGTGAGTTTTAGGGGTTTTGAAAAATTCGTTTTTCCACAAAAATATCCATCAAGTTTTTGGCGCCGTTGCCGGGGATTGATTAGATTGACAATGATTAAGTGAAGTGGAGATCTAGATCTAGCATTTTTATTTTCTGTTCTTTAACTTTTGATTAACCCACTAACTGTTTGAATTTTTGCTTAAGCTAACTACAATTTCATCATGGATTGAAGTGTTACTGTCCTTCTGGTTTTGTTTGATTTCTATGTCTTCTTTGCATGTCAGGGACAAGGAGAGCTATACCAACTTTTTGTGAACAAGACGAAAGAACCCTCAGGAGATTAAGAAGAGCTGAAAGAGGGAAAAACATTGTTGGAGAAGAGGATTCGGAAGAAGAAGAGTTCCAAGATATGGAAGAACACTCAACAATTCCAAATAATCCACAAGGAGGAGTAACTAACAACAACAACAATCCACCACAGAGAAGAGTTTTGGCTTCCTACACATTTGCAAATCCTAGACATTGTGGGAGTAGCATTCTTACCCCAAATGTTAATGCAAATAACTTTGAACTAAAGCCACAACTCATCACATTGGTTCAAAACAATTGTTCTTATGGAGGAGGACCACTTGAAGATCCAAATCAACACTTGTCCACTTTCTTGAGAATTTGTGACACTGTCAAAACTAATGGAGTGCATCCTGATAGCTACAAGCTATTGCTATTTCCATTCTCTCTCAGAGATAAATCCACCCAATGGTTGGAATCTTTCCCAAGAGATAGCATCGACAATTGGGATGATCTAGTGAGCAAATTCCTTGCCAAATTCTACCCACCTCAAAGAGTTATTAGATTGAAGACTGAAGTACAAACATTCACACAAATGGAGGCTGAACCATTATATGAAGCATGGGAAAGGTACAAGGCTCTGATCCGGAAGTGTCCTCCTGGAATGTTCAATGAGTGGGATAGATTGCAGAATTTCTATGAAGGCTTAACACTGAAATCTCAAGAGGCCTTGGAACATTCGGCTGGAGGTTCTTTGCAACTCATGAAGACGGCAGAAGAAGCCCAAAATCTCATTGATATGGTAGCTAACAACCAGTATTTCTTTGCCCACCAAAGGCAACGCCAACCATCACAGAGGAAGGGAGTGATGGAGTTGGAAGGAGTGGACTCAATCCTAGCTCAAAACAAATTGATGCAGCAGCAGATTCAACAACAATTTGAGCAAATGGCCAAGAGGATTGATAGCCTCCAAGTTGCATCAGTAAGCACCAACCAACCATCAACTACATGGGGAAGAAATGAAGAAACTCAAGAGGAGCAACAGCAGGAGCAAGTCAAGTACATGCACAATAAAAATTCTGGGACAAATGAGGTTTATGGTGACACTTACAACCCTTCATGGAAGAACCACCCCAACCTCAGATGGGGAGACAACCACAATCAACCTCAACAACCATGGCAAAGGAACTCAAACCAAAACTCAAACCAAAACAGTTGGAAGAACACAAACCAAAACAACCAGTAGAATAATACCCAAAACACATACAGAAAACCACAAAATACTCACCCCAACACTAACCATCATCCATCCAATAACCAAGCCTTAAATCAAAACACTTACCCTCAACCCTCAACACCCCACCATCAACCAATCTCACAAGACTCTCAGAGAATTAACAACTTGGAGCTCTTAATGGAAAAGATGATGAAGCACCAGGAGATGACATTAAGAAACCAGGAAGCCTCCATGAAAAGTATGGAAAGGTAAATTGGACAAATCTCCAAGCAACTTTCCATGGAAAAACCATTAAGTTCACTCCCAAGTGACACCATTCCTAATCCAAAGGAGGAATGCAAAGCAATTCAGCTAAGGAGTGGAAAGGTCTTGGTGAAGGATGAAGAAGCAACCAAGAAGTCAAAGGAAAATGAAAAGAAGCAAGATGGAAAAGAGGAAGCCAATGGTGATGGTGCAACAGCAAGCAAGCAAACTTCAAAGCGAGCTCAAGAAAAGGAGGAACAAACAAAAATTTCAAGAAAGGGGAATGAAGTAATTGAAGAGCCAACCAAGGAACAAAAGCAGCAAGCAGAGAAGAACTTGGTACCTCCACTACCATATCCCCAAAGATTCAACAAGGAAGCAAAGGATCAACATTTTCATAAGTTCCTTGAGACTTTCAAGAAGTTGGAGATAAATATTCCCTTAGCTGAGGCACTGGAGCAAATGCCCCTATATGCCAAGTTCATGAAGGAGCTAATCAACAAGAAGAGAAGTTGGCAAGAAAAGGAGACTATCATGCTCACTGAAGAATGTAGAGCATTGATCCAGAAGGGACTTCCCCCTAAACTTGAAGATCCTGGGAGTTTCTTTCTATCTTGTGCCATTGGTAGTATGACCATCAATAAGGCACTGTGTGACTTGGGGGCCAGTATCAATCTGATGCCTTCCTCTCTAGTGAAAAAGCTGCACATAAAAGAAGTGAAACCAGTACAGATGTCTTTAGAATTGGTGGATAAATCAGTAGTATGCCCAAGGGGTGTAGTTGAGAATCTTCTAGTCAAAGTAGACAAATTTATTTTCCCTGCTGACTTTGTGATCTTGGATTCGGATGAGGATGATGGTGACTCCATGATACTGGGAAGGCCATTCTTGGCCACTGCTAGGGCCATCATAGACATAGAGAAAGGAGAGTTAACACTCAGACTACATGATGAAAGTGTCACCCTGAGTGTCTTCCAAGCAATAAAGTTCATCAATGAAAAAGAAGATGGCATGGAAACAACCAAGGAAGAACTGCAGAGGAAAGCAGGAATCGACAAAATGATCAGCAGCCACCTTCCAAAGCGAGAAGTAGACAATGCAGTGTGGCAAGAAGAAAAAGAACTTGTACAGAACAATGAAGAAGTGCAAGAAAGCATTGATGTGTTGGTCATTGAGAAGGAGAATCACAAAATGAAACCCACTTGCAAGCAGAAGGGATCAACACAAAGAGGGAAGAAGAATAAAAGCAAGACCAAAAAGGGGTGGAAGAATAAAAAAAATCCCAACTTAAGGATTCTCCAAAGGTGACAAGGTGCAACTAATATATTAGCAGCTGGGAACTGAGGATCACTACACTGTTAACCAAGTACTCTCTCTTGAACATGTGGAAATTGAGCACCAAGGGACAAAGAAGAAGCTCACAGTCAGAGGGGACAAGCTGAGGCATCACAGTCATCAACCACCATAAAAGAAGGGTTCAATGTCAAGCTAGTGACAATAAAAGAGCGCTTGTTGGGAGGCAACCCAACCTGAGGTAGTATTCTTTTCATAGCTATTTTAATAAAAAGGTTAATTAGCCTTATCCATATTGCAAGAAGCTAAGTTTGGTGTTGCACACCAAAATAATATAAGGGAGAATGAAGGATTCTAAGTTTGGTGTTCCACCAAAATCCCATCATAAAACGCCTTCTCACTTTCTGCATAATGCTAGCTTCAAGCATTTAGATAAACTAGTTAACTATTTACTGTTTCATAGTTTTTAGTTTTATTACCTTTAGCATGGAAAAAGGATTTCACAAATAATTAAATTGTTGCATGAGAGACATTGGCAAGGAACTAAGTTTGGTGTTCACACACCAAAGTAAGTTCAAAAGCCCACAAATGAGCTTTGCATATTAACCATATACCTTAAGGGCTTGAGAAGCAAGCCACTTTTGAGAATTATGCAGGGAAATAGCCAACGAATTAAAGGACACTTGCATTATGACTTGGAAGGAGCAAACAAAAGGAAGAACGAAAAGCTGCAGACCAACAGGTTGTATCTATACTTGATCCCTGTTGTTATGTAATGAATTAATTCAGAGATCCCTTTATGACTGGCTGGAATGATCATTTAGTTGCAAGTAGAAATACATGCTTGAAAAAGTATTTGCATAATAATTGTCATCTCTCATTAACTTGAGTACTTTGTTTTGTTCCCTGCTTGTTTGAATAAAAGAGAGATATATTAATTAGAAAAGTAATTATCCAATGTTGCAAAAGTTAGAATGAAAGTTAGTGGAGGTATGTGTTTGATTTAATTGTTAGCTCATAAAATAAATGCTGCAAAATGACTTGTTACTTAAAGCCTAAGCTAGTTTGCTGCTGTGATCTCTCAATTATTGAAAGTCCCTTGAAAATAAATCAAAACAAAGAAAAGAGAAAGAAGAAAAAGCCAAAGAAAGTGGCAAAGAAACAAACAATAAGTTCTAAGGAGTATTTTAAAACTTGGCAACTTAGATCAACTGATTTAGGATTGCCAACTGAAAGTCCACAATAAAGAGCAACCTAGCTACAAAACATTTAGTAATCCAAAGAGATACTGGGCATTAATGATCTTAGGAGGAAAAAAGTTGAGCCATGTGTCTGTGGTGAAGAAATGTTGAGTGAAATTTAGCCAAAGGCCACTGCAGCATTTGACACCAAGCCTCTAATAAGAAATAAGCGCTGTGATGCAAAAGAAAGAAGAAAAAAAGAAACTAACAAGGGAAATGAGCAAAAAGTGAAGAGTTATAGCAGCAACCTTGGTGAACCCTTTAAAGAAGCATTGTTTATTTTAGCAGCAAGTAATAAATGAGCTACTTTTGATCTGCATAAAACCCCATAAACTTAGTTCAACTATATGCTTAATAAGGACATGTATACTATTCTATTTCATGCTGTCTTCTCTTATGTTTTATGCTTGCTTGGGGACAAGCAAGTTTTAAGTTTGGTGTTGTGATGACAAGTCATCGTAGCCTAGTTTTACTAGCCTTTTTCTTTATTTTTCATTTGGTTTTATGCACTTTCTTGCATTCTAAGTAAGTAATTTGGAATGAGAATGCATGACTTCTTTGAATCAAACAACCACCATAAAATTGATGCTAAATCATGAGGTTTAAGCTAAATTTAATTGATTTTTAATGATTAATAGACCTTGTGAATTTGGTGATACTTTGATTGGTTGTTTTGATTAATTGTAGGTGAAGAAAAGAAGAAAAAAAGAAAGCGTGGCCTAAGAAGTGTGGCTCAAAGAAGAAAAAGTGTGGCCAAGAAAAGAGGAAGTGTGGTGCAACAAAACCATGAAGCTCCCTCCAAAGCTCACTAAGTGAGCGCTACACTCACTCCCAGGAGACCAAGGCACAAAGCTCAGCTCACTTTGTGAGCTGAGCACAACACAAGGCCAAGAAATAAGAAAATGAGGAACCAAGCTTAGCTCACAAAGTGAGCATTATCAAGAGCACTAGAGGAAAAATTCAAGAAAAATGTTTTGCAAATGCATGCTCCAAGACTTGAACCCATGACCAAAGGGAAGAGGGGAGGCGCTACTCACATGGAAAAATAAGCCAAAATTGGCCAAATGCACTCCCCAAGGATCGAACCCCACACCTTGAGGAAGCAAGGAAGCAAGGCAACCAAGAAAAAGGGTAGCGCATGCTTCCCATGGGTTTCGAACCAAGGACCCTTCCTTGGATGCACCAAAGCTCAGCTCACAAAGTGAGCTGAGCGCTACTCCTTGATGTAAGGAAGCACCTTGACACGGTCAAGGAAGCAAGGCACGCAACAAATTGACAAGGTCCATGGGCATCACACAACCAATTTGACACGGCCAGGAGCACAAGGAGCGCGCATGACACGGTCCCTGGGCAGCACACAGCGCACAACATTTGGCACCAAGGCACCAATGCTCAGCTCACAAAGTGAGCTGAGCTCTCCCCTGATGCACCCCAAGACAGCAGCACGCTACCAATGCTTCCCCACACTAAGTGTCAAAGCTCAGCTCACTTTGTGAGCTGAGCACTCCCCTGGAAGCATATTACCCATGGGCTGAAAATTCAACCAAAAGTCCAATTTAATTCAAATCTTCACCAAATCAAAAGCCCATCCAAATTCCAATATCCAAGAATAGAAAGTGTATAAATAGGAGTTAGTTTGATGTAATAAGGGAGTTGAATTTTATTTTGAATTTTTCTTTGAACTTTCATTTTTCATTTTGAGCTTTTGTTTTTGAGTTTAGATTTCAGAGAACTTGGAAGAAGAATTGATCTCTCTTCTTCTTGGTTCTTGTTTGAGCACTCTTTTATTTTCTTGCTTTGGATCTTGAGTGGAGAATTGAAGAACTTCTGTTTCAATCTCACCTTGAGATCTTGTTTTAATTTTTGCATAATTGAATTCCAATTTCCATTTACTGCTTCTTCTTCTTCTACAATTTCTGCAATTCACTTTTCTTCATTTCTCTTGCAATTGTTCTTGTTGGATCAAGGAAGGATTTGAGATCTAGAATTGTTATCTAGTCTCTTCCACTCCTGAGATCTTCAACCTATTTTACTTTGCTGCAAATTAAGCACTGCTTTCCTGCTTTTAAATTCTTCAAGTCATTTTACTTTTCTGTTAAAATCCACTTCACTGCACTTAGATTTTCTCTTTTATGTTTAATGCAATTTAGTTGTTCTTGTTCAGATTCTGTAATCCTAATTCCCAATTCCTTTTATGATTCAAGCAATTTACATTTCTTGCACTTTAAGCTTCAGCCATTTACATTTCTTGCAATCTAAGTTTCTACGATTTATATTACTTGCATTTTAAGAATCTGCTTCTTTACTTTCCTGCTCTTTAATTTATTGCAATTTACCCCGCTCCCTTTATATTTTAAGCAATTTAGTTTCTGCAAAGCACAAATCACTCAACCAAACTTGATTCGGTTGACTAAATCAACCACTAAACTAAAATTGTTCAATCCTTCAATCCCTGCGGGATTGACCTCACTCTTGTGAGTTATTATTACTTGATGCGACCCGGTACACTTGCCGGTGAGTTTTAGGGGTTTTGAAAAATTTGTTTTTCCATAAAAATATCCATCAATGATGATACATGGGAGAATGTGGGTTTGGATAAGCATTATCCTAAAGTTTGGTGTAAAAATATCTCAAGAAGGATAATTACTGAAGCTAGATGTATTAGAACACAAGTATTTCTTACTTTCTCCTTAAGAAACCTTTGCTTGGAGAGCAAGAAAGAGAACATGTGGTGGCTAACTCTGGGAGAGCCACGTGTCACTGGGTGCTGACTCATCAGAGTTTAATAATAAAATATCATTATGAAGATAATTACTAAAACTAGATAAATCAGATTACACTACTAAAGGATAAGCAGGAGCTTTACTAGTATAAATGACACTAGTAACAAGATAATCATGAGGATAAAAGATATATGATGAAGCATTAGCATTGTTAAGTTCATCTAAGAATGCCGGTATTATCCATTATCGGTAGATTTCTAGCTCAGTTATTATATTACTAAACATAGATCAACATTAACCACAGTAAAAGAAATAATAATATAATATTCTAAATAAAATAATAATATGTGAATATTATATTAATATAATTTTTCTCTTGAAATTCGAGATCGACTCGTCACATAGAGACTAACCACGGAAATCAAAATTTTGAAATTCGGACTCGAAGTGGTTCAAAAACGCAACTTTTTGCGACATGTTTACTTAGATTAGGAGAGGTGTCTGGTGCAGTCAAGCTGTTGACTCAGCAGCTTGATGACATAGCACCTGTGCAGTGGAGGTGCTTATATGCACTAAAATTCCTAAAAATTCCATAAAAATTCCGTTTGATCCCGAAAAAGCGTCGTTTCTTCGAGGCTAAAGGCTAGGCCATTACACTTAACCAAGTCCGCTCACTTCCTACCTATTTGAGTGAACTATTCAATGGAGGAATTGGCTAGGTTGTACATCAAGGAGATCGTAAGGTTACATGGTGTGCAATCGAGCATAGTGTCGGACCGTGATCCCCAATTCACCTCAAGGTTTTAGGGATCTTTCCAAAAAGCTTTCAGTATGAAGCTCTGTCTTAGTACCGTGTATCATCCAAAAATAGATGGACAGTCGGAAAGGAATATTCAGACATTGGAAGATATGCTGAGCGCATGTATTTTGGATCAACCCGGAAGTTCGGACTGGTATATGCCATTGGTGGAGTTTGCGTACAACAATAGTTTTCATGCAAGCATTGGGATGGCTCCCTATGAGGCCTTGTATGGACGAAAGTGCCAATCTCCATTGTGTTAGTATGAGGACGGTGAAGCAAGTGTTTTGGGTCCTGATTTGGTAGCAAAGACTACTGAGAAGATTAAGAAGATTTGGGAGAGGATTCTAACTGCTCAGAATTCGACAGAAAAGTTATGCAGATTAGAGATAGAAACCATTAGAATTTGAAATAGGAGAGCATGTATTCCTGATGGTTACACTGACAACTGGGATTGGAAGAGCAATCAAAACAAAGAAGTTGAATCCGAGGTTCATTGGACCGTTTGAGATTCTGAGGCGATTCACGCCAGTGGTGTATCAAGTAGCTTTGCCGCCTCACTTGCCTAACTTGCATGACGTATTCCACGTGCCACAACTCCGTAAGTACACGTCGGACGCGGCTCATGTGTTAGAGCCAGAGTCGGTTGAGTTGAGAGAAAACTTGACATTTCAAGTAACACCGGTGCAATTGACGACACTAGTGTGAAGAAGTTACGAGGAAAGGAAGTTCAGTTAGTTAAGGTTGCTTGGAAAAGGGTTGGAATAGAAGAGCATACTTGGGAGCTAGACTCCGAGATGCGAAAGGATTATCCCGAGCTATTCTCAGGTAATCACTAAATTTTGAGGACAAAATTCCTTATTTGGTGGGAAGAATGTAAGAACCGCGACTAATTAACCGTTGAATTAAATAATTATATTGCCCAAAATAGGATCCAAAAATTTAGAATGAGAATTGGAGGATTTAAATATGATTTTTTGACTCAGTAGATTTTTCTGAACGAGTTGAACCGGTTCAAGTCTGTCCAGTACTGTGAGAGAATGATTAAAAATAGTAGAAAACCTTAGGAGAATATTTAGAGTTGAAAACAGGGCGTTAATTTTAAAGGTTTGGCCCAAAATTGGGCCAAACAGGCCAAAAACGCTAACGAATTGGACTGGACCCAAGTTGGGCCCAAGCCCAACATATATAAGTTCATTAAATGAACCACACTCAACCACAAACACAACACACATAGCTGAAGTGAGGTTGAATTTTCCCTTCCTTCCTTCTGCCCTAAGAATTTCGAGTTTGGTGGGTGTTGGTCTTGAGTAAAATTTGTGTTTTGGTTATTTAGGTGCTAATCATTAGTGAGAAAATATTGGGTTCTATCCCAAATTTCAGTGAATGAGGGAAGGTTTCTCAAGAACCCTTGTAAATTGATTAATTGTGAGTGTTAGTTCTTGATTTATATGAAATGTATGATGTTAGTTTGAATATTGGAGCTTGTTGGAATTGCTTTGGACATTTGGGAGCCTTTGGAATTGAGTTGGTGGCTTGTTGGTGAATTGAAGCTTGTTGAAGTTCCATTTTAGGTTTTTGGCATATTGAAAATTGGTCAAGGTATGGTTTCGATTTCCTCTATGTAACATATAATATTTCTGGACACTTAGGCTAGTGACCTATAGGATAGGTTTGGATTGATATTGTTGTGAATTTGGTTGGTTGATGATGTATGATGAATTGATGTTGTTGACGTTGATAAATAATGGTGTTGATGTGTGATGTATGATGAAATTGGATAAGTAATATTGTTTATGTTGATTATTGATATTGAGAATGAATGAGGTTAATGTTGAAGATTGATGGTGATAGAATGATTACTGATGAGTTTGTTGGATGAGAAAGGGTTTAATGTGAAATTATGAATAATCGGGAGTTGAGAATTATATGATATGAGTAGTGGATTATGATACAAATGGTAAAAAGCTGATGTGGGATGGAGTTGATATGGTTTGGTTTGGTTTTGGTAGTGAAATAGAAAATTGAGAACCTTGTGAAATTTTAGTAAAAACAGATTTTTGGTGAACTTTGATGGATCATAACTTGAGCCTCAGTTTTCAAATTTTGTTGAGATTTATTTTAAAGTAAATTTCATTGAAAAATCTTTAAATGGATATAAAGTTTGTAGGAAATGGATTTTTGTAGTGGAAGTTATGATCATTCAAAGTTTGGTGTTAAAATCTGAATTCTGTGAATGCTGCAGAATTTGTGATTTCTAATTTGTGTGCGCACGCACAGCCTTGTGTGCACACACACCCCGTGGATTTTTGAACCTGTGTGCATGCACAGCCTTGTGCGCACGCACACACGGGGATGTGGCTACTGGTGAGAGCGCTAGCATGCTCTGTGCGCACACACAACCAGCGAAGTTTTGCAAGTTGTGCGCACGCACAGCCCTGTGCGCACGCACACGTTGGAAGGTGCATTCTGTTGAGGGTGTTCGCATGCCTTGTGTGAGCGAACAAAATTGGAAAATTTTACACTTGTACGTATGCACACCTCTATGCGTACGCACATATTTTGAAAATCTTTCTGGGCGTGCACAAGCACACCCCTGTGCATACGCACATGCCCTGTTTTTCAACTAAAATCTTGTTTTTAATTGTTTTGCCTTCCCAACAAGTTTGTAAACTTCTGTGACACTTATTTAAGAATTTTTGTCTTGTTTTTAGATGTTAAAACATAGAGAAGTTCTTAGGTGGAATTCTTTGGGTATTACCTTGAAAACTTAGAGAACAGAGGCTTAGGTTTCTGGTGTATTGAGGATGAGTTTTGTTGAGAGAGAAGGAAGAGTAGTGAATTTGGTGATTACTGGCAATGAATTGAGAAACTGATGAACTAATGAGTTCGGAATGGAAATTATGAATTGACAGTGGTTGAGATGAGTCGAGAACTCGGAGTTGCAATGATGAATCATTGATATAATGAAATAATGAATTTTTGAAAAACCATTGCTGTAACATTTTAAATTGAGATTGTTGAGACGCTATGTGCCTGGCCGAGATGGTGGTTGGATCCCGCTTGTCGAGGTAGCGGCGGTGGCGTAAGGGCTGTAGTTCGTTCCGCTTGCGTTGAGATGTGAGGTCTGTGACAAGAGTATCCCGCTCACATCCCTTCGGATCACTATAGTGTGCAGGCACAAAATCCTAGACGGTGTTCCGAGCACCATATCTCGGGGTTCCCATTATGATTCCAAAGGGCGACATCTCCAAAGGGAGACCATCAGCTTTGGACATTTGGGAGCCTTTGGAATTGAGTTGGTGGCTTGTTGGTGAATTGAAGCTTGTTGAAGTTCCATTTTGGGTTTTTGGCATATTGAAAATTGGTCAAACCCTGTGCGCACGCACACGTTAGAAGGTGCATTCTGTTGAGGGTGTTGGTATGCGAAATTGCTACTCAGGTTGTGAATTGTTGTTCGAAATTGATTCCCTGGCAATGGCACCAAAAACGGATGCACAGAACCATGGTCTAAACATATCTTCACAACTTCGCATAACTAACCAGCAAGTGCACTGAGTCGTCCAAGTAATACCTTACGTGAGTAAGGGTCGAATCCCACGGAGATTGTCGGTATGAAGCAAGCTATGGTCACCTTGTAAATCTCAGTTAAGTTGACTCATATGGGCTACAATATATTATGTAAATAAAACATAAAGTAAGGATAGAAATACTTATGTAATTCATTGGTGAGAATTTCAGATAAGCGAATGGAGATGCTTTCGTTCCTCTGAACCTCTACTTTCCTGCTATCTTCATCCAATCAGTCTTACTCCTTTCCATGGCTGGCTTTATGTGATACATCACCACTGTCAATGGCTAGTTTCGGTCATCTCTCGGGAAAATGATCCAATGCCCTGTCACGGCACGGCTAATTGTCTGGAGGCATCACCCTTGTCAATGGCTTCATCTTATCCTCTCAGTGAAAATGGTCAACGCACCCTGTCACGGCACGGCTATTCATCTGTCGGTTCTCGATCATGCTGGAATAGGATTTACTATCCTTTTGCGTCTGTCACTAACGCCCTGTAATCGCGAGTTAGGAGCTCGTCACAGTCATTCATTCATTGAATCCTACTCAGAATATCACAGACAAGGTTTAGACTTTCCGGATTCTCTTGAATGCCGCCATCATTCTAGCTTACACCACGAAGATTCTGGTTAGGAGATCTAAGAGATACTCATTCAGTCGAAGGTAGAACGGAAGTGGTTGTCAGGCACGTGTTCATAGGGAATGATGATGATTGTCACGTTCATCACATTCAGATTGAAGTACGAATGAATATCTTGGAAGCGAAACAAGATGAATTGAATAGAAAACAGTAGTACTTTGCATTAATCTTTGAGGAATAGCAGAGCTCCACACCTTAATCTATGGAGTGTAGAAACTCTACCGTTAAAAATACATAAGTGAAAGTCCAGGCATGGCCGAGAGGCCAGCCCTCAAATGTGATCTAAGATAGCATACAACTGATCAAAGATACCTAATACAATAGTAAAAGGTCCTATTTATAATAAACTAGCTACTAGGGTTTACAGAAGTAAGTAATTGATGCATAAATCCACTTCCAGGGCCCACTTGGTGTGTGCTTGGGCTGAGCTTTGAGTGTTGCACGTGTAGAGGTCCTTCTTGGAGTTGAACGCCAGCTTTTGTGCCAGTTTGGGCGTTCAACTCTGGTTTTGGATCCTTTTCTGGCGCTGGACGCCAGAATTGGGCAGAGAGCTGGCGTTGAACGCCAGTTTTCGTCGTCTAAACTTAGCCAAAGTATGATCTATTATATATTGCTGGAAAGCCCTGGATGTCTACTTTCCAACGCAATTGGAAGCGCACCATTTTGAGTTCTGTAGCTCCAGAAAATCTATTTTGAGTGTAGGGAGGTCAGAATCCAACAGCATCAGCAGTCCTTCTTCAACCTCTGAATCTGATTTTTGCTCAAGTCCCTCAATTTCAGCCAGAAAATACCTAAAATCATAGAAAAATACACAAACTCATAGTAAAGTCTAGAAATGTGAATTTAACATAAAAACTAATGAAAACATCCCTAAAAGTAACTAGATCCTACTAAAAACATACTGAAAACAATGCCAAAAAGCGTATAAATTATCCGCTTATCACAACACCAAACTTAAATTGTTGCTTGTCCCCAAGCAACTGAAAATCAAATAGGATAAAAAGAAGAGAATATACTATAAATTCCAAACTATCAATGAAACATAGCTCCAATCAAATGAGCGGGACTTATAGCTTTTTGCCTCTTGAATAGTTTTGGCATCTCACTCTATCCATTGAGGTTCAGAATGATTGGCATCTATAGGAACTCAGAGTTCAGATAGTGTTATTGATTCTCCTAGTTCAGTATGATGATTCTTGAACACAGCTTCTTTATGAGTCTTGGCCGTGGCCCTAAGCACTTTGATTTCCAGTATTACCACCGGATACATAAATGCCACAGACACATAATTTGGGTGAACCTTTTCAGATTGTGACTCAGCTTTGCTAAAGTCACCAATTAGAGGTGTCCAGGGTTCTTAAGCACACTCTTTTTTTTTTTTTTTGCTTTGGACCTTGACTTTAACCGCTCAGTCTCAAGTTTTCACTTGGCACCTACACGCCACAAGCACATGGTTAGGGACAGCTTGGTTTAGCTGCTTAGACCAGGATTTTATTCCTTTAGGCCCTCCTATCCACTGATGCTCAAAGCCTTGGGATCCTTTTTATTTCCCTTGCCTTTTGGTTTTAAGGGTTATTGGCTTTTTGCTCTTGCCTCTTGGTTTTAAGAGCTTTTGGCTTTTTCTGCTTGCTTTTTCTTTCTATTTTCTTTCTATTTTTTTTCGCCTATTTTTTTTTCTGCAAGATTTGTTCTTTGCTGCTTTTTCTTGCTTCAAGAATCATTTTTATGATTTTTCAGATTATCAAATAACATGTCTCCTAGTCATCATTCTTTCAAGAGCCAACATATTTAACATTCTTAAACAACAATTTCAAAAGACATATGCACTGTTCAAGCATACATTCAGAAAACAAGAAGCATTGTCACCACATCAATATAATTAATCTAAGTTCAAGGATAAATTCAAAACTCATGTACTTCTTGTTCTTTTAAATTAAAATAATTTTTATTTAAGAGAGGTGATGGATTCATAGGACATTCATAACTTTAAGACAAAGTTACTAACTACTAATGATCATGTAATGAAGACACAAACATAGATAAGCACATAACATAGAAAACGAAAAACAGAAGAAATAAGAACAAGGAATGAATCCACCTTAGTGATGGTGGCGTTTCCTTCTTGAGGAACCAATGATGTCCTTGAGCTCTTCTATGTCTCTTCCTTGTCTTTGTTGCTCCTCCTTCATTGCTTTTAGATCTTCTCTGATTTCATGAAGGATGATGGAGTGCTCTTGATGTTCCACCCTTAGTTGCTTCCAGTAATTGTGTGGAAGAAAATGTATCCCCTGAGGTATCTCAGGGATCTCTTGATTTGCAGTCAAATGTTCTACCACTAAGCTATAGACCCTTGATGGAAGCTTTTGTCTTCCCTTTCCTCTTTCTAGAGGTTTCTCTGGCCTTAGGTGCCATCAATGGTTATGGAAAAAAACAAAAAAGCTATGCTTTTACCACACCAAACTTAGAATGTTGCTCGCCCTCGAGCAAAAGAAGAAAGAATAGAAGAAGAAGAAGAAGATATGGAGGAGATGGATGGGTGTGTGTATTCGGCCATATGGGTGGGATTGGGTGGGAGAGAGATGTTGAATTTTGAAGGTAGTGGGTGTATGGATGTGAGTGGTAAATGGAAAACAGAAGGGATGATCATGAATGGAAAGAGAGATGATGAGGTAGGTGGGGATCCTGTGGGGTCCACAGATCCTGAGATGATCCTGCGGGGTCCACAGATCCTGAGGTGTCAAGGCATTTACATCCCTGCACCAATTTAGGCATGTAAAATGCCCTTGCACACAACTCTGGGCGTTCAGCGCCAGGTTGGTGCCCATTTTGGGCGTTCAACGCCCATTTGTTGCCATTTCTGGCGTTGAACGCTAGAACCATGCTTGTTCTGGGCGTTCAGCGCTAGGATGCTGCCCATTTTGGGCGTTCAGCGCCAGAACCATGCTCTGTTCTGGCGTTGAACGCTAGGCAGATGCTCCTCCAGGGTGTGATTTTTCTTCTACTGTTTTTGATTCCGTTTTCAATTTTTATATTTATTTTGTGACTCCACATGATCATGAACCTAATAAAACATGAAAAACAAAAACAAAATTAGATAAATAAACATTGAGTTGCCTCCCAACAAGCGCTTCTTTAATGTCAATAGCTTGACAGTGGGCTTTCATGGAACCTAACAGATGTTCAGAGCATTGTTGAAACTCTCCAACACCAAACTTAGAGTTTGGATATGGGAGTTCAACACCAAACTTAGAGTTTGGTTGTGGCCTCCCAACACCAAACTTAGAGTTTGACTGTGGGAGCTTTGTTTGACTCTGCTTTGAGAGAAGCTTTTCATGCTTCCTCTCCATGGTTGCAGAGGGAGATCCTTGAGTTTTTAAACACAAGGGAGTCCTCATTCCATTGAAGGACTAGTTCACTTCTGTCAACATCAATCACAGCTCTTGCTGTGGCCAGGAAAGGTCTTCCTAGGATGATGGATTCATCCTCTTCCTTTCCAGTATCCAGGACTATGAAATCAGCAGGGATGTAAAGGCCTTCAACCTTTACTAACACGTCCTCTACTTGTCCATATGCCTATTTTCTTGAATTATCTGCCATCTCTAATGAGATTTTAGCAGCTTGCACCCCATAGATTCCCAGTTTCTCTATTACAGAGAGGGGCATGAGGTTTATTCCTGAACCAAGGTCACACAGAGCCTTAAAGATCATGGTGCCTATGGTACAGGGTATTATGAACTTTCCAGGATCCTGTCTCTTCTGAGGCAATGTCAGTTGATCCAGATCACTTAGTTCATTGATGAACAAGGGAGGTTCAACTTCCCAAGTATCAATGCCAAATAATTTGGCATTTAACTTCATGATTGAACCAAGAAACTTGGCAGTTTGCTCTTCAGTAACATCCTCATTCTCTTCAGAAGAGGAATATTCATCAGAGCTCATGAAGGGCATAAGGAGGTTCAATGGAATCTCTATGGTCTCTAGATGAGCCTCAGATTCCTTTGGTTCCTCAGAGGGAAGCTCCTTATTGATCACTGGACGTCCCAGGAGGTCTTCCTCCTTGGGATTCACGTCCTCTCCTTCCCTTACAGGTTCGGCCATGGTGCTTATGTCAATGGCCTTGCACTCTCCTTTTGGATTCTCTTCTGTATTGCTTGGGAGAGTACTAGGAGGGATTTCAGTGATTCTTTTACTCAGCCGGCCCACTTGTGCTTCCAAATTTCTAATGGAAGACCTTGTTTCATTCATGAAACTCACAGTGGCCTTAGGCAGATCAGAGACTAAGTTTGCTAAATTAGAAGTATTTTGTTCAGAGTTCTCTGTCTGTTGCTGAGTGGATGATGGAAAAGGTTTATTATTGTTAAACCTCTTTCTTTCTCCATTATTAAAGCCTTGTTGAGGCTTTTGATCCTTCCATGAGAAATTCGGGTGATTTCTCCATGATGAGTTATAGGTGTTTCCATAAAGTTCACCTAAATAATTCACCTCTGCTATTGCAGGGTTTTCAGGATCATAAGCTTCTTCTGCATAAGAAGCCTCTTGAGTACTGTTGGATGCAGCTTGCATTCCATTCAGACTCTGAGAAATCATATTGACTTGCTGAGTCAATATTTTGTTCTGAGCCAATATGGCATTCAGAGTGTCAATCTCAAGAACTCCCTTCTTCATAGGCGTCCCATTATTCACAGGATTCCTTTCAGAAGTGTACATGAACTGGTTATTAGCAACCATGTCAATAAGTTCTTGAGCTTCTGTAGGCGTTTTCTTTAGGTGAATGGATCCACCTACAGAAGTATCCAATGACATCTTTGATAACTCAGATAAACCATCATAGAATATATCCAGGATGGTCCATTCTGAAAGCATGTCAGAAGGACACTTTTTGGTCAACTGTTTGTATCTTTCCCAAGCTTCATAGAGGGATTCACCTTCTTTCTGTTTGAAAGTTTGAACATCCACTCTAAGCTTGCTCAGCTTTTGAGGAGGAAAGAACTTGGCTAAGAAAGCCTTGACCAGCTTATCCCAAGAGTTTAGGCTATCCTTGGGTTGAGAATCCAACCACACTCTAGCTCTGTCTCTTACAGCAAAAGGGAAAAGCATGAGCATGTAGACTTCAGGATCTACTCCATTAGTCTTAACAGTATCACATATCTGCAAGAATTCAGTTAAGAACTGAAAAGGATCTTCAGATGGAAGTCCATGAAACTTGCAGTTCTGCTGCATCAGAGAAACTAATTGAGGTTTCAGCTCAAAGTTGTTTGCTCCAATGGCAGGTGATGTGCGGAAAACGATCCGACACAAAACTCACCGGCAAGTGCACCGGGTCGCATCAAGTAATAATAACTCACGGGAGTGAGGTCGATCCCACAGGGATTGAAGGATTGAGCAATTTTAGTTTAGTGGTTGATTTAGTTAAGCGAATCAAGATTTGGTTGAGAGATTTGTGATTTGCAGAATTTAAATCGCATGGAAAGTAAAGGGAATGGGGAATTGGCATGAAATTTAAGAGAACAGGAATTAAAGTGCTGAATCTTAAAGAACAAGAAATTAAATGGCAGAAACTTAGAACGCAAGAAATGTAAATTGCAGAATCTTAAAGTGCAAGAAATGTAAATGGCTTGAATTGTAAAGGGAATTGGGAATTGGATTTGCAGAAATTAAACAAGGAAAAGTAAAATTCAACAAACAGAGAAATAGAAAATGACTTGGATTGAACCGGATCTTAAAACAGAAATGTAAATGAGATTGAAAAACATTAAACAGAGGATGTAAAATTGGAATTCAGATCTCAGGACCCAAGAGACTAGATAACCAAGTCTAGATCTCAATGCCTTCCTAGATCCAACAAGAACAATTGCAAAGGAAATGTAAATTGCAAAGAAAGTAGATGAAGAAGCAATTAACTGAAACTGAAATTTAATTAAGCAGAGAATTAAACAAGATCCCAAGGTGAGATTGAAACAGAAGTTCTTCAATTCTCCACCCAAGATCCGAAGCAAGAAAATTAAAGAGTGCTGGGCAAGAACAAGGAAGAAGAGAGATCAATTCTCCTCCCCAATTCTCTTGAATTAAAACAACAATGCTAGAATGTAAAATGAGCTCTCTACTAAGTGCACTAATCAAACCGAAAAGAAAGCTCTCTTAAAAACTTAAATCCTATGCTATTTATACACTTTCTTCAAATGGTCTTCAAGCCTTCAATTGGGCCTTTGCTCTTGATGGAATTGGGTTGATAGAGGCCTTGGTTGATTGCTCTTGGAGTTTGGAGAAGAACCGAATTGAACCGGGTTTGGAATCATGAAAGCTTGAGTAAAAGTTTGAGTAAAAGTTTGAGGCAAACTTTTACTCAAACTTTTCACATCAGCCACCCTCTTTTGCTGATACCAACATTGGGGCAAAAGTTTGGGGTCAAACTTTTGCTCCAACGTTGGCCTCCCCTTGCACACTCATGGCGCCAATGTTTGCCAAAAAGTTAGAGGCAAACGTTGGCGCAAACTTTTGCTCTCCAGGGTGTGTTGTTCATGCGCCAACGTTTGCCAAAAAGTTTGAGGCAAACGTTGGCGCAAACTTTTGCTCTCCAGGGTGTTGATTTGTGATGCCAAAAGTTAGCCAAAAAGTTTGAGGCAAACTTTTGCTCAAGCTTTTTGCCCAAAAGTTTGCACAAAAGTTTGAGGCAAACTTTTGCTCCAGCTTTTTGCTCCCTGGTTCATTTTCACTTATTCCAAAAGTTTGAGCTAAAGTTTGAGGCAAACTTTTGCTCAAACTTTTTGTCCTCTCTTCCTCCTAGCCATTCCTCCTTGCTTCAACCTTTCTCCAAGCTTTCTTCACCTATCATTAATTAACCAAACACATCAAAGCTATGCTCAAAATCATGAGATATTCATTCTTTCATAATATGTGACAATTATAGCATAAAACCTCATGAAATTGCATTAATTCATACATGGTTGATTAAATCAAAGGAAACATGAAAATCTACCCAATTGGCTTGTTTATGGCTCAAGAAAGTGCATAATTCAATTGAAAACAAAAGAAAAAGGCTAGTGAAACTAGGCTAAGATGACTTGTCATCAGCAGGAATGGAGATGCTTCTTCCATGTAAATTGGAATTAGGTGCAGTAAAGTCACCAAGCATCCTCCTTGCATTATTATTATTTTCAGCTGCCATCTCCTCTTCCTGTTCGAAAATTTCTGAAAGGTTATCTCTGGATTGTTGTAATTTAGCTTCTCTTAATTTTCTCTTCAGAGTCCTTTCAGGTTCTGGATCTGCTTCAACAAGAATGTTCTTGTCCTTGCTCCTGCTCATATGACAAAGAAGAGGGCATAGAAAAAATAATAATAATAATATAGATCCTTTATACCACAGTATAGAGGTCCTTATGTTAGTAGAAGAAAAGAAGAAAAAATCTGAACTCAGAGAAAGAGAGGGTTCGGATTTTTGGTGGTGTGAGGAAGAGATGTTAGTAGATGAATAAATAAGTAGAAGGGGATGAGAGAGAAGGAATTTTCGAAAATAATTTTTTGAAAAAGAGTTAGTGATTTTTGAAAATAGTTTTTGAAAAAGGTTAGTAGTTTTTTCGAAAATTCAAAATAAAAATAAAATAATTAGTTAATTAAAAAGAATTTTTGAAAAAGGGGGAAGATATTTTCGAAAATAGAGAGAGAGAGTTAGTTAGGTAGTTTTGAAAGAGATAAGAAACAAACAAAAAATTTAGTTAGTTAGTTGAAACAAATTTTGAAAAGGTGAGAAGTTAGGAAGTTAGAAAAGATATTTTGAAATCATATTTTGAAAAAGATAAGATAAGAAGATATTTTTGAAAAGATATGATAGAAATTAGTTTTTGAAAAAAAGATTTGATTTTTTTGAAATCACAATTAATGACTTGATTCACAAGAAATCACAAGATATGATTCTAGAACTTAAAGTTTGAATCTTTCTTAACAAGAAAGTAACAAACTTGAAATTTTTGAATCAAAACATTAATTGTTATTGTTATTTTCAAAAATTTGTGATAAAAATAAGAAAAAGATTTTTGAAAAATTTTTGGAATTTTCGAAAATAACTAAGAAATTTGAAAAAGATTTGATTTTTGAAAAAGATTTTGAAAAAGAGAAGATTTTCAAATTGAAAATTTGATTTGACTCATAAGAAACAACTTGATTTTAAAAATTTTTGAAAAAGTCAATCCAAATTTTCGAATTTAATGAGAGAAAAAGGGAAAGATATTTTTTTGATTTTTGAATTTTTATGATGAGAGAGAGAAAAACAAGAAAAATGTGCAATGCATGAGAATTTTAGATCAAAACATGTGATGCATGCAAGAATGCTATGAATGTCAAGATGAACACCAAGAACACTATGAAGATCATGATGAACATCAAGAACATATTTTTGAAAAATTTTTAATGCAAAGGAAACATGCAAGACACCAAACTTAGAATTCTTTAATGCTTAGACACTAAGAATTCAAGAATGCGTATGAAAAACAAGAAAAGACACAAAACATGCAAATGCAAAGATCAAACAAGAAGACTTACCAAGAACAGCTTGAAGATCATGAAGAACACTATGAATGCATGAATTTTCGAAAAATGCAAGATGCACATGCAATTGACACCAAACTTATAACATGACACAAGACTCAAACAAGAAACACAAAAAAATATTTTTGATTTTTATGATTTTCTAATTTTTTTGTATTTTTATTATTATTTTTTTTTCGAAAACAGATGAGAAAATTTTTTGAAAGATTTTTGAAAAATTTTTGAAAACAAAACAAAAAGAAAATTACCTAATCTGAGCAACAAGATGAACCGTCAGTTGTCCAAACTCGAACAATCCCCAGCAATGGCGCCAAAAACTTGGTATGCGAAATTGCTACTCAGGTTGTGAATTGTTGTTCGAAATTGATTCCCTGGCAATGGCACCAAAAACGGATGCACAGAATCATGGTCTAAACATATCTTCACAACTTCGCATAACTAACCAGCAAGTGCACTGGGTCGTCCAAGTAATACCTTACGTGAGTAAGGGTCGAATCCCACGGAGATTGTCGGTATGAAGCAAGCTATGGTCACCTTGTAAATCTCAGTTAAGTTGACTCATATGGGCTACAATATATTATGTAAATAAAACATAAAGTAAGGATAGAAATACTTATGTAATTCATTGGTGAGAATTTTAGATAAGCGAATGGAGATGCTTTCGTTCCTCTGAACCTCTACTTTCCTGCTATCTTCATCCAATCAGTCTTACTCCTTTCCATGGCTACCTTTATGTGATACATCACCACTGTCAATGGCTACTTTCGGTCATCTCTCGGGAAAATGATCCAATGCCCTGTCACGGCACGGCTAATCGTCTGGAGGCATCACCCTTGTCAATGGCTTCATCTTATCCTCTCAGTGAAAATGGTCAACGCACCCTGTCACAGCACGGCTATTCATCTGTCGGTTCTCGATCATGCTGGAATAGGATTTACTATCCTTTTGCGTCTGTCACTAACGCCCTGCAATCGCGAGTTAGGAGCTCGTCACAGTCATTCATTCATTGAATCCTACTCGGAATACCACAGACAAGGTTTAGACTTTCCGGATTCTCTTGAATGCCGCCATCATTCTAGCTTACACCACGAAGATTCTGGTTAGGAGATCTAAGAGATACTCATTCAGTCGAAGGTAGAACGGAAGTGGTTGTCAGGCACGCATTCATAGGGAATGATGATGATTGTCACGTTCATCACATTCAGATTGAAGTACGAATGAATATCTTGGAAGCGAAACAAGATGAATTGAATAGAAAACAGTAGTACTTTGCATTAATCTTTGAGGAACAGCAGAGCTCCACACCTTAATCTATGGAGTGTAGAAACTCTACCGTTAATTATACATAAGTGAAAGTCCAGGCATGGCCGAGAGGCCAGCCCTCAAACGTGATCTAAGATAGCATACAACTGATCAAAGGTACCTAATACAATAGTAAAAGGTCCTATTTATAATAAACTAGCTACTAGGGTTTACAGAAGTAAGTAATTGATGCATAAATCCACTTCCAGGGCCCACTTGGTGTGTGCTTGGGCTGAGCTTTGAGTGTTGCACGTATAGAGGTCCTTCTTGGAGCTGAACGCCAGCTTTTGTGCCAGTTTGGGCGTTCAACTCTGGTTTTGGATCCTTTTCTGGCGCTGGACGCCAGAATTGGGCAGAGAGCTGGCGTTGAATGCCAGTTTGCGTCGTCTAAACTTGGCCAAAGTATGGACTATTATATATTTCTGGAAAGCCCTGGATGTCTACTTTCCAACGCAATTGGAAGCGCGCCATTTTGAGTTCTGTAGCTCCAGAAAATCCATTTTGAGTTCAGGGAGGTCAGAATCCAACAGCATCAGCAGTGCTTCTTCAACCTCTGAATCTGATTTTTGCTCAAGTCCCTCAATTTCAGCCAGAAAATACCTGAAATCATAGAAAAATACACAAACTCATAGTAAAGTCCAGAAATGTGAATTTAACATAAAAACTAATGAAAACATCCCTAAAAGTAACTAGATCCTACTAAAAACATACTAAAAACAATGCCAAAAAGCGTATAAATTATCCGCTCATCAGGTGTTCGCATGCCTTGTGTGAGCGAACGAAATTGGAAAATTTTACACTTGTGCGTATGCACACCTCTATGCGTACGCACATATTTTGAAAATCTTCCTGGGCGTGCACAAGCACACCCCTGTGCGTACGCACATGCCCTGTTTTTCAACTAAAATCTTGTTTTTAATTGTTTTGCCTTCCCAATAAGTTTGTAAACTTCTGTGACACTTATTTCAGAATTTTTGTCTTGTTTTTGGATGTTAAAACATAGAGAAGTTCTTAGGTGGAATTCTTTGGGTATTACCTTGAAAACTTAGAGAACAGAGGCTTAGGTTTCTGGTGTATTGAGGATGAGTTTTGTTGAGAGAGAAGGAAGAGTAGTGAATTTGGTGATTGCTGGCAATGAATTGAGAAACTGATGAACTAATGAGTTCGGAATGGAAATTATGAATTGACAGTGGTTGAGATGAGTCGAGAACTCGGAGTTGCAATGATGAATCATTGATATAATGAAATAATGAATTTTTGAAAAACCATTGCTGTAACATTTTAAATTGAGATTGTTGAGACGCTATGTGCCTGGCCGAGATGGTGGTTGGATCCCACCTGTCGAGGTAGCGGCGGTGGCGTAAGGGCGGTGGTTCATTCCGCTTGCGTTGAGATGTGAGGTCTGTGACAAGAGTATCCCGCTTGCATCCCTTCGGATCACTACAGTGTGCAGGCACAAAATCCTAGACGGTGTTCCGAGCACCATATCTCGGGGGTTCCCATTATGATTCCAAAGGGCGACATCTCCATGGAGATGTGTCGGGTTGGCAGTTGAACCGACATTGTGATATCACAACCAATAGGACAGGCATTCATCATATGCATCTTCTATCTGTTTGTTTACTTTGCTAACTTGAATTTGCTTGCCTACCTGTATAACATGTCTAATTGCCAAATTGAATTACTTGTCATATATGCCTATACTTGTGTTTTACTTGCATTGATATTAATTGTGTATTCTACTGGGATTGAGGAGGTTCGGAAGGTGGTGGCGATGGGATCGCATGGAGGATAGGTTGGTGAATGTTGTGGGACAGCGAAGAGTTGTTAGTTTAGAAATCCACTAGTTAGAATACCCCTTTATTATGTTAAGGTTTAATTTATTCTTTAATGTTTTAGTTATGCTTTAAGATGAATCTTGTGACGGATATGAAGTTCTGGGATTGCCTCTGGCGTCTCAGAGTCTTATATCTTACATCACTGGGCACTGTTACCATACTGAGAACCTCTGGTTCTCATACCATATTCTGTTGTTGTTTTTCAGATGCAGGTCGCAACCCACCTCGGTGAGTTGCTTGGTGGTGACAAAGCGGAGGATCTCCATTCTGTTTTGAAATCCTTTTGATTATTTTGCTTTGTTCTCTCATCTTTACTTTTGCCTAGAGGCTTATTTTGAGAGAGAAACTTGTATAAACTATTTATTTTACTTTCAAAATTTTGTATTGTCTATATATAGATAGCCGGCTTAAACTCCGCGAGTCGTGGCTAGATCTTTATACTATTATACTCTGCTATTTTGTTATATTATATCTATTTTTCTTGTGCGTTAAGTTTGTAGCTTCATGAGTACGTTTTGCACTTTTCAAATCATGTTTTTGAATTGTATCCTTCATCGGGCTTCTAGAATATATTACTTCTTCTATATATATGTATAAGCTTTAGACTTGTCGTAACCTTTGATTAACCTTTGCTTTACGACACGAGGTAAGGCTTAGGGTAATTAGGGTGTTACTTCTTTGTCAGCAGAGAGGAGGTCATCTTTGCTTCTCTCTAGCAATCTTTTTCTCATAAACAATATCGCGATACTGTTCCCGCTCTTTTGCCTTTTTAATCAGATTTTGGATATACCTTGCTGATAAACCACTATTTTATGATTTATCTTGTGTTTAATTGAGTGGTTTCATCAAGTCTTCACCACTTATTCATACTAATTGCATGGTTTTATATTTCCCTTCCTAGTTTCACTCTATGGTTGAAAACATGCTTCCTAGAGATCTTTAATTTGTGTATTTTAATTCTCTTTTATACCATTCGATGTCGTGATCCGTATGTTAAGTGTTTCAGGCTTCATAGGGCAGGAATGGCTTAGAAATGGGAGAGGAAGCTTGCAAAAATGGAAGGAACACAAGAAACTAAGGAGATGACCAGCGAGCATCGACGCGCATGCATGGCTCATGCGTGCGCGCGACATGGAGGAAATTGTAGCGATGCGTGCGCGTGCCTGAGGCGTACGCGTGGATTGGAGTCTGTACAAAAGACGCGAACCGTGACTGACGCGTATGCGTGACCTGCGTGATCTGCAGAATTAACAGAAAATGCTGGGGGCAATGTCGGGCCGTGTTTTGACCTAGTTCTCGGCCCAGAAACACAGAATAAAGCCAGGGAACTTGCAGAGACTCAACACACATACACACATTCTCATTAGGATAGTTTTTAGGTTTTAGATCTGAATCTAGAGAGAATTTACTTTTCCTCTAGGTTTTCTTTACATTCATAGTTCATTAGTTTATTGCTTTTGCTTTTGGATATTGAAAAGTCATCACTTCCGTTGAAGATACTATTCTAGTTTGTTTCTTTACTTGCTCTTTTATTTATTCCATATTCTCAATTTCTTGTTTAGAGTGGTAATTAGATTATTTTCATGGATTGTTAATGCAAAGGATTACTTTTACTTTTAATTAATTTTGAATATATATTTTATTTAAATTATTATGTCTCTTTTCTATTCCAAACTCCCAATAACGAAGATGATATCCATGTCAATAGAGTAGATTCCCTACTTGACATGGGGTTGATTAAGAGGAGACATTTGAGTTGGAATGCTCGAGTGGTTAGTTAAATTGGAAGTTGTTGGCTAATTCTGTATTTACTAACGCTAGACCTTCCCAAAGGAGAGGACTAGGTTTTGCGAATAAGAGTTAGCTCAATCAATTGACTTTCCTTTATTTAGTAAGGGTTAACTAAGTGAAAATAACAACCTCTTTATACTACACTTGAGAGAATTCTAACAAGGACAGAACTTCCAATTAATCATTCCCCCAGTCAAGGCTTTTTAATTTGAATAATATAAATTTCTTTTAATTTTCATTGCACTAAATTACAATTGTTTATTTTCTGTTAATCAACTCTCAAAACTCTCGGAAAACTCCTGATTAATAAATTAGCACCCTTTCTAGCAACTCGTTGGGAGACGACCTGGGACTCATACTCCCAGTATTTTTATTTAAAACTTTTGTGACAACCTTTCTAAATTGATGCGGCGGATTTTTCTGGTTAAGAGCTATACTCGCAACGCTGTTCTTATATTACAATCTCTTAATTGGTCTAACTTCTGCCACGCACCACTTGCTGCATCACAATTTGCAAGATGATTATTAGCAATGTCAATTGACATGAAACTGAAATTTTTTTTTGACAAACAAAAGTAGTAATAATAATAATAACAATAATAATTAATAAAATATAACACAAAAAATTAATTTTAACCATAAAACAAGAAACAACTTTAAGTATTAAAACAAAGTGTTGATTACGAATCAACCTTGCCTTAAGAAGGGCCGCATGTCATTGTGACAATCCAGCTATCAATACCATATGGAAGGAAAACAAACTACAGTTATTAATCTTATATATAGAGCTTTATATGCTACTTGCCTACTTGATATATATATATATATATATATATATATATATATATATATATATATATATATATATAATTTTAGATTATGTTGTTATATCTTTATAAATTGGACTTTTCCTGTGCAAATGTGTCTTATTATTAATGCAAGAGGCCATTCGTGTCATATTAAATCAATCAGTCTTATTACTAATGCAATATATCAATCAATCAACAAATTCAATTCAATTGATCACAAGTAGTCTAGTTGACATGAGTAGGCACTTGAGTAAACTAACCTGATTATCCCAATACCACGAGAAAATAACTAAAATTTCCAGTCAAGGTGCACTCGATGATTAGTATCTGAACAATTTAATTTGACTTAATTAGGCTCAGAAATACATGCATGAAAATGCTAAACGATTAATTTAGAATAGGTTTAATTACTCTGTTGGTCCCTATAGTTTCACCAAATTTTTAATTAGGTCCCTATACTTTTTTTCCATTCAATTGGGTCCCTACACTGCTTTTAATTTTGTAATTACGTCCTTTTCATGTTAAAAATGTTAAAATTAACATAATATTTTTACCAGAATGCATGCGGTCAAAGATTTAATTAAGTTTTTAATTATAAATACCTTCAATTTGCGAATAAATATTCAGTTAACTCTAATATTTTTTACACTATGAAGGACTTAATTATAAAATTATAGTAGTGTAGGGATCCAATTGAAAGGAAAAAAAGTATAGGGACCTAATTAAAAATTTGGTGAAACTATAGGGACCAACAGAGTAATTAAACCTTTAGAATAACAATTGGATGCCTGTTTACCTGAAGCACAAATGTCACTCCAAAAATTCCCATGAAGAGACAACTTAGTCACTCCCTTGAAGACATTCATTTGATCTATTTTCTAGCATTGAACTCGTTAAATATCTGAGTCAAAACATTACAATAACTACTATCCCAATAAGAATCTAGTATGCTGTATTATACTATAAAATTATTTTGTTGCAAAGGATGGGGATGGAACAGAGACACATTGTATAAAGAAATTGCCGATTTATCTCCAAATTAAACAATTAATTAAATAGGTTTTCACTACTTACTTGGCATAGAACGAATGTGTTGAATATTAAAAGTATTCTTCACTTGTAAGGAGTGAGATTTAGAATCTTGATCATCACCTAGATTAATACTTTGCCAACCGAAATTAAGAATGAGAAGAATGGTCACTTGATAGATAGCCTGGGAAAGCAAATATATAAAAAGATCATAAAGTGATAGGATCCAAAGAGATATATATAATATGTTTCCAGGCTACACACAACTAGATGATGATCCACAACAGAATAATGTGTAAGTTTAATTTCTCCGCACGGTATTAAGAATGATGTACTCTAGCTACTACCTGTATCATCAAGTTCCTCCACATGACATTAGTTATAAGAGATTCCCTAAAAGATTGAGCAAGAGCACAGAGTGTGAAATTAAGACGAGAGACATTGTAAAAGGCATAAATCAGATCCAAATGAAGCAATACAAACCTTCAGCGAATCGGTGATCTGCGCATAAGGCTGTCAGTTGGTGGTTTCGTAGAATTGCACCTAAACAAGGGAATTCTCCAATGGAATTGCACCTTTTTCCTAGAATCAAAGAAAATAGCAAAATTCCATTAATGGAAATGTAAAGAACAGGAAAACACACTTGGTATACTAAACTAATAATATCTTAGAATTGACTATTAAAGATTTGAATATTCATACTAGCAGCAACTAAACAAACTGTATTTACCACGAGATCATCCAAATCAAACATATAATTTATTTAAAAATAAAGTCAATTCTTAAATTCAAGTCCTGAAACTTGAAATTAAACAAGTATACCAATAAATTATTAAGACCATCAGCAATCCAGAGACAACAAATTGCATCAATTTTAGAAATGAACCTACTTAGGATACACTTGCTTAGATAACATAAGCCTAGATAACATTTTGACATACTTAGGATACACTTGCTTTATCAACCAAGTAGAAAAGGCACTTGTTAGTTGTTACTTCTAATCCAAACATGAACAATATATATTGATGAAAAAAACTACAAATGAATCAATGAACATACAAGTATACAAGGCACTGTATGCCAAGTAAGGAACATACTACATAAAAGTAAAACACTTTCCCATTTAAATAATTAAACATTAGCTAGAAACCTTATAGAATAATAAGGAATTAAGAAAACTTACAAAATCTAGCAAATGTAATAGAAAGCATAACAGTACAAACAATGATAAGGGCCAATCTCCTACAAGCCATAGCTGATCTTTGTTAATTATCTATAAATATACAAATAAAATGGTATACATATAGTTAATTATTATTATAACAGTAGATGATGAATGATCCAATACAGAAGCCATCAATGGAGAAGAAAACTCAGAGCATAGACAGTGAATCAGAAAATGGTGACACAACAAAGAGGGCACAGGATTCGGTAGTCCAAGAACCTTTAGACCACTTAGTAGTCCAAACTAAAAACATATTTTTGGAGTTTTTTTATCAATTACTACGTAGTCCTTGAACTAATTTTAATTACAAATTAACCCCATATATTTTATTTAATTATAAAAATAATTTTTTATTTTATAAATTATTATTTTATCAATTATCTATTATATTTATTAACAATCAAATACAAAAATAACAACCAATTATATCCTCCATTCATCCTAATAATTCCAATTGATTAAAAAATTAACTTTGATCTCGTTACGTTCGTCCATGGCTTCCAAATCGTGTTTCCTTGAAATTCAATCGATTGGTTTTTCAAAACAATCGATTGAATGATAACTCAATCGATTGGTTTACACTATATCACAAAACAATCGATTGAAAGTTGTAAGGTAGAATGGTAAAAAGCTTAAACCAATCGATTGTTTATACTTTCCAATCGAATGAATGCCTCAAAACAATTGATTGTTGTTGTTACTCAATCGATTGAATTCACAAAAACAACATGGATTTGCCAAATACAATCGATTGGAAAGTGATGACATTAAAGTTTTAGCCAAATTCAATCGATTGGTAATGTAATCCAATCGATTGGAAGGTGATGAAGTTGAATGTTTTGCCAATTTCAATCGATTGGTAATGGTACCCATCTACTCAATCAATTGTTTTTTATTATACCAATAAGCTATTGAACCAACTTGGTTAAACTTGGTTACCAAAATAATTTCGTCATGTAGTATCACGGATTTAATTAATACTAGTAGAAATACATTTCCTTCGTCCAAACTAGACCAAACTACAGGATCAATGATTTAAGTTAAGTGATAAAAATTGTTCTTATGTTAATACATTGATATTGGTGCAAGAAGATAATAAGATCCTGATCATGGTGATTGAAAAAAAAAATTGGATTAATGAGGATTTGTACAACCTATTTGTGATTTATGAAAGTAGAATAGAATAAATTGTGCAAAATCCTACAGAATTCTGAAAAATGAGAACATTACCAATTGATTGAGTAGATGGATATTCCATTACCAATCGATTGAAATTGGCAAAACATTCAACTTCATCACCTTCCAATCGATTGGATTACATTACCAATCGATTGAATTTGGCTAAACCTTCAATGTCATCACTTTCCAATCGATTGTATTTGGCAGATCCATGTTGTTTTCGTGAATTCAATCAATTGAGTAACAACAACAATCGATTATTTTGAGGCATTCATTCGATTGGAAAGTATAAACAATCGATTGGTTTAAACTTTTTACCATTCTACCTTACAACTTTCAATCGATTGTTTTGTGATATAGTGTAAACCAATCGATTGAATTTCAAGGAAACACGATTTGGAAGCCATGGACGAATGTAATGAGATCAAAGTTAATTTTTTAATCAATTGAAATTATTAGGATGAATGGAGGATATAATTGGTTATTATTTTTGTATTTGATTGTTAATAAATATAATAGATAATTGATAAAATAATAATTTATAAAATAAAAAACTATTTTTATAATTAAATAAAATATATGGGGTTGATTTGTAATTAAAATTAGTTCAAAGACTACGTAGCAATTGATAAAAAAACTCCAAAAATATGTTTTCTACTTGGACTACTAAGTGGTCCAAAGGTTCCTGGACCACCGAATCCTGAGCCAACAAAGAGTGGTAGTGAACTTAAAGTCAAACCAATAAGCCAATCATCAATGGCAGCAAGATCATCACAAGTAGAATAAACAAAGAACAAAATTATAATTCAACACTAATAATAACAAGCAATTCTCAACTGTGACACGAGAAAGCTTCTAACACATACATCACTATAGAAATTGAACCAGACACAGAAAAAACACTAATTAAATACAAAATTGTGATATAGAACCCTAATTAAATTTAACACAGGCCCTAATTGCCTAAATCAGGAAAAAAAATTAAAAGCCTACCTATTGTGACGAGGGAGAGCGAATCGAGCAGGGATAGACGAAGCAAAGGCAGCACGATTAGCAAAAAAATTGTAGAACCAGAAAATATTGTAGAACCCTAAAAACCAGAACAACGAATCCTCAAAAAAATTGTCAAACCAGAAAATTCATACACACCATTGATCTCTATTCAGTGCTAATGTCTCACTTCATCGTCACTACCATCTCAGTTCTCCATCTCGGTTCATCATCACCAAGGCTAACTTGTCGTTCTTCACTGTTCTTTGTCTCTAAGAACAGAGAATGAGCAGTTTTGACCAAGACCGACTGAGTGGTTACGAGAGGGATAGAGAGATTTTGAGACATTAGAATGTAGAGCCGGAGTGGTGAGTAGAGATGAATCAATTACAAATGAAGAGTGTGACGTAGCGTCACAGAGTTATCTTCTTCGCAGTGTCGCATCTTCGCATCTCAATCCCATATCAGTCACCGTCGCACCTCTTTCTCATGGCCACAGCTTAGTTCCTATCGCAGCTCGCCCCGCCTCCTCTGTTCTGTTGCTCTCTACCAGTCGTGGTTCCGTTACTCAATGCCTCCCTGCCATTAGCCATCGTCTGTCCAGTGCCGGCACCGTAAATGAGTGTTTGAGAGATGAGAGTGTGTGGTTTTGGAGATAAACAAGCAAGGGTTTCAAGAGAATTAAAAGGGGAAAAGGGATTTTACTTTTTTAGAGATATCAGAGTGTTCAAATCCAAAGCGATCCAAATTAAATTACTCATCCAATTTAATCCAAACCGAAAATCAATTTAAATTGCATTCATTCAGATTTGATTGGATTCTATTTTTTACAAACCACTGGATCGAATCAAATTTTAGATCTACTTTTTATAACCAATCCAATCCAATCCAAACTGCACAATATGCTATAATATTATTATTTTATTATTATATTTACAATTATACTTATAACATGTTATATTTTTTATACATTTTTATATTATTCATGTATTATTATTATTTAATAAATATTTCATGTTCAAAATTTTATTTATTTATTTATTTTAACTAACCTATAATTTTATTTCTATTGTTATATTATTGTTAGCTTTTTAAGATATTGTTAAGACTTGTTATGTCATTGTTGATTATTTAAAATTTGATGTTGAGACTTGTTATATGTATTTAATTTTTTTAATTTATAAAACCACAAATCCAATCCAATCCAAATCGCTTGAAATTGGATTGGATTGGATCATTTTTTTTAAAAAAAAAAGCATCCAATCCAAACCGCACCACAAACATCCCAATCAGAGAGGTTTCAGAGAATTAGAAGGGAGAAGGGAAAGGGAAAAGGAAAGGGTTTTTCAAGATTAAGGGTAAAGAAAGGGTTTCACGGGTTTATTAAGAAGGAGGGTGAAAACGGCAAAGAATTTGGTAAACTATGATTTCTTATAAGTAAGTATTCGGTATTTAAATTTCATCTCATGTATGCAATAATTCATTAACTAGTGACAAACTATTAAACAGAATTTTGATCTGTAACAGATTAATTATTGACTTGTCGAGTGAAGAAATACGAAAAAGGTAAAGGTATATATGATGGCGGATTTCAAGTTGGATTCACAAAAATAAATGTACTAGTTTATTTTAAAAAAAAAAAAAGGCATCTATTTGGCCTAGGAGTCAGCCAGCTTAATTTGCTACTTTTTCTGGTTAATTGAGCTAAGTCGTTTAGGCTTGCATTTTTACGAGTTTGATTTTAGAGTCAAATACACACGACTTTGGGACTTTAATTATTCTCTCGTTTAAAATAGCTTTAGATTACTAACAAAGTTGTGACAAATTATATTATCGTGCTTGGCAAATTTACTTCAAACTTTTCATGAATTTTCTATGGATTTATATAGAGGTTAGCGATTAGTAGCAACATAAAATAAGTGAGGAAAGTCTATCAGTTGTTAAACAGTCGCTAATTCCTCACTAAATAAACTTTTGATTAGTGACTCAATGGCGACCAGTTACTTCTAACATTTTCTCGATTAGCTTTGGATTTGTTATAACTCTATGACGGATTTCCAGCGAGATTAGCGAGTAATTTGCTACAAAATAGGTAGGATATAGCTTTTGCTTTGCGACAAGATTGCAGTTGCCAAATCGCTCGCTAAATTAACCTTGCGATAACTTAACGACAAATGTATTTCACTTGCTAATCAGTGACTTGAAATCAGCGAACGAAGTGTGTCAGTTGTTAAACGGTCGCAAATTTCTTACTACTTAGGTCGTAGGCGCTCAATATCCATATTTCCACTTTAGCGACTAATTAGCAAGGAACACTTTCCTAGCTGAATGATTTATCCGTTGAAATGAGTTAGCGACGACTGTTTTCTGTTGCTACCCTAATTTTGATTTTGCAATATTATGCGACAAATTAGCGAGAAACTAGTTGCTAGCTAAAAATAAAAACTTTTGTTACAAATTCGCTTGAAAATTGCTCATCGCAAAATGCATTTCAAGTCTTTGTGATGGATTAGGTAGTAACATTGTTCCTCACTAATTAGCCTTTTCGCATAAAGTTTATTTAGCAACGAACTAGTGTGCGAATTGTTTCTCACTAATTGTATATCAAACACTTGCGACGGAATAGTGACAATAATATCCCTCGTACTATAATTTTATTCGATTGAACCCTTAAGTGACTGATTTGTTAGAACATTGTCACTCGCTAATTAATTTGTGACAAATTAGCGAGAAAATTTTCCTCGCTCATTTTTTAGCTACAAAGTCAATTTGCGAGAAACAAACTTTCTCGTGAATCTCTCGCTACTCAGTCGCTTTTCTTATGTTCGAATATTTTGTGACTGCTCATTAATTTTGTCGTTAGTGCGTCACTAATTTCTTGAAAATTAGTGACTAATTAGTGACAAAAAATATTTCTCACAAAAATTCGTCGCTAATTTGTCAAATTCTTGTAGTGTGTGCGAACGCTCTCAACAGTAGGCATATCCCTGTGTGTGCGTGTGCCCCAGAATGTACGTACGCATGTTTTCAAATATTCATAGGGTGTGCGTACACACAAGTCAAACCATAGCCACTTCTCAAAGCACGCACACAGCAATGTGTGTGCGCATACAAATCAGAACTCACAATTTCTGCAACATCAAAAAAATCATATTTTTGACTCAAACTTCTAACGATCATATCTTTTTCTACAAAATTTCGATTTCCACGAAGTATATACCATTTTAAAGCTTTTTGAATTATCTTTAGTTTGATATAAAATTCATTCAATTTCAAAAACTATACCTCAAGATATGATCCGCCCAAGTTCGTCAAAAATCTATTTTTACCAAAAATGTTTAAAACTCAATTTTACGAAAAATCTCAATTCAAAACCAAACAATTCCCAACCCAACAATACCAAGACCACAATAAAAAGTCCTACCAATCCTCTCTCAACTCAACCATCAATAATATCCCAATTACACCATTCTACACCATCAAAATCCTTATTCATCAACATCCAAAATCATCATAAACACTCATAATTCTCCTCATTCATCAATAACATTCCCATTAATCGTCATTAATCATCAACAATACCAACAACTCTCAACAATCATAATAAATCTCAACATCAACAACCATTAACATATAATATCACTCCTCAACCATATCCACTCCATACAATATTATATCAATCACTAAATCACAATTCACATTCAATTAACATATATATTCAATTCAATCTTATCCAAAGGTCAACTAACCTAAGTGTCTAGAAACATTACATATTACATAAAGAAAACAAAAACCATACATTGGTCGATTTCCAAAATACATCAAACACCAAAACGAAGCCACCAAGCTCAATCCAAAGCCTCAAACCAACTTCAACAAACACCAAAACTCAATCTAACATCACGTAACATACAAACATCAAACCCAAGATTCACAAAAACAACTAAACACAAGGCTTTAGTGAAATCATACCTTATCCAACGAGATTAGGGATAAATTTCAATAATCACCCGCAACTAGAGATCACCTAAACAAATAAAATCACAAAACTTACTCAAAAACCAAACCCAAAAATGCAAAATTATTAGGGCTGGAAACTGGAGATTGAGTTTCGATTTCTTACCCACAAAACTTAGCTAGAAATGAAGAGCTTGATGAGAGCTTCGTGTGGCCACAAATGGCTCGTCAATCGGAGTTCCGTAACTCAAGTTATGGCTCACAGAAAGTGACAATGAATAGTGACACCCCTTTTCTTCTCCATTCTCTCTCAATCCGCGCCTCTCTCTCTCTCTCTCTCTCTCTCTTTGTGATGAAAATGAGCTGAAAGCTCATTTGTTAGGGTATTTATATGTTGGACTTGGGCCCAACTTGGGTCCTGTCCAACCCGCTATGTATTTTTGGTTCGTTTGGCCCACTTTGGGTCAAAACCTTTAAGATTAGTGTCCGATTGTTAATTCTAAATTATTTTTGTCCTTTCAAAATAATAAATTAAATTTTCAAAATCACATTTTCCAAAATACGTGGTATCAGACAGACTAGAGCCAATACTACCGGCTTAAGCTCCGATATGTATTTTTATAAAAATTTTCTGCAAAAAATACATTTTTCAACTCAAAAAAATTCATTGAATTCAAATTTCACTTTTATATTTTAAAAAAAATATTTTTATATTTTTGAACCGATTTTGGGGCAATTAAAATTATTATTTTATTAAAGCGTTCACTCCAGTTCTTACATTGAGGGTTGTTCTTTTGAAATTATTGTTGAATTGGTCTTAAATTTTTTGATAAATTAGCCACCCAAGGTATATTTATTACAAATCAAAAAATTTTAGAACAAAATTAAAACAAAATAAAATTTAAGGGTATTTTTTGAGTTTATTGAATATGTCACATTTATATAGACCATTAGATTTTATTAGATGAATATCAAAGGCTAACATAAAAGAAGAGTATTGATGGACTCTAATAAATACAAAATATCCTAGTACATAAATAAATGCTTTAAATGATAATACTTTAATACACAATACTTTAAACGGTAACAAAATCTTTTATTTTTAAATAATTAAATATAAAACATATAAATACAAAAAATATGAGTATTTTTATTCATTAAGAAAAATTATTTTGCAAAAAAGTTTTATAATATTAAAAAATTATATTAAAATAATATTTTAAACTGTAAAATAAAAATATAAAATAATTAAAATTTTATTTTATATTACTTGACAAATAATTAGATTATTATGTTCAAAATTTATTAACTAACTATTTTTGTTAAAGATATTATTATATAATATAATTTTTCTTCAAAATATTTTAAAAATATAATTTATTTAAAATATTATATATAATACATGAAAATATTAACTTTTTCATCTTTTTAATTTTTTTTAGAAAAACATAATAAATAAGTAAAAGTGATTTTATGTTTGGATACTTTAGTTAAAAGCACTTATTTAAAAGATGTTATTGTTTGGATACAAAAATACAAAAGTACTTTTATAATAATAAAATTACTTAAAGGAACATTTAATCATAAAAGAATTTATTAATAATAATAAAAAAATTATTTATACTAATTTATTTGATGTGATAATTGATCTCTTATATTGTCTCTTATTTCTTCCATTGCCCGAATATCTTCTTGTGTTGGTTCTTCCCATTTATTAATTTCATAATTTGTTGATCTATTTTTTACAATAGTACCGTCATCTTTATTGGCTTGTAACGAAACAATATCTTCAAACTTTTGTGAAATACTTATGTCATCAGAATCCATTATTCTTATAAAAGTATGAAGGGTGAAACATGCAACAATGATATCACGCTGGATTTTAAATTTGGCTCTTAATGGCATGTTTTGTAGTATCTTCCATCTTGCTCTGCATACCCCAAAAGTCCTTTCAATTACTGTCCTTAAACTTGAATGACAATAGTTGAACTTTTCATTGTTTGATCTAAAATTTGGTGCTAATCTAAATTGTGGAATATGATACCTTGTATGACGATAAGGTCCTAAGAATCCCTTAAAGTTGGATAACCAGCATCAACTAAGTAATATTTACCTGAAATACATCAAAAAATATACAAAAATCAAGCCACATATTATCATGGAAATGAATGTAACCTCAAAATAAACTTAAATGACATAACTAACCTTCTAGTGGATGTGAAAAATTTAGCTTTTTTGTTCGAAGTGCCTCCGTAAAAATTCTTGTATCATGTGTAGAATATTTTCAACCAGCCCATATAAATGTAAAATACATATTAAAATCACACACAAATTATAAAATAAGATAACAAAGCAAAAAATACTATTCACAATGTCATTATTAAATAAAGTTCCAAAATATAAAATCAAAACACAAATTATAACATTGTCACTAAATTAAAGTTCAACAATAACGATAATAAGAATTCATGCAGAAAAAAATAAAAATAAAGTTTAGAGACGGTTCATGTCATTCAATTTAAAAGATTCTAGCCATCCAAGTTGTTGATTGGGATCATCACTCAATGCAATGAAAGTTTCTCTATATTGTGGCTTAGCCATTAATCTAATTCCCAAATAGAAGTGTGGACTATATGGTTCTAGGCCAGGTAATTTGCGTAACAACGTGATGCAATTTTCTATGGAGTAAGGATCATCTCCCTTAGTTGTAGCTTTTGACTCCACACCAACCAAAATACGATCAAGTGAGTCCTGTAATCTAAATGCTATTCCAGCTCGTTTCTCAACTTTTTTGTTTGAAGTCTTCCTTCTTTTCTCTCTAGTAGGCCTTTGAACAACTGTATAATTAGTAATGTCTTCTTCAATAAATTCATTTGTATAATTCATGTCACCTCTACTCTCTAAATCTTCATTGTTCTGATTAAATTCTTCAGGATTTGGATCTTCCGATGGCACTTAAGCCCAATAACCAGTAGCTACGATGTCCTTGAAATATTGTTCAAACCTATCTAAAGATTTAGGACCTTCATTCTTAAACTTAGTGAATTCTGGATTAATCTGTTTAAAATATACAAAAGAATAAATATAAAAGATATCTAATAAATTTTAAAGATAAAATTAACTTATTATATTATTTTATAATGCAAAATTAATATACCTTAATTTTATCAGTCCACCAAGATTTAGAAGCTAAACTGTTTTTTTCTCATGATCCCAACCAAGACCAGTCTCTTGTCCAACTAATTTAGCCCATAATTGAAAATAAGATTTAAGAGCATCCCATCTATTAGTTGTCTACGCACATATGGAAGTCCTGTTCTCTCTCTAATTTTTTTTTATAGAATTTTCCAACCAATTTTGCTGAAATGTTTATTAGGTCTATTACCATCTCGTATCTCTTCCACACAAATAGTCAAAAATATTTCAGTATTTCAATCATTCCATTTTGCTTTTATAGTTTCTACTTCTCCTTCATTTGTTGCATCTTCGTTTTCAATATTCACTTTACTAGAACCCCTTCTTGGATTTAGTTTTGGAGCCATACTATATAAATTATAAATCATATCAAATTTTATAATGTATAATGTTAATAAAATAAATTGTAATATAAATAATAATCGTGAATATAATAACACACTAAATAAAAATAAAATACTATGATAAAAGTCAAATAAAAATCACAAATAAATTAATAATAATAATGACAAAATGATAAAAAAATAAAAAAACAAATAATAATAACGTAAAGTAATATGAAGACAGAGACAATATAAAAAGAAAGCAAATAATAATAACAATATGAAAAAAATAGTAAAAAAAATAAAAGAAAGCAAATAATAATAACTTACAGTAATATGAAGCCTATAATAATAACAATATAAAGAAGAAAAGGGTAAAAGAAAAGAACCTAATGATTTGTTGTTGAGTGTATAGAAAAACAATAATATTTTAACTTTCAACCTTTATATATATATATTTCACAAAAGCTGAACCAATATGTTATATTTTTATTTGTGAATCATTTCAGATTTTTTATTTTTTTATATTTTGATACTTGTATATTTTTTTATATTTATATATGATTATATTTTATATCAAATTATTAAAGATTTTATCTCAAAATATTACATGATTATGCAATAGTAAATTTGGTAAAATATTACATAATAATGTTTCCAAAATATCAGACACAGAATCCTAAAAATCTCAAACATCAAGCTAAGGTTAACACGGTATAAAATATAAATTCATCTATGAAAATAAAAATAAAAATAAAAGATATCACGTATAATTATAGCAAAAGAAAATAAAAATTGCGTTGGTTTTGTATGAATTAGTTAATTGACTTTTCATATATGTATTGAAAACACAAAATAGATAAAAAAAAAAATAGCATGAAGAGAACCAGAAATTACCAGAGGAGCTGTGGTTTGAGTTGGAACCTAGGCATGAAGGAGACATTGAATGTATAGTACATTCATCTATGAAAGAAAGGGGTTAAAAGATGTCTTTTTAAAATTTTAGTAAGGATATTTTTGTCTATTAATGATTACAAAACATCTTTTTTTTAAGAAAAAAAGATCTTTTAAAAAAAGATGTAAATTGTAGCTTCTCAAAAAAGATAATTTTTTTATTTTTCTAGTGCTTTTACTTTTACTACTAAAAATTTGTCAAACACACTACAAAATAAAAAAAAATCTTTTTTAATTAAAAAAGATCTTTTTTTTATCAAAAAAATGGTATCCAAACATGCACTAAGACCTAAACTAATTAAATTTACAAATTAAAATATTAAAATTGTATACAAAGTCAAACTATTCCAAAAATATAGTTATATAAATATACTTTTTTTATGCCTTTTCCAAAATAATATATACACTATATTATTTCTTTTACACCTATATATATGGATTTGTCTAAAAAAATTGAAAAAAATAAATTATTATTTATTTAGTTTTTTCAAAAATTTTGACAAAAAAAATTAATATTTTCATGTATTATATATAATTTCTTAAATAAATTTTACTTTTACTAATATTTTGATAAAAAATTATATTATATAATATACTTAACAAAGTATTTAGTTAATAAATATAAATATAATAATTTAATTATTTGTCAAGTAATATAAAATAAACTTTAATTATTTTATATTTTTATGTTGTAGTTTAAAATATTATTTTAATATAATTTTTTAATATTATAAATTTTTTTTACATAATAATTAATCCTAATGAATAAAAAATACTTATATTTTTTGTATTTATCTCTTTTATACTTTTTGGAACAAAAAACTTTCACCTTTTTATAATGAAATATGTGATAATCTTTTTAATATATATATATATATATATATATATATTCTTTTTATATATTAAATAATTATAATAATATAATAACATTAAAATCAAATAACATATTAAATTTGTTACATTTAAATTTAAAAAATTATATATTTTATTCTTGGCTTTAATAAAATATATTTTTAATAAATTATATATGATGAAAATTATTTTGTGAAAGATATTTGTATACCAATTTCTCATATATATATTAGAAATAATAAAAAAAATGATCTTATTATAAATATATAATTATAAATATTATATATATAAAACTATAAATGTTAAATTTAAAAAATAATTTTAAATTATTATCTACTTAATATTATCACAAAATAAATATGAATAAGAACGACTAGAAGAGAGAGTCATGAGGTGACATATATATTAGAGAATTTAAAGAATAAAAAAATATATACCAGACCTATATCAATCACTATTACATACACATATGATACATATACGTAGTTGATACATATTATTTATTCAGTTTTTCTAAAAAAATTTAAAAATATATTTTCATGTATTACATATATAAAATATTTTAAATAAATTATATTTTGACAAATATTTGATAAAAAATTATATTATATAATAATATTTTTAACAAAAGTAGTTAGTTAATAAGTATTGAATATAATAATCTAATTATTTATCAAGTAATATAAAATAAAATTTAATTATTTTATATTTTTATATTATATTTTAAAATATCATTTTAATATATTTTTTAATATTATAGAAAATTTTTCTATAATAATTAACTTTAATGAATAAAAAATATTTATATTTTTTGTATTTATATGTTTTATATTTTTAATTACATAAGTTTGATTAGTTTAGGTTAAACTAATATAAGTAAATATATAATGTGATAGGTATGTATTTAGAATTATATTATTTATTCTATTTTTCTAAAAAAATATTGAGAAAAATAAAAAAGTTAATATTTTTATGTATATATAATATTTTAAATAAATTATACTTTTAAAATATTTTGATGAAAAATTATATTATATAATAATATCTTTAACAAAAGTAGTTAGTTAATAAATTTTGAATATAATAATTTAATTATTTGTCAAGTAATATAAAATTAAATTTTAATTATTTTATATTTTTATGTTACAGTTTAAAACATCATTTTAATATAACTTTTTAATATTATAAAAATTTCTTACATAATAATTAATCTTAATGAATAAAAAATACTCATATATTTGATATTTATATATTTTATATTTAATTATTTAAAAATAAAAAATTTTATTGTCATTTAAAATATTATGTATTAAAATATTATCATTTAAAGTATTTATTTGTGTACTAAAATATTCTGTATTTATTAGAGTCTATTAATACTCTTCTTTTATATTAATCTTTAATTTTTATCTAATAAAATCTAATAGTCTATATAAATATGACACATCCAATAAACACATATTGTGCTGTTTTAGACATGCCTTTCTCTTTTAGTCTTTTTCATCCGCTATCGCCTTTTTTTTTTTTTTTTCAATAGCGTTATTAGTAGGAAATGTTAAGTGTTAATTAATATTCCTACATCTAACTTACAATGTTTTTATTCACACTTTTATGTAATTTAACTTTAGTCCTAAAAGTTATTTTGTTTGTTGTCAAATATGTTTATAGAGCCGCCCGTAACTGAAAGGTACTTTAATAGAAAGAAAAGAGAAAAAAGTGTGTTTTTACGTAGGCTTGAAAAATGAATAAAAGGGTGCATGTATTACGAGATCACTAACGTAACAATTCCCGTGTGTTCACGTTGATTTTTGTAACTTGATAAGCCAAATTTGAGAATGGATCCTCTCAATTTTTTTAATAATTGAGAAAATAAAGTGTAATTTTTTATTATTAATTTTATAAGTGAAATCAAAAATAAATATGAAAGAGAATAATATCATAATCGAATCGGTGATCGAACCGGTCAGGTCACTGGGTCACTGAGTCATTGGTTCAACTGGTAGATCACTGGTTGAACCGATTGACCCGGTCCTATGTAAATAAAAAATAAAATATAGTCAAAAATTTAAAATTAAAATTTAAAATACATATTTTCACTAACATTTTAAAAATATCTAGCTATTCTAAAACAATATGAAACAGGAACAATAAGTATTTTGTTAATTTTATTCTATTATAAATATTTTTATTTTTTATATTAAAATAACTATTATTTTCGAATTTTAATAATTTATTAATTAGTTTATATCTATTATACTATTATATACTACAAGTATTTATTGAAAAATAATATTAATAGATATTATATAATTATAAAAAAAATAAATGAGTTTTTAATTATTATTAAATAAAAATATAATTAATTTAAAAATAAATGAGTTTATAACTAAAATTAAAATAAATTAAATAGAAGTAAATTATTTGCTGAAAGATATATATATATATATATATATATATATATATATTAATTTGCATATATATTGATAATAAAGATATATATATATATATATATCATGTTTTTTCCTGAAGAGTGGGGTAAGAACCCATCTTCGACATTTTGAAAAAATCTTGAAATTCAAGTGGTTCGATCGAACTCGGTCGAACTAATCTTACCGAATTTGACCGATTTGCACCGGTTCATTACCTCATCCAGTCAGATTATCGGACTGGACCGATTTAGAGTTCGGTTCACCAATTTTTTGGTTCGATCCGATTTTGCTAACAGTGTTTTACCCTCTCAATTTTTTTTTAATAATTGAGAGAATTCATTTTTAGCCAAATTTAGACCCATAGTCTGTAGAAGAGGGAAATTATTTTTTTTATTTATTTTTGAAAAAACAGTTGAGAATCTTGATGGGCCAATAATGTTCCTTTGAGTAACGAGACACGTAATAGTCAATACTACCAAGCACCACATTATCATACGTTAATCTTTTATAATTAATTAGATTTTCTTTTAAGTCCTATACTTTGCCCCACATTCTTCTAACAAAATTATAGGAAAATTCCACCAAATATATACATAATGGTGTATTTTGAAATTGTTTGAATGAATTTCTAAAAGAAGTTTTTTTTGTTGAATTATTTTTTTTAAAAGATCTTATTAAAAAGTAAAAATAATTTTATGTTTAGATATCTTATATAAAAAATTTTTTTATTTATTAATTATATTTGAATATAATAATATAAAAATACTTATTTATTTATTATGTAAAAAATATATATTTTTTTAAATATTAAAATAATAACTTTTCAAAAAAAAACTATTTTTTTTAATTTTTCTAGTATTTTTAATTTTACTATTAAAAATTTACCAAACACGTTAAAAATTATAAAAAATATTCTTTTTTATTAAAAAATGATATTTTTTATCAACTTAACACCCAAACAAGCACTTTATTTAGGATTATTAAAGGAAAAATTTAACACAGGGAATGAGCATATCAGGCAGGTGATCGAATCGTACTTTCAGAATAACTACTGTTCAGGTCAGGTAACCACAGAACAATGAAATTCAACTCTCATATCTCATGTAGCAGAAGAATTTCCATCAAAGGAAATTCAAGAGATTGAGGTGTATCATTCTCTTAGTTGTCTAGCACCTGTTATGGAAGAACGCCCACAACATATGTACAAGAACTCAGTAATGTTGAATAGCCTAACATGCTAACTGGAAAATTGACCAAAAATCATCATGACATAGAAGAGCAAGTGTTTATCATTTCCTCTATCGCCCGGAAGTTTTCTGCAGCAGCAATCCATATTTAAGACTTGAGCACCCTCTCAATGGCAGCCACATAAAACTCCTTTGGCATAGTGCCAATTACAGAATCACATTTCTCGCCATTTTTAAACAGCAGAACCACTGGTACAGCCTTAATTTCGTAGTCATCAGCAATTTCCATATCAGTGTCTGTGTTCACCTTGAAGCACTTGAGTTTCCCAGCATACTCAATTTCGATCTCATCCATCACACGGTGTACCATCTTGCACGGGCCACACCAATTTGCATAGAATTCAACAAGGACTGGGGTTTCACTGTTCAGAATCAAATTTTCCCATAGGTCTTTTGTTACTGGTGTAGCTGCTAAACAATAACAAGCACAGAGAATTAAGAAACCATCTAATGATTCAAGCCATAATACATATTGACATACCAAATATGACAAATTGGAAAGACGAACAACTCAGTAGGAAACATCAATGAATAGAGGAATTAACCTTTAACCAACAAGTAGTGTCATCTTTCAACAAACACATACACACTATGTCTTAGTCTTTTCATTTTGTAGTGGAGGGAAGACAATGTATCTCATTTGTTAGATTATACTCCAAAACTGTGATTTAATTCAAGCAAACTAGAAGCTTGCAGGTTATTTGAGTATATAGTAAAGATCAGGTAGCAGATACATTCAAGCCTGTTAACAGAACCACGAGGAGAAAAGACATGACCCGAAAGCAGTCACAACACTGGGTGCTCAAAATAAGAGAGAAAGGAGAAGGGGGAGACTTGAGAAGGGCGACACAAATAAGTAAACAATGTGCACAAATTTTCAAGTTGGCTACATAGTTCTAAAAACTTGAAAGCATTAGAATTATTGGAATAAAGTTACAAACTCAAACAAGGAATCAACCCACTAATCAACTAGGAAAAAATGCAACTTCCTCGGAATTTAAACAAGCAAAGGAATCTTAGGTCTATAATTCTTGTGATTTGTTGTCATAAGAATAAATCTTCATGAAGATCCTGTATTCTGGTTTTTCTGGTCTTACCAACATAATTATAGGTAACAAACTTGCATTATATTCCTATCATAACTCAGCAAGTTATGCTGGGCACTAGTGATGGACAAGGAACCTTCATTAGATAAATTATATCTCAACCTCTATTCCTATGACTAAATCCATTTCCGATTTCCATGAAATTTCAAGTACAGTTCCCCCCTCAAAATTACAGAGAATAAAAAGAAATACATGATCTGAATGGTCGAATGCATTTCTCTAGGTTGACTACTCACATGATGTGAAGATAATAGTCAAGAATCATTAAATGATTTGACACCTTTGACTAAACTGTTTGACATAACACTATCTACATCTCAACTATGATATTCACATGAATGGAAGTATTCGCCCTTTCTCTAGATAGTATTTTACAAAAAGGGGTTAGAAAAGTGTAGCTGAATGCTGCCAGCTGATTTAAGTAGTTACAGTAGTGGAAGTTAGTTATTTAACTCAAGTGTAACAGCCAGAGTTGGAAGGTTAACTAGAGTTAGTTAGCTTGCTAATTGTGTACATAAGCTCTAACGTGTAGCTTAGCAAGGTGATGTTCATTACCATAAACCAGCTTTCATTTTCTGATCTTTTCACTCCGCTCTGCATTTTCTCTCTACTTCTCTCACTCACTACAACAACTCTGCACTATAGAACAGAGTTTCCACAAAAAGGAAAGCAAGTCTGCATTCTATTTTAAAACAGATGATTAACCACATGTCAACAGGCATTTTCGCTTAATTCTTTTATGAAATATTTTTGCGGCCACAGGCGCGCGATGGGATCTTTAAGTTTAAAAATCAAAGTCAGTTCTCTTTCAACACTCCAAAGGCCTTATATATGTCATTAACAATCCATGGAATTGCAGGGCGAGAAGTGGAAAAATAATACTAATAACAATTTCTTTTCTTTCTAGACTCTAGAACAAAAACAGCAAATACATATTGGTGATCAATAACCATCCAAGATCAAATACGAAGAAAATCTCCATGGAAATTCAAGGCATCTATTTCCAATTTATTACCACTCATTGAGTTACCATATCAACCTGCTTCTCCACATTAAATCATTTACCAGTAACTAGTATTATAAAGATTCAACAAGCAGCTTATTGAAATTTACACACCGCATCAGACCCTAGAAGCATCATTCAACCAATTACAAAATCAGGCCAGAACCTAATAACAGCAACATGAACAAGTTCAAGTCACTTAATATCGCATGATCCTTGAGAACTCATTATTGATATTTAGTTCAAGTCACCAATTATAGAAGGCGATTTGAGGTACCAAAACCCCAAATCTTGTGTCCGAAACAAGAAACCCAGAAACACGAAAATAATAATAATAAAATAATAACTATTAACATAAATAATGGGGAGGGAAAAAAAAAGGAAAACGAAAAACACAGACTTCAACTTTCAGAATCAGCATTGCGCAATTGAACCAAATCAATGACCGCACTATCTTAGCTACTACCTTAGGGCTACATAAATACACAGAGAGAAAGAGAAAAAAAAACAAAGTATTGTAGAGAATACATACCTCTGGTTTGTTGAAGGAAAGGGCGAATCGCGGGGAAAAGATGATGATGGTGATGATGATGATGATGATGATGATGATGCAGGGTTTGAAGGTTTAGGGAGTTGTGGTTGTTTGAGAAAGGGAATGAGGCGCGTTGTGGGTTAAGGTGGGAAGAAAAAGAAGCGAGTATAGGTTTGTTAATGGAAGAGGCAGAAGAAGGGGTGAGTCTGAGGGTGAAGGAAGCCATTGGAGAGAATGGAAGAAAGCTTGAAGAATGTTGAGAGCGAGTGAGAGAAAGAGCAAAGACAGAGAAAGGACAAAGAAATCCGATAAATGAAAACGAATCAATGAAATGAAAGAGAATGAAAAAGGAGAAAAGGGAAGCTGGGAACGCAAATCGAACTAGCTCGCTACTCAATATTCAATATTCAACATCCTCCGGTCAACAATTTTGTGTATATATATGGAGAATGCTACTCAACCCCTCTAAAATAATATGTAAGTTATCTTTCATTATGTGTCACATTGTAATTGGTCCTTATCTTAACCATAGTTGGGTTATTTTATAATTTATTATTCTTAAAATATTAAAGTTCTACTTCCGTTAATTGAAGCACATTCCACTCCTCCATTCTTTGTTTATCACTTTATCACCTAGATTTAGTCCTTCCAAGCACCGTTGCATTCGTGACAAGAAGTGCCAACGTCATCGTCATGCCCTCCCACACAACCTCTCTTCCCAGCATAGTCAGCGCCTCTTTTTGCCGTAGATCACTACTTACTCACATAATTAATGGTTAATTTGGTTATTAAATTTTTTTATTAAAAAAATATATCTTTATTTAATTACGTGATGAAAGATATATTTATATGTAAAATATAATATAATAAAATAAATCTATTCAAAGTATTTAAAAGTATAATTAAAATCATGAACATATAAATATAATAATAAAATTTGTACTCCAAACAAATAAACATATTTTTTTATCATACATATATTATTTAAAAATAAATATATTATTAAAATTAATAACAGAAATTTAAAATGATAAAATTTAACTTTTTTACCGTATTTTTTATAATATTTTTATTTTTTAAATTTTAATTTATTAGTACTTTATTATTTAATTAATAATTAAACAAATTATTTGTATGAAAAATTATTTTTTATATTATATTAGAGAAGAGACCAATATAATAGTTTAAAAAATAAATTGTATAAATATTTAAGAGATAAATATAAAATACATACCAAGATATTCCATTAGATATTTTCAAAATTTATCAGACTGGGGGAATTTTCTTTCGGTGCTGCTACTTCTATTCTGCGCATTAGATATTTTGGCATGTTAACAACTCGTTTAACATTTAAGAGAAACAGAATATTCCATCCTTTTTATGGAGGTTTCTTTTTTTGGTGACTTTTTATGGAGGTTGAATATCGGTCATTTTTCGTTTTCTTATTAGAGAATACCAGCCTCATTTTTTTTTCATATGAAAATATTATTGGTATTTTTAATGGAAATTGAGATATTTGATATATTTACAAATGAAGTTGGGCAGTTATAACACGTGGAAGGTATGCTGACTCAACACGGGGAGGGTATGGTGTCAACGTGTTGCACTCTGATTTGTTGGCGATGCAACATATAATCCGTGTATTGACTATTGAGTATTCTCCCTATATAAAGTAAAGTTTGGTACCATTTATGCCAAGAAAAAAATTGTCTGAATGTGTTTTTGGTGTAATGGAAGGTATTGCAAATTTAGTGATGTATCACAATGGTGAAATTATACGGAATACTCATAAGGGAATGAGCTTTACATGTGAGAATTTGTTTTCGTTTGTGGTTCCATGCACCATGACGTTTATGGAGCTTCAGAACGGTCTCTGTCAAAGCATGGAGAATGATATATTGAGTAGAGTGAGCAATATTCTTTGCTCATTGACAAAGCAAGTATGCAGAATATGTTCCACATTCACTGGCAGACTCAAGTGCGACAGTCAAAGATTAAGCTGTATGTTAAGTTTGAAAATGTAGAGGAAGATGGGATTCAAAATAATTTAGATATAGAGGATGATAGAGCTGAAGTGTACGAAGGAATGAACAGTGATAGCGAAGAGGACTTTGAAACTACTTATGAAGCCAGCGACGAAGACGAGGATGGTGATGTGGGAGGTGAGGGAGCAGTGGAGAATGTAGTGGTTCCTCCCGCAATTAGTCAACCGATAGACGTTCCACCTTTTATGCGTAACCTGGATCTTGACGCCATGCATGCATCAGAATTCCCCGAATATGCAATCATAGGTACATGATGAGTGAAGAATACGTTTTTCTTAATTTATATTTTGGATAGATCAATGAGTGTTGATTTCTGTTTTGTGTAGGTGTTGCTGATCCTGAAGACGGGAAGTTCATGATCGAAATAGAATATAGTTCTAGAAAGTCGGTCGTCGCGGCGATTAGAAGTTACACTATCTCTAGAGGAGTTGACTACAATGTTTATGAGTCCGAGCCACAGAAGTTCTATGCAAAATGCAAGACATATGGGCGTGGGTGCGACTGACTTATCCGAGCTAGCTTTATACGGAAAAAAGGTTGTTGGGAGATACGGAGATACAACGGTAGGCACACATGCACCATAGAAACGATTTCGCAAGATCATTTGAAGTTGAACTCAAACACAGTTGTTGAGGCTATAAGGCCATAGGTTGAGATCGACCCATCCATCAAGGTGAAATCTATAATTGCAGAAGTCCAGTCAAGGTTCAATTACACCATCAATTACTGAAAGGCTTGGTTGGCAAAGTAGAAGTCCATAGCCAAAGTTTTCGGTGGTTGGGAAGATTCTTACCAAACTTTGCCATGGTGATTCTCGGTCATGGTTTAAAAGATGCTTGGCTCAATTTCCCAAGTAGAAACACGACCCTTTTACAACAGAAGTGAGGAGGCACACGGTGTCAGGATACTTCACCGTGTATTTTAAAGTTTCAATCCATGCATTAGGGCGTTCAAGCATTGCAGGCCTCTGGTTCAAGTTGACGGCACACACCTTTACGAAAAATACAAAGGTACACTTTTGGTTGCTGTTGCACAAGATGGGAACCAGAATATTGTGCATATTGCTTTTGTCCTCGTAGAGGGAGAGACAGCTAATGCATGGCACTTTTTTCTTAGTAATTTACGAAGGCATGTTGTTAGAAGAGATGGTGTGGGTATAATCTCAGACTGGCATGAGTCAATCCGGACAGCAGTAAATATTCTGAAGGTGATTGACAACCTCCAAGAACATGATGGATGTTTTGGGTTAGGCACATCGTTAGTAACTTCTTATTTAGCCGTGGTGGCTGTGCTGACTGTGACAACTGTGACGGCTGTGCTAACTGTGCTGACTATGGTCTAGTTACTATAGGAGATAATAAGAAAATGGTCCAAACACTGCATATTGTGGTTCCTGTGGTGTTGGTGGCTATGGTGCTGGTAGCTAAAGTGGATGCTGAAGAACTTGTGTAACATTCCGTATTTTTTTAAACTTAAATATGAATAAATTATGGTTTATCTTATTAAGTTTTAAATTTTATATTTTAGAAACTATTTAAAAAATAACTATATTCATTTTATGATTATTGAAGTTTAAATTAATTATGATTTATTCTATTAATTTGAACTATTTGTTAGAAACTATTTTAATAGGCAAAAATTAAATTAATTTTTATAATTATTATTATCATTTGAGTTTGGATTAATTAAGATTATTATATACTTTTGCTATAATAAGGTATTATATGTAACACCCTACCACACAGAACTTTACACCTAGAATGTAAAATAGAGGTGGCGAGCCGCTACGACCTCTAAAAATTAAAAATATATATATAATAATATGGAAGAGGATATAGTATACGAGGAGTCTTGAAAAACACATAAAACAAAATCACAAAATAAAAAGCGCAATGCTCAGGAAACGTGATTACTTGCATGTGAAGAAACTAAGGTTCAAAGGCATAAATAAACAGAAAGTAGGAATAGATAGTCAAGAATACAAAATAACAAGTTCCTAACTCAGCCTGCGAAGTTAAGGCTGGCCGAAGAATACTTACATACAAATTATACAGCTATAGCCCAAAATACATGTTTAAAACCCTAGTTCTCCATTAACCTTTAGGAGGTACAAAATAAAACAAGTATATATATATATATATATAGAAGCTCGATGAAGGAATAAAGCTCAAAGTCACGTAAAGCGGAAATACAAAATGCGAAGCGTTCACACACGATAAGTAAATGCGTAAGCATGAACAAGACAAGGCATAATACATATAAAACCTTGTAGATAGCTCCAGGATACCCAAGGTAATAATTAAAGTAAACAATATATATATATATAAAAGTGTGAAATACTAAAAAGAGAACTAGTCACAGCCTGCGGAGTTTAGGCTGGCTAGTTAAATTGAAATACAAAAGAGTTTTTTTTTTTTTTTTTTTGAAGTTCAAAATAGCAACTTATCTCTCAAAGTTTTTAGAAAATAAAGCCTCTAAGGCAACAAAGTCAAATATACAAGAGGCGAGAGAATACTACAACAAAAGTAAAATAGAAATAAACAAGAAAAAAACCATACTCCGCTCTGTCACTGATGAGCAGATAATTTATACTCTTTTTGGCATTGTTTTTAGGTAGTTTTTAGTATATTTTTGTTAGTTTTTATTATATTTTTATTAATTTTTAAATAAAAATCATATTTCTGGACTTTACTACGAGTTTGTGTATTTCTCTGTGATTCCAGGTATTTTCTGGCTGAAATTGAGGGACCTGAGCAAAAATCTGATTCAGAGGCTGAAAAAGGCCTGCAGATGCTGTTGGATTCTGACCTCCCTGCACTTGAAGTGGATTTTCTAGAGCTACAGAAGCCCAATTAGCGCGCTCTCAATTGCGTTGGAAAGTAGACATTCTGGGCTTTTCAGAAATATATAATAGTCTATACTTTGCCCGAGCTTTGATGGCCCAAACCGGCGTTCAATGTCAGCCTAAAATTTCTGGCGTAAAACGCCCAAACTGGCACCAAAGCTGGCGTTTAACTCCAGGAATAGCCTATGCACGAAAAAGCTTCAATGCTCAGCCCAAGCACACATCAAGTGGGCCCCAGAAGTGGATTTTTACATCATTTACTTATTTCTGTAAACCCTAGGCTACTAGTTCATTATAAATAGGACCCTTTACTATTGTATTTTCATCTTCAGATCATTTTTGAGACTATCTTTGTATCACTTTTGATCTATTGATCATGTTTAGGGGGCTGGCCATTTGGCCATGCCTGGACCTTTATCACTTATGTATTTTCAACGGTGGAATTTCTACACCCCATAGATTAAGGTGTGGAGCTCTACTGTTCTTCATGAATTAATGCAATTACTACTGTTTTTCTATTCAATTCACGCCTACTTCTTGTTCTAAGATATTCACTCGCACTTCAACCTGATGAATATGATGATCCGTGACACTCATCATTATTCTCACTTATGAACGCGTGCCTGACAACCACCTCTGTTCTATCTGCAATAGCTTGAGTGTGTATCTCTTAGCCTCCTGGTTCACGATGCATGGTTGCCTCTCCTGACAACAGATCCTTCCATTCCGTGAGATCAGAGTCTTCATGGTATAGGATAGAATCAATTGGCAGCATTCATGAGATTCGGAAAGTCTAAACCTTGTCTGTGGTATTCCGAGTAGGATCTGGGATGGGATGACTATGACGAGCTTCAAACTCATGACTGTTGGGCGCAGTGACAGTGTGCAAAAGGATCAATGGATCTTATTCCAACACTAGTGAGAACTGACAGATGATTAGCCCTACGTAACCCGTAGCCGGACCATTTTCACTGAGAGGAAGGACGGTAGCCATTGACAACGGTGATCCCCAACATACAGCTTGCCATGGAAAGGAGTGAATGATTGGATGAAGGCAGTAGAAATACAGAGGTTCAGAAGCAACAAAGCATCTCCATACGCTTATCTGAAATCCCATCAATGAATTGCATAAGTATTTCTATCTTATTTTCTGTTTTAATTATATTTTAATTATCAAAACCTTAAACCATTTTAATTCGCCTGACTGAGATTTACAAGAATGACCATAGCTTGCTTCAAGCCGACAATCTCCGTGGGATCGACTGATGCGGGCGGAAATTGGCGAGTTAAGAATGATTATAAAATATGCATTGCAAGTATAGTTCTCAACCAACCAGAAATCCGCTTTATCAATTTAAAAAGGGTGTCACAGAAATTAAAATCAAAATACTAGGAGTATGAGTCCCAGGTCGTCTCCCAACGAGTTGCAGAAAAGTGTGCTATTTTATTAATCAGATGTTTTCAAAAAGGTTTGAGTTGAATGGCAGAAAATTAAATTAGAGAATTTATATAAATTTAAATAAAAGCCTTGATTGGGAGTTGATTAGTTGGAAGCCCTATTCTTGTTGCAGTACTCTCAAGATTAATTGATAATTGGGGATTATTCTGTTTAGTTGTCCCTCACTAAGTAAGGGAAAGTTAAACAAGTTGGAATGCTATTTCTATCCACAAGTTCCAATCCGCTCTGGGGAGGATTGGTGTTAGTGACTAGAGAGTAATCCAACAGTAAACCCAACTACAATCTCTCTCTTGGGCATCCCAACTTCAAGGGTTTCTTTCAATCAACTCCCCATCAAGTTAGGGGACTACTCGCTCATTGTAAATATAAAATTCATAACATAAGAAAGGGAATTAAAGAAAGACATCATAAATAATGATCAAAAGATTAATCAAAAATAAAAGTGATTCTTGTATTAATAAATGCTAAAATAATCCAACAGTAAAATTAAGTAAATTAAGGAACATGGAAGAGTAAGAGACAAGTAAAGAGAACGAACTAGAGTGTCGAAGTTTTGATGAGGCAATAACTCTTCTCAATATCCCAATGCAAAAACAATGAACATAACAAATCCTAAAAACTATGAATGTCTAGAGAGAAAACCTAGAGGAGAGGAAAACTAGATCTAAAAACTAAAACTATGCGGAATGAATGTTGTTGTTGGTTTCTGCATGTTCTCTGGCTCTAGTCTGCTTTTCTGGGCCGAAAACTGGGTCAAAATAGGGCCCGAAATCGCCCCCAGCGATTCTGCAGATTATGCAGATCGCGCATGTCATGCGGTCGCGTCATCCATGCGGCCGCGTCATTCGGCTTTTTGCTTTGCCACGCGGTCGCGTCATCCATGCGGCCGCGTCACTGCAATTTCCTCTTCTTCGCGCGGTCGCGTCATCCATGCGACCGCGTCACTTCTCGCTGGTCATCTCCTCAATTTCTTGTGTTCCTTCCGTTTTTGCAAGCTTCCTCTCCAATCTCCAACTCATTCATGCCCTGTAAAGCCTGAAACACTTAACACACAGATCACGGCATCGAATGGAATAAAGGAGAAATAAAATACATAATTAAAGTCCCTAGGAAGCAAGTTTTCAATCATACAATAACTTTAGGAAGGAATTATAAATGCATGCTTATTTAATGAATAAGTGGATAAAGATCATGATAAAACCACACAATTAAACACAATATAAACTATAAAATAGTAGTTTATCAACCTCCCCACACTTAAACATTAGCATGTCCTCATGCTTAGTTGAAGGAGATAAAATGAATGAGTAAGAACATGTAAAACCTATGAAATGCAATGCAACCTATATATATGAATGCAACTATATGATTTTTGTCCACTTGATCTAAAGTAAATAAGCTCTTCAAAACAATTACAAATCAAATTCCACTAACTTAATTCTTATACAGTAAGAACAGATAAAAATGCAAGAAGATAGCTCATGAAAGCAGGGAACATAGAAATTCAAGCATGGAACCCTCACTGATGGTGTATGTACACTCTAGTCTCTCTAGTGTATAGGGTCATCATTCTATCCTTCTCTAATCATGCTCTCTAATTTTTTTTTGTTCTTCTCCTAACCAATCAACAACATTTAATATACCAATACAAACATCATGAGGTCTTTTTTAAGGTTGTAATGGGGCCAAGGTAAGGGTAAGGATATACATATGGCTAAGTAAGCTTATAAATTGAATCTTTAATTAACCCAAGCTTTAACATAACCTATATATATTCTATATAACTTTAGAATTCATACCTAGCTACCCAGAATTTTCCTTTCACATCCATACTCATGTATCAACCTTTTATTTTGATTTTATCATACATGCATTGATCCTTGAATTCTTAATTCAACATTGGGGTAATTTTGTCCCCTTATTTATTTTATTTTATTTTATTTTATTTTATTTTTCAACATAAACATAAACATAGCTTATCAATGCACATAGATTTTTTTAATTCTTATAGTTTCACATGAGTAGGTATCCAAATTCCCATTATATTATCATGACTCATTCCCTTTTTATCCTTTGTTCCCACAATTTTCCATACTTAAATAACACACACAATTTTATCTTAAGCTAACCAAAGATTCAATTTGGGATATATAATTATTTTTCCGCTTAAGGCTAGTAATGTGGTAAAATATAGAACAAATGGGATTTAAAGACTCAAAGTGGCTAACAAAGGTAATTGAAAGGATAGGCTTTATTTGGATAAGTGAGCTAAACAAATAATGGCCTCAATCATGTGCAATCATATAGATATAATAAACATTGGACATATAGGATGAAACAAAATGTAGATTACAATCATAGAGAAGTACACACACAAGAATAAAATAATTATGGTTAAATAATGTAACCATTCATAAAGGCTCAAATCTCACAGGTTGTGTGTTCTTTAGCTCAAAAATCATGTTCCAAATACAACTTCAAGCAAATTTAACATAAAATAATTAATTAAAATTAGTGAAATTTTGTTCCAAAGATAGAGTCTAAGAAGGAACTCATTGTCTTTTCAATCAAGCAGAACATGCATGCAACTAATCTATTACTATGCAATTTATCTTATTCTATAAAAGAAAAAATCTAACTAAATATCCTAATTTATTGGTGCTAGGGAAGAGAAATTACCTCCGGAAGTCAGGTACTGACCGACCTCCCCACACTTGAGGCTTTGCACCGTCCTCGGTGCCATCTGTCAAGAACAAAGGTGGGCTAGTAACAGTATCTCCACAGTCGGGACCATCATGGCTCCCTGTGCTGGTAAAGGAAGTGGAGTCCGGGGTGTCTGAGTCCTTAAATTTTCCCATGATCAGCTCCTTGAGGTATGTGAATCGGCGCTTGTTACGATGCTCTCTCATCTTAGCTTTGTGTTCTTGCCGATCCAACTTTTCAAGTATCTGCAGGAGCAGCTGATCAGTAGTAGGTGCTTGTGGTGTTGAAGAAGGAATATCTTCAACTGGTTCAGTAGGCTGGCTGGTAGTGGCTGCTGGAAGTCTAAGGTACTTCCCGTTAGGGACATACTGATCATCCCGGAGAAGCATGGCTTTGGTGTCCCCAGCTCTGTAGGAGACTCCGGCGGCTGAGATAAGATCTGAGACCAAGGCGGGAAAAGGTAAGTTGCCCGCAATTTGGACGTGTCCCATGGCATTCCGGATGTGTCTTGGTAGGTTTAGAGGCTGGTCTGTAAGGATGCACCATAGTAGAACGGCCATGTCTGTAGTGAAGGAGGATTCGTGAGTGCTCAGAAAGATGTAATGGGACATGATCTGTGCCCATACGCGAGCCTCCAAGGTAAGTGTTGAAGCCGAAATTTCCTTAGGGCGGGTACGATGGAATCCATAGATCCAACGGCTGCCAGGTAGTGCGATAACTCTGAGAACAGCGTCCCAGTCAAATTGGTACATCTGGCGCTTGAGTGCAGCTTCTTGAAAGGCATCCAGTCCTTCTGGAACAGGGAGAAGACTTAGAACTTTTTGAATGGCCTCTTCTGTAATGGGAACTTGCTTCTGACGGACATAGACAGATTGCAGGGTTGGTAAGTGGTAGTTGGAGTAGAACTCGACTACCCAAGAAAGATTGACCTGCCTTGGCTGTCTTTGTAGGAAACCCCATTGTCTTCGGGCAATCTGCGGCTCAACAAATGTAGCAATGTGGTTTGGGAGGAGAAGAAGGTATTCGTTGTTGTAACTCCTTTCAGCCAGGATGGGGAACATCTGCTCACAGTAGCGATTGGAAAACCGCGCAGTGTCCTTTGCTGGGAATGCTCTTTCTTTATCATCAACCTTTATAATCCTCTTAATTTTCTTTGTTGAGGGCTTGACTGCGGTGGAAGAAGGCTCTGCCACTAATGCTCTCTTTGTTCCTCTCCTTGCTGTTGATTGGGAATGGCTTTCTCTTTTCCTTTCTTGGTGGCCATCCTGAAAAAAGGAAGAGAAAGTAAATTAAGTTTACAGAGATAGAGCAAGGAAGAGAACGGAAAAGGATGGTTATAAATGCACATTAAAAGGTAAATGAAGTTAACACACACTCATGAGTACATGTGAAAACTCATTAATGAAAAATAGCTAGTGCATATGATGACAAGTGAATGCAAGGTGTTTATTGGCATGCCGGCAAAGGGCATGAGTAGCATAGATCAAACATCACTCGTAACAAACCATCACATTTGTATTGACAATTAATTTCAATTAATAAAATAGTAAAGGGAAATTGTGAAAAGCAAGCATTGAATATTAGAGTAGAAAAATGTAGAGAAGTTCATAATGCCATATAGGCTTTTTCACAAACACATAGCATGCATGTAGAAGAGGCTCTTGAAAATAAGAATTGGAACATACAAGTAATCCCCTTAAAAAGCAATGTATAATTGTCAAATAAATTTACAACAATCCACAAGCATAGAATAATAAATAATGACTCACATAAATTGAGAACACCAAGTAAAAAGGAAAAAGAAAGAAAAAGAGAACAGGAATAATGAAGGTAAAAAGAAAAAAAAGAAGATAACATATAAAAATAAGAAGAAAAATAGAAAAGTGAGGAGAGAAGAAAAAGAAAAACCTTGTTAATGGAGGTGAGAGAGAGAGAAAGTGTAAAAGGTGAGAAAGAAGGAAGAAGGGAGGAAGGGAGGGAGAAGAAATAAGGAGGGAAAAGAGAAAATAAGATTTGGGGAGAAAAAGATATGATAATTAGCAAATTAGGAAAACTGTGTGGCACAATCGACGCGGTCGCGTGGGGCACGCGGTCGTGCGACTTGCGCTTAAACTCAATGATGCGGTCGCGTGACCCGTTTTAGGCTAATGGCGCGAGGGTAGCCTCGCACTCGCACAACTCTCTGTTCAAAATTATATTAGTGCCAAATTTTGGGTGATGCGATCGCATGGGGCATGCGATCGCGTGAATGGTCAATTAGTGGGATACGACGCGGTCATGTGGGGCACGCGATCGCGTGAGAGGGGCTGCGCATCCAGCGCCAGTCCAGTACCACTCTAGCATAACTTTCGGCTGTGCACCCTTGTTACGTCGAAATTCAGGTCACGCGGCCGCGTGGGGCACGCGGTCGCGTGGGAGGCCATTATTCCTATATGACGCGGTCGCATGGGACGGTTTGTGCCATTGGCACGCCTCCAGCCCTGCTCCTGCGTAACTCTCTGTTCATATTATTATTGTCTCCCAGCTCCCTGCGACGCGGACGCGTCAACGAGGCGGTCGCGTCGCGTGGTGATTTTTTTTATTAAAAATATGTGAATGTAGATGCACGAAAATGTACTAATGAAGAGAAGAGTTATTGAATAAGAAAATTAAAAATAAGGAAAAGAACGATCATACCATGGTGGGTTGTCTCCCACCTAGCACTTTGCTTTAACGTCCGTAAGTTGGATGCTCCATTAGCTCAATCTTCGGCTATGTGGGAATCTTCCAAGAGGAAGATCTCGAGCTCCTTGTTCTTCTTCAGCTTCTCGCCATGGTACAGCTTTAGACGATGTCCATTAACTTTGATAAGTTCAGAGCTTGAAGGATGGCTTAGGTGATAAATGATGACAAGTCATCTTAGCCTAGTTTCACTAGCCTTTTTCTTTTGTTTTCATTTAGTTTTATGCACTTTCTTGCATTATAAATTAACCATTTGAATTGGAATTGCATGGTTTCCTTAAATCAATCAACCACCTTTTAATTGATACAAAATCATGAGGTTCAAGCTAACTTTAGTTGATAATTAATTGATTTATAAACCTTGTGAATTTTGTGATACTTTGATTGGTTGTTTTGATTACTTGTAGGTGAAGAAAGGAAACAAAAGGTGTGCCAACATTATGGAAGAAGGTTGCAAGAATGGGTTTGAGAAAATGGAATTCACGTTTGAGCTAACGTTTGCCTCAAACGTCAACTCAAACGTGAGTTGTAGTTGAAGAATGAAGCTATTGGAAAGCAAAGTTTGAGCCAACGTTTGCCTCAAATGTGAGGTCAAACGTTGGCTCCAAAAGAGAAGAGAATTGAAGCTCCTGGGAAGGCAACGTTTGCGCCAACGTTTGCCTCAAACGTGAGGTCAAACGTTGGCGCCAAAGAGAAGAGAAATGGCATCCCTGGAGGCAGCAACGTTTGAGCCAACGTTTGCCTCAAACGTGAGGTCAAACGTTGGCTCCAAAAAGAAGAGAGTTGGAGCTCCTGGGCATAGCAACGTTTGAGCCAACGTTTGACTCAAACGTGAGGTCAAACGTTGGCACCAAACAGCATGAAGGGGCATACTTCAAACAAGAATAACTTGAGTTGTAGATGTCCAATTGAGGTGATTCCAAGTGGGTTAGAAAGCTGACATTCAGAGCTTTCCAACCATATATAATAGTCTCTATTGGGCACAAAAATTGGCAACGAAACAAGAGGACAAAGTAGCCCCCAAGAAGCATACAAGAAGGGAGGTCCACGTTTGAGCTCACGTTTGACCTCAAACGTTGAGCCAAACGTGGAAGACAGCACATGGCCTAGCTGCATAATGCCTCACTCAAGTAACGTTTGAGTCAACGTTTGCCTCAAACGTTGGCTCAAACGTGAATGGTTCATGGCCTGGTTCACTAATGGATTTCCTCCCAACACCAAGAGCAATCAACAGAGACCACTATCAACCCAATTCCATCAAGGCTAAAGGCCCAATTCAAGGCTTAATGATCATTTGAAGAAAGTGTATAAATAGCTTAGGATTTAAAGTTTTTGAGGAGCTTCCCTTTTCATTTTTCAGAATAGCTTTCTTTTCAGTTTTGCTCAGAGTTCACTTTATTTTTCTTAGCATTGTTGTTTAATTCAAGAGAATTTGGGAGGAGAATTGATCTCTCTTCTTCCTTGTTCTTGCCCAGCACTCTTTACTTTTCTTGTCTTGGATTTTGGGTGGAGAATTGAAGAAATTCTGTTTCAATCTCACCTTGGGATCTTGTTTAATTTTCTGCTTAATTGAATTTCAGTTTCGGTTCATTGCTTTTCATCTACTTTCTTTGCAATTTACAATTTCCTTTGCAATTGTTCTTGTTGGATCTAGGAAGGCATTGAGATCTAGACTTGGTTTTCTAGTCTCTTGGGTCCTGAGGTCCGAATTCCCCATTTCCCATTCCCTGTTTTGCTCATTTACAATTCTGTTTCTAGATCTGATTAAATCCAAGTGTTCTTCTATTCCTCTGCTTGTTGCAATTTTACATTTCCTTGTTTAATTTCTGCAAATCCAACTCCCCATTCCCTTTACAATTCAAGTCATTTACATTTCTTGCACTTTAAGATTTTGCAATTTACATTTCTTGCATTCTAAGTTTCTGCCATTTAATTTCTTGTTCTTTAAGATTCAGCACTTTTATTTTCCGTTCTCTTTAATTTTCTACAATTTACCCCTCTCCCTTTACTTTTCATGCAATTTAATTTCTGTTAATCACAAATCACTCAACCAATACTTGATTCGCTTGACTAAATCAACCACTAAACTAAAATTGCTCAATCCTTCAATCCATGTGGGATCGACCTCACTCACGTGAGTTATTATTACTTGATGCGACCCGGTGCACTTGCCGGTGAGTTTTGTGTCGGATCGTTTTCCGCACATCAATAAACTCCGTACGGTTCGGCCTTCTCTACTCTGTATGGATCTTCCCATCTCGATCTCAACTTGCCTGGCATGAGCCTCAGTCGAGACTTGTAAAGGAGGACTAAGTCCCCAGGTTGGAACTTTTTCCTCTTGATGTGCTGATCATGTACAGCCTTCATCTTCTCCTTGTATAGTCTTGAGTTCTCATAAGCTTCTAGGCGAAGGCTTTCCAGTTCCTGCAGTTGCAACTTCCTTTCAGCTCCGGCTCTCTCAATTCCCATGTTGCATTCTTTCACTGCCCAAAAGGCTTTATGCTCTATTTCAACAGGGAGATGACAAGCTTTTCCATAAACTAAGCGGAAAGGACTCATCCTAATGGGTGTTTTGTATGCTATTCTATATGCCCAGAGTGCATCTTGTAGCCTGGTACTCCAGTCTCTTCTATGAGGTTTGACTATCTTTTGCAAGATACGCTTTATCTCTCTATTTAACACCTCGGCTTGCCCATTAGTCTGAGGATGGTAGGCTGTTGCAACTTTATGAATTATCCCATGCTTCTTCATTAGTCCTGTTAGTCTCCTGTTACAAAAATGGGTGCCTTGATCGCTCACAATTGCTTGTGGTGATCCAAAGCGACAAATAATATGGTTTCTCACAAAGGAAACAACAGTGTTAGCATCATCAGTGCGGGTAGGAATTGCTTCCACCCATTTGGAAACGTAATCCACAGCTAACAATATATAGAAATAACCATTAGAATTTGGAAATGGACCTATGAAGTCAATGCCCTAAACATCAAAAATTTCACAGAAAAGCATAATCTGTTGAGGCATCTCATCCCTCCTGGATATATTACCAAATTTCTGGCATGGAAAACAAGATCTACAAAATTCAGCAGCGTCCTTAAAAAGAGTAGGCCACCAGAATCCATAGTCTAAGATTTTTCTAGCAGTTCTTTGAGGGCCAAAATGTCCTCCACTCTCAGATGAGTGGCAGGCCTCTAAGATGGACTGAAATTCTGATTGAGGCACACACCGTCTAATTACCTGGTCAGCTCCACATCTCCATAAATATGGGTCATCCCATATATAATATTTAGACTCGCTTTTCAGCTTGTCCCTTTGATGCTTAGAAAAATTTGGAGGAAAGGTGCAGCTAACTAGATAATTAGCTACAGGTGCATACCAAGAGACTATCGCAGATACTGCTTGCAGGTTATCAAATGAAAAATTATCAGCTATAGGAGTGGAGTCATCTGTAATGTGCTCAAGACGACTCAAGTGGTTTGCCACTAGATTCTGGTTACCACTCCTATTCTTAATTTCTAAATCAAATTCTTGTAATAGTAGTATCCAACGTATAAGCCTTGGTTTGGACTCCTTTTTAGATAATAAATACTTTAGAGCTGCGTGGTCTGAATACACTACTACTTTAGTACGAAGTAAATAGGCTCAGAATTTATCCAGAGCAAAAACAATAGCAAGAAGCTCTTTCTCAGTAGTAGTGTAATTTGACTGAGCGGCATCCAAAGTTTTAGACGCGTAAGCAATAACAAAAGGATCCTTACCTTCATGTTGAGCCAGTGCTGCTCCTACTGCATGGTTGGAAGCATCACCCATTATTTCAAATGGTTGGCTCTAGTCTGGTCCTCTCACAATTGGAGCTTGAGTCAGTGTAGCCTTCAGCTTATCAAACGCCTGTTTGCAATTTTCACTGAACTCGAACTCAATATCTTTCTGCAGTAACCTGGATAAGGGAAGTGCTACCTTACTGAAGTCCTTAATGAACCTCCTGTAAAAACCTGCATGGCCAAGGAAAGAACGGACCTCCCTCACAGAAGAGGGGTAAGGTAAACTAGAAATAACATCCACCTTTGCTGGATCTACAGAAATGCCAGTATTAGACACAACATGTCCTAGTACAATCCCTTGTTTAACCATAAAGTGGCATTTTTCAAAATTTAATACCAGGTTTGTACTGACACATCTATCTAATACTCTAGATAATCTATCTAAGCAAAGGCTAAAGGAATCGCCATAAACACTAAAATCATCCATAAAAACTTCCACACAGTCCTCAATAAGATCAGAGAAAAGACTCATCATGCACCTTTGGAAAGTAGCGGGTGCATTGCACAAGCCAAAGGGCATTCTCTTGTAAGCATAAGTCCCAAAAGGACATGTAAAAGTGGTCTTTTCCTGATTCTCAGGAGCTATATGAATCTGGAAATAACCTGTGTAACCATCTAAAAAACAATAATGCGATTTACCTGACAGGCGATCCAGCATTTGATCAATGAATGGGAGAGGATAGTGATCCTTACGGGTTGCTTGGTTGAGGCGTCTGTAGTCAATGCAGACCCTCCAGGCGTTCTGAACTCTGGTTGTCAGGAGCTTGCCATGCTCATTCTTCACTGCAGTGACTCCAGACTTCTTTGGTACCACTTGTACCGGGCTTACCCATTCACTGTTTGAGATGGGATAGATGATATCTGCCTCTAGTAGTCTGGTCACTTCCTTTTTGACAACCTCTAGGAGAGTGGGGTTCAGTCTTCTCTAGGGTTGATGGACAGGTCTTGCTCCCTCTTCTAAAAATATTTTATGCTCACAGACTTGAGGATTTATGCCTACTATATTTGCCAAACTCCAACCAATTGCCTTCTTGTGCCTCCTCAGCACACCAAGTAGCTGCTCTTCCTGTTGAGAAGTGAGTTCCCTTGCAATGATAACCGAAAACTTCTGCCCGTCTTCAAGGTAAGCATATTTGAGGTGTGGGGGAAGGGGTTTTAATTCTAACTTCTGATCATGTTCAGGCTCTGGGTTGTCTGGAGCTGGTAACAGTGGTAAGGCACTGTCATTGTCCTCTGAGAGTGTCCCCACACTTGGACCTTGTCCTGTGTGCTTCTCTTCAAATTCCTCCTGATGGACTTCAGCCACGGTTTCATCTATGATGTCACACTTGAGGATAGAATGATCCTCTGGAGGATGCTTCATAACTCCATTCAGATTGAAGATTACTACTCTGCCATCTATTTCAAAAGAGTATGTTCCTGAAAAAGAATCTAATTTAAACTTTGAGGTCTTCAGGAATGGTCTTCTGAGTAGGATTGATGATGGCTTGTCTGAGTCATTTTGGGGCATTTCCAGGATATAAAAATCAGTGGAAAATGTGAGTCCCTTAATGCCTACTAGTACATCTTCAGCAACTCCAACCACTGTAATAATGCTTTTATCTGCTAACACAAAATGAGCTGCCGACCTTTTTAAGGGAGGAAGCCTCAAAACATCATATATAGACAAAGGCATTATACTTACACATGCTCCTAAATCACACATGCATTCAGAAATTATCACACCACTAATAGTACAATTAACTATACAAGGACCTGGGTCACTACACTTTTTAGGTAAACTTCCCATTAAAGCAGATATGGAACTTCCTAAAGGAATAGTTTCTAATTCATTAATTTTATCCTTATGTATACATAAATCTTTTAGAAACTTTGCATATTTAGGTACCTGTTGAATAACATCAAAAAGGGGAATAATTACCTCAACCTTTTTGAATATCTCTACCATTTTTGGATCAGGTTCCAGCTGCTTCCTGGGCTTCCTTGCAAGTTGTGGAAATGGAATAGGAGTGGTGTCTTATGCAGTGTCTGTGCCTTTTAATGCTTCCTCCTGTGGTTGCACTTCTTCTTCAGCTGTGTCCTGTATGTCCTCTTCCTCTTCAACATCTTCTATTTCCACTACCTCTTCAGCTGAGGCGTGTTCTGGTGGGCTTGGCTCCTCCTGGTTCCTCTCCTACAGTGTGGTTCCGGACCTTAGGGTGATGGCATTAATACCACCCTTGGGATTGGGTAATGGTTGAGAGGGAATTCCACTGGAGCTCGAAGCTTGGTTATTGGAGTTGGTCATTGATCCAATCTGGGAGACAAGAGCTTATAAAGTAGCGTTCAGACCATTTAGAGTGGCATTAATATTATTTTCCATGGTCTGCTGTCTCCGATCCATAGATTGTAGTAAGTCATCATTAGCAGATGAAAAAGGATAGGTAAGTTGAGAGGTCTGCTGTAGGGTATTCTGTGGTCCTTGGGATTGCCTTAGGTGAGGTGCTCTATAAGGCTGATTCTGATTCTGCTGCCTGTTGTTGTTGTTATTCCACCTCTAATTTTCCTGATTATCTCTGCCTCCTCTGTTGTTGTTGTCCCTCCAATTCTGGTTAGAATTGTCTTGCCATCTGTGGTTGTAATTGCCACCTTGATTGTACCCTTGGTTGGGGCGGTCATAGAAGTTATGTGTGGCTGCCACGGTGTTGTCTTCATGCTGGAGCTGCGGACATTCATCAGTATAATGGCTATAATCAGCGCAGATTACGCAAACTCTCTGTGGGACTAACTGTTGGTTTTGCTATGGTGGAGAAGGTTGAGCTTGCTGAACTTGTTGTTGATTTAATTGCATCTGCTTCAGCAAGTTGGTCATTTCACAGATACTCTGAGTTAAAGCAGCAGTCTCTCTGCTAGAAGATACTTTTGCAACGGCTTTTGAATGGCCTTGTTTCTGTCTGTGATTCCTAGTAGATTCAGCTAAGTCACTAATTAATTGCCATGCCTCATCAGTGGTCTTGTACTTTTTCATAGACCCATTGCTAGCACTTTCCAATGTAGTCCTATCTTGGGGCCTCATTCCCTGTGTGACATAACCGAGTAACACCAGCTTGTCAATCATATGGTGGGGGCAAGCTTCCAGAAGATTGTTGAAGCGCTCCCAGTACTCATAAAGAGTTTCAGATTCATCCTGAACAATCATGGAAATATCTTTCCTCAGTTTATCAGTAACTTCAGCTGGAAAGAACTTTTCCAAGAATTCTCTTCTCAGTGTATCCCAGTTGGATACAATTGTTGCTGGTTGAGTGTAGTACCAGTCTCTTGCCTTCCCCTCAAGAGAAAACGGGAAAGCTTTCAGCAGAATTGAAGTTTCATCTGCACCATAACACTTGACAGTAGAACAGGCTGCCTGAAAATCTCTCAGGTGCTTGATAGGCTCTTGAGCAGGTAAGCCATGAAACTTGGGCATCAAATTGAGCAGTGCGGTCCTTATTTCAAAGTCTGTAGCCACCACTGGGTGATGCGCTTGAAATGATTGTATTGTAAAATCAGGGGCTCCAGCCTCCTGGATAGTAACTCTCCTGGCTGCTGCCAAGTTACCTGCACGTAAAACAACCAAATCAGTAGAACGGGGGCTGGTTTCTTTTTTAAGTGACGTTTCAGATCCGCCCTCAGAGATGACTAATCAACGCCGAACTTGCCTTATTTGTGAAATAGTTCTTTCAATCTCGGGATCGAATATTAGCAAGCTTGGATTAGGAAGCGAACGTGTCATCTAACAAAAGAAACAAGCAGCTCATAGTAGCAAGATTAAATAAAATGCAAATAAATAAATTCCAATTAATAAATTTAGCACTCTATTGCAACTCCCCGGCAACGGCGCCAAAAATTGATGCGGGCGGAAATTGGCAAGTTAAGAATGATTATAAAATATGCGTTGCAAGTATAGTTCTCAACCAACTAGAAATCTGCTTTATCAATTTAAAAAGGGTGTCACAGAAATTAAAATCAAAATACTGGGAGTATGAGTCCCAGGTCCTCTCCCAACGAGTTGCAGAAAAGTGTGCTATTTTATTAATCAGATGTTTTCAAAAAGGTTTGAGTTGAATGGCAGAAAATTAAATTAGAGAATTTATATAAATTTAAATAAAAGCCTTGATTGGGAGTTGATTAGTTGGAAGCCCTATTCTTGTTGCAGTACTCTCAAGATTAATTGATAATTGGGGATTATTCTGTTTAGTTGTCCCTCACTAAGTAAGGGAAAGTTAAACAAGTTGGAATGTTATTTCTATCCACAAGTTCCAATCCGCCCTGGGGAGGATTGGTGTTAGTGACTAGAGAGCAATCCAACAGTAAACCCAACTACAATCTCTCTCTTGGGCATCCCAACTTCAAGGGTTTCTTTCAATCAACTCCCCATCAAGTTAGGGGACTACTCGCTCATTGCAAATGTAAAATTCATAACATAAGAAAGGGAATTAAAGAAAGACATCATAAATAATGATCAAAAGATTAATCAAAAATAAAAGTGATTCTTGTATTAATAAATGCTAAAATAATCCAATAGTAAAATTAAGTAAATTAAGGAACATGGAAGAGTAAGAGACAAGTAAAGAGAACGAACTAGAGTGTCGAAGTCTTGTTGAGGCAATAACTCTTCTCAATATCCCAATGCAAAAATAATGAACATAACAAATCCTAAAAACTATGAATGTCTAGAGAGAAAACCTAGAGGAGAGGAAAACTAGATCTAAAAACTAAAACTATGCGGAATGAATGTTGTTGTTGGTTTCTGCATGTTCTCTGGCTCTAGTTTGCTTTTCTGGGCCAAAAACTGGGTCAAAATAGGGCCCGAAATCGCCCCCCAGCGATTCTGCAGATTATGCAGATCGCGCATGTCACGCGGTCGTGTCATCCATGCGGCCGCGTCATTCGGCTTTCTGCTTTGCCATGCGGTCGCGTCATCTATGCGGCCGCGTCACTCGTGCTATTCCATGCCGCGTGGTCGCGTCATCCATGCGGCCGCGTCACTGCGATTTCCTCTTCTTCGCGCGGTCGCGTCATCCATGCGACCGCGTCACTTCTCGCTGGTCATCTCCTCAATTTCTTGTGTTCCTTCCATTTTTGCAAGCTTCCTCTCAAATCTCCAACTCACTCATGCCTTGTAAAGCCTGAAACACTTAACACACAGATCACGACATCGAATGGAATAAAGGAGAAATAAAATACATAATTAAAGTCCCTAGGAAGCAAGTTTTCAATCATACAATAACTTTAGGAAGGAATTATAAATGCATGCTTATTTAATGAATAAGTAGATAAAGATCATGATAAAACCACACAATTAAACACAATATAAACCATAAAATAGTGGTTTATCATCGACCCTTACTCACGTAAGGTATTACTTGGACGATCCAGTGCACTTGCTGGTTAGTTGTGCGGAGATGTGAAAAGTGGGAATCACGATTTCCCACACCAAGTTTTTGGCGCCGTTGCCGGAGATTGTTCGAGTTTGGACAACTGACGGTTCATCTTGTTGCTCAGATTAGGTAATTTTATTTTTTTTAAAGCTTTTTATTTTCGAAAAATTTTTGAAAAATAAATTATTCTATGTTCTTCAGAATTTTTAAGAATGAATTCTAGAGTTTCATGAGATATGTTCAATCCTGGCTGGATGTTAAGCCATGTCTAATTCTTTTGGACTGAGGTTTCCACTTATCTTTAGAAGAGCTTCTTTGACTTTCTCATCAATTTAGCTGTTCTATGTAATGTCCTGCTGAAGCTTAGCTAGCCAAGTCTAATCTTTTTAGACTGAAGCTTTAGACTAATATTGCATGATTCCTGGAATTCGTATTAAAAATTTTGAATTTCTTATTTTTCTTTTCCCAAATAATTTTCAAAAAATTACAAAAAAATTATAAAACCATAAAAACCAAAAATAATTTATGTTTCTTGTTTGAGTTTAGTGTAACATTTTAAGTTTGGTGTTTTGCATATTTTTAATTTTCTTGCATTCTTCTAAAACATATGCATCATGTTCTTCATTGATCTTCAAGTTGTTCTTGATGATTTTATTGGGTCTGATCTTTAAATTCTATTGTTTTGTGTCTTTTTTTGTTTTTCATGTGCATTCTCAATTTGTTAGCGTCTCTAATATGAAAATTTCTAAGTTTGGTGTCTTGCATGTCTTTCTTTTCTTAAAAAAATAATTTGATTGTTCATCTTGACATTCAACGTGTTCTTGCATGCATTATTTATTTGATCTTAGTTTTTCATGATTAGTTTTATTTTGTTGTTCTCTCTCATCATTAAAAATTCAAAAAAAATTTTCAAAATTATGTCTTTTCAAGTCAATAATACAGAGAATTGAAGATTCAGAATATTCAGCAGAGGAATTACAGAGAAAAAGCTGGGCATTCAAAATGCCCAGTGAGGAAGGAAATCTGGCGTTTAAACGCCAGCTAGGGTACCTGACTGGGCGTTAAACGCCCAAAAGGGTAGTATTTTGAGCGTTAAACGCCAGAATAGATACCATTCTGGGCATTTAACGCCAGGACAACACAAGGGAGGTAAGTTAGTTTTTAATTCAAATCTTTTTCAAATCTTCATAATTTTTCAAAATCAAATCTTTTTCATAAATCAAACCTTTTTCATTCTTCTTTCCTGTTTTTTGAAAATTTTAAAATTTGATTTTCAAAATCTTTTTCTTAATTTTATTTCATAATTTTCGAAATTAATGTTAGCATTTAATATTTTGATTCAAAAAATTTTCAAGTTGTTACTTGCCTATTAAGAAAGGATCAAACTTTAAATTCTAAAATCATATCTTTTAGTTTCTTGTTAGTCAAGTAATCAACTTTAATTTCAAAATCAAATCTTTTTAATTTCCTTTTCAAATCTTTTTCAAAATAAATTTCAATCATATCTTTTTCAAATTTTAATTTCAAAATCTTTTTCTAACTTCTTATCTTTTTAAAATTTTATTTTCAAATCTTTTTCAATTAACTACTTAACTTTTTGTTTTATTTTAAAAGTTTTCTATTTCAATCATATCTTTTTCAAAACCACCTAACTACTTTTTTCTATCCAATATTCGAAAATTTTCCCCCTCCTCACCTTCTTCTATTTAAGGACTAACACTCCTCTTCAATTAGTAATTCGGACTCTTCCTCCTTCTTCATATGTTCGAATTCTTATCTACCTACCTCATCCCTCTATTCTTGTTTTCCTCTGACACCTCAAGGAATCTCTATACTGTGACATAGAGGATTCCATACTTTCTTGTTCCCTTCTCTTTCTTATGAGCAGGAACAAGGACAAAGAAATTCTTGTTGAAGCTGATCTTGAACCTGAAAGGACCTTGAAGAGGAAGCTAAGAGAAGCTAAATCACAACTCTCTGGAGAGGACCTGACAGAAATTTTCAAAAAGGAAGAAGATATGGCAGCCGAAAATAACAACAATGACAACAATGAAGGAAGATGCTTGGTGACTTCATTGCACCCTCTTCTGACTTTTGTGGAAGGAGCATCTCAATTCCTGCAATTGGAACAAACAACTTTGAGCTTAAGCCTCAATTAGTTTCTCTAATGGAGCAGAATTGCAAGTATCATGGACTTCCATTGGAAGATCCTCATCAGTTTTTAGCTGAATTCTTGTAAATCTGTGACACTGTTAAGACCCATGGGGTTGACCCTGAGGTCTACAAACTTATGCTTTTTCCTTTTGCTGTAAGAGACAGAGCTAGGACATGGTTGGACTCACAACCTAAAGAAAGCCTGAACTCTTGGGAAAAGCTAGTCAATACCTTCTTGGCAAAGTTCTTTCTACCTCAAAAATTGAGTAAGCTTAGAGTGGAAGTCCAGACCTTCAGACAGAAGGAAGGCGAATCCCTCTATGAAGCTTGGGAAAGATACAAGCAGTTGATCAGAAGGTGTCCTTCTGGCATGCTTTCAGAATGGAGCATCTTATGCATATTCTATGATGGTCTGTCTGAACTGTCTAAAATGTCATTGGACAACTCTGCTAGTGGATCTCTTCATCTGAAGAAGATGCCTGAAGAAGTCCAGGAACTCATTGAAATGGTTGCAAATAACCAGTTCATGTACACTTCTGAAAGAAATCCTGTGAACAATGGGACAACTCAAAAGAAAGGAGTTCTTGAGATTGATACTTTGAATGCCATATTGGTTCAGAATAAAATATTGACTCAGCAAGCCAATATGATTTTTCAGAGTCTGTCTGATGTAAACCCCGATTAAATTAGTAGATAATTGGTCAATAAATTAGTTTTTAATAAGGAGGATTAGAAATGTGAATATTATATTAAATTAGGGTAGAGCTCATCAAAACAAGAATTTTGACACTAATTTCAAAGAAAATGGTCAAAGATTGGACCGAATGGGTCGAACCGATTGAACCGGGCCCAAACCGGGCCGTGGGCCCAACCGGACCAGCCCTTTAAGTAAACCCACGTTCTTCTTCTCCCCATTTTCGGTAGTGTCGAAGAGCATCAGGGAGAGGAAAGAAAGAACGTCAAATTGTTACGCTAACTTCCAACTCCCGTAACTTCTCCGTCCGAGCTCCAATCGTTGCACCGTTTGTGGCCACGCGTTCACCGCGTTGAGCTCTACATTTCTACCGGAACAATTTCATAGGTAACTTGCTATTTCACTTCAGCCTCTCATTTCCCCTAATTTTTGAGTTTTGAGAAGGGGTGTTGAATTTCTTTGATTTTTGATATTTTAGGATCTAATTAGCTTGAGAAAAATGTTCACTCTTGCTTATGTGAAGCTTAGGTAAGGTGAGGATACGATAATTCTATTTTATTTTCATTGAATTTGAGCTTTGAGTATTAAATTGGATATATATGTGTTATGAATGTGTATTAGGTTGCGAATAAATAATTGGAGCTTGAAATTGTGAATACTGGAACTTGGAGGAAGCGGATTAGTTGAGTTTTGAGGGGCTGTCTTGGTTTTGAATAAATAGCTTTGGTCGTTACGTGGAAATCAGCCAAGATATGATTTAGGTTTCTTGCATTTAATATATAATGTTTTGTGAAAACTTAGGCTAGACGACCATAGGATAAGTTGGAATGTAGGTGTATGTTTAGTGTTTAGTAATTTGTCGATGAATATATTTGGTTGAAGTTTATTGAATAATTAGTTATCAATTTTGGATGGTGAATGTTGTTATGTTAATTTGGAAAGGATTATGGTTGAATGTTATTATTGATGAACATGGTTGGTTTGGTGCTTGTTGATTAACTAATGATTTGGTGAATTATTGATTTGAGGTATAACTATTGTGGAGGTTGTTGTGATAATGAGGTATTTTGTGTTAAAAACCTAGGATTTGTGAACTATGATTCTTAGTTGAATTTTGGGTTGTTGGATTTGAATATTGTATGAGTATAATTGTTTATCTGAGGTAGATTTATTGTGGTGATTGTTATGATGACGAGGAAGGGTATGTTGAATTGAAAAGAAAGTAGGTATGGACCCGAAAAGGGTGGCAAAATCTGAGTTTTAGAGGAGATGCTGCCGAAATTTTATAAAAATTAGAGATTTTGTTTATATGATTATTTAAAAAGATTTAGATTCAAAGGTTATATGGTTTGATTTTGAATTATTAAGAAAATGAGCATGTTTTAAGTTTGATTCATTTAGAAAAGAATGAATTATATTTTGAATTGGAACTATTGATGGACGGAATGGGAGGTGTGATAATGAAGGATAAGGATTGAATATAATTGACGTATAATGATGAATGAGATGCGATTGAGAATGATGTGGATGTTGATGAATTATAATTGAATTATTTATATGGCTTATGAATTTGAATAATCTAAGATACGAGATTCTCTGGATTAAGTGCCGTGGCTTGCCACCACGTGTACCAGGTTGAAAACTCGATACTCTGTTGACCCTACGACGTAAGTGTGACCGGACACTATATAAATTCCCGGGAATGTTACCTGATGTGTGGAAAACGATCCAACACAAAACTCACCGGCAAGTGGACCGGGTCGCATCAAGTAATAATAACTCACATGAGTGAGGTCGATCCCACAGGGATTGAAGGATTGAGCAATTTTAGTTTAGTGGTTGATTTAGTCAAGCGAATCAAGTATTGGTTGAGTGGTTTGTAATTGACAGAAACTAAATTGCTTGAAATGTAAAGGGAGAGGGGGTAAATTGTAATAAATGAAAGAGCAGGAAAGTAAATGTGCTGAATCTTAAAGAACAAGTAAAGTAAATTGCAGAAACTTAGATTGCAAGAAATGTAAATGACTGAATCTTAAAGTGCAAGGAATGTAAATTGCTTGAATTGTAAAAGGAGTTGGGAATTGGGATTGCAGAATTTAAACAAGATAGAAGTAAATTGCAATTAAACAGAAGAGTAGAGAATTGATTGAATCAAACTAAATCTCAACAGAAAAGTAAAAATGCTTTGAGAATTTAAAAACAGAGAAAGCAATGCTTAATTTGCAGCAAAGTAAAAGAGGTTGAAGATCTCAGGGTGGAAGAGACTAGAAAACAAGTCTAGATCTCAAATCCTTCCTTGATCCAACAAGAACAATTGCAAAGGAAATAAAGAAAAGTAAATTGCAGAAGTAAAGAGAAGATGAAGCAGTAAAGTAAACAGAAAGTGGAATTCAATTGTGCAGAAAAATTAAACAAGATCTCAAGGTGAGATTGAAACAGAAGTTCTTCAATTCTCCACCCAAGATCCAAAGCAAGAAAATAAAAGAGTGCTCAAGCAAGAACCAAGAAGAAGAGAGATCAATTCTCCTTCCAAGTTCTCAGAAATTACAAAGTAAAAGCTCCCAAGGAAAATTCAAAATAAGAGTCTAGAAGTAAAAATAAAAATCCCAAAAGTTCAAAAGTCCTCATTACATCAAACTAACTCCTATTTATACACTTTCTATTCTTGGATTTTGGAATTTGGGTGGGCTTTTGATTTGGTGAAGAAATGAATTAAATTGGATTTTTAATCCAATTTTTAGCCCAAATGCACCTCCCAGGGGTAAGCTCAGTTGGAAAAACCAACTGAGCACTCAAGTGTGCTGCCCGTGTCAAGTGATGTGTGCGTCCCAGCCTTGGTGTGTTGCTTGACACTAGAGCTCAGTTGGAATTTTGAACTGAGCTCTATGTGTGTCAAAGTTGTGCGCTCCATGGCATCCTGGCCGTGTCAAGTGTGCGCTCAAAGCCCCCCTTGGTGTCTTGGTCCGTGTCATGGTGTGGGGAGGATGGGATGTAGTGATGCTCAGTTGGAAAAACCAACTGAGCTTCCTTGGTGCAGCGCCTTGCCTTCAACCTCAAGGTCCCAGGTTCAAATCCTGGTGGGAGCAAGTGGAGGAAATCTTGAAGCTAATTTCCTTGGATGAGTGGGTGCTCCTCCTTATGTTTCAAGGAATTCCCAAGTTCGAATCCTGGAGGAAGCATTTTAGTTCATTTCTTTGCAAGCTGAATGGCGCTCATCCCTTGTGTTTCAAAGAATTCCCAAGTTCGAATCCTAGAGGAAGCGTTTTGGCTTTTTTTCATGATTTTCCTTATGCCTAGCAATATAATGTAGCGCTCAGTTAAGTAAAGCAACTGAGCGCCCTTGCCTCCTTGGAGTAGCGCCTTCCTTTCATCCTTTAGGTGCAAGGTTTAAGCCTTGGTGAATGCTTTTTGGCCAATTTTTCTTGTTTTCCTTGCAAGGAGCGTTCCTTGCTTCCCTTGGGTCATGAGTTCGAAACTTGGTGGCTTCATTCCTTGGAATTTTGCTTTGAATTAATTTGGAGAGGTCCCCGATAAAGTTAACTTAGTTAACTGAGCTTTGTACCATTTCCTTGCTTTCTTTAGTGCTCAGTTAACTATTTGAACTTAGCTTTGCACCTTGCCTTCTCCTTTCATTCCTTGTGAAACTCAGTTTACTTTTCCAACTTAGCTTTCCTTCTTCCTCAATGTGGCTATGCTTTTTCTTCCCTTTGCCACGCTTCTTGCTTCCTTTGGAAACGTTTCTTATTTTCTTTGGGCACATTCCTTAGGCCACGCTTTTCTTATTTTCTTCTTTCTTCACCTACAAGCAATCAAAACAACCAATCAAAGTATCACTAAATTCACAAGGTTTATAAATTATTAAAATTCAATTAAATTTAGCTTAACACCTCATGATTTAACATCAATTACATGGTGGTTGATTGATTCAAAGAAGTCATGCATTTTTAATCTAAATTACTTTCTTAGAATGCAAGAAAGTGCATAAAACCTAATAAAAACAAAGAAAAAGGCTAGTGAAACTAGGCTAAGATGACTTGTCATCATTACCCCCATTGAGCAATATTGATTATTTGAGAAAAATCTATGCATAGACTCTTGGGGATGCACGTCGGGGGACAGTCTAAGGACAATTCAGACTTGTCGAGTTGGCTGAATAACCGACAGATGAGCCTCATCAGCCACAGGATAGGCATGCATCATATGCATATTACTTGAATTACTTGCTTGTGTATTAACTGGATGTGCCTAAATGTACTTGCCATGTTAAATGTATATTTGTTATCTGCAGTACTTGGAACCTTCTTGTGCTTGCCTTTGTCTGTTTAGTTGTCTGTGAAAATGCACGATGGAGTCGGAGGTATGGAGGAATGACAAAATGGGATTTAGATTTAAGGTTAAGTTAAGTTAGGTTTAAATATCCTTAGTAAACCACCTTTTATGGCTTCTGTTTAATACTTTAAGCTCTACAATCTGAGTGTCGGCGTTCTAGAATTGCCTCTGGCATTCCCAGGACCTTATATATTATGTGTGTGGCACCTTTACCATATTGAGAACCTCCGGTTCTCATTCCATACTATGTTGTTGTTTTTCAGATGCAGGTCGAGAGGCATCTCGTTAGGCGTCTGGACTCTTGAAGCGGAGTGGTTACAGGGTTATTTTGTTATGCTATGATGTATATATATATATATACTTAGTTTTCTCTCCATATAACTTGTTCTTTTGATCCTCCTAGAGGTTTATGGAGAGGTAGGATTGTGTATATGTACTTTTGGGTTTTGGACATGTATGTATATATATATGTAAATATTCTCCGGCTAGTCTTGACTTCGCAGGCTGAGTCAAGAGCTTGTTATTTTGTATCTTTGGCACTCTATTCCTACTTCTGTCATCTTATGTTTAATAGTTATGGTTTCCTTAGCACTCAGGTTAACCCGTTCCTAGAGCGTTGCGCTTTTATTTTGTGATTTTTGTTTCCCCTTTTCTTCAAGGCTCCTAGCATATTATAATTCTTCTGCTATTATATGTACTCATTTTATTTTAGAGGTCGTAATACCACATCACCTCTATTTTACCACTTAAGCGTAAAGCTTTGTGTGGTAGGGTGTTACATCTGAAATGCAAGCTGCATCAGGCAGTACTAAGGAGGCTTCTTCTGAAGAAGAAGCCTATGACCCTGAGAATCCTGTAATGGCAGAGGTGAATTACATGGGAGAATTCTATAGAAACACCTATAATCCTTCATGGAGAAATCATCCTAACCTCTCATGGAAGGATCAACAGAAGCCTAATCAAGGATTCAATAATAATAATAATGGTGGAAGAAACAGGTTTAGCAATAGCAAACCTTTTCCATCATCTCCTCAGCAACAGATAGAGAACTCTGAGTAGAGTCGTTCTGGCCTAGCTACCATAGTCTCTGATCTATCTAAGACCACACTAAGTTTCATGAATGAAACAAGATCCTCCATTAAAAATTTGGAGACACAAGTGGGTCAGCTGAGTAAGAGAATTACTAAAACTCCTCCTAGCACTCTCCCAAGCAATACAGAAGAAAATCTCAAGAGAGAGTGCAAGGCCATAACCATGACCAACATGGCCGAACCTGGAGAGAGTAAGGAGGACGTGATTCCCAGTGAGAAAAACCTCATAGGATGTCCGCTGAACGAAAAGAAGTTCCCCTTTGAGGAACCAAAGGAATCTGAGGCTCATACAGAGACCATAGAGATTCCATTGAACCTACTTCTGCCATTTATGAGCTCTGATGAGTATTCTTCCTCTGAAGAGGATGAAGATATTACTGAAGAGCAAGTTGATAAGTACCTGGGAGCAATCATGAAGCTGAATGCCAAGCTATTTGGTAATGAAACTTGGGAGGATGAACCTCCATTGCTCATCAATGAACTAAGTGATCTGGTTCAATTGAAATTACCTCAGAAGAAACAGGATCCTGGAAAATTCTTAATACCCTGTACCATAGGCACCATGACCTTTGAGAAGGCTCTGTGTGACCTAGGGTCAAGTATAAACCTCATGCCCCTCTCTGTAATGGAGAAACTAGGGATCCTTGAGGTGCAAGCTGCAAGAATCTCACTAGAGATGGCAGACAATGAAACAGGCTTATGGACTTGTAGAGGATATCTTGGTAAAGGTTGAAGGCCTTTACATCCCTGCTGACTTCATAATCCTGGATACTGGGAAGAATATGGATGAATCCATCATCCTTGGTAGACCCTTCCTAGCCACAGCAAAAGCTGTGATTGATGTTGACAGGGGAGAGTTGGTCCTTCAAGTGAATGAGGACTACCTTGTGTTTAAAGCTAAAGAATCTCTTTCTGTACACATGGAGAAGAAGCATGACAAGCTTCTCTCAATGCAGAGTCAAACAGAGTCCCCATATTCAAACTCTAAGTTTGGTGTTGGGAGGCCATCATCATGCTCTGAGTATCTGTGAGGCTCCATGAGAGCCCACTGTCAAGCTATTGACATTAAAGAAGCGTTTGTTGGGAGGCAACCCAATCTTTACTTATCTATGATAAATTTCTATTTTCTACTATTATTTTATGTTTTCTTTAGGTTGATGATCATGTGAAGTCACAAAAAACAACTGAAAAATCAAAAAAGAATGAAAAACAGCAAAAAAAAATAGCACACCCTAGAGGATGATCTTACTGACGTTTAAATGCCAGTAAGGGTAGCAGAATGGGCGTTAAACGCCCAATCTGGCACTATTCTGGGCGTTTAACGCCAGAAAAGGGCACCAGACTGGCGTTTAATGCCAGAAAAGGGCACAAAGCTGGCGTTTAAACCCCAGAAAGGGAAGAAAAGCTGGCATTAAACGCCAGAAATGGGCAGCAACCTGGCGTGTAACGCCAGGATTGGCACTCAAAGGGGCGTTTACATGCCAAAATGGTGCAGGAATGAGAACTCCTTGACACCTCAGGATCTCTGGACCCCACAGGATCTCCACCTACCTCAACTCTCTCTCTTTCCATCACCTCTTCACCAATCACCTCCTCACAATTCAAAATTCAAATCCTTTCCCTCCCAAACCCAACCCCTAATACACGAACCCTTCCCCTCTCTCCACTCCTATATAAACCCTTCATCCCTCATTCATTTTCACACATCTTAAACACTTCTTTTCCCCCCTGGCCGAACCACTCACACCTCTCCATCTCCTCCATTTTCTTCTTCTTCTCCTCTCTTCTTTCTTCTTTTGCTCGAGGACGAGCAGATCTTCTAAGTTTGGTGTGGTAAAAGCGTTGCTTTTTGTTTTTTCATAACCATTTATGGCACCTAAGGCCGGAGAAACCTCTAGAAAGAGGAAAGGAAAGGCAAAAGCTTCCACCTCCGAGTCATGGGAGATGGAGAGATTCATCTCAAAAGTCCATCAAGATCACTTCTATGAAGTTGTGGCCAAGAAGAAGGTAATCCCTGAGGTCCCTTTCATGCTCAAAAGGAATGAGTATCCGAAGATCCGACATGAGATTCCAAAAAGAGGTTGGGAAGTTCTCACTAACCCCATTCAACAAGTCGGAATCTTAATGGTTCAAGAGTTCTATGCTAATGCATGGGTCACTAAAAACCATGATCAAAGTGTGAACCCGAACCCAAAGAATTGGCTTACAATGGTTCGGGGGAAATACTTAGATTTCAGTTCGGAAAATGTAAGGTTGGCATTCAACTTGCCAATGATGCAAGGAGATGCACGCCCCTACACTAGAAGGGTCAACTTTGATCAAAGGTTGGACCAAGTCCTCATGGACATATGTGTGGAAGGAGCTCGGTGGAAAAGAGACTCCAAAGGCAAGCCGGTTCAATTGAGAAGGCCTGACCTCAAACCTGTGGCTAGGGGATGGTTGGAGTTCATCTAACGCTCTATTATTCCTACTAGCAATCGGTCTGAAGTTACAATAGACCGAGCTATCATGATCCATAGTATCATGAATGGAGAGGAAGTAGAAGTTCATGAGGTCATATCTCTAGAACTCTACAAAGTGGCTGACAAACCTCCACTTTGGCAAGGTTAGCCTTCCCTCATCTCATTTGTCACCTATACAATTTAGCTGGAATTGTCATAGAGGAAGACACCCTCATTAAAGAGGACAAGCCCATCACTAAGAAAAGGATGGAGCAAATAAGAGAGCCCACTTATGGACCTCAACAAGAACATGAGGAAGTCACTCATCATGAAATCCTTGAGATGCCTCAAGGGATGCATTTTCCTCTACAAAACTATTGGGAGCAAATCAACACCTCCTTAGGAGATTTGAGTTCTAATATGGAGCAACTAAAAATGGAGTACCAAGAGCACTCCATTATTCTCCATGAAATTAGAGAGGATCAAATAGCCATGAGGGAAGAGCAACAAAGGCAAAGAAGAGACATTGAGGAGCTCAAGCACTCCATAAGATCTTCAAGAGGAAGAACTAGTCGCCATCACTAAGGTGGACCCGTTCTTTAATTTCCTTGCTCTTTATTTTCTATTTTTCGTTTACTATGCTTTATGTGCTATCTATGTTTGCATTACATGATCATTAGTGCCTAGTGCCTATGCTTTAAAGTTATGAATGTCCTATGAATCCATCACCTTTCTTAAATGAAAAATGCTTTTAATTACAAAAGAACAAGAAGTACATGGTTTCGAATTATATCTTGAAATTAGTTTAATTATTTTGATGTGGTGGCAATACCTTTTGTTTTCTGAATGAATGCTTGAACAGTGCATATTTTTTATAGTGAAGTTTATGAATGTTAAAATTGTTGGCTCTTGAAAGAATGATGAAAAAGGAAAAATGTTATTGATAATCTGAAAAATTATAAAATTGATTCTTGAAGCAAGAAAAAGCAGTGAAAAGCTTGCAGAAAAAAAAAGAAAAAAATGGCGAAAAAAAATAAAGAAAAAGAAAAAGCAAGCAGAAAAAGCCAATAGCCCTTTAAACCAAAAGGCAAGGGTAAAAAAAGGATCCAAGGCTTTGAGCATTAATGGATAGGAGGGCCCACAGAAATAAAATCCTGGCCTAAGCGGCTAAACCAAGCTGTCCCTAACCATGTGCTTGTGGCGTGAAGGTGTCAAGTGAAAAGCTTGAGACTGAGCGGTTAAAGTTGTGGTCCAAAGCAAAAAGAGTGTGCTTAAGAGCTCTGGACACCTCTAACTGGGGACTCTAGCAAAGCTGAGTCACAATCTGAAAAGGTTCACCCAGTTATGTGTCTGTGGCATTTATGTATCCGGTGGTAATACTGGAAAACAAAATGCTTAGGGTCACGGCCAAGACTCATAAAGTAACTGTGCTCAAGAATCAACATACTGAACTAGGAGAATCAATAACACTATCTGAATTCTGAGTTTCTATAGATGCCAATCATTCTGAACTTCAAAGGATAAAGTGAGATGCCAAAACTATTCAGAAGCAAAAAAGCTACTAGCCCCACTCATCTAATTAAAACTGATCTTCATAGATGTCAGAATTTATTGTATATTCTCTTCTTTTTATCCTATTTTGTTTTTAGTTGCTTGGGGACAAGCAATAATTTAAGTTTGGTGTTGTGATGAGCGGATAATTTATACACTTTTTGGCATTGTTTTTAGGTAGATTTTAGTATGTTTTAGTTACTTTTTATTATATTTTTATTAGTTTTTAAGTAAAAATCACATTTCTGGACTTTACTATGAGTTTGTGTGTTTTTCTATGATTTCAGGTATTTTCTGGCTGAAATTGAGGGACCTGAGCAAAAATCTGATTCAAAGGCTGAAAAAGGACTGCAGATGCTGTTGGATTCTGACCTCCCTACACTAGAAGTGAATTTTTTGGAGCTACAGAAGCCCAATTGGCGCTCTCTTAATTGCGTTCGAAAGTAGACATATTGGGCTTTCCAGCAATATATAATAGTTCATACTTTGCCTGAGATTTCATGGCCCAAATCGGCGTTCAAAGTCAGCCTAAAATTTCTGGCGTAAAACGCCCAAACTGGCGCCAGAATTGGAGTTAAACGCCCAAACTGGCACCAAAGCTGGCGTTTAACTCCAGGAACAGCCTATGCACGAAAAAGCTTCAATGCTCAGCCCAAGAACACACCAAGTGGGCCCCGAAAGTGAATTTCTGCATCATTTACTTATTTCCGTAAACCCTAGGCTACTAGTTCATTATAAATAGGACCCTTTACTATTGTATTTTCATCTTCAGATCATTTTTGAGACTATCTTTGTATCACTTTTGATCTCTTGATCACGTTTAGGGGGCTGGCCATTCGGCCATGCCTGGACCTTCATCACTTATGTATTTTCAATGGTGGAGTTTCTACACCCCATAGATTAAGGTGTGGAGCTCTGCTGTTCTTCATGAATTAATGCAATTACTATTGTTTTTCTATTCAATTCACGCCTACTTCTTGTTCTAAGATATTCACTCACATTTCAACCTGATGAATATGATGATCCGTGACACTCATCATTATTCTCACTTATGAACGCGTGCCTGACAACCACCTCCGTTCTATCTGCAATAGCTTGAGTGTGTATCTCTTAGCCTCCAGGTTCACGACGCATGGTTGCCTCTCCTGACAACAGAGCCTTCCATTCCGTGAGATCCGAGTCTTCGTGGTATAGGCTAGAATCAATTGGCAGCATTCTTGAGATTTGGAAAGTCTAAACCTTGTCTGTGGTATTCTGAGTAGGATCTGGGATGGGATGACTATGACGAGCTTCAAACTCATGACTGTTGGGCGTAGTGACAGTGCACAAAAGGATCAATGGATCTTATTCCAACACTAGTGAGAACCGACAAATGATTAGCCCTACGTAATCCGTAGCCGGACCATTTTCACTGAGAGGAAGGACGGTAGCTGATGACAAGTCATCTTAGCCTAGTTTCACTAGTCTTTTTCTTTATTTTTATTTGGTTTTATGCACTTTCTTGGGCCACAAGTAAGCCAATTGGGTGGAATTTCATGTTTCCTTAGATTCAATCAACCATGGATGAATTGATGCATTTTCATGAGTTTTATGCCATAATTGCTTACATGACAAGAAGAAGAATAACTCTCATGATTAGAGCATAGCTTTGATGCAATTGTTGGTTGATGATAGATGGAATAAAGCTTGGAAGAAGGTTGAAGAAAAGGGGACAGCAAGGGGCAAGGAAAAAGGACTCACATTTGAGCTAAAGTTTGTCTCAAACTTGAACTCAAACGTGAGGAAGATTGCATTTTCATCCTGGAGGCACACCAAGTTTGCGCCAACGTTTGCCTCAAACTTGAGGTCAAACGTTGGTGCCACAAGAACAAGGATGAACACCCCTGGAGCTTGGCAACGTTTACGCCAACGTTTGCCTCAAACTTAAGGTCAAATGTTGGCGCCATTTTAGCATGGAAGAGCACTCTGTTTAATGCCTTGGAGAAGCCAACGTTTGCCTTAAACGTTGGGCTAAACGTTGGCCAAAAGAAAAGCATGGGAGGAGCCACGTTTGAGCTCACATTTGACCTCAAACGTTGAGCCAAACGTGGATGGCAGCAACTTGGCCGAGCTGCATAATGTCACATACGAAGACGTTTGAGTCAACGTTTGCCTCAAACGTTGACTCAAACGTGAATGGTTCATGGCTCGGTTCACAGGTGGACTTCTTCCCAACACCAAGAGCAATCAACAGAGGCTATTATCAACCCAATTCCATCAAGACCAAGGGCCCAATTCAAGGCTCCAAGACCATTAGAAGAAAGTGTATAAATAGAAGTTAGTTTGATTTAGGAGGGACGTCGACTTTTACTTTTGAATTTACACCTCTTGGAGGATTTTACTTACTGTAACTTGGATCTGGGAGGAGAATTCCATTCTCTTCCTCTTTGGTTTTCTCATTTTCTTTATTGCAATTCTTGCTTGAGTCTTGGGTGTGGAGAATTGAGGAAATTCTGTCTCAATCTCACCTTGAGATCTCTGCTTTTGTTTCACTGCACAATTTGAGGAATTGAGATTTGAATTTACTTTCTCTACTGTTTGATTCTAAATTCTCTTGCAATTGATTTCTGATTTGGATCAAGGAAGGTAGTGAGATCTAGACTTAGTTTTCTAGTCTCTTGACCCCTGAGATCTGAAATTTCCTTTTAATTCTTCTGTTGAATGCTTCTTCAAGCGAATTTACATTTCCTGTTTGAGATCTACTGCAATTAACTTCATCTTTTACTTCCCTGCTTGTTGCAATTTACTTTTCCTTGTTTAATTTCTGAAATCCCTATTCCCAATTCCTTTTATAATTCAAGCAATTTACATTTCTTGCACTTTAAGCTTCAGTCATTTATATTTCTTGCAATCTAAATTTCTGCAATTTATATTACTTGCACTTTAAGATTCAGCTTCTTTAATTTCTCTGCACTTTAAATTACTGCAATTATCCCTCTCCCTTTAAATTTCATGCAATTTAGCTTCTGTTGGATACAAATCACTCAACTCAACTCTTGTTCGCTTGACTAAATCAACCACTAAACTAAAATTGCTCAATCCTTCAATCCCTGTGGAATTGACCTCACTCACGTGAGTTATTATTACTTGATGCGACCCGGTACACTTGCCGGTGAGTTTTGTGTTGGATTGTTTTCCACACATCAAGTTTTTGGCGCCGTTGCCGGGGATTGATTAGATTGACAATGATTAAGTGAAGTGGAGATCTAGATCAAGCATTTTTTTTATTTTCTGTTTCTTTAATTTTTGATTAACTCACTAACTATTTGAATTTTTGCTTAAACTAACTAAAACTTCATTCTAGCAATAGATTGAATTTTCCTGGTTTCTCTTGCTTTGTGTGATTCTTATGCTTTTGCTTGTTGAATATGCGAGAGAAGCAATTTTCTTTTATTAATCTTTCAAGCCTATCAACTGTTTGATACATTGTGTCAGCTAATTTTCTGATCACATCTTGGGCATGAATATATTCAATCTTCATTTGGACAGTTTGTGATTGTGCAGATCATGGAGGGGAACTCAACGAATCCCAGTCAGCATGGGAGTAGTTTCCTAACCCCAGATGACAATGCAACCTATGAATTGGAGCACCCATTCATCACCATGAATGATGTTGCTCAATGGCTTGAAGATTTCCCACAAGGAAGCATTATCAGATGGGAAGATCTAGTGAGTGAACTCCTGACCAAGCTGAAACCACCCCAGGAAGTTGGTGAGCTAGAGGCAGAAGTGCAACCATCCACAGCAAGAGGAGAAAATCAAAGGCAACAGGATTTTCAACCTCCATGATCACAGAATGAAGGATGTCAAGCTAATGACAATAAAGAAGCGCTTGTTGGGAGGCAACCCAACCTGAGGTAGTTTCCTTTTCATAGCTATTTTAATAAAAATGTTAATTAGCTTTATCTATATTGCAAAAAGCTAAGTTTGGTGTTACACACCAAAATAATATAAGGGAGAATGAAGGATTCTAAGTTTGGTGTTCCACCAAAATCTCATCATAAAACACATTCTCACCTTCTGCATAATGCTAGCTTCAAGCATTTAGATAAACTAGTTAACTAATTTGCTATTTCCTAGTTTTCAGTTCTATTAATTTTGGCAAAGAAAAAGAATTTCACATATGGTTAACTTGATGCATGAGAACCACTGGCAAGGTACTAAGTTTGGTGTTCCCACACCAAAGTAAGTTCAAAAGCACACAAATAATTAATGCATGCTAACCATTTTTTAAGTGCTTGGGGAACAAACAACTTTCAATATCACTGCAGAGCACCATACAAATTTTTGGAAAGATTAAGTATCATCAATCAAAGAGATGAAAGAGGAATGTGAAGACCAGCAATGATGATGATGAGGAGGAGGACAGCAAGTAAATTCCAAAAGGTTGTATTGTTCAGTGATTATTTTATATCAGATACTGCTATGATTGAAAGTGATATAATACCCCTACCTGTCTGCATAGTATAGTTTTTCTGTAATTCAATAATTAAGATGCTTGATTATTCACAACACTACACTTTTCAAACTTGCATGAACTCAGGATTTCAAAAAAAAGGGGGCACCACATGATAGTTCTTTGAAAAGAAGGATTGAGGAATTAAACAATTTTGAGGCAAGCAAAAGATTAGGAGAAGTGGTGGTTCTGGTTGTGTGATTATGCATTGAGGTTGCATGCTTATGAAAACTTGCATGGGAGCTCGTAGGCAGAACATAGAGTTCAAAGAAGTATTGTGAAGATTTTCAAACATTTATTGATCCAAGAAGCAGCAACCAAAAAAAAATAAAGAAGATATAAAAACAAAGAGAACATGGCCCAAGGCTCTGAGTATCAATTACTAGGCAGAAAAGAAGAAAGAAACAATAACTCAAAGAGTTATTATCCTAGTAAATGCTTGTGGTCGAACTGTGTCAAAGAGAGAGGCTTGAGCAAGTAAATCCTAAGGGGTGCTTCAACACCTAATACCTTAAAACCAACTGGTTTAGGAGTATTGATTGAAAGCTTATCTAAAGAGCCGCTTTGAGACATGACACTTAGAGTCAAGGCCAAAGCACAGAAACTATAAGCTGCTTCAAGGTGATTACCTATAGAGAGATCTCCATGATATTATTTGGATGAAAGTTCTAAGACCTAAGACTCCCAAGATGTAGGGACTAGTAAGCACTGAAGCCCTTGCATGAGCATATAATTTAGAGTTCACCCCACTGTCACTTAATCACTTCACTCACAGGATAGTACATGTAATTCTTCAAATCCATTCTGATTGAAAGAACCTTTGAGCATAATTCTTTTCTTGCTTGGGGACAAGCAAGTTTTAAGTTTGGTGTTGTGATGACAAGTCATCTTAGCCTAGTTTCACTAGTCTTTTTCTTTATTTTTATTTGGTTTTATGCAATTTCTTGGGCCACAAGTAAGCCAATTGGGTGGAATTTCATGTTTCCTTAGATTCAATCAACCATGGATGAATTGATGCATTTTCATGAGTTTTATGCCATAATTGCTTATATGACAAGAAGAAGAATAACTCTCATGATTATAGCATAGCTTTGATGCAATTGTTGGTTGATGATAGGTGGAATAAAGCTTGGAAGAAGGTTGAAGAAAAGGGGACAGCAAGGGGCAAGGAAAAAGGACTCACGTTTGAGCTAATGTTTGCCTCAAACTTGAACTCAAACGTGAGGAAGATTGCATTTTCATCCTGGAGGCACACCAAGTTTGCGCCAACGTTTGCCTCAAGTTTGAGGCAAACGTTGGTGCCACAAGAACAAGGATGAACACCCCTGGAGCTTGGCAACATTTGCGCCAACGTTTGCCTCAAACTTGAGGTCAAACGTTGGTGCCATTTTAGCATGGAAGAGCACTCTATTTAATGCCTTGGAGAAGCCAACGTTTGCGCCAACGTTTGCCTTAAACGTTGGGCCAAACGTTGGCCAAAAGAAAAGCATGGGAGGAGCCACGTTTGAGCTCACGTTTGACCTCAAACGTTGAGCCAAACGTGGATGACAGCAACTTGGCCGAGCTGTATAATGTCACATACGAAGATGTTTGAGTCAACGTTTGCTTCAAACGTTGACTCAAATGTGAATGGTTCATGGCCCGGTTCACAAGTGGACTTCTTTCCAACACCAAGAGCAATCAACAGAGGCTATTATCAACCCAATTCCATCAAGACCAATGGCCCAATTCAAGTCTCCAAGACCATTAGAAGAAAGTGTATAAATAGAAGTTAGTTTGATTTAGGAGGGACGTCGACTTTTACTTTTGAATTTACACCTCTTGGAGGATTTTACTTACTGTAACTTGGATCTGGGAGGAGAATTCCATTCTCTTTCTCTTTGGTTTTCTCATTTTCTTTATTGCAATTCTTGCTTGAGTCTTAGGTGTGGAGAATTGAGAAAATTCTGTCTCAATCTCACCTTGAGATCTCTGCTTTTGTTTCACTGCACAATTTGAGGAATTGAGATTTGAATTTACTTTCTCTACTGTTTGATTCTAAATTCTCTTGCAATTGATTTCTGATTTGGATCAAGGAAGGTAGTGAGATCTAGACTTAGTTTTCTAGTCTCTTGACCCCTGAGATCTGAAATTTCCTTTTAATTCTTCTGTTGAATGCTTCTTCAAGCGAATTTACATTTCCTGTTTGAGATCTACTGCAATTAACTTCATCTTTTACTTCCCTGCTTGTTGCAATTTACTTTTCCTTGTTTAATTTCTGAAATCCCTATTCCCAATTCCTTTTATAATTCAAGCAATTTACATTTCTTGCACTTTAAGCTTCAGTCCTTTATATTTCTTGCAATCTAAGTTTCTGCAATTTATATTACTTGCACTTTAAGATTCAGCTTCTTTAATTTCTCTGCACTTTAAATTACTGCAATTATCCCTCTCCCTTTAAATTTCATGCAATTTAGCTTCTGTTGGATACAAATCACTCAACTCAACTCTTGTTCGCTTGACTAAATCAACCACTAAACTAAAATTGCTCAATCCTTCAATCCCTGTGGGATCGACCTCACTCACGTGAGTTATTATTACTTGATGTGACCCGGTACACTTGCCGGTGAGTTTTGTGTTGGATCGTTTTCCACACATCAGTAGCCATTGACAACAGTGATCCCTAACATACAGCTTGCCATGGAAAGGAGTATGAATGATTGGATGAAGGCAGTAGAAAAACAGAGGTTCAGAAGCAACAAAGCATCTCCATACGCTTATCTGAAATCCCATCAATGAATTACATAAGTATTTCTATCTTATTTTCTGTTTTAATTATATTTTAATTATCAAAACCTTAAACCATTTTAATTCGCCTGACTGAGATTTACAAGGATGACCATAGCTTGCTTCGAGCCGACAATCTCCGTGGGATCGACCCTTACTCACGTAAGGTATTACTTGGACGACCCAGTGCACTTGCTGTTTAGTTGTGCGGAGATGTGAAAAGTGTGAATCACAATTTCCCACACCAGTCACCATGTCCACAATTTCACCGAGGTGAATTACGACCTGCATCTGAAAAACAACAACAACATATGGTATAAGAGCTGGAGGTTCTCAGTATGGTAACAGTGCCGAATATATAAGATGTAAGGTTCCGGGACGCCAAAGGCAATCCTAGAACTTCACATCAAAAACAGATATTCAAGCCTACCAAATAAATAAATTAAACTAGAGGCCATAAATAGGATTATCTAAACTTAGGGGATTTTTAACTAAAACTAGTCACCGCTATCCCACAGTCTTCACTAACCTACCCTCCGTGCGATTTCATCGCCACCGTCTACTGAGCCTCCTCAATCCCAGCAAAAAACACAATTAATGCATACAAGTAAAGCACAAGTAATACACATATATAGCAAGTAAACAAATAGCAAATAGACATATGATTCATTTAGGCATAACTGAAGATAAGCAAAGCAAACAAGCATATAGAAGATGCATATGATGAATGCCTATCCTATTTGGCTCATGATATCACTAGTCGGTCCATAAATGCCAACCCGACACATCCTTTCGGATGTAACTTTTCTGCCACTCCCACGAATATAGTGCCGGGCACACTCTATTGACCCACAGATATAGTGCTGAACACACTTTATTAACCCACGAATATAGTGTCGGACACACTCGCATGCGTAACCCAAGGATATAGTGCCTGGCACACACTTGCAGCAGAAAAAGTTATTAATCATAATTCATTCCATTAACTATAAACATTCATGTTTCTCAAGTTCATCATAAGCATTTCTATTTCTCATAAATCTCTTCAACTATAAACTTCCCAACCCAACATTCACCAATTCAAGCTAGAAATTACACCAACATTCCAAACCTATGTCACCAGCTCTAAACTTATAACTAAAAATATCCTTTTTATTACTTTATTGTTTTCTCCCTTGATTCACACTCCTAAACTGGAAAAAAGGTTTTAAACAAGTATTACGGAAGTTTGCAAGCTTGCCGGGAAGGTAAAACGGTTAAAAACAAAGTTTTTTTTTTTGAAAAACAGGGCAGTGTGCGTACACATAGGGTTGTGCATACGCATGCCTAGAAGAGTTTTCCCAACTTGTGTGTGCGCACGATGTTGTGCGTACGCACAACTTGCAAATTTTGCAGGTGATGAGCGGATATTTTATACGCTTTTTGGCATTATTTTCATATAATTTTTGTTATGTTTTGATTAAGTTTTATTATATTTTCATAGGTTTTAGTGAAAAATTCACATTTTTAGATTCTACTTTGAGTTGTTGTGTTTTATTATGATTTTAGGTATTTTCTAGCTGAAATTGAAAAATTTTGGCAAAGTCCGGTTTAGAGGTAAGGAAAGCGTAGCAAAAGCTGTCAAGATATGACCTCCGTGTATTCAAGAGAGTGTTTCTGGAGCTACAGATGTCCAAATGATGCGTTCTCAATGGTGTTAAAAATCTAACTTCTAGATCTTTTCAGCAATATATAATAGTTTATAGGTTTCTCCAAAGGAGCCTGCTCATTCTGGGCGTTGAACACCAAGCAGCTACCCGCTAGCTGGCGTCCAACACCCCAAAAGAGATCCAATGCTGGCATTGAATGCCAAGCACCCCCTAGTGGGCGTTCAATGCCCATCAAGAGCACAAGGCATCATAGTTCACCTCCCATTCCTCCAATTGGACACCAAGCTCGGCCCAAGAACTCAACTCAAGTGGGTCCACAAGTGGATTTGCGCACCTCTAGTCTATTCTATCATACTTTTTGTACTCCTTAGCTATTAGATTAGTATATATAGGAGAAGATCACCCATGTTTAGGATCTTCTTCCCCCACTTTTATTTTCAAACATTATTGTACAGTAGGAGCCACTAACCTCCTAGGTTAAGGTTAAGAGCTCTGCTGATTCTTATGGATTAATAATATCACTATTCTATTTCAATCTATGCTTGATTCCATTCTAAGATGTATCTTCGTTCTTTACCCTAATGAATTGGGAGTGTAACTTGACCATCATCCTTTTTTCTATATGGGTTCTTTCGAGTCCTTGACGGGATAGTACTAAACCACAAGCTTGATTATACATCTCTTAGACGGCTAATCCACGACTTCGTTGGGGACTTGGAGACATCAGTTCAGCCGAGGTACGGGGCGATTAGGGCCTTTATGGTATAGGCTAGAATCAATGGAGCAACATTCTCTGATCCATAAGATCCGACCTTATCTGTGGTGCTTTGAGTAGGATCACCAAGGGAATGGACTGCAGGAGCTTAACCCCCGTTCAGATTGGATGACCACTGACCTGCCTTTGATCTGAAGCAGAGGAGATTAATGACCACTGACCTAGCATTAATCACTTATAGCCTGCCATGGAATGAATCATCAGAAGTTGAAGTGGACAGTGAGAAAAGTTTATTCAGAAGGAAGAAGTATCTTTGAATCCTCAACCGTTCCTTTATTATTGATTTCACACCAACTAAGTAACTCTATCCTTATTTTGTTTTTATGCGTTTTTCCACAATAACTATCTATTCTATCCGCCTGACTAAGATATACAAGATAGCCATTGTTTCTTCAAACCAACAACCTTCGTAGGATCGACCCTCACTCACCTGAGGTATTACTTGGACGACCCGGTGCACTTGCCGGTCTCTCTGTGCAAAATTTACGGAGTCAATTTCGTGCACCAAGTTTTTTGCACCGTTTCCAGGGATTGTTCAAGTTTGACAAACTACCGTACTATCTTGTTGCTTAGATTAGGTATTAAGCCGTAATTTTACTCTTTTAGTTGTCTTTTGTTTTCTTTTTCAAAATTTTTTTCAAAAATCCATCTTTCTTTGTCTTTTGTTTGAGTCTAGTGTCAGTTCTTAAGTTTGATGTCCCATCTGTTTTCATCTTTTTCTTTAAAATTTTCGAAAATTGTTCTAGAGTGTTCTTCTTGGTATTCAAGTTGTTCTTGTTTCTTTTCTTTATTTGATCTTAAAATTTTTAAGTTTGGTGTCTCTTAATTATTTTTCTCTTTCTTCATTAATTCGAAAGAATAAAAAAAATATTTCTTTATCTTTCTTTAAATTTTCAAAAATCTTGTTTCTTTTCTTATGTTGATTTAAAAATTTTTAAGTTTGGTGTTTTCTTGTTAGTAAAGTTAAATTTTAAATTTCAAATCTTATCTTTTACAAATCTTTTTCAAATCTTTTCATATCTTTTCAATTTGAAACTTTTCTATCTTATCTTCTTTTAAATTTTAATTTCAAATCTTTTTAAATCTTTACTATCTTTTCAAATATTTTCATATCTTACTTTTCTATCTTATCTTTCTTTTAATTTTTAAAATCTCAAATATTTTTAAATCTTTTCAAATTTGATTTTCAAATCTTTTTAATTTAAATCCTATCTTTTGAAAAGAAGTTAAGAGAGATCACCTTCTTTTTAAATCTTCATCTTATGTTTCTCTTTTAATTTTAAAACTTACCTAACTTACTTTTTTAATTCAAAACTTTTTCAATTTCAAATCTTTCTTTCTTCTTTTTTCGAAAATCACCTTTCAATTTTCAATTCCTTTTTAGTTAATTAGCTTTTAATTTCCTTCTTGTTTTTCAAATTCAATAATAAAATAAAATAAAAACAAAAATATTTTACTTCTAATTTCCCTTTTTATTCTTAAATTTTGAATTCTTCTACCCCCTCTGTTTTGAATTCTTCTTCTCATTCCTCTATCTTCATTCTTCTGTCTTCTTCATATCTCACTAGGAGTTCTCTATACTCTGACATAGAAACTCCCATTCTCTTTCTTTCTTATTTTTCTTTTTCTTGTTTATGAGCAAGAACATAGATAAGGAACCTCTCTTCGATCCTGACCTGAACCTGAGAGGACCCTAAGGAGGTGTTTACAACAAGTTAAAGCACAACACTTCAGAGAAAACCTCACAGAACTTTTTGAACAAGAAGCTGAAAGTACAAATATGGCAGGCAATCCGAATGATGGAGGAGATGCAAGGAAGGTTCTTGGTGACTTTACTGTACCCACTTCTGACTTCTATGGAAGAAGCATCTCCATACCTGCCATTAGAGCAAACAACTTTGAGCTTAAGCCTCAGTTAGTCTCTCTAATGCAACAGAATTACAAATTTTATGGACTTCCACAGGAAGATCCACATCAATTCCTATCTGAATTCTTGCAAATCTGTGATACTATTAAGACCAATGGAGTGGATCCTGAGGTCTATAGGCTAACGCTTTTCCCTTTTGCTGTTAGAGACAAAGCTAGGATATGGTTTGATTCTTAACCTAAGACTCTTAGCAAATGTTGGTCAACGCATTCTTGGTCAAGTTCTTTCCACCTCAGAAGATGAGCAAGCTCAGGGTGGAAGTTTAAACCTTCAGACAAAAAGAGGGTGAATCCCTCTACGAAGCTTGGGAAAGATACAAGCAACCGATCAGGAGATGTACTCTTGATATGCTCTCAGAATAGACTATCCTAGGTATTTTCTATGATGGTCTATCTGAGATGTCTAAGATGTCATTAGACCATTCTGCTGGTGGATCACTCCACTTGAAGAAAATGCCTGAAAAGGCACAGGAACTCATTGAAATGGTTGTAAACAACTAATTCATGTACACTTTTGAGAGAAACCCGGTGAACAATGGAGTAGCTCAGAAGAAAGAAGTCTTAGAGGTTGACACTCTGAATGCCATATTAGTTTAGAACAAGATCTTGACCCAACAGGTCAATATGATCTCTCAGCATTTGACAGGAATGCAAGTTGCAGCTGGCAGCACTCAAGACACCTCCTATGAAGGAAATGCTTATGATCCAGATCAACCAGTGATGGAGGAGGTGAATTACATGGGAGAACCCTATGAAAACATCTACAACTCGTCATGGAGGAATCATCTTAACTTCTCATGGAAGGATCAACAAAAGCCTCAGCAAGGCTTCAACAATAATCAAGGTGGAAGAAACCAGAATAAGTTTAATAGTAATAAACCATTCCCATCTTCTCAGGAACACATGGAGACTCCTAGGCAGAGCCTCTCTGACTTGGCAACCATAGTCTTTGAACTCTCTAAGACCACTTATAGTTTCATTACAGAAACTAGGTCCTCCATCAGAAATCTGGAGGTACAAGTTGGTCAACTGAGTAAGAGAATCCCTGAGACCCCTCCTAACACTCTCCCAAGTAACACTGAATAAACCCAAGGAAAGAGTGTAAGGCCATCACTGTAGATGTTGAGGCTCAATCTGAAGGGGATGCTCTGGCGTTGAACACCAGTAAGGGAGTCCCTAATGGGAGTTCAACGCCCAAAGAGGATTCATCCCTGGAGTTGAACACTAGTAAGGGAGCCTTTACTGGGCATTCAATGCCCAAAGTGGCACAAAAGCTGGCGTTGAACGCCAGTAATGGGGCAGCTGGGTGTTCAACGCCTGATGGAGTTGAGATTCGTGCCGATTTATATTTTCACACTTAAGATAACTTCTGTTGTAAGTATAGACCAAACCGGCAATTTAAATCCCAAACATCAAAGTTTAAAATTTCTAATTAACCGAGAGTAATCAAACCTCGGGTCGTTTTTCCTAGGAACTAATGCTGATGAGCGCATACAATTTTGGTTGTGAAGATCAAACGGATTTTCTCGATAAAGAAACAAACAATCAAGAAATAAAAGAACAAGACAAAGTTGCAATTAATAAAGCAATAAAGGAACAAAAGAACTATGTATGTAATATGGACAAGTAAAACTATAAAGTGATGGAAAAGTGGTTTAAAACATAAATGAAACCTTAACTTGGGATGAATCATGGAAACCCTTCCTTGCCATAACCACAACTATGATAATTATGATGGATTAATCTCACTAAGTCAACCCTCACATCGGAGAGTAAGTTAAATGAGCATAAGTGTTCTTAACCTACAAATCCTAGCTTGCTTGCTAATTACCTTAGCAACAAATTAGCGTTAGTGGGAACAAGAACAATTAACAACCCATGAATCATCACTAAATGTTGGACTTTATGGCTCCATAGACTCATTTTCCCCAAGTCAAGGGGTGAAAATTTACCCCATAGCTAGGGTTGACATTTCATCAAACACCTAGTATGCATATTCACAAAACATGGCAAAATTGGTAAATTAATGAAAGCTATGAACCATAAATAATCAAAATCAATAAAGACAGCTCAAGCAAACATATAAAAGCTATCAAACATCAAATTAAACAACTAGGAATCCAAAATTGCAAGACTATGTAAATATTGACAAGAGAAATGAAAATAGATGAAAGTGTAGAACAAGCAATGTAATTAAAAGAGAAATTAAAGAAATACTTACAGTGCAATTGCTATAATCTAAAATCAAAACTTGAAGTATAAAATTCTACGAACCCTAATTAAAACCCTAAGAGAGAATTACCTAATCTACACTACTCCTACTCCTACTATATGTTTTCCTATTCTAAGATGGCTCCCTTTGTTATGTGTTGATATACCCTTAATATAGCCTCTCAAACCAGTCTTCAGCACTTCAGAAATGGGCCTAAAGACCCCCCAAAACCGTGCAGCACGTGACTTTTTAATGGATGCATGCGCTGGTAACTGTGTGCGTCCGCACACTTCGCCAAATTCACACTTGTGTGTACGCACAGATGGTTGTGCGCACACATACTTTGCGATGCTCTGGATTCGCTCCGCTTGGGTTCTTGTGTGTACGCACAGGTTGTTGTGCGCACACACGCATGCTGATTTCCTTATTGTGCGTACGCACACGTGGCTAAGCTCTCCTCCTTTGTTTTCTTCATGCTTTCTCCCAATTGCATGCTCCTCTTCCATTCCCACCAAGCCATTCCTACCTTATTCATCTGAAATCACTCACAAATAACATCAAGGTATCGAATGAAAAGTAAATGGAATAAAATTAGTCAAAATAAGCACAAAAGAGCATGTTTTCACATTTAAGTTTAATTTAGGGATCAACCACGAATGTATGCTATTTTGGTGAATAAGTGTTTGTTTATGTGATGAAATCTATCCAATTATAGCCAAAATATGTCATCAAATATGGATTCATCAATTCTCCCAGACTCAAACAATAGCATGTCCTCATGCTAAGCACATACAAAGGAGAAGGATAAAAGGGAAACAACTTATTGAATGCAACTATCTATATGCATGCAAGTATGTATATACTGTATATACGTATATATACTATAGTATCCTATTGAATTGGTGAAAATAAACAATCAAATTGCCAAGCAAGTATATAGACATATAGGGCTAAGCAAAGAAGTAGCTCAATGCAATCAAAATCTAAATAATTGATTCTATTCATAAAAAAGAATTAACTTGCAAGAATGCATGATAAGAAGGTATGGAATCATAGAATTGAGTGATCGAACCCTCATTAGGTGTGTATATACTCTCAACGCTTGGTGTTTAGGGTTTAATCACTCAAGTTTCCTCTAATCATGCTTTCAAGGATTTGCTTTTCATCTAACAATCAACAAGTATCTGATGTATGTATGCAAGTATCATGAGGTCTTTAGACGGTTGTAATGGGGTTGGGGTAAGGGTAAGATGAATATATGGCTAAGTTGACTAAAAGATTGAATCTTTGATTAGCTTAAGTATCCAACTCAACCTATATCAATCAAATCACAACAATGCATCCTTGCCACCCATTACTTTTTTTCACACACACATTCATGCCTTAGTTCTATTCAAAACACATATGCATTTCTTATTCATTTTTATATGACAAATACATATGGTTGAAGCAAATTGATACATGAATGTGCACCCATTTTCCAAATTTTTCAATAATTTCCCAAAAAAAAAATTGTTCTCTACTAATGTTTCCAAAAATTTCCCCCACACTTAAATGACACCCACACCTTAACATAAGCTAATCAAGGAAGCAATTCAAGGTTATTCATGGTTTTTCGCTTAAGGTTGTGATGTGCTAACAATTAGAACAAAGGGGATTAAAAAGCTCAAAAGGGGTTAATAAAGGTAGGTGCAAGGGTAGGCCCATATGGGTGAGTGAGTTTAATTCAAAGATGGCCTCAATCATACTAAATACAATCACAACATTAAATATTAGAAATAAAGAATCAAGCAAAACCAATATCACAATCATAGAAGGAGAAAAATCACACTATGAATAAAATTAGTGGTTAGAATGTGTAACCACTCATTATAGCTCAAAAACTCACAAGGTATTTTGTTCTATCTCTCTTCTATGTTCCATAAAAATCATTCAAGCAAATTTAAAAGCAATTTTCCAAATCAATTTAATAGGACGCCCTAAAACAAAATTCTCAGAAAATCCTTGTTGTTTTTCACCAAAATTATTTCCTATATGTATGTATGATGTGATAGATGCAATTTCAAAAACTTTTCTTCTATTCCTAATTTTCGACATTGCAAAAATTAACATGAACAATTAAGATCAAAATTGAACTAGGTGTTATACTATTCACATCATCCAATCACAACTTCTATCTATAAAATATATACCATGCGAAAGATGCAAAAATGCAACATGCAATAGCTAGAAATAAACTATGCATAAGCTAAGATATATACGCTAGAAGAAAATGCAATGCAACAGTCAAAAACACTCCAAATATCTACAAGAAACATAATAAAAAGAAACAAAACTAAAGTGCAAAGTATTTGGAAAAGAAAGTTTACACCCCAAAATGACGAATCCTCCCCCACACTTAATCTTTGCACGGTCCTCTGTGCACGAACATAATTCGGGGGGTATCTCGAAGTTCCTCCACCTTAGGTTGGCAGATGCGGGGGTTTGGGTTGTGAAGAAATTGCCAAGTCCAATGCATGCTCGGCGTCTCCCTCTTCGATGTCCACCTCCTCTCCCAGCTCATTGCCTTTATGTCTCATCCTCAAAAGAATGAATAAAGTATAATTAGAATCATAGGGCAAGTAACACAAAAGGGTAAAGGAGGGAGCAAATAAGCATCTAATTAAGGAAGTTTGCATAGTAGTGTGGAGTACACACAACGGCTGGTTAAAGTGGCATCCACACAATCAAAAAATAAGAATGAGTTCCTCAATTAAATGGCCTAAGATGCAAGTAAGAGATAAGTGTCATTTAAGCACATGCAAACTTAGGCAACTACAACAAGGGTGAATTGAATGTAGGAATTATTGGATATTGATGGTGTGCAAGTGAAAGAGCAGGATTAATAAAATAGCACAACAAACAATAACCAATGCAATGATGAAAAGAGAATTACTTATTCATCCTTAGAAAAAGTCAAATAATCACACGGTTAAGGTGTTTGTTACAAAAATGTGACAAACTTGATAGAATCAAGTGAAGTCAACTCAAACAAATGCAAAGCATTAACAAGGAGCAAATACCTTGTGATGTGGTTATATTGACTTAAAATCCATGGTGAACAAGTAATTCAATTCAATTCACTAAGTTCCATGTGCACTCATAAAAGTTTCACCTAATATGCAACAAAATGTAATGTGCAAATCCAAGTAGGTGCTAGTAATTGAAGGTAAAATACAAGTGCATTGATAAAATTCAATCAACAAGCAACCCAATCAAACAACAAGAAAACACTTGTAATTTATTTACCTAACAAACAACTTAAAGCAAAACAAATATAATTACTAAAACAAAAATGAGATGCAATGAAGACTAACAAGAATAAGTAGAAAATAGGGAAAAAGAGAGAAAAGAGAAGGTGGAGGGGAAAAGAAGAGAAGAAGTAGAGAGAAGAGAAGACAAGAAGTAAAGTGAGAGAAACAGAGGTGTGCGTACGCACAGGTACGTGTGTGTATGCACACTAGGTGAAAAAGGGGAGGTGTGCGCTCGCACAAGGTGTGCGAGTGCTCTAAACAGAAGAAGAATATAGATGTGTGCACGCGCACAAGCCTGTGCATGCGCACAGAAGTTCTTTTTTTAAAGCAGAATCATGTGTGCATGCGCACACAGATCCGTGCGCACGCACAAGAGCGAAAAGGAAAGGGGTTCATGCGCACAGGCTGTGCCAACGCTCCCACCAGAGTGGTTGCAAGTTGGCGTGAGGATGCACAAGCCTGTGCGGCCGTACAGAGAGCGCGATCAGGAACATGCGTGTGTACCCACAAGATGGTGCGCACGCATAGACCAAGGAAAACAGGGGAGCGCCCACGCACAGATCGTGCTGGCACTACGAACAGAGGGTAATACAAAGAGTGTGCGGGCGCACAAGCCTGTGCGCTTGCATAGGTCGCGAAACTCACAATTGTGTGCGCACGCACAGCAGCATGCGTACGCACAGATGCCCTGTTTTGCAAAAATTTTTCTTTCATTTCTAAGGTGTTATGCTTAGCCCAATCAACATTTCAACCCTAAAACATTCAAAACATCACAAAATCATGGTCCATACTAAAAATCAACCTACTAAACTCATAACTAAACCAATCCTAAGCTAACTAAGACAAGTAGACATGCAAGAAAGTAAGACTATAAACAAAGATAAAGGGTAAGAAAGATGTTACCATGGTGGGGTGTCTCCCACCTAGCACTTTAGTTTATAGTCCTTAAGTTGGACTTATTGAGGAGACTCTAGCTAGGGCGGCTTGTGTTTCTACTCCTCCATGAACCTCCATCCAAGCTTGCACTTTGAGGCTCCTACGGGATCCCATGTCCTAATTTCCCACTCTCCTTCTTGTTGATCTCTATGCTCAAGGCCGGATGGACAAGTTCTCGATTTACCCTTATAGCAACTCAACATCCTCCAAAAATCACCCAATTGTGCTTGATACCATACTTGAACTCCAATTCTTGAATTAGCCTTCTTGATGATCCTTGGAGTCCCTTGGCTACCAACATTCCTTTCTCCACCATGTACCAACCCAAGAAGGACCTCGAGTTGGTAATCCGTCTCCAAGATACCATATTGATGGGGGCCAATGAAGCTCATAGGTGAAATTGCCACCCACTCAATATGCTCTTGGTTGTCAATTCCTTCCTTACCAACCTCTTCCTTCTCTTCTCCATCACTCACATCATAATAAGGAGGTTGTGAAAAGTCTACCTCCTTGTCTTTCTCAACCTCAACGGGAAGAGGTTTATTAGGTTCCTTAAGGGGATTGATCAAGGAGGACAAAAAATCATCAATGATAGAATCCTCATCTTGACCAATCTCCCTCAATTCTCCCTTTCTCTCCTCCGGTTCACATACTTTCCTTTCTCCCTCTTGTTGCATGTCATGCTCTAACTCCTTTTCTTTCCCTTGGGGCTTCACATTCTCCTCTTCACTCCTTTCTTGGGTTGATCCTCCACATTCTTCAAGAGAGGTGTCTTGATCGGATGAGCGAAGTAGGACCAAGTGGTTCACCGCCTCGGCTATAGTAGCCATAAGTTGCCCTTGAGTTCTACAGAATCATTCTTTCTCTTGGAGAAAGGCTTGAAGGTCTTGATGGTCTTGGGCCAAGGGTGGGAAAGTTTTATATTGTGATGACAAAGAAGGTTCATAGTTTGGGAGAAGGGTGGGATATGAGGGAGGTAACTCATGTTGGTAGGTGTTTTGAGGTGGTATGTAAGAATGTGGTTGTTGGTATTGGTGTGGTATTTGAAAATATGGTGACTGAGGGTTGTGTTGGGGTATGGGTTATAGGCATATGGTGGAGGTATATAGTCATAGTAGGATCCACCATATCCTTGGGTTGGGTATGTGCATTGGAGAGGGTATGGCTCATTGTAGTATAGAGGAGGTTGCTCCTTCCAAAATTGATGCTCTAATCTCATGATGCACTCCAAAATTGAGGTTATCAAGCCCTACAAAATGATAACAACCAAACTCCAAACCAAGAGGGTGATAACTCATAGAGAAAATTGAAAATAACAACTAAAGACATCAATTAACAAAATAAACAACATCCTAATTACCAAGAAAAGCAAACAAGCAACCAAAAAGTATCTATTCACACTATGGACATATTTACAACAACCAAAATATAGCACTCATGACGCTAGCTCCCCGGCAACGGTGTCAAAAACTTGATGGAGTTGAGATTTGTGCCGATTTGGATTTCACACTTAAGATAACTTCCATTGTAAGTATAGACCAAACCGGCAATTTAAATCCCAAACATCAAAGTTTAAAATTTCTAATTAACCGAGAGTAATCAAACCTCGGGTTGTCTTCCCTAGGAACTAATGCCGATGAGCACATACAATTTTGGTTGTGAAGATCAAAGGGGTTTTCTCAACAAAGAAACAAACAATCAAGAAATAAAAGAACAAGACAAAATTGCAATTAATAAAGCAATAAAGGAACAAAAGAACTATGTATGTAATATGGACAAGTAAAACTATAAAGTGATGGAAAAGTGGTTTAAAACATAAATGAAACCTTAACTTGGGATGAATCATGGAAACCCTTCCTTGCCATAACCACAACTATGATAATTATGATGGATTAATCTCACTAAGTCAACCCTCACATCGGAGAGTAAGTTAAATGAGCATAAGTGTTCTTAACCCACAAATCCTAGCTTGCTTGCTAATTACCTTAGCAACAAATTAGCGTTAGTGGGAATAAGAACAATTAACAACCCATGAATTATCACTAAATGTTGGACATTATGGCTCTAGTAATCCATAGACTCATTTTCCCCAAGCCAAGGGGTGGAAATTTACCCCATAGCTAGGGTTGACATTTCATCAAACACCTAGTATGCATATTCACAAAACATGGAAAAATTAGTAAATTAATGAAATCTATGAACCATAAATGATCAAAATCAATAAAGACAACTCAGACAAACTTATAAAAGCCATCAAACATCAAATTAAAGAACTAGGAATCCAAAATTGCAAGACTATGTAAATATTTACAAGAGAAATGAAAATAGATGAAAGTGTAGAACAAGCAATGTAATTAAAAGAGAAATTAAAGAAATACTTACAGTGCAATTGCTATAATCCAAAATCAAAACTTGAAGTATAAAATTCTACAAACCCTAATTAAAACCCTAAGGAGAGAATTACCTAATCTACACTACTCCTACTCCTACTATGTGTTTTCCTATTCTAAGATGGCTCCCTTTGTTATGTGTTGATATGCCCTTAATATAGCCTCTCAAACCATCCTTCAGCACTTCAGAAATGGGCCTAGAGACCCCCAAAACTGCGCAGCACGTGACTTTTTAATGGATGCATGTGCTGGTACCTGTGCGGATGCACAGATGTGTGCGTCCGCATACTTTGCCGAATTTGCACTTGTGCGTACGCACAGAGGGTTGTGCGCACGCACACTTCGCGATGCTCTGGATTCACTCTGCTTGGGTTATTATGCCTACGCACAGGTTGTTGTGCGCACACACGCATGCTGATTTCCTTCTTGTGCATACGCACACTTGCTTGTGCGTACGCACACGTGGCTAAGCTCTCCTCCTTTGTTTTCTTCATGCTTTCTCCCAATTGCATGCTCCTCTTCCATTCCCACCAAGCCATTCATATCTTATTCATCTGAAATCACTCACAAATAACATCAAGGTATCGAATGGAAGGTAAATGGAATAAAATTAGTCAAAATAAGCACAAAAGAGCATGTTTTCACATTTAAGTTCAATTTAGGGATCAAACACAAACGTATGCTATTTTGGTGAATAAGTGTGTGTTTATGTGATGAAATTCATCCAATTATAGCCAAAATATATCATCAAATATGGATTCATCAATGCCCACTAAAGACTTCCCTATTAAAGAACTGAAGGAAACTAAGGTTTATGAGGAGACCATAGAAGTTCCATTGAATGCCTTGTTGCAAATTTTGGATTATGAAGATCACTCCTCCTCTAATGAGGAAGAGAAAACTAGGGAAGAGCAAGTTGCTCGGTACCTAGGAATTCTGTTGAAGCTAAATGCCAAATTATTTGGAACAGATACATTGGAAGAAGAACCTCCAGTGCTCACCAAGGAACTCAATGCCTTGGTTCAAAAGAAACTACCTCAGAAGCTGCCGGATCCCGGACGCTTCCTAATTCCTTGCACCATAGGCACCATTACCTTTGAGAAGGCTTTGTGTGACCTAAGATCAAGCATAAACCTCATGCCACTCTCTGTAATAGAGAAGCTGGGAATCTTTGAGGTACAAGCTGTAAGAATATCACTAGAGATGGTAGACAAGTCAATGAAAAAGGCATATGGTCTAGTAGAGGATGTCTTAGTAAAGGTTGAGAAACTTTACATTCCTATAGATTTTATAATCTTGGATACTGGAGAGGATGAGGATGAATCCATCATCCTTGGAAGACCTTTTCTAGCCATTGCCAATGCCATCATTGATGTAGCAAAAGGAGAGCTAGTCGTACAATTGCATGAGGACTGTATCTTATTCAAGATACCTAACCCTAACTCTCCCTCTAACAAAAGAGAGACAATTGTACAACACTTAGTGTTCCAACCCTCTCTTTCAGTGCAAAGCTATACAGAGCCCCCAGACACCAATTCTAAGTTTGGTGTTGGGCAGCCACCATCAAGCACTGAGAATAAAGGTACTAAGAATAAAGTACCTAAAGGATGGAGGGACAAGAAAATTCCCACTGAACGCCTCTCACCTGGCATGAGAGTTGTCTTCACTGATAGCCCAGTCATTCCACATACAGTGAACAAGATCCTGTCTCTGGAACATGTGGAACTCATCCATGAGAGCACAAGCAAGAAGTTCACTGTAAGAGGCAAATTCTGAGCCCCTATCTAACTCTGTGAAGGAGCTGACCGTCAAGCTAGTGACGTTAAAAAAGCGCTTGTTGATAGGAAACCCAACCTTAATTCGTTATTTCTATTTTTCCTTAAGTTTATTTTACATAATTATTTCTTTAAGTTTGTGATCATGTGCAATAGTTAGAACAGAAACAGAGACAATTAGAAACGAAAACAGAACACCCTGGAGTAGTGATAAATCACTATTTTATAGTTTATCTTGTGCTCAATTGAGTGAATTTTATCAATCTTTACCCACTTATTCATACTATTTGCATGTTTTATATTTTCCTTCCTGATTTTGTGCTATGATTGAAAATATGCTTCTTTGGCCTTATATTTGCTAATATTAATTCTCTCTCATTACCATTAGATGCCTTGATATGTGTGTTAAGTGTTTTCAGAGATTACAGGGCAGGAATGGCTCAGAGGATGGAAAGGAAGCATGCAAAAGTGGAAGGAATACAAGAAGTTGAAGAAGTTGCTAAGCTGTCCAGCCTGACCTCTTTACACTCAAACGGTCATAACTTTTGCTACAGAGGTCCAAATGATGCGGTTTCAGTTGCGTTGGAAAGCTAACATCTGGGGCTTCGCAACGATATATAATTTGCCATATCTGCTTGATAAACCACTATTTCATGGTTTATCTTATGCTCAATTGAGTGGTTTTTATCAACTCTTTACCCACTTATTCATACTATTTGCATGGTGTTCTGAGGGTTACCTGAAACTGTAGGTCGATCTCGGTCGAGATCTTCTGTACTGGTCAGAGATGACGTGTCTGGCTGGGGGTAGCGGCCGGAGCTGTCGTGTCCAACTTGTTTAACTAGCTGCACTGCTGATCCTTTGTCACCGGAGGGTGGGGAGGTACCTGCAAGAGACTCCGATGCTTAATTTAGCATGGGTATTAAACAGGTTTTTAGTAGAATCAGAGTATGAGTTATACCTGGGTGCTCCAATATATTTATAATAGTGTGGGATGACCTTCTTAGATAGATAAGTTAGTTATCTTATCTTATCTTTTGGCGAGGTCAGCTTATCTTCAATGGAACTGCCCTTATCTCTATAGGCTTGGGCTGCCTTTGGATCTGGGTCGTATTCCTTGAGTTGGCCCCTTTTTTGGGCTTTCCTGTCGATTTGGCCGAGCTCTTTTAGGAAGAGGTCGGATAGTCTGACCTGAAGAGGTCGGTCGCTTTGTCGCCAATCATCCCGGGTCGGATAGCTCGACCTAGGGTATGAACAGTGCCCCTGCTTGAGTTCGGTCTTCTTTTTCGAGGTCGAGTCCTTGACTTCGATCCTTCTCTAGTGAAGCTGAACTCAAGTATTTAGTCGATTCCTTTCTTTGTAGAACCTTTTTGAATGTGGAACGTTTTCCTCTAAAAGCGCGCGCTTTTATATCAGCACTTTGTCCTTGGGAACATGCGAGGGTTTTTAATACCTTCATTAATTGGTATTGATTGCCCCGTTTCCCTTGGCTTTATTTTGAATTTTATAATTTAGAAACGGTTTCTCTTCTTCGTAACCTCCCTTATTTTTCTTTCTTTCTATTTTTTGCCTAGAGTTCATAGTTTCTCCTTGCGACGCCTGCTTGCTACTGCTTTCTGTGGAAAAGGGGTGATTCTGGATTTCTTCTTCCGTTTCCTACTTTTGGTGAGTTTTTCCGTTCGAGGGGTGGCTCTTTCGCCTGCCGCTTCTGCTCTACAGCTTTCTTTTGAGGTTTTCTCCTATTTCTCCAGGTTTGAGTTTTCTTCCTTTCTCTTTTCCGTGTCACTTTTTCATGTCTGATTTTGAGAAAGTTTTGATTTTTCTTGGAGAAAGTTTGGATCTTTCTGATTTTGCTGTGTGTTCTGGGAGTTTCTTTGCCTTTTTGCATGAACCTTTTTGCCTTTTCTGTTGTTTGATGCTTTTAGGGCTTTTGCATGTTATCACCATTTCTGTTTGTGCTTTTGATGATGGTTTTGTTTGATTCTGAAAAAAGGTTGTGTCTTTGACGATTTCCGCTTGGCATGTTTGATGTTGGCGATGCTTTTTGCTGATAGACTGTAAAAAGATAGTGGCTTTGATGACTTTTTGTGTGATGACTTTCTTTTTCGAAATGTTTGTTATTTGAAATCTTCTTTTCTTGTTTGAGAGATGCCAGGATGTAAGCTGTAGATTTTTCCTGAAACCTTGCTTTGTTACTGCCTCCAAAGGATGCCCCAGGACTTTGGCTTGAGTCTTGGGGTTTTCCTTTTCTGTTTTGTTCTTCTGTATCATATTAGTCGAGTTGTTATGCCCCTCGTCCGAGATGTTTTTTATTAATCCAATCTTCTTTTCTTATTGTAGGATTAGTTGGCCTCATGTCTTCTCGTAATAACATTGTAGAGATGTCTTCTAAAGTTCCCGAGGGGATATCTGATTGGCTGGACTCCCTTGTCTTAATGTGTGTCTCTGTGGTGGACGCTGATTTTTGTGTAGAGCTGAGGAAATGTCATAGGATTTGTGGTAGCAGTGCCCGGGAGAGGGATTATGAGCTTGTAGTGCCCGACTCTGACGAGAGGGTTTGTTTTCCTACTTCGGTCGGGGGGGGGGGGGAGCGTCCTTTCTTCTATGCCTATGAATATTTCTTCAGCCAGTTGGACATTACTTTTCCATTTACTACTTTCGAGACCGATTTGTTGTGGTCGTGTAACATTACCCCATCACAGCTTCATCCAAATTCCTGGGGTTTTATCAAGATCTTTCAGCTGCTTTGCCAAGAGTTAGGCATAACACCTTCTCAAACTCTTTTCCTTTATCTTTTTGTTTCTGCCAAGCCTGGTGCCTCTTCCAAAAAGAAAGCTTCCTGGGTTTCTTTCAGGTCTGCCCAGGATCATAAAGTTTTTGCCATGTACGATAAGTCTTTTAAGGACTTTAAAAATTATTTCTTTAGAGTCCGTCCTGTTGAGGGGGTCCGCCTCCTTTTTTTCTTGATGAGAATGACGAGTCTGCTTTCCCTCTAGAGTGGCAAAAGGATGTGAGAGTGTCTCGTTATACATGGGAGATGCTTGACGAGGTTGAGCGGGCTTTTGTTATTGTTCTTGAAGATTTATGGGGGGAACCACCCCATCTTGATACAAAAAGGTTTTTGAATGACCCGTCCCTGGTTCGAACTATTTTGGGTACTGTCTGACTTGTTTCTGTACTTGTTTCTTAGTTTGCTTCCTCTTTTTGTGATTGTGACCTTTTACTGTGGTTGGTTCTATATTTTCAGAGATGTCAAAAAATAATGATTCCATGAAGGCCTTCAAAAAGGCCAGGAAGGCTGCTGCTACTCAAAATATCTCGGCCAAGGCGACGGGAGAGGGATCTTCTCAAGTTCAGGTGAAGCCGCCCGTGCCGAGTTCTCCTAGGCCGAGGAAGGTGATTCCCACTCCTCGGGTTCGCCTGGCCGACCCTCCACAGTCTTCCGCTGCTACTTCTGGTGCTCCTCCCAACAAGAAGCAAAAAACAATTGAGCCTTCCAACCTTGATGCCCCTGATTTTGACGCGGTCGAGTTCGTGGATCAGCAGATCGGTCCCTACGGTGTCCTCCCTATGGATGATGTATCACTCCTTCGTCATTTGGATTTTATAACTCGGAGTAGTGTGAAAATGGCACATATGGGAGCTGCCCTGTACCGAACTGCTCAAAATCTTTCCCTCCATGCCACCAAAGCTTTTATGGAGGAGGCAAAACAGGAGTTCGATCGGATGAAGGGCTTGAAGGAGGAGCTTGAGGTGAAGGTGGCTAAACTAGAGAAGGATCTGAAGAATGAGAAGGCGAGTTCCCTTGCTCTGGCGGCTTCTGTGCGATTGGCCGAGGACACGGCATTGAGGCATAAAGACAGCTACGTCACATCCTATCGGGAGGGAATGCGTTTGAAGGAGGAGTTGGAGAACGCCCGAGCTGATTACTCCGAGCTCTAGGGTCATCTTGTTGGCAGTGTGAATGCTGCTTACGAGAACCTGAAGGAGCAGGTTCAAATTATTGCTCTCGAGGCCGACCTTACTCTTTTTAGCCTGGACAATGTTGTGAGGGATGGTAAGATTGTCCCTGATGACCAGGATGATGACGATGTCGAACCTCCCCCTGTGCCTTCTGCCAAAATGTCAACTTGTACAGTTCCTTTAGTTGAGGTCGGTCATTCCGTTTCTGATCCGGACTGTCAGATCTTGAATCGGGATGATGGTACCGTGGATGCCGTGCCTATTCAGACTCGCTCTCCTTCTCCCCGTACTGATGCTGCCGAGAAGGCTCCCGATCTTAGCTGATTTTTCTTGGATGTTTGTGCAGATAGCCCGGCTTGTGGGCTTTTAAACTCTTTATTTTGTAGTTTGAATATTTTGCTGACTGTTGATACTCCTTTTGGTTGCTTGTTTAACAACTTTTTATTTTGAAAAAACAACAAGTAACTTTTGAGCTTTTGTTATAATATTGTATTTTATATCATGCTTGTTTGCACTTGTCTTGGCACCTTTCTGGGTTTTGAGAATGCTGGAGCCTTGCTGCTCGGCCTCTTTGGATTGCTTTGTACTTATTGCTTGTAGCTTGGATCCTTTGAGGTTGTGGATGTGTGGATCCAACTGTCATTTCGGTTTTCTCGATCTTACTTGTATTTATTTTTAGCAATCCATAACCGATTTCTTTATGTTGGTCCTTTTTTCAGTTATTTTTGTAGTCCTCTTTTTTGGACCTTTGTCAGGTCTCTTTCAGGGACTACCTTTATAACTTGTTTGTGGGAGACCGACTTCTTTACGTCGTCATTTTCCAAGTTATTTTTGTAATCCTCTTTTTTGGATCTTGGTCAGGTCTCTTTCAGGGATTACTTTTATAACTTGTTTTTTGTAGGAGACCGACTTCGCCATGTCGATCTCTTCTAAGTTATTTTGTAATCCTCTTTCTTGGACCTTTGTCAGGTCTCTTTCAGGGATTACTTTTATAACTTGTTTTTCGTAGGAGACCGACTTCGTCATGTCGATCTCTTCTAAGTTATTTTGTAATCCTCTTTCTTGGACCTTTGTCAGGTCTCTTTCAAGGATTACTTTTATAACTTATTTTTCGTAGGAGACCGACTTCGTCATGTCGATCTCTTCTAAGTTATTTTGTAATCCTCTTTCTTGGACCTCTGTCAGGTCTCTTTCAGGGATTACTTTTATAACTTGTATTTCGTAGGAGACCGACGTCGTCATGTCGATCTCTTCTACGTTATAGAAATTCCTCTTTTATAGGGTTGGCCAGACCTCTTTCCAGGGATTTGCTGATAACTTGGGTTGACTCGGTCCGACTTTTTTAATGTCGGCCAGTCTTAAAGTTATTATTTAGCAATCCATTAAGACCTCGTCAGGTCCTTTCTCCGGATCACTTTCGATAACTTCTTGCATTATTCTGTTTTCATCTTTGCCGATTTGTAGAAAGTGGATTAAATCCTCGTTTAGTCGCCTTTAGATGAATTTGGTTTTCATCTCTCTTGGTCTTTATCGTGATTGGAGAGTGAATTTGTTTTTCACTTTTTGCCAATCTGTTACTTTATAATCGGACGATGAATGTTTCAGATTAACGCGTCTTGAAAACTTGTAGAATCGTCTAATATATTTTATTTAAAAGATAATGAAAATATGTACATATAGATTTTTTATCCTTTTGAATTGGATAATTTCTGGATCTCAACATGGTGCCTCATTAAAAAACCTTTTCAGGAAAAGGAGTGCATCTCATGCTGGTATCCATTATTTCTAACTATAGTACCTTCTTAAGTTGCAGGCATGCCACGATATGGGGAACTCTCGCCCGTCGAGTTCGGATAATCTATAGTAGCCCTTCCCAAGTACTTCTATGACTCGATAGGGTCCTTTCCAGTTTACCGCCAGCTTTCCTTCTCCGGGTCGAGTTGTTCCGATATCATTTCGGATTAGGATGAGATCATTTTCAGCGAAACCTCTTGGCACTACTTTTTGATTATATCTCGAAGCCATTCGGCGCTTTAGCGCTTCTTCCCTGATCCAAGCTCTTTCTTGGATTTCCGGAAGTAGGTCGAGCTCTTCTCTTTGAAATTGAGAGTTGGCTTCTTCATTGTAGTAGACTACTCTAGGCGACCCTTCCTCGACCTCCACTAGGATCATTGCCTCCACTCCGTACGCTAATCGAAATGGTGATTCATTTGTGGTGGAATGTGGCATTGTTCGATATGCCCATAGGATTTGTGGAAGTTCTTCAGCCCAAGCTCCCTTTGCATCTTGCAGTTTCCGTTTCAGCCCAGCTAATTTGACTTTGTTGGCCGCTTCGGCTTGTCCATTAGCTTGGGGATGTTCGACGGAGGTGAACTGGTGTTTTATGTTCAAGTTGGCTACTAACTTTCTGAAGCCTGCGTCTGTGAATTGGGTGCCATTGTTTGTAGTGATGGAGTATGAAACCCCAAACCTTGTGACGATGTTCCTATATAGGAATTTTCGGCTCCTTTGAGCAGTGGCGTTGGCTAGGGGCTCTGCCTCGATCCACTTTATGAAATAGTCTACCCCGACTATGAGGAATTTAACTTGTCCCGATCCCTGGGGAAAGGGTCCGAGAAGATCGAGTCCCCATTTTGCAAATGGCCAAGGTGAGGTTACGCTGATGAGTTCTTCCAGCGGGGCGATGTGAAAGTTGGCATGTTTCTGGTATGGTGGGCATGTCTTTACAAACTCTATAGCTTCCTTTTGTAGAGTTGGCCAATAAAACCCCGTCCGGAGTACTTTTTTGGTGAGAGCTTGTGCTCCGAGATGATTACCACAAATGCCACTGTGTATTTCCTCTAAAACTTTCCTTGTGTTGGAGGTCGGCACACATTTTAATAATGGTATTGAAATCCCTCTTTTGTATAGGGTGTTATTTATGATAGTGTAGTACTGTGCCTCCCGTTTTAATCTCTTTGCCTCCTTTTCATCTGTGGGGAGTGTTTCTGTTTTGAGGTAATTAATTATGGGGGTCATCCATCCTTGATCCTGACCTGTTATGGCTAGGACTTTTTCCTCTTCCGAGACTGACGAGTTCTATAGCATTTCCTGGATGAGGCTTCTATTGTTGCCCCCTGGTTTGGTGCTAGCTAGCTTTGAGAGTGCGTCAGCTCGGGCATTTTATTCGCGGAGTATGTGGTGGATCTTATATTCCCCGAGTTGTCCGAGCTGTTCCCTGGTCTTATCCAAATACTTTCTCATGGTGGGGTCTTTGGCTTGGTAGCTAGCTCCCTGTTATTTGTGAGGTGACTACTTGTGAATCGCTGAAGATGTTGAGTTTTTGAGCTCCCACCTCCTTAGCCAGCTTCAAACCAGCTAGTAATGCTTCATATTCCACCTGGTTGTTTGAGGCCAGGAACCCAAATTTGAGGGAAAGCTCCACTTGGGTTCCTTGGTTGCTTTCTATTATCACACCTACACCGCTTCCAGTTTTATTCGAGGAACCGTCCACGTAGAGATTCCATTCTGTGGGGGTTTCCAGGGTGTCAGTGAATTCTGTAATGAAGTTGGCTAAGTACTATGATTTGATGGCTGTCCGAGCTTCATATAGGAGGTCAAACTTGGATAACTCGACTGCCCATTGTAAAATTCTGCCTGCTAGATCTGTTTTCTGCAATATCCCTTTTATGGGTTGGTTGGTCCGAACCTTAATGGTGTGAGCCTGGAAGTACGGGCGAAGTCGTCGAGATGTCAGTATGAGAGCGTAGGCAAACTTTTCTATTTTTTGGTAGTTCAACTCAGATCCATGCAGCGCTTTACTAATGAAGTATACAGGTTGTTGCCCTTTGTCGTCTTCTCGAACCAGTGCTGAGGCTATTGCCCGACTTCCTACCGCGAGGTATAATACGAGTGGCTCTTCCTCTCGTGGTCGAGTTAGGATAGGTGGTCGTCCCAGAAAACTTTTGAAATCCTGGAAGGCTTGCTCGCACTCCATTGTCCATTCGAACTTCTTTCCTTTCCTTAAAGTAGCATAGAAGGGAGAGATCTTATCGCTGATCCTGCTAAGAATCTGGATAAGGCTGCCAATCTCCCATTGAGTTGTTGCACTTCTTTGACGCAAGTTGGGCTCTTCATGTTGAGTATGGCCTGTCATTTATACCGGATTTGCCTCAATTCCTCTTTGTGTGAGCATAAAACCTAAGAATTTGCCTGCTTCTACTGCAAAGGTGCATTTTACAGGATTGAGTCGCATGTCATGCTTCCTTATAGTGTCGAACACTTGGGCCAGGTCGGACAATAATGTCTCTTCACTTTGTGTCTTTATTAACATGTCGTCCACATAGACTTCCATGATTTTTCCGATATGATCTGAAAAGACTTTATTCATTAGCCTTTGATAAGTAGCTCCCGCATTCTTGAGACCAAAAGGCATCACGATGTAGCAGTAATTTGCTTTTGGTGTTAAAAACGAGGTCTTTTCTTGATCTGGTGGATACATGGGAATTTGATTGTATCCGGAATATGCATCCATAAACAAGAGGTATTTATATCTGGATGAGGCATCCACCAGAGCGTCGATACTTGGGAGTGGATAAGGATCTTTTGGGCAGGCTTTGTTGAGATCGGTGTAGTCGGTGCACATTCGCCACTTCCCATTTGATTTTTTCACCAAGACGACGTTAGCTAGCCATAGTGGGTACTTGACTTCTCTTATGAATCATGCCTCCAGTAGTGCCTGTACCTGTTCTTCCATAGCTTGGGATCATTCTGGCCCAAGTTTTCTTCGTCTTTGCTGTACCGGCTGAGATCCTGGATAGACCGCCAACTTGTGACATATTAGCTTGGGGTCTATGCCTGGCATGTCTGCGGCTTTTCATGCGAAGAGATCGACATTTTCTCGTAAGAACTGTACTAGTAATTCTTTTGCGTCCCCTCTTAGGATCGTGCCAATATTAGTTGTTTTGTCCAAGGTGTCTCCGATCTGAACTTTCTCTACTTCACCTTCGGGCTGTGGACGGAGTTCTTCTCATCTCTGAGATCCACCAAGCTCAATTGTATGGAACTCTTCTCCTCTGCCTCTGAGGTTTAGACTTTCGTTATAACAGCGGCATGCCATCTTTTGATCTGCTTTTATTGTAGCTATCCCTTCTACAGTTGGGAATTTTATGCACAGATGTGGAGTTGAGACTATTGCGCTGAGTTGATTCAATGTTGTCCGACCTATTAAGGCATTGTAAGCTGAACTCACGTTGACCACTATGTAGTCTATTTTGAGTGTACGGGATTGGTTTCCTCTTCCGAACGTTGTGTGTAGCGAGATGTAACCAAGTGGTTGCACTGGGGTGTCTCCCAGTCCGAACAGGCTGTTTGGGTATGCTATAAGCTCCTTTTCTTCTAAACCAAGCTTGTCGAAGTCCATTTTAAATAAGATGTCGGCGGAGCTCCCTTGGTCTATCAGCGTGCGGTGGAGATTTGTGTTTGCTAGTATGATGGTGATGACCATGGGATCGTCGTGTCCCGAGATAATACCGGATGCATCTTCTTTGGTGAACGTAATTGCAGGGATGTCGGGTTCTCCTTCCTTCCCCTCGACATGATATACTTCTTTGAGATATCTTTTGCGAGATGATTTGGAGATTCCTCCTCCTGCAAATCCGCCGTGTATCATGTGGACGTGTCTTTCTGGTGTACGGGATGATCGCTCAGCTCGTCTGACATCTTCATCCCTTCTTCTCTTTCTTTGCTCATCATCTCAAGTGGCCAGAAACCGATCTAGTTTTCCTTCTCTCACTAATTTTTCTATGAGGTTTTTTAAGTCGAAGCATTCGTTGGTGGAATGTCCTCGGACTCGATGATATTCACAGTATTCGTTCCAATTTTCTCCTCCTCTTTTGCCTTTGAGTGGTCGAGCTGGGGGTATCTTTTCTGTGTTACAGACTTCTTTGTAAATATCCACAAGGGACACCCGAAGAGGGGTGTAATTATGATACTTTTTGATTTTCTCCCCCGTTTGATCTTCCTTCCTCTTGGATTCTTTATCTTTATCTCGGTAGGTGAAACCGGATCTCGAGGCTTCTCCAAGTTGGGAATTTTCTTCCATGTTGATGTACTTCTCCGCTCGCTCTTGCACCTCATCAAGAGATATGGGGGTATTTCTTTGATATAGATTGGCTAAAAGGTCCCTCCCGTAGGCCGTTAATGAGGCCCATGATAGCGGCCTCTATTGGTAGGCTTTGTATATCTAGGCATGTTTTGTTGAATCTTTCCATGTAGTTGCGAAGACTTTTCCGATCTCCTTGCTTGATTCCTAAGAGACTGGGGGCGTGCTTAGCCTTATCTTTTTGGATTGAAAATCTGGCCAGGAACTTTTTGGCTTAGTCGTCAAAGCTTGAGATAGATTTCAGAGGTAGGTTGTCGAACCATCTGATGGCAGTTTTGGTAAGGGTTGTTGGAAAAGCTTTGCAACGAGTTGCATCTGAGGCGTCGGTGAGGTACATTCTACTTCTGAAATTGCTGAGGTGATGGTTGGGGTCTGTGGTGCCATCGTATAAAGTCATATCTGGAAGTTTGAAGTCTTTTGGGATTTTGGTCTTCATGATCTCCCTAGTGAATGGATCTTGATCCTTGCGAGAGTTGTCCTCAGGGGTGGATCGAGTAGTTTTGGCTTTAAGATCGGCTTCGATTTTTAGAAGTTTATCCTCCAATTCCCAGTGTCACCTTATCTCTCTTTGTAGATCCTTTCCTGCTTCTCGCTGGTGTTGGGCTTCTTTCTCAAGTTGCTTTAAACGATCTTGAAGCATCTCTAACGAATTTGATGAGTTTTTGTCCCTGTTAGGGTCCGGAGTGCCTTTTGGTGTAGCGTCTGCATTTTTGTGCGGTGTTCTATCCTCTAGATCTGAATCATGGTCGTTGTCATGGTCGTCTGCCATGGTGATGGGATGACTTCTAGGTCCCCGGTAATCTCTGAAAACACTTAACACACATATCAAGGCATCTAATGGTGATAAGAGAGGATAAATATTAGCAATATAAAGGCCAAAGAAGCATGTTTTCAATCATAGCACAAAATCAGGAAGGAAAATATAAAGCATGCGATTAGTATGAATAAATGGGTAAAGAGTTGATAAAAACCACTCAATTAAGCATAAGATAAACCATAAAATAGTGGTTTATCAACCCGGCAACGGCGCCAATGTTCCGAGGGTTACCTGAAACTGTAGGTCGATCTCGGTCGAGATCTTCTGTACTGGTCGGAGATGACGTGTCCGGCTGGGGGTAGCGGCCGGAGCTATCGTATCCGACTTGTTGAACTGGCTGCACTGGTGATCCTTTGTCATCGGAAGGTGGGGGGTACCTGCAAGAGACTCCGATGCTTAAGTTAGCATGGGTATTAAACAGGTTTTTAGTAGAATCAGAGTATGAGTTATACTTGGGTGCTCCAGTATATTTATAATAGTGTGGGATGACCTTCTTAGATAGATAAGTTAGTTATCTTATCTTATCTTATCTTTTGGCGATGTCAGCTTATCTTCAATGGAACCGCCCTTATCTCTATAGGCTTGGGCTGCCTTTGGATCTGGGTCGTATTCCTTGAGTTGGGCCCTTTCTTGGGCTTTCCTGTCGATTTGGCCGACCTCTTTTAGGAAGAGGTCGGACAGTCTGACCTGAAGAGGTCGGTTGCTTTGTCGCCAATCATCCCTGGTCGGATAGCTCGACCCAGGGTATGAACACATGGTTTTACTTTTTCCTTCCTGAATTTGTGCTATGATTGAAAACATGCTTCTTTGGACTTATATTTGCTAATATTAATCCTCTCTTATTACCATTCGATGCCTTGATATGTGTGTTAAGTGTTTTCAGAGATTATAGGGCAAGAATGGCTTGGAGGATGGAAAGGAAGCATGCAAAAGTGGAAGGAATACAAGAAACTGAAGGAACTGCTAAAGCTGTCCAGCCTGACCTCCTGGCACTCAAACGACCATTACTTGAGCTACAGAGGTCCAAATGATCCGGTTTTAGTTGTGTTGGAAAGCTATCATCTGGGGCTTCGATTTGATATATAATTTGTCCTAGCTGCACCAAAGCCAGGCGACGTGAAAGCATGGATCACGCGGTCGCGTGACCTGGCAAAAGTGCAATCCGCGCAAACGCGTCGACGACGCCTCCGCGTCACTGTGCCGTGACCTGAACGTACCAGAATACGCTGGGGGCTATTTCTGGGCAGTTTCTGACCCAGTTTTAAGCCCAGAAAACATAGATTAGAGGCTATAAAGTGGGAAAATGCATCCATTCATTAACAGGCATTGAATAATTCACTTTTCATAATTTATATGTAGTTTTTAGAGAGAGAGGTTCTCTCCTCTCTCTTAGGATTAGTATTTTGGATTTCTCTTAATTTTAGGATTGCTTCTCAATCCCAGGTTCAATGTTCTTCTAATTTTATTTATTCTATTATTTTATTTTAGTTTGTTAATGTTGGTTTATGAACTCCATATTAGATTTGAATATTCTATTTAATATAATTTGAGGTATTTCAGTTATAAGATTGTTTTATTTATGCTATGAATGCTTTTGATTTGTCCAAATTATTTTTATTCGAGTAGATTCTCTTCCCTTTTGGCTCTGGTTAAGTAATTGGTGACGCTTGAGTTATCAAATAAAGCAGTGGTTGAAATTGGGAGATTACTAATTGATCTAGATCGCTCTAAAGCTAGTCTTCCCACAGGGATTGACTAGGACTTGAGGATCAAGCTAATTAGTCCACTTGACTTAACTAAGTGGGATTAAAATCCAATTCTCATCACAATTGATAAGGATAGGACTTCCAGTTCTTATACCTTGCCAAGAGTTTTATTATTTATTTAAATTAATTCCTTACAATTTACTTTCTTGCCATTTACTGTTCTTGCTTTTTATCTTATACATTAAAAACCCAAAATTCTACCTTTTCCATAGCTAATAATAAGTCATACCTCCCTGCAATTCCTTGAGAAGACGACCCGAGGTTTAAATAATCGGTTATCAATTTTATTGGGTTTGCTTAAGTGACAAACAAAACTTTTGTGAGAAAGGAATTTTTGTCGGTCTAGAAGCTATACTTACAACGCGAATTTATTGTGAAAATTCTAGATCGCGCGAGAGTTTCGTTCTTCAAAATGGTGCCGTTGCTGGGGAATTGCAAACGTGTGCCTTATTATTGGTTATTGTAAATATTTACTATTTGCTTGTTTATTTCTTTTTATTTTTGTTTTTATTTTTTTCTTTTTTTTAAGAGGTTATTGGTTTTTATCTAGTTACTAAAAAATTTTTCAAAAAATTTGTTCTTGGTGTTCATCTTGATCTTCAAGTTGTTCTTCGTGTTCATCTTGACCTTCAAGTTGTTCTTAGTTGTTTTCTTCGTTTTGATCTAAAAATTTTAAGTCTGGTGTCATTTTATTGTTTTTCTCTTTCCTCATTAAATTTCAAAAATTCAAAATTTAAATTTTAAATTTCAAAATTTAATTTTCAAATTTCAAAATTTAAATTTCATTACCCTTTTAATTTAAATTTGTTTTTATTTTCATTTTTAATTTTTATTTGCTATTATGAGTTCTCATCCCCATCGCTTTGAGTTTGGTTCTAATGCTATTGTAAGGAATGGAAGCTATAACGGGAACATACATCAAGGTCAAAACAATCAGAGATGGATGGAGCCACGAGGATCTGATCAACCCTTCAGGCAACAACACCTTCCAAACGACCATGGACAACGACCATTTACCAATGCATGTCGAGACAATAGTCATGGTGGACCCCTTGTAATTACCGACAAGCCCCATCATACGCTTATAAACCACCTCCTCAACACAGCTTTGAACCACCATACTCACAAGCCACCTACAACCATTCACCTCCATATGACCCTAATCCTTATCCACCACACCAACCACCATAAGAACCACACCCAGAACCACCACCTCAATATACACCATCTCCTTATCATTATCAAGATGAACCACCTTCCTACCATGAGCCCTTTCTCCCAACAATTAAACCCTCCTATCCACCCCAAACCTCCATGGAGAAAGCACTTACCGATCTAAACTCTACTATACAAGCTCTCGTCGCCCAAATCGGACCACCAATTACCTTCAACAATCAACCCTCAAGCTCTAGTGCACTTCCTTTTCAACCACAGAATGATCTCTCCATCCCATCAACACCATCCATGGAAGAGCACCCACATCCATCAATCCAAGAGCAACATGATCCCAATGATGCTATTGACATGGAACAAGAGAGAAGGGATCATCTTCGCGAATCCATACTTCATAAGGAGCTAGAGGAGGCCCTAAAGGTGAAGGTAGTAGAGACCATTGAAGATGAAAGAATAGTTGAAAGGAGTTATCATGGAAAGAATATCATCAAGGATGAGTACGATTTTATATTAAAACTACTGGACAAAGCAACAATTATTAAAAAGGAAAAAGTGGTTGCAGACATAGGAGATGCTGAACCTCCATAGGAAAGTCAGGTTATAAAACCTCCTTCCAAGACGGTTGCATTTGATGTTGAGGAGGGTATACAACTGATGACAAGTCATCTTAGCCTAGTTTCACTAGTCTTTTTCTTTGTTTTTATTTGGTTTTATGCACTTTCTTGCATTCTAAGTAAGTAATTTGAAATGGAAATGCATGGTTTCTTTGAATCAAACAACCACCATTTAATTGAGTTTTAATGATTTATAAACCTTGTGAATTTGGTGATACTTTGATTGGTTGTTTTGATTATTTGTAGGTGAAGAAAAGAAGAAAATAAGAAAGCGTTGCTTAAAAAGTGTAGCTCAAGGAAAAGAAAAGTGTGGCAAAGAAAATGAGGAAGTGTGGCACAATGAAGGAGGGAGGCCATAATGCTCTCCCCAAGAGCTCGGTGCTCTCCAAAGGAGCACAACAATAAACCAAGGAAGCATCATTTCAATGCTCTGCTCCCCTTGAGAGCTGAGCACAATTTGAGAAACAAGAAACAAGGAAAAGAGAAACAATGCTCAGCTCACCAAGGGAGCATTATCGGGCTCTCACAAGAAATAAATCAAAGGAAATAAGTTGCCAATGCTTGCTCCAAGGTTTGAACCCATGACCCTAGGGAGGGAGGGGAGCGCTACTCACAAGGAAAATAAGCCAAAAATTGGCCAAATGCATCCCCCAAGGTTCGAACTCAACACCTTGAGGAAGCAAGGAGCAAGGAGCTACAAGGAACCCAAGGAAAATGGCACCAGCGCATGCTTCCCTCAAGTTTCGAACCAAGGACCTCCCTTGGAAGCTCCAATGCTCAGCTCACTTGGAGAGCAGAGCGCTACTCCTTGGTGCATCACACAAGAGCTTGACACGGACCAAGGAAAGGAGCGCGCAACATTTGACATGGCCAGGGAGCAAGACACGCGCAAGACATGTGCACAAGGCCCCAATGCTCAGCTCACCTTGTGAGCAGAGCATTCCCCTGGTGCCTTCCCCAACCTAGCACGCTACGCAAGACTCCCCACACAAAGCTTCAATGCTCAGCTCCCCACTTGAGCTGAGCATCCTCCTGGGAGCAAATTTTTTACATGGGCTGAAAATTCAATTAAAAATCCAATTTAATTCATTTCTTCACCAAATCAAAAGCCCATCCAAATTCCAAAATCCAAGAATAGAAAGTGTATAAATAGGAGCTAGTTTGATGTAATTAGGACCTCTAGACACTACTTTGAATTTTTCTTTTAAACTTTCAATTTCATTTTTGAGCTTTTACTTGGGAATTTAGATCTTAGAGAATTGGGAAGGAGAATTGATCTCTCTTCTTCCTTGTTCTTGCTTGAGCACTCTTTTATTTCCTTGCTTTGGATCTTGGGTGAAGAATTGAAGAACTTCTGTTTCAATCTTACCTTGAGATCTCTTGTTTACTTTCTCTGCATAATTGAATTTCAATTTCTATTTACTTTACTGCTTCATCTTCTACTCTCTCTGCAATTTGCTTTTCTTTACTTCTTTTGCAATTGTTCTTGTTGGATCAAGGAAGGATTTGAGATCTAGACTTGTTATCTAGTCTCTTCCACCCCTGAGATCTTCAACCATCTTTTACATTGCTGCAAATTAAGCACCAATCACTTTCTGTTTTTAAACTCTTCAAGTATTTTCACTTTTCTGTTTGAGACCTACTTCAATTCAATTCATCCTCTACTTTCCTGTTTAATGCAATTTACTTGTTCTTGTTTAAATTCTGCAATCTCAGCTCCTAATTCCTTTTATAATTCAAGCAATTTATATTTCTTGCACTGTAAGTTTCAGCCATTTACATTTCTTGCAATCTAAGTTTTTGTAATTTACATTACTTGCACTTTAAGATTCTGCTTCTTTACTTTCCTGCTCTTTAATTTACTGCATTTTACCCCTCTCCCTTTACATTTCAAGTAATTTAGTTTTTGCCAATTGCAAACAACTCAACCAATACTTGATTCGCTTGACTAAATCAACCACTAAACTAAAATTGCTCAATCCTTCAATCCCTGTGGGATCGACCTCACTCATGTGAGTTATTATTACTTGATACGACCCGATACACTTTCCGGTTAGTTTCGTGTTGGATCATTTTCCACACATCAACAACCCCCAAGGCATGTCATGGTTAAGGACTTGGAAGAGGTCGATCAAGAGATGGAGATTCAAGAAGAAGAAGCACAACCTCCCATGCCATTGGAAAGCAGTGAAGAGGAGATTGAATTGGAAGAAAGCTACCAAGAGGAAGAGGTTGATATTGAAGAAGCTTGCAAAGAGGTGGAAGTTGTCAGAGAAGAGCACAAGGGAGTGGAGCTTGCAAATTCATTAGAAACACCTATTCCAAGGCCATTATCGTCCAACACGATATTCAAGTGGGTAAAATTCTTATCCTTGACCTTTACTTTCCTACTTGAATATGGGCTACTAGAGACGGATGGTCAGCTTAGAGCTCTTTGTGGCATTAAGAGTAAGAGGAAGATGGTCAGTGGTAAGAATTATCCTGCAAGGTTCATTATGGTTGGAAGCTTTAAGCTTAAATGCAAAGGTTGGTGTAGAGCTCAATTGAATGGGTCTGGGAAGTTGTTTGGATGGTTCAGTGAGAATTCTAAAGCTGAACCACCTGGATGGAATCATGATGATCAACAAGAAAACGGGTGCAAAAGTAAAGTTTGGGACCCCGGAATTCAGTCTAGAAATCAACACTCTTGGGGCCTTGTCACTTGCTTTAACCTGCTTGAAGGCTTTCTGTGCCTAGTTTGGGATCCCGGAGGCCATTGGAATCACAAACATTGGTGGAGATTCCTGGATGAGTTCAAGCACAAGCCACCATAACAAAGGACTCCCCAAAAGTCCAACTTAAGGACTTTAACTAAAAGTGCTAGGTGGGAGACAACCCACTATGGTATGATCGTTCCTTTTTCATTTTTTTATTTAGTTTTATTTGTTTTCGAGTTTTATTTTATTTTATTATATTGAACCTGGAGTTTTGCATAACATTCATATTAGCATTGCATCTGCATACTGCATTATTAAAAAAAAGAAAAACACGCACGCGACGTGGCAGCGTCGCTGACGCGTTCACGTCACTAGTGCGTTGTGAAGAAAAGAAAGTAATCAGAGAGTCACGCGAAAGTATGGCTGGAGGCGCGCTTTAGGCACAAACATGACCACGCGTCCGCGTGACCCACGCGGCCGCGTCATTTGGAAAAATAGCCTCCCACGCGTCCGCGTCACCCACACGAACGCGTGCTCCAACAAATCGACGTAAAAGGGGTGCATGGCCGAAAGTTGTGCTAGAGTAAGGCTGGAACGGTGCTAGAAGCACAAACCTTACCACGCAAACGCATGCCCCACACGTCCGCGTCATTTTCAAAATATGGCCATCCACGCGATCGCGTCAACCACGCGACCGCGTCACCCAAAAATCTGGCGAAAAGAGTTTCAAATAGAGAGTTGCGCGAACGCGAGGCTGCACTCGCGCCAATCACACAAATCAGGCCACGCGATCGCGTGACCCACGCGTCCGCGTCACCTGACCTTATCGCGCACCACGCGACCGCGTCCCTCACGCGTCCGCGTCACCTGCGCCGCACAACTCATCCAAATCAGCGCCAATTATCTTCTCTTATCTTTTCTAATCCTAATTTCTTCTATCTTTTCTTCTTTCTTTCTTACTTTATTTCTTTCACTTCTCATTCCTTTTCACCTTCATTCTATTTTACTTAATTTATTTGCATATTTCATTCATTGTATTTTAATTTAGTGCATATTTTTCTTTTCTTTTCTAAATTCATTATTTTTCCTTTGGTGTTGATTTTCTTATTTAACTATTGCATCTTCTCTTGAATTATTTTGGGTGCTTAGTTACTTGTTTTATTCTGGTTAGGTAATATTATTTTAATCAATGCCAATCTTTTATACCTGTATTACTTTTACATTGACATGAATTTATATTATCTCTCTTTACCCACACTCTCTTTCCTATTGTTGCAAATTTTTGCACTCTTGATTTGCCATGAACTTCTACTGTTTTCTCACTTGCCTGTTGTAGCTACCATGTAATTGAGACCATCCTTATTGGCATTAACCCAACCATATTTTATTTTATCTTTATTTCTGGGTAACTGTTCTTCTTTTTCTCTTCTTTCAGGCTGGCCATCAAAGACGGAAAAAGGGAGAAACTTCTAAAAGGGGGAGACAAACAAGTCCATCTGCACAATCCTTGAATAAAAGCATCAGTTGGAACAACCTGTCCTCCTGCACATCTCAGTATGCACCGAGGACGGTGCAATCTTTAAGTGTGGGGAGGTCGATACCAATCTCCATGGGTTAGCTATTTTCTTCTTTCCAACACCATTATTTTATTTTCTTTGTTTGTTCATTTTGCATTTGCATGTTTAATTGCATGTTTGTTTGATTTTATGTATTTAGCTACTGCTTGTTTGAGAAATAATAAGTTCCTTTTTAAAGAACCTATTTTTGAAAAATTTTCACAAATTTAAAATCAAAATTTTTGTGTTAAACTTATCAGAAGTTGTATTTGGAACATAGTTAAAAGCTAAGAACACACAACCTGTGAGATTTTGAGCTTATTTATATGGTTACATTATTTAACCATAAATTTTTATTCTTGTATGTTTTCTTCTCTATAATTGCAATCTTTGCTTTGTTCCATTCTATATGTCTATTATTTAGTGTATTTACATGCTTACATATAATTGAGGCCATTATTTGAATTTTTACTCACTTATCCCAAATAAGCCTACCCTTTCAATTACCTTTGTTAGCCACTTTGAGCCTTTTAATCCCCATTTGTTCTATATTTTACCACATCACTAGCCTTAAGTGGAAAAACAAGTAATCACCCCAATTGAATCTTTGGTTAGCTTAAGATAGAGATTGTGCATCAACTAAGTGTGGGGAAATTGTGGGAACATGGGTTAGTAAGGGAATGTATCATGTTTCTAATTTAATTGAATATTGGGAATTTGGGAACCTACTCATGTAAAACCAAAAAAAAAAATAAAATTCATGTGCATTGATAAGTTATGTTTGCTTTTATGATTCAAAAAAAATTTCATAAAATAAATAAGGGGACAAAATTACCCCAATGCTAAGTTAATAAAAAGATCAATGCACATGTGATAAAAGTAAAGAAATATAAAAAATTTGGTACATGAGTATGGGAATCATACAAAAGTGAGAATTATGGGTAGCTAGGCATGAATTTAAAAGTATATAGAGTATATGTATATTAGGTGAGAGCTTAGGTTAATTAAAGATTCATATTATAGCTCACTTGGCCATACATATATCCTCACCCTTACCTTAGCCCCATTACAACCCTGAAAAGACCTCATGATGTTTGCATTGGTATACTAAATATTTGTTGATTGGTTAGATGAAGAACAAAGTTTAGAAAGCATGACTAGGGAAGAGTAGAGTGATTGACCCTAGACACTTGAGAGTTAGAGTGATATACACCACCAGTAAGGGTTCAATGCTTGACTCTATGTTCCCTGCTTTCATGAGCTGTCTTCTTACAAGTTTACTTGCTTTTTATTGTACGATTTGAATTAGTGGAAATTGGTTTGTATTTGTCTTGAAGAACTTGTTTGTTTTTTTAACCAAGTAGGTAGAAGCATTTCACATTTAGTTGCATTCATATAGATAGGTTGCATTCTATACTTTCTACCATTCCTCTTCACTCTCTTATAGCTTCTCTTAAGCTTAGCATGAGGACATGCTAATGTTTAAGTGTGGGGAGGTTGATAAACCACTATTTCATGGTTTATCTTATGCTCAGCTGAGTGGTTTTTATCAACTCTTTATCCACTTATTCATACTATTTGCATGGTTTTACTTTTTCCTTCCTGAATTTGTGCTATGATTGAAAACATGATTCTTTGGACTTATATTTGCTAATATTAATCCTCTCTTATTACCATTCGATGCCTTGATATGTGCGTTAAGTGTTTTCAGAGATTACAGGGTAAGAATGGCTTGGAGGATAGAAAGGAAGCATGCAAAAGTGGAAGGAATACAAGAAACTGAAGGAATTGCTAAAGCTGTCTAGCCTGACCTTCTGGCACTCAAATGACCATAACTTGAGCTACAGAGGTCCAAATGACGCAGTTCTAGTTGCGTTAGAAAGCTAACATCCGGGGCTTCGATTTGAAATATAATTTGTCATAGCTGCTCTGAAGCCAGGTGACGCGAACGCGTGGACGACGCCTCCACGTCACTTTGCCGCGACCTGAACGTACCAGAATACGCTGGGGGCGATTTCTGGGCTGTTTCTGACCCAGTTTTCAGCCCAAAAAACATAGATTAGAGGCTATAAAGTGGGGGAATGCATCCATTCATTAACAGGCATTGAATAATTCACTTTTCATAATTTAGATGTAGTTTTTAGAGAGAGAGGTTCTCTCCTCTCTCTTAGGATTAGTATTTAGGATTTCTCTTAATTTTAGGATTGCTTCTCAATCCCAGGTTCAATGTTCTTCTACTTTTATTTGTTCTTTTATTTTATTTTAGTTTGTTAATGTTGGTTTATGAACTCCATGTTAGATTTGAATATTCTATTTAATATAATTTGAGGTATTTTAGTTATAAGATTGTTTTATTTATGCTATGAATGCTTTTGATTTGTCCAAATTATTTTTATTCGAGTAGATTCTCTTCCCTTTTGGCTCTAGTTAAGTAATTGGTGACGCTTGAGTTATCAAATAAAGCAGTGGTTGAAATTTGGAGATTACTAATTGATCTAGATCACTCTAAAGCTAGTCTTCCCACAGGGATTGACTAGGACTTGAGGATCAAGCTAATTAGTCCACTTGACTTAACTAAGTGGGATTAAAATCCAATTTTCATCACAATTGATAAGGATAGGACTTCCAGTTCTTATACCTTGCCAAGAGTTTTATTATTTATTTAAATTAATTCCTTACAATTTACTTTCTTGCCATTTACTATTCTTGCTTTTTATCTTATACATTAAAAACCCAAAATTCTACCTTTTTCATAGCTAATAATAAGTCATACCTCCCTGCAATTCCTTGAGAAGACGACCCGAGGTTTAAATACTCGGTTATCAATTTTATTGGGTTTGCTTAAGTGACAAACAAAACTTTTGTAAGAAAGGATTTCTTGTCGGTCTAGAAGCTATACTTACAACGCGAATTTATTGTGAAAATTCTAGATCGCGCGAGAGTTTCGTTCTTCAAAATGGCACCGTTGCTGGGGAATTGCAAAGGTGTGCCTTATTATTGGTTATTGTAAATATTTACTATTTGCTTGTTTATTTGTTTTTATTTTTGTTTTTATTTTTTTCTTTTTTTTAAGAGGTTATTGGTTTTTATCTAGTTACTAAAAAATTTTTCAAAAAATTTGTTCTTGGTGTTCATCTTAATCTTCAAGTTGTTCTTCGTGTTCATCTTGACCTTCAAGTTGTTCTTAGTTGTTTTCTTCGTTTTGATCTAAAAATTTTAAGTTTGGTGTCATTTTATTTTTTTTCTCTTTCCTCATTAAATTCAAAAATTCAAAATTTAAAATTCAAATTTCAAATTTCAGATTTCAAAATATAATTTTCAAATTTCAAAATTTAATTTTCAAATTTCAAAATTTAAATTTCAATAACCTTTTAATTTAAATTTGTTTTTATTTTCGTTTTTAATTTTTATTTGCTATTATGAGTTCTCACCCCCATCGCTTTGAGTTTGGTTCTAATGCTGTTGTAAGGAATGGAATCTATAACAGGAACATGCATCAAGGTCAGAATAATCAGAGATGGATAGAGCCACGAGGATCTGATCAACCCTTCAGGCAACAACACCTTCCAAACGACCATGGACAACGACCATTTACCAATGCATGTCGAGACAATAGTCATGGTGGACCCCCTTGTAATTACCGACAAGCCCCATCATACGCTTATAAACCACCTCCTCAACACAGCTTTGAACCACCATACTCACAAGCCACCTACAACCATTCACCTCCAAATGACCCTAATCCTTATCCACCACACCAACCACCATATGAACCACACCCAGAACCACCACCTCAATATACACCATCTCCTTATCATTATCAAGATGAACCACCTTCCTAGCATGAACCCTTTCTCCCAACAATTAAACCCTCCTATCCACCCCAAACCTCCATGGAGAAAGCACTTACCGATCTAAACTCTACTATACAAGCTCTCGTCGCCCAAATCGGACCACCAATTACCTTCAACAATCAACCCTCAAGCTCTAGTGCACTTCCTTTTCAACCACAGAATGATCTCTCTATCCCGTCACCACCATCCATGGAAGAGCACCCACATCCATCAATCCAAGAGCAACATGATCCCAATGATGCTATTGACATGGAACAAGAGAGAAGGGATCATCTTCGCGAATCCATACTTCATAAGGAGCTAGAGGAGGCCCTAAAGGTCAAGGTAGTAGAGACCCTTGATGATGAAAGAATAGTTGAAAGGAGTTATCATGGAAAGAATATCATCAAGGATGAGTACGATTTTATATTAAAACTACTGGACAAAGCAGCAATTATTAAAAAGGAAAAAGTGGTTGCAGACATAGGAGATGCTGAACCTCCATGGGAAAGTCAGGTTATAGAACTTCCTTCCAAGACGGTTGCATTTGATGTTGAGGAGGGTATACAACCCCCAAGGCATGTCATGGTTAAGGACTTGGAAGAGGTCGAGCAAGAGATGGAGATTCAAGAAGAAGAAGCACAACCTCCCATGCCATTGGAAAGCAGTGAAGGGGAGATTGAATTGGAAGAAAGCTACCAAGAGGAAGAGGTTGATATTGAAGAAGCTTGCAAAGAGGTGGAAGTTGTCAGAGAAGAGCACAAGGGAGTGGAGCTTGCAAATTCATTAGAAACACTTATCCCAAGGCCATTACCATCCAACACGACGTTCAAGTGGGTAAAATTCTTATCCTTGACCTTTACTTTCCTACTTGAATATGGGCTACTAGAGACGGATGGTCAGCTTAGAGCTCTTTGTGGAATTAAGAGTAAGAGGAAGATGGTCAGTGGTAAGAATTGTCCTGCAAGGTTCATTATGGTTGGAAGCTTTAAGCTTAAACGCAAAGGTTGGTGTAGAGCTCAATTGAATGGGTCTGGGAAGTTGTTTGGACGGTTAGTGAGAATTCTAAAGCTGAACCACCCGGATGGAATCATGATGATCAATAAGAAAACGGGTGCAAAAGCAAAGTTTGGGACCCCGGAATTCAGTCTAAAAATCAACACTCTTGGGGCCTTGTCACTTGCTTTAACCTGCTTGAAGGCTTTTTGCGCCTAGTTTGGGATCCCGGATGCCATTGGAATCACAAACATTGGTGGAGATTCCTGGATGAGTTCAAGCACAAGCCACCATAACAAAGGACTCCCCAAATGTCCAACTTAAGGACTTTAACTAAAAGTGCTAGGTGGGAGACAACCCACCATGGTATGATCGTTCTTTTTTCATTTTTTTATTTAGTTTTATTTGCTTTCGAGTTTTATTTTATTTTATTATATTGAACCTGGAGTATTTCATAACATTCATATTAGAATTGCATTCTGCATACTGCATTATTAAAAAAAAAAAAACACGCACGCGACGCGGCAGCGTCGCTGACGCATCCGCGTCACTAGTGCGTTGTGAAGAAAAGAAAGTAAACAGAGAGTCACACGAAAGCGTGGCTGGAGGCACGCTTTAGGCACAAACATGCCCACGCGTCCGCGTGACCCACGCGGCCGCGTCATTTGGAAAAATAGCCTCCCACGCATCCGTGTCACCCACGCGAATGCGTGCTCCAATAAATCGACGTAAAAGGGGTGCATGGCCGAAACATGTGCTAGAGTAAGGCTGGAACGATGCTAGAAGCACAAGCCTTACCACGCGAACGCGTGCCCCACACGTCCGCGTCATTTTCAAAATATGGCCATCCACGCGATCACGTCAACCACGCGACTGCGTCACCCAAAAATCTGGCAAAAAGAGTTTCAAACAGAGAGTTGCGCGAACGCGAGGCTGCACTCGCACCAATCACACAAATCAGGCCACGCGATCACGTGACTCACGCGTCCGCGTCACATGACCTTATCGCGCACCACGCGACCGCGTCCCTCACGCGTCCGCGTCACCTGCGCCGCACAACTCATCCAAATCAGCGCCAATTATCTTCTCTTTTCTTTTCTAATCCTAATTTCTTCTATCTTTTCTTATTTCTTTCTTACTTTATTTCTTTCACTTCTCATTCCTTTTCACCTTCATTCTATTTTACTTAATTTATTTGCATATTTCATTCATTGCATTTTAATTTAGTGCATATTTTTCTTTTCTTTTCTAAATTCATTATTTTTCCTTTGGTGTTGATTTTCTTATTTAACTGTTGCATCTTCTCTTGAAATATTTTGGGTGCTTAGTGACTTGTTTTATTCTGGTAAGGTAATATTATTTTAATCAATGCCAATCTTTTATACCTATATTACTTTTACATTGACATGAATTTATATTATCTCTCTTTACCCACACTCTCTTTCCTATTGTTGCAAATTTTTGCACTCTTGATTTGCCATGAACTTCTACTGTTTTCTCACTTGCCTGTTGTAGCTACCATGTAATTGAGACCATCCTTATTGGCATTAACACAACCATATTTTATTTTATCTTTATTTCTGGGTAACTGTTCTTCTTTTTCTCTTCTTTCAGGCTGGCCATCGAAGACGGAAAAAGGGAGAAACTTCTAAAAGGGGGAGACAAACAAGTCCATCTGCACAATCCTTGAATAAAAGCATCAGTTGGAACAACTCGTCCTCCTGCACATCTCAGCATGCACCGAGGACGGTGCAATCTTTAAGTGTGGGGAGGTCGATACCAATCTCCATGGGTTAGCTATTTTCTTCTTTCCAACACCATTATTTTATTTTCTTTGTTTGTTCATTTTGCATTTGCATGTTTAATTGCATGTTTGTTTGATTTTATGTATTTAGCTACTGCTTGTTTGAGAAATAATAAGTTCCTTTTTAAAGAACCTATTTTTGAAAAATTTTCACTAATTTAAAATCAAAATTTTTGTGTTAAACTTATCAGAAGTTGTATTTGGAACATAGTTAAAAGCTAAGAACACACAACCTGTGAGATTTTGAGCTTATTTATATGGTTACATTATTTAACCATAAATTTTTATTCTTGTATGTTTTCTTCTCTATAATTGCAATCTTTGCTTTGTTCCATTCTATATGTCTATTATTTAGTGTATTTACATGCTTACATATAATTGAGGCCATTATTTGAATTTTTACTCACTTATCCCAAATAAGCCTACCCTTTCAATTACCTTTGTTAGCCACTTTGAGCCTTTTAATCCCCATTTGTTCTATATTTTACCACATCACTAGCCTTAAGTGGAAAAACAAGTAATCACCCCAATTGAATCTTTGGTTAGCTTAAGATAGAGATTGTGCATCAACTAAGTATGGGGAAATTGTGGGAACATGGGTTAGTAAGGGAATGTATCATGTTTCTAATTTAATTGAATATTGGGAATTTGGGAACCTACTCATGTAAAACAAAAAAAAAATTAAAATTCATGTGCATTGATAAGTTATGTTTGCTTTTATGATTCAAAAAAAAATTCATAAAATAAATAAGGGGACAAAATTACCCCAATGCTAAGTTAATAAAAAGATCAATGCACATGTGATAAAAGTAAAGAAATATAAAAAATTTGGTACATGAGTATGGGAATCATACAAAAGTGAGAATTATGGGTAGCTAGGCATGAATTTAAAAGTATATAGAGTATATGTATATTAGGTGAGAGCTTAGGTTAATTAAAGATTCATATTATAGCTCACTTGACCATACATATATCCTCACCCTTACCTTAGCCCCATTACAACCCTGAAAAGACCTCATGATGTTTGCATTGGTATACTAAATATTTGTTGATTGGTTAGATGAAGAACAAAGTTTAGAAAGCATGACTAGGGAAGAGTAGAGTGATTGACCCTAGACACTTGAGAGTTAGAGTGATATACACCACCAGTAAGGGTTTAATGCTTGACTCTATGTTCCCTGCTTTCATGAGCTGTCTTCTTACAAGTTTACTTGCTTTTTATTGTACGATTTGAATTAGTGGAAATTGGTTTGTATTTGTCTTGAAGAACTTGTTTGTTTTTTTTAACCAAGTAGGTAGAAGCATTTCACATTTAGTTGCATTCATATAGATAGGTTGCATTCCATACTTTCTACCATTCCTCTTCACTCTCTTATAGCTTCTCTTAAGCTTAGCATGAGGACATGCTAATGTTTAAGTGTGGGGAGGTTGATAAACCACTATTTCATGGTTAATCTTATGCTCAACTGAGTGGTTTTTATCAACTCTTTACCCACTTATTCATACTATTTGCATGGTTTTACTTTTTCCTTCCTGAATTTGTGCTATGATTGAAAACATGCTTCTTTGGACTTATATTTGCTAATATTAATCCTCTTTTATTACCATTCGATTCCTTGATATGTGCGTTAAGTTTTTTCAGAGATTACAGGGTAAGAATGGCTTGGAGGTTGGAAAGGAAGCATGCAAAAGTGGAAGGAATACAAGAAACTGAAGGAACTGCTAATGCTGTCTAGGCTGACCTCCTGGCACTCAAACGACCATAACTTGAGCTACAGAGGTCCAAATGACGCAATTTCAGTTGCGTTGGAAAGCTAACATCCGGGGCTTCGATTTGTAATATAATTTGTCATAGCTGCTCTGAAGCCAGGCGACACGAACGCATAGATCACGCGGACGCGTGGCCTGGCAAAAGTGTAATCCTCGCAAACGCATGGACGACGACTCCACGTCACTTTGCCGTGACCTGAACGTACCAGAATACGCTGGGGGCGATTTCTGGGCTGTTTCTGACCCAGTTTTCAGCCCAAAAAACATAGATTAGAGGCTATAAAGTGGGGGAATGCATCCATTCATTAACAGGCATTGAATAATTCACTTTCCATAATTTAGATGTAGTTTTTAGAGAGAGAGGTTCTCTCCTCTCTCTTAGGATTAGTATTTAGGATTTCTCTTAATTTTAGGATTGCTTCTCAATCCCAGGTTCAATGTTCTTCTACTTTTATTTATTCTATTATTTTATTTTAGTTTGTTAATGTTGGTTTATGAACTCCATGTTAGATTTGAATATTCTATTTAATATAATTTGAGGTATTTCAGTTATAAGATTGTTTTATTTATGCTATGAATGCTTTTGATTTGTCCAAATTATTTTCATTCGAGTAGATTCTCTTCCCTTTTGGCTCTGGTTAAGTAATCGGTGATGCTTGAGTTATCAAATAAAGCAGTGGTTGAAATAGGTAGATTACTAATTGATCTAGATCGCTCTAAAGCTAGTCTTCCCACAGGGATTGACTAAGACTTGAGGATCAAGCTAATTAGTCCACTTGACTTAACTAAGTGGGATTAAAATCCAATTCTCATCACAATTGATAAGGATAGGACTTCCAGTTCTTATACCTTGCCAAGAGTTTTATTATTTATTTAAATTAATTCCTTACAATTTACTTTCTTGCCATTTACTATTCTTGCTTTTTATCTGCTACATTAAAAACCCAAAATTCTACCTTTTCCATAGCTAATAATAAGTCATACCTCCCTACAATTCCTTGAGAAGACGACCCGAGGTTTAAATACTCGGTTATCAATTTTATTGGGTTTGCTTAAGTGACAAACAAAACTTTTGTAAGAAAGAAATTCTTGTCGGTCTAGAAGCTATACTTACAACGCGAATTTGTTGTGAAAATTCTAGATGGCGCGAGAGTTTCGTTCTTCACTGCCCCGAAGCAAGGCAACGCGAACGCGTGGATCACGCAGACGCGTGACCTGGCAGAAACGCAATACACGCAAACGCGTGGACGACGCTTCCGCGTCACTTTCCCGCGACCTGTACGTACCAGAATACGCTGGGGGCGATTTCTGGGTTGTTTCTGACCCAGCTTTCGTCCCAGAAAGCACAGATTAGAGGCTATAAAGTGGGAAAATCCATTCATTCATCAACATCCTTCAAGGTTATTCACTTTTCATAATTTAGATGTAGTTTTTAGAGAGAGGTTCTCTCCTCTCTCTTAGGATTTAGGATTAGGATTCCTCTTAAAGGAATTAGGATTTCAACTTTATTATTTCAACTTATTATTTCAACTTCTTCTCAGGTTCAATATTCCTTTTATATTTCTATTTACTCTAATGCTTTTAGTCGTATCTGATTTATGTTGCCAAATTGGCTTATGAACCATTCATGTTAGGATTTTCTTTAATTGATATAAATTGAGGTATTTCAGATTTATGATTCTTATTTAGCTTTTTATATTCTTGGCTTTAATTGATTAACTGGAGGCTCTTGAGTTATTAAACTTATCGTGATTGTTAATTAATTCCTCTAATTGACTGGAATTCCACTAATTCTAGTCTTTCCTTAGGAGTTGGCTAGGACTTGGGAAATCTAACTAATTAGTCCACTTGACTTTTCCTTGCTTTCGTAAAGGTTAACTAAGTGGGATTAAACTCAATTCTCATAAGAATAACGAGGGTAGGACTTCCGAATTTTCATACCTTGCCAAGAGTTTTATTAGATATTAATTTATTAATTCCTGCAATTTATTTTCCTTGTTATTTAAATTACCTGTTCCTCACTTTCAAAACCCCCAATTTACAAGACTCATAACCAATAATAAGAACACCTCCCTGCAATTCCTTGAGAAGACGACCCGAGGTTAAATACTTCGGTTATCAATTTCAAAGGGGTTTGTTACTTGTGACAACCAAAACGTTTGTAAGAAAGGATGATTGCTTAGTTTAGAAACTATACTTGCAACGGGAATTTATTCTGAATTCTAAACCGTCAGTCTTCCGTTCTTCAAAATGGTGCCGTTGCCGGGGAATTGCAAACGTGTGCCTTATTATTGGTTATTGTAAATATTTGCTTTTAAATTGATTTATTTTCGAAAAAAAAAATTTCAGATTTTTAATTTTAAATTTTTTATCTTATCTTATCTTATCTTAGTTTTAAATTTCAAAATACAATTTTTTTCAAAAAAATCATATCTTTTTCAAAAATCTTATCTTATCTTATTTCAAAGTCAAATTTCAAAATTCAAATTTCAAAATTTAAAATTCAAATTTCAAAATTCAGTTTTCAAATTTCAAATCTTTTCTCTTATTTTATTTTATTTTATTTTATTTTCTTTTGCTTGTTTATTTGTTTTTATTTTTAATTTTTATTAGCTACTATGAACTCTCACCCCTTTGGCTATGAGTCTGGTTACAATTATGTTGCAGGAAGAGGAAATTACAATGAGAACATGCATCAAGGTTAGAACAATCAAAGATGGGAGGAGCCACAAGGATTTGATCAACCCTCATGGCAACAACCACCTCCAATGGACTATCAACAACCGTTCTGTGATGCATATCAAGGCAATGGCTATGGTGAGCGCTCTTTTGATTATCAACAAGCCCCGCCATATGCTTATGAACTATCTCCTCAACACAACTTTGAACCACCATACTCACAAGCCCCTTACCACTAAACACCACCATATGACCCTAACCCGCATCCACTATACTGATACGCAAAAAATTAATTTCACGTAATTACCGGCAAGTATACCGGGTCGTATCAAGTAGTAAAACTCACTTAGAGTGAGGTCGATCCCACGAAGATTGGTAGATTAAGCAACTTTAGTTAAATGGTAGATTTAGTCAAGCAAACATGGTTTTGATTTCATGAGATTTGTGATTTTTGAACATATTTGCAAAAATTTAAATGGCAAGGAATTTAAAGAACTAGAAGAGAGAAAGAAGATGAAAGTGAATAACTAAAACTTAAAGTGCAGGAAACTTAAATGATATGGAAAATAAATTGCAAGAAAGTAAAGGTTGCAGAAATTCAGAGAACATAAGAGTAAATAACAAGAACTAGAGAAACAGAATCTAAATGACAATAATAATAAATTGCAAGAATGTAGAAGGAAATTGGGTAATGGGTATTCAAACAACTAAAGAACAAAAGAGATGAGAATTAATGATGGAAAGGATCATTAGGGATCAGAGATGCAAATTCTCATGAATTGATGTTGATCAATTCCTTCTCAATCATGGGTATAGATCCATGGCGAATTGTGGGTAATTGAGTTCCAATCTCTTGGTAACTCAATTTCTTTCAACACAACCAATTGCCACTCTCGTGATCTAATTGTTCATGAGAAGAGATGAAGTTCATTTTCTAATCCAAGCCACACAACTTCCAGAATCTCAACTAAGGAAGGTTACATCTCACATACCAACCAAAGTATATTGATCAAGGAAATCATGAAAGGAAGAACTCTAAACTGAACTATGTGACTTCTTTCTCAAATTTACCACATAATTCATATAGATTAATCCCTCTCTCGATGGTGATTGAATCTATGAAGAACAAGAGTTTCCTCTTTAGATAAACCACTTAAATTGAGAAGAAAAAGAGAAGTTGTCAACCCATTCAAATGAGCAGAGCTCTTCCCCCTAATGAAAGTGGGGTTTAGTGAATCATAGCTCCAATTTCAACAACAATTGCATAGATAAAAATTAAACTAAATGTAGAGAAGAATGAAGAAGAAGAAGTTCTTAAAACTGAAAATTCAAAGTTACAAGAAAAACAAAATAGAAAACCGGTGAGAAAAAGTAAAAAGTAAAAATGCTAGTGTAATAGCAAATTTTCTAAGTGTCCAAAAAGTGCCCACAAAGTACCAAACTCTTCTCTATTTATACTACTCCTAAAACTCCTTCAGAGATCTTTAATTTGGGCTAGCAATGTGGGCTTTCTCTTTGTTGAATTTCTGGTTCAATTGAAGAAGTGTTGCTAAACATGGAAGGAGGAGTTCATTCATAATGTTTCTGGCCCAATGACTTGGCGTTGTTGCCAATAACTCTAGCCTTAATGCACGTTGGCAACGTGCATGGCATTTTCCTGGAAGTGGTTATTGGTGTTTGGGCGTTGTTGGCCCAAGTTATTGCTAACAACTTGCTTTTCTTCTTCTTGACTCTTCTCTCATGCCAAATGTTGCCCAGAATTTGAGTATCAATCTTCTGCTTCAATATGGACTATCATACATCATTGGAAATCTCAGAGTGTCTTCTTTCTAATGCACTTGGAATCATCTCAATTGGATTTTTCTAGCTCATGTTATGCTTCCTCAAAGAAGGTAAGGTCAAGCTGCCAAGTTGTTGCTAAACACGCCCCTTTCTTCTCAAGTTGGCAACGTGCCAAGCCTCCCAAGGCTGAAACATGGGGCTGGCGTTGTCCTCAAACACGCCCTCTTGTTGGCACGTTGGCAACGTGCTCGTGCTCCCCTCCAAGGCCATTCATTCTTCCTTAAATTTCAACCTCATTTTCTTGTTTTTGGAGCCTAAAGATGACTCTGATTCGAGCTTACATTTCATACTCCACTATAGACTATTATATATGGTTGGAAAGCTATGAATGTCAGCTTTCTAACGCAGCACTCAATTTGTATCTCTATAACTCAAGTTATGCTCCCTCAAAGAAGGTAAGGTCAAGCTGCCAAGTTATTGCTGAACACGCCCCTCTCTTCTCAAGTTGGCAACGTGCCCAGATTCTGAAGCTCTAAATGAAGCCAGCTTTTGAAGCTTTAAATGAATGCCAACCCCATACTATGATATATGGTTGGAAAGATCTGGATGTCTACTTTCAAATGCCGTTGGAATCACCTCATTTGGAGCTTTGTAACTCAAGATATACTCCATTGAAGGAGGTAAGGTCAGGCTGCCAAGCTCGTTGGAGTTGTTGCTAAACACGCCCCTATATCTCCAAGTTGGCAACATTAGCTTCCTTTCCTGGACAGCCTCCATGCTTGGGCGTTGTCAGCAAACACTCCAACTCTTCCTAGAGTTGGCAACGTGCTCGTGCTCCTCTCCTCAAGGCTCCATGCTTGTTGCTTTGAGTTGTTGCCAAACACGCCTATGTTTCCTGGCGTTGGCAACGCTAGCTCCTCCTCTTCCTGGGCCAACCTTGCTTGTGTGCGTTGCCAAGAAACACGTCCCTTGTTCCTGGTATTGGCAACGCCAGCTTCCCTTCCTCCTGGGCCAAGCCTTGCTTGTGTGCGTTGCCAAGGAACACTCCAGTGAAGCAGCACGTTGGCAACGTGCTCGAGCTTCTTCTCTGGGCAAAATCTTCTAGCTCAGCGTTGCCTTGAATAACGCTTCTTCATTCCCACGTTGGCAACGCCCTCGAGCTCCTCCCTGGCCCAATTCCTTGCTTGCCTGCGTTGCCATCAAACACTCACTCCTTTCTCCAAGTTGGCAACGCCCAAATGTGCTCTCCAGGGCTGCCTTGCGTTGCCATCAAACACTCACTCCTTTCTCCAAGTTGGCAACGCCCAAATGTGCTTCTCCAGGGCTGCCTGGCGTTGGTAACGCCAACATGTGCTTCTCCAGGGCTGCCTGGCATTGCCTAGGAACACGCCTATGGTTCCTGGCGTTGGCAACGCCAACATGTGCTTCTCCAGGGCTGCTTGGCGTTGCCTTCAAACACTCACCCTTTCTCCAAGTTGGCAACGCCAACAACTCCTCCTCTTCTTGCCCAACTTGCTTCTTGAGTTGTTGCCAAGCATTCCATTATAACTCCAAGTTAGCAACGTGCATAGTTCTCACAGGAGACCACTTTCTTGCAAGGTTGTTTGTGCTCTTCCTCAAGTGAAGCTTCAATGGCGTTGCCAACTTGAATCCCAAATTGGCAACGTGCACATTGCTATTTCTGAAGGAGTTGTTAGCCACTTGCTTGCTTCATTCTTGCTTCAATGCTTTATTGTTTCATCACCTATCATTGACAAAGGAAATTGCTTCAAAATCTTACCAATTCATGCAATCAATTTCATGAGATTCATTCATACTCATTCATTTATGCATTCCTTGAATCATTTGCATGAATTTGGCTACAATTAACATGGTCCTTGGTATTCTTATGTATGAAAACAAAACTCATAAGAACACTTGTTTAAATTCAAAGAAAAATGAGTGAAACTAAGCTAAAACTAACTAAATAGACTAGCTAATGTGGCAAATATGCGAATGCATCACAACACCGAACTTAAAATATTGCTTGTCCTCAAGCAAGAAATAGAATAATTTGACCACAGAATTTAAGATGCAAGAGTTGAATATTTTAACAGAGAAGAATTCTTCCAAAAAAAATGTCATCCTCAATTGTGTAGTCATCTGTTTAGTGGAACTAATCAAGGCTAATCTTAATTTCTAGTTGAAATGCTTGCTCCATTACTAGGTTGGTTAGTTTCACTAGACTCTTTTTCTTTACCTCAGCACATAGTCCTTAAGTTATTCTTTTTCTCTACTTCCCTTTTCTCTTTTTTTTTTTTCACTTTTCCTTTATTTCAATTGAGCTAAAAATCTTGTTTTAAGGCGGCTCTTTAGCATAAGCTTTCAATCAACAATCCCAAACCAGTTGGTTTAAGTTGTTAAGTGTTGAAGCACTCTTAAAGATTTACTAACTCAAGCCTCTTTCCTTAACACATTCAATCACAGGCATTTAACATTAAAATCTTATTTGGATAGTGGTGTCCAGCACCTCTTTGGGTTGCTAAATGTTCTGTTATAGAGCTACTCTTGATTGTGAGTTTTCAATCGATAATTCCGAGTTAGTTAACTCAAGTTACCAGGTGATGAAGCACCCCTCGGATTTACTAGCCCAAGTATGTCTCCTAACATCAATCACCACAGACACATATCCAAATTTTGTCATTGATGCCTAGCCTTTCATTCCTTTTGTTCTTTATTTTCTTTATTTCTCTTTAAAATTTTGTATAATACTTCATTGTCAAGGATCTTTTGTGCTTCTAACTTCTTGAGTCTTATGACCCTTAGCCAACTAGTTTTATGTAAGCAAGCATCTTAACTCCTTTTGATTTCTTGAGCTCTTGATTTTGTTCACAATGAAAGCATATATGTACTACACTTTGTATCTGACTATCTTATTCTCTTAGGCTAGATTTCTCTCTGTTCTTATTCAAACTACATCTCTTATTCCATTGTCAAGTGAAAATACTTAAGACAAACAAACATTCCAAGCATGTGAGTGTTACATGAAATAGGCAAGATAACTGCTAATGCATAAAAGAAAACAACTTAGAAGGTACACCATATTTCAGATATACATCTTCTTTATTTAATAAAGTACTAAAGAAAAGAACTCCACCACCTTTTGTCTTAATGTCCCTTTCCTTTGCCCTTTGGATCTTCTTTCTTTTTCTTTCTCATTTCCCCTTGTTGTTTTGTTGTTGAGTCCCCCTATTCTCTTTGCCATACTCCTGAGCTTATCATCGTCTCCTTTAGCCTCTCAGCATTGAATCTCACCCTTGCAAGTTCTTGCTCTTCGAATACCTTGCGGGCTTCATTGAAATGTTTGATTTGTGGGTTGAGCAGTGGGGGTGCTCCACAAAGGTAGCTGAGTTTCTCTTGGGTGCATATATCATAGTCAAGTCTATCTCTATGTCTGCCTCCCTGAACATTCTGCTTTCATTGAATTCTCTGTGAAATGCATCATGTCTAGCATCCAACCTATTAAGAAGTTCCCTTTGCTGAGCTTGCTCTTTCCTTAGTTGAGCTTGTTCCTGTATTACTTTCTCCATGGATCTTTTATGTTCAACAGTTGCATTGTTGATGGCTTCATACATCTTGGCATATTGTTCTTGTTGTAGTTCCATCATGTGTGTTTGATATTCATTTTGTTGGCTCATCCATTGAACTTGAACTTCTCTTTGCTGATTCATCACCTGCCAAAGGTCCCTTTGTTGTTGAGCTTGTTCCTCTTGGTTCCTTTGAATTTGTGAATATTGTCCAGAGAGTCCTTCCAAAGCGGCTTGGAGTTGATTCATGTTCAAGGTACTTGTATCTTCCATTTCTTGGTGCTCTTCTTCTTGTCTTGCTTCTTTCCTTTTCTTTTTTCTTGCTAAAGGTTGCCTCTCCAATTGGGTTGTGGTGATAAATTCCAATCTTTCCCTGGTGAGGGGTTTTCCAATAGAGACCACGTCAGTTTCTTCAAATTCTTCGAGAGGAATTCTAGCTTCTTCACATAAGCGCAGAATAGTACTGGGATATCCTAGCCAGCTGTCCTGTTTGACCTTTTGAGCTATGTCAATGATGTTCTTGGCTATAATCTCTCCAACATTGATCTCTCCTCCTTTCATTATGCAGTGGATCATTATTGCTCTATTCACTATCACTTCGGAATTATTTGAAGTAGAGATCAATGATCTCCTCACTATGTCATGCCATCCTTTTGCTTGAGGTATGAGATCACCTCTCCTGAGTTTGAGTGGTTGTCCATGTGAATCCAACACCCAATCCGTGCCTACTCTGCATAAGTCACTCAACACATCCACATATCTTGGATCATTTTCAACCCTTTCCTCATAGCTAGCTTGTTTGAACCGTTTTGGTTTGACCTTTAGCACCCTATTGATGGCGTTTGGACTAAAGTCAACCGTCACCCCTCTTACATAACTCATGTATGGTTCTTCATCATCAAATTCTCTTATCACATTAGTGTAAAACTCATGGATGAGAAGCATGCTTACTTATTGAGGTTGGTTACAGAGAAGCTCCCATCCCCTCTTTCTAATTATTTTTTGTATCTCAGAATATTCCTCCTTTCTTAGCTTGAAAGGTAACTCCGGGACAACATCTTTGCCTGACATCCAACTAAAGATGCGCTCATTGTGTTTGGATTTGAATCTCCTTCGATCAAAGTGGCTTTGTCCTTCATCTTCTCTCCTAGCTCTTGATGATGAGGCCATTGAAATTCAATTGCAAGGGTCAAATCTTCCAACACCAAACTTAGATGAATGCTTATCCTCAAGCATAAAGAAAATGTTTATGAAGGGGTGCAGGTGGATATGGTGACTAGGTAAGGGAAATACAATCTTGAGAGTGATTGTGAGGGGGAATGAAGAAGGGAGTGTTTCGGATAGGTTAGGGGGATTTTGATGAACTATGGTGATGGGGAGTAGGAGATATGGAAGTGAGGGCAAAGTGAGGTTTGATGATTGTGGTTGGGGTGTTTTAGAGTCATATTTATGGTGGGAGAATGGTTTTGATGGTTCGGTCACAGTATGGGAAGCATGCTTCTTTGTACCCATTGCATGATAAGTTGCCTTTTTCAATGCACACACTTCAAGACTCATGTGACTTTCTTTTCCTTGTGTGTCCGTGACTTTTCTTCAAGATTCTCCATCACTTCTTTCTTTCACTTCCCTGCAACCAAATTCCAAAACATTGAGATTCTTGAAGTGTTTCAAACATGTGCCAAAAGAAAACACGCTCCCTTTCTTTTTTTTTTTTTGTATTACTAAAAATTGTTCTATGGTCTAGTATTTTCGTGTACGTATGGACACCAAACTTGGTTTGTGACTAAGTGTTGAAAAAAAAACTTTTGCAATTATTTTGAGATTGGTTACACCAAACTTAGTTCTTTGCATACACTATGTGCTAGTTTACTCTTTATTATCACTAAAGCATGAAAATAAAAGACTCCTGTGCATGGGTTGCCTCCCATGAAGTGCTTGTTTATCGTCCTTAGCTTGACATTGCCGCTCTTTTGCTCATGTTAGTAAGTGCACATTTTCTTCCTTGCTCCAGGGGCCACCAAGATAAAGTTTCACCCTATGTCCATTTGCTGTGAAAGTTTGTTTTGAAGTCTCATCAAGTAATTCCACATAGCCATGAGGAGATACTTTGGTGATGGTGTATGGACCAGTCCATCTAGACCTTAGCTTCCCAGGGAAAATCTTTAGTCTTGAGTTGAATAGCAACACCTTTTGGCCTGGTTCGAATGTCCTTTGGGATATCCTCTTGTCATGCCACATTTTTGCTCTTTCTTTGTATATTATGGCATTTTCATAGGCTTCCAATCTGAACTCCTCCAATTCATTGAGTTGTAGTAACCTCTTTTCTCCTACTACTTGAGCATCTAAATTCAAAAGTTTGGTGGCCCAAAAGGCCTTGTGTTCAAGCTCCACAGGGAGATGGCATGCTTTCCCATACACCAGCTGAAATGGAGATTTTTCTATTGGCATTTTGAATGCTGTTCTGTATGGCCAAAGTGCATCATCCAGCTTCCGAACCCAATCCTTTCTTGTTGCTCCCACAGTTTTCTCCAGGATCCTCTTTAGCTCTCTGTTAGCAAGTTCAGCTTGCCCATTTGTCTGTGGGTGATAAGGTGTGGCCACTTTGTGAGTAACTCCATATTTATGGAGTAGAGAGTTTAGTTGCTTGTTACAGAAGTGGCTTCCCCCATCACTTATAAGTCCCTTGGGCACTCCAAATCATGTGAAGATGTTTCTCTTTAGGAATTGCAGCACCACGTTGGTATCACATGTGGTGGTGGCTATTGCCTCTACCCATTTTGAAACATACTCCACTGCCACCAAAATGTATTTGAATGTGTAATATGGAGGAAAGGGTCCCATGAAGTCTATTCCCCACAAATCAAAGAGTTCCACTTCCAAGATAAATTTCTGAGGCATCTCATTTTTCCTTGTCAAACTCCCTGTTCTTTGACACTCATTACAATGGCACACAAAGTCTCTAGCATCCTTGAATATTGAAGGCCAGTAAAAACTGCTTTGAAGTACCTTTGCAGCAGTTCTTTCAGCTCCAAAATGGCCACCAAAGCTTGAGTTATGACAATGCCATAGTATGTCCTTCATCTCAACCTCCGGTACACACCTTCTTATCATTCCATCTGGGCATTTTTTGAATAGAAATGGCTCATCCCAGAAGAAGAACTTAGCCTCATGTAACAACTTCTTGACTTGTTGTTTTGTGTATTCTTATGGTATGATCCTTCCTGCCTTGTAGTTTGCCATGTCTGCGAACCAAGGAACATATTGAATCTGCAAGAGGTGCTCATCTGGAAATTCCTCATTTATTGATTGAAGATTGTCTTGACATGTATCTTGTGGCACTCTTGATAGATGGTCAGCAACTTAATTTTCACTACCCTTCATATCCTTTATCTCAATGTCAAACTCTTGTAGGAGTAGTACCCATCTGATTAGCCTTGGTTTGGCATCCTGTTTTGACATGAGATACTTAAGAGCAACATGGTCAGTATACACTAAAACTTTAGATCCAATCAAATATTGTCTAAATTTATCAAAAGCATACACCACAGCTAGCAACTCTTTCTCTGTTGTAGTGTAATTTCTTTGAGTTTCATTCAACACTTTACTTGCATAGTAGATAACATAAAGCTTCTTTTCCTTCCTCTGCCCCAACACAGCACCAATTGCAAGGTCACTTGCATCACACATGAGTTCAAAAGGTAGTCCCCAACTTGGGGGTGTGATGATTGGTGCTGTGGTTAACTTAGCTTTTAGAGTTTCAAAAGCATGTTTACATTCATCATCAAAGAGGAAAGGGTTGTTCACCACTAGCAGATTGCTTAGTGGCTTTGCTATTTTGGAAAAATCTTTGATGAATCTTCTATAGAATCCAGCATGGCCTAAGAAGCTTCTAACAGCTTTCACACTAGTTGGTAAAGGAAGTTTTTCTATAATTTCTACTTTTGCCTTATCAACCTCTATACCCTCTCTTGAAATTTTGTGACCAAGAACAATGCCTTCGGGTACCATGAAATGGCATTTCTCCCAGTTTAAAACCAAATTGGTTTCTTGGCACCTTTTCAAGACTAGGGTAAGATGGTGCAAGCAAGTATTGAAAGAATCACCAAAGACAGAGAAATCATCCATAAAGACTTCAATAAATTTTTCTACCATGTCCGAGAAGATTGATAGCATGCATCTCTGAAAGGTAGTTGGGGCATTACACAACCCGAATGGTATTCTCCTGTAAGCAAAGACTCCAAAAGGGCAGGTAAAGGAAGTCTTCTCTTGATCCATGGGGTCAACTACGATTTGGTTATATCCAGAGTATCCGTCAAGGAAACAGTAATAAGCATGGCCAGCCAGCCTTTCCAGCATCTGGTCAATGAAAGGCAGGGGAAAATGGTCCTTTCATGTGGCATCATTCAGCCTCCTATAGTCGATGCACATCCTCCATCCAGTCACTGTTCTTGTTGGAATAAGCTCATTCTTCTCATTGACAATGATAGTCATCCCACCTTTCTTGGGTACTACTTGAACTGGGCTAACCCATGGACTGTCAGAGATAGGGTAAATGATCCCAACTTTACATAGCTTCAGTACTTCTTTTTGGACCACCTCTTTCATTGTGGGATTCAATCTTCTCTGAGGTTGTACTACTGGTTTAGAATTTTCCTCCAAGAGTATTTTGTGCATGCATATGGCAGGGCTTATGCCTTTCAAGTCATCAATGGTCTACCCCAGCGCCTCTTTGTGGGCTCTCAAAACTACAAGTAGCTTTTCTTCTTCCTCAGCACTCAATGTAGAATTGATGATCACTGGAAAACTGTCTTTTTCACCAAGAAATGCATATTTAAGATGAGGGGGTAGTGGTTTCAACTCTTGTTGTGGTGTCTCTTATTTCTTAGCTTCACTTGGTTCCTCTGGTGTTTCTAACTTATTCTCTTCTTATCCTTGGATGTCTTGGACTTCCTCCTGTTTCACTTGATGGTTTATTTCAAGTATTTCTTCAACTAAAGAATCCACCACATCAATCCTCATGCAACTCTCTTTCTCAACGGGGTGTTGCATTGCCTTGAAGACATTTATGGTCATCTGCTCATCATGTACTCTGAAGATCATCTCTCCCTTTTCCACATCAATGATTGTTCTAGTTGTAGCCAAAAAGGGTCTACCAAGGATAACTGAGTTGCTCCCCTCTTCGTCCATATCTAGGACCACAAAATCAGCTGGGAATATGAAGTTCCCCACTTTCACCAAGAGGTTCTCAACTACACCATTTGGTATTTTGATAGACCTGTCAGCAAGTTGGAGTGACATCCTTGTGGGTTTCAACTCTTCTATCATCATTTTCTTCATCATGGTAAGGGGCATTAAGTTAATGCTTGTTCCCAGGTCACAGAGTGATTTGTCAATGGCTATACTCCCAATTGTGCATGGTATGAGGAAGCTGCCTGGATCCTTGAGTTTTGGTGGCAGTCCCCTTTGAATAATGGCGCTACACTCTTGAGTGAGAATCACTGTTTCTTTCTCTTGCCAACTTCTCTTCTTGGTGATTAATTCTTTGAGAAACTTTGCATATAGTGGCATTTGTTCCAAGGCCTCCGCCAATGGGATGTTGATTTCAAGTTTCTTAAAGATTTCCAAGAACCTTGGAAATTGTTGATCTTTCGTTCCTTTGTGTATCCTGGTTGGATATGGAAGCTTGGGTACATATGCTTTCACTCCTTCATTCTTGTCCTCCTGTTGTGACTTCACACTCTCCTTGTTATTGAGATGGTTGTCTGGAGTGGGTGTCTTGCTTTGTGGCTTTTCATCTTCCTTGCCCTCTTGAGGTGTTGCTATCTTGTCTTCATCTTGCTTGCTTGATGTGCCTTGCTCGTTGAGTTTTATTACTTCTTTGTTAGGACTTTCTCCAATTACCTTGCCACTTCTCAATTGGAAAGCTTTGCATTCTTCTCTTGGGTTGGGTACTGTGTCACTTGGGAGGATATTGGTTGGCCGTTTAGCTTGTTTAGCCAATTGTCCCACTTGTCGTTCAAGGCTCTTCATGGTAGCTTCATTTCTCTCTTGCACTTTGACCAAGCTTTGAGTGGACTGAGCAATTGCTTGTATGAATGCCTCAAGACTTGAAAGTCTGCTTTCATGATGGTCTATTGGTGGTATGATGGGGTTGGAATGTGGTTGCTGGAAGTTATTTGTAGAGGTAGTGTGATAGTTTTGGGGGTTAGATGTTGGTGCGGGAATGCTATTTTGATGAGTTTGTGAATTGTGGTGAGGTGGTTGATATGTGTTTTATGGTTTCTTGTATTGGTTAGTGTTGTTGGATGAGTGGTTTTGGTTGTGTATGTTACGGGAATGGTTGGAGTTGTTGTTCTTCTGCCACTGGTTTTGATTATCACCCCATCTCAGGTTAGGGTGATTCCTCCAGGATGAGTTGTATGTGTCACCATGAAAGTCATTTTGAAATGAACTTGAGGTATTTTGCATGTATTGAACTTGTTCTTGTTGCTGCTCAACATTGCCTATTTCATTTTGACCCATTCAATTGAAGCCTGATTTGTTGTACTCACTGAAGCTAGTTGGAGGCCATCTATTCTCTTAGCCATCATCTCCATTTGTTGCTGGATTTGTTGGTGCATCAACTTGTTCTGTGCTAAGATAGTATCCACTCCTTCTAGTTCCAATACACCCTTCTTTTGAATAGGTTGGCGTTGCCTCTGATGAGCAAAGAAGTATTGGTTATTTGTCACCATGTCTATGAGATTCTGAGCTTCTTCGGCTGTATTCATCAACTGTAGTAAGCCTCCTGCAGAGTAATCCAAAGATTCTTGAGATTTTTCAGTCAACCCTTCATAGAAGTTTTGAAGTTTATCCCATTCACTAAACATTTCAGGTGGACATTTTCTAATCAAGGTTTTGTATCTTTCCCATGCTTCATACAATGTTTTCCCATCCATTTGAGTGAATGTTTGCACCTCTGTTTTCAACCCGATGATTCTCTGAGGTGGATAGAACTTGGATAGAAATTTATTCACCAGATCATCCCAAGTGTTGATACTTTCCTTGGGGAATGTCTCCAGCCATTGAAATGCCTTATCCCTCAAAGAAAATGGGAATAATAGCAGCTTGTAAATATCTGGATGCACACCATTTGTCTTGACAGTTTCGCAAATTCTTAGGAAGACAGATAGGTGTTGATTTGGATCCTCAAGGGGGCCTCCTCCATATGAGCAATTGTTTTGCACAAGGGATCAGTTGAGGCTTCAATTCAAAATTGTTTGCATGAACGTTGGGGGCGAGTATACTGCTCCCACAATGTCTTGGATTTGGGAGAGTGTAAGAAGCTAGAACTCTCCTTTGAGGTGGGTTGTTATTATTGGCAACTCCCTCTGGAATGTTAGTATTGGTAGCTCCCTCAGCATGGTTATGTGAATTGCCCTCCATGACTTGGTCTTCTCCTTCTGAATCCTCTTCTCCAACAATGTATTTCCCTCTTTCAGCTCTTCTTAATCTTCTGAGGGTTCTTTCGTCTTGTTCACAAAAAGTGGGTATAGTTCTCCTTGTACCTGACATGCAGCCGAAGCATAAGAATCACACAACACCAGAAAGGCAATAACACTTCAATCCATAGCTGAAGTGAAATGTTGGTTGGTTTAAGCAAAAATTCAAACAGTTAGTGTGTTAGTTAAAAGTTAAAGAACAAAAATAAAAAGTGCTAGATCTAGATCTTCATTTCACTTAATCATTGTCAATCCTTTCCAATCCCCGGCAACGGCGCCAAAAACTTGATACGTAAAAAATTAATTTCACGTAATTACCGGCAAGTATACCGGGTCGTATCAAGTAGTAAAACTCACTTAGAGTGAGGTCGATCCCACGAAGATTGGTAGATTAAGCAACTTTAGTTAAATGGTAGATTTAGTCAAGCAAACATGGTTTTGATTTCATGAGATTTGTGATTTTTGAACATATTTGTAAAAATTTAAATGGCAAGGAATTTAAAGAACTAGAAGAGAGAAAGAAGATGAAAGTGAATAACTAAAACTTAAAGTGCAGGAAACTTAAATGACATGGAAAATAAATTGCAAGAAAGTAAAGGTTGGAGAAATTCAGAGAACATAAGAGTAAATAACAAGAACTAGAGAAACAGAATCTAAATGACAAGAATAATAAATTGCAAGAATGTAGAAGGGAATTGGGTAATGGGTATTCAAACAACTAAAGAACAAAAGAGATGAGAATTAATGATGGAAAGGATCATTAGGGATCAGAGATGCAAATTCTCATGAATTGATGTTGATCAATTCCTTCTCAATCATGGGTATAGATCCATGGCAAATTGTGGGTAATTGAGTTCCAATCTCTTGGTAACTCAATTTCTTTCAACACAACCAATTGCCACTCTCGTGATCTAATTGTTCATGAGAAGAGATGAAGTTTATTTTCTAATCCAAGCCACACAACTTCAAGAATCTCAACTAAGGAAGGTTACATCTCACATACCAACCAAAGTATATTGATCAAGGAAATCATGAAAGGAGGAACTCTAAACTGAACTATGTGACTCCTTTCTCAAATTTACCACATAATTCATATAGATTAATCCCTCTCTCGATGGTGATTGAATCTATGAAGAACAAGAGTTTCCTCTTTAGATAAACCACTTGAATTGAGAAGAAAAAGAGAAGTTGTCAACCCATTCAAATGAGCAGAGCTCTTCCCCCTAATGAAAGTGGAGTTTAGTGAATCATAGCTCCAATTTCAACAACAATTGCATAGATGAAAATTAAACTAAGTGTAGAGAAGAATGAAGAAGAAGAAGAAGTTCTTAAAACTGAAAATTCAAAGTTACAAGAAAAACAAAATAGAAAACCGGTGAGAAAAAGTAAAAAGTAAAAATGCTAGTGTAATAGCAAATTTTCTAAGTGTCCAAAAATTGCCCACAAAGTACCAAATTCTTCTCTATTTATACTACTCCTAAAACTCCTTCAGAGATCTTTAATTTGGGCTAGCAATGTGGGCTTTCTCTTTGTTGAATTTCTGGTTCAATTGAAGAAGTGTTGCTAAACATAGAAGGAGGAGTTCATTCATAATGTTTCTGGCCCAATGACTTGGCGTTGTTGCCAATAACTCTAGCCTTAATGCACGTTGGCAACGTGCATGGCATTTTCCTGGAAGTGGTTATTGGTGTTTGGGCGTTGTTGGCCCAAGTTATTGCTAACAACTTGCTTTTCTTCTTCTTGACTCTTCTCTCATGCCAAATGTTGCCCAGAATTTGAGTATCAATCTTCTGCTTCAATATGGACTATCATACATCATTGGAAATCTCAGAGTGTCTTCTTTCTAATGCACTTGGAATCATCTCAATTGGATTTTTTTAGCTCAAGTTATGCTTCCTCAAAGAAGGTAAGGTCAAGCTGCCAAGTTGTTGCTAAACACGCCCCTTTCTTCTCAAGTTGGCAACGTGCCAAGCCTCCCAAGGCTGAAACATGGGGCTGGCGTTGTTCTCAAAAATGCCCCCTTGTTGGCACGTTGGCAACGTGCTCGTGCTCCCCTCCAAGGCCATTCATTCTTCCTTAAATTTCAACCTCATTTTCTTGTTTTTGGAGCCTAAAGATGACTCTGATTCGAGCTTACATTTCATACTCCACTATAGACTATTATATATGATTGGAAAGCTATGAATGTCATCTTTCCAATGCAACTAGAAGCACTCAATTTGGATCTCTATAACTCAAGTTATGCTCCCTCAAAGAAGGTAAGGTCAAGCTGCCAAGTTATTGCTGAACACGCCCCTCTCTTCTCAAGTTGGCAACGTGCCCAGATTCTGAAGCGCTAAATGAAGCCAGCTTTTGAAGCTTCAAATGAATGCCAATCCCATACTATGATATATGGTTGGAAAGCTCTGGATGTCGACTTTCAAATGCCGTTGGAATCACCTCATTTGGAGCTTTGTAACTCAAGATATACTCCATTGAATTAGGTAAGGTCAGGCTGCCAAGCTCGCTGGAGTTGTTGCTGAACACGCCCCTATATCTCCAAGTTGGCAACGTTGGCTTCCTTTCCTGGACAGCCTCCATGCTTGGGCGTTGTCAGCAAACACTCCAACTCTTCCTGGAGTTGGCAACGTGCTCGTGCTCCTCTCCTCAAGGCTCCATGCTTGTTGCTTTGAGTTGTTGCCAAACACGCCTATGTTTCCTGGCGTTGGCAACGCCAGCTCCTCCTCTTCCTGGGCCAACCTTGCTTATGTGCGTTGCCAAGGAATACGTCCCTTGTTCCTGGCGTTGGCAACGCCAGCTTCCCTTCCTCCTGGGCCAAGCCTTGCTTGTGTGCGTTGCCAAGGAACACTCCAGTGAAGCAGCACGTTGGCAACGTGCTCGAGCTTCTTCTCTGGGCAAAATCTTCTAGCTCAGCGTTGCCTTGAATAATGCTTCTTCATTCCCACGTTGGCAATGCCCTCGAGCTCCTCCCTGGCCCAATTCCTTGCTTGCCTGCGTTGCCATCAAACACTCACTCCTTTCTCCAAGTTGGCAACGCCCAAATGTGCTCTCCAGGGCTGCCTTGCGTTGCCATCAAACACTCACTCCTTTCTCCAAGTTGGCAACGCCCAAATGTGCTTCTCCAGGGCTTCCTGGCGTTGCCTAGGAACACGCCTATGGTTCCTGGCGTTGGTAACGCCAACATGTGCTTCTCCAGGGTTGCCTGGCGTTGCCTAGGAACACGCCTATAGTTCTTGGCGTTGGCAACGCCAACATGTGCTTCTCCAAGGCTGCTTGGCGTTGCCTTCAAACACTCACCCTTTCTCCAAGTTGGCAACGCCAACAACTCCTCCTCTTCTTGCCCAACTTGCTTCTTGAGTTGTTGCCAAGCACTCCATTGTAACTCCAAGTTAGCAACGTGCATAGTTCTCACAGGAGACCACTTTCTTGCAAGGTTGTTTGTGCTCTTCCTCAAGTGAAGCTTCAATGGCGTTGCCAACTTGAATCCCAAGTTGGCAACGTGCACATTGCTATTTCTGAAGGAGTTGTTAGCCACTTGCTTGCTTCATTCTTGCTTCAATGCTTTATTGTTTCATCACCTATCATTGACAAAGGAAATTGCTTCAAAGTCTTACCAATTCATGCAATCAATTTCATGAGATTCATTCATACTCATTCATTTATGCATTCCTTGAATCATTTGCATGAATTTGGCTACAATTAACATGGTCCTTGGTATTCTTATGTATGAAAACAAAACTCATAAGAACACTTGTTTAAATTCAAAGAAAAATGAGTGAAACTAAGCTAAAACTAACTAAATAGACTAGCTAATGTGGCAAATATGCGAATGCATCATATACCAACCACCTTATGAGCCAAATGAACCATACACAGAACCACCCCCATTCCAACACAACTACTCTCATGAACCACCACCTCAATATATACCATCTCCTTATCATTATCAAGATGAACCACCTTGCTATTACAAACCCTCTCTTCCAACCAATGAACCCTCATATCCGCCCCAACCTCCAATGGATGACAGACTTCGTGTTCTTCTTCAAGGGCAAGCGAAGATGCAAAGGAGTGTACTGAAACTCACTACTGCCTTAACCGAGGTAGTAAATATAATAGCTTCCCGACATCTAAGCACTCAAAGTACTCCCATAGCTACATGTGGAAAATCAAAAGAAGAGCGTAGCATGAAGGAGACACTAGAAAAATCGGTGGACAATGAGGAACATGGCTTTGTATTGGAACAAGTGGAGGAAGACATAATATTTGCAGAGGAAGAAATGGTTGAAGATTTAGGAGATGCTAAACCTCCATGGGAAAGTCAGGTTATAGAACCTCCTTCCAATGCGATTGAAATTGATGCTGAGGAGGGTGTACAACCTCCAAGGCATATCATAGTTGAAGACTTGGAAGAGGTTGGTCAAGAGATGGAGATTAAAGAAGAAGAAGCACAGCCTCCCATGCCCTTGGTGAGGAATGAAGAAGAGATTGAATTGGAAAAAAGTTACCAAGAGGAAGAGGCTGATATTGAAGAAACTTGCAAAGAGGTGGAAATTGTCAGAGAAGAGCACAAGGGAGTGGAGCTTGCAAATTCGTTAGAAATACCTCCCCTTAAGTTACCATCATCCTTCACAACATTCAAGTGGGTAGAATTCGTATCCCTTAGCTTTCTAATTCCACTTGAATATGGGCTACTAGAGACGGATGGTCAACTTAGAGCTCTTTGTGGCATTAAGAGTAAGAGGAAGATGGTTAGTGGTTAGAGTTGTCAAGCAAGGTTCAACATGGTTGTGTGCTCAAAGTTTAAATGCAAGGGTTGGTGTAAATCTCAACTGAATGGGTCTAGGAAGTTGTTTAGCCGCTTTAGTGAGAATTCAGATTGCCTGCCACCCGGTTGGAATACTAATGATCAACAAGAAGACGGGGGCAAAAGCAAGGTTTGGGACCCGGAATTTATTCTGGCAATCAACACTCTTGGGGCCTTGTCACTTGCTTTAACTTGCTTGAAGGCTTTCTGTGCCTATTTTGGGACCCCGGAGGATACTGGAATTGTAAACATTGGTGGAGATTCAAGGATCAGTACAAGCACAAGCCACCATAACAAAGGACTCTCCAATTGTCCAACTTAAGAAATTTAACTAAAAGTGCTAGGTGGGAAACAACCCACCATGGTATGATCGTTCCCTTTTTAGTTTTAATTCTAGTCTGTTTGGTTTGTTTTTGAGTTTTGATTGGACCTGGAATCATGCATAACACTCATATTAGCATTGCATTCTGCATACTGCATTAAAAAAAATTTCGCACGCGACGCAACAGAGTCGACGACGCGTCCGCGTCATATGTGCCTCAAGGAAGAAAAGAGATTTTACAGAGAGTCACGCGACAGCGTGGCTGGAGGCGTGCCTTTAGCACAGATTGATCCACGTGACCGTGTCGATGACGCATCCGCGTCATGTGAGAAAAATGCCTCCCACGCGTCCGCGTCACCCACGCGAACGTGTGGCCCTATGAAATCGACGTAAACGGGTGTATGGCAGAGATTTGTGATGAAGTGGGGCTGAAACTATGCTAGAAGTACAAGCCCTGCCATGCGAACGCGTGCCCCACGCGTCCGCGTCATTTTTAAAAGAAAGACCATTCACGCGTACGCGTCAACCACGCGACCGCGTCACCCAAAAATTTGGCAAAATGAGTTTCAAACAGAGAGTTGCGCGAACGCGAGGCTGCACTTGCGCCAATCGCACAAATCAAGCCACGCGATCGCATGACCCACGCGTCTGCGTCACCTGATAATTATTGCACACCACGCGACGGCGTCACTCACGCGTCCGCGTCGCCTGCGCCGCCCAGCTTATCCAAATCAGTGCCAAACATCTTATCTTTTCTTCCCCAATCCTAATTTTTCCTCCCTCCTTTCTTACTTACTTCTTCTCCCTTTCTTTCCCTTCTCATTCTTCTTATCTTTCATTTTAATGAGAAGTAGCTAACCAACTTCTAGGAGAGACATAATTGACTGCATTGATCTCGGTAGCTACGCCACCCACGGAATTTAAAGAACCTAAAGGAGCATGAGTCATATATTCCGCGGAACGACGTTCTTGCCAAGGCTGTATGTCTTTTTTAAGTCTACTCAAGTCCAAACCATTGGGACCTCTTAGAGGTTCTAACTTACTTAATTTGTTTGCATATTTCATTCATTGCATCTTAATTTTGTGCATATTTTTATTTTCTTTTCTAAATTCATTATTTTTCCTTTGGTGTTAAAATTTTCTTATTTAACTATTGCATCTTCTCTTGAATTATTTTGGGTGCTTAGTGACTTGTGTTATTCTGGTTAGGTAATATTATTTAAATCAATACCAATCTTTTATACCTGTATTACTTTTGCATTGACATGAATTTATATTATCTTTTCTTACCCACTCTCTTCCCCATTATTGTAAATTTTTGCACTCTTGATTTGCCATGTACTTCTACTATTTTTTTCACTTGCATGTTGTAGCTACCATGTAATTGAAACCCTTATTATCTGGCATTAACACCCATATTTTATTTATTTTCTATCTTTATTTTGGGTTACTTTTCTTCTTTTCCCTCTTCTTTCAAGATGGCCACCACAAAGGGAGAGGAAAAGCTTCTTAATGGGAAGACAAACAAGTCCACCTGCACAATCTTTGGAGAAAAGTATCAGTTGAAGCAACCCGTCCACTTGTACATCTTAGCATGCACCGAGGACAGTGCAATCTTTAAGTGTGGGGAGGTTGATACTGATCTCCATGGGTTAGTTACTCTTCTATCTCAACACCAATAGTTTATTTTCCTTGTTAGTTGTTGCATTTGCATGTTTGATTGCATGATTATTTGATTTTGTGCATATTTTACCACTTGGTTGAAGTAATATTTTCTTTTTCAAGAAAATTTTTAGAGCATTTCACTAATTTGAATAAAATTTAATGTTAAACTTGTTTGAAGAAATATTATACTGGAACATGGTTTAGAGCTTGAACATACAAAACCAGTGAGATTTTTGAACCTATTTGATTGGTTGCATTTTATCAACCAAAATTCTGTTTTAGTGTGTATTTTTCTCTCTAAAATTGTGATCTTTGTCTTGCTTAATTCTATATTTCCATTATTTGATGTATGCATACACTTACATGATTGAGGCCTTTGTTTCACTAAGCTTACATACCCATATCGTCTTACCCTTTCATTATTCTTTGCAAGCCAATGTTGAGCCTATTATACCCCTTTGTTCTTTACTTTAGCACATCATTAACTCTAAGCGGAAAACAATAATGTCCTTAATTTGAATCCTTGGTTAGCTTAGACTAGTGAGAGTGCTCACGAATTAAGTATGGAGAAGTAAATTTGGAAACATTTGGTTTGAGCATTGAATATGTTAGAATTTTCTGAAAATGTGAAAGAAATGTTTAGGACATGATTCATGCATCCAATAATTTAATCATATGCATTGAGAAAAATAAAAAAAAAAAGAATATATATATATATATATATATATATATATATATATATATATATAAAGAGAAGTGAGACAAAAAAGAAAAGAAAAAAATTACAATTAAGCAAAAAGGAGACAAAATGCCCCAAAGTAAGTGGTGAAAGCAATGCATATGTACTGTACTTGAAATTAGAATGCATGAATATGTGGAAAATATGGTTAATGGATAGTTAGATGTGGTATTATGATTACATGGATTGTCTAAAGTTAGGTGGAAAGTTTAAGTTAATTAAGGATTCAGATTTTAGTCCACTTGGCCAAATACAATCCTACCTTGACCCTAACCCCATTACAACCCTTAAAAGACCTCTTGATATGTGTATCTGTGCATTAAATTTATGTTGATTGTTAGATGAAGAGCAAACCTTAGAAAGCAAGGTTAGTGGAGAATTCAGAGAATCGAACCTAAAACACTTGAGTGATTAGAGTGCATACACTTCCAGTAAGGGTTTGATGCTCAATTCTTTGTTCCCGGCTTTCATGAGCTATTCTCTTCTACAAGCCTATTTGTACTTCATTTTTATGATTTGAATTAGTGAAATCCAGTTCATATTTATTCTTGGAGAATTTATTTACCTTTAAACCAAGTAGGAAAAAGCATTCTTCATGTAGTTGGATACATATAGATAGGTTGCATTTCATACATTCTACCATTCCTCTTCACTCCTTTATAGCTTCTCTTGAGCTTAGCATGAGGACATGCTAATGTTTAAGTGTGGGGAGGTTGATAAACCACTATTTTATGGTTTATCTTGTGCTCAATTAAGTGGATTTTATTAATCTTTACCCACTTATTCATACTATTTGCATGTTTTATATTTTCCTTTCTGATTTTGTGCTATGATTGAAAACATGCTTCTTTGGCCTTATATTTGCTAATATTAATCCTCTCTCATTAACATTAGATACCTTGATATGTATGTTAAGTGTTTTCAGAGATTACAGGGTAGGAATGGCTCAGAGGATGGAAAGGAAGCATGCAAAAGTGGAAGGAATACAAGAAGTTGAAGAAGTTGCTAAGCTGTCCAGCTTGACCTCTTTGCACTCAAACGGTCATAACTTTTGCTACAGAGGTCCAAATAATGCGGTTCTAGTTGCGTTGGAAATCTAACATTCGGTGCTTCGCAACGATATATAATTTGTCATAGCTTCCTCGAAGACAGACGACGCGAACGCGTGGATCACGCAGACGCATGACCTGGCAGAAACGCAATACACGCAAACGCGTGGACGATGCTTCCGCGTCACTTTCCCGCGACCTGTATGTACCAGAATACGCTGGGGGCGATTTCTGGGCTGTTTCTGACCCAGTTTTCGGCCCAGAAAGCACAGATTAGAGGCTATAAAGTGGGAGAATCCATTCATTCATCAACATGCCTTCCGATTATTCACTTTTCATAATTTAGATGTAGTTTTTAGAGAGAGAGGTTCTCTCCTCTCTCTTAGGATTTAGGATTAGGGTTCCTCTTAAAGGAATTAGGATTTCAACTTTATTATTTTAACTTCTTCTCAGGTTCAATATTCCTTTTATATTTCTATTTACTCTAATGCTTTTATTCGTATCTGATTTATGTTGCCAAATTGGCTTATAAACCATTCATGTTAGGATTTTCTTTAATTGATATAAATTGAGGTATTTCAGATTTATGATTCTTATTTAGCTTTTTATATTCTTGGCTTTAATTGATTAACTGGAGGCTCTTGAGTTATTAAACTTATCGTGATTGTTAATTAATTCCTCTAATTGACTGGAATTCCACTAACTCTAGTCTTTCCTTAGGAGTTGGCTAGGACTTGGAAAATCTAACTAATTAGTCCACTTGACTTTTTCTTGCTTTCGTAAAGGTTAACTAAGTGGGGTTAAACTCAATTCTCATAAGAATAACGAGGATAGGACTTCCGAATTTTCATACCTTGCCAAGAGTTTTATTAGATATTAATTTATTAATTCCTGCAATTTATTTTCCTTGTTATTTAAATTACCTGTTCCTCACTTTCAAAACCCCCAATTTACAGGACTCATAACCAATAATAAGAACACCTCCCTGCAATTCTTTGAGAAGACGACCCGAGGTTAAATACTTCGGTTATCAATTTCAAATGGGTTTGTTACTTGTGACAACCAAAATGTTTGTAAGAAAGGATGATTGCTTGGTTTAGAAACTATACTTGCAACGGGAATTTATTCTGAATTCTAAACTGTCAGTCTTCTGTTCTTCAAGTAGGTACCTTGCTGGCGTTGAACACCAAACAAGAAGGCATGAATGGGCGTTCAACACCCAAGAAGAACATCATTGCTGGCATTGAACGTCAGTCAGGGAACCCCTAGTGGGCGTTCAACACCCTAAAAGAGGCAGTAACCTGGAATTGAATGCCAAGAAGGAGGTCCCCTCTGGGCGTCCAACGCCCTAAATAGAGCATGCACCTAGCGTTGAATGCCAGCTAGGAGCAGGAGCTGGGCATTCAACTCCCACAAGGGGGCAGGGAATTCGAATTCCCTAGCCTCTCAGGACCAGTGGGTCTCACAGAATCTCCACTAACTCCACCTTCTTCTCTCTCTTACTTACACTCTTCCCCATAAACCCTCAACCAATCACATCCATATCTCTTTCCAAAGCCATCATAACTCTCAACAACCCCCACCCACTTCAAATTCAAAATTTTCCCACCCAATTCCCCCTTCACATTCAAACCCTATCCCATCCCACATTTATAAATACCCCTTCTTCCAACCCTTTCAACACACAATTCATACACATAAGCCCCCACTTGGCAGAACCCCTCTTTCCCTATTTCTCCATCCATTCTCTTCTTCTTCTACTCTTTTCTTCCATTTTTTTGCTCAAGGACAAGTAAAGATTTTAAGTTTTGTGTTGGAAAAGCCTTGATTTTTTATTTCCATTCACACTTATGGCACCCAAAGTTGGAGAATTCCCTAGAAAGAGGAAAGGAAAAGTCATTGCTTTCGCCTTCGAACCTTGGAAAAGGGAGAGATTCCTTACTAAAGCCCATCAAGACCACTTCTATGAAGTAGTGGCAAAGAAGATGGTGATTCCTGAAGTCCCCTTTAGGCTAAAAAAGAATGAGTACCCAGAGATTCGACAACAAATCCAAAGTAGAGGTTGGGAAGTTCTAACCAATCCTATCCCGAAAGTTGGAATCTTAATGGTACAAGAGTTCTATGCCAATGCATGGGTCACTAAAAGCTATAATACTAGTGTGAACCCACATCCCAAAAATTGGCATACCATGGTCCGAGGGCATCTCTTGGATTTCAGCCCAGAAAGTGTAAGGTTGGTGCTCCATCTACCATTAATGCAAGGAAACCTACACCATTAAACTAGAAGAGTCAATTTTGATCAAAGGCTAGACCAAGTCCTCTCAGACATTTGTGTGGAAGGAGCACAATGGAGAAGGGATGCTCATGGCAAACCTATCCAACTAAGAAGGCTTGACATCAAGCCTGTAGCTAGAGGATGGTTGGAATTCATCCAATGATCTATCATCCCTACTAGCAATCGGTCAGAAGTGACCATTAACCGAGCCATCATGATTCATTGCATCATGCATGGGATTGAGGTGGAGGTGTATGAGGTGATACCTCAAGAGCTATACAAGGTGGCAGATGGTGTGAAATTTATAACCCACAAACTAACCGGCAAGTGCACCGGGTCGTACCAAGTAATACCTCAGGTGAGTGAGGGTTGATCCCACGAGGATTGATGGATCAAGCAACAATGATTGAGTGAATGACTTAGTCAAACAAACAGAAAATGGTGTTTGAAGGTTCAAATGTATTAAACAGTAAATCAGAGAATCAGAAAAGCAAGCAGTAAACAAGTAGTGAATAATATATGGAGAAATAGTTAAGGCTTCAGAGATATCTATCTTCCAGATTTACTTTTCTTACTAACTATTTTAATCATGCAATATTTAATTCATGGCAAATTATATGTGACTAAACCTTAATTCCTTAGACCTTTTTAGTCTCCTCTAAAATTCATCAACCGCTAATTCCTTGGTCACTTAATTCCAATTAGAGGGTGAAGTTCAATTCTAGTTATATGCCACAAAAATCCTAATTACCCAAATATAAGAGGATTATATGTCACGTACCCCGTTAAGTCCAAATAATTAGAAGTTTAGGAGAAATTGTTTTCAAGCTGTTGTTCAAGTAAAGAGCTTTTCCAAGTTATACAAGAACTCAATTAGAACAAGGGTCATACTTCCGTTCCACCTAGATTCATAAGATAAAGAACGAAAATAATTCTTGAAATAGTAATCAGTACATGAATTAATATAAAAAAATAATAGTACCAATCCATACAATAGACAGAGCTCCTAACCTTAACAGTGGAGGTTTAGATGCTCATGGTTCCGAGAGAAAACTAGGATTCAGAAAAACTGTAAAGTGCAGAATGAGGTAGAAGAGAAGAGGCTGAAGAGCTGATTCTTTTTCATTTTTATATCTAATCCTAATTAATCTAAATTATATTTTCTAAAACTAAATAATATCTTTTCCTATTTTTAAATAAAATATGGTTTAATCAGAAATAAAAGTAAACAATCCGTGTGGGCCTTGAGGATGAATGTGGACCACTTGTCTCATTAATGTCCACACCCAACTTGGTAAAGGGCTGCGCCTAACTTGAATGGTGCAGTGAGGAATGGCGTGGAAGGCTTGAGTGCTACGCCTAACTTGAGGAAAGGTTGTGCCTTACTTGAAGAGTGCAAAACCAATGTTGCGTATTGTTGTTGTGCCTTGTTCCTAACTTGAGAATTCTCAAGTTAGGCACAGCCTTGGCAATGTGTCTTGGATGCCTCTCTTTCATCCTGGTGCCAAACTTGAGATTTCTCAAGTTAGGCGCCACCTTGGCTGCCTTGGAGTTATGCATATTGTTGATTTTGGCGCCTAACTTGAGAAACCTCAAGTTAGGCGCCACCCTTGCTGACTTGGTGGAGAAGTATGGACTATTATACATCGTTGAAAATATCTAGAAGTTATCTTTCCAACGCCACTAGAATCACGTCCATTGGATCTCTATTGCTCGAGTAATTTAGGTTTGAGTGCAGAGAGGTCAGGGTTGACAGCATCATTCGCCTTCTTCTCTTTTTTTGCGGAAACTCCATCAAATCCAGCCGAATGCTACCTAAAATAAACAAAATTGAACATGACTCAAAGTAGCATCCATAGTGGCTAAAAGATAATTAATTCTTAATTAAACTCAACAAATTGAATGCAAATTCACTAAGAAAAGATAAGAAAGATGCTAACGCATCACAACACCAAACTTGAATTGTTGTTTGTCCTCAAGCAACCAAAACTAACGTAGGCTTAGGATGTGAATTTCCATGAGAGTGAGAGTTCAATTAGCTCATGTCTCTTCTTGAAGTGGGGTTTACAACTGCAATCCTGAATAGTTTTGGCATCTCACTCTCCTTTGAATCAGAAGGATGTCACTGTCATTCGGAATTAGAATCCGGATAATATTATGAATTCTCCAATCTTTTACACTTCAGTTTAATCCTTGAACACATCAAATTTCTTTTAATTCTCTTTTCTTTGTTGCTTTGCACCTTGAGCCTAGCCGTGATTTTAAATGCTTTGTCTCAAGCTTCACTTGACACAAAACCACCACAAGCACTTAACTGGAGAACTCTCTTTAGGTTCTGATTTTTCTTTTAGTTACTCCCAGACAGTGGTGCTCAAAGCCTTTGGCATACTCTGTTAAATGTACTTGATCTCGACTCTTAGTGCTCTGTCTCAAGGATTACTTGACACAATTACACCACAAGCATATGACTAGGGAAACAACTCTTTGAGCTTTTAATCATGTTTGACCTCCCTAGTCATTGATGCTCAGAGCCTTGGACCTTGCTTTTATTTTTCTTTTGCTGTTTCTTTTGCTTCAAGGATTAAGCTTTTGTTTACTTTAGAGAATTTATAATAGTTCTCTAAATTCTTGTTCCTCATACATCAACATCCTTTTATTCAAATTCAAATATACACTATTCATATCATGCATTCAAAATCATAGATAATACCACCACATCTAAGTAAATAAGACCACTCTTCAATATAAACTTAATTTCTCATGCAATACATCACTTCTTTTTCTTTTCCTTTTAGATTCAAGCTCAGTGAGCAGTACATGAGACAATTTTTTTTAAACTAAAAGCAAATAATAGAATGAAACTAAATCTAAGAACTGAAAGTACTAAAGATCATACAGGCAATCAAAGCAACAGAAAATATAAGACAACAAAATAAGAATGGAAAGAAAAATAGAATGAAAGGAACTCAACCACCTCAGTTATGTTGGTGGCCATTTCATTCCTCCAATTGTGCTCCTCTATAAAGAACATTCATCTCCCCATGGTGCCACTGATGATAAACTAAATAGAGAGCACACTCTACAATACCCAACTTAAAAGTTTACTTGTCCCCAAGCAAAGAAAAACTCCAGTGTGTCAAAAATTTCTTTTTAATTGCTCCTGTTCCTGTTCTAATCACTCTGCATGACCAAAACACATGTAAAATATGAAAAATTCTAAAAAAATTGAGATAAAGTAATTTAAAACTAGAACTAAATTAACTATAATGCTAAAATCAAAATAACTATAAAATTAAAACCAAAGTAACTACAAAACCAATGATACTAGTAGTTGGATTGCCTCCCAACAAGCGCTTCTTTAATGTTAGTAGCTTGACACTTGATTGTTGAATTTTCTTCCTCTTCTTCCAGTTGGTTAAAAGAAATGTCTCCAAGGGGGGAGAGGTGAAAATTAGTGCCCTTGGACTTGAATTTCTCCTAATAAGCTTTCTTTTATTGCTATTAGCTTGATTCACCTTACTTGTTGGGATAGAGGTTGGATTGCTTCTTGTTGACCTTCTCTTTTTCATGGATATTGTCTTTTGTTTCTTGGTCACAATCCCCTTTTTTGTGCTTTCCTTGATTGCCTTCACTTCTTTGATTTCAAAATTTGGGTATTGTGTAATGGTTGGAGTGTACCCTTCATCAAGAACTTCTTGAATTGGTGGTTCAATAAACTCACCCTCTATGCCACTCTCTACTTCATTGGAGTGTAGGTTCCCAAGAACTTCTTTGTTTGTGCATCTTTCTTCTTTGTTTGTGCATCTTCCTCTTCTTCCATGTGTGGAGGTGGAGAGTTCTCTAATTCACTAGAGTATGAACTCCTTTGATTGATTTCCTCACTTTCTTCCATGGGATCTTGCATTGTATCTCTTGGGAAGGAATTTGCTTGTTCCTCTTCCTAGGGCTTGATAATTAACTCCACATATTTCTCTATAATTTTGACACTCATCCTTATATCATGTATGTATTCTTTCATGAGAAGCTCAAGAGCTTATGGTTCTTGATATAAATAAGGAGATGGTGGCTCTTGATATGAATAAAAAGAGGAGGATGGTTCTTGGTATGTATATGGAGATGGTGGTTCTTGATATGAATATGGAGATGGTGGTTCTTGATGTGAATAAAAAGAGGAGGATGGTTCTTGGTATGTATATGGAGATGGTGGTTCTTGATATGAATATGGAGATGGTGGTTCTTGATGGATAGGATATGGGACATTGAAATCTTTTTGCTCTTGACCTTGCCAACCAAAATCCGGGTAGTTCCTCCATCCACAATAATATGAATCACTCCTTGGGTGTGAGTATTAACCCATGTGATCTCTCTCCATTATTTTTCCTTAGTACAAAACACCAAATAGAATTAAACGCACCATGTGATAAACAGGCAAGTAAAGAAGAAAGAACATAAAAATAATAAAAATAATAAAAAATTAAAATAAAATAAAATATAAAAGAAAACAAAAATAAAAGAAAAATAAAATAAAGAAAATAAATTGAATAATAAAGAAAATAAAACAACTAATAAGCAAAAAGGAATATAAAATTGAAACTCAATAAGTAAAATAACTAGGAGGAATAAAACAACTAAGGGGACACCAAACTTAATTTCAGAAATTAAGCAGAAAAAAACTTAAATAAAATAAATAAATAAATATATATATTTAAAGAAACAAGTTAAATGAAATTAAAGCAAAAACGCCTAATCTAAGAAATCAAACAACCAGTAGTTGTCAATCACAGTCAATCCCCGACAACGGTGCCAAAAATTTGGTGCGAAATTTATAACCCACAAACTAATCGGCAAGTGCACCGGGTCGTACCAAGTAATACCTCAGGTGAGCGAGGGTCGATCCCACGAGGATTGATGGATCAAGCAACAATGATTGAGTGAATGACTTAGTCAGACAAACAGAAAATGGTGTTTGAAGGTTCAAGAGCATTAAACAGTAAATCAGAGAATCAGAAAAGCAAGCAGTAAACAAGTAGTGAATAATATATGGAGAAATAGTTAAGGCTTCGGAGATATCTATCTTCTGGATTGACTTTTCTTACTAACTATTTTAATCATGCAAGATTTAATTCATGGCTAACTATATGTGACTAAACCCTAATTCCTTAGACCTTTTTAGTCTCCTCTAAAATTCATCAACCGCCAATTCCTTGGTCACTTAATTCCAATTAGAGGGTGAAGTTCAATTCTAGTTATATGCCACAAAAACCCTAATTACCCAAATATAAGAGGATTATATGTCACGTATCCCGTTAAGTCCAGATAATTAGAATTTTAGGAGAAATTATTTTCAAGCTATTGTTCAAGTAAAGAGCTTTTCCAAGTTATACAAGAACTCAATTAGAACAAGGGTCATACTTCCGTTCCACCCAGATTCATAAGATAAAAAACGAAAACAATTCTTGAAATAGAAATCAGTACAAGAATTAATATAGAAAAATAATAGTATCAATCCATACAATAGACAGAGCTCCTAACCTTAACAGTGGAGATTTAGATGCTCATGGTTCCGAGAGAAAACTAGGATTCAGAAAAATTGTAAAGTGCGAAATGAGGTAGAAGAGAAGAGAAGAGGCCAAAGGGCTAATTCTTTTCCCTTTTTATATCTAATCCTAATTAATGTAAATTATATTTTCTAAAACTAAATAATATCTTTTTCTATTTTTAAATAAAATACGGTTTAATCAGAAATAAAAGTAAACAATCCGTGTGGGCCTTGAGGACGAATGGGGACCACTTGTCTCATTAATGTCCATGCATAACTTGGTAAAGGGTTGCGCCTAACTTGAATGGTGCAGTGAGAAATGGCGTGGAAGGCTTAAGTGCTGCGCCTAACTTGAGGAGAGGTTGCACCTTACTTGAAGAGTGCAAAATCAATGTTGCGTATTGTTGTTGTGCCTTGTGCCTAACTTGAGAATTCTCAAGTTAGGCGCAGCCTTGGCAGTGTGTCTTGAATGCCTCTCTTTCATCCTGGCGCCTAACTTGAGATTTCTCAAGTTAGGCGCCCCCTTGGCTGCCTTGGAGTTATGCATATTGTTGATTTTGGTGCCTAACTTGAGAAACCTCAAGTTAGGCACCACCCTTGCTGACTTGGTGGAGAAGAAGTATGGACTATTATACATCGTTGAAAACCTATGGAATTTGGATTTCCAACGCCACTAGAATCACGTCAATTGGACCTCTATAGCTCGAGTTATTCAGGTTTGAGTGAAGAGAGGTCAGGATTGACAGCATCATTCACTTTCTTCTCTTTTTCTGTGGAAACTCCATCAAATCCAACCGAATGCTACCTAAAATAAACAGAATTACACAAGACTCAAAGTAGCATCCATAGTGGCTAAAAGATTATTAATTCTTGATTAAACTCAACAAATTGAATACAAATTCACTAGAAAAAGATAAGAAAGATGCTCACGCATCAGCAGAAAAGCCCTCCACCAAGGTAAGGTTGACTTTTTCCCACCTTATCTGTCACTTATGCAATTCAGCTGGAATTGTCATAGAAAGAGACATTTCCATTGAAGAGGACAAGCCCATCACTAAAAGAAGGATGGAGCAAACTAGAGAGCCTACACATGCACCTCAACAAGAAATCCCTGAGATGGCTCAAGGGCTGCACTTTCCTCCCCAAAACTATTGGGATCAACTTAACACCTCAATAGGGGAGTGACAGAGGAAAAATGTCAGTAAAGATTCTCACAAAAAAAATTCGCGTTGCAAGTATAGTCTAAATCGACAATTAAACCTCAATCAACATTTGATTTGTTTGTCACTAAAGCAAACCCAACAAAAATAAATCGAAGTATTTAAACATCGGGTCGTCTATCAAGGAATTGCAGGAAAGTGTAGTTATTATTGGTTATGGAAAAGTATATTTTTAGGTTTTGATTTTAATAAGCAAGGAATGTAAATAACAAGAAAATAATTAACAATTAAGAAAGGTCCTAGCAAGGGTCGAGAATCGGAATTCCTATCCTCATTATCAATGTCAATTGTGATGGTATTTGCAAATTGCACTCACTTAGTTAACCTCTAACAATTGAAGGAAATTCAAGTTGAGTAAATAAACTTGAGTTCACAAGTCCTAATCAAAGACTAGAGTTAGTGAAGCTCAAGCCAACTAGCAACTTTAAATCACCAACTAACAAGAGACTTTGACAATTCAAGAATCTCTAAATTACTCAATCCAAGCTAAGAATACAAAATGCTAACTTAAAATCCAACTAAGCATTTTATTAAACACTTGGTAGGCACAAAATAAAAGCATAGAAAATTAAAAAGAGATAATAAAATATAAACAACCAATTGCAAAGAATCAATAACAACAAATGAAAAAAAGAAGCAAGAACCATGAAATACTTCAAATTGCATTAAAAAGGAAATTGAATCTAACATGAAGAGTTCATAAACTAAATTGGAGAATAAATAAATCAACAAGAGAAGATGGATAAACTAAAGTACTAGAACAAATAAGAGTAGAAGAAAACTAAATTAAACCAAGGTAGAATTCTAAATTTGAGAAGAATAAAAGTAAAAACTCTAGAACCTATAGAGAGGAGAGAGCCTCTCTCTCTCTAGAAAACTACATCTAAACCTAACTAATGTGAATGAATTGTTAAATGAATAATTGAATCCCCCATCCAGCTCCACTCTGCAGCCTCTAAGCTTCACTTTCGGGCTTGAACTGGGCCAAAAGCAGCCCAGAAATTGCCCCAGCGTTTTCTATAAATTGTAGCACGTGACGCTCTGTCACGCGTATGCGTCGCCTACGTGTACAAAATTCTGGCCACGCGTACACATCGTCCACGCGAGCATGTTGATGCCAGCTTCTCCAAACTTCAATTTCTTGTGTTCCTTCCACTTTTGCATGCTTCTTTTCCATCCTCTAAGCCATTCTGCCCTGGAAAACCTGAAATCACTTAATACACATATCACAGCATCAAATGGTAATAAGAGAGGATTAAAAATTAGTAAATTTAAGGCCAAAGAAGCATGTTTTCAACCATATCACAAAATTGGGAAGGAAAATGTAAAGCATGCGAATTCTATGCATAAGTTTTAGAATAGTGGATAAAATCCACTCAATTCAGCCTAAAATGTACCATGAAATAGTGGTGCATCAAATCTCTCCACACTTAAACATTAGCATGTCCTCATGCTAAAGTCAAGAGAAGCTATAAAGGAGTGAAGACGAATGGAAGAATTTATGAAATGCAACCTATCTAAATGAATACATCTAAATGCAAAATGCTTTTTCCTACTTGGTTAAAAGTCAATCAAATTCTCCAAGAACAAATATGAACTGGATTTCACTAATTCAAATCATAAAATGAAGTACAAATAGACTTGCAAAAGAAGATAGCTCATGAAAGCCAGGAACAAGGAATCGAGCACCGAACCCTCACAGGAAGTGTATACACTCTAATCACTCAAGTGTTTAAGGTTCGATTCTCTTAATTCTCTACTAACCTTGCTTTCTAAGGCTTGATCTTCTCTTACCAATCAACGAAAATTTAATGCACAAATACACATATCAAGAGGTCTTTTAAAGGTTGTAATGGGGTTAGGGTCAAGGTAGGAATGTATTTGGTTAAGTGGACTAAAATCTGAATCCTTGATTAACCCAAACTTTCCACCTAACCTATGACAATCCATATAATCAGAATACAAAATCCAACTTTCCATTAACTATGTTCACCACATATTCATGCATCCCAATTTGAGTACAACTCACATGCATTGCTGCCAACACTTACTTTGGGGCATTTTGTCCCCTTTTATTATTTGCACTTTGTTTTTTTTTCTTTTCTTCCTTTTTTTATTATTATTATTTTTTTTTCATTTCTTTTGTTTTTCTTAATACATATGATTAAGGTATTGAATGCATGAACATGTCCGCAATATTCTTTTCACATTTTCACAAAAGAGTCTAACATACTCAATTCCCAAACCAAATATCTCGAAACCCAACTTCTCCACACTTAAATCATGAGCACTCTCACTAGTCTAAGCTAACCAAGGATTCAAATTAAGGATATTATTATTTTTCGCTTAGTGTTAATGATGTGCTAAGGTAAAGAACAAATAGGGTTAAAAAGGCTCAACATTGGTTTGCAAAGGATAATGAAAAAGGTAAGGCCATATGGGTATGTAAGCTATAGCGAAATAAGGCCTCAATCACATAGGTGCATGCATACATCAAACAATGAAAATATAGAATCAAGCAAGACAAAGATCACAATTTTAGAGAGAACAACACACCAAAACAAAGTATTGGTTGATAAAATGCAACCAATCAAATAGGCTCAAAATCTCACTGGTTTTGTGTACTCGAGCTCTAAAACCATGTTCCAAATTAAATATCTTCAAACAAGTTTAACAAACATTTTAATTTAAATTAGTGAAATGCTGTAAAACAGTTTCGTGGAAAATAATTCATCACTTCAACCAAGCAGTGGTAGAATATGCACAAAATCTAACAAACATGCAATCAATCATGCAAATGCAACAATGAACTAACAAAGAAAATTAAACATTGGTGTTGAGTTAGAAAGTAGTTACCCGCGGAAGTCGGTATCGACCTCCCCGCACTTAAAGATTGCACTGTCTTCGGTGCATACAAAGATGTGCAAGTGCATGGGTGGCTCCAACTGACGCTTTTTCTCCATAGAATGTGCGTAGGAACTTGTTTGTCGCCCCATGTAAAAGTCTTCTGTTTCCCTTCTTGATGGCCATCCTGAAAGAAGAGAAAAAGGAAGAAAAGTGACCCAGAAACAAAGATAAGAAAACAAATAAAATATGGGTGGGTTAATGCCAAATAATGAGGGTCTCAACTATATGGTAGCTACAACATGCAAGTGAGAAAACAGTAGAAGCAAATGACATATCAATAGTGCAAAAATTGCAACAATGGGGGAGAGAGAATGGGTCATGAAAGATAGTATAAGTTCATATCAATGTAAAAGGAATACAAGTATCATAAAAGATTAGCATTGACTAATAATATCACCCAACAATATAGAACAAGTCACGAAGCACCAAAATAATGTAAGAAAAGATGCAACAGTTGAATAGGAAATTAGAAAAGAAGATAAAAACATGAACAAAATTAAAATGCAATAAAGGAAAGTATGCAAATGCAATATGTAAAAGAGAATGAAAGAGAATAAGGATGAGAAGGAAGGAGAAAAAATTGAGAAAGGAAGAGGAAAGAAGAAGAAAGGAGAGAAGAAATAAGTAGAATGGAAAATAGGAAACGGACGCGACGAGCGCGCATGCATCACGCGTACGCGTGAAAATAGAAATAGCCATGCAACGCGTAAGTGTCATCCACGCATACACGTGGATTTCTGAAAATGAACAGCGACGTGTGAGCGTCAATCATGCGTACGCGTGACTACTCGCGTGCGAAACGCACGATTTCAGCACAGTGGCAGCCCAACTCTCTGTTTAATTCACCAATAACGCCGATTTTTCATACCACCCGTACGCGTCGTTGACGCTTACTCATGGATGGTAAAAAATGCAGGTGATGCGTACGCGTGGGGTGGCTTGTGCGCCAGGCACCCCTCCCGCACAGTTCCATCACAACTCTCTATTTGTTTGTACCAGAGAGAAAAATTGGCATCAACGCATACACGTCGCCCACGCGTACGCGTGGGTTGCCCCCTTTTTTTTTTTAAATAAACGAACAAGCTACCAAAGTAAATCCAAACATTATTAAACCAGTAAAACCACAACTTAAACCAAATAATTCTAACTAAAAATAAAAATTCAATTTATTACCAACATAAATAAAAAGATAAAATAGGAAGAGTTTACCATGGTAGGGTGTCTCCCACCTAGCACTTTTAGTTTAAGTCTTTAAGTTAGACATTTGGTGAGCTCCTTGTCATGGTGGCTTATGTTTGAACTCATCTTGAAATTTCCACCAACGCTTGGACTTCCAATAAGCTCCAACATTTCCAAGTGAATTCACCAAGCCTTGATGAAGTTCTTCACAAGCTTTGCGCTCCCAAATTCGATTTTCTTGTATGATGGGATCCTAAATCTTGTTTCTACACCCGTCTTTAAGTGGATCATCATTGTTCCAATCGAGTGACAAGCAATCTAAATTCTCAATGTAATACCAAACTCTTCTCTTAGATCCAACCAAATGTTCACTAGTCTCACTCTTGCATCTAGCTTTTGAAATGTTAACCTTGATGAGTCTTGATTTGAAACTCCAACCACTAAACATCCTTCTCTTACGCTTAATTCCACAAAGCTTCCTAAGTTGGCCATCTGTTTCAAGAATACCATACTCAAGTGGGACAGTAAAGCGAATAGAGATAAGTTTTACCCACTCAAATGACGGAGTAGACGGTAACCCAGGTAGAGAAGTCTCCAACGATCTTGACAAAGCATATTCAACTCCCGTCCATCCTTGCCGAAGGACTTCCACCTTTTGAAAAGATTCTTCACTTTCAAGCTCTTCTTCACTGGATTCATCCAACTCTTCTCTGTCACTCAAATCATAACCATGAGGTTGAGAGAAATCTACCTCAATGTTGCTTTCAATTTCATCGGGAGAAGGTTCTTCAAACTCAAGGGGTTCACTTATGGATGCAAATTCATTACTAGGAAGGCTTGCTTCATGATCATCATCACCAAGGGAACCTGCTTCTTGATCTATTCCATCCAATTCTTCATAGGGAATATGCCTTGGAGGTTGTGCACTAGCCTCCTCAACATCAATTTCAAGCTTCTTGGAAGAATACTCTACAATTCTAGATTCCCATGGAGGTTCAGTGTCTCCTAAGTCTTCAACCAATTCTTCCTCTTCAACAAGTACGGCTTCCTTTAATTGTTCTAATACAAAGCCACATTCCTCATTGTCCACCGGAATTTCTAACTTCTCCTTCATGCTACGTTCTTCATTAGATTCTCCACATGTAGCTATGGGAGTTCCTTGAGTGTCCAAATGTTGGGAAGCTAATTGACTTACTACCTCAATCAAGGCAGCCGTGAATTCTAGTACCTCCCTTTGCATATCTCTTTGCTCTTGAAGACCAAGGGTGTCATTCATTGGAAATTGGAGTAGATATGAGGGTTCATTGCTTGAGAAGAAAGGTTCATGATAAGAGGGTGGTTCATAATGATACGGATGTAGCGGTTCAACACTCTCCATCTTTTCCACTTGTTGCACAACACACTCATCCATGGGGATGCTTTGTTCATTGCATGAGTCCCATGGGTTGAACTTTTGACAGATGGTTGCTTGGAGTTGATCCATTACTTTCTTGAGACGATCCTTTGACTCTTGTTCTGCTTGGCTAACATAATTAGGATCATATTGCTCTTGGGTTGATGGATATGGACATTCCCCTATGGAGGGTTGTGGTGGAAGAGAAAATTCATCTTGTGGTTGCAAATTTTCATACATTGGAGATGGTGGTCCTTGGGAGTAATTGGTTTGGAATTGGGGTGGCTCTATGTATGGCTCATATGGTTCATAAGGTGGTTGGTATGGTGGATAAGGGTTAGGGTCATAAGGAAGTGTTTGGTGGAAGGTGGCTTGTGAGTATGGTGGTTCAAAGCTATGTTGAGGAGGAGGTTCATAGGCATATGGTGGGGCTTATTGGTAACTACAAGGGGGTCCATCATAGCTATTAGATTGATATGCACCTTGGAATGACTCTTGCTCATAGTAAGTTGGAGGTGGTTGTCGCCAAGAGGGTTGATCAAATCCTTGTGACTCCTCCCATCTTTGATTGTTCCATCCTTGATGCAAGCCTTCACTGTAATCTCCACTTCCTAAAACATAATTTAAACCAAACTCATAGCCAAAGGGGTGAGAATTCATATTAACAAGAGAAAATAAAAACAAAAACTAATAAGAAATAATGAAAATAAACTCCTAAAACTAGAAACAACTAACAAAGAAATGAAAAAGCAAAATTATTCACAATATTCACAATAACCAAAAATAAGACACACATTTGCAATTCCCCAACAACGGCGCCAAAAATTTGACGGAGGAAAAATGTCGGTAGAGATTTTTACAAAAAAAATTCGCGTTGCAAGTATAGTCTAAACCGACAATTAAACTTCAATCAACATTTAATTTGTTTGTCACTAAAGCAAACCCAAGAAAAATAAACCGAAGTATTTAAACCTCGGGTCGTCTCTCAAGGAATTGCAGGGAAGTGTAGTTATTATTGGTTATGGAAATGTATATTTTTGGGTTTTGAGTTTAATAAGCAAGGAATGTAAATAACAAGAAAATAATTAACAACTAAGAAAGGTCCTAGCAAAGGTTGAGAATCGGAATTCCTATCGTCATTATCAATGTCAATTGTGATGGTAATTGCAAATTGCACTCACTTAGTTAACCTCTAACAATTGAAGGAAAGTCAATTTGAGTAAATTAACTTGAGTTCACAAGTCCTAATCAAAGACTAGAGTTAGTGAAGTTCAAGCCAACTAGCAACTTTCAATCACCAACCAACAAGAGACTTTGACAATTCAAGAGTCTCCAAATTACTCAATACAAGCTAAGAATACAAAAAGCTAATTTAAAATCCAACCAAACATTTTATCAAACACTTGGTAGGCACAAAATAAAAGCATGGAAAATTAAGAAGAGATAATAAAATATAAACAACCAATTGCAAGGAATCAACAATAAATGAAGAAAGAAGCAATAACCATGAAATACTTCAAATTGCATTAAAAAGGAAATTGAATCTAACATGAAGAGTTCATAAACTAAATTGGAGAATAAATAAATCAACAAGAGAAGATGAAAAAACTAAAGTACTAGAACAAATAAAAGTAGAAGGAAACTAAATTAAGGCAAGGTAGAATTCTAAATTTGAGAAGAATAAAAGTAAAAACTCTAGAACCTAGAGAGAGGAGAGAGCCTCCCTCTCTAGAAAACTACATCTAAACCTAACTAATGTGAATGAATTGTTGAATGAATGATTGAATCTCCCATCCAACTCCATTCTGCAGCCTCTAAGCTTCACTTTCGGGATTGAAACTGGGCCAAAAGCAGCCAAAATCGCCCCCAGCATTTTCTGTAAATTTAGCACGTGACGCTCTGTCACGCGTACGCATCGCCCATGTGTACGCGTCGCTTGACAAAATCTTGGTCACGCGTACGCGTCGTCCACGCGTGCGCGTCGATGCCAGCTTCTCCAAACTTCAATTTCTTATGTTCCTTCCACTTTTGCATGCTTCTTTTCCATCCTCTAAGCAATTCCTGCCCTAGAAAACCTGAAATCACTTAACACACATATCATGGCATCGAATGGTAATAAGAGAGGATTAAAAATTAGTAAATTTAAGGCCAAAGAAGCATGTTTTCAACCATATCACAAAATTGGGAAGGAAAATGTAAAACATACGAATTCTATGCATAAGTGTGAGCATAGTGGATAAAATCCACTCAATTCAGCCTAAAATGTACCACGAAATAGTGGTGCATCAGGGAGCTAAGCACAAATGTGGAGCAACTGAGGGTGGGACATCAAGACCACGCCACTATCCTCCATGAAATAAGAGAAGCTCAAAGAACCATGAGGGAAGAGCAACAAAGACAAGGGCATGACATAGAAGAAATCAAGCGCTCCATTGGATTCTCTAAAGGAAGCGGTAGCCGCCGTCACTAAGGTAGACCCATTCCCTTAATCCCCTGTTGCCTATGTTATTTTTTTGTTTTCCATGTATTTTATCTTATTATCTGTTTCTAGTGCATGACCATTGAAAGAACTGAAAATTGATGGTTTAGAAGTTATAGTAAACTCTCGTTGCAAGTATAATTACTAAACCAAGCAATCAACCTTTCTTACAAACGTTTTGGTTGTCACAAGTAACAAACCCCTAAATAAATTGATAACCGAAGTATTTAAACCTCGGGTCGTCTTCTCAAGGAATTGCAGGGAGGTGTTCTTATTATTGGTTATGAGTTTGTAAATTGGGGGGGTTTTAATGTATAAGATAAAAAGAGAGAATAGTAAATGGCAAGAAAGTAAATTGTATTAAATTAAATAGATAATAAAACTCTTGGCAAGGTATGAAAACTGGAAGTCCTATCCTGGTTATCCTTATCAATTGTAATGAGAATTGGATTTTTCTCCCACTTTGTTAACCTCTAATTATGAAGGTAAGTTAAGTGGATGAATTAATTCTGATTCCTCAAGTCCTAGTCTTTCCTTGGGAAAAGTTAGAGTTAGTGGAACTCGAATTAATTCTTGAAGAATTCTAATTTTCAATTAACAATGAGTTTGATAACTCAAGAGTCTCCAATGACTCAACCAAAGCCAAAAGGGAAAAATCCAAATTATTTATATAATAAATAAAAGAAAGCAATCATAATTCTGAAATACCTCAATTAGCACTAATAAAGATATCAAATGTAACATGGAAGAGTTCGTAAATTAAATTAGAAAAATAAATAAAAGGAACATTGAACCTGTGTTGAAGAAGAAATAATCCTAAATCCTAAAACTAAATCCTAAGAGAGAAGAGAGAACCTCTCTCTCTAAAAACTACATCTACTCCTAAAATTATGAATGTGAAAGCTTATTCATGTATGGATTCATTCCCCCACTTTATAGCCTCTAATCTGTGTTTTCTGGGCCGCAAACTGGGTCGAAAACAGCCCAGAAATCGCTGGAGAAGAAATCTGCCACGCTGGTTTTTCGTCACTGCGACGCGTCCGCGTGGATCACTTGACCGCCTCACCTAGCTTCAGAATAACTGTGGCATATTATCTATCAAATCGAAGCCCCGGACGTTAGCTTTCCAACGCAACTGGAACGGCGTCGTTTGGACCTCTGTAGCTAAAGTTATAGCCGTTTGAGTGCGAAGAGGTCAGGCTGGACAGCTTAGCGATTTCTCCAACTTCTTGTATTCCTTCCACTTTTGCATGCTTCCTTTCCATCCTCTGAGCTATTCCTGCCCTATAATCTCTGAAAACACTTAACACACATATCAAGGCATCTAATGGTAATAAGAGAGGTTTAAACATAGGGAACTTAAGGCCAAAGAAGCATGTTTTCAATCAAAGCACATAATTAGGAAGGCAAATGTAAAACCATGCAAATAGTATGAATAAGTGGGTAAAGAGTTGATAAAAACCACTCAATTGAGCACAAGATAAACCATAAAATAGTGGTTTATCAACCATATTTACATGTATTAAAGCTATGAAATATTCCATATATCTCTCACCTTACTTGAAAGAAAATTTTATTTGAAAAAGAAAAGTAAGATCCATGAATTTCGAGTTATATATTAAGAATAGTTCAATTATTTGATGTGGTGGCATTGCTTTTATTTTTTGAATGCATGAATGAACAGTGCATATTTGATGCTGGAGTTAAGAATATTGGCTCTTGAAAGAATGATGATAAAAGTGAAGTATTATTGGTGATCTGAAAATTTCAAAAAATTGATTCTTAAAGCAAGAAAAAGCAGCAATCAAAAAAAAAATAAAAAGAAAAAAAAGAGAGAAAAAATGAAAAAAATAGAAAAAGAAAGAAAAAGAAAAAGCCAATAGCTCTTTAAACCAAAAGGAAAGAGCAAGGATCCAAGGCTTTGAGCATCAATGGTTAAGAGGGCCTAAAAAAAACAAAATCTTGGCCTAAAAATTTCAAATGAGCTCCTCCCCCTAACTATATGCTTGTGGTGTGAAGGTGTCAAGTGAAAAGCTTGAGAATGAGCAGTTAAAGTCGTGATCCAAAGCAAACAATGTGCTTAAGAACTCTGAACACCACTTTCTGGGGATTCTAGCAAAGCTGAAAAACAATCCGAAAGGGTTCACCCAGTTAAGTGTCTGTGGCGTTTATGTATCCGGTGGTAAAACTGGAAAACAAAACGTTTAGGGTCACGGCCAAGACTAAAAAAAAAGTTGTGTTTAAGAATCAAAAAGAACTAAACTAAGAGAGTCAATAATATTATCTGGATTCTGAGTTCCTAAGGATGCCAATTATTTTGAGCTTCAAGGGAAAGTGAGATGCCAAAACTATTCAGAAGTGAATAGCCACTAGGCCCTCTCATCTAATTGAAACTGAGCTTCATTGAAAACTCTGAGATTTATTGTATCCCTTTCTACTTTTAATCTTACTTTGTTTTTGGTTGCTTGGGGATAAGCAACAGTTTAAGTTTGGTGTTCTGATGAGCGGATATTTTGTACGCTTTTTGGCATCATTTTCATATAGTTTTTGTTATGATTTTCTTAAGTTTTATTATATTTTCATAGCTTTTAGTGAAAAATTCACATTTTTGGATTCTACTTTGAGTTGTTGTGTTTTATGATGATTTCAGGTATTTTTCTGGCTGAAATTGAAGGGTTTTGGCAAAGTTCGGTTTAGAGGCAAGGAAAGCGTAGCAGAAGCTATTAGGATCTGACCTCCGTGCATTTAAGAGAGCATTTCTGGAGCTACAGAGATCCAAATGACGCGTTCTCAATGGCTTTAGAAAGCTAACTTCAGGAACTTTCCAGCAATATATAATAGTCTATACTTTTCTTCGAAGGAGCCTACCCATTCTGGGCGTTGAACGCTAAGCAGCTACCCCCTAGCTGGCGTCCAACGCCCCAAAGGAGATCCAAGGCTAGTGTTAAACACCAACCACCCCATAGTGAGCGTTCAACGCCCACCAAGAGCACAAGGGAGCATGGTTCATCTCCCATTCCTCCAAGTGGACGCCAAGCTCAGCCTAAGAACTCAACTCAAGTGGGCCCACAAGTGGATTTGCGCTCCTCTAGTCTATTCCATCATACTATTTGTATTCCTTAGCTATTAGATTAGTATATATAGGAGAAGATCACCCATGTTTAGGATCTTCTTCTCCCACTTTTACTTTCGAACATTATTGTACAGTAGGAGCCACTAACCTCCTAGGTTAAGGTTAGGAGCTCTGCTGATTCTTATGGATTAATAATATCACTATTCTATTTCAATCTATGCTTGATTCCATTCTAAGATGTATCTTCGTTCTTCATCCTAATGAATTGGGAGTGTAACTTAACCGTCATCCCTATTCTACATGGGTTCTTGCGAGTCTTTGACGGGATATTACTAAACCACAAGCTTGATTATATACATCTCTTAGACGGCTAATTCACGACTTCGTTGGGGACTTGGAGACATCAGTTCAGCCGAGGTACAGGGCGATTGGGGCCTTTTTGGTATAGGCTAGAATCAATAGAGCATCATTCTTTGATCTGGAAGATCCGACCTTGTCTGTGGTGCTTTGAGTAGGATCACTAAGGGAATGGACTGCAGGAGCTTCACCCTCGTTCAGATTGGATGACCACTGACCTGGCGTTTGATCTGAAGCAGAGGAGATTAATGACCACTGACCTGGCGTTAATCACTTACAGCCTGCCATGGAATGAATCATCAGAAGTTGAAGTGGACAGTGAGAAAAGTTGATCCAGAAGGAGGAAGCATCTCCGAAGCCTCAACCGTTCCTTTATTATTGATTTCACACCAATTAAGTAATTCTATCTTTATTCTATTTTTATGCGTTTTTCCACATTAACTATCTTTTCTATCCACCTGACTAAGATCTACAAGATAGCCATTGCTTGTTCAAACTGACAATCTTCGTGCAATCGACCCTCACTCACCTGAGGTATTACTTGGACGACCCGGTGCACTTGTCGGTCTATTTGTGCTAAACTTTCGGAGTCAATTTGTGCACCAGCAAGGTGTGTGTGCGCACCAGAGTATGCATACACACGTTTTCTAAAATTCACAGGGTGTGTGTACGCACAAGTCAAAACATAGCCACTGTTTAGAGCACGCGCACAGCAATATGCGTGAGGACACAAACCAGAAATCACAAATTCTGCAACATCACAGAATTCATATTTTTGACACCAACTTCCAATGATCATATCTTTCTCTACAAAATTTTGATTTCTACAAATTCTATACCGTTTTAAAGCTCTTTGAATTATCTTTATTTTGATATAAAATTCAATCAATTTCAGAATCTGTAGCTCAAGATATGATCCGCCAAAGTTTGCCTAAAACCCATTTTTACCAAAAATACTAAAAACTCAATTTTTACCAAATCTCTCAATTCAAAACCAATTATACACAACCCAACAATACCAAAACAACATAAATGTCCATATTACTCATTTCTCAAACTCAACCATCAATAACATCCCAATTACACTATTCTACACCATTAAAATCATTATTCATCAACATCTAATTTCAACCTAAATCACATCAAAACTCCTAAATTCCATTCATTATCCAACTATACAACATCCAACCTCTAATATCCTAACTTATCAACTCCTTCCACACTTATCAATCCAAGCCTAATTTTTATCATCAACAATACTCATAATTCTCATGATTCATCAATATAACCAATCACCATCAATACCCTTCGACACCAATAATTCCCAACAATCATCATCAACCACAATAATCATTAACAACTAACAATTAACGTCAATTCACATATAATTATTCATACACAAATATCATTCAATCTTATCTTAGGGTCAACTAGCCTAAGTGTCCAGAAACATTATCTATTACATAAAGAAAACTGAAACCATACATTGGCCGATCCCCAATATACACAAAACACCAAAACAAAGCCACCAAACTCGATCCAAAGCCTCAAACCAACTCCAATAAACACCAAAACTCAATCTAACATCACATAACATACAAACATCAAACTTAGGGTTCACAAAAATAACTAAACACAAGGGTTTAGTGAAATCTTACCTTACCAAATGAGATTAGGGATAAAACCCAACAATATTCCAACTCTAGATCACTCCTAAACAATCAAAATCACAAAATCTACTCAAAAATCAAATGTAAAAATGCGAATTTACTTAGGGCAGAAAACTGGAGCTTGAGATGCGATTTCTTAACAGCTTTTCTTAGATAGAAATGGAGAGCTCGACAAGAGCTTCGCGTGGCTGCAAATGACTCGTTAATCAGAGCTCCGTAGCTCAAGATATGATCAAAACAAGGTTGGGGTGAATAGTGAAACCCCAACCCTTCTCTTCTCTCTTCTCATAAGCGCCTCCCCTCTCAAATAGGGTAAAATGAGCTGAAAGCTCATTAAATGATGCATATATATGTTGGGCTTGGGCCCAACTTAGACCCAATCCAATCCGTTAGCGTTTTAAGTCCATTTGGCTCACTTTGGACCAAAACCTTTAAGATTAGCGTCCGGTTTTCGATTTTCAAATTATTTTTATCCTTTCAAAACAATAAATCAATTTTCAAAATCTTATTTTTCTCAAAATACGGTACCGGACAGTCTAGAGCCGGTACTACCAACTTAAGCACCGGTACACATTTCTACAAAACTTTTCATAAAAGATACATTTTCCCACTCAGAAAAATTCACTGAATCTAAATTTCACCTTTAAATTTTCAAATTAAAACTTCTAAATTTTGAACCTACTCCGGGCACTTAAAAATTATTATTTTATTAAAATGGTTATGCCAGTTCTTACAAGACATGCTGCCTACAACTGTAAGTGTGGATCCGCTGAAAATCGTGGAGCAACGGTAGATACTTCGTGTAGGCATATGCCGTGGACTTATTCGTGAATAGGGTCGAACCCAGCAAATAGAAAATCGGGCATCTAATGTATCTCTGAATAGAGTCCAAAATATCCAATGGCTCTGCGTCTCTGATACGACGAACCTATGCCATCTTTATATAAGATTTGGAGGAACTACTCACAACGAGTTTGCTGCCGAAAATCGTGATATTTTGTCTCTACAAGAATTTGTGACTATTATCTGTCTAGCCGCTCAAAATCTCTCCATCAATTGGTAGGCCAAATATATGAGCCACGTCTTTCAATGTAACAATAACCTCAACTACCGAGAATATAAAGGTGTGAGTTTCCGACCTCCACCTTTCCACGAGAGTAAATATAAGGGGTGAAATCTTCTGATCACTCCAATTCTCGAAACGTGATATAATCCAGTTGCTCGTAAGGCATCTTCTACTATTGGATTTTATGTCTCTGGTAAATCAGGTTTACGGACCATAAGATTTTTGTTAGACTGGTATAACAAAAATATATTATTCGTTAAATATATTTATTAGTTTAAATGAATGAAGATTATAACAAATAATTATTTATTATACTAATTTACATCAATATAAAATAAATAAAAAATATTCTATTATACTATTTATTTACTAATGTAAATCCCTAACTAAAAAATTTATTTATTAATAATTATATTATTTATTACTTTTAACAAACAGACAATAAAATATAGTAATTATTATCCTCAAATAATTATTATAAAAATAACCTAAGAAAATTATTTTTTTCTAATATTTATATTATTTATTTATTTTCGTAAATGAAAAAATATTTATTAATATTTTTATTACTAATCATAAATAAAATATTTATTTTCAAAAATAAAAATAAAAATATTTATTAAAATACAAGATCAAAAATTCTTTTAATATTTAAATTATTTATTAAATCTACAGAAAAAGAATCACCATTATAACAAAAAAATTCAAAAAAAAAATTGTATTTTTACATTTATATTTTTTTATTTATTAATTACAAATATAAAATAAAATAATATTATACTGAAAAAATAAGAATATTATCCGAAAATAGTTAATATTTATATTATTTGTTAAATTTAATAAAAAATACTAAATGCAAGTAAAAATAATAATACTAAAATAACAATGCTATATCATCATCTAATACTAATAAGTAACATTAATTAAAATTAAAAAAATATAAATACATAAAAAAAATTATCAACTTACGTAAATTGGATGATCCAAATAATTGCTTATATATTCTTTGAGTACAGTATAATTACGAACCATCTTTAATTAATACAAATTTATAATCTTTTTTTATGTATGAAATTACTCTTTTATTTCAACATATTACTATCTCTCTTCTTCCTTCTCAGAGACTTCCTCCCCAACTTTCTCTCTGAACAAATCAAATCCCTCTCTTTTCCAAATTTTAGCTTCGTGAGGGAGGATTGAGCTCAATTTAAAGAGCTTTAACTCTGTGTTGCTTTTTTTTTTGGAAAAAGGAGGTGCCCCCTGCATGCAAACATAACTCCAACACGCCCTTCTCGTGTTGCAAAGAATTCTACAATTTTTCGAAAACGTGCGAAAATTTCTGCAAAAACTTCTACTCAGCCTTCCCCTCCCCCCCCCCCCGGGTGTTGCCGGGAAGCTTCCAGGTCTGCGACGAATTATGGTTCATTCTGATGGTGCTGTACTAACACGCCCTCTGCATGTTGAGCTCACCTACAAAGCTGCAAAACACCCTAAATGTCAATATTTGACAAAAATATAATTATCCTTTTCATTATGTTTTTCTGTTTTCTTCTTGCCAAAAACTTGAATATCTTAAATTCCTTATTAGCCATTTTTTTGGTGTTAGAAAATTTTAATAAATTAAAAAGAAAATGAATAAATTCAAAAACAAAATAGCAAAGAGAAGCACGCCCGGTGGGACTCGAACCCACAATCGCCTGATTAGAAGTCAGGCGCCTTATCCATTAGGCCACGAGCGCCGTTTGATGATGTCAAATTCATACTAAACGTATTTAAAATCCATAATTTCTGAGCTATTTATTATACCGAGTCCATCGTGTTTTGCACATTAATATGTTGGCGTAAATCCAACGCGACGTGCATGAACAGTTTTCCATTATATATAGTTACATGATAAATGGCTCACACTGAGAAAAGAAATTTACTTTTCATTTCCACTTAAATTTATTGTTGTAGAAGAGTGATACATCATTGTCAAGGCTGCACCTGCAGCAACTTATATTTTTCGAATAATCACATTCTAAATACACCATATTTGGTATCTTGAGTGGCACGGTTGAGTGACGCTGAGATGCATAGACCAATTACTTTCCTTGTATCAGCTGGATCAATGATTCCATCATCCCAAAGCCTAGCTGTTGAGTAATAAGGACACCCTTCTCTCTCATAAGCCTCCACAACCTTTGCTTTAAACTTTTCCTCCTCTTCCTTGTTCCACTGCCATTACAAGTTTTATGTGAATCATTCAAAGAAAGCGAAGACATAAAAAAGAGGGCAGTGGCAGACTACACTAGCTTCCCCTTGTGGAATTCATAGCATCCCCTCTCTAAGTGGTCAATGTGTGTTTTTAGAAAGATTTAATTACTCTATTGGGCTTTATAATTTCACTATTGGACTTTATAATTTCATCAAATTTTTAATTGGATCCTTATAGTTTAAAAGTTTGTAATTGAGTATCTATACTAGATTAAAACTTTCAATTGGTTCCTTTTTAACTATATTTTGTCAAAAAATACACTTCTTTTAGAAAATATTCATTTTTATGTTTGCGTAGGATGACTTATAGAATATTCTAAAAGTAAATATATTTAGGTTACTGTATTTTCTTTTCTTTTTTTTTTTTTTTTTTTGTGAAAGATAATAACTAATAAGGATCTAATTACAAATTTTTATCTAATATAATGATTCAATTACAAACTTTTAAACTGTAAGGACCTAAATAAAATTTAACGAAACTATAAGGACTATCAGAATAATTAAACTTTTTAGAAATACAGAGGAGGCTATGTGAATTTCACCAAGTATCATAGGAGGTGAATGTAATTTCATTTAACTACATTAAAATTAATCATCTATTGCGCAATTATATTTTACCTGAATTCCTTGTTTTTTCTTATTGGCTTTCTCTATTTGCGCCAGCACACCAGCAGCCTGATAATCACAGATTTCCCAGGGATATATGTAAGACCCCACAAAATAGATGAATATCAATTGATAATCAAATCTTATAGATCAATTGATGAGATATAAAACATGCTAATTAGAATCTCAGCAGAGTCATGTTATGGATCATTTGCTGCAGAAAATTTCTATAAAGAATCACAACTAATAAATAACATGTACTACCTGAGCACCACCCATCACAGATATCCTGGCATTTGGCCAAAGGAACATGAAATTGGGATTATAGGCACGGCCACACATTGCATAATTCCCAGCACCAAAGCTTCCACCAATGATTATAGTTATTTTAGGTACCTGCAGCCATTGATTGAAAACAAGAAAAATGGAAATTTACAATTGAAAGGTCCCTTTCATGCTTTCAGATCTACTTTTATGAAAATGATCAGAACCATCTTTTCATTAGCAGAGTTAACATTGACGCAACAGAAGCACATTCCAAGGCTCTTAATTTTTGGCTGGCTTTGAAAACTTTTGATTAGATAGCTAACAAGTGCAGAATATGTTATAAGTAGGAAGAACCTCAAAACCACATACCTTTGCACAAGAAACAGCCATCACCATTTTTGCACCGGACTTTGCTATGCCACCTGCCTCGGATCTTGACCCAACCTACCAAGTATGCAAGTATCAAAATTTCATTCTTCATTTTTACTTTGAAGTGGGTTGCGACATCATAATTCTGGAAATTTAGGTTTGTATTCTTAACTAGTTAAAAAAGGAATCGAACTAATAGTAAACATTGTCTTTCATTTACTCAAGCATTTCCAAGAAAGCATGACTATGTGATGAAGACATAAAGATAGATGACATGAAGTATTTGCAAATTGAGGAATAGTTAAAGCATAAACTGTTGACTAAAGAATAGTTCCAAAATTCAATATGCACGATATCCATGCAGAAAGTTGTTTAAGAAATAGATGGTTTACTATCAGAAAGGAATATGCAACATCACAGACAAAAGATAAGATGAAGAATCAATACTTAAGCTCTCTTATGAGCATTGACTTTAATCTTACTGTCATTACAGTGTTACTTATCTAACCCCAGCCTACACTTGATTACTCTTCTATTGATTTGCAACTGATAATTCTTAAACCAGCCTAACTTGAATGCCTAATCACAAATTGATCATGGAACAGATTTATTCATGAAAAATGTAGAATATAAATTATTGCTGTTCTCTCAATTAATAAACACTAGTAAATAATGAGATAATTCACAGCATAAGTCGAGCGAAGTTTTGCAAGGGGTACTATCCACTCAAAAGTTAACAACATAGTATCAAAATCAGTGTCATTGAAGAAACCCAAATGCATACCATGAATCCAGTAATGTTTTGAAGGAAGACCAAGGGAATATTACGTTGAGTGCATATTTCAATGAAATGGGCCCCTTTCAGAGCAGATTCATTGAATAAAATCCCATTGTTTCCAATAATTCCAACAGGTTGTCTAAAAATCCGAGCAAAACCTGTTACAAGAGTCTGCACAGATTTTGAATAAGGATGTGTGTATTATACAAACAAGGGAGTTACTATATTATCCAAGTTTTCATCTACATAACCAGTACCTTCATAAGTTATCAAACATCTATTCGTTGCTGCTTATACTTAGTGGCTCCAAACATTTATTGTGCAAGCAAACAACCAATAAATGTTTCACAACTCATCTAGAGTACTGTAACTGAAGAAAGAGAAAGGATCCTACTGCATGACCGATAATGCTAATGATCAAACATCAAGCAAGTCAAGTGAATATGCCCTCACACTGCCATACAATTTCTTGAATTCATCAAATTCACTTCCATCAACAATGTGAGCAATAACCGATCGGATATCAAACTGTTGCTTAAGATCAGTGGGAGCAATAGAACGAAGTTCATTGGCATCATATAACGGCTCTTTATATTCATAGTTTATGTTTTTCAATCCATTTTGCAAAACATCTTTACCAGCCATATGCAGATTCTTTATAATATTCCTCCCAAGAGCAAGTCCATGCAGTTCATCTATTAGAATTAAACAGACAAAATGTCACCAATAATAACTAAGCTAATTTTAGTTAATATCTTCTTTTTCATACAGTTAAATGCATGGGAGAGAAAGTCAACATAGTAAATACCTTGAGCAAAATAGTCTGAAACACCTGATGTCTTGCAGTGCATGGCAGCACCACCCAAATCCTCGGCAGAGACTTCCTCTCCAGTTGCAGCCTATAAAGTCATTTAGTTTTTAAGAAAAGTAATAGCAGTAGTTATCACACAAGAATTTTAGAACATTAGAGTGCCTAGAACTGACCTTTACAAGAGGAGGCCCTGCTAAAAAGATGGTGCCATTGCCCTTGACCATCACACTTTCATCGGCCATGGCAGGTATATAGGCACCACCAGCAGTGCAAGAGCCTAAGACCAGTGCAATTTGCGGAATGCCTTCTGAAGACATAACAGCTTGATTATAAAATATTCTACCGAAGTTTTCTTTGTCCGGAAAGACATCAGCCTGCTTCGGAAGGAAAGCTCCTCCACTATCAACAAGGTATATGCAGGGCAATTTGCATTGTGCAGCAATCTCCTGCGCCCTGAGATGTTTCTTGACAGTGATAGGATAATAGGTCCCTCCCTTAACAGTTGGGTCATTGGCCACAAACATACAAAGTCGCCCATGAACCGGACCTATCCCAGTAACAATCCCAGCAGAAGGCAAGGGTTCTCCATACAAGTCATGTCCTGCAAGCTTTATCACTTAAAATCCATAAGATCCCTAGGAATATTCATCACGAGGCAGTTTCAAATCAAATCAAACACAACTCATTTCTCATTTTCAAGCCTTAACAATTTAACTGAAACTGTTTTACTTCCCCAAGTTATGCAGAAGCAAACTACTATGGGTGTGTTTGCGAGTTGGAATCTCAGAAGGCAGGGGATACATCAGAGGGGTCTTAAGAGTAAAATGAACTTAAGTTTACTCTTCAAGCCCTTCCTTTTCATCCCTCCCTTGCTCTCCATTCAAAACCCAGACATTCCCTAAGGCAACAAACTAGATTTTATCATTTTCATGTTTATGTTCATTTGAACGAGGCTAACTCAACCCCAAAAACAAGTTCATAAGCAATTTGTGACTTCTAATACACCTACCTCATACCCAAGTAACAAAGACAATGATGGATTCCAATACCATAACAGAATTGAGTGCCTAAGTGCCTAACTCAAATCCAAAAGTTAGTTGAAGGCGTCGAGTGCCAAGAGTTACCAAACACAAATACATAAAGGCTATTGTGCCCATATCTTCAAAACTAACCAAGTTAGGTTAATATAGTGATTAGCTCACTAATCCATTTAAACAAGTGTCACGGGTTCAGATACCCCTTTGTGCATGCGACAACCCATTGGCCAGAGTCAAAACTCCCAATTACAATTCAGATCTGCGACGGATTAGTAGTTGGTAAGCCGGGTTGAGAAATACCATAAGAAAAAAAAATCAAAATTGACACATGCTATATAAATAAAGGGACTGTTTTCTTCCTACAAAATTTGACCCTCAGAATCAGGGCATATGCAATCTAAGTAAGAAACTTTACATAAACCCAAATGAAGAAACGAAGCAAATGCAGTAAAACCAACCTGTGAGAGCTCAAGGAATGAAGAACCAGGATCAAGGACGCGATCGATTCTCTCTCTGGGGAGAAGCTTGTTCCTGCTCCTGTTCCTCTTCACAGCTTCTGGTCCTCCACCGGCAACTACCCTTTGGACGTGAGATTGGAGCTCGGAGATCAAGTCTTGCATGGCGGTTGAGTTAGCGGCGAAGACATCGGAGTTGCGATCAACGGCATCGGGAAGAACGCCGAAGCTGAAGGCCCTTCTTGTTCCGAACAAGTTGGAGCAAATCCAACTTGCTTTTCTTCTTCCAACTGAACCAATCATCATCATCATCTTCTTCTTCTTCTTGTGCTGTTGTTGTGTGTTCTTTCTTTTTTTTTTTTTTTTTTATTTCTTTACAGTTTCTTCAGTATTTTCAATTTTGAGGGGGATCGTATCCCGTTCGATATAATAATAGTTGGATAATCTCGCCACGTCCATCTTTTCTGTCTCTTTAAAAAAACATGATTAAATCAAGTTTCTAAAAATCGAGCCGTCATTATTGGTTCAACTAATTTAAATGTGGTTCATCTAAAAAAATATTTTATACTAAATGATAAATAAAATAAAAATAAATATACTAAAAAATAACTATAATTTAACATAAACTTAAAAAATATTATTTAAATTTAAAATATTATATCAATTACAAATTTACAATATTATAATTTCATTCAAATATAAATTTAAAAGTCAAATAACAAAAGAAAAACAACTAAATATAAAATATCAATATCAAAATTTATCATCAATCATTAAAATTTGCCAAAACTTGCTGTAGATTTGCTTAGTTAAGATAATTGCGGTTTTTTTGTACTATTTGGACCAAAAAAAATCAAGTGATGCAATATAAAATGTACTACTATTTATAAGTCAGAAAAATGTATTTTCTGCGAAAGATCGAGAACCGGCAACCGAAATGGTCGAACCGATTCAAGCCTGTCCGGTACTGTGTTTTGAGAAAAATAAGATTTTGAAAAATTGATTTATTGTTTTGAAAAGACAAAAATAATTTAGAATTGAAAACCAGACACTAATCTTAAAGGTTTTGACCCAAAATAGGCCAAATGGACCAAATTGGACCGGGTCCAAGTGGGCCCAAATCCAACATATAAATGTCCTAACTAAGAGGCATTTGGCCTCATTTTTCAGAAATGAAAGAGAGAGGGGCGGTGAGAAGAGAGGAAGAAGGAGAGTACTATTCACCTCCACCTTTCGGGAGCCATAACTTGAGCTACGAAGCTCTGATTGACGAGCCGTTTGCGGCCACGCGAAGCTCTCGTCGAGCTCTACATTTATATCTAAGCAAACTTGGTAAGAACTCAAAGCTCAAGTCCCAGTTTCGTGCTCTAGATTCTTGCATTTTTGAGGTTATGGTTTTGAGTAGATTTTTGTGGTTTTGCTTGTTTATGTGATCTCTAGTAGCGGGTAATTGATGGATTTTACCCCTAATCTCATTGGATAAGGTAAAGAACCTCTTTATCCTTGTGGTTTGGTATAGTATGAGCTTTAGTTGTTGATGTATGGTTATGTTGTATGTATGAAGCTTGTTTTTGGAGTTGGTGGTGGCTTTTGGTTTGGCTTTGATGGTTTGGAGCTTGGTGGAAGCTTGATTGGAATCAAGTTTGGTGTTTGAGCATATTGGGAATCGGTCAAAGTATGATTTCGGTTTCCTTTATGTAATATGTAATGTTTCTGGATACTGGATGATGGTTTGGATGTAGGTTGAATGAGTTTGAATGTGATCATGATGACGATGATGATGATGATGATGATGATGATGATGATGATGATGATATATATATATATATATATATATATATATATATATATATATATATATATATATATATATATATATATATATATATATATATATATATTGTTAGATGATGATTATTGATGAGTTATGTTGACAGGTGTTGAGGTTCAAAGATGGATGTTGATGATGATTTTTTTTATTGTTGGTTATTGTGGTTCATGTTGAAAGTAAATGAGTGAAGAGATTTGATGAATTGAATGGATTGGTGAGAATTGTGAATAATGAGTCTGAGTGTTGATGATTGATGGGAATGGTGAGTGGTAATATTGAGGTTAATGAGGTCCATGGAAATTGAGATATGTGAGTTTGGTTGGATTTAGAGTTGTTGAATGGTTTAGAGGTTTGTGAGATTGAGAAAAGGGTTGAAGAAGTGTTAGTATGAATTTTGGGTTATTTTGGTATGGATGAAATGTGATTGAATTAGTTTTGGATTGAGTTTTGGTTAAAAATTGAGGTTTTGAGATTTTGTGTAAAACTTGATTTTTAGTGAACTTCAATGGATCATAACTTGGGCCTCAGTTTTCGAAATCGATTGAAATTGGTTTTAAATTGAAGATGATTTCAAGGGCTTTAAAACGATATAAAGGTTGAGGAAAATGGATTTTTGTAGAGGAAGTTATGATCATTCAAAGTTTGGTGTCAAAATCTAAATTTCTGGAGAGTTGCAAAATTTTGTGATTTCTGGTATGTGCGCACGCACACACTAATGAAGTTTTACAACCTGTGCGTACGCACAGCCTTGTGCGCACGCACAAGTTGGGAAGGATCGTCTGTTGGGGGCGCTAGCACAGGATGTGCGAGTGAACAGACAGTATGAATTTTGACACCTGTGCGTACGCACACCCCTGTGCATACGCACACCTCTATACATACGCACACGCCCTGTTTCTCAAACTTAAACTTTACTTTCAACTATTTCACCTTCCCAATAAGATTGCAAGCTTCTGTGACACCATTTTAAGACTCTCTGGCTTATTTTGGGTATGGGAACTTGGGAAAGAACTTTAGAGATCTAGTTGATGTCATTTTGAAAAGTTAGCAAATGGAGGTGTAGATTTCTAGTGTACTAAGGATGGGTTTAGTAGAGTGAGAAAGAAGAATGGTACTGGAATTGAGAAAATGAGGAACTAATGAGTTCGGAATGGATTAAGAATTGATGATGGTTATTATGAGCTTGATGGATATTGAAGGGAAGTGTGCCAGTCACTATATCCTTGAGTTAAGTACGATGAGAACTTAAAGAGGAATGAGGATCTTGTTGAATGTGGAAAGTGTGCCAGTCACTATATCCTTGGGTTAAGCATGATAGTGTGCAGGGTACTATATCCCTAAGAATCAATTATGATTAATGACCTTTTCTGCTGCAAGAGTGTGACAGGCACTATATCCTTGGGTTACGCATGCGAGTGTGCCCGACACTATATCCGTGGGTGAATAGAGTGTGCCCGACACTATATCTGTGGGTCATTAGAGTGTGCCCGGCACTATATCCGTAGGCGTGGCAGAAAAGCTACATCCGAAAGGATATGTCGGGTTGGCATTTATGGACCGACAAGTGATATCACGAGCCAATAGGATAGACATTCATCATATGCATTTCTTATGTGCTTGTTTGCTTTGATTACTTGAGTTTGCCTAATTGTATAATATGCCTATTTACTTCCTGAATTACTTGATATATATGAATATTATCTGTGTTTTACTTGCTTGCATTATCTGTGTTTGTCTGGTGCTGAGGACGTAGGTAGGCGGTGGCGATGAGATCGCACGGAGGGTAGGTTGGCGAGGGCTGTGGGATACAGCGGTGTGATTAGTATTAGTTAGACTTCCCCTAAGTTTAGATAACCCGGTTTATGGTTTAAGTTCTTTATTTATTTATTTATGTTATGTTTGAATATCGATTTGGTGTGAAGATTTAAGAATGCCTTCGGTGTCCCGGAGCCTTACATCTTACATATTGGTCACTGTTACCATACTGAGAACCTCCAGTTCTCATTCCATACTTTGTTGTTGTTTTTTAGATGTAGGTCGTAGTCCACCTCGGTGAGATTGCGGATATGGTGACAGAGCGGAGTATGGTTCCTCCTTGGTTTATTTCTGTTTTTCTTTGTTATAGTTACTCTGATATCTTTTGTATATTTATCTTTATGGCCTTAGAGGCTTATTTGAGAGAATAGTTGTATAAGCTGTTTTTAACTCCAAAATTCTGTATGTCTGTATATACTAGTCGGCTTAAACTCTGCAAGCTGCGACTAGTCCCCTATGATTATTATACTATTATATCTATATATTCCATTATTTTGCATCTATACCTTGTATCTTATGCGTTAGTTTCGTGTGAACGTTTCGTGCTTTTGAAATCCTGTTTTTGAGTTTAATCCTTCATCAGGCTTCTAGAATATATTATTTTCTTCTATATAAATATGTATAAGCCTTAGAATTGTCGTAACCTTTGATTAACCTTTGCCTTACGGCTAGAGATAAGGCTTAGAGTAATTGGGGTGTTACACTACCACCACCACCACTACTACCATCCACTTTGATGAAAATCATCATCAATATCATCTAACGAAATATACATGTTTTGGGGGTATTCGTGGTGGTGCGGTTTGATTTGGTTATTTAAAAAAATATCATATGATCTAATGTTATATTAATTCTACGGTTCAGTTTAGTTTGATTTTTTTACCGAGACCAATTGAATCAAACCAAACCAACTAAAATTGGTTTGGTTCAATTTTTTTTATTTCTCAATTAAAAAAAAAAACATTATGTGCTAGCAAAGCATGAGAAGCATGAGAAGTTCAATAATAAAAGAAATTATAATACAACAATTAAAAAGCATGAGAAGTTCAACAGAACAAAAAGAAAAAAGTTGTTTTGATTAATTTTTTCAGCAAAGCAGCCACATCTTAATGTTCTCTGACAAGACAACAAAACATTGTTCAGCAAATAAAGAACTTGAAATAAAAAACTGAGTTATAACACAAACAATTAATACCAAATAATAAAACTAATTTATATTGATTTAAGTTAAAATCCAACATACGCTAGAGATATAGAACACAATTCACAGAATTATAAAAACATAATAAAAAAATAAAATCATAAACATAGAATCATAGTAAATAGCAAAAATAGAAAATAATCAATTAATAATCAACAGGTCTAAACAATAATCAACAAAAAAATAATCAATTAATAATCATCAATCAAGAACTAAAGATATAGAACAATAATCAACAACAAAAAAATTAATAGGCTGAACAGAAAAAATCAAGAAGCAATAGAACCAATCTGACTCGAAAGTTCCATTGTTGAGACCATTCGTGTATTTCTCCATTCGTTAAGCAAGTTGGCCCATTTGTATCTCCAAATTTCTCATTGAAACTTCTTGGTTTTTTATGAAAAAGGTAGTGTTTTGTATAAGCTTTTCCCAGGGTATTTCAAGATTAGAAAGCCTCTGACTGTCTTATTGAGTGGAGTGTGAGGTCTGGGAGAATTTTTCTACTGCAAATTTAAGATTAGTAAGCCTTTGGGAGTCTTGAGATGGTTGGGTGAGGGATGGTTGTTGTTGTTGGTGAAAATTGCTTTGAGGGTGGTTGTTTTATTGATGGGGGTTGAAGGTATTATGTTAGGAAGTGAAGTGATTTTGTTGATGGTTATGGTTAAAATTGTTGGGTATCGAATTTTGGTTTCTCCACCTAAAATTTGGGTGGTTTCTCCATCTGGAGTTATAGGTTTTAGAAAATGGATCATTTTGAGATTTATTTATGAAATATACTTGCTCAGTGGAAGAATATCCATACTCCATGCCTTCACCTTGAGATAATCCATTACTCACACTATAGGAATTTTCTTGAGAACTCACTGCTGACACTTGCATTCCTCCTATGTATTGAGTAATTGCATTTGATTGCTGGGACAAGACTTTATTCTGAGCCAAGAGAGTGTCCAAAGCATCTAATTCCATAACTCCTTTCCTCATTGATCTTTCAGAAGAGTAGAAGTATTGATTGTTGGCCACCATCTCAATCAACTAGTGCCTCATCAGTAGTCTTCTTCATATACAAAGATCCTCCAACCGAGTTATCCAATAAAACCCGTGAGGCAGGGGTGATCCCATCATAAAATATGTGAAGATGGACCCAGTCTACAAACATATTCAGAGGGAACTTTCTAAACATCTCCTTATACCTCTCCCGAGCTTCATAGAGGGACTTTCCTTCATGCTGTCTGAAGGTCTAAATCAGTTCTAAGCTTAGTTAACCTCTGAAGTGGGAAGAACTTGTTTAAAAACTTAGTGACCGGATCCTCCCATGTGGCTATGCTCTCCTTGCACTGATTATCTAACCACTATTTAGCCCGGTCTCTCACAGCAAAAGAAAAGAGCAAAAGTCGATAAACCTTGATGACATGTCATCATGTCATGTTTTTCTATGCTTTTTCATACAAGAAATTGATGATTTGTGCTTAGATATTGAAAGCTTTTGTGCTTAGATGGTATATTTCCTTGATCTTTTGGTTTTATAAATTTTGTAGGAAATAAGTGGAAAAAGAAGCAAAATAGCAAAAAATAAGCTAAAAAAAAAAAAAGAGGAATTTTGGAGTACACTTTGAAGTTTGAGCACATTTTGGAATCTTAGGCCATGCTTTTAAAAGCGTAGCCCATGACCATGGAGCCTTGGCCTTACTATCATGCATTAATGCCTTATGCATGTATGAAGTAATAATGGAAGCATGCATGCATTTAAATTGATAATGCCAATTAAGAATGAATCTACGTAATTGGCATTAGGAATTAATAAGGCTTGTATGCATGAATCATTTAAATCAACGCCAATGCCAAGTAAATTCATGCAATGAATTAATGCTTCGGTAAGTTAATGAAAGAATGCATGCAAGTAATATTATTTCAATACTTTGCCAAGGCATTAAATGAAAGCATGCATGCATGAAATATTTACTATCCATTAGAGCATTTCATTGATGAATGAAAGCCTAGCGTTCATAAATGTAACGGAGCGCTCATTATTGACAAGAGCGCTACGTTGAAACATTTACCTTTTTCGAGCTTGGCACAAAGAAAAGCAAAAAAAGAAAAAAACAAGGAAGCAAAGCACTCAAGCATAGTGCTACGTTAATTTTCTGAACGGAGCACTCATCAAAGGAAGGGTACAACACAAGGCATCAGCGCTCAAATATGTAGCGCTAAGTTAACTTTGTTAACTTTTTCGTGCTTCATCCAAGAAGAAAAGTAAGGCGCTACACAAGCAAGGAAGCCAGCAAGGTTCGAACCAGGCACATACTAGCAAGGAAGAAGTGCTACAAAAGGAAAGCAAGGGCACTGCGTGAAATGATTTAACTGAGCGCTAGTACCACTCTACTTGGGCCAAGGCAATTGGCCACAAAATGCATCCACTAGGGCTCGAATTGGAGCCTCCCTCAAAGGCAAAGGGGCGCTGTGTTGTTTCTTTTAACTGAGCGCTATAAACAAGGCTCGACATGAGACAAAAATTGAAGGGGACAAGGCATTGAGCGCTACGTTGCCTTACATGACCGAGCACTTGATGAGCAGATAATTTATACGCTTTTTGGCACTGTTTTTAGGTAGTTTTTAGTATATTTTAGTTAGTTTTTATTATGTTTTTATTAGTTTTTATTCAAAAATCATATTTCTGGACTTTACTATGATTTTGTATATTTTTCTGTGATTTCAGGTATTTTCTGGCTGAAATTGAGGTACTTGAGCAAAAATTTGATTCAGAGGCTGAAAAAGGACTACAGATGTTGTTGGATTCTGACTTTCCTGCACTCGAAGTGGAATTTCTGGAGCTACAGAAGCCAAATTGGCACTCTCTCAATTGCGTTGGAAAGTAGACATCCTGGGCTTTCCATCAATATATAATAGTCCATACTTTGCCCGAGATTTGATGGCACAAACTGGCGTTCTAAGTCAGCATAGAAATTCTGGCGTCAAAACGCACGAACTGGCATAAAAGCTGGAGTTAAACGCCCAAACTGGCACAAAAGCTGGCGTTTAACTCCAAGAAAAGTCTCTACATGTGAAAGCTTCAATGCTCAGCCCAAGCACACACCAACTGGGCCCGGAAATGGATTTCTGCATTAATTACTTATTTCTGTAGCCCTAGGCTACTAGTTTTCTATAAATAGGACCTTTTGCTATTGTATTTTCAGACTATCAATCTTGGTTCTTCTGGTTCCCTCTCTGGGGCCGAAGCCAATGATCACCATTATCACTTTTGTATTTTCAACGGTGGAGTTTCTACACACCATAGATTAAGGTGTGGAGCTCTGCTGTTCCTCATGAATTAATGCAAAGTACTATTGTTTTTCTATTCAACTCAAGTCTATTTCTTCTCCAAGATATCCATTCGCACTCAAGAACATGATGAATGTGATGATTATGTGACACTCATCACCATTCTCACTTATGAATGCGTGCCTGACAACCATTTCCGTTCTACATGCAAACAAGCTTGAATGAATATCTCTTGGGTTTCTAATCTAAGATTATAACCTTCGTGGTATAGGCTAGAATTATTGGCGGCCATTCCTGAGATCCGGAAAGTATAAACCTTGTCTGTGGTATTCCGAGTAGGATCTGGGAAGGGATGACTGTGACGAGCTTCAAACTTGCGAGTGTTGGGCGTAGTGACAGACGCAAAAGGATCAATGGATCTATTCCAACATGATCGAGAACCGACAGATGATTAGTCGTGCGGTGACAGCGCATTTGGACCATTTTTACTGAGAGGACGGAAGGTAGCCATTGACAACGGTGAAACCCAACATATAGCTTGCCATGGAAAGGAGTATGAATGATTGGATGAAGACAATAGGAAAGCAGAGGTTCAGAAGGAATATAGCATCTTCATACGCTTATCTGAAATTTTCACCAATGAATTACATAAGTATCTCTATCTTTATTTTATATTTTATTTATATTTTAATTATCAATTCTCTATAACCATTTGAATCTGCCTGACTGAGATTTACAAGATGACCATAGCTTGCTTCAAGCCGACAATCTCCATGGGATCGACCCTTACTCACGTAAGGTTTATTACTTGGACGACCCAGTGCACTTGCTGGTTAGTTGTGCGGAGTTGTGATAAAGAGTTGAGATTACAATTGTGCGTACTAAGTTGTTGGCGCCATTGATGATGCCAAGGCCATAAAAACGTCCCACATGGCCGAATGCATAGAGGAGGGAAAGGCAGTGATTTCCACTGAGGAAGACCTCAATGGACGTCCACTGACCTCCAAGGAGTTCCCTAATGAGGAACCATGAGAATCTGAGGCTCACACTGAGACCATAGAGATTTTATTGAATTTACTTCTGCCATTCATGAGCTCTGATGAGTATTCTTCCTTTGAAGAGGATAAAGATGTTACTGAAGAGCAAGTTACTAAGTACCCTTGGAGTAATCATGAAGCTAAATGCCAAGTTATTTGGTAATGAGACTTGGGAGGATGAACCCCCTTGCTCACCAAAGAACTAGATGACTTGACTAGGCAGAGATTACCTCAGAAGAGACAGGATCCTGGAAAGTTCTCAATACCTTGTACCATAGGCACCATGACCTTTGAGAAAGCTCTGTGTGACCTAGGGTCAAGTATAAACCTCATGCCACTCTCTGTGATGGAGAAGCTAGGGATCCTTGAGGTACAAGCTGCAAGAATCTCACTAGAGATGGCAGACAATTCAAGGAAACAAGCTTATGGACTTGTAGAGGATGTCTTGGTAAAAGTTGAAGGCCACTACATCCCTGCTGATTTTATAATCCTAGACACTGGGAAGTGTATGGATGAATCCATCATCCTTGGCAGACCCTTCCTAGCCACAGCAAAAGTTGTGATTGATGTTGACAGAGGAGAATTGGTCCTTCAAGTGAATGAAGACTCCCTTGTGTTTAAAGCTCAAGGATATCCCTCTATAACCATGGAGAGGAAGCATGAAAAGCTTCTCTCAATGCAAAGTCAAATAGAGCCCCCACATTCAAACTTTAAGTTTAGTGTTGGGAGGCCATCATCATGTTCTGAATATCTGTGAGGCTCCATGAGAGCCCACTGTCAAGCTATTGACATTAAAGAAGCGCTTGTTGGGAGGCAATCCAATTTTATTATATCTATTTATTTTCCATTGTTATTTTATGTTTTCTGTAGGTTGATGATCATGTGAAGTCACAAAAACAACTAAAAAAGCAAAAACAGAATGTAAAATAGTATTAAAAATAGCACACCCTGGAGGAGAAGCTTACTAGCGTTTAAACGCCAGTAAGGGTAGCAGAATGGGCGTTAAACACCTAGTCTGGCACCATTCTGGGCGTTTAACGCCAGAAAAGGGCACAAAGCTGACGTTAAATGCCAGAAAGGGGAGAAAAGCTAGCGTTAAACACCAGAAATGGGCAGCAACCTGGCGTTTAACGCCAGAATTGGCACAGGAAGGGGCGTTTACACGCCAATATGGTACAGGGATGAGAAATCCTTGACACCTCAGGATCTGTGGACCCCACAGGATTTCCACCTACCTCATCTCTCTCTCTTCTTCACACCTTCCCATAACACCCTTCCCCAAATACCCTTCACCAATCACCTCAATACCTCTTCCCCAAATACCCCTCACCTATCAAATCCTACCCTCTTCTCCATAATATCTTCCCCAATCCATATCCATCCATCATAAAACCCCACCTACCTCACCATTCAAATTCAAACCACTTTCCTTCCCAAACCCACCCATACATGGCCGAACCCTACCCCTCTCTCTACTCCTATATAAACCCATCTTCACTCCTTCATTTTCATACAACATAAACACTCCTTCTCCCCCTTGGCCGAAATACTACCCCCCTCCATCTCCTCTATTTTTCTTCCTCTACTCTCTTCTTTTATCTTTTGCTCGAGGACGAACAAACCTTCTAAGTTTGGTGTGGTAAAAGCATTGCTTTATGTTTTTCCATAACCATGTATGGCACCAAAGGCCGGAAAAACCTCTAGAAAGAGGAAAGGGAAGGCAAAAGCTTCCACCTCTGAGTCATGGGAGATGGAGAGATTCATCTCAAGGGTGCATCAAGACCACTTCTATGAAGTTGTGGCCAAGAAGAAGGTGATCCCCGAGATCCCTTTCAAGCTCAAAAAGGGTGAATATCCAAAGATCCGACATGAGATTCGTAGAAGAGGTTGGGAAATTCTCACCAACTCCATCCAACAAGTCGGGATCTTAATGGTTCAAGAGTTCTATGCCAATGCATGGATCACCAAGAACCATGATCAAAGTGTGAACCCGGACCCTAAGAATTGGCTCACAATGGTTCGGGGGAAATACTTAGATTTCAGTCCAAAAAATATAAGGTTGGCATTCAACTTTCCCATGATGCAAGGAGATGCACACCCCTACACTAGAAGGGTCAACTTTGATCAAATGTTGAACCAAGTCCTCATAGACATTTGTGAAGAGGGTGCTCAATGGAAGAGAAATTTAAGAGGGAAGCCGGTTCAACTAAGAAGGCATGACCTCAAGCCCGTGGCTAGGGGATGGTTGGAGTTCATCCAACGCTTAATCATTCCCACTAGCAACCGGTCTGAAGTTACTATAGACCGGGCTATCATGATCCATAGCATCATGATTGGAGAGGAAGTAGAAGTTCATGAGGTTATATCCCTAGAACTCTACAAGGTGGCGGACAAGTCCTCTACTTTGGCAAGGTTAGCCTTCCCTCATCTCATTTGTCACCTCTGCAATTCAGCTGGAATTGACATAGAGGAAGACATCCTCATTGATGAGGACAAGCCCATCACTAAGAAAAAGATGGAGCAAACAAGAGATCCCACTCATGGATAAGAGCATGAGGAAATTCCTCATCATGAAATCCCTGAGATGCCTCAAGGGATGCATTTTCCTCCACAAAACTATTGGGAGCAGATCAACACATCCCTAGGAGAATTAAGTTCTAATATGGGACAACTAAGGGTGGAGCACCAAGAGCATTCCATCCTCCTTCATGAAATTAGAAAAGACCAAAGAGTCATGAGGGAGGAGCAACAAAGGCAAGGAAGAGACATTGAGGAGCTCAAACACTCCATAAGATCTTCAAGAGGAAGAACAAGCCGCCATCACTAAGGTGGACCCGTTCTTTAATTTTCTTGTTCTTATTTTTCTGTTTTTGTTTACTATGCTTGATGTTTTATTTATGTTTGTGTCTTATTACATGATCATTAGTGTCTTAGTGTCTATGCCTTAAAGCTATGAATGTCTTATGAACCCATCACCTTTCTTAAAAGAAAAATGTTTTAATCACAAAAGAACAAGAAGTACATGATTTCGAATTCATCCGTGAAACTAGTTTAATTATTTTGATGTGGTGACAATACTTTTTGTTTTCTGAATGAATGCTTGAACAGTGCATATTTTTGAATTTGTTGCTTATGAATGTTAAAATTGTTGGCTCTTGAAAGAATAATGAAAAAGGAGAAATGTTATTGATAATCTGAAAAATCATAAAATTGATTCTTGAAGCAAGAAAAAGTAGTGAAAAGCTTGCAGAAAAAAAAGAAAAAAATGGCAAAAAAATAAAAGAAAGAAAGAAAAAGAAAAAAAGCAAGCAGAAAAAGCCAATAGCTCTTTAAATCAAAAGGCAAGGGTAAAATAAAAAAGGATCCAAGGCTTTAAGCATCAGTGGATAGGATGGCCTAAAGGAATAAAATCTTGGCCTAAGCGGCTAAACCAAGCTGTCCCTAACTATGTGCTTGTGGCGTAAAGGTGTCAAGTAAAAACTTGAGACTAAGCGGTTAAAGTCGTGGTCCAAAGCAAAAAGAGTGTGCTTAAGAGCTCTAGACACCTCTAATTGGAGACTCTAGCAAAGCTGAGTCACAATCTGAAAAGGTTCACCCAGTTATGTGTCTGTGGCATTTATGTATCCGGTGGTAATACTGGAAAACAAAATGCTTAGGGTCACGTCCAAGACTCATAAAGTAGCTGTGTTCAAGAATTAACATACTGAACTAGGAGAATCAATAACACTATCTGAATTCTGAGTTCTTATAGATGCCAATCATTCTGAACTTCAAAGGATAAAGTGAGATGCCAAAACTGTTCAGAAGCAAAAAGCTAATAGCCCCGCTCATCTAATTAAGACTGATCTTCATATATATTTTTGGAATTTATTGTATATTCTCTTCATTTTATCCTATTTGATTTTTAGTTGCTTGGGGACAAGCAACAATTTAAGTTTTGTGTTGTGATGAGCAGATAATTTATACGCTTTTTGGCACTATTTTTAGGTAGTTTTTAGTATATTTTAGTTAGTTTTTATTATGTTCTTATTAGTTTTTATTCAAAAATCACATTTCTGGACTTTACTATAATTTTGTGTGTTTTTCTGTGATTTCAGGTATTTTCTGGCTGAAATTGAGGGACTTGAGCAAAAATCTGATTCAGAGGCTGAAAAAAGACTGCAGATGCTGTTGGATTCTGACTTCCCTGCACTCGAAGTGAAATTTCTGGAGCTACAGAAGCTCAATTGGCACGCTCTTAATTGCGTTGGAAAGTAGACATCCTGGGCTTTCCAGCAATATATAATAGTCCATACTTTGCCCGAGATTTGATGGCACAAACCGGCGTTCTAAATCAGCATAGAAATTCTGGCGTCAAAACGCCAAAACTGGCATAAAAGCTGGAGTTAAACGCCCAAACTGGCACAAAAGCTGGCGTTTAACTCCAAGAAAAGTCTCTACATGTGAAAGCTTCAATGCTCAGCCCAAGCACACACCAACTGGGCCCGGAAATGGATTTCTGCATTAATTACTTATTTCTGTAGCCCTAGGCTACTAGTTTTCTATAAATAGGACCTTTTGCTATTGTATTTTCAGACTATCAATCTTGGTTCTTCTGGTTCCCTCTCTGGGGCCGAAGCCAATGATCATCATTATCACTTTTGTATTTTCAACGGTGGAGTTTCTACACACCATAGATTAAGGTGTGGAGCTCTGCTGTTCCTCATGAATTAATGCAAAGTACTATTATTTTTCTATTCAACTCAAGTCTATTTCTTCTCCAAGATATTCATTCGCACTCAAGAACATGATGAATGTGATGATTATGTGACATTCATCACCATTCTCACCTATGAATGCGTGCCTGACAACCACTTCCGTTCTACATGCAAACAAGCTTGAATGTATATCTCTTGGGTTTCTAATCTAAGATTAGAACCTTCGTGGTATAGGCTAGAATTATTGGCAGTCATTCCTGAGATCTGGAAAGTCTAAATCTTGCCTGTGGTATTCCGAGTAGGATCTGGGAAGGGATGACTGTGACGAGCTTCAAACTCGCGAGTGTTGGGCGTAGTGACAGACACAAAAGGATCAATGGATCCTATTCCAACATGATCGAGAACCGACAGATGATTAGCCGTGCGGTGACAGTGCATTTGGACCATTTTTACTGAGAGGATGGGAGGTAGCCATTGACAACGATGAAACCCAACATACAGTTTGCCATGGAAAGGAGTATGAATGATTGGATGAAGACAATAGGAAAGTAGAGGTTCAGAAGGAAAAAAGCATCTTCATACGCTTATCTGAAATTTTCACCAATGAATTACATATGTATCTCTATCTTTATTTTATATTTTATTTATATTTTAATTATCAATTCTCTATAACCATTTGAATCTGCCTGACTGAGATTTACAAGATGACCATAGCTTGCTTCAAGCCGATAATCTCCGTGGGATCGACCCTTACTCACGTAAGGTTTAATACTTGGACGACCCAGTACACTTGCTGGTTAGTTGTGCGGAGTTGTGGCAAAGAGTTGAGATTACAATTGTGCGTACCAAGTTGTTGGCGCCATTGTTGATCACAATTTCGTGCACCAGCGCTCCCCTGGAGGGTTCCCACACACCAAACCAACTTGAACCAAGCAACCTTGACCCATGCCTCCGAACCAATTGAACCAAGGCCAACCAGACCCATCTCTCTTCAAATCCAAAGCAAGCAAAGCCCACATCATCACTCAAAGGCACAAGAACAAGCTAGATTAGGAATTTCATTTAATTGTAATTTGTTTTCAATTTCAATTTCATTTTCATTTTGTAAAGCCTATATAAAGGCATCAATTCCATTTCATTAGGAAGGCTGGCTCTGCTAGAGAGCATTAGGAGTAGGATAGAATAGAAAGCTTTCTTTGAAACACTTTTATTTTTTTGCACTTTTACATTTCAAGTATTGAATTCAAATTGGCTTATGCAAGTTTCAAATTCCTTCTCTGCTACAAATTTTCCCTTCTGCAATTTTACAATTCAATTTACATGAGCTTGATTTAAATCCTCTGTTCTCATTGCTTTCTGTTCTCATTGCTCTCAATTTACTTTTATGCAATTTAATTCCTCTGGAATTTATGTTTGAGTTTGCTGTGAGCTTGATTTACATTTCCTACAAATTTATATCTTCTGCATTTGTTCTGAATCTGATCTATTGCTTTCTTTAAATTCCCAGCACCCAGCCCCCTTTACATTTCATGCAATTTAACTTTCTTGCTCTTTAAGATTCTGTCCAATTTACTCCCTGCAAGTGAGATCTGCTCAAATTTATATTTCTTGTCATTTAAGATTTTATCAATTTACTTTTCTTGTTCTTTAAGTTTTCTGCCCATTTACATTCTACAACTTTAATTTCACTGTAATTTACATTCTGTTGCTTCAATTTCATCAAATTCACTTCAATGTTAGCTTGACTAGACTAATCACCCACTAAAGTTGCTTGATCCATCAATCCCTGTGGAATCGACCTCACTCTAAGTGATGCAACCCGGTACACTTGCCGGTGAGTTATTTGTGTTGGAATTCATTTTCCAACCCATCAAGTTTTTAGCACCGTTGTCGAGGATTGATTTAGATCAACAATGATTAAGTGGGTGAGAAGTCTAGATTAAGAATTTTCTTTATTTTGTTCTCTATTTTAAGTTGAAACCAAAGTGTTTGTATTTTTGCCTCACTAAGAAATTCTCATATCTGATATGAGTAATTTCAGTTTTAACTGGTTGTGTGTTTTACAAAACTCAAATGGAGTTCAACTCATCTCATGATCAAACAAATTTTATGGGATATTACCCACCATCACCAATCTCTAATGGTGGCTGGGAATATCACCAAGAAAATAAAAATTATGAGCACTCCAATCCATGGAGATTTGCTTCAAAGACACAAGATGAGCAAGAAAATCATATGGGAAACCAACCACCACCATAAAATGATTCATATCATTATCCTCATGGTGGTTGGTAGTATCACCAAGAATTGAAAGAGTATGAACATCTCCCAGAGCCACAAAGTGACTCATACTGTGATGACAGTTACACAAACCGTGGCTGGGAAGGGAATGTCAACAGTTCATACTCTATTCATTAAGAGACATCTTTTTTGGAGTATACTCTCAATAAAGTCATGCAAAATTTTCCACCCTCACTTCCCAGTTTCTCATTTGAAAGTTCTTCATCACTTGACTATGTCTCAACACAAAGTTTCCTCCAAGATCCATACAACTCATCTCACCAACCACAAAATTTATTCTACAACTCACAAAATTACTCTCAACCTTCAGAGGATCTCCTTCAAAAGTCCAGAGATTTTTTTGAAAGACAAGAACAATCTTGGAAAACGCAAGAAACCCTCTACAATAAGATGAATGGATATTTGGAGTAAGCAAGAAGAAACAGAGAATTGCTAAGCAAGGAAGGTGAAGATCAATTGGTGGATAAAAAGGAGGAAGTAGAAGAAAAAGAAAGCGAGGAAGTCAGTCAAGAAAACTCACACTCAAGTAAGGCAGAGAAGTACATGAAGGAAGAGCTCATTGAGCCACCAATTCAAAAGGCTCTGTATGAAAATAAAATTCCAATAAACACACAGCAACCAAGCCTTGAATCCAAAGGAGTGAAAGCAACTAACAAGAGCACCAATCATACCCCTGATCCAGCAAGCAAGCTCAATCAAGCCAAGTACAAAAGGAAGCTTGCTGAGAGGAGACCAAGAAAGGGGACAATAGCTGAAACTTCTCCCCCTTGAGGTCATTCCTCTTAACAAACTGGAATAAGAGGAAGAAAGTGAAGAATATGTCAACCGTAGGTAACATTTCTTTCATCTGCTTTGTTTATTTTCTCTCTTTGCTTTGTTTAAATTTCAATAAATTGGTATATGGTTACATTCTAAGTTTGGTGTTGCCCTGCAACAATTTGTTTTCAATCCCTTTGAATGATTACATCGATTCTACATGGAAGTGTCACACTAAGATTCTAAGTTTGGTGTGCCACTTATTTTTCTATGCAATTCATTCAGCAACACCACTTATCTGCATAATCATAAGGCCCTTTGCAGTGTTATTTTTCTTCTTAGTTGGACAATTTTAGTTTTCCCTTTGTTTTAGTCATTTACTTGTTTCTAATGCTTTCTTTTATTAACTGTTTTAATTAATATATCACCAAGAGATCCCTATTCATGACAGATACTTGGCTTGGTGATTGTACTTAACATATAACAGTTTCATTTGCTTAGTTTTAATTCAAATAAATTGACATATGATTGCATTCTAAATTTGGTGTTGCTATGAAACAAAATTTGTTTCCAATTTTCACTGGATACTTGCATCAATTCCAAGTGAAAGTGTCACACTAAGTTTGGTGTGCCACTCATTCTATATGCAATGTATCATGCACACCCTCTTAATTTTGCAATCACAATGTCTCTATTTCTCTGTGCCTTGATGGTTATTCTTAATTTTTGCTTGCTTGAAACACATGTACTGCTAACATTTCATTGTGTAAGACATTCATGATCCATCTTAGCCCCATGACCATTGTTCTAATTGTTGCTTGAGGATGAGCAAGCATTCTAAGTTTGGCAAGGGAAAGGGGGAAGAATGGGAGGAAAATGACAACAAGAGAGAAGATGAATTACAAGGTTGTAAAGTTCCTTTTCCTCTCATTTGTTTCCGGCACCTTAAATTTCATGATTGTCTTTATCTTCTCTGTTTACATGTGTGTATGAATAAGCATAGATTGAATTTTGATTTGCAACATGTTGCTATGCCACCATGACTACCATCTTGAATTTTGTAAAGTTCAAAGCAGTAAAGTATCATGATCATAAACAAACAAGGAATTAAAGAAGGATTTAGCATGTGCATACAAGTATTGGAAAGCTAGTATGGTTAATTGTTGCTCAATTGCATTAGATTTTATTTAATTGAAGTTTTCATCTAGACATTTTGTGAAATCTTTTGAAATCATGAAAACCTTGAAGAAGCAATTGCAAATTAAGGCAAGAAAATAAAAAGGGAAAGAATGAGAAAGCTGAAGGCTCTGAGTACCAATGACAATTTCATTGTTAAGTACTTGTGGTGTTTATGTATCAAGCAAAAAGTTTGAAAACAAAACACTTAGAAGTCAAGGCTAGGCTCAAAGTGCAAAAAGCACTCCCTCAAAGCTCAAGGCTTTGAGCATCAATGATTAGAGAGTCAAGAAAAGAAACAAATGAGCTTAATGAAGTCCTCTAATTAAATACTTGTGGTGCTTATGTATCAAGTGGTAATACTTGAAAACAAAGCATTTAGAGTCGTAGCTTTGTTATCAATTCATGGGGCAAATCACCCAAAAGGAGAAGCTAATAAGAAAATCAAAAGCTTGTTTCAAGGAAGAAATATAAGAAAAAGATTTCATAAATTGAGCTAGATAGAAGCATTAATCATTTACATTTCTTTTGTGATTGAAGCATGCATAGAAAACTAGCTAACCATGAACATTGAGTTGCTATTCTTCATACCTTGGTTTATCAAAATGTACTACATGATTCTTTTCTTGCTTGTGGACAAGCAAGGTTTAAGTTTGGTATTGTGATGACATGTCATCATGTCATGTTTTTCTATGCTTTTTCATACAAGAAATTGATGATTTGTGCTTAGATATTGAAAGCTTTTATGCTTAAATGGTATATTTCTTTGATCTTTTGATTTTATAAATTTTGTAGAAAATAAGTGGAAAAAGAAGCAAAATAGCACAAAATAAGCTAAAAAGAATAAAAGAAGAATTTTGGAGCACTCTTTGAAGTTTGAGCACACTTTGGAATCTTAGGCCACGCTTTTAAAAGCGTAGCCCATGACCATGGAGCCTTGGCCTTACTATCATGCATTAATGCCTTATTATGAAGTAATAATGGAAGCATGCATGCATTTAAATTGATAATGCCAATTAAGAATGAATCTACGTAATTGGCATTAGGAATTAATAAGGCTTGCATGCATGAATCATTTAAATCAATGCCAATGCCAAGTAAATTCATGCAATGAATTAATGCTTCGGTAAGTTAACGAAAGAATGCATGCAAGTAATATTATTTCAATACTTTGCCAAGGCATTAAATGAAATCATGCATGCATGAAATATTTACTATCCATTAGAGCATTTCATTGATGAATGAAAGCCTAGCGTTCATAAATGTAACGGAGCGCTCATTATTGACAAGAGCGCAACGTTGAAACATTTACCTTTTTTGGGCTTGGCACAAAGAAAAGCAAAAAAAGAAAAAAACAAGGAAGCAAAGCACTCAAGCATAGCGCTACGTTAATTTTCTGAACGGAGCGCTCATCAAAGGAAGGGTACAACACAAGGCATCAACGCTCAAATATGTAGCGCTAAGTTAACTTTGTTAACTTTTTCGTGCTTCATCCAAGAAGAAAAGCAAGGCACTACACAAGCAAGGAAGCCAGCAAGGTTCGAACCAGGCACATTCTAGCAAGGAAGAAGCGCTACAAAAGGAAAGCAAGGGCACTGCGTGAAATGATTTAACTGAGTGCTAGTACCACTCTACTTGGGCCAAGGAAATTGGCCACAGGGCTCGAATTGGAGCCTCACTCAAAAGCAAAGGGGCGTTGCGTTGTTTCTTTTAACCGAGCGCTATAAACAAGGCTCGGCACGAGACAAAAATTGAAGGGGACAAGGCATTGAGCGCTACGTTGCCTTACATGACCAAGCGCTCCCCTGGAAGGTTCTCACACACCAAACTAACTTGAACCAAGCAACCTTGACCCATGCCTCCGAACCAATTGAACTAAGGCCAACCAGACCCATCTCTCTTCAAATCCAAAGCAAGCAAAGCCCACATCATCACTCAAAGGCACAAGAACAAGCTAGATTAGGAATTTCATTTAATTGTAATTTGTTTTTAATTTCAATTTCATTTTCATTTTGTAAAGCCTATATAAAGGCATCAATTCCATTTCATTAGGAAGGCTGGCTCTGCTAGAGAGCATTAGGAGTAGGATAGAATAGAAAGCTTTCTTTGAAACACTTTTATTTTTCTACACTTTTACATTTCAAGTATTGAATTCAAATTGGCTTATGCAAGTTTCAAATTCCTTCTCTGCTACAAATTTTCCCTTCTGCAATTTTACAATTCAATTTACATGAGCTTGATTTAAATCCTCTGTTCTCATTGCTTTCTGTTCTCATTGCTCTCAATTTACTTTTATGCAATTTAATTCCTCTACAATTTACATTTGAGTTTGCTGTGAGCTTGATTTACATTTCCTGCAAATTTACATCTTCTGCATTTGTTCTGAATCTGATCTATTGCTTTCTTTAAATTCCCAGCACCCAGCTGAAGAGAGAACTTTTGCGTGGTCTAGAAATTCGCAGATAAATCCTCGTTGCAGGTATAGCTTCTAAACCAACAAAAGTCCTTTCTTACAAATGTTTTGGTTATCACAAGTAACAAACCCCTAAATAAATTGATAACCGAAGTATTTAAACCTCGGGTCGTCTTCTCAAGAAACTGCAGGAAAGTATATTCTTATTATTGGTTATGAAGATTGTAAAGTGGGGGTTTTGAAAGTAAGGAAGCAGTATGTTGAATGATAATAAGAATAAAATAAATAACTATAAAAAAGACTCTTGGCAAGGTATGAAAACTGGAAGTCCTATCCTGGTTATCTTTATCAATTGTAATGAGAATTGGATTTTTCTCCCACTTTGTTAACCTCTAACTATGAAGGTAAGTTAAGTGGATGAATTAATTCTGATTCCTCAAGTCCTAGTCTTTTCTTGGGAAAAGTTAGAGTTATTGGAACCCGAATTAATTCTGGAAGAATTCCAATTTTCAATTAACAATGAGTTTGATAACTCAAGCGTCTCCAATGACTCAACCAAAGTCAAAAGGAAAAATTCTAAATTATTTATATAAATAAAAGAAAGCAATCATAAATCTGAAATACCTCAATTAGCACTAATAAAGATATCAAATGTAACATGGAAGAGTTCATAAATTAAATTAGGAAAATAAATAAAAAGAACATTGAACCTGTGATGAAGAAGAAATAATCCTAAATCCTAAAACTAAATCCTAAGAGAGAGGGGAGAACCTCTCTCTCTAAAAACTACATCTACTCCTTAAATTGTGAATTTTGAAAGCTTGTTTATGTATGGATACATTTCCCCACTTTATAGCCTCTAATCTGTGTTTTCTGGGCCGCAAACTGGGTCAAAAACAGCCCAGAGATCGCTGGAGAAGAAATCTGCCACGCTGGTTTTTCGCCACTGCGACGCGTCCGCATGGATCACGCAACCGCGTCACCTAGCGTCAGGGAAACTATGGCATATTATATATCAAATCGAAGCCCCGAACGTTAGCTTTCCAACGCAACTGGAACCGCGTCGTTTGGACCTCTGTAGCTAAAGTTATAGCTGTTTGAGTGCGAAGAGGTCAGGCTGGACAGCTTAGCAATTTCTCCAACTTCTTGTATTCCTTCCACTTTTGCATGCTTCCTTTCCATCCTGAGCCATTCCTGCCCTATAATCTCTGAAAACACTTAACACATTTATCAAGGCATCTAAAATAAGAGAGCTCTAAACATAGGGAACTTAAGACCAAAGAAGCATGTTTTCAATCAAAGCACATAATTAGGAAGTCAAATGTAAAACCATGCAAATAGTATGAATAAGTGGGTAAAGAGTTGATAAAAATCACTCAATTGAGCACAAGATAAACCATAAAATAGTGGTTTATCAACCTCCCCACACTTAAACATTAGCATGTCCTCATGCTAAGCTCAAGAGAAGCTATAAAGAATGAAGTGGAGTGGTAGAATGTATAAAATACAACCTATCTATATGAATGCAACTACATGCAAAATGTTTCTACCTACTTGGTTAAAAGTAAATCAAATTCTCCAAGAATATACATAAATCAGATTTCACTAATTCAAATTATACAATAAAAGACAAGTACACTTGTAAGAAGACAGCTCATGAAAGCAGGGAACATAGAATCAAGCATTAAACCCTTACTGGTAGTGTATATCACTCTAATCTCTCAAGTGTCTAGGGTTTAATCACTCTACTCTTCTCTAGTCATGCTTTCTAAAACTTTGTTCTTCATCTAACCAATCAACAATATTTAATGTATCAATGCAAACATCATGAGGTCTTTTCAAGGTTGTAATGGGGCTAAGGTAAGGGTAAGGGTATATATATATGGCTAAGTGAGCTTTATAAAGTGAATCCTTGATTAGTCTAAGATCTCACCTAACATATACATACTTTATATAATTTTAAAATGCTTTATCTAGCTACCCAAATTTTTCCCACTTTTGTATTACATGCTCATGTATCAAACTTTTTTTTTTTTGAATTTTGTCCCATGTGCATTGATTCTTTTTATTTTGCATTTGGGGTAATATTATTTTTCTTTTCTCTTTTTTTTTTTTTTGTTTTGTATCCCCTTATTTAATTACTTGATATTTTTTTTTTCAATGCACATGGTAATTTAATTATTTTGATTTCACATGAGCATGCTTCCCAAATTTTCAAATTACTTATTAAATTTAATTCCCTACTTTTTCATATCATCCCATGTTCCCATGAAATTCCCCACACTTAAATTATACACAATATCTATCTTAAGCTAACCAAGGATTCAACTTGGGATTTTTATTTTGTTTTTCTGCTTAAGGCTAGTAATGTGGTTATGAAATAGAAGGGGGTTAAAAAGTTCAACGTGGCTAACAAGGGTGATGTAAAAGGTAGGCTTATTTGGGAAAAGTGAGCTAATAACAAATAATGGCCTCAATCATATACAAGCATGTAAATACACTAAATAATGAACATATAGACTGAAACAAAGTAAACACACAAGAAAGCAAGAATAAAATATTTATGGTTAAATAATGTAACCATATAAATAAGCTCAAATCTCACAGGTTGTGTGTTCTTTAGCTATAATTCATGTTCCAAATACAACTTCCAAACAAGTTTTAACATAAAATTTTTTTTCCAATTTAAATTAGTAAAATTTTTCAAAAAATAGAGTTACTTTAACCAAGTAGTAACTAAATGCACAAAATCAAATAAACATGCAATCAAATATGCAAATGTAACAATGAACAAATAAAGAAAATAAGATTATTGGTGTTGAAAAGAAGGTAACTAACCCATGGAGATCGGTATCGACCTCCCCACACTTAAAGATTGCACCGTCCTTGGTGCATGATAAAATGTGCAAGTGGACGGGGGTTGTAGTTCCTCAATTGGGGCTCTTTTTGTTCCTTTCCTTGCCGGTGGTTTGGGAGTAGCTTTCTCTTTACCTTTCTTGGTGGCCATCCTGAAAAGGGAAGAAGAAAGTAACTTAAATTCAAAGGGATAGAGCAAGGAAGAGAATAGGAGAGGTGGTAATTAATGCACATTAAAAGATAAATGATGTTGACACATGGTCATGACTACATGTGAAAAATCATAAACAGGAATATAGCAGTGCATATGAAGACAATTAAATGCAAGGTATTTATTGGCATGCAGGCAAAGGCATGAGTAGCATAGATCAAGCATTTAAGTCCAATTTAAATTACCAAGTCTTTCATACTAACAACCTGTTTGTAAGAACAATTATATTAAATTAATAAAATATAAAAAGGAAATTTGTGAAAAACAGGCATCAGAATAGTAGAATGGAATAATCTAGAAAAATGCATAATGCCATATGAGCTTTTTCACAAACACATAGCATGCATGGTAAATAAGCTATTGAAAGTATTAAATTGAACATGCAAGCAACCCTTTAAAAAGTAATATATAATTGTCAAACAAATCTTGAATAATCCACAAAAATATATAAAAAAATAATTACCCAAATAAATTACTAACACCAATGAAAGTAATGCAATAAATGAAAGTATGCAAATAAATTAAATGAAATAGAATGGAAGTGAAGAGGGATGATGAAGAAAAAGGAAGTGGAAAGGAAGGAAGAAAGAAGAAAAGATAGAAGAAATTAGGATTAGAGAAGAAAAGATAAGATAATTGGCACTAATCTGGATAGGTTGTGTGACGCTGGCGACGCGGTCGCGTGGGTGACGCGGTCGCGTAGTGTGCAATAAGGTCAGGCGACACGGACGCGTGGGGCACGCGGACGCGTGGCCTGATTTGTGCGATTGGCGCGAGTGCAGCCTCGCGCTCGCACAACTCTCTATTCAAAACTTAGTTTTGCCAAAATTCAGGGTGACGCGGTCGCGTGGTCGACGCGATCGCGTAAGTGGCCATTATGGGGATATGACGCGGACGCGTGAGCCATGCGTCCGCGTGGTAAGGCTTGTGCGATCAGCACCAGTCCAACACCACTCTCGCACAACTTTCGGTCGTGCACCCTTTCTTACGTCGATTTCCAGGTCACGCGGCCGCGTGGGTGACGCGGTCGCGTGGGAGCCATTTTTCCCACATGATGCGGACGCGTCAGCGATGCTGCCGCGTCGCGTGCGTGCTTCTCTTTTTTTTTTTTTATAATGCAGTATGCAGTATGCAATGCTAATATGAATGTTAGGCAAAACTCCAGGTTCAATACAATAAAATAAAATAAAACTTGAAAACAAATAAAACTAAATAAAAATGAAAAAAGAACGATCATACCATGGTGGGTTGTCTCCCACCTAGCACTTTTAGTTAAAGTCCTTAAGTTGGACATTTGATGAGCTTCCTGTTATGGTGGCTTATGCTTGTATTCATCCAGGAATCTCCACCAATGTTTGTAATTCCAATGGCCTCCGGGATCCCAAACTAAGCGCAGAGAGCCTTCAAGTAAGTTAAAGCAAGTGACAAGGCCCCAAGAGTGCTGATTTCTAGATTGAATTCCGGGGTCCCAGACCTTGCCTTTGCACCCATCTTCTTGTTGATCATCATTTTTCCACTTGGGTGGTGAACAGTCGAAATTCTCACTGAGACATCCAAACAGCTTCCTAGACCCATTCACTTGAGCTTTATACCAACCTTTGCGTTTAAACTTAAAGCTTCCAACCATAATGAACCTTGCAGGACAATTCTTACCACTGGCCATCTTCCTCTTACTCTTTATGCCACAAAGAGCTCTAAGTTGACCATCCGTCTCCAGTAGCCCATATTCAAGTGGAATTAGAAAGCTAAGGGATATGAATTTTACCCACTTGAATGTTGTGAAGGATGATGGCAACTTAGGGGGAGGTGTTTTTAATGAAATTGCAAGCTCCACTCCCTTGTGCTCTTCTCTGACAACTTCCACCTCTTTGCAAACTTCTTTAATTTCAACCTCTTCATCTTGGTAGATTTCTTCCAATTCAGTCTCTTCTGCACTACTTACCAAAGGCATAGGAGGTTGTGCTTCTTCTTCTTGAATCTCTATCTCTTGATTAACCTCTTCCAAGTCTTCAACTATGATATGCTTTGGAGGTTGTACACCCTCCTCAACATCAATATCAACATCAAACACCGTGGAAGGAGGCTCTGTGACTGGACTTTCCAATGGAGGTACAGCATCCCTTAAGTTTGCAACCACTTCTTCCTTTTTAATAATTGCTGCTTGAAAGAGCAGAAGATTGATGGTTTAGAGGTTATAAAAACTCTCGTTGTGAGTATAGTTACTAAACCAAGCAATCAACCTTTCTTACAAACGTGTTGGTTGTCACAAGTAACAAACCCCTTTAAAAATTGTTAACCGAGTATTCATACCTCGGGTCGTCTTCTCAAGGAACTGCGAGGAAGTGTGTTCTTATTATTGGCTATAAAGGTTGTAATCGGGGTTTAGAAGGTGAGAAGCAAGTAATTTAAATGACGAGTGAATTAAATGGGAAGTAAAAATAAATAATAACTGTAAAACAACTTTTGGCAAGATAAGGGAAATTAGAAATCCAACTTAGTTACCCTTCTCAACAATAATGAAAGTTGTATCTTAATTCCACTTGGTCAACCTTTACCGGAGCAAAGGAAAGTTAAGGGACTAATTAAATTGACCTTTGAATCCTAATTATTTCCTAAGAAAAGGTTGGGATTGTTTAAGTTCAACTTAATTAGCAAGATAACGATTATCAATTATGTTGAGTTTAATAACTGTTGAGTTACTGAATTCTTAACCAAAACCAAAAGAGGAAAAAGTAAATTGCTGAAATAATAAAAGTGTCCTTAGATGGGAAGCAATGGCAACTCAAATCAAGAGAACAATCATAAACTGAAAATACCTCAAATTATCATTAATTCAATTAGAAATCTGTAGCATGGAATAATTCTTAGATCAATTTATAATAATAATCAATTCAAATGTTGGAATAAATAAATAGAAGTAATACTAAAAGAACATTAAACCTGGATCCAGAGTTACTCTTGAAACAAGAAGAAATCCTAAATCCTAAAAGAGAGAGAGAGAGAAGATCTCCCTCTCAACTAAATCTAAATCATTGAAAGGTGAAAATATGCGAGCTCCCTTTGAATGGAAGCATTCCCACACTTTATAACCTCTGGTCTATGCTGTCTGTACTTGGATCTGGGCCAAAAAGGGCTTCAGAATTTGCTGGGGGCGTATTCTGTAATTTCTGGTGCGTGGCCTCTGTCACGCGTCCGCGTGGGTCACGCGGTCGCGTCATTCGGAGCTTTTCCTTGCCACGCGGTCGCGTCAGTCATGCGACCGCGTCATGTGTATTCTGCTTGAGGCGCGTGGTTGCGTCAGGCATGCGGTCGCGTCGCTGCTGATTCGTGCTTGGCACACGATCGCGTCATCCATGCGATCGCGTGGATACCAGTTTCTTTAAAGCTCCATTTTGCTTCCTCCTTCCATTCTAGTATGTTTCCTTTTTCCATCCTTTTAAGTCATTTTGCCTTTAGAAAATCTGAAACTACTCAACACACTAATCACGGCATCGAATGGAAATAAAGGTAATTAAAATAATTAATTTTTAAAGCTTAGAAAACATGTTTTTCATTATATGACATAATAAGGAAGGGAAAGTAAAACTATGCAATTAATGTGAATAAGTAGGTGAAGAGTTGAATAAATCACTCTAATTAAGCACAAAAGAACTCATGAAATATGGGTTTATCAACCTCCCCACACTTAAACACTAGCATGTCCTCATGCTAAATCCAAGGTAAATAATTAAGGTTAAAGTGATGGAGTGTTATGAAATGCAACCTATGCTAAATGCATCTACCTAATGAGTCATGCAATTCTAATTCATCCACTCATATATATAAAGTTTACATGTAGCTAAGTTAATTCACATTCTCAAGGGGTTATGTATATATATGTATATAGCCAACCCTTAAATAATAAAGTACTTTAGCAAATGAGATGGGAAAGAAAACATTGTACAAACTTGCAAAACAATTAGTAAATTTGAGCACAGATATATGTTGATGAGTTATTGAACCCTCACTGGATTTTGTGTTTACTCTCTAGTCACTTAGTGTTTATTGGGTTTATTCACTCTATTTTTCTTTTTATTCTTAATTTCTACAGCTTTGATTTTCATCTAACCAATCAACAATTATAGAATATAGTCATACCAAAAAGTCCTGAGGTCTTAATTAAGGTTGTAATGTGGTCAAGGTAAAGGTAAGGATTTATGTATAGGGTCAAGTGAGCTAATAAGTGAATCCTTAATTAGACTAAGATCTCACCTAACATACATATTCAGCAAGATAAAACTTCTTTACCTATTTTCCCATAATTTCTCACTTATTGTTACATGCTCATGTTTCACTTTTTATCATTTTTTTATCCCATGTGCATTATTTTTATTTTGCATTGGGAAATTTCTTTTGTATCTCCTTTTATTTAAATGCTGAAAAAAAAATTAACTTTTTTTTAATGCACATGATAATTGAATCATTTAGATTTTCTCATGAGCATGCTTCCCAAATTTTATTTTATTCCTTTTAACTTCTCTACCTTTTGTTTCTATCATCCATGTACCCAAAAGGTTTCCCACATTTAACTCTATTTATAATTTTCTATCTTAAGCTAACCAAGGATTCACTTGGGATTTTATTTTGTTTTTCTGCTTAAGGCTAGTAATTTGGCTAAATAGAATAAAGGGGTTTTGAAAGGCTCAAGGGGGCTAACAAGGGTAATGTAAAAGGTAGGCTAATTTGGGGTGAGTGAGCTAAAATCAAATGATGGCCTTAATCATTCTCTTGGTATGTATCTATTCTATATTCTATAATTGGACATATAGATTAAAGCAAAGTAAAGAACATCAGAATAAAAAGAAATGTGACACACAGAAATGAAATTATGGTTTGAATGCAACCATACAATTTAAGCTTAAGACTCACAGGCTGTGTGTTCTCTAACTCAAGCATCATATATCATTCATATATTGTATGCAGGTTTAGTTAAAAATTTCCATTATTCTCTTGAAAAAATTATTTAGGGTAGCTTTTAAAGTTTTAATGTTCCTCCTTGATGAAATGTTGTCAACTAACATGTAATGCTATATATACAAGGTGTGGGTTGTTTTGATTCTGTTAAAGTTTCTAGTTTACTTCCTTTTTATATTTTTCTATTTAAACTATACTATCTTATGCTAAAAAGGGTAAGCTATACTAATTAATCCACTAATAAATCAGAATTGCAAACTAAACTAAATAACTAAAATAAACTAAATGGCTAAAGTATGAACTAAAGATGCAAAATGCAGCACATAGAGTAAAATACACAAGTAGCAATGTATAAGTACTCAGAAAATAACAATAAAAGAAAAAGAGAAAAATACAGAAAAATATCCAAAATAAAAGAAAAAGTATGTAGAGGTTCACCAAAATAAACGCCAAAGATGGCGACCTCCCCACACTTAAAATGAAGCATCGTCCTCGATGCTCAATCAAGCCTGGTGTGAAGGAGTGTTATCAATGGTAGGGATGGTAGCTGGGCTCTCCGTGGTGGTGGTGGGTTGAGGGTCTGGCTGCTGTGGAGGTGGGACGGACTGGAGCGGGATCTCCAGATCTGCAGCCTCTATCTGGGGCATAACCTCCTAATGCGGGACAGCCTGCTCTGTGGCTGCCTGCTGATGAGTCTCCACCTGGGAATGAGGCTCGTCCTCGTGCTCATCCTCCTCCTCGTGCTCATCCTCTGATGGCTCTGAAGGGGTGTCGGGCTCGGAGGGGATGTCGGCGCCCTGTCTGATCATCAGCTTTAGATGGGAATAGCGTCGCCTGCTGCGGCTCTCTAATCTCTCATATCGGCGCCTGTTACGGCGCTCCATCTGATCAAGCTGGCGGAATAGACGGTGCACGAGGCGATAGACCGGCTCAGAGGCGGGTGGAGGTGCAGTGGTGGCAGCAGGGGCAGCTGGGGCAGCTGTGGATGAAGAGGGTCCAGCAGATGGAGGGGCTGTCTCATCAGTAGCAGTGACAGGTGGTGGTCTGTAGCCCAAAGCAAGGAAGTTCCTGCTGTGCGGGATGATCTTCCTGTAGTCCGCTGCTGGTGGTCTCTCATCGGCATCTTCCCAAGGCACATCAACCTGACGGCCTAGCCGTCTAACCAGGTAAGGAAAGGGGAGGGTGCCTCGTACGTGGGCCCTGGCCATATAATGCCGGATAAAACGAGGTAAGTATATGTCCTTACCCTCCAGCACACACCAAAGGAGGGTGATCATGGTAGCCGAGATCTCTGTCTCGTGAGTACTCGGCATCACAAAATTACTCAAGACTGATGCCATAGCCGAGCCTCATCATTTAAGTACACTCTCTTGATCCCTCTAGGCATAGTGGTGTTCTGACCCATCTCCCAAGGAACAGCAGGGTCGAGAGCTATCCGTGCCTTTACGGCATCCCAGTCAAACTGCATCTGGCCCATGTCCTCCTCAGCCTGTGCAAAACCATCTGGCTGATCGGACTTGGCTGGGAGCTGGAGAATGGTCTCTATGGCTTCCTCTGTGACCAGAATTTGCTTTCCCCTTAGGTTCACTGCATCTAGGGTAGTAAGGTAGTAGTTGCAATAGAATTCCTAGACCCAAGATGCATTGACCTCTGTCAGTGGTCTCTCCAGAAAGTACCAGCCCCTTTGCTTGATTTGCTCAGTAGTGTACTGCTGGAGGGCTTCTGGAATCTTTAAGGTACGTTCCAGGTATAGATTTCTGGAGTTTGCAAAAGCCGGGTACTTCAGTTCACAGTACCGGTTTGCAAATTTTATAGGATCATTTGCAGGAAGCAGCTGGTTAGCTTTCTCCTGCGGTGTGAAGTTCTTCTCCCGCCATGAGGTATCGTGCATTAGGGAAATGATGGACTGGGAGGAATCTCCTCTCTTGGGCTTGCCAGTGGCCTTGCCTTTACCTTTTCTGTGTGAGGCAAACATCTTGAAAAATAGAAAATCAGGAATGGATAAAAAAATAGGAAAGCAAATAGGCAATTAAACAAAGGAAATTCAAAGCGGTAGGGGAGAAATAGAATAAGGAAAATGAGTAATTGAAATGTGATTGAATTTATGTTAAATGGGAAAAAAAATAAGCAATATGCCATGGTTAGAAAGTTAAAGGAAAGTGAAAATAATCAGAAAAGAGACCAAAAGGGTTGGTATGGTTAGGATTTGAAAAAAAAATTAGTAATTTAAAATCAGTGAGTTAGGAAGGTAAGTGGCATAGAAAAATTCCATGTAACAAGGATTCACAGGTAAGAATAGAAGTACTCATAATTGAACAAGCAGTTTATGAACCAGGAAATCAAAAAGGATGAGAAAGTCTGCCATAGCATGCATGTAAAGGTTTGGGTAAAGCAAAGTAAAACAGATTTCAGAAATGCCAAACCAAAACATAAATGAAAATAATTTAAAAAAAAACTTGGGCAGCATTCCGGCTAAAATTGGATTGTCCCGGAAAATAAACAGCAATTTAATCAGTTCATATGAATTAAAAAAATCAAGCCGCATGTACATAGATATAAAATAAACATAAAAACTCAATGTAAACAGCAGCAACATACAAGAAAGCAGCATATGAATCATGATTATAGCAGTAACAGATTTGCACATAGGGTAAAACAGAAGTAAGAACAGTGCAAGTAAACAGATCTAGATCCACTAACCACAGCCTAAGCTACCTAACATCCTAAAAATCCACTACAAAATGCAAGTATAACTATCCTAATTATAAACATAAACGGAATAAAAAAATACAGAAAAGTGACGAACAGATAAAAAAAATGGTTGCGTGTTGCGGAACCTGGTAAGTGGAAGGGGTGGAACAGGGAAGAAGGTGGCTGCGGCGGCGTCCGGCGCGGTGGTGGTGCATGGCGACGCGGTGGTGGCGGCGGAGGGGGTTGGTGTCGGAGAAAGGGTTTAGGTGGTGGGTGGTGGTTGGAGGGAGAGGATAGGGGTGGGAGGTTGTGCTTGGGGTTGCTAGCTGAAGAGGTGGGGCGCGGTGGATGGCCGGCGGTGGTGGGCGGTGGTGGTGGCGAGCAGCGGTGGAAAGGGAAGGAGAGAGGAAGAAGGAAGGAGAGAGTAGGGGAGGGGGTGGTACGGCGGCGGTGGCGGGTCGGCGGCGGCGTCTGGGTGATGGTGCGGTGGCGGCTGGAAGGTGGTGGGTGGTGGTTGGAGGGAGAGGAGGCAGAGAAGGGGAAGAGGGTTGGGGGTGAGGGCTGCGTGACTGATAGGGTTCGTGGGCTGGGGGGTTATATTTTCGAATCCACGTGACCGCGTGGGGCACGCGGTCGCGTGGTTGGGACGAGAATGGGAGTGACGCGATCGCGTGGGGTGCGCGATCGCATGCGAGGGGGAAAGAAGGGTGACGCGATCGCATGGGTCGCGCGATCGCGTCGCTGGAAGTCGTGCTAAACGCACGACTCCAGCGCCGTTTTAGTGCAACTCTCTGTCTCCTTTTGGGGCGATGTGCAATCCATGCGACGCGATCGCGTCGCTCACGCGGTCGCGTGGGATTGGTATTGGGTAAGTGACGCGATCGCATGGGGCATGCGATCGCGTGGGCCAATTTGTGCGAAACGCACAAGGGCCGCACGATTCCAGCCCAACTTTCTGTTCGTTGGATCCTTACGCCGATATATATATCACGCGGCCGCGTGGGTCACGCGGTCGCATGGGTGGTGTTTTTCGCGATCGCATGGGGCATGCGGTCGCGTCGTGCAACCACTTTTTTTTTTATGCATGAAAAGTGCAGAATGCAATGACTATCATGGATGCTTATGCATGATTCCAGGTTTAATAAATTAAAATGAAAAAGGAAAAATTGAAAGCAATTAACAAGAAATAAATTGAAAAAGAAGCGACCATACCATGGTGGGTTGTCTCCCACCTAGCACTTTTAGTTAAAGTCCTTAAGTTGGACATTGGAAGAGTATCCTGTTATGGTGGCTTGTGTTTAAATTCGTCCAAAAATTTCCACCAGTGCTTGGAATGCCAATAGCCTCCGGGGTCCCAAACTAGGCATGTAAAGCTTCTGCGTAGCTTTAAACAGATATCCAGCCTCCTGGGATGACGAATGTCAGAATATAATCCATGATCCCAAGCTGTGTTTTTAGATCCACCTCCGTTTTGATTTGTAAGTTTCCATTCGGGCGGGTTAAAGAGTAGAATCTCACTCTGGCGACCAAACGTCCTCCGTGATCCATGCAATTGAGCACGATACCAAACTGTGTACTTCGAGGTGAAGCGTGGAACCTTATTGAACCTGGCGCACCAGCTCTGAATACGAGCCATTTCCTCTTACTCTTAAAGCCGCAGAGAGCTCTAAGCTGGCCATCTATTTCAAGAAAACCATATTCAAGTGAATAAGTAAAATTATAAGTTAAGGATTGTACCCACTTGAAGGTTGTATTGGGTGGCAATGGCCTTGGGATAGGTATTTTTGGTGGTTCTACAAGTTCCGTTTCCTTGTGCTCTTCTGTGAATTCTTCCACTTCCTTGCAAAGATCTTCGATTGTATCTGTATTCTGGTCAAAGTCTTCTGCGTCTTCCTCATCACTTGAGACATAGATTGGAGGTTGAGAGAAATCTACCTCCGCATCATCTTCATATTCACTTGGGGAAGATTCTTCGATCTCAGAGAATTCACTTGCGGACGCAAGTTCATCACTAGGAGCACTAGATTTGTGACTATCATCATCAAGGAAATTTGCTTCTTGGATTATTCCGTCTGATTCTTCGTAAACGACTTGCCTTGGAGATTATACGGTATCCTCCTTAGCATCAACTGTAGTGTCTTGGACGGAGTTTTCCTTAATTCTGTATTCCCAAGGAAGTTCAGCATCGCCTAGATCTTCAACCAACTCTTCTTTTTGAACAATGACAGCTTCTTCCACTTGTTCTAGTACGAATTCATTTTCTGTCTTGTCCACTGGAGTCTCTAGTATTTCTTTCATGCTACGCTCTTCATTGGGCTGTCCACATGGAGCTGTGGTTGATCCTTGTATATTTGAGCACCTAGTGGCCCATTGAATTAGTGCTTGCTCCAGTTGTTGAATGGTTGTTTGAAATTTAATCATTGTTTCTTTCAGGCGATCCTTTGCTTCGCGGTTTGCCAGACTTGGACATGATACAAGGGAAAGTGGTGATGATTGGGAACGATTGGATTGGTATTGGGGTAAGGAAGGATCATATGATGGCGAATGGTGAAGAGAAGCTTGTGAGTGTGGTGGTTCGAGGTTATGTTGAAAGGATGGTTCATATGCACGGGGTGGGGCTTGTTGGTAGTTACAAGGTTGTCCACCATGTCTTACAGCTGGGTATGCACAGTAGAATGGTCTTTGTCCAGGATATCTCGGAGGGTGTTGCCGCCAAAAGGGTTGATTAGATCCTCTTGGTTCCATCAATCCTTGATTGGTCTCACCTTGATGCACATTCCTGCTATAACTTCTATTTCCTTTAACAATATTAGAACCAAACTCAAAGTGAAAGGGGTGAGAGTTCATAGTAGCAAATAAAGAGAAAAAGGAAAAACAATAATAAATAAACAAGCAAAAGAAAAATATTTACAATAACTAATAATAAGGCACACGTTTGCAGTTCCCCGGCAACGGCGCCATTTTGAAAGAGCAGAAGATTGATGGTTTAGAGGTTATAAAAACTCTCGTTGTGAGTATAGTTACTAAACCAAGCAATCAACCTTTCTTACAAACGTGTTGGTTGTCACAAGTAACAAACCCCTTTAAAAATTGTTAACCGAGTATTCAAACTTCGGGTCGTCTTCTCAAGGAACTGCGAGGAAGTGTGTTCTTATTATTGGCTATAAAGGTTGTAATCGGGGTTTAGAAGGTGAAAAGCAAGTAATTTAAATGACGAGTGAATTAAATGGCAAGTAAAAATAAATAATAACTGTAAAACAACTTTTGGCAAGATAAGGGAAATTAGAAGTCCAACTTAGTTACCATTCTCAATAATAATGAAAGTTGTATCTTAATTCCACTTGGTCAACCTTTACCGGAGCAAAGGAAAGTTAAGGGACTAATTAAATTGACCTTTGAATCCTAATTATTTCCTAAGAAAAGGTTGGGATTGTTTAAGTTCAACTTAATTAGCAAGATAACGATTATCAATTCTGTTGAGTTTAATAACTGTTGAGTTACTGAATTCTTAACCAAAACTAAAAGGGAAAAAAGTAAATTGCTGAAATAATAAAAGTGTCCTTAGATGGGAAGCAATGGCAACTTAAATAAAGAGAACAATCATAAACTAAAAATACCTCAAATTATCATTAATTCAATTAAAAATCTGTAACATGGAATAATTCTTAGATCAATTTATAATAATAATCAATTCAAATGTTGGAATAAATAAACAGAAGTAATACTAAAAGAACATTAAACCTGGATCCAGAGTTACTCTTAAAACAAGAAGAAATCCTAAATCCTAAAAGAGAGAGAGAGAAGATCTCCCTCTCAACTAAATCTAAATCATTGAAAGGTGAAAATATGCGAGCTCCCTTTGAATGGAAGCATTCCCACACTTTATAACCTCTGGTCTATGCTGTCTGTACTTGGATCTGGGCCAAAAAGGGCTTCAGAATTCGCTGGGGGCGTATTCTGTAATTTCTGGTGCGTGGCCTCTGTCACGCGTCCGCGTGGATCATGCGGTCGCGTCATTCGGAGCTTTTCCTTGCCACGCGGTCGCGTCAGTCATGCGACCGCGTCATGTGTATTCTGCTTGAGGCTCGCGGTCGCGTCAGGCATGCGGCCGCGTCGCTGCTGATTTGTGCTTGGCACGCGATCGCGTCATCCATGCGATCGCGTGGATACCAGTTTCTTTAAAGCTCCATTTTGCTTCCTCCTTCCATTCTAGTATGTTTTCTTTTTCCATCCTTTTAAGTCATTCTGCCTTTAGAAAATCTGAAACTACTCAACACACTAATCACGGCATCGAATGGAAATAAAGGTAATTAAAATAATTAATTTTTAAAGCTTAGAAAACATGTTTTTCATTATATGACATAATAAGGAAGGGAAAGTAAAACTATGCAATTAATGTGAATAAGTAGGTGAAGAGTTGAATAAATCACTCTAATTAAGCACAAAAGAACTCATGAAATATGGGTTTATCACTGCTTTGTCCAGTTGTTTAAGTATAAAATCATACTCATCCTCGATGATTTTCTTTCCATGACAACTCCTTTCAACTACTCCTTCATCTTCAAGGGTCTCTCCTACCTTCACCCGTAGGGCTTCCTCTAGCTCTTTATGAAGTATGGATTCGCGAAGATGATTCCTTCTTTCCTGTTCCATATCAATAGCATAATTGGGATCATCTTGCTCTTGGATTGATGGATGTGGGTGCTCTTCCATGGAGGGTGGTGATGGGATGAAAAGATCATTATGTGGTTGAAAAGGAAGTGCACTAGAGCTTGAGGGTTGAATATTGGAGGTAGAGGGTTGGTTCATGCGGGATATAAGATTTTGGAGTGTAGAGGTAAGACCAATGATGTTAGAGATGAGTGTATTGTTATCCAATAGAGGTTGGGATGGATCTATGTATGGCTCATTCGGTTCATAGGGTGGTTGGTATGGTGGATGTGGGTTAGGGTCATATAGAGGTATTTGGTGGTAAGGAGCTTGTGAGTATGGTGGTCCAGAGTTATTTTGAGGAGAGGGTTCATAGGCATATGGTGGTGGTTGTTGATAGTCCATTGGAGGTGGTTGTTGCCATGAGGGTTGATCAAATCCTTGTGGCTCCTCCCATCTTTGATTGTTCCAACCTTGATGCCTGTTCTCCTTGTAATTTCCTCTTCTTGCAACATAATTGTAACCAGACTTATAGCCAAAGGGGTGAGAGTTCATAGTAGCAAATAAAAATTAAAAACAAAAACAAAAATAAAAACAATTTTAAATTAAAAGGTTATTTGAATTTTGAATTTGAAAATTAAATTTTGAAATTTGAATTTTAAATTTTAAAATTTGAAAATTGAAATTTTGAATTTTAAATTTTTAAAATTTGAATTTTGAAATCTGAAAAATTAAATTTTGAAATTTGAAATTTAAATAATGAATTTTGAAATTTTGATTTTTGAAATAAGATAAGATAATAATGAATTTTGAATTTGATTTTGAATTTTGAAATTTAAATTTTGAAATTTTAAATTTTGAAATTTTGAATTTAATGAGGAAAGAGAAAAACAATAAAATGACACAAAACTTAAAATTTTTAGATCAAAATGAAGAAAACAACTAAGAACAACTTGAAGGTCAAGATGAACACAAAGAACAAATTTTTTGAAAATTTTTTTTTATAACTAAATAAAAACCAATAACCTCTTAATTTATGAAAAAGCAAAAATAAAAACAAAAATAAAAACAAATAAACAAGTAAAAAGTAAAAATATTTACAATAACCAATAATAAGGCACACGTTTGCAATTCCCCGGCAACGGCGCCATTTTGAAGAGAGAACTTTTGCGTGGTCTAGAAATTCGCAAATAAATTCTCGTTGCAGGTATAGCTTCTAAACCAACAAAAGTCCTTTCTTACAAACGTTTTGGTTGTCACAAGTAACAAACCCCTAAATAAATTGATAACCGAAGTATTTAAACCTCGGGTCATCTTCTCAAGGAACTGCAGGGAAGTATGTTCTTATTATTGGTTATGAAGATTGTAAATTGAGGGTTTTGAAAGTAAGGAAGCAGTATGTTGAATGATAATAAGAATAAAATAAATAACTATAAAATAAACTCTTGGCAAGGTATGAAAACTGGAAGTCCTATCTTGGTTATCCTTATCAATTGTAATGAGAATTGGATTTTTCTCCCACTTTGTTAACCTCTAACTATGAAGGTAAGTTAAGTGGATGAATTAATTCTGATTCCTCAAGTCCTAGTCTTTCCTTGGGAAAAGTGAGAGTTATTAGAACCCGAATTAATTCTGGAAGAATTCTAATTTTTAATTAATAATGAGTTTGATAACTCAAGTGTCTCCAATGACTCAACCAAAGTCAAAAGGGAAAATTCTAAATTATTTATATAAATAAAAGAAAACAATCATAAATCTGAAATACCTCAATTAGCACTAATAAAGATATCAAATGTAACATGGAAGAGTTCATAAATTAAATTAGGAAAATAAATAAAAAGAACATTGAACCTGTGATGAAGAAGAAATAATCTTAAATCCTAAAACTAAATCCTAAGAGAGAGGAGAGAACCTCTCTCTCTAAAAACTACATCTACTCCTTAAATTGTGAATTTTGAAAGCTTGTTCATGTATGGATGCATTCCCCCATTTTATAGCCTCTAATTTGTGTTTTCTGGGCCACAAACTGGGTCAAAAACAGCCCAGAGATCGCTGGAGAAGAAATCTGCCACGCTGGTTTTTCGCCACTGTGACGCATCCGCATAGATCACACGACCGCATCGTCTAGCGTCAGAGCAACTATGGCATATTATATATTAAATCGAAGCCCCGGACATTAGCTTTCCAACGCAACTAGAACCGCGTCATTTGGACCTCTGTAGCTAAAGTTATAGCCGTTTGAGTGCGAAGAGGTCAGGCTGTACAGCTTAGCAATTTCTCCAACTTCTTGTATTCCTTCCACTTTTGCATGCTTCCTTTCCATCCTCTGAGCCATTCCTGCCCTATAATCTCTGAAAACACTTAACACACATATCAAGGCATCTAATGGTAATAAGAGAGGTTTAAACATAGGGAACTTAAGGCCAAAGAAGCATGTTTTCAATCAAAGCACATAATTAGGAAGGCAAATGTAAAACCATGCAAATAGTATGAATAAGTGGGTAAAGAGTTGATAAAAACCACTCAATTGAGCACAAGATAAACAATAAAATAGTGGTTTATCACCAGCCCCCTTTACATTTCATGCAATTTAACTTTCTTGCTCTTTAAGATTCTGTCCAATTTACTCCCTGCAAGTGAGATCTGCTGAAATTTACATTTCTTGTCATTTAAGATTTTGTCAATTTACTTTTCTTGTTCTTTAAGTTTTCTGCCCATTTACATTCTGCAACTTTAATTTCACTGCAATTTACATTTTGTTGCTTCAATTTCATCAAATTCACTTCAATGTTAGCTTGACTAGACTAATCACCTACTAAAGTTGCTTGATCCATCAATCTCTGTGGGATCGACCTCACTCTAAGTGAGTTTTACTACTTGATGCGATCCGGTACACTTGCTGGTGAGTTATTTGTGTTGGAATTCGTTTTCCAATCCATCAAACCTCAGCCGGGATGCAATTGGTCTTAATTGTGTCACAAATTCGTAATAAGTTAGAGATAAACAAATTTGGATCTTTTTGCAGTCTCCCACTAAATTGACAATTTTGTTGAACAAATGTAACAAGTTGAGGGTTCAACTCAAAATTATTGGCATTAACAGTGGGTGTCACAACGCTACTTCCACAACTCCCTAGATTAGGAGTAGTGAATGAACTAAGAGTTCTTCTAGAGTTCTCCTGGATCAGGGTCGTAGTGGAGTGGTTCTCTATCCCTATTATTCCGCATAGAAAAAAATAAAAGAAAATTAAATTGGAACTCCTTTCACTGTGTGAAGAGAATTCCCAAGAGGAATAAAATGAACAGTAAATATTATTTTTATATATATTCAAAAAAATAAAATAAAGAAAAATAAAAATAACAAAAAGAACTAAATCTGAATCCTACTCTTAAAAAGATCAAAGAAGAGATTTGAAAATTCAAAATTCAAAAATTAAAACACCAAATTTAATTTCTTATATTAATTATGCACTTTAAATAACTAACTAACTAACTTATAAATTTACAATTTAAAATTTAAAAAGGACACCAAACTTAAATTCTAATTATATCTAAAAAATTTAAATTTTCAATTTTAAATAAAAAATGAAAAACTTTTTGAAAAAAAGAAAGAAAAATAGGGAAGGAACTAGCGTAAAGAAATAAAAAAGAAGAAAAAGAAAATTATAAACTGAAAAATCTGCATAAGTTGAAAAATATCTAATCTAGATAATCAAACAACTGGTAGTTGTCAATCTCAACTAATCCCCGGCAACGGCACCAAAAACTTGATGCGGATTTTACAAACAACAAAACACCCACTACAAGAAAACACGTCTATTGCCACACTTTTAAAGCGTGGCGAAAAGCTGAAAAAAGCGTGGCGATAGCTTTTCGCCACACTTTTTGAGCTACCGCCACGCTTTTGAAAGGGTGACCTATGAAAGGGTGGCGGTTGCTCTATCGCCACGCTTTTTTCAGCCTATTGCCACACTTTTTTACAAACTGTCACTTGTAAAAGCATGGCTGTAGGTGGGAAATATGGCCACGCTTTTAAAGCGTGGCGATAGGTAGAGATATGGCTATGCTGTTAAAGCGTGGCGATAGAGAGATACGGCCACGCTTTTAAAGCGTGGCGATAGGGAGAGATACGGCCACGCTTTTAAAGCGTGGGGATAGCCTTATCAAATTAAAAAAAATCCTTTTTTTGACTTTACCTTCATCACTACACAATATAAATTTTCAGTCATTTTCTATTACCAAACCAGTATGCAATTTTTATTACAAGACAAATCAAATAGTAATTACTGACATATATAATTTTTGCTATAATTGTTTTATACATTAATGCTCAAATACAAAATAAATCTCAAGTTTAAAACTCTAATTTCACAACAAGCTTTTCAACTTGAGCAAAAAATACAATGCTATCTAATACTTCAATTAGCTTACCAAATTTGACAATAATTATACAGATTTACTAAGGTGGGATTTACAAATCTTGGTAGGTTTGTTCCTTCCCTTTTGGCATTTGAAACATCATGAAAACATCAGACCTGAAAGCCATCTTAGCAACATCTGTCTGCTCTAGCACTATAGAAAGAACTTTGTCTACCCCATCATTCGGTGTATAGCCTTCCAGCAATTTTTTAATATCTTCAAGCATTCTTTGTCATCTGAATTATGAAGTATGTTCTAGAAATAAAATAATATAATCTAAAAAAACTATGGGATCAACTCAATCATAATATTTATAGTTTGTTCCATTAACATTAACTCCTGTTTCTAGTGTAAATGTTTCGGCATGCTATCAAATAAATTATTTATATCAAATATATATTAAAATGCAAAAAATATATATTGAAAATGAATTCAATAATAATTTATTATACACAAATATACATAAATATACAAAATGTAATCTAATTAATTATACACAAATATACAACACAAAGAGAATCCGAGTTCATTATTTAGCTTTATCATTGCATCAAAAAATCATCACATGGAGGGAATCATTATTTAGCTTTAGCTATAATCCTAAAGCATTTATCATAAACAAAAGCATGCAGGTTCAGTACCCCTAAATTCTAACCACTCCTGTAATTACAATACTTCTAATGATATGTTAGGAACAAGTAGTTTCCAGTCAACCTTGATGATATAATATAGTCTATAGTTCATACATCCAAAGCAGAGACTGTTTTCCATAGTTATTAAAATATCCCAAAGAATGAGTTTCAGGAGCATCAGTGTCAACTTACTTGTCTTTGAGTTTCCAACTGAGATGTTAGAAGTCGGTTGTATTCATCCAAAATCTGTTTTTGAGAAATAACAATGAATCACTAACCATGTATAGAAATGGGAAATATACTCAATAATAGTGGTGCTAATAACAATGAAGACTTAGTGTATTAGAAAATTAAAATGCTATCCTATCAAATGATGATGTGGAACTATGTCTACAAGACAGTATATCTATTAAATATAAAGTGGTTCATGCAAGCAGGCCAGTGTTAATTAATCACAGCAAGCAAGATTATATCAGACCCAGATATGCATATGTTTCTATTTCAGACTATCTATCCAAGTTAGCTTCAACATAAACACAGGACATTCAAGAGTTTATATAGAACAAACATACTTCCAAAACTTCAATACAAAGTGGAAATATAATACTTTTTACAATTATTATATTAGTAATCGCTTTGTCCTCTAACAGATTTCAAGAACTAATGATTTTGTTTTTGGGGCCAGGGGGAGGGGAGACGGGGATTAATTCTAAAAAAAATTATAATGTTCTATACTAATGTAGGACAAAATAAGGGTTGCATAGTTTTATTATTTTTGTTTTTTGTTATAATGTCAGAGAAATCTTGATGCATATAATGTTCTATACACAAATCTTGATGCATATAAATTTTTCGTCCAAATGTTCCTCTTCAAGGTGATTTGAATTGAGATTTCTACTTAAAATCTAATGCAACAGAATAAACAGAGTAAATATATAAAACTGATAAATCCCGATTTCATGGTTTATCTTGTGCTTATTTTAGGGGATTTTATCACATTTTTCCACATTTATTCAATGAAATAGCATGGTTTTGTAATTCCCCCTTGAATTGTGCTTAAGTGTAAAAACATGCTTTTTTGGCCCTTAAATTGGTGATTTTGATTCACTTTAATTCCATTCGATGCCTTGATGTGTTTGTTAAGTGATTTCAGGTTCATAAGGTAAGTATTGGATGGAAGAAATGAGGAGAAAAGCATACAAAGTGGAGAATGTATGAAGAAACAAAGATTGGGAATGCATCAACGGGCGCGCACGCGTACGAGGCACGCACGCGCCGAAGTGATTTCGCGTAAGGACGCGCACGCGTACATGCCGCGTACGCGCGGATGAAGAAATAGCCAATCGACGTGCACGCGCACATGGCGCGTACGCGCACGCGCCGATACTCTCACTTGACCCACTTAAAAGCAAAACGCTGGGGGCGATTTCTGAGCTACCCAGGCCCAAATCCAACTTGTTTCTGAGTGTATTTCATACAGAATTGAATTCCAAGCAAGGGGGAGCAATTAGTTAGTCAACATGAGCCTTTAGTTAGTTTTCTAGAGAGAGAAGCTCCTTCTTCTCTCTAGAATTAAGTTAGATTGTCATGGATCCATGTTTAATTCCTTGCTTTCATCTTGTTTCTTTTATAATCTCTCATGTCTACATCTTGATTTTCTTAGTTGTAATGCTAATTTCTCATTTTGCTATATTGTTTGTGATGATGAACTCATGTTAGATTTGGTTTACAATTAATGTAATTTGATGTTGATGTTTCTTTCGTGTTGATCTTGCTTGCTATTATTGATTTCTTGCTTATGAGTTATGGGCTTCCTTAATTTTAGCATTTTGTGATGTTTACTTTATTGCACATTAGGTGTTTGATATAATGCTTCCTATAATTTTTGAGTAGTTCTCTTGACCCTTGGCCTAGGCTAAGGGGGTTGAGTGATCTTGAGTCCTTGGGTTTTGTTGAATTGGTAATTTTAGAACTCTTGGGGATCAATTTGATAACCATTGACTCTAGCCTACTACTAAGTCAATTAGTAGCTAGGTTGGTACTTATGGATTGATGTTGATCAAGCCATTTGACGTACTCCAAGCCTAGGAGTAGACATTACATACTTAAGGCTTTAAAGAGTAAACCTAATGAGCTCGGTTCCGCATAATTATCAATGTTTGAATTGCGACAAGGATAGTGATTTCAACTACCTAAGTCTTAACCAAGAGTCCCTTATCTTGCTTCTTTAATTGCTTAATTGATTCACTTTTCTTGCCATTTATTTTATTGCCCCTTTTATCAACCAAACCCCCTTTTACCCCTTGCATTCTTATAGCTAATAATTGATCACTTCATTGTTATCCTCGTGAGACGACCCAGAGTCTAAATACTTCGGTAATTTTTCATTGGGGTTTGTACTTGTGACAAAACACATATCTTAATTTGATGCGAGAGTTGTTTGTTGGTTTGGAGCTATGCTTACAACGAAATTCTTCTTTCTATAAGAGAAATTCCTAACCGACAATGATCACTTTGACCATCAAATTAATGGTGCCATTGCCGGGGATGACAATGGTGCTATGTTATTAGCTATTGTATATATTGTGAATAGCTTGATTTTTGGTTTGTTTGTTGGCTTTTGCTAGTTGTAGGACTTTGTTTTCTTTGTTTCTTATTAGTTTTATTTTTATTTTCTCTTATCACCATGAATTCTCATCACTTTGGCTATGAGTGTATTTCAAACTATGTTGTAGGAAATGGAAGCTTCAATGAGGATGTGCATCAAAGATTTAGAAATCAAAGATGGGAGGAACCCCAAGCTCAAGGACAACTTTCTTGGCAATAACCTCCTCTGAATTCATATGGGTATAATCCTGATCCTAATGCATACCAATCCAATGTGTGTGATGACCCTTATTGTGATTGTCAACCACAACCACCACATGCATATGAACCCCCTCCGCAACATAATTTTGAACCACCTTACTCACAAGCCTTCTACCACCATTTACCTCCATATGTACCCACCATACCAACCACCATATAAACCATATCTAGGACCACCACCTTTCCATCACCAATTCTTCCATGAACCACAAAGTCCATACACACCACCTCAAGAATTTTACCAATATGGACCACCTTCCAATTACAACAACCTTCCCTCAAACAATGAACCCTCTCTTCCACCATTACCTCCCGATGAAGCCTCCATGTTGGAATTGAGAGATCTTGAATCTCATATCTTAAGGCGACAAGAGGAGGATGAAAAGAAGTTCGCGGAATTAAGATCAAAAATGGCTATCATGGTAGAAGCCATTGGTAACATGATCTCATCCCGCCTAAGCCTATATGATCAAGGCGCTTCCATTGTTGAATGTGGAAAAGCAACCAAAAAGCTTGGCGAGGGAGTGAACTTGAAGCTCCATGGAGAGGAGGAGGAATTAAAACAAGAAGTACAACAAGAGGAGGAGGTAGAATTTAGTGAACAAAAGGAAGTAGTGGTTGGATGTTTAGGATATGTTGAGCACATAATGGAATCTCAAGTCGAAGAGCCTTCTTCCACGAAGTTTGGAAGGGATGTTAAAGAGGAGAGTGATGTTGAGGTAGTACATAGAGAGTTGAAGAAAATTGATTAAGAAGTGGATTCCATCATTAGTGATTTTTTGTCCTTGTTAGTCAATCCCCTTGATGATCTTGTTGAGCCTTCTTCTAGTGGATTAGAAAGCAATGTTGAGGAGGATGTACAACTTCCAAGGCAATTGGAGAAGGAAGAATTGGAAGAAGAATCCCCAACAACAAGCCCTCCTATTTATAATGATTCCGAATCAACGTATGATCCCTTTGAGCTTAATGAGTCCTTCCCCACTGTGCTTGGAATTGATGACGAGGTAGACTTCACTAACCCTCCTATCTATGATGAGAGTGATGGGGAAGAGATAGAAGAAATTGGTGAAGAAGAGTGTGAACTTGAAGAAGCTTGGCGAGAGGTAAAGCTCAAAGAACCCTGCCAAGTGGTGGAAAACTCTAGAAAAGGATGGACGGGAGTAGAGTGTGCTTTATCAAGATCTTTGGGAACTCCTCCACCTAGGTTGTTACCCAATCTTTCATTTGAGTGGGTAAAACTTCTAACTCTTAGCTTTATTATCCCACTTGAGTATGGTTTGCTTGAGACGGATGGCCAACTTAGGGCGCTTTGTGGAATTAAGCGAAAGAGGAGGTTGTTTAGTGGTTGGCGTTCTAAATCTAGACTCATTATGGTTGGAAGCTCAAAATTGAAGAGTATGGATTGGTGCTATGCTCAATTGAATGTGTCTAGGAGGGTAGTTTGGTGCCTTCATGAGGATTCAGTTTTCTTGTCACCCAGACAGAATCAAGGCGATCAACTAAAAGATGGGTGCGAAGATAAGATATGGGATACTGGATCACACCATGGAAACCAACTTTGGAAGCTTATATCTTAGAGAGAACCTCACCAAAGCTTGGTGAAAATGGTTGGAACTTCTAAAAACCAATTGAAAGACAAGCACTCTTAGAGGTTCAAGGATGAATACAGGCATAAACCACCTTGACAAGGAACCTTCCAATTATCCAACTTAAGGACTTAAACCTAAAGTGCTTGGTGGGAGACACCCCACCATGGTAAACTCTTTCCATTCTCTTGTAGATATAATGAATGAATGAATTGGGTTCCATTTTATATAGTTTCTTTACTTCCTCAATATATTTTCTTTTGCTTGCTAAGGTGTTTATAGATTCTAAGCCTTAATTAGGGATGATTCTTTGAATTTGAGTTTTTGCTTAGATTGCAAGTTTTCTCAATTTGTTTGAAAATCCACAAAAAAATTTTTCAAAAATTTGATTTTGCATCTTAGCTAGTTCTAGAGTCTTAGAGAAGGTTGGAAAGATTTAGAGCTCTTCTTGTTGCTCTTAAAAAAAAAAAAACTTGCCACGCGCAAGCGCACATTGCGCGCGCGTAGGCGTACCTGGCGCCTCCGCGCCCTATCATCAGTCAACCCATCCACGCGCAAGCGCACAGTGCGCATGCGTCGATGCGTTTTTGCATCAAGCAGACCAAAAGGCCCGAGAGTTATGCCAACTCTGAGCCCCTTTTGTCACTCTGACCAAGCTCACCCGCGCGGACGCGCACCGTACGCGTCCGCGCCCATTCTCAATTCACTTATCTACGCGCAAGCGTGGATGGCGCTTCCACGCCCCTTCCTTATTCTCCCACCCATGCGGACGCGCACAGTGCGCGCACACGTGGATTCGAAAAATTCCCTTACCCAGGGATGCGAAAGCCCTAGCGCAGTCGCACCCCCAATCCTTCCCTCTTCTCCAACGTTCCATTTCTTCTTCTCTTTCCCCATAACCGGCTCTGTAACCACCGTCCCGGCGAGCGTCTCACAACCGTCACCGTCGCTACAACCCCCTCTCTTCTTCCCTCGCTCCTTCTTCCTCGCCTTCTCTTTCTCACTCCATTCTCTCCTCTCTGTCTCATCCATTCTCACCCCTGCTTCACCGCCAATGACGGCCGTGACTCCATTATCGCCGGTAAGCCCCCACGGTGACCACCAACCCTCAGTCGGTCACATTTCTTCCTCTCTCCATCACCCATCTGCTCTGTTCAGTTTCTGCTTCCCAGGTATCTGTCTTTCCCTGTTCTGTTTCCTTTACTATTTTGCGTTAATTTTGTTGATTAGTTTAGTTAGATTAGTTTAATTACGTGGTTAGAGAATTTGGGCTGAGTAGTGGATTTAGGCTTGTTTGAATTTGTGCTGCTGTTTGGAATTGTTCGGTTTCATTTGATTTGTCCTGTGCCAATTTGGATTGTTGATGCTAAATGTTACTTCCCTCATGACTACTAGTTGCCTAATTGCTCATTGCTATTTGTTGCTATCTATTGGCTTACATGCCTATTTCATATGAATTCATATCTGGCTTTTGTCTTTAATTGTAATGCATCCATATGGAACCTGATTTGATTGTTTGATTTTGGGAAATGGCCAATTTACTGCTGAAATGCTGCTGAATTTTTCCTAACCATATCTTATGAATCAACATTGTTTCACTTGATGCAACAAACTTCAATTTGACGATTTCTGTGTCAATAGGATTTTGTTTGTTAAATGGTTTTGGAGACTCCTCAAGGACATGTTTACAAGTTTTGGTCATGCTTATTATATTCTTTGCTTGATTACAATGTTAATTTACGTCTATGCATTGGATAGTTTGGGTAAATTTCCAGATTGACCATAAACTTGGTTTTCATTTGAAATTGAGTCCCATTTGCTTGCTTTCACAAGGTTGATGATTTCTTCCACCTATGTGGCTAATGTAACTCATTTTCTCTATACCCAAAGTGGCTAATGGTGCATAAATTTTCAACTCTTATCTCAACCTTGTGACCTTCATGCCTCATTGAAATTTGGTGTTTGAATTTCATTTATGTGCATTGTTCATTGAAGTTTTAATTTTATAATCACCAATTCATACAATTCTAGTGATCTTCGCATTGACTGATGACTTGTTTTCATACTAGTTGCTTTTTGGCAATGTTGTATTTCATCATCAATGACTATATGCAATTCATGGTTGTGAGTATGCTTGCATCCATACTTTGTACACTTCTTTTAATTGAGCCGATAATTGTCATATCACTGATTTTTGAACTAATTTCTAACTCTAACTTGATTAACCAGCTGATTTTCTTCCTCTCTCCATAACCCTTTTTAATCATTCTTTTGAATATAGCATTTCTTAGCTCAATGAACAAGTAATGTGCAATTGTGGTTTAAATTCTTGGTTTGTGACTTGGTTTGAATTTTGAATTTTGTTACTTGCATTCCAAGAATTCTATTTTCTTCACTCACTTCATGAATGTGTTTTACTTTGAGTGCTTTATATCTACTTGGCTAATTGCTTATATCATATCATAACTATTTTTCAGGATGTCAGACAAGGGAAAAGCTATAGCCACTACTTCAAAGAAGAAGAAGCACTCTACCCCTTCACCTTATGCTAATTATGCTAAGAATCCCCTGAATGAAGTGGACAAGGAGAATCAGCTACTCCCATCCACTGGCCCAATCAAATTCCCCAACCTCTACTGTGAGCTTCGCTTCCCTAAATTCCGAAAGACGAACCTGAACATTTAAAAGAAGTTGGTCCTTCCCAATAATGTGAGACGCGCCATAAACACCCACATTCTGGAGTTGGGATTGGACTTTGTTGACAGAGATTTGGGGAGGATAAACACTTCATGGGTGAGAGAATTCTACTGCAACTTCTTCCGTGCTACTCTTGATTCGGTCCAAGTGCGGGGTAGAGAAATTCTGATCACCGAGGCTGTTATCGGGGAGGCATTGCTTTGTCGACCTTGTACTGATGACACATGCGCCTATCAGTAGGCAGAGGTGGCTATCCACTGCATGACTTTTGACTATAAGGCGCTGAAGCGCGTGATTGCCACACCTGACGCCCCTTGGGTGATGGATTCTGGGAACAAGAAACCCAAGGGGATGTGTTTCACTTATCTGTCGAGAGAGGCTAAGACTTGGCAGCATATTTTCGCCCATTACGTCTTGCCCACCACTCACTTCTCAGAGATTCCGATGGATATGCTAGTTCTGATTGGTTGTGTGATGGAGGGAAAGGAGGTAGACTTCCCCCGGCTGATCAGGCAGAGTATGTGGCGAGCTCATATCCGTGGCCTGTTGCCATTCCCTACCTTGGTAACCAGCATGATTGAGCTGGATGATGTCCCGTGGGAGGACGATGATGTGACACCACCACCCCTAGAGAAGCAACCAAAAATCTTGGCGAGAGAGTGAACTTGAAGCTCCATGGAGAGGAGGAGGAATTAAAACAAGAAGTACAACAAGAGGAGGAGGTAGAATTTAGTGAACAAAAGGAAGTAGTGGTTAGATGTTTAGGATATGTTGAGCATATAATGGAATCTCAATTCGAAGAGCCCTCTTCCACGAAGTTTGGAAGGGATGTTAAAGAGGAGAGTGATGTTGAGGAAGTAGATAGAGAGTTAAAGGAAATTGATCAAGAAGTGGATTCCATCATTAGTGATTTTTTGTCCACGTTGGTCAATCCCCTTGATGATCTTGTTGAGCCTTCTTCCAGTGGATTAGAAAGCAATGTTGAGGAGGATGTACAACTTCCAAGGCAATTGGAGAAGGAAGAATTGGAAGAAGAGTCCCCAACAACAAGCCCTCCTATTTATGATGATTCTGAATCAACGTATGATTCCTTTGAGCTTGATGAGTCCCTCCCTACTGTGCTTAGAATTGATGACGAGGTAGACTTCACTAACCCTCCTATCTATGATGAGAGTGATGGGGATGAGATAGAATAAATTAGTGAAGAAGAGTGTGAACTTGAAGAAACTTGGCGAGAGGTAAAGTTCAAAGAACCCTGCCAAGTGGTGGAAAACTCTAGAAAAGGATGGACGGGAGTAGAGTGTGCTTTATCAAGATCTTTGGGAACTCCTCCACCTAGGTTGTTACCCAATCTTTCATTTGAGTGGGTAAAACTTCTAACTCTTAGCTTTATTATCCCACTTGAGTATGGTTTGCTTGAGACGGATGGCCAACTTAGGGCGCTTTATAGAATTAAGCGAAAGAGGAGGTTGTTTAGTAGTTGGCGTTCTAAATCTAGACTCATTATGGTTGGAAGCTCAAAATTGAAGAGTATGAATTGGTGCTATGCTCAATTGAATGGGTCTAGGATGGTAGTTTGGTGCCTTCATGAGGATTCAGTTTTCTTGTCACCCAGACAGAATCAAGGCGATCAACTAAAAGATGGGTGCGAAGATAAGATATGGGATCCTGGATCACACCATGGAAACCAACTTTGGAAGCTCATATCTTGGAGAGAACCTCACCAAAGCTTGGTGAAAATGGTTGGAACTTCTGACAACTAATTGAAGGACAAGCACTCTTGGAGGTTCAAGGATGAATACAGGCATAAACCACCTTGACAAGGAACCTTCCAATTGTCCAACTTAAGGACTTAAACCAAAAGTGCTTGGTGGGAGTGATGTGTGGAAAACGATCCAACACGAAACTCATCGGCAAGTGTACTGGGTCACATCAAGTAGTAATAACTCACATGAGTGAGGTCGATCCCACAGGGAGTGAAGGATTGAGCAATTTTAGTTAAGAGGTTGATTTAGTCAAGCGAACAAGAGTTGATTTGAGTGATTTGTATCCAACAGAAGCTAAACTGCATGAAATTTAAAGGGAGAGGGATAATTGACAAGAATTAAAGTGCAGAAGAATTAAAAGAGTTGAATCTTAAAGTGAAAGTAATGTAAAATGCAGAAACTTAGATTGCAAGAAACGTAAATAGCTGAAACTTAAAGTGCAAGAAATGTAAATGGCTTGAATCATAAAAGGATTTGGGAGTTGGGATTGCAGAAATTAAACAAGAGAAAGTAAAATGGCATGAATCAGAGAAGTAAAGTATGAATTGAAATGCAACAGATCTAAACAGAAAAGAACAATTGCTTGAAAATCCAAACAGAAAACAAACTGTAGCTCAATTGCAATAACTCAAGGGAAGTTGAAGATCTCAGGGTTGGAGGAGACTAGAGAACAAGTCTAGATCTCAATTCCTTTCTTGATCTACCCAAGAACAATTGCAAAAGAAATGGAAGAGTAAATTGCAGAAGAAGTAGAAGGAAGCAATAAACAGAATATAGATTCAAATCACAGTTTCTAGAATTATGCAGAAAATAAACAAAGAGATCTCAAGGTGAGATTGAAATAGAATTTCTTCAATTCTCCACCCAATATCCAAAACAAAGATCAAAAGGGTAGAGGCAAGAACAAAGAAGAAGAGAATTCAATTCTCTCCTCAATTTCCAAACCTCCAAAGCTAGAAATTAAGATTGACAATTCAAAAGTAAGCAAAAAGGTCCTTTCTAACTCAAACTAGCTTCTATTTATACACTTCCTATTTTTGGATTTTAGAATTTGGAGTGGGCTTTTTAATTTGGTGAATAATTTAATTTAAGTTGAATTTTGGTTCAATTTTGGCCAATGGGTGCTTGCTCCCAGTAGTGTGCTCAGTTGGTGGGGAGAGCGCAACACTCATGACTTGTGTCCTTGGCCCTTTGTAGCATGCCAAGCTAGCACCAGGGTAGCGCTCAGCTCTTCCCAAGAGTGCAGCACTCCCTTTGCTGCCTTGAGGCTTGTCTTGTGCGGACCAAGCTCCTTGACCGTTGATGCATTCGCATATTTTCTATTTTAACTAGTTAGTTTAGTTGGTTTTAGCTTAATTTCATGTATTATTACTAGAATAAACAAGCAATTTTGTGAGTTTTCTCTACATGCATTCATAAACCAAGAATTAGGTGAAATTTGGCATAACTCATGCAAATGATTTAAGAAGTTTATAAACAAGTTGATATGAATGATGCTCTTGAAATTCATTGCATAAGATAGCAAAACTTTTAGGAAGATTCTTTGGTTTATGTTAGGTGATAAAGAAAGAAGATGATGGAGCAAGAATTGGAGCAAGAAGGTTTGGAGATATATCAATCTTGGCAAGGAAACAGAGGAAGCACGTTGCCAACTCTGGAGTGTTTGTGGACAATGCCAGGAAGCTTGAAACAGAGCAAGAAAAGAAGCTTGAAACAGAGCAAAAAGGGGAGCTTGAGAGTGTTGCCAGGCAGGGAATGAACTGGCGTGTTCCCTGGCAATGCCCATAACAACGTCTAGGCCAAGAATTTTGGCTAGAGGAGCTCACTAGCACGTTGGTGCTGGCGTGTTCCTTGGCAACTCCAGCAAAAACGCCCACTTTAAGGCACCCCTAAAGAAGGCTCGAGAGCGTTGCCCAGTGAGGGATGAACTGGCATATTCATCAACAACGCCAATAACAACGCTGGTCCCTGCAAGGTGGCTATAGAAAATGACCTTGGGCGTTGCCAACTTGAAGTTGAATATGCGTGTTCCTTGGCAACGCAAGGCCAAGAAAGTGAGCTAAGGAGAGCTCGAAGGCATTGTTGCATTAAAGATGAAGTGGCGTGTTCATCAACAACACCAGCAACAATGCCAAGGCTAGGAACTTGGGCCAAGGGAGGATTGAGCGTTGCTAGTGGCGTGTTTGCCAACAACTTCACCAACAACTCCAACCAAGACAGCCTGACCTCACCTTCTTCAAGGATGTATAACTTGAGTTACAGAGATCCAATTTGAGTACTTCTAGCTGCGTTGAAAAGATGATATTCAGAGCTTTCCAACGATATATAATAGTCCATAGTGAAGTATGAAATGGAAGCTCGAATCAGAGTCATCTTTAGGCCCCAAAAACAAGGAAATGAGGTTGAGATTCAAGGAAGAATGAATGAGCCAAGAGAGGGGGTCGAACACGTTGCCAGGGCCAAGATGAACTAGCGTGTTCCTTGGCAACTCCAGCAACAATGCCCAGGCCAAGAAATTTGGACTAGAGGAGTTCTTGAGGGCGTTGTTAGTGGTGTGTTTGGTAAAAACGCCCAACCAAGGCAGCCTGACCTTGCCCTCTTCAATGGAGCATAACTTGAGCTAGGAAAATTCATATGAGGTAATTCCAGTGGTATTAGAAAGTAGACATCAAGAACTTTTCAATGATATATAATTCATATTGAAGCAAAGGATTGAAGCTCAAAGTTCAGGCAACATCAAGCATAAAAAGTGAAGAACAAGCAAGTGTTTGGCAACAACTTGGGCAACAACTTGGGCAACAACGCCCAAGCACCCTATCCCACTCCCAGGAAATTACCATGCACGTTGCCAACGTGCACCAAGGCTGGCGTGTTTGCCAATAACACCAGGCCATTGGGCCAGAGCAATGAAAATGAGCCCTGTTTCCTCTGTTTGACAAGAATTCTTTCATGAAGCAAAATCAACGAAGAGCAAGGACCAAATTGCTAACCCAAAAGGAGAATTTCAAGGAGTTTTAGGAATAGTATAAATAGAGAATAGTTTTGTACTTAGGGAAAGGATTTTTAGACACTTTTACAATTTACATCATAGTAGTTACTTTTACTAGCTTTTCACTCTGCTTGGTGCTACACTCCCAATTGGGAAGCATAGCAGGGAGGAAGTTAGTTTTCTTTGGCAATTTTTGAATTTTAGTTTTCAAGAACTTCTTCTTCATTCTTCATTACTCTTCTCTATTAAATTGGAATGTTTACTTTTGCACTTGTGGTTGAATTTAGAGCTATGATTCACTAAACCCCATTTTCATTAGGGGGAGGAGCTCTGCTCATTTGAATGGGTTGATAACTTTTCTTTTCCTTCTCAATTCAAGTGGTTCATCTAAGAGAAAACTCTTGTTCTTCACAAATTTAATCACCATCGAGAGAGGGATTGAATCTATATGAATTATGTGGTGAACTTGAGAAAGGAGCTACATAATTCAGTTTAGAGTTCATCCTTTCATGATTTCTTTGATCAATACACTTTGGGTTGGTATGTGAGATGTAACCTCCCTTAGTTGAGATTCTGGAAGTTGTGTGGCTTGGATTAGAAATTGAACTTCATCTCTTCTCATGAACAATTAGATCACGAGAGTGGCAATTGGTTGTGTTGAGAGAAATTGAGTTACCAAGAGATTGAGACTCAATTACCCACAATCTGCCATGGATCTATACCCATGATTGAGAAGGAATTGATCAACATCAATTCATGAGAATTTGCATCTCTGATCTCTAATGATCTTTTCCATCATTAATTCTCATTTCTTTTGCTCTTTAGTTGTTTGAATACCCATTACCCAATTCCCTTCTACATTCTTGCAATTTATTATTCTTGTCATTTACATTCTGTTTCTCTATTTCTTGCAATTTACTCTTCTGCTCTTTAAAATTCTTGCACTATACTTCCTTGCAATTTATCTTTAATGTCATTTAAGTTTTTTGCACTCTAAGTTTCATTCGTTTACTTTTATTTTCTTTCTTCATTGCAATTCTTTAGATTCCTTGTCATTTAATTTTTGCAATTACGTTCAAGAATTAAAATCTCATGAAATCAAAACCATGTTTGCTTGACTAAATTTACCATTTAACTAAAGTTGCTTAATCTACCAATCTCCGTGGGATCGACCTCACTCTTAGTGAGTTTTATTACTTGATACGATCCGGTATACTTGCTGGTTACGCGTTAATATCTTATTTTTCGCGTATCAACCGTGCCAAATTGTGCGTGACATGCTTCCCTGGCCGTGTCACACTCGCGCATCATACTTCAAGGAATAAGGGGAGTAGCGCTCAGCTCTCCTTGAGAGCGCAGCTCTCTTTGCTTGGTGAATGAGGTTCCAAGTTTGAATCATGGTGGGAGCATTTTGGTGCCAATTTTCTTGGTTTCTTGTAGCGCCTTCTCCCCACTCTTCATGACTATCCCTGGTTCGAATCCTTGTGAGTGCATTTTGGCCAAGTTTGGCTTATTTTCCTTTGTGAGTAGCGCTCCTTCACTCCCCCTTGCTCATGAGTTCGAACCTTGTGGCAAGCATTAGCAAGCTTTTTCCTTGAATTTATTTTTGGATGGAGCCCGATAATGCTCTTGGCAAGAGCTGAGCATTGTGCTTCTTCCCTTTCTTCCTTGGTTCATTATAGTGCTCAGCTCTCAAGGAGAGCGTAGCATTCAAGCCTTTGCTTCCTTGGTTCAATTATAATGCTCCTTTGGAGAGCATTGAGCTCTTGGAGAGAGCGCTGTGGCTTTCCTCCTTCAATATGCCACGCTTCCTTGTCTCTTTTGCCACATTTTTCTTTTCCTTGGGCCACGCTTCTTAGGCTACGCTTTCTTGTTTTCTTCTTTTCTTCACCTACAAGTAATCAAAACAACCAATCAAAGTATCACCAAATTCACAAGGTTTATAAATCATTCAAAAACTAATTAAATTTAGTTTAAACCTCATTATTTAGTATCAATTAAAGGGTGGTTGATTGATTCAACAAAATCATGCAATTCCACTCCAAACCACTTACTTACAATGCAAGAAAGTGCATAAAACCTAATGAAACAAGTGAAAAAATGCTTGAAAAACTAGCATATGATGACTTGTCATCACAACACCAAACTTAAAACTTACTTGTCCCCAAGCAAGCACTAATCATAAGAGAAAATGAAATGAAACAGAGAAGTATGGATGTTCTTATTTAGCAGATAGTTGAACTTGGTTCATGGGGGTTTTATGCAGACAATGGTAGCTCACTTATTACTTGCTGTTACATAAGATATGTTTCCTCAAAGGTTCACTAATGTTGTTGCTATAATGCTTTACCTTTTTGCTTAATCTCTTGCTAGCTTTTCCTTCTTTATTTTTTTTGCTTAGAGCTTATTATTCATTTAAGGCTTGGTGGCAAATGTTGCAGCAGCCTTTTGGCTTAACTTTGCTCAACATTTCTTCACCACAGACACATGGCTCACATTTTCTTCCTAGGATCATTGATGCCCAACATCTCTTTGGATTACTAAATGTTTTGTAGCTAGGTTGCTCTTTATTGTGGACTTTCAGTTAGAAATCCCAAATCAGTTGATCTAAGTGGCCAAGTTTTGAAATACTCCTCAGAACCTACTTGTCCGAGCATATCCTAGTACAAAAACACCACAGGCATGTGTCCTGGGGTCCAAGCTATTGGTGTCTAGCCTTATTGTTTGTTTCTTTGCCAATTCTTGGCTTTTTTTCTTTTTTTTTTTTCTTTTTTTTTTGTTCTGATTCGTTCTCAAGGGACTTTCATTAATTGAAAGGTTATAGCAGCAAACTAGCTTAAGCTTCAAAGAACATGTCATTATGCAGCACTTATTTTATGAACTAACAATTGAATCAAACAAATACCACCACTAACTTTCATTCTAACTTCTGCAACATTGAACAATTACTTTTCTAAATCAAACATTTTTTCTTTTATTCAAGCAGCAAGGAAACAAAACAAGATTCAAGCAAATGAAGGATGACAAGATTATGCAGATCACTTTCAAGCAAAAAAAAAATTTATGCAGAACAAAGAGCACTTGGAGGCATATCATGTTTCAGATATACATCTTCCTTATTTAATTTGAAATTATGAAAGAACTTCACCACCTTCTAGTTGTCATGTCCCTAGTTTTTGCTTGATTCTCCCTTCTTCTTCTTTCTCTTCCAGAGCTTGGAATAGTCCTGAGCTTCTTTACCAGGGCATCTTCTATCCCAGACAAAATCTATGAGACCTGAAAGTCCTGATGCCTCCAATCTTTGATGCATCCATGATGAATGCCTCTCGGTCTTTGCCCTCTGACGGTCTCTTAACTCTTGGCATTGCTCAAATGGTTTGATTTGTGGATTCAATGCTGGCATGCTATGGGTTAAATAATCCAACTTTGCTTGTGTATCCTCATCATACTCTATTCTATCTGTGTGCCTACTTTCTCCAATAGTATGATGTATATTCTTCCACTGATACAAGTTGTGAATATATTCCCCAGATTTGGCTTGGGTCAGGAACATTTTGTCATATGACTCTTTAAGATTTGTTGTTTGTTCTCTCTGCCCCTCAAGAACCTTTGTTTGGAATTCTTGTTGTTGAGCCATCATTTGTTGCTGCCAGTTCTCTTGCCTCTCCTCCATTCTACGCTACCAAGCTTCATTTTGCTCTCTATCCTTCAAATATTGCTCCCGGTGCTCTAGATATTGCTCTTGTTATTGCAAATATAGCTCTTGTTGCCTTGAATACTGCTCTTGTACTCTCACATTTTGTTGTGATATTTCCTCAAGAGCTCTTTGCAATTGACTCATGTCTATGGCATCGTGAGCTTGCTCTTCCTCCACTAGTGATCTTCTTCTCCTTTGGGGTCTTTCTTCTTGATCATCATCTTCATTAATGCCTTCCATGCTTCTTTTTGTGATTCTCTTCCCCTTTTTTACTCTGTGTCCTCATCTTCAAAGATCACTCCAGCTTTGTTGCATAGCCTTAGGATGGTGCTCGGATGATCAAGCCTACTTGATTTGTTTGTGCTTTCAGCTATCTCTTGAATACTGTCGGCTATGAGTTGAAAAAATGCGAGGTTGATTTCTCCTCCATGTAGGATGCAGTATGTCAAGAGTGCTCGCTTGATTGTAACCCCTGAGGTGTTTCCAGTAGGAAGTATAGACCTCCTTACTATTTTATACCACCCCTTGGCCTCAGGAATGAGATTTATTCTTTTCAAGTGGCTTGGGACTCCTTTTGAATCTCTTTCCCAGTCTGTGTCTTCCAAGCATATCCCCTGTAAGATCTCATCGGGGTCATTCTCTCCCTGCAGTCTGGCCTCATAGCTAAACTCTTCATAAGTTATGGTTCTCAACTTCAGGGCCCTTATAATGGATGCTGGACTAAAATCCACTTCAACTCCTCTAACATAACTCTTGTAAGGGATGTTGTCTTCGCTCTCTTTAATAGTATTTGTGTAAAATTCCCTGATCATGACTGCACTAATGTTGATGAGAGGATCGCATAGAAGTTTCCACCTTCTTTCCCTAGTGATTTGCCTCATGATGGGGTACTCCCCATCCCTCAGCTCAAAATCCTTCTTATAAATGATATGCTTTGTTTTCATGAGCTTAAGATATTTTCTTTCATGAAACTGATATCTAAATTTCCTTGCATCATAGGATTGGGGTTTGGTCACCATTGGTTCCTTTCCCGGTCTTCTCCTTGAACTTGAAGAGGCCATTGAATTTGGGGTGAGAAGAAGAGAAAGGTGGGGTTGTGTTTGGAGTGATGTTTGGTTTTGCTGTGAAAGGAAAGGGGAAATGATGTGCTGTTTAGAGAAAGGAGAATTGTTGGCCGTGTTTTTGGAGTGGAAGAAGAGTGAAGCTAAGGTTTACAAGTGAAGGTAGCTTGTATGAATGTGTAAGCCATGTTGTGTTAAAGGCTATTTATAGACAAGGCTTTCAAGCTTTCTAACAAGACCACAAGGGAGGAGGGAGTTCGGTTATGACAATGAAGGGTGAAGAATGAGTTGAACAATATAGAAGACTCATGAAATGAATGGCCTGCATGCATTGTTGAAGCTTGACGAGGATTCTCTTCTCATTGGTTGCATGCATTTTGGTGTCCAATGGTGTATGCATGCAAATTTTGCTTTCCAAGGGGCATGCTTCTCTAGGCACATGTGATCACTTCTCACTTGACTTGTCATAGCCGTGGCCCTCCTTTTTCTTGTCCTCTTCTTAATCTTCTTTTTCCTATTCAACCAAATCAAAAAAATAGTGAGTCTTAGGATATAACACGGTAGAGTAGTGATGAACATTTAAACTAGCTATCATGTGCTTTATTCATAAAGAACCCATTGTGTTCCTTAAATAATGAATCAAGATTTGGTGAACACCAAACTTGTCAATTGCTAAGGAGTCTATGCAAAATGCACACAATCCATCACAATTGGCATATTATTCATAAAGCACATTTTATTTCTTAATATGAATTCCTAAGATGAACTATGCATGATCCATTCGTGCATGGCTTTGATTTCATGAACAGAAATTAATTCTTCTGCAAATTAGTGCATATGTAGACACCAAACTTAATGTTTGACTGTATACTTTATCACAATGATTAAGCATATAGTCTAAGAAAGCTTGAAAAGCCACTTGGAGTGCCTTAAGGCACACCAAACTTAGAAGTCCAATATATACTTTAAAACAGTGCATGCAGCTATCAGGTAAGTTCATGAGAAATCAAATTCATGCTAGAATGATCATAGATTATTGAATTTTAAAGACAAGGCAAAAATCTTAGATCATGGGTTGCCTCCCATGGAGCGCTCTTTTATTGTCACTAGCTTGACATTGGCCCCTCATTAGGGTGGTTGCTGACTGTAGTGTCTCAGCTTGTCTCCCCTCACTGTGATCTTCCTTTTAGTGCCTTGATGCTCAATTTCAGCATGCTCTAGTGAGAGTATTTTGCTGACAGTGTAGTAGTCATCAGCTTGTTGGCTTGTCCCCAGTTGTTGATAGATTAACTGCACTTTATCCCCTTTTTGGAATCCCTCAGTTGGGATCTTTTTGTTCTTCCACCCCCTTTTAACCCTTTTCTTGCTTTTCTTCTTTCTGTGTGTAGATCCTTCCCCCTTTTTGGCAATGGATTGTATCTCTGGACTTTCCTTCCCAATAGTTAACACTTCAATTTCTTCTTGATTTTCTTCATCACTCTGCACAATTTCATTCTCCTTTGTTTCTGCAGTGTTGTTTGTCTCTTGTTCTGGAAGGTAATCAATGACTATTTTGTTTGTTTTCTTCTTCCATTGCAAGCCTCCTTTATCAGTCTCCATGCAATTTCTTGTTTCCTCAATGTGTTGTGTTTCTGGAAAAACATTTAAGGTGATGCTTTCATTGTGCATTCTGAGGGTTAGCTCTCCTTGCTCCACATCTATAATGGCCCTTGCTGTGGCCAATAAGGGTCTTTCTAGTATAATGGAATCACCTCCATTTTCATCTGAGTCTAAGATCACAAAGTCTTCAGGGAATATGAATATGTCCACTTTAACTAGAAGGTTTTCAATCACGCCCCTGGGACATATCACTGACTTGTCCACCAATTCTAAAGACATCTGTACTATCTTCACTTCCTCTATGCACAGCTTCTTCACCAAAGAAGAGGGCATAAGATTGATACTCGCCCCTAAATCACACATTACCTTATTGATGATCATAATGCCAATGGTACAAGGTAGAAAGAAACTTCCAGGGTCTTCAAGTTTAGGAGGAAGTCCTTTCTGGATTAATACTATGCATTCTTCAATGAGCAGTATAGTTTCCTTCTCATGCCAGCTTATCTTTTTGTTAATGAGCTCCTTCAAGAATTTTGCATATAGAGGCATTTACTTTAATGCCTCAGTCAGTGAGATATTTATCTCCAATTTCTTGAAGACTTCAAGGAATTTAGGGAAATATTGGTCCTTAGTCTCCTTGTTGAACCTTTGGGGATATGGCAATGGAGGTGTGAAGTTCACTCCCTGCCTTTGTTCTTTGGTTGGTTCTTCCTTTGCTTTCTTCCCTTTTCTTGAGATTTATAGCTGTTCTTCCTTTTCTTTGAGCTTCTCTGAAGTTTGCTTGCTTGCTGTCACTTCTTTGTTGCTAGCTTCCTCTTTCTCAGCTTGCTTCTTGTCATTTTCCTTTTGCTTCTTGGTTGCTCCTTCATCTTTCACCAAGATCTTTCCACTCCTCAGTTGTATGGCTTTGCACTCTTCCTTCAGATTTGGAATTGTATCACTTGGGAGTGTACTTGATGGTCTTTCAGTTACAACTTGCTTAGAAAGCTGTCCAATCTGCCTCTCTATGTTTCTTATAGAAGCTTCATGATTCTTGCTTGTTGTCTCTTGGTACTTTAGCATCTTCTCCATCATCATCTCCAACTGGGAGATTCTCTGAGAGTCTTGTGAAATTTGTGGTTGGTTGTGAGCTGGTAAGGGTGAATGATGGTTGTTTAGGTTGGTAATTTGGTTATTGGATGGATAATGGTTAGAGTTGGGGTAAGTGTTTTGGGGTTTTCTATATAGATTTTGGTTATTATTCTGCTGGTTATTGTGGTTTGTATTTTTCCAACTATTTTGGTTTGAATTTTTTTGCCATGGCTGCTGATTCTGAGTGTGTTTGTCTCCCCATCTGAGATTGGAGTGGTTCTTCCATGATGGATTGTAAGTGTCACCATAAACCTCATTTGATCCAGAATTTTGGTTGTGCATATACTGGACTTGTTCTTGCTGCTGATCCTCTTGATTTTCTTTATTTGTCCCCCATGTGAGTGATGGTTGGCTTGTGCTCACTGCTGCAACTTGGAGGCCATCAATTCTTTTGGCCATTTGCTCAAATTGTTGCTGAATTTGCTGCTGCATCATTTTGTTTTGAGCTAGGATTGAATCCACTCCTTCCAACTCCATCACTCCTTTCCTTTGTGATGGTTGGCGTTGCCTTTGGTGAGCAAAGAAATACTGATTGTTAGCCACCATATCAATGAGATTTTGGGCCTCCTCTGCAGTTTTCATCAATTATAAAGAGCCCCCTGCTGAGTGATCTAGTGCCTCTTGAGCTTTCAATGTCAAGCCTTCATAAAAATTCTATAATATGTCCCATTCATTGAACATTTCAGGAGGACACTTCCTAATTAGAGCCTTGTATCTTTCCCATGCCTCATAGAGAGGTTCAGCATCCATCTATGTGAATGTTTGTACTTCATTCTTCAATCTAATAATCCTCTGAGGCGGGTAAAATTTGGCAAGAAACTTGCTCACCAAATCCTCCCAATTGTTGATGCTATCTCTTGGGAATGACTGATAAACCATTATTTTATGGTTCATATTGTGTTTAATTGTGTGGTTTTATCAAATCTTTACCCACTTATTCATTAAATAAACATGCATTTATAATTCCTTCCTAAAAATGCTTTATGGTTGAAAACTTGCTTCCTAGAAACTTTTAATTTTGTATTTTAATTCTCCTTTATTCCATTCGATGCCGTGATCTGTGTGTTAAGTGTTTCAGGCTTTATAGGGCATGAATGACTTGGAGATTAGAAAGGAAGCTTGCAAAAATGGAAGGAACACAAGAAATTAAGGAGATGACCAGCGAGAAGTGATGCGGACGCATGGCTCACGCGGCCGCGTGGATTGGAAACTGCACAAGTGACGCGAAGGCGTGGATGATGCGCACACGTGGCAACGCAGAACGCTGGATGACGCGATCGCGTGACATGCGCGATCTGCAGAATCTGCAGAATTCGCTGGAGGCGATTTTGGGCCCTGTTTTGACCCAGTTTTCGGCCCAGAAAAGCATATTAGAGCCAGGGAACATGCAGAGGCGATACACAACATTCATTCCGCATAGTTTTAGTTTTTAGATCTGATTTTACTCCTCCTCTAGGTTTTCTCTCTACACATTCATAGTTCTTAGGATTTTGATTTACTGCTTTTTGGATTGGGATATTGAGAAGAGTTATTACCTCCGTCAGAACTTCATCATTCTAGTTTGTTTCCTTACTTGTCTCTTACTCTTCCATGTCTTCAATTTATTTAGAATTACTATTGGATTATTTTTAGAATTTATTAATACAAGAACTACTTTTATTTTTAATTGATCTTTTTAATTATCATTTATCATGTCTTTCTTTATTTCCCTTTCTTATGTTGTGGAGTTTACATTCATAATGAGCGAGTAGTTCCATAACTTGATTGGGAGTTGATTAACAGGAAGACCTTGAGTTGGAATGCTCAAGAGAAAAATTGTAATTGGGTTTATTGTTGGATTGCCCTCTAGTCACTGACACTAATCCTTTCCAAGAGAGAGGATTGGGACTTGTGAATAGAAATAGCTTTCCAACTTGCTTGACTTTCCTTTACCTAGTAAGGGATAACTAAGAAGAATAACCTTTAATTATCAATTAATCTTGAGGGTACTCCAACAAGAATAGGGCTTCCAACTAATCTACTGCCAGTCAAGGTTTTTATTTAAATTACATAAATTCTCTAATTTAATTTCCTATTTATCAACTCAAACCATTTTAGAAAACATCTGATTAATAAAATAGCACACCTTTCTGCAACTCATTGGCAGACGACCTGGGATTCATACTCCCAGTATTTTAATTCTAATTTTTGTGACAACCCCTTCTAAATTGATAAACGGAATTTCGGTTGGTTAAGAACTGTACTTGAAACGTATCTCTTATAATAATTTCGTAACTCGCCAATTTCCGCCACGTCAATGACTCTAACCATTGAGTGGCTTTGTCTCTGAGAGAAAATGAAAACAACAGCAGCTTGTATATATCTGGATGCACCCCATTGGTTTTGACAGTATCACAAATCCTCAGAAAAGTAGATAAGTGTTGGTTTGGGTCTTCAAGTGGTCTTCCTCCATATGAGCAGTTATTTTGAACCAAGGTGATGAGCTGTGGCTTCAGTTCAAAATTGTTTACATTAACATTTGGGGTAAGAATGCTACTCCCACAATGTCTAGGATTTGCAAATATATAGGATGCCAAAACTCTTCTCTGTGTTGGATTGTTGTTGTTGTTGGCTGCTCCTGTTGGTGGATTTGTTGGGTTTGTTGAGTGTTCCTCCATGTCCTGGAACTCTTCCTCTGATTCTTCCTCTCCAATGACACTTTTACCTCTTGCTTCTCTTCTTAATCTCCTGAGGGTTCTTTCGTCTTGTTCACAAAAGGTGGGTATAGCTCCCCTTGTCCCTGACATGCAAACAAAACATAAAAATCACACTAAACCAGAAAAACCAGGAAAACTTCACTCTATTGCTAGAGTGAGGTTTTAGTTAGCTTAAGCAAAAATTCAAACAGTTAGTGTGTTAGTCAAAAAGTAAAGAAACAGAAAAGAAAAAGTGCTTGATCTAGACCTCCACCTTCCTTAATCATTGTCAATCTAATCAATCCTCGGCAACGGCGCCAAAAACTTGATGTGTGGAAAACGATCCAACACGAAACTCACCGGCAAGTGTACCGTGTCGCATCAAGTAGTAATAACTCACATGAGTGAGGTCGATCCCACAGGGAGTGAAGGATTGAGCAATTTTAGTTAGGTGGTTGATTTAGTCAAGCGAACAAGAGTTGATTTGAGTGATTTGTATCCAACAGAAGCTAAATTGCATGAAATTTAAAGGGAGAGGGATAATTGACAAGAATTTAAAGTGCAGAAGAATTAAAAGAGCTGAATCTTAAAGTGCAAGTAATGTAAATTGCAGAAACTTAGATTGCAAGAAACGTAAATAGCTGAAACTTAAAGTGCAAAAAATGTAAATGACTTGAATCATAAAAGGATTTGGGAGTTGGGATTGCAGAAATTAAACAAGAGAAAGTAAAATGGCATGAATAAGAGAAGTAAAGTATGAATTGAAAATGCAACAGATCTAAACAGAAAAGAATACTTGCTTGAAAATCCAAACAGAAAACAAACTGTAGCTCAATTGCAATAACTCAAGGGAAGTTGAAGATCTCAGGGTTGAAGGAGACTAGAGAACAAGTCTAGATCTCAATTCCTTCCTTGATCCACCCAAGAACAATTGCAAAGGAAATGGAAGAGTAAATTGCAGAAGAAGTAGAAGGAAGCAATAAACAGAATTTGGATTCAAATCACAGTTTCTAGAATTATGCAGAAAACAAACAAAGAGATCTCAAGGTGAGATTGAAATAGAATTTCTTCAATTCTCCACCCAAGATCTAAAACAAAGATCAAAAGGGTAGAGGCAAGAACAAAGAAGAAGAGAATTCAATTCTCTCCTCAATTTCCAAACCTCCAAAGCTAGAAATTAAGATTGACAATTCAAAAGTAAACAAAAAGGTCCTTTCTAACTCAAACTAGCTTCTATTTATACACTTCCTATTTTTGGATTTTAGAATTTGGAGTGGGCTTTTTAATTTGGTGAAGAATTGAATTTAAATTGAATTTTGGTTCAATTTTGGCCCATGGGTGCTTAATCCCAGTAGTGTGCTCAGTTGGTAGGGAGAACGCAACATTCATGACATGTGTCCTTGGCCCTTTGTAGCGTGCCAAGCTAGCACCAGGGTAGCGCTCAGCTCTTTCCAAGAGCGCAGCACTCCCTTTGCTGCCTTGAGGCTTGTCTTGTGTGCACCAAGCTCCTTGACCGTGCCAAATTGTGCGTGACATGCTTCCCTGGCCGTGTCACACTCGTGCATCATACTTCAAGGAATAAGGGGAGTAGCGCTCAGCTCTCCTTGAGAGCGCAGCTCTCTTTGCTTGGTGAATGAGGTTCCAAGTTCGAATTATGGTGAGAGCATTTTGGTGCCAATTTTCTTGGTTTCTTGTAGCGCCTTCTCCCCACTCTTCATGACTATCCCTGGTTCGAATCCTTGTGAGGTCATTTTGGCCAAGTTTGGCTTATTTTCCTTTGTGAGTAGCGCTCCCTCACTCCCCCTTGCTCATGAGTTCGAACCTTGTGGCAAGCATTAGCAAGCTTTTCCTTGAATTTATTTTTAGATGGAGCCCGATAATGCTCTTGGCAAGAGCTGGCCATTGTGCTTCTTCCCTTTCTTCCTTGGTTCATTATAGTGCTCAGCTCTCAAAGAGAGCGTAGCATTCAAGCCTTTGCTTCCTTGGTTGAATTATAATGCTCCTTTGGAGATCATTGAGCTCTTGGAGAGAGCGTTGTGGCTTTCCTCCTTTAATGTGCCACGCTTCCTTGTCTCTTTTGCCACATTTTTCTTTTCCTTGGGCCACGCTTCTTAGGCTACGCTTTCTTGTTTTCTTCTTTTCTTCACCTACAAGTAATCAAAACAACCAATCAAAGTATCACCAAATTCACAAGGTTTATAAATCATTCAAAAACCAATTAAATTTAGTTTAAACATCATGATTTAGTATCAATTAAAGGGTGGTTGATTGATTCAACAAAACCATGCAATTCCACTCCAAACCACTTACTTACAATGCAAGAAAGTACATAAAACCTAATGAAACAAGTGAAAAATTGCTTGAAAAACTTGCATATAATGACTTGTCATCAGGGAGACACCCCACCATGGTAAACTCTTTCCATTCTCTTGTAGATATAATGAATAAATGAATTGAGTTCCATTTTATATAGTTTCTTTACTTCTCAATATATTTTGTTTTGCTTGCTAAGGTGTTTATAGATTCTAAGCCTTAATTAGGGATGATTCTTTGAATTTGAGTTTTTGCTTGGATTGCAAGTTTCCTCAATTTGTTTGAAAAATCCTCAAAAAAAAATTTCAAAAACATGTTTGATTTTGCATCTTAGCTAGTTCTAGAGTCCTAGAGAAGGTTGGGAAGATTTAGAGCTCTTCTTGTTGCTTTTAAAAAAAAAACATGCCACGCGCAAGCGCACAGTGCGCGCGCGCGTGGGCCATGCATCTAAGTTTTCTGGCCCAAGGACCAGAGAGTTGTGCCAATTCTGGGCCAACTCTGTGCCTTAACCCACGCGAACGCATGCTGTACGCGTCCGTGCCCCCTTGTGTTTCCCTAACCATGCGTAGGCGTACCTGGCGCCTCCGCGCCCTATCATCAGTCAACCCATCCACGCGCAAGCGCACAGTGCGCGTGCGCGTCGATCCGTTTTTGCATCAACAGGCCAAAAGACCCGAGAGTTATGCCAACTCTGGGCCCCTTTTGTGCCTCTGGCCCAGCTCATCCGCACGGACGTGCACCGTACGCGTCCGCGCCCATTCTCAATTCACTTATCTACGTGTAAGCGCGGATGGCGCTTCTGCGCCCCTTCCTTATTCTCCCACCCACGCGGACGCGCACGGTGCGCGCACGCGTGGTTTCGAAAAATTCACTTACCCAGGGACGCGAAAGCCCTAGCGCAGTCGCACCCCCAATCCTTCCCTCTTCTCCAACGTTCCATTTCTTCTTCTCTTTCCCCATAACCGGCTCTATAACCACCGCGCCGGCGAGCATCCCGCAACCGTCGCCGTCATTACAACCCCCTCTCTTCTTCCCTCGCTCCTTCTTTCTTGCCCTCTCTTTCTCATTCCATTCTCTCCTCTCTGTCTCACCCATTCTCACCCCCTGCTCTACCGCCAACGACGGCCGCGACTCCATTGTCGCTGGTAAGCCCCCATCGTGACCACCAACCCTCAGCTGGTCACATTTCTTCCTCTCTCCATCACTCGTCTGCTCTATTCAGTTTCTACTTCCCAGGTATCTGTCTTCCCCTGTTCTGTTTCCTTTACTGTTTTACGTTAATTTTGTTTATTAGTTTAGTTTGATTAGTTTAATTAGGTGGTTAGAGAATCTGGGCTGAGTAGTGGATTTAGGCTTCTTTGAATTTGTGCTGCTGTTTGAAATTATTCTATTTTATTTTATTTGCCCTGTGCCAATTCGGATTGTTGATGCTAAATGTTGCTTCCCTCATGACTACTAGTTGCCTAATTGCTCATTGCTATTTGTTGCTATATATTGGCTTACATACCTATTTCATATGAATTCATATCTGGATTTTGTCTTTAATTGTAATGCATCCATATGGAACCTGATTTGATTGTTTGATTTTGGGAAATGGCCAATTTACTGCTGAAATACTGCCGGATTTTTCCTAACAATATCTTATGAATCAACATTGTTTCACTTGATGCAACAAACTTCTATTTGACGATTTCTGTGTCAATAGGATTTTGTTTGTTAAATGGTTTTGGAGACTCCTCAAGAACATGTTTACAGGTTTTGGTCATGCTTATTATATTCTTTGCTTGATTACAATGTTGATTTACATCTATGCATTGGATAGTTTGGGTAAATTTTCAGATTGACCATAAACTTGGTTTTCATTTGAAATTGAGTCCCATTTGCTTGCTTTCACAAGGTTGATGATTTCTTCCACCTATGTGGCTAATGTAACTCATTTTCTCTATACCCAAAGTGCCTTTAGTCACATGGTGCATAAATTTTCAACTCTTATCTCAACCTTGTGACCTTCATACCTCATTGAAATTTGGTGTTTGAATTTCATTTATGTGCATTATTCATTGAAGTTTTAATTTTACAAACACCAATTCATACAATTCTAGTGATCTTCGCATTGACTGATGACTTGTTTTCATACTGGTTGCTTTTTGGCAATGTTGTATTTCATCATCAATGACTATATGCAATTCATGGTTGTGAGTATGCTTGCATCCATACTTTGTACACTTCTTTTAATTGAGCTGATAATTGTCATATCACTGATTTTTGAACTAATTTCTAACTCTAACTTGATTAACCAACTGATTTTCTTCCTCTCTCCATAACCCTTTTTAATCATTCTTTTGAATATGGCATTTCTTAGGCTCAATGAACAAGTAATGTGCAATTGTGGTTTAAATTCTTGGTTTGTGACTTGGTTTGAATTTTGAATTCTGTTACTTGCATTCCAAGAATTCTATTTTCTTCACTCACTTCATGAATGTGTTTTACTTTGAGTGCTTTATATCTACTTGGCTAATTGCTTATATCATATCATAACTATTTTTCAGGATGTCAGACAAGGGAAAAGCTATAGCCACTACTTCAAAGAAGAAGAAGCACTCTACCCCCCTTCGCCTTATGCTAATTATGCTAAGAATCTCCTGAATGAAGTGGACAAGGAGAATCAGCTACTCCCATCCACTGACCCAATCAAATTTTCCAACCTCTACTGTGAGCTTCGCTTCCCTAAATTCCAAAAGACGAACCTGAACATTGAAAAGAAGCTGGTCCTTCCCAATGATGTGAGACGCGCCATAAATACCCGCATTCTGGAGTTGGGATTGGACTTTGTTGACAGAGATTTGGGGAGGATAAACACTTCATGGGTGAGAAAATTCTAGTGCAACTTCTTCCGTGCCACTCTTGATTCGGTCCAAGTGCGGGGTAGAGAGATTCTGATCACCGAGGCTGCTATCAGGGAGGCATTGCTTTGCTGACCTCATACTGATGACACATGTGCCTATCAGCAGGCAGAGATGGCTATCCACTGCATGACTTTTGACTATGAGGCGCTAAGCGCGTGATTGCCACACCTGACGCCCCTTGGGTGATGGATTCTGGGAACAAGAAACCCAAGGAGATGCGTTTCACTTATCTGTCGAGAGAGGCTAAGACTTGGCAGCATATATTCGCCCATTACGTCTTGCCCACCACTCACTTCTTAGAGATTCCGATGGATATGCTAGTTCTGATTGGTTGTGTGATGGAGGAGAAGGAGGTAGACTTCTCCCGGCTGATCAGGCAGAGTATGTGGCGAACTCATATCCGTGGCCTGCTACCATTCTCTACCTTGGTCACCAGCATGATTGAGCTGGCTGATGTCCCGTGGGAGGATGATGATGTGACATCACCACCCCCAGATGATGACGACAAGGAGGTTACTATTCCATGGGGTGGATGGGTGCACGAGAAGCCCCCACCCAGATGCCGTTCTTGAGCAGCAGCAGGACCCCCTCTACTTCAGCAGTCGTAGCATCCTTACCACCACCTCCTGCACCTGAGCCGACTTACCTGTTGGTGCAGCGCCTGTTTCGCTTCATGGAGCGCAGCTAGTGTCGTATCATGTGACGTCTCGACTGCATAGATCAGGTGTTTGTCTCACAGGGTATTGAGCTACCTCCGCTCCCAGACTCTCCAGCCTCCGACGAACAGGATCAGGAGGAGGAGCATGTAGAGGAGCCGACTCAATAGGAGGCACCACCAGAGACACAGGCCACCACAGAGGCTCAGCAGCCCCCTGAGGACTCACAGCCAGTACCACAGCCTGAGCCACATCCTGACCCACAGCCCAGCGCGACTGTTGACCCCCATCCCGAGCTTCAGTAGTAGCATCGAGGACGATGCTTCATCCTAAAGTGTGGGGAGGTCACCGCTCATAACCGGTGAATAGCATTTATGTGGTGAATTTTTAAACATTTATCCTCTAGTTTCTGCTACTTTATTTTATTTCACATTTTATCCTTACACTTTATCTTTGTGATCATTTTGGGATTACTGTACATATTTGTCATTGTGGATACCCTTATTTTGGTTCTTGTACACTTTTAGTATATATATGTTGCATCTTGGCTTTTGATTGTGACTAGAAAAATATTTTGGATTGTTAAAACCTAGTTGACCCTTTTTGTATAAGAATTGTGTTTTGATTAAAAAGGGGCGTAAACTAGGGAAAATTGTGTTTTAAAATTTTCTAAATCACAACCTTACATTAGAATAAGCTTAGTCAATATAATGAAAATTTTCAAGAATTCCATCTCTAAAGCACCACTCCAATTGGTTGAAAATTTTTTTTAGAACTTGCTTGAATAATACAATTGTGGATCATGTTTTGAGCAAAGAACACAAGCATGAGAGATTTGAGCCTAATTGTGTGGTTACATCATATAACCACTTATTTTCATTCTTGTGTGCATTATTCTCTTCCTATGATTGTAATCTTTGATTTGCTTGATTCTTTATGTCCATTATTTTGTGTATATAAGCATTTATATGATTGAGGCCATTGTTCAAATAGCTCACTTACCCAAATAGCCTACCTTTTATCTTCTATTGCTAGCCAATTTTGAGCCTATGCTTAACCCATTTATTCTTAATCGTAGCACATTACAAGCCTAAGTGAAAAACAATAAATGTCCCTTGTTTGGATCTTTGATTATCTTAGGCTAGTGAGAGTGTTCATCATTAGAATTTAGGAAAGTTGGGTACATTGGGTAAAGATAAAAGTGTGTGTGTATTTATGTTGAAAATCTTAGGAATTGAGTATATACTCATGTATTAATCATGTGTAAACCATATGCATTGATGTTCTTATATATATATATATATATATATATATATATATATATATATATATATATATATATATATATAAAACTCTTTGAAACAAAAAGGGGACAAAAATGCCCCAAGGTTCAAAGTTTAATAATAATCAATGCATATGTGTGATGATCAAAAGGAAATACATGAGTGTGTAGAAAAAGTGAAGAATGGATAGCTAGGTTTGTTTAGAGTTGTATAGGTTGTCATATGTTAGGTATGAAGTTTAAGTTAATCAAAGATTCAAACCTTAAGCTCACTTGACCATATGCATTCTACCTTGACCCTAGCCCCATTACAACCTATGGGAAAGTCCTCATGATATTTGTATGCATGCATAGAATAATTGTTGATTGTTAGATGAAAAAAAAATCTTAGAAAGCATGATTAGGAGAGAATTGAGTGAATCAACCCCATACACTTGAGTGCCTAGAGCGGATACACATCCGGTGAGGGTTCGAATGCTCCATTACATGTTTCCACCCATGATCATCTTTTCTTGCAAGTTTGTGAATTCTTTCAATGATTCAATCCAATTGTGGTTTGCTTGATTGCTATTGCCTTAGCCCTTGTGCTTGCATATGTATTCTTGGAGATTGATTTATTTTGACTAAACCATTACATTCATGTAAATAAGTTGCATATAGATAGATTGTATTTAGTTAGTTTGCATTGAATGAATGTTGATACCCTTTGCTTCTTTCTTTATTTTAGCATGAGGACATGCTTAGTTTAAGTGTGGGGAGATTTGATAAACCCCGATTTCATGGTTTATCTTGTGCTTATTTTAGGGGATTTTATCACCTTTTTCACATTTATTCAATGAAATAGCATGGTTTTGTAATTCCCCCTTGAATTGTGCTTAAGTGTAAAAACATGCTTTTTAGGCCCTTAAATTGGTAATTTTGATTCACTTTAATTCCATTTGATGCCTTGATGTGTTAAATGATTTCAGGTTCATAAGGCAAGTATTCCATGGAAGAAATGAGGAGAAAATCATACAAAGTGGAGAATGCATGAAGAAACAAAGATTGGAAATGCATCAACGGGCGCATATGCGTACGAGGCGCGCACACGCCAAAGTGATTTCGCGTAAGGACGCGCACGCGTACATGCCGCATACGCGCGGATGAAGAAATAGCCAATCGACGCGCACGCGCACATGGCGCGTACGTGCCGATACTCTCACGTGACCCACTTAAAAGCAAAATGCTGGGGGCGATTTCTGAGCTGCCCAGGCCCAAATCCAACTTGTTTCTGAGTGTATTTCATGCAGAATTGAAGTCCAAGCAAGGGGGAGCAATTAGTTAGTCAACATGAGCCTTTAGTTAGTTTTCTAGAGAGAGAAGCTCCCTTTTCTCTCTAGAATTAGGTTAGGATTAGGTTAGATTGTCATGGATCCATGTTTAATTCCTTGCTTTCATCTTGTTTCATCTTGTTTCTTCTCTCATGTCTACATCTTGATTTTCTTAATTGTAATGCTAATTTCTCATTTTGCTATCTTGTTTGTGATGATGAACTCATGTTAGATTTGGTTTACAATTAATGTAATTTGATGTTGATGTTTCTTTCATGTTGATCTTGCTTGCTATTATTGATTTCTTGCTTATGAAGTTATGGGCTTCCTTAATTTTAGCATTTTGTGATGTTTACTTTATTGCACATTAGGTGTTTGATATAATGCTTCCTATAATTTTTTGAGTAGTTCTCTTGACCCTTGGCCTAGGCTAAGGGGGTTGAGTGATCTTGAGTCCTTGGGTTTTGTTGAATTGGTAATTTTAGAACCCTTGGGGATCAATTTGATAACCATTGACTCTAGCCTACTACTAAGTCAATTAGTAGCTAGGTTGGTACTTATGGATTGATGTTGATCAAGCCATTTGACGTACTCCAAGCCTAGGAGTAGACATTACATACTTAAGGCTTTAGAGAGTAAACCTAATGAGCTCGGTTCCGCATAATTATCAATGTTTGAATTGCGACAAGGATAGTGACCTCAACTACCTAAGTCTTAGCCAAGAGTCCCTTATCTTGCTTGTTTAATTGCTTAATTGATTCACTTTTCTTGCCATTTATTTTATTGCCCCTTTTATCAACCAAACCCCCTTTTAGCCCTTGCATTCTCATAGCTATAATTGACCACTTCATTGTTATCCTCGTGAGATGATCCGGAGTCTAAATACTTCGGTAATTTTTCATTGGGGTTTCTACTTGTGACAAAATACATAATCTTAATTTGATGTGAGAGTTGTTTGTTGGTTTGGAGCTATGCTTACAACGAAATTCTTCTTTCTATAAGAGAAATTCCTAACCGACAACGATCACTTCGACCATCAAAAACCAGAAATAATTTATAGGCAACATTATAATCCTTTCATGTCACTTGCAATAAAACCAGAAACAGCTGTTGGTACCAAAAATTCCCACATAATAATAGCAAATACAACACAGAACAATCAAACTGCAAAAGTAGTGTTGAAACTCTATGTTCATATGAGGTCACTCTATTTCTAAAATCATATATGTCGAGATGTAGAAGGCATATAGTAAGCTGCTTCCTTCCGAAAAGTAACATTTTGTGACAATAGAATTGCCTAAACCAGCCAAAATAAGAACTTCAATACAAAGTGGAAACAAGATGAAGGAATGAAAAACCTTCTTACCGGGCAAGACAAGTATGTCCACTTTGAAACACAAGGGCATTGAAAGGAGTGATCGCAAAGTGTAGTGAGTATTCCACTTCTATCCGGAACATAAAAAGGTTGCACAATTAACCAAAAAATTATAACATGTGCTTTAACAATAGGACAAGTTGTGGAGAAAATTACCTTTGGAACTGCATTCCTTTGCCCTTCTGAGCACTAATCACAAGAACCTTCTGAGCACAAATAAAAAACCCCATAACATGAAAAAGGATAAAAATTCAAAGGGGGGAAGAAAAATAAAGAAAGAAAGAAGACACACCCTACAACAAGGCGACAAGAGAAAGAAAGAAAGAAAGAGAAAAATTAAAGAGGGAGTAGAGTAGAATAATAATGGAAGGGGAGAGAAAGAAAGAGGAAAAAAGGAAACAGAAAAAAATGAACAAGAATGGAAGAGGGAGTTAGGGGGTGTTGGAAGTGGCTGATCTCACAGGCCTGAAAGTCCTTACAACAACCCCAATTGGCTTCTATTTCTATCTATTGCACTAGATCTATGTATCTAATAAACCAAGAGCTAAGAAAAATTATCATGAGCAAAAGAAAAACATAAAAATATATATAAACATAAATTAAAAAAAAGGGCTCATATAGAAAGGAAAAAGTCAAAATAAGAAGTAAAGAAAGACAAGTGGAACTTCTTGTTTGCAGAACAATAGAGATACAAAGAGGAAAAATAAATTTGGTGCAATTTTCATTCTCTATTTTACTGTTATTTTTTTTCTTTGTTCATCCAAAGTTTGATAAGATTACTTGCTGCAGACATCTCACTTCCGAACTCCAATGAGCTTGGCATGGAGCACCTGCTGTACATCTCTTCCGTTCAAATAATTTATAACTTTGTCATCTACGCACACATCGATGCTCTCATTTTCTTTCTGTTTGGCTATAGGAAGGGAAAAAAACTCAAGTAAAAAGGAACAAAAAAAATCAAGTAAAAAAAACTAAAGTAAAAAGGGAATCTGATATTAATCCGTGAGACCAAAAAAACTCAGCCCTTGAATTGAAGTCAGTGGCATATTCTACAAGTGGATTACCCAACTGCAATAATGCAAAGAGACCCTTTAAGCATTAATATTATTAGCAATATCTAAGAATGAAAGGCAGAAAGAAGCATAGTTTATAAATATATTTGGTAAATAAATTGTATATTACTTACAGCTATGCCTTTCAGATTGAATATCTTCTCCTTTTTGTAAATAAAGGGCTCCTGACATGGATTCATTTGCTCCTGGAAAAGCCATCTTCTTTATTTCACCTATACCTACCCTAAAAAATCACACTACAAAATCTTCTCAATAATATGAAGAAAAATTCTGGTCTTGATCAGCTTCCAGATGGTGTTTGTGTTAGGGAAAAATCTGAAAATGAAAAGACAATGAAATATTGAAATTTTTGGGAAATCTATCTATCTCATTATAGCATATTTTTTCAACTTAGTTCACAACATTTATATTGTTAGCTTCTAAAATAGTTTCATTTGCTTCTAATATTATAGCATAGTATGCACTCTATGTCAAAGAACAATTTCAATAGCTACACGCTGGATAAAACTAAGTTCAATTAGCACACTGTAGCGATTTTCTATTTCATCATTCCTACACATGTCAAATCACGATTTTGGGATTTCAACGAAAGAAATATGCAAAGAAAGCAACAAACGTTTAAGGAGAAGAAACGGTACCTGATGAAGAGGAGGCGATGGAGATGGTGGAGGTAGGGCCCGCACCAGCGAATGAGGTCATCGAAGGAGATGTGATTGGGAACGGTGAGAATGAAGACAAGAGAAGAGTGAGAGCTAAGGCTTGGGATCGAGGAGTGAGAGGAGCTCCGGAACAAGTGGAGAACCCCTCTTCGCTCCCTAAATTTAGGGCTCGAATCTTCATCGTTCTCGGAGAAAGTCACCACCAGAGAGACTTGCGATGAGGGAGTCACCACCAAAGAGAATCACCACCGAAGAAGCAGCGATGGTGGGAGTGCCGGAAGAGAGATTGACAACGGAGGCATCGCGAGCGCCGGCGATGTTCTTTGGAGGGCTGGAGTTCTTCGCGGAGTGCTGGGGTGAGGACTGGGGTTCTTCAAAGCTTTTAGGGTTCTGGCCTTCTGGGTTCTTTAAAGAGAAAAGGGGTTTTGAATGATGAAGGAGATAAGCAGCGTTTTGATTGAGGAAGTAAAATAGAGCGTTTTATTTTGTATGAGGACCTTTTGGCCACGCTTTTAAAGCGTGCCAAAAGAGTACCAGGATATATGGCCACGTTTTCTAAGCGTGGCCGTAATGAAACCCTCTCGCCACGCTTTTAAACCGTCTTTGTTTCTCTCTATGGCCACGCTTTTGAAGTGTGGCAGAAAAAAAACCTTTTGGCCACGCTTTTAAAGCGTGCCAAAAGAGTACCAGGATATGGCCTCATTTTATAAGCATGGCCGTAATGAAACCCTATCGCCACGCTTTTAAAACGTCACTCTTTCTCTCTAGGGCCACGCTTTTGAAGCGTGGCAGAAAAAAATGTGGCCGTTTCTGCAATCAATTGCCACCCTTCCAAAAGCGTGGCCGTTGACCCTTTTCACCACGTTTTTGAAGCGTGGCAAGAAAAAACGTGGCCAAATCTCTATTCAATCACCACCCTCACAAAAGCGTGGTCATTGACCACTTTTGGCCACGCTTTTAAAGCGTGGCAAAAAAAGCGTGGCCATAGGCCTTTTTTCTTGTAGTAACCGGCAAGTGCACTGGGTCGTATCAAGTAATAACTCACGGTGAGTGGGTATCGATCCCACGAGAATTAATGGATTAAGCAATCAATCGTCAATCGATTAATCTAGTCAGACAATCAAATTAAGGTTTCGAAAACTTTGAAACACAAACAGCAATAAAATAAAGCAAGGCAGTGAGTGACGTAAAGATAATATGATTAAGAAAATTAAGGTTTCGGAGATATTAAAATTTCGGATTAATATTTTTAACTTTCCACCTTAATCATGCAAAGATTGTTTTATGGCAAATCATTAGTAATCAAATCTCAATCTCTTGGTGAGTTAATTTCTCTTTAACCTAATTAATCGCTAATCTCTTAGTCAATTATTTAAGGAAAAGAGTTGAAGAACGTTCACTGATTTATAAAACCACACAATTCATTAGAATCTTTCCTGGTTGATTTTATGTCACTTATCAATCCAGTTTCAAAACTTAAGAATTGTGAGAATCAATTTTCAAGCTTAATTCAATTAATCAACTTTTCTAAGAGTTTAAGAGAATTCAAATCAAAGAAGAATGGTTTCTCAATATATTCAAACCCTTTAAGATGAAGAACGAAAACCTTTTCTTAAGAAGAAATTAATTTCATAAATTAAAGGTAGAAAAGCTAATGTATTAAACCATGGGATTAATAAAGCTCTTAACCTTAACCGTGGAGAATTAGAAACTCATGTTTTTCAGAAAATCTTTAAGAAATTAAAATTGTAAATTTTCCAAGAGGAGAGAGTAAGAGAAAATATGAAGACTCCCAACTTTGTGAGTGATCTCACTTATTTATACTAAAATTCTTACTAATTCGAATTCGAATTCAAATTCTAAAACTAATCTTATCTAAGATAGCTTCCTAATTTAAATTAAAAAAATCTAAATAATATCTTTTTCTAATTAAAAAAATAAAATATAAATTAAATACATGAGGCTGCATTGCTGAGGGTGTGGGGACCACCCCTGGGTGCATGAACTAGTGCCAAACTTGAAGTCGTGGTGTTTGGCGCCATGGTTGCTTCCCGGACTGGCGCTGAATGCCAATGTCACGGCGTTTAGCGCTATGATGCTAGAAAGACAGTATGACTTATTATATATTGTTGGAAAGTTTTGGAAGTTGGATTTCTAATGCCGCTGAGACTGCATCATTTGAACTTCTGTAGCTCAGGTTATACTTGTTAGAGTGTGAAGAGGTCAGTGTTGACAGCATCCACGAATTCTTTTTGTACTTGTCTTCAATTCTTGGTTTTTCCTTGTGCTTTTGGTTCTCTTTTCCTATAATTTTCGTACAAGAATCATGAAATCAAGAAAATCAAAGTACTAATAGAATAGTCTTGAAACTCATATAATTTCCAAGTAAAAGTTATGAATTTTCTATGAGAAATGCCCAAGAAAAGTGCTTAAGATGCAGATGTATCACAACACAAAACTTAAGCTCTTGCTTGTCCTCAACCAAGCAAAAGATTAACTTTTTTTATTTTTGAATTTTTTGGAAAAAAGATTAATTTTTTTAGTTTCAAAATTTGAAAATAAAAAGTTTTCATCTTTTTTTCTTGCCTTCCTAATATTTCTAGACTTTATTTTATTTTTCTATTTTAAATAAAAAATTTAATTTTTAAATTTAAAAATTCAAAAAAATGAAAAATTTTGTCTTTTGAAATCCTAAATTTTTTGTAAGAATTTTTTTTATTTTTTTATTCACCGGATATGCTATTTTTTCACAAATATAGAATAAATTAGTTTTAAAAATTCAAACTTTTTAAATTTTTGTTGATTGGATATTTTTGAAAATCTTTATTTTTCAAATTTTTGGTAAAAAGATTATGTTTTTAGTTTCAAAAATTAAAAATAAAAAGTTTTCATCTTTTTTTCTTGTCTTCCAAATATTTCTAGCCTTTATTTTATTTTTCTATTCTAAATAAAAAATTTAATTTTTAAATTTAAATAAAAAATTTTGTCTTTTGAAATCTTAAATTTTTTTCAACAATATTTTTTTATTTTTTAATCACCGGATAGTGCTATTTTTTCATAAATATAGAATAAATTCGTTTTAAAAATATAAACTTTTTAAATTTTTTATGATTGGATATTTTTGAAAAAATTTATTTTTTAACTTTTTGGTAAAAAGATTATTTTTTTTAGTTTCAAAATTTAAAAATAGAAAGTTTTCATCTTTTTTTCTTGTCTTCCTAATATTTCTGGACTTTGTTTTATTTTTCTATTTTAAATAAAAAAAATTAATTTTTAAATTTAAAAATTCAAAAAAATAAAAAATTTTGTCTTTTGAAATCCTAAATTTTTTTTCAAGAATATATATATATATTTTATTCATCAGATAGTGCTATTTTTTCACAAATATAGAATAAATTAGTTTTAAAAATTTAAACTTTTTAAATTTTTGTTGATTGGATATTTTGAAAATATTTATTTTTCAATATTTAAATAAAAAGTTTTCATCTTTTTTTCTTGTCTTCCTAATATTTCTGGACTTTATTTTATTTTTCTATTTTAAATAAAAAATTTAATTTTTAAATTAAAAATTCAAAAAAATAAAAAAATTTGTCTTTTGAAATCCTAAATTTTTTTCAAGAATATTTTTTATACACTGGATAGTGCTATTTTTTCACAAATATAGAATAAATTAGTTTTAAAAATTTAAACTTTTTAAATTTTTATTGATTGGTTATTTTTGGAAATATTTATTTTTCAACTTTTTGGTAAAAAGATTTTTTTTTGTATCAAATTTTGAAAATAAAAAGTTTTCATCTTTTTTTTTATTCACTGGATAGTGCTATTCTTTCACGAATATAGAATAAATTAGTTTTAAAAATTTAAACTTTTAAATTTTTGTTGACTGGATATTTTTGAAAATCTTTATTTTTCAGCTTTTTGGTAAAAAGATTATTTTTTAGTTTCCAAATTTGAAAATAAAAAGTTATCATCTATTTTTCGTGTCTTTTTAATATTTCTGGACTTTATTTTATTTTTCTATTTTAAATAAAAAATTTTATTTTTAAATTTAAAAGTTCAAAAAAATAAAAATTTTGTCTTTTGAAATCCTAAATTTTTTGTAAGAATATTTTTTTTAATTTTTTATTCACCGGATATGCTATTTTTTCACAAATATAGAATAAATTAGTTTAAAAAATTTAAACATTTTAAATTTTTGTTGATTGGATATTTTTGAAATCTTTATTTTTCAACTTTTTGGTAAAAAGATTTTGTTTTTAGTTTCAAAATTAAAAAAAAATTCATCTTTTTTTCTTGTCTTTCTAATATTTCTGAATTTTATTTTATTTTTCTATTTTAATAAAAAACTTTGTCTTTTGAAATCAAAATTTTTTTTCAGAATATTTTTTTATTTTTTTATTCACTAGGTAGTGCTATTTTTTCACAAATATAGAATAAATTAGTTTTAAAAATTTAAACTTTTTAAATTTTTGTTGATTGAATATTTATGAAAATCTTTATTTTTCAACTTTTTGTTAAAAATATTATTTTTTAGTTTAAAAATTTAAAAATAAAAAGTTTTCATCTTTTTTTCTTGTCTTCCTAATATTTCTGGACTTTATTTTATTTTTCTATTTAAATAAAATTTTAATTTTAATTTAAAAATTCAAAAAAATAAAAAAATTTGTCTTTGAAATCCTAAATTTTTTTCAAGAATACTTTTTTATTTTTTATTAACTGTATAGTGCTATTTTTTCACAATATAGAATAAATTAGTTTTAAAAATTTAAATTTTTAAATTTTTGTTTCTTGGATATTTTTGAAATCTTTATTTTTCAGTTTTTTTGTAAAAAGATTATTTTTTTTGTTTCCAAATTTGAAAATAAAAATTTATCGTCTTTTTTCGTGTCTTTCTAATATTTCTGACTAATTTTATTTTTCTATTTTAAATAAAAATTTTATTTTTATTTAAAAATTCAAAAAAATAAAAATTTTGTCCTTTGAATCCTAAATTTTTTTAAGAATACTTTTTTTTTATTTTTTATTCCCGTATGCTATTTTTCACAAATATAAATAAATAGTTTTAAAAATTAAAATTTTAAATTGTTATGATATTTTGAC